>NC_143401.1:10362500-11612500 GCF_052110815.1 Crocodylus siamensis
CTGTGTCAATCAATTAAACTGGACTAGGCAGGTTTGTTTGCCAGACCACAGTCACCCAGCAGTAGTTATATTGAGACCTGACTTCTGGTTTTAATAAACTGGTTTGCTGACTTCATACAATGTACATTTACCTTAAAAGATGTTAGTGTCCCAACTTTGGGTTTGTTTTTTGGGTATTTTTTTTACAAGTTTAATCTCTCTTTAGTTGCAAATATGAAGGAGCTTTGTAAAATTTTTAAGACAATGGTGAATTGTCTAGAATAGCTGTTTACATTTTTTCTTTACAAAAATAGGAAATATTGCAACAGAATAAAATTGGCAAATCTTTATAGTTTGAATAGTAAATCACAGGAGCTGTTATTTTGGACTTTTATAGTAAATCAAAGAAACAATTGCTGTAGTGTTTAGACAGACCTAAGTGTTCACTATTGCTTCTTGTATTGCATTTTTCAATAAACTTTCAAACAAACCATTGCCTCCGGCTCTGTCTTGACTCTTAACCTTGTTCAGCAAGCACACTCTGCCCACTGAGGTGGTTCTTGTGTCTGAAGACTGACTTCAAGCTGTCTGCAACTAGGCAGAGCCAAAGGTGGAGTTGTTGATAGCACCCACCCAACTAAATCTCAACAGCACTGTGAATGCCAGCCCTGCAGCCACACTTGGATGCCTCAGTGACACAATATAAATCTAGGGTAAAGTTTTCAAGAGGTCTAATTGACTTAAATGCAGAGAGTCTATCCTTAGCCTAGAGGACATGGTGAACTATTTTACAGTAATGGGCGTGTTGTCTTCCAGGCACTACAGAAGCAGGTGTGAGCACTGCCTTCAAGAGCCCTGGTGCCAGTAATCTTCCTCTGCCACGTAAGAGGAGGGACACCAGTGTCACATGAACACTTATGTCTCGTACTCGCACCAGAATTGCTGTCTGCTGGGGGAAGGAGCTGTGAACTGTTGGGGAGCATGGTTCAGTGGAAAAGTGCAGTGATGTTTGCCTTCGACGTACAGGGAAGGGTGAGAGTCTGGTAGATGTCTCTAAGGAGCCTGGCAGTGCAGCTTTGCCTGAAGTTATGTTGAGCAGCCACTAGAGTTCCCCACAGCCCCGCACTAACCTGCAGCCACAGCACAAGCTGTGCCCCTGTTAAGCCTCTACTTTTCAGCATTGGCTTTGGGCGTCATTAAGCTGTTGGCATGTGGAACAGAGTGAGTTTGAATAGCTGTCCCCACAGGCACAATGGGGAAAATTTTCCAAAGCGCCCAGTGACCAGGTGTGAGCTCCTGAGAGGAAAACTCTACCCGTATCCCTAAAACATCAAGTGTGCTTGATAAAGCACAGGATTGAGATGCCCATGGAAGCGAGCCACAAGTGGACACCCCCTTGTAGTTGACAGTGGAGCAAAACCAGGGTTGGCTCTAGAAGAGCCCCTACCTGCCATGGCTCGGTGGCTCCAGCAAGACCACCTCTAGAGCAGGTGTCCCCAGTGAAGAGCTTCTGGCTTTGCTCCTGTGTCAGGCAGGCATCAGCCTTCTGTAGGGGGAGGACAAAATGAGGTGATGACGACAGTGCTACCCAGGCTTGCTGATTCAGTGCCTGCTGGCTTAGTGTTCCCCTTCTCACCGGCCCCCACCCCTGGCTGGAGCAAGAACAGAATCCAAGTCTGAAGCAAGGGAGGAGCATGGCAGCACTTGAGTACCTTCCTTGTGTCCCTTAGGCACTTGTACCTCAGTTGTTACATGGTTGAGAAGCCTGTATCGCTGCTGTCACAGGTGAGAGCCAGCCTAGATATACTTGCATCTCTCAATCAATCAATTGTACTTTCCTTTTGGGCAGGGGGCACTCTGTCACAACGCCTCCCAAGATGGGGGAGAATCACCTGGGTGGTGGTGACTTCCCAAAAGCTCAGAGCCAGGAGGAGAAACGAGGCAGCCTTTCCATCCGCTCCTCTAGATACTCCTGTGCTGGTGACCACGTGTCCTCAGCAGCTGTTCCCATGCCAGCCTGTACAGGAGGGGAACCTTTGTATGACCTGCTTGTAGCCTGTTCAACTGCTATTTAAGGAGAGCTACAGGTTTCAGCAGTTTTCTTATCATGGGAAAGACGTGACTCCATCATGAAACTCTTTTAAAAAAACCCCATCACCAACCCCTGCTCACCAGCTGGGGGGAGCAGCATTTCCACAGAAGAATGATGAAGTTTCACTACCTCTAAAACATGTGGCTTAATTCTTCTTAGTTTCTAATCTAGGCACAGTGCACTTACAGGTTCAATGAGATGTCCTAACCCTTCTGTGGTATCTGGTTTTGAGTGTTAAATACCAAACAAGAATGCAGCGGCTGGATGGATGGAGTGCTATGGGGCTATTCCAAGAAATGGGGATGGGAAATACAGGAACTGTTGAGCCCCTGTAAGCTCCTTATGGTCACAGCAACCCGGCATTTCCCCTTTGACTTGTCAGCAGAGAGTCTGTGACATTCATTTGATCACACCACCTCCCATCCTCCTTCAGGCTATTGCTTTGTTTAACTATGTCTTTGCTGCCAGCCTAGCTTTGCACTGCAAGTTGAGCAAACCATTTCCTCCCTCCCCTCAATACCCCACAGTGTTCGGTGGAGCAGAGTCCATGCAGCTCAGGAGATGGGAAGGCAGGAAAGGTGGAATGAATGGCACAACTGCTCCATCCACACACCTAGTTGCTCAGCTGTCAGTCCTTGGCTTTGACCTCTGCTGTTTCTGCCATGCAATAAGAGCTAGGTCTAAGTCTCAGCTGCTCCCCTTTTGCTCTCTGCTCTGCTGAGCGGCATCCACTGCTGGGGCATAAGGGCTTGAGCTCTCCACCCTGGCTTCCTTGACTGCAAAACAGAAAAGTTTCCCTGGGCAAGGATTCAGGGCTGCAGCCTGCTGTACGCAGTTTGATTGCTTTCAAGGCAGGTCACTTGGTCTCACTGACATCACAGAGTTGGCCCTGCTGCAAAACTAACAGTTGCCTCTGGCCACTTTGCTTTTAAGCAGTTCCAAGCGCTAAATCCCAACGTGCAGCAAGTGGAACTGGAAAGGACCCATCCAACAGCCCCAAAAGAGGGGCAGGCACTGCTTCCAGAGCTGGAGCCTTCAGCATAATATGATTTACTTAACATATGGGGGGCAGGGGGGTTTGCAAATGCATTAGCTAAACAAAATATCAGCCATCAAGCATGTGAACTTGTGCATGTCAGGCTTACTGGGTCTTTTCTTCTTTGCAGTGGGGGTAAGCCCTGGGCTGCTTCCTCTGTCTAACCTCATTATACTCGCACTGTGTCTCTGGAGCACTCAGATCCCCTGGATGGGCTTATTTGGAAAGGACAGCATATTGCAAAAGTCATGTCCATAGTATCCCATGCTGGCTCACATGCCCGTTAGCAAGCAGACAACACAGCAACTTGGCAAGAAAGTTTCATTTGTGGTGAAGTAGGAGCTTCAGACTTTTTTGGGGGGCAGCTAAAATGGGGAGAAGCCAAAGAAATGTATTTAAAGGAAGCTTAAAAGTATTGTCTGAACTACACATGCAGCCAGTCTGCAGGTTCATGGTCATCACTTGCTTGAAATGTAAAAAAGAGGCACAAGGGTTTTGGCAGGAGCATTAACTCCTTGCTTGAACAGTTTAACCATCTGTTACAATAGACTCCATGCAGCTGAACTGTGGGGGAAGATTTGTATTAAACCTCTAACCCAGGACCCGACGGGAACATGCCTGTCCAACACCAAACACAGGGTCTTGAAGGGATCAGATGGGAAGGATAGCCATTGCTTAAGTAGGACAGGCCACCATTTTTGAGCTCTGCAGGGGGGTTATTTTTTCCAAGGGCCCCTTTCACACAGTATCAAGTTGGACCCTTATGTAAGAAAATTTAAGATTAGGACGTGTGAAAAATCTCTTCTGACTGCAAACTACTTAATAAAACTACCCCGTCCAGGTTTCACTGCGCCTTAGGGGGAGAAGCGTGATGAACCTGCAGACTAGACTCGTGACTCACTTAGGCAGTACTACATGAAAGCAAACCCAGTCCTTCACCAGGATCCAAGTCCAAGGAAAGGGCCTGCTCTGATTAACCACATGCAAAGAGAGCCCAGCATGACACTCCCACCTCTCATTACTTTGCATTATTTCACATCAGCCGGAAAGCACAGTAAGAAGATCAGGCTGACTTAAATAAGCTCCTGCTTTGAAGAGATGGATTCAGATACATCCCGCCAGTTCCCATCTGTGCTCCTTGCTTCGCAAGAGGATAAACGTCAGCTTAGATGCAGCTTCCCACGCCTCGGTGCTGGATGAAGCTGTCAGGCTCAGCTGGGGAGGATGGAGCCGCAGGAGAGCGTCAGTGCTAGTACTGCTGGGTACACTTCACCTCCACAACCAAATGGCAGAGGCACGTGAAGCTGAGTGAGGGGGCTGGGGGAGGGAAAGGGGGGAGGCTGACTTGGTAATGGCAACTCTTGGTGTAAGCCTCCTGCCCTACTGCAGCATGCAACTGCCTCCGGCTCAGGCTGCGCGTCATGGCATGACCACCACAGGCGCAGAGAAACCACCCGTGCAGCATACACACATGCTCCCACCACCAAGGCCCACATACCATCAAAAAGCAACAGCTGGATAAGGAGGCCCAGGCCTACACCGTAGACTCAAAGAGAAGCAGAGCTGGAAGGGAGCTCCGAAGTCATCCAGTCCAACCCCCACCAAGGGGAAGCCCTTGCCAACCTCTGAATGGCTTCCTCTCCAAAAGGGTCCGACAGCAAGGCCTGTAGCATGTTAGTGCCAGGGGAGTAGGGCATGGACGCTGGGAAGAGAAGAAATGGAGGCGCAGGGAGGGGGCACCGGGTTTTCCCTCTACAGTGAAGGGAGTTCCTAGAGTCAAAAGGCCGGTTTAATACAAATAAAAAGCACAGATGACAGAGGCCACACAACAGCCTAAAGCCCCGGTGCCACAGAGGTGGGCACGGTGCAGTGGCTGGAGTGTGACCATAACAGCAAGGAGGGAGCAGAGTGGAGCGAAGCAGGCACAGGGCCAGCCGCTGCTTGAAGGATTCAGGGGCTAGAAACAAAAGATCGTTCCGTTCCTCCATCCTGTTCCCGTGGGGCCTACGGGGCCATCTCCCTGGGTCCCCCAGCCCTGAAGCTGGTGCCTCTCCTCTGGTCACTCCCCGTATCTATGGTCATGCTGGGGGCCCTAGCTCTATACCTACATTTGCTAAACAAGGGATCTGGAGAACCCCTTTGGTCTCATCCATGCTCCAGTTTTCCCTTCTCTAAAACCTGTGGCCACAGATCAAGGAGGGAGATTCACTTTCTGGAGTGCTCCTGTAAAGACAAGCCTTTGCTTGGCTGCCCACAGTAAGAGGCAGGAAGAGGTTTGGAAGTGAGCGGGTTTAAGTTCTTTTGGCGTGGGGAGAATGTCCTCAACCGACCGGGGCAAGGTCTTTATTTCCCCCCTTAGCCCTAGAGATGATCAAGCCGAAGATGCTGGTGCCTTAAGACGAAGGGACAGACCAGCGTACAGGGATGAGAAGCCTTCCAAGGATCCGGATGGGAGGGGAAGCGAGATGTCATGCTGCAGAGTGGTATTTGGGAAGGCTTTACCTTAAAAGGCCTCTGCAGCCAGCTCTCCAGCACGGGGGGGGAGGTTGCTTTGTTCGACTCTCCCATGTCTCCAACGCCCTCTGATAAGCTTCTAAACCCCGAGATATTTATAGGGCGGGGGGGGGGACAGACACAGAAGAGTGGCTCTGTTGAGTTCGAGTCCCCCCCCCCCGAGGCTTCCCCCTCTCTTGCCACAAAACAACGTAGCTTTGTCTTTTGTAAAACTCCATCCAAAGCTCCCAAAGTCTCCAGCCTGTTGTTGCTCCCTTCTCCCTCCATCTCAAGCCTTTGGTCCTTCTTGACAGGGATCAGCCCTGTCCCGATTCAAAATTCTCCCACCCTGCCCGAGTGCTCCTCCAGGCAGCCTGGGATCGGCACAGCTCCTCGCCCCATGCAAACAGGTGCCCTTTCCAGCAGAGCGGCACGGAGGGCAGCAGCGACTGAGGCTGCAGACCTGGCAGACAAGGCCTGGGGCACCATCACGGCAACCCAAAGAGCAGCTGTGGCCACCCTCAGCAACGTGGCGATCTTCCTTTCCCATGCACAAGTTACACACAGAGATGGGCACAAGCTACATAGACAGGGTCCCGAGGTGCAAACCCCTGCCGAGTCCAGAGCTGGTCAGGTCCATTGCAGAGAGGATCACGGCCCCAGCTCCACTCTGACCAGTTCAGAGAAGCTCACACCCGGCGCAGATCGCTACAAGCACAGTCCCATTGCCTTGCTGCTACGGCTGTGCGTCTCTTCCTCCAGCAGCTCTTCTCACGCAAAGCCTCCTGGGTGAATCAACATGCAGGAGAGGGCCCCAAATGGAGCAGGCTTTTTGAAGGTTAGAAGAGGGGGATAATAAAAGTTTTGAGATGCCCCATGGTGCCCTCCAGCCCCCTCCCCCAGCCTGTGGACGTTTCCCTGTAACCCACTGGAGTGATTCATCCATGAAGAGGCACTGCAGGTAGATGATGCCATCCCACACTGGCACAGGCGGGAGCCAGAGCAGGCCAGGAGCTGGGGGCAGCCCTTAGGTTGTCTGACTGCAGAGGGCACCAGCTTCTCCGGGAGAGATCACAGCCAGCGAGGAGCAGAGGCTCCGTGTGGGTCTTACTGTAATGTTTCCCATCAACGTGGGGGATACATCAATATAGACTGCAATGACACACATGATATAAACATTTCTTGCCAGCAGAGCAGCAAATGCTTGCCTGGAGTCCAATGGCCTCTTTGGATAGCATTTGTAAAAGCAGTCAAGTGAGAGGGGCCCGCATCCATCTGACTATGAGCTAACATCATGTGTCCACACCCAGAATAATTTACCCTGGATTTTTACCACAGCATGAACTTACACCGTGGTCCAGAGCAGATGCATGACCTGCTCTCCAGAGGTAGCTGTCCACAGCAGAAGCTAATACACAGCACCCTGGCACTGGGCAGAAGGGGAGCTGGTAACAGGCTGCTGTTTGACATCGATTAGAGTTGCAGAAATGCCCACACCCGGGGGTATCTGCTTCACGTGAGATAAGAGCATCCCCACCCTCTCTAATTTTGAAGCCATGGTGCCCTTATTCCGCAGGGCAGGGCGCAGCTCAGCCCATGCCGTGGCAGGCATCTGCCCAGGGTGAAGCCGGAGAGGGTGCAGGTGAGGGAGGCGTCCACGTCCTGTCCGAGTTGGTTGCCAACGCGCTGTCCGACCAGCTTCTCAAATGGTACGCAACTGTGAAACAAGCTCCTGCCCACAAGGAACGGTTGTCATCCCGACCCTCACCCTTCACCTGCTGCCACGTCAATGAACGCAGAGAGCTGCCTTCCCAGCTCCGGACGGTCACGCTCCGGCCCAAGAACCGTTGCGCCCAGTGTTGCTACATGCAGCATCCCCTGCTGCCATCCTGCCCCGCAGGGAAATCACCCTGCCCAGCGGCGCCTCACGTCCAGTTTCCTTTGTGCAGAACCCACGCACTCCAGCAGTCCCCCCTCGCCCCCCATTACTGACACCCCAACACAGACAGGAGACAGCGAGCGCGCGTGACTATTCAAAAATGAAGCTAAAGAACCACAAACATCAGGGAGCTCCAGCAAGGGATCCGAGCACTTGCAGGTACTTCTGACTCAGTTTGTAAGTGGTTTGGTGTCACTTGAGTTGTGTGCCTCAGTTTCCCCACCTGAGGGTCATGATACTAATCCCCCCAAGTGCTGCACACTTGGAAATGGAGAGCAGGGAGGAGCTCCCTCAGTCCTTAGGCAGCCTGGGATCGGCATGGCTCCTCACCCCATGCCCTTTCCAGCAGAGCGGCACTGAGGGCAGGAGCGACTGAGGCTGCAGACCTGGCAGCAGCTTGCAGGAGGTTGCCCGGCTAGGGACAAAACCCCAGTGAATATACACAGTAAGGAAAAAGGGTTCTTCCCACAATAGCAAAAATAAAACAAAACTCAGGAGAGCGTGCACGGCGTGGTAGGACACGGATCTGTGGGAGGTCCAAGTGTTGGCCAGGTCAAGGGGGCGACTCCTGCCAGCCCCCAGGGCCAAGGCCCAACACGCCTGTGCTGCTCGGTTGGAGCCACCTGCTCCATCTCCACTTTGCATCTGAAGGATTGATCGCAACTGCCCCTTTACAGCCCCCCAGCCCAGTGACTTACAGCAGCAATTCCCTTGCACAGCGAGCCCAGGCGCCTCCCCCACACCCCGGTGCCCAGCACCCTGGGCTGCTCTCTTCCCAGGCTGGTCATTCAAGGCAGGGAGTGATGCTAAAAACACAAGGGAGGAGCCTCCAGCACAGCAAAGCAGGAGGGGACGTTCCAGTCCAACAAACAGTTACACAGCAGGATATTTTTAGTTTGTCCCCTCTCTTCAGGAGCTCCAGCAGGCAGCTTGCTTTTGGCAGCTCAGTTTGTGTAACCGGGGTCAGAGTTGGCCTAGGGCCCCTGGGGGATTCTGTGAAAGAGCCCAGCTAAGGGCTCAGGCCTACGCAAGTCAGGGTTAGGGCCAGGGCCAGTGCACACGCGGTCTCCAGAGGTAGCTCACTTTCCCTTGGCAAAAATGCGCTGCTGCTCCCAGACACAGGGGCGTTTGTAGATTCATAGATGTAGGTCGGAAGGGACCTCAACAGATCGTCGAGTCCGACCCCCTGCCTAGGCAGGAAAGAGTGCTTGTGTTGCCCATCCAGCCTTCTCTTGGAGACCCCCAAGGTAGGAGAGAGCTGGAGACTGCGCCACTGCTCTCCGAACTGGAAGTCCAACACCGACCTGAGCTCTCGGTCATCGGGGTGCAATGTAGCCAGAGCAGACCAGGGAATAGGCAAGAAGCAGGGTTCTTCTGGCGATACCTTTTATCGAACCAGCTGCATGACTGGAGAAAATGCAAGACGAGCTTTCCTCAGACTCGTGGAAGGGCACATTGTGCCCTAAAGCTTGTCTAACATCTCTCCCAACCGTACAATTGATGCAATAAAAGTTATCACCAAGAGCCTTGCGTCTTGAGCTATCAGGGCAGTCACCTGTCAGGAATCAGGACAGCCCTCCATTCAAAATCAATGGGATTCAAATCAACCCAGGAGAGGGGAGGCCTGACAAACAGAGCAGTGTCTCCTCCTCCAGGATCCGCAGCACTTGAAATCAAATCCTGCAGGTGTGAGCAAGGTGGGTAAATCATCCTGCAGTCAGTGCTGAATCCGAGCAAGCGCACGTTCATCTTCAGTGACCGCTGGCTAGCAGAGGACTGAACAAGAGCTGGGATAAATTGGGAGGCTTTGTCATCCCTTGCACTGACACCAGCACTGGCACACCAGGGATGCATGTATCTGACAGCATAACCCCCTTCACCACAGTGTGTCCTACTCTGGCTGCTAACTCACGCCAGTGTAGACTCTCCCTGCCAAGCAAGTTAGCAGCTGTTGCCGATGCTAAGGGTTCATAGGCTTTTAGCAGGTAAAGTCCCCGTTATGTCCATTGTGGCAAGTCATTAGAACAGCAATTGCCTTGGAGAAAGGCTAAAATACGATACTGGAGGCAGACAGAGTTTTTCTGAAACCAGTTCACAGGTCTAAGGAGCTCTCCCTGCGTGGAAATGCAATGCACAGCATGAGCAGGGAGGATGCTGAGCTATGAAATGGTTGTGGGTCTTTCCCTGTCCTGGCGGCCCTTGAACCCCCTGTGTGCCCAGGCATCACAGTGCAAAGCAAAGGTCCCTTTCCCCAGACCATGCCCCTGCACAGGGGAGCCACATGTTGAAAACACTGGGAAGATCCGTCTCCACCCTGGCTGATGCGTGCATGGGACAGTGCAGGAGTTGGTTTCTCCCTTGGGTCTGGTGAACTTTGCCCAAGGGGAACATGCAGCATATGAAGATTTAAACAGCCCACGTCATGCTGCACAAAGCAAGATGCCAAAGCTAATTTCAGCCCTACCTCCCTCTCCCCCCCACCCCTTCAGCATCTGGATGCAACAGTGGCACAAAGGAAAGGGGCTGCAACTCTCCACTAGACCAGCAGCACACAGAAAGCCTGCTACACCCTCGCATAAAGCAGAGTGCTAATTGACTTTGAAAGCCTACTTACTGAGGAAACATTAAATACCCAACAAATAAGTCGTATCCATCAAGACCTCGGTGCTTGCCACACACAGGCTTTTAAAAGACCAATAAGTGGAGAAGAAAAGGAAGTGCTCGTCCCATCCGAGATGGGGAAAAGTGAGGTGCAGAAGAGCCCAGGACTTGGGAACCAGGGTCTGTGCCTGGCCTTGCCTCTCCCTAGACTGTGACCAACTCCCTCTCGTTGCTCTTCCTCCAGAAAAGGGACCTGTGGCAGAACTGGCTCAGGCCTGGGAGACGCACAGCTGGACAGTGGGAAAAGCGTCTCCGGGCCCCTCACCTTCTTCAGCCTACTAGGTGCCCCACGCAGCAGAGGCCGCGCCACGAGGCGCCGCACGGCCTAGCGTGCGGCTATGGAACAGCCCAGGACAAGCCGAGGATGGGGCGCGGGCTTGCCCAGGATGGCTGCAAGCGTCGCCAGTTCTCTGCCTTGTCCTCACGTCAGGCTTCATTCATCCCAGGACTCAGCACAGACCTGGGCACCGCACCGCCTGGGCCCGAGCCCGGCCCCCGGGTTTTGTCAAACCCTGCAGGAGCTTGGTTCAGCTGGCAGCACGAGCCTCGCTCTTCCCAGCGCTGCCCATCTCACAATCTCCATCCTGCAGGGGAAGAGCCTGCCCCGCTGTAGCATCTTGTGCCTGAACAGCTTCTCCCCCAGCACCCCTCGTGTCCCCCCAGAAACCCCTTCACAACTCTCCTAGTGTCCAACAAGAGGAAAAAAGCACGTGGTGATAGATGTTGCAGTGGGATGGGCCGTAGGTACCAGCACCGTCACATGAAGCCTGCCCTCTGCCTGAGCACACAGCATGGTGCAAGAGCACCTCAGTCCTTGAGGGGGGGCAGGACCTTGGATGCGTTGGGCTAGACACGGACCCATCAGCGCCAGCAGTGCCGGCTTCACCCTCTTCCACCAAGACGGCCTGTCCTTGCAGCAGGGAGGCCCATGGCAGGGGCCGAGCACAGGGAGCTGCAAACGTCTAAGCCCTGGCCTGTCCCCAAATCAGGTTGCGTCGCAGCTGTCACTCACGCCACATCAGTGCTGGACCGTCTGCACCAGACCAGCTTCAGGGTATGCAGACGTCCACACCTCTAGGACGACACCAGGAACCTCTCCACAGCCCCACCAGGTCTTGGGAGCTTATGGGGTAGGGCACTTCTCCTTATCTTTCTTCATGTCCTTGCACAGAGCCCCACACAGCACACGGCTGCTAGAACGACGCCCAGGGACAACAGAGCAGCTGGGAGAAGTGGGGCTGCTGGGAAGGGACACCTCGCTCAGAAACGGCCTCTCACGAGGATGGCTCAGAGCAGCTCTGCCAGCAACTGTGGAAGAGCCTCATCCCCCCTTGGGGGTGACAGCGCTGACCTGCTTCGCTGAGGGCGGCTATGCCCCACCAGCTCTCATCCGGCACTAAGGAGCGTGGGTGATGGATCAAGCAGCAGCAGCGCTCGAAGTAGGTAGGATGTGGTTCTCTCAGCTCAAGTCAAACACAATTTTCTCCATCCTAGCCCGAGATGGAGGAAAGCCTCCTGAAGCTCCTGATAGCCCTCAGAGGAGATCTGGGAGACTCCCAGACGGTGCTCCCATGCCCCAAGCAACCACCGGGCTGTTGGCTATTCTGCGGGTGGCGCTGAGTCTCTCCTATGCGCGTCTTGGGTTTAGACTGGAGTTTCTAGTCAAATCCTTTTCTAACAAGAGTTTCCCCAAGGCTGGGGCAACCCTGCGAGGAGCTGCGGGGTGGCCTCGTCAAAACAATTTGCTGAAAATGCCCCGGCCAGCTCGAATCACCTCCACCTTCTGCCCGACTCCAAGTGTTTTGGGAACCCTGGCTAGGGGCTCCCTTAAAACAGAGGGGTTGTTAGCAAGGGCTGCTGGAGCTGCCGAGTTCCTCCGCTCTCTCAGGGTCTAGAATTAGCGGCAGCTCTGCCTCTTCCTTCCAGAGAAAACAGTCTCTCTGCCCAGCTACAGGGGAGAGCTGGACTGGTGCCTGCCTGCAAATACGGAGCTGGGAGCCCAGGCCAGCTGGCAAGGGGAGAAGAGGATAGAGGAAGCCCAAGATTTATTTACCTAGTGTATCTAAAGCACATCAGCAGCAAGCCAATTAGAGGGAGGATACTGGGCACAGCACGACTCCAGGCCCAGGTCCCAGACAGGGCTGATGAGGGGCAGCTCCCAAAGAGGCGAGGGTCTCCCCCCCCGGCGGGGGGCTGCTCAAGCATCCTGAGGCCCCAAGGGCACACGCTGCTGACCGCTGTGGAGTCGTCCCATAGGGGTCTAGAGCGGGCACCTCCAGCTACGCGCTGTCTGGGTGCACAAGGTCCTAAAGATACCGTGGGCTCAAGCTCAGAGTGGAGGGGGAGCAGGGTAGGAAGAAAGGGGGTTCTTCCTCCCCCCAAACCCATCTAGATACATAGCCAGAGAGGGGGGCCTGCATTACTAACATCAGCCCAGTGCAAAACTGTGGCAGCATCTCACCTAACATCCAGCACTGCTCGGGCAGGGGTGATAGCTCAGGGAGGACAAAAAGCTCCTGGCTGCAAGTAAATTTGGACACAGATGTGTCAAGGGGCCTCTGCCCTGCACGTCCAGCTCCAGGACTGCAGAGAGGAACCTAAACCCAGTCTGGACGGCAGAGAGGAACCTAAACCTCCCTCATCTCTAACCACAGCCCGTGAGCTGGGTCGGTGAGCAAGGCTATGCCTCCCGCCCAGCCGATGCCAGTACCAGGTCCCCACTGAATGGCAGGGTCACATGCCAGCTCCACAGGAGGACTGAACCAAGCCCCAGTGAGATGATGTCTCGCCTCAGCCGCAGCGTCAGAGTTTCCAGTGTCCCAGTTAGAGCAAGCCCTAGGGCAACTGCAGCCTGTCACGGAGAAGCAAAGTTACAGGAGCAGAAACACCACGAAAAAGAGCATCCCAAGGGGCTGGCTTCCAGGGGTTAGCAAATGGCTGCACAGCTCCGTGTCTGTCCCCTCCTTGACACCTCACCCGCAGCCTCGGGGTCAGCGCCGTGCACGCTGCCAGGCGGTCACGCCGCCCTCCCCAGCACGTTCTGGGAATCGGAGCAAGGAGAACTCAGCCCAAACAGACTCGAACCCTGCCTGCTGGCTCCTTCTCTGCAACAAGAAATAGAGGCGCAAGGAACAGAGGTCACGGAGTAGCTCTGACGCGGTATTCCCTGGAAATGAGTAATTGTGCAGCCGTGTCACATGACACGGCCCAAACCAAGCTGGGGGGGCCACAATGTCCCTAAACACCACAGCACGGGAACCTCTGACAAGCGTGCAGACAAACTGGAAAGAGGCTCACAGACATTTCTGCCAAATGACCCCATTCTTGGTCTCAATCCTGATCTAAAGCTTCACCAACTAGTCCTGCAAAGCATCTGGCACAAACAAGCTAAAGTGCAATAATGAGTCCTGGCAGCCTTCAAACAGGACTATTTGCTGGCCCTGGCCTGGAACATGACAGACTCATTTCTTTGTCATGCCAATTTGTTGAAACCAAAACTGTTGGGGTGGGCTTCCTCTGTGAAAGTGTCTCAGGTCAAAGTCAAAGTCAGAGAGGCCTGGTTGGATGCTTAGGATATTCAACTGGAGTATAGGAGACATGGGTTCAACCCCAACTTCTGCCCAGTTCAGACCAAGGACTTCACCTTAGTCCCAACCTGTTGGCAGTTCTGGTGTCCGTCTGCCTCTCCACACATTTTGAAAGGTGCCAGTTTTGTCCTGGTTCAGAACAGAAGCATTTCTGAAAGCTCAGAGGTCTGTCATGGGAAAGCCACTTCCCATCTGGCTTTCCTGTTCATAGCATTTCAAGCTCAGAGTGTGCTAATCTGCACAGGATAGGTTTACAAATAATACAATTATCTTAATGTACAACATTTACAGAGCTCTCTAAGAGTAACAAATACCAGGACATTTCACCTACAGTAGCCAACTGCATAAGAGAAGGCGGCAGCGATATCCCAACTGATGCTGTTTTAAATCTATGTCAAAAGAAACAAGCAAAAACTCCGGTAGCACGCAGGGAACACAGCCTCGCGTGGCTCCACACACAAATACTGCTGTACAGTCTCTCCTGGTTTCATCCTTACGGTCATAAATGTCAGCTCTCCGGAGGCTGGAAATATATCTTAAGGAGGGTGAGATAAATGTAGGGAGCTACCAACATTTAAGTGGTCCTAACCATAACAGACAACATGCTGGGCCTGTTGCACTGGGCCTTGGGGGTATGCGGGCTATTGCAACAAGAATTTGAATTGCTGAACAAAGTGCATGGAGATTATTCTAAGCATCTGAAATCTGTAGGCTAATGGGGCTAGGAGGTTTGGGAGCCCCACTGGAGAACCTCAGAAGGGCCCGATTACCAGATGGCAGGTGCTCATCTCTTGCTGAAGTGTTAAGCCTCAAATTGGACACCCGGAGTCACTCGTCACTTCTGGACGTTTTAGTCTCAAGGGTCAGGAGCATCTGGATTCCTCCTCGCCCAACACACACACAAGATTCCCATCAAGAAACCAAGGATCCTAAGAAACCCTGGGGCCTCCATGTGTCTGCAACTGCAGTCAGTTCTGCAGAGGTTGTACCGGGAGCGGGAGATGTGGCATCAGCAGGGCTCATACCCAGAGCCTGAACACAACCCCCCACCCCCAAACACAGGCTCCTCTCAGGGGAGATTACGAGAACTCGCAGTTCAAAATAACTTGCTCTTCCAGTCATCAGATCAGCTGCCAGGAGACAGGGCCACATGCTGGTTTGTGCAAGCACTGGCCTAGTCACCTTGGGGTATAGCGACCCCTCACAATGTCCCTGTAATTTATTGTGGCCATGTTGAAGAAGGATCCCCTCCAATACATACAGACACCCACACCCGTCTTGCAGTGTGGCCAGTAAAGATGTTTCCAGTTCATTTACACCATGTGGCAAGGGTCCCCCCCTCCAAACACATAGATGCTTCTCAAGCAGATCCCGGGACGTCATTCTCCCCCTGTACTCGGCCTTGGTGAGGCCGCAGCTGGAGTACTGCGTCCAGTTTTGGGCTCCACAATTCAAAAAGGATGTGGAGAAGCTTGAGAGAGTCCAGAGGAGAGCCACGCGCATGATCAGAGGTCAGGAAACAGACCTTACGACGACAGGCTGAGAGCCATGGGGCTCTTTAGTCTGGAAAAGCGCAGGCTCAGGGGTGATCTGATGGCCACCTATAAGTTTATCGGGGGTGACCACCAGGATCTGGGGGAACTTTTGCTCACCAGAGCACCCCAGGGGATGACGAGGTCGAACGGTCATAAACTACTGCGAGACCGTTTCAGACTGGACAGAAGGAAGAATTTCTCACCTACATTGACCACCTTCAAGAGCAAACTGGATGCTTATCTTGCTGGGATCCCATAACCGCAGCTGACTTGCTGACCTTTGGGCAGGGGGCTGGACTCGATGATCTCCCGAGGTCCCTTCCGGCCCTAATGTCTATGAAATCTGTGAAATCCTGTACTGCCTCCCAGCCAAAAATCCTCAACAACATTTCAGCAAGGTTTGCTTCAAAGGCAGCCCCTGCATCCTCTCTTTGGCCAGCAGAGCAGTCCGCCGTTCTCCCCACTGCTCAGGGGAGTTTTCTGACACCAAACGGGGCCCCATAAGGACTGCTGCAGTGGGCAGACCAAGGAGTCGTCATCAAGGCAGCTGCCAGTGCTCAGCCACTGTCCAACCACCCGCACAGCGCTTCAAGTACGACCCCTCCCAAACACAGCCCTACCCAAGGGCCTCAGTCATGGGTCTCCAGATACTTTTGTGCAAAGGACAAACATCTCCTGGGAATGAGGAAGAACAAACTTATTTTTTAAGAGATGAACTTCTACTGAATTGACCACAGGCAACTGTTACGAGCATTATGCTTCCAGTGCTGCATGTGCGTCTCCCTTATTACTACCAGTCCTTCAGCCAACGATGCATCATGCCAAGACGTGCCATGCAGTGTCCCAATATCACTATACCTGCTGACGGGGCACAGGGTGGGGAACCACAACCAGCTTCCAAACACGGACTATCCCCAACCCTTACATATGATCAGTCAAGAGGATATTTGCCACTGGAGGCAAGGACAGGCAGAAAGCTTTCTGTGCAGGGGTGCAAGTGGCAAAGCATTGCAGCAGGTGACTCTACAGCGGTGAACCTGAAAGAGGAAAAAAGACTCTCTTGTCACCGTGCTGGAAAACAGGCTCCTAAAGGCCTCCACTCAAGGGGACCAGGGTGGGGGAGGGGGAGGCCCCTGGCTACCGGAGAAGCCAGAGTGACAAGCTGCCAGAAGCCCAGTTCTCAGGGCAGCTATTGATGTGGCAGCGTCGTGCAGCTGGACAGAGGACTCGAGCAAAGGCAGCTCTGTTGCATGTTCCAGAAAAAAGAACCAAAAAGCAGCCGGGCACAGAGCAGAAGTGTCCTCGACTCCCCAGCAGACACAGGCGAGGCAAGTGAACCGCGGCAGCTTGTCTGTTCAAGTCCGAGGACTCCAAGCAAGATGCTGGGGAAGCAGAAAGGGAAGGCAGGCAGCAGAAATGGGTCAAAAAAAGGCAGGACTGAAAGCATCTTGGAAGGAGTTTGTCAGAGCTCCAGTTCTGATGATGCCCAAAATTTCCATGAAGGTCTTCCCAAGCAGCCAGCAAGATGCACCCTGGCAGCATCACGTACACTTGCAGGTGGCAGGGCTGGAGTGGGAGGTTATGAATGACGCAGTGTTACTCTCCAGGCCTCAGCCCTGCACTCTTTCCTCCAGTAAAGCTGTTCAGGAAGCCAACAGAGTTCAGCCCTCCTCAGTCAGGGAAAACTCAGTCTCCAAACGTGATCTGCCTTTACACTGGCAGTGCGACCGATTGCTCCGGCCCACGCTTTGGAAGCTACTCTCGGACGCGAGTGGAACTGCTTCGGAGGCCAGAAAGCAATAAAGCTGGAACGCAGGAAACCCAGGGCCATCCGCAGACTCCAGGAGCTGGCGGCTGCTTTTGGCGATGGCACGCGGTTCCTTTAAAGTGCGTTCAGAAATCTGAGGGCTTATGTCAAATTATCTCCGAGAACAACAAGCGTTCAATTTTAGACTTTCCCTCTTTTCCAGCAAGATCCTGCCCCAAAGCAAGATCAAGCCGTAAGCTCTGCTCTGCTCCTTCTCAGCCAGCCTTTTAGTCCACTACCAGCACGCACATCCTTTCCCTTGGACAGTACCTGGTCCTCCGTGGCACCATTTTCCAGGGTCATGGGGCTATGCTGTAGCAGAGCAGAAAGCAGAGTCCAGAGATCCCGGCTCCCTGTCATCCTCTGGTCTGGCTACCAAGCCACACGGTTCAAGGGTGAAAGGCAGTATTAACCTCGTCCCTGCTGGACATCCCAAATACTTGCTTCCAGGCGTTTCCAGATCTTTAGGAAGCCTTTTCCAGTACCGAGCGAGTTAAAATTCCCCAGCCACTCTCCCCTGCACCAGACGCTTTGGAGGGGCACCCCCCTTCCACATAGTTCAGCATCAGTTTGTTTGCATCTGTCACAGCCACAGCAACCCATTCACTGGGAACAGCTGTTTGTCCCTGCTCAAGCCCGTGACCCTTTTCCAGCGTGGGGCAAGCGCTCCTGGATGTAATAGGAGCTTCGCCCTTGGGACCCCCACTCTGTGCTCGGATCATTCCTTGTGATAGTTCCCATCCGAGCTATGGGAAGGGGCCATTCCCATAGGCCGGCACACCAGGAACCTCACACAACAGCTTCCCCAAGCTGTTCCCAGTGGAACGAGAGCAGCTTTTAGAAGAGAGTCATTGCTATAAAACGAGAGCATGTCTGTGCTCCTCAGGCCCTTGGTTAATTATCAGGACAGTCTCTGGAGGGCAACCCCCCCCACCCTAGGGTGCACAGTTTATGACCCTCCCTCAAAAGGTGCATGAACTTGTGTAGTGCTTGCCTCAACCGCTCTCTGGTCTTCCCTCTGCAGGAGATACCAGCACGCAGCAAGAATGCTTATTTTGTCCATGCTGCTCCTTGCCAGCATGCCTGAAGTACCCAGCACTGCTTGGGGAGAGAGTCTCCATAGCTCCGTCAGTCCTTGAGCTCTGGGCCAAGCCTGCCCATGATGCCCCGTGCGCGGGGGAAGCGAGACAACCCAAAGTAGGTCCCCATTGCATGAGCAGGCTTCATCACAATAGAATAAGCCCAGACCGCTCCACATGTATATCAACCCTAAACACAAAGCAAGTAAAAGCATCCTGGGTGTGCCCCAAGCTGCTACTCTTGAGCACGCAGAAAAAACAGGTCTCAGCATGGCGCCGGGGCATCCTCATGGCCTCACAGCCAAGGCTGAGGGTAGCAGAATGGGAGCAGGAGGACAGGGCTTGATCCCGCGGTGCCACTCTGCATTGACCCCCAGTGTCATTTCAGAGAGACCCCCGTGCTAAACTGAGGCAGAGGAACCACCGCTGAGTTGCTCCCCTAATTCCCATTCCAAGAAAGCAGCCGATGGCAAAAGATGCCATGGAAATGCTGCTCCCGTCAGCATCGCTTCCAGGTCATCAAGCCCTCCTGGCCACTCGCAGCAACCCATCAACCTTTGCTGTCCCCTCAATAGATGAGAGAAGAAGGGAATTCAGGCAGAGCTCTCTGCCCGTGGCAGCTTCCTCTTCTTTCTCTAGCCTTAGCCAAGCCGGCTACTGCGCTCTAACAGGAGCATGAGACGCAACCAAAGAGCAACGTTGCATCAGGAGTGGGAGCGGTCCAACCAGGGGCTGCCAGCCAGTCCAAGGGACAGATCCACGACGTGGCACAAGCAAGAGGGAAGAATCCCCTCCAGTCTCTGGCTGTGTGAAGCCTTCAGCTCCCCACACCACCAGCCCTGGAGCAATCTAGCATCCAAACAAGTTGATCCTCTGCAGGCTGCCCTCCACAGAAGACCTCTTGGGCCCACACACGTGACTACCCCACAAACAAGAACTTCCTAAGCTTGCTAGAGATATCTGCGAGCCAAAATCCCAGGAACTTGAGTGTCATCTCCAGCCATTAATCCTTCCTGTAGCACCACAGGTATACAGGGAAAACATGAACTGGACTTAAACTGAGCCCCCAGTACTGTTTGTACTGGAAAGAAGTTGCCTCCCGTAGGGAGATGGTCCACAGAGCTGCCCCCGAAACAACGCAGTCCCCACAGCCCTGGGTGTGCAGCTCCAGGGCATCGAATACCCAGCACCCGAGCAGAGCAGCGAGGCTGCCTTCTGCATTAGGGCGACTGGCACAGCTAATAAAACAAAGGCGGCACCCGTAGCATTTGCTGAGAGGGGAACAAGCACGTCTAGGAAGCGTGTCCGTACATTTCATCCTGCTCGCCTCCGTTATGGACCGGGGAGCTGGTCCGAGTCGTTCTGAAACATTCAGTCCTGCTCATCTCGGGCAGGCGTGAGGCAAGAGCGAGAGTCCAGATAAGGGCTGCTGGTGCTCCGAAGGCTTAAGCAAAATCCACGGGGAATACAGTGAATTTATGAGAACCAGAAGGTGGTTGGGGGGAAGACGCACACACATCACACGCGCACAGATCATGAACCCCATGCGAGCTTGAAGCCAAGGACTCTTGCTGACCTCTGGCATCAGGGGCTTGGGATAGATGAAGTGTCAATAGAGGACAAATATTAAAGAGAAACCAGAAGTAGCTTCACAACTGTGAGTTGCACTTTCCCCCCTGCACCCTACTATTCTTTTTAAGCAGAAGATACAGGGACAAAATATATTTCCTAGCAGAGGGGACACTAGCTACCATCTCTCCTAACTATACAGTTGCTCCAATAAAAAGATAATGACAAAAAATAAGTCTTTGCCCCTCATATTTCCTAGCCCATCACAGCTACAACACCACTCCAAGCCCGCTACACTGCAAGCAGATACACACCCCGCTCTCCCCTGGAAAGCCAAGCGTAGCCTTGCTGCTCAACGTTAATTGAAAGCAAGGAGCTATCATTTTACACATGCAGCAGCTGAACAGGCCCTAACACATCACACTAATAGCACAGTGCCTATTCCAAGAGACTTTTAGCAGAAAGCACTCTGTTTAAATAATGCACCAACTCTGAGCTCCCTGGCTGCATTACAAGTGCATCATCATTAATACAGTGCCTGCCTTGGCACAAGCTTGAAGCACGTAATAATGCATCTTACCTGCCAACCATCCAGACTCAAAGCTGTATCTTCAGACAGCTCTCTCCAGCCAACTCAAGGGAAGAGCGCTAATGATCTTGCAAACTCCAAGGCTAGAAAGCTTGGGCAGCTAATGCTTCAGATGAAACGGAGGAGCGAATGACTTAGCACCACCTGTGCAGGCTCGTTTGCTGACACCCCTCAGCTGCAGCCGACCCCCAGGCCACTCTCAGGGCCAGGGGCATCACCTGCTCTGCAGCGCAGTGCTCTCCGGATGGTAGCAGCCGATGCTGTGAGGTGGCTCCAAGTGTCATGGGATTTTAATTAGCACTAGGAGTCTGGCTAGGCAAGCTTTTTTGTTGTTAAATGTACACGAATAAGGGCAGGGCCTTGTGCTCCTGACTTATTTGTGTGGGTGCTTTTGAAGGGCCCATCCTAGGTCAATAAAATTGCTCTACCCCTTTAGAAATTCACTCTGTGCAGGGGACAGCATTCAGCCCCTCTTCCCCAGGGCACCGCAGCTGCCAGCTTGCTGGCTCAGGAAGAGTTAGCCAGGTCTGTCTCGGAGCCCAGCCGCGAGGGCTGAGCGCTGTATTCCCGCTGGTCTGGAGGCACGGGGAGCCGCTCTCCTCCAGCTCTAGGCTAGTGAACCACCGAGCTCTTTCCTGTTACGCATCCTTCCCCGAGGCTCCCGGCTCCCAGGGGCCCTTCCTGCACTGATCCCTTGGAGGCTGCTCTCCCCACAGCCCCCTTATCTCAACCGCAGCCTTTCTCATCTGATTTAGATCATGAGCTTTTTCAAGCAGGGACTGAATCATCCTCCGTAAAGTGCCTTATACTTTTATGGAGCTATTTTGAAGGCTTTGGTTATGAAGCTCTTCTAGTGAGAAGGCTGGAAGGAGGCTCTGTGGTTAAGGCAGTGGACTGAGCCTCAAGGGTTTGGTTCCCAGCTCTGCCACAGACTTCCTATATGAGCATGGGCACATCACTTGAGGCCAGACTTGTTTCAAAGTACTTCTGGTGGGAGTTAGGAGCCTAGATACTTTAACAGATGTGTGTTTTTTTCCCCCCAAAGGTAAACTGGGGAATAATCTTCACCTTTCCTTTCCCTGTGTCTCTGTCAGTCTTTGGAGTAAGGGCTAATGCAATGGGTCTTGCTAGTGCAGCAAGTCCTGTTCTCATCTGGGGCTTGTGTGTGGCCCAGTACTCAGCTGAGCAAACCCCGACGATACAGCTGCTGGGTGCAGGCTCCCTGAGTGCTCCCCAGCCAGGCTGGGGATGGCAGCGCTGCTGTTATTCCAGCCTCCCTGCTTGGCACTGCAGCCCAGTTAAAAAGGTAGTGGAAAGGCTGTTAGTAAAATACCCCCTCTGCAATCCTGACAGCCGCCGCCGCCTCCCACAGAAACTGTCAAGATGGAGCTGAGCACCCAGTCCTATTAGGGTCATGTCCCGGGACAGGCAGGTCTCAGTCCTGTGCTAGTTTCCAGCTGACTGCAAGGAAAGCTTTGCTCCTCCCAGGAGATTCACATGGTGCCTCCAGTTCTTCAGCTTCTGGAGCGGGGAGAAGAGCCAGAGCCCAATTTCTGTAAACTCAGGGGATTTTTACTAACATTTCTATTTCCTGCCAGTTCATGCCTTTCACGGTAGGACACGGTCTCATCCCAGATTTTCTGCTTTGCTCACTTTGTAGGGGGTGCATAGAAGTTTTCCTCTATTTTGCCCTTGTAAAGTAATTCACATCAGCTGGAAATATCAGCCCCAGTGGAGCAGGGATGGTGATGGGTCCTGGCACTATCTGAAGCCAGTTTGGATCTCAGAGTTGTTTGAAATTTATACCTAGGAGTTGGGGGAAACGGATGTTTCTGATGCAGCTGGTTGTGACTGCGTGCGTCCACAGACTGACACTTCACCTCATTCAGTCTTCCTTGTTGGTCAGCATTGCACACAGTGAGCAGAAGCTCTTTGAGTGGGGTGATGAGCTCTACCTTTTCCACATGTACAGCGCCTAGCACAAGGGGATGCTCATCTCCGATTGGGACTTCATCAAAAATAAATCAAATAACAGCAACGAGGTGCTGCACTGGCAAAACTCCCAGGATGACTTACTTTCCTAAGGCTGAAACATAGGCGGAGGGGCTCTTGCAAAGCTACCAATACAACCATGGTTTGAGCAGGAAAGAAATGTGATCCGATCTACCAAAGTTCACTGAAGGTTTTGACTTGTCCACAGAAAACGGTGCTAACTGCACATGCCCTCACCTCTAATAATGTGACCTCTTAGCATGTGCTACAGGCCTCAGCATGCAACGCGCCATCCTGTGCCGCTGAAGGGAAGCAATGAGATCCAGCATAGAACAAGGTGGGCTGCAGCTATCTGCCCCAAACCTGCATATCTGTATAGAGTAAGACGTGAAAAACCCCAAGTTGTTCTCTTTTACTGGCCCACCTTCCTTCCACATCACCTGCTTCTGCACGCTGTGGAGGAGGAGGAGAAGCCCTGACTCCAAATCCACTGATTTCCATTTTGTAAGAGAAGAATCAGGGAAATAATCCATTCTCCTCCCGTTAGTGTATCTGGATTATGCTGGGTCTCAGTCACTGTTTAGTCTATAGCCCAGCCAGGCTATATTCTTCCAACATAGACATCTACTATATTCAGTGTCTGTTTCACAATTATGTCATCCCATATTTCAGGGGTTTTGGAGGCCAGCAGGAGACCTGCCCTGATATGATGAGTCTGAAGATGAAGGCAGCTCTGCAGGCATACGGGCTGTATATCAGAGATGGGCTCGAGGCAGAGAAAGCAGATGCCCTAACTCAAGACTTCACGTGCCCCAGTGACTACTCACAGATAAATATATATCCCGGGGTGCTCACACGGAGCCAAACTGGTCTGAACCTAACAGCGAACCAGGGACATAGCTATCTAAAGCCAGGATTTTCATAGTGCAGTTTTTCATAAGCAAACAGTTGGTAGCTGCAGGGCAATGAGTATCTTTGAAACTGTAGTCCTGAGTGTTTAGGACAGTTTAGCCCAGACTGAACCAAAGTTTGAGCAAAGTAGCCTTAGAAAAATAGGGCTGGAAGGGACTTTAGGTAGTCTTCTAGCCTAGTCCCCTGCTCAAAGCAGGGTCACCTCAGTCTAAACAATCCTAGAGAAGTTTGACTAACCTACTATTATACATTTCCACGGATGGAGATTCAATGACTTCTCTAGGTGACCTGTTGCAATGCTTAGCCATCCTCATAGTGAGAGAGCTTTTCCTAATATGCAACCTGAATTTCCCCTGTTGCAATTCAAAACTGTTGGTCCTTGTCTCATCTTCTGGGGCTACAGACAATAATTTATCACCATCCCCTTTATAACCAGCCTTCAGGCATTTGAAGAATATTATTAAATCTCCCCTCGTTCTTCTCTTCTCCAGACTAAATAATCCCAGTTCTTCCAACCTTTCCTTTTAAATCTTCTTTCCTAGACCTCTGATCACTTTTGTTGCTCCCTGCTGGACTCTTCAATTTGTCTTCATCACTCTTGAAATGCGGTGCCCAAAACTGGACACAGGACTCCAGGGGAGGCCTCACCAGTGCTAAATAAGAGTGGAAGAAAAGTTTCCCTTGACTTGCAGGGGACACTCCTGCTAATACAACCTGGTACGCTATTGGATTTTTTTTTCCAACAAGAGCACGCTGCTGACTCGTATTCAGGTTGTGGTCCACTCTAATGCCCACATCAAACACATGACAATTTGTGCTTGCACACAAGGGTCTGAAATACCGGCCCCTAAATTTTGCATACAGCAAAATAAAGATGTAGTATGACCATCCCTGCGAAGGCCTCTTTGCAACAGGAGCACGTATTTTTCCATGGTTCACAACTTTGTTAGACTCAAGGCAACCACTGGAAAATGCCAGCTCTGGGCTTTCACTTGTTTCTTCATCGCAGAAAAATAAGAAAGCAATTCTTCTGTTGCAAAGCACTTAGACAGACCACAATGGGTTGGAGAGATTTTTATCCTATTTGATCTGACTTTATCTTGTGGATCATGTGAAGGTGCCACAGCACCCTGGCTGAGAATCAGTGCGTTACATCCAGCGCAGCTGCGGGAGTGAACAAATACAAGGTCTTGAAGGCAGGGGTGCATTCATCCCATCCCTCTGTGTGGAAGTCTGCAGGAAGCATTCTGTCTTGAAGGGGCCTCTGCTGCCCCGTGAGCGTGGACTCCTGGCTCCAGATACATTGGGGGCAGGTTTTTGTAATTGGAAATGACAGCTGTGTAGGGAATAAAACCTCCTGACAGCCCCTTTCCTGGGGGGTTGCAGCGAGCCCCACTTGAAAGGGAAGACAGCTTGAGTGGGCATGGGGGGCTGATGCTTTGAAGTTGGCACTTGAGCCTCCCCCCCGTCCTTGCTGCATTAGATATTAGTTTAAGACCCTCAGATGTTGTTACAGCTGTGAAAGGGTCAGACTGTGTTTCTTAAATGCTATGAATCAAAGAGGCTAAAGAAGCCAGTTTCCCCCATGGAAGAAGGAAGCAGCACTTTGATGTGGGGGGCCTGTGGGTAAACACATACGGGCACATGAACCATGTGAAATCAGCTCTGCCTGCGGGGTAATTCCTCCCCGAGTGCAGTCAGCTGCCAAGAGCAGCTCGTTCCTGTCTCCTGGGTCTCTAAGCCCGCCTTGATTGCTGCTGGACTTCACAAGTTGCCTGCTCTTAGTAAGGCACTGTCCGGCCCTCAGGTTGGCATTACCTACATAGCCAAAGCAACAAGCTGATGCAGAGGGGTACGCAGGGTAAAAAGGCCAGTGCAGTGGGTACTGCAGGATGGAGACCCATGGCTCTTGTCTTCCTCATTTTGGGACTGCTCCAGTGCTTCCCCTTCCACCTAGCTGGGACATCTCTCCAACAGAGCCGTATAGGAAGGGCAGGTTGGGCAGTCAGGACTCTCTCTCCCCCTCCTGTCCCGCAAAGCATCTTTGCAACCTTGGCGCCCCCCCTCACCCCCCACTCGGCCTCCCTTTCCAGGGTTTCATCTGTGAGGTGCAGAGCTGAGCCTGAGCCGAGCCACCCGCTCAGAGCAAGGCGCTGCCTTGGTGGAAGCACGGGAGATTCATGGGCTCATTGCTGTGTTCGACAGAGCTGAAACGTCACAGCCTGGCCTCGTGAGCTGCCTGCCCCCTTGGTCCACATCCGGACTGGCACGAGACAGCAAGCGTCCACCCCCCCGATCCACTTAGGAACTTCAGAGAGCTCCAGCACTGCTCCCTCCCCGTGGTGCAGGGGCGGGGAAGGCGGAGGGGGGTCAAGCCATCCGGCGCCTGCAGCAACAGGCTACACCAGCAGCCACCCAGACCTGCCCTGCTCCCGCGGACTGCGGGGAGGGCTTGCTCTTGACTTCAGCGCGAGCAGGAGCTGGGCCCTAGGCCAGAGCTCTCTTCAAGCAAGGAAGCAGGAATCAAGTAGCAGAGGTGGGAAACCTGATGCTGGGGGAAGGAGGTAGGTGGGAAGGGAGGATGATTGAGCCATATCAAGTGCCATGATGAAACCCAAAGGATAGCTAAAGACACATGGGGTGAGCCTGTCATGACTCCCTCACCTTCCAGTTCTTCTGGGATTCCCTTTTCGAATACTCTCAAAAGGGGAGTCAGGGTGGCTACTCGGTCGTGGCCAAGTTGCTGACCGTGGGGTCTCTGGCTCTGAAAGCAGGTCCCTCCACTGCCCAGGCTCAAGGAGCCCACCAGGAGACTTTTGCCTCAAGTCTTTGCCATATTTTGGAAGGGGACAACAAAAAAAAGTTAACCAAGACACCAGCCCCTCAGGAACAGGCAAGGCTCATGGCAGAGCACAGCAGCAAGCCCGGCTCTTTTCTGAGTTACTTGCTCATGGTTCTCGCCGTGGTTTTGCAGGACTCGGCTTCTCAGGAGCAAAGCCCAATGGCCGTCCTGGCCTCCCTCGGCTGGATCAATGCAAACAAACAGCTATTTTCAGAAGAGAAAACTCTGGCACGTCCCCTTCGTTACTGCTCCAGGCAGGCTCCTCCTAAGAGCTCGGCAACTTTGTTTATTGCATTGAACAAGTGCCTAAATAATTTCAAGATTAAGTGTCAATACAAAGACTTAGCCCTCGCCTTGCATCACACCCAATAAAACCTCTGGGCAGCGAGGGGGAGGCACTGGGAGCAGGGGGGAAAGAAGGGCTGTAAAGCAGCAGGACGCAGCTCTGCACTCCAGCTTGCACAAGGTCACCCATAACCAAACACTGCTCTTTCGGAGGATTTATGTCATAAACAAAGATGGGCCCTTCTTGCAAGGCAAAAGCAAGGGGCAGGGCTCGACAAAGGTCGGGGAGGGCCGGTGCTTGTTATAAAGGATGCACCCAGCTCCAACTGTTGGGGTGTGTGGAGGCTGGGAGGGGGCCAGCTGGGACGCACTTCTGATTTCAAAGGAATGTTGTTTATCTTCCAGTCTGACCCCTCAAAAACTAAACCCTGCTCCTACTTAAGTTGCTGGGAGTTTTTCCTTCAACTTCAGTGAGAAGACGCTGGATCCCCGAATGCCTGCTTCTGGACAGAGGGCACGCATTTTTCTCCCGTCAAGTAACACGTTTTGATCTTTGGGCAGGCATCGGACAAACACAACCCCCATTACAGGGTCTAGGGTTCAGGCTAATTTTCTCCGTAGAGAATTTTAAGATCTGGGTGAGAAAGTAAACTTTTTCCAAGAGAACAGCCTGCGGGAACAGATCCATTTAGCAAACTGTTGTTTGGGAAGAGCCCATCGCAGGCCGTACCACTTCAACTAGTTCTTCTAAAACAGTTTCTGCTGGAATTGAGTTGACAATTTAAAAACTAGTCAAGTACACGAACAAAACTGAAAAAAAAGTTGGAATGAAACATTCTCATGAATCTGAAAGAGTTTCAGGGAATTTCATTTTATGGAAACTTTCAACTTTTCAGAGGGCTTTTTTCCTGTCTCAGAAATTCTGAGTTCTGGCCGGCTCTGCTGCAAAGTGGCATCATCGTACATTATAGGGAGTCTTTTAAACTATTAAAAGCTGTGGAGGTGGCAAGGATAATTTTCTGACAGAAGCTTCCCCACTCCCCTTCTCCACTTTCTCTTCTAAACAGTTAATTGGAAACACCCACCACTTGCTACCTCCTATTTGGCTGCTTCCTATTTCAGTGGCAGATGAGAGAGGAGCCCAAAATGCAATATATGCAACAGCTCCTAAGTCCCTTGGCCCCAGAGGATGCTACAGAAACTGGATTGAGCTGTCCTTTGACTACAACCCTATGTATCGCAGTCCCTGCAACCTTATTCAGTTTAAAAGCCTGGGGAGCACGAGTGCCTGGGCTAACACTGCTTAGACCACTTCGCCGCCAAATGTGTTTTTGCTGGAATCTGCTATTTTGAAGCCAAAATGTTTTGCAGAGGTGGACTGGTATCAACAGAAATTGTGTCTGGAAGATTTCTAGGGCCCACACTTCTGTGGTCACCTCAGATTAGAGAGTGAATAAGCAGAATCAAAGCCTGACCTTTTCAAGCAACGCCCCCTCCCAAACCCCAGTTATTTCAAGTTGTGTTTCTTGAAAATGTCCAAAAGTTAGTTTGCTCTTTTCCATGTGGAATAAAAGCAAATTTCTGTACCTTAGAAGTTGTCACCAGCAAGGTAGCACCTCAAGCGGTAGCAGAGAAGAGAGGCGGGACGGGTCATCGAGGAAGTGGTGGAGAGGGAAGCTCTGCCCAGAGGCATGGAGCTGGGAAACGAATCCAGAAGGGACCGAAGCGCGATCCTCCCATCAGCTCTACTCTGTCTGTTCGAGATGGCACTGTGCTCTGGGGCTTCTTTGAAGGTTTTTCTTTCATTTTTTACCTTTAAGAGCTACAGCAACTGGGGCTGGAAAAGCAAAACAAGCCAACATGTCCTGCCAACTCAGCAGTTTTCAACTGCTCTTTCTGCTAAAGGAGCATTTCTGATTGAAGAGCTCAGCGCCGGTTCCCCCCAAAGGAAGAGGTGGCCTCAGCCTTCAGGCTCTTGGACAATGCTTCGTGTTCTTGTCAAAGCCAGTCAGTGCTCATTGCATCCCACCTTGTCCATGTTTGGAGCATGAGGTGAGAGGTGATTAATGGACTAATCTTAGAGGCAGAAGCTCCACACCCTAGGAACTACAGTCAGTCTGTCATTCCCATTAGAGAGACCAAAGGGCAGAACCAAGCTTGCATCTAGACAGATGGGAACAGCAAAGGGATTAACGAGAGGCTTGGTGAAAAACGAAAAGAAACCACACCGCTCTTGGTCATGAAAATCAAGATCCTGGAAACTCTGGTGCAAACCGTGGAATACAGCATGTACTCCCATTTGCAAGACCAGGAGAGAAGGGCCTCCCTATGGGTTACACCAA
Organism: Crocodylus siamensis; assembly: GCF_052110815.1. Lineage (NCBI taxonomy): Eukaryota > Metazoa > Chordata > Crocodylia > Crocodylidae > Crocodylus > Crocodylus siamensis. The sequence continues at coordinate 10,391,240 of NC_143401.1, forward strand.
CAGAGAAGTACCCCGGGTGGTGAGGAGATAGAAGAGAAGCCAAGGTGGACTCTGGGGACAGGACAAGACATCAGGATGTGGAGAGCTATGGAGTAAGAAACCAAATCCAGCCAGACAGGGCTAGAAGAGTCCCTGGGGAAAGAAGAAAGAGTAGAGAGCTGGAGATACCAAAGAGAGACAGTTTGGCATTAAAGAGCCCCTGGATAACAGAGTTGGCATGCCAGGTCTGCTGCCCCCCAACAGTTTTCACTTCCATGGGGTGACCGCCGGGGAGAGGCTGGCCCTGGACCTTTCAAGAAGAGACACCCACATCCGAATGCCAGGAGCAATCCAGACCATGTGCAACTTGCAGCTGTTCTCTGTTTTCTAGCTGCGAATTTAGGATAAAAAGAAAAACAGGGCAGGTTTTTACTGCAGGCAGTGTCTCTTCATCTAACAAAGGGCAAAGCAGCTATGAGCTCAGATATTATGATTGTGCGTGGTTGTTTTTGAATTGGACATTGGTGCTGAATTAGGCAAAGTCCTCAAGTACCTGGCAGGCTGCCGGCACAGCCCTTACAAAGGCAGCAGTTCCCATGCTAAGCATTCAGGGAAGCAGATTACTCAGAGAAAACTACCTTATTTTTGTACATAAGTAATATATCATCTCTCTCTCTTTTAGGAGGAATCAACAGAGAGCACAGGAAGCAAAAGAGCATGTGGGCAACTTGCCGCAAGCTGCAGTGCATCAGCTGATGTAGCAGAGGAGACCTTAGATATCTTGTGGGAGACTCTGGATATTGGTCCTGGCGTGGTAAAGGGGAAGTCCTTTCGGATCAGTCATTCACCCCCCTCCGTGCAACAACTTTGGTGAATAGCCAAGACGGGCCATTAGCCATTGGAACAAGTTACCATGGGGCATGGCTAGGAATTTTTACAACCAGGCTGCACCTCTGGGGAAAAAAAAGAAATGCCCCAGTTCATGCCATAGACATAAACTCAGTGCAGGGAGAACTGGCTGAAGTTTTCTGGACTGGGAGAGGCAGGTATGTCCATACCACCTTCTTGCTAAGCACCAATCACCCCTGAAGAATCAAGCCCAACCTAATCAGCCTTGCTCCCGATATAACTGATCTCAGCTACTCTGGGAGAACAGGTTTACATCAGTTTGACGTTTCAGTTGTGTGGGGCCACCTCCACCTTGCTGCTTTTTGACACAGTTCTAAGGGTCCGATGAGTGTTACAAAAGTAGATGTGGTAATGGATTTTCAGGGATTTTAACAGGGTGAAATACAATCACATTTAGGCTCCTAAGTCCACGTACATGCCTAATAGGTGGAATAGAATCTGCCCTTCCCCCCCCCAACTTACTAAGTGTCAAAGGGATCTGGAAGCAGAGTTGGGAGCAGATTTCAGGAGTCCAGAGATCAGACTTCTGGTGCTACTTGTCTGGCACATTTTATCCAAGGAGCTCAAAGAGCTGTATGGAGGAGAAGGCATATGTTTATCTCAGGTATCCAGGTTGTAGCCATATTAGTCTAGAGGAAAAAGCAATCAGGACTCGTAGTAGAGATGCTCTCTTTTATTTGACCAACAAGATTTTTGCAGTGTTGCAAATTTTTTGTTCATCTAATAAAAGAGATCATCTCTACTATGAGTCCTGATACATTTATCTTAGTTATCTGAAGCAGGAAGTGGAGGCAATAAATGTTGATGCAACTTCCTAAAGGCCACACAGGAGCCATGGAAAGGTGCTACAGTTGTTACTACTGCTACTTCTGTCCCTTGGAGAGCCCCTGCAGGAGATGGTGACTACTGCGGCCAGCAGAGCTGCAGCTGTGCTCGGCCAAGCCCAAATGTGTGTGTGTGTGTGTGCGCGCACGCGCACGAATGACTGACCAGAGTCACCAGGAGAGCTGGGATTGGATCCCAGCTGTCTTGGTCCCCTCTCTTGTCTTACTTCTCCACACGTCCTGACTCTCACATTAGAAGTAGGGATGCAAAGAAACAGATGAGTTTTGTCTGCCGACAGCCTCTTTAACACATCAAAAGCTGTAGCTCTGCTTGATTCTCACTCCACCCTCCAGAGGATAATCAAGGTCGTGGTAAAGGCAAACGTGAAATACGTTGGAAAGAGATGCTGGAAACAAGGGTCCTTATTCATAAGAAAATAGGCAGCAAGTGGTTCTTCTTGTTTGCCTGATTAATGAAGAGCCGTTTTCTAGTTCTAAGGACCTCTTTACATGTCCCATCCTGTATCACCCCAAGGACGGCGGGCCAGTCCAGCGAGGGGCCAAACCAGGCCTCAGCACGTATTCTGCCAGAGGCACTGGCTCATCCTTCCCTGAAATCAATGGAGTTCAAACCAGCGTGAGAGAGAAGGTAAATTCATGATATAGGTGTAACTCAGGGTACACTCCAGTTCCTTTTGTCCTTGGTTTCTTTTTAGGGATAAAGCGTTCCCTTCACACATTTGAAAGCTAAACTTAGATGCAAATTTTGCAAATGGGAGACAAGACAGAGCTGAAACCTTCCAGTCTCTGGGGTGACTGAAGCCTACATTTGCTACGCAAGCCCATCCTTTGCTGCCCTTTGTTGTTTTGCAGAGAACACCACTAAATGAATGACTAGTTTAAGAAGCACTTTCTGAGAGCAAGCAGAGTTGTGACAGAGTGGGTAGAAGAGACACTGAAAGCAGAGCAGCACAGGAGCATGGATAGACCAGGGTAAAGGACAGGTTGGGAGAGCAACACTGATCCACTTAAAGTAAATGCTAAGTTTCTGATGCCTATCAAGAGCAGCTGGTTGTGTAGCCATGGGGCCAGCACTGGTCACATACATGGAGGGAGATCAGTGCTGATGGAAACGAGCACTGGACTCATCTGAACAGAAAGGGAGGTTGTGGTTTCCAGTTAGCCTCAATGTGGTTTCTTACTGCATCACTGCCACCTGCACGTGTCCGGAGGGGTAACTGTGTGCCTAGCCTCCACAGCGGGGAACCCACTGTCTGAAAGTATGGCTTGGTACCGAACATCCCTGATCCTGCAATTGCATGCCCTTGGCTGAGGGAAACCATCTATGCTTTGCACTTCCAAAGGAGGGTGGACACATACAGACATGCTGAAAAGCCACCTTCTTTGAGAAAAAAAACTTTCCACTTTGGAGGGATATTCACCAGAGTGACACTGCTCCCCACTTATTCAGGTTCTTAACTGTGTCAGGGAAAATAAAGAGTCTTCAATCTATATAAAAATACCTTACAATGTTTTACCCAAGAGGAATGGAAAGTCATGGCCTCCACTAAGCCCATTAGGGACTTTGCTGCTGCTCTAAGCTTTATAAAGAACATACCACAGTGATAGGCAATGGTATATAACCCTACAATAAGGAGCTCTACACAGGATTCATAGATTCATAGATGTTAGGGGCTTTATTTAGGGGACCTTATTTATTAGGGCTAGAATATACACAAAGGCCAAACACCTGGCTGTGTGTTTAAGCCTCAAGTCTGAGTCTTGGAGCTTTTCTTACAGGACAAGCACTAATGCACAGTTAGGAATATGCATACCAGTGTTAGGAATATACATCCCCATTGCCAATGCTCCTGCTCTAGAAGGCCCTGGGGCTCCTTGCTGACCTATGCCATGGGCAGATGACAGGTATGGGGTTTGCAAACCTTCAGGGTTTCCCCTTTCCCTCTCCAAACCAAAACTAGGAATTAGAGCCAGGATCCACGAACCACCATGAATGAAGCAAAAAGAAAATGACTTAGGGCTGCCCATAGCTGCGTACCAGGCTGATGCAGAGTGTTCTATATGTGCCGATGAATAAGCTGGCAGCTGCGCATTGCTAGGCTGGTGCCTGTGCAAGTATCTATTGTTAGATCTTTGCTTGCATAATAAAGCATTTAAGGCAGGCTACGTATCCTATTTAATATCATCATCCTTAGCACCAGCCTCTGTCCTGAAGCGAAGGGGCATGTGCCAGAGCTCTGCAAATGTCACTTAAGCATGTGGGAAATATTCACGTTCCAGATTTTGCGTCAAATGCCAAAAAAAAAGCTGTTTTTTTTTTCAAAATGACATCAGCAGTAAGGCACTCCATCCCACCTCCACAAACACGCACACGAGTACACCTTTTGCGTAATGCCAGCTTTGCAAACAGGAGAGGAGCCATATTTGATCCCACGTTTAAGGCCAAAATTGAAATTTTTGGACACCAAAGATATTCACGGGGTTGGGAACTGATCATAATGAAATGTAGAAAAATTTCCAGGGAAAATCTGGACACCCTCCTCCCCCCCATTACTTTCCCCTGATTTCTCAAGGGACAAATTCAGAGCTGATGTAAGCAAACGCCACTGTGAAAGTCGATGGGGTCCCAATGAGACAGCAGAAACACAACCTGTGCTTCCTCAGATTAAACAGATCACAATGGCAGCGGCTGAGCAGCAGCAGCGACACCCCAGAGATCTTCCACAGAACTGTCTTCTGCCAGGGCTGCTCAGACCATGCAAACACATCAACAGAAAAAGGGACTTTTGCGGGGGGACATCAGGAGAAACCGGCCACAAAACATCCCCAAACACTAACCAGGTAAAATTATCAACTCAACATCTTTGGGGTAATAAGATAACATTTAATGACCTCGTTAGGCTCGGCAAGCCCCTGGCCAGCTAGCCTCCTAGCAGCATGGGGAAGCAGCCCGAGCCTTGCCAGAGCCCTGCCAAGTGACTGTAAGAAAGGATGCCGCTGGAGTTGTGCACCAGGGATCCCCACCCCGCCTTCCCTTTTTACTGGAGTTTTCATTCAGTTTTCAAGCAAGGATTCCCTGATAAAACACGCAGGTAGAGGGACTTCTAAAGCAAGGCCAGGACCATCCATGGAGAAACTGGTCAATACAGCAGCACTCTGGAGAGGAGAGAAACATCCCTTTCCTAAGGCGCAGCAGGCCTGTGCTGCAGCTAGGCTGATGGCAAGCTGGCCTCCCAGTCACCATTATGATGTCCACTTAAAAACAAGCGTCCTCACCAGCCCCAGAAGTGACACAGTAAAAAAAGGGACAGGAAGGTTTAATAAACATGTCACCAGTCTGTTGCTGGGGTCACACTCCAGTACCCAGCTCTGTGCCCACCTGCCAAGAGCTTGGCCTGGGCTCATCCCTGCTCTGCTGCTCTGTTCGCTCCAACAACTGATCTGAGGACTCGCCTGTGCTTTCCAGTTTGGCAAAGCCTACAAGGCTGATCTGGTCAAGTCGAGGCCAACTCCTGTTCTTCCGGTCTTTGATTGGCGCCACGAGCAGCACTCCAGGCCTACCAAGGTCCAGGGACTTGGAGTGACCGGGGTTATGGAGCTGTACATCTGAACTGAACTCTTTCTTAGTGCATTTGGGGGGCAGGAGCTCCTCACTGGCTGGGACAGGGGGAGGCCCAACGTCCATATTGACCACTACGTGGCTGCCCTGGAGATCATTTTTGGGAGACACACTGCTGTCACTAGGCAAGGGTGTCCACAAGTGCCTTGGCAACTCAGCAGGTGCCTTAGCTGGACTGCCCTCCCCTTCCTCCCCTGCCCCCCGAGCCACAGCCTGTTTTTTCGGGAGGCAGTTGTTTAGCTTGATGACGGGAAGCGGCAGAGTGTTGACAGCTGAGGAAATTACCGACTCAGCCCCATAAGCAAAGGAAAGATTGAGGTTCCCTTCCATGGAGTTGCCAGAACCCGAGTGGATGCTCAGGAGGGAGATGGCAGGGGAATGGCCCTTGTGATGGAGCAGCTGGGCCGTCGTCTGGAGCTTGTTAGGTCCATAGCAGTCGGCCCATTTGTTCCCAGGGCTGGAACGGGATTGGAACCCGCTAGAGGAGAGATCCACCTCGTAGCAACCCTCCACACACTCCGCGTTGGCCTTGAGGATGGGCAGGCTAGTCCTCCGCTGGAAGTACCTCTCCTCTGGGCTTGCCACCTGCGGGAGGCCCAGGGTCATGGCATAGAGGCCCTTCTGCATCAGCAGGCGGGTCTCCATGTCCCTGTTCTCGTACAGCATGGTGTTGGCGCAGATGAAAATGAACAGGCCAATGCCCATGATGACAGGGCCAATGAGCTTCAGCTTCTCAGTGTAGGAGAGGTGGTGCGAGCGGGCAGGTGCCTTCACTTCTCTCCTGATGCCCCCTGTGCTGCTGGAGTTCCCTGAGCTGGCCCCAGATCCTGCTGCAGATGTGCTCCGGTGAGGCCAGTAACCCACAACAGCAATTGTCATGCCAACCAGGACCACAGAGATGCCCACAATCACAAAGGCCCCTGAGGGTGAGCGCATCCGCAGCCGCCCCTTCACAGTCAGCTCCGGCGGAGGTTTGCGCCGCCTCCTCCGGCCACGCCGCCGGGAAGGAGGGGCAGGTCCCGGCGGCTTGTTCTCCAGAGTGTCCTGGCTCTTCATGGCTCCCGCAGCTTCAGCACTCCCCGCCGTCATTGCGCTCCCGTTGTTGGGTCTTTCTACAGGGTCAGGAGGGAAAAAAAAATAGATGAACAGAAGAAATCACCAGCGGGCAGTGAGGAGGAGGGCTCACATCCCACATACACCTAGGAGCACTGGGCCTCTGCTGGAAAAAAGGGAGACAACACAGTACCAGTGGGAAGCAAAATGGGGCTTGGCTGAGATTAGCTCACATTCAGCCTTTTTACCTTCCTCTGCCTTTCTCTCCTTTCTAAGTTTTCCTGTAGTCATTTCTCATACTCTCACTCAGGAGCTGGACAGTGGCTGACCTGCCAGGGTGGGTCTTTCAAACCCAGGGGCCCAATCCACACCCACAAAATAGTGAGCTGACACCTAACGATTTACTTCTTTACTGGTCCTGTTCCTCCAGGCACCTAAATGTTGAGGGCTCCAGTGTGCTACCTGCTATCCTGAGACAGGACAAGATGACAGCCCCTCTCCCAAAGGGCTCTGAGAAGGACTATGGGTACATGTGCCTCTTTGTGCCTGTGTAAATGGCTTTCTGTACAAGTGGAGTGCATGCACACACACTGTTTTGATAGGAGAGATGCAGCCACGTTTAACCGGTCATATTGAGGGCAGTGTTGGCACTAGAGCCATGTCAATTTTTGCCTAAGGAAGGAAATGGGATTTCATTTCAGGATGTCAAAGGACCTTGCAAACACTAAGAATTTAGCCTCCCTCCGTGGCACCTATAATTATTCCACCTGATTTGACAGCTAGGAAAACTGAGGCATGGAGAAGGAAGCGACTGGTCTGAAAGCCATGCAGTTGAGTTTGTACGGATCAAAACTTAGCTTTCCCAACACTCAGCCTTCATGGCTTGCCAGCAACCCTCTTCCTCTGGGCGGCCTGGAAAATGACTTTGCCAGGGGTGGGGTTGGAAAAGCCTCACCAAAACAGCAGAGGGACTTGGTCACCCGTTGGCTCTGTTTGCTATCAAAACAAGGATTTAAAAAATAATGTTGGGCATTATCATTAGGAACTGCTGCTGAGCTGGGTGTCTGTTCATTAGGCCACGAGCTTTCATAAATCACGAGCAACTGTCACTAATTCAAGAGGTGCTGCGTCCCACGCTCAGCAGGCCGCTCTAGCACAGATGCCGGAAGCAGGGCACAACCCGGCCCTGTTCCCCTGCAGGTTCACGGGGCTGGCGGTGAAGTTTGTCAAAGGGAGCTGATGCATCGTGAAAGACGCACAGGGAGTAGCTTGGTGCAGCGAGGCGGGGGTCTGCGTGCGGAGACGTTTAGCCAGCCCTCGTAATTAACTCTGTGTGCGGGCGTCACGCGCCAGATCAGTGGGCGAGAGGAAAAGCTCTTTTCTAATTAAAGAGACATTGTCAGGAGGAGGCTTGGGGATCACTCCAGCTGAGAGAAGGTTAAGAGTCTGTTTCGCTGAGCTCTGGATCTGCTGTTTACTCCTCGATCTTTGCTCAGCCCGGGGAATGAAACCAGCCTAGCAGGCTTCCCTTCTGTCACACACTGCAGTGTTTTCTGGTGGTCCTGAATTAGCTCCTAGTGTTTTTTTGGGGGGGGGTTCAATGCAAATTCCTACACTGAAGGAGTGTGATGATCTCAAAATCCCTGTTTCCAGGAATTTGTGCCTCTTGCATAACAAAAATACCTTCCCAGGTACATATTACTCAGCAGTTCTTTGTTAAATGCGAAGCAGCAGAGCCCGTTTTCTAGGTCAGTTATAGAGCTGGCTGAACGAGCTGACCAGGCCCTAGCAGTTGCCCATATCGACTTGAAAGAGAGTTGTTATGGGGCCTGGGAGTATGCTGCTGTTAGCAAATAGGCACCGGCTGAGCAGCAGTGGCTCATGTTTTTGCCAGAAGCAACCAAAGCAAACCCCCAAGCAATCAAAAAAGGCATTTTCCACATTAAAAAAGCCAAGGAACATTTTTTCCCCCTATCGTGGGGGGGAAAGCATGTTACAGCTTACCAGCCCTTGACCAATGAGCAACACGGGTTGACTCTAGGTCAGTTTGTGTTCATCCGCTGCATGGAGAACTGTTGGATAGGCACTACGGCAGCAAACACCTGGAGGACCAAGCTGGCACGTGGCTGTGCTCCTGTTGACTGGGTCGGGATGCTACGTTTTTGTGGCTTGCAAACCACCCCTTCACTGTGCCAATGTAATGGACTTGGCGAAGGCTCTTTCCTCCCTTCTCTAGCTGTCACGGGGCATCCCAGAGTGCGCTGCCCCACCACCTGCAATTCTGGGCATGCTCGATGTCTTGCTGAGGCAGGATGGGAAAGCTGCCCAGAATTTCCCACAATGCATCAATACAAACCCACAGCATGGGAGGTGTGGATGTGCCATGGCTGTGAAAGGCAGAAAAACTGCAGCGTGGACATGCTCCAAGTTGTGTTACTTGAATGAGGTTAAAGTGACTGTGCTTCTAAATCACAACTGTAGGTCTAAAGCCAGAAAGTAAAACTGATACAACACACACAGGGAAGAAAGGCAACCCATTTAATTCCACTGAATGAAGCGCAGAGCCAGCAAACAGCATAACCGGGAGAAAGGAAATTAAATGCAAGGATTCTTCCAGCTTTAATCATCTTAAGGTGCTATTAGTATCACAAGGAAGGAATTAAATACACAAGTTTCATGATGACAGTGTGCTCCTGGTACAGGGCTGTCAAGCTTGACAATTTGAACAAGCAAGATTTAGAGGGAGAAAAAAATCCACAGCCCACTGATGAGTGAGATTTTAAATGTGCATTTGAAACACACTGTTAAATCTTTTATTGCAAGAACAGGCACTATAAACACAGTCACCTCAAGCTATGGAGTCAGTCCCAAAATGAGTGTGATTTTCTCCCTCCAAATCTCTGCTACTGGGTGAAGTTACCCAGTGTTTTAAATCTTCCCTAATGCATCCCAAAGATTATGGTTCCTTTTCCTCCATGACCCTTTATTTATATTACATTGTGTTCAGCCCTCGATGGACAGCAACTACCCTTACAATCTTAGTAGGGATGTGAAAGGTTAATCGTTTAAATGATAAGCACAGCTATACCTGTAATGCAGGTAACGTGCAATCCAGTGGGGCAGGGAAGTGGTGCGGTGCCTCTGGTTTTAGGAAGGTGGCAGAACAGGCAGGAGGGAAAGAGAAAGGAGGAGAAGGGATGAGGGATAACTAGTACCCATAGTATATGAGGTTAAAGAGAAAAACAGCAGGTCTAATGACTTGTCAATTAAACCATTAGCTGCTTCTTCACAGGTGCTGGAAACCAGCTGGAGGGAGATAAGTTTAAACCATCCGCAGCCCTGTTACCTGCTACCTCCCTCCCAGGGCAAGAGGGGATGAGGCAGGGCAGCTCCCAGCAGCGACTGTGTCTGAGCGGGTCAGTGCATGGCCCCGGTTCCCTGCGCTGCTCCGGGCAGGTGGCTGCGGCCTCTCCCCCGCAGCTGGGCAGGGCAGGGCAGGCACCAGCCTAGGGCTCCCCACCCCCCTGGCCTGGACTTGGTATGTGTGATGGGTTAACTGTTTAACCGATATAATTAGAGGAGATGCAATGAATATTTTTTTTAATGACATTTACATCCCTAAATTGTAGATGCGACCTACCTGTAAAATGTTACATTAAAACCTTTTTAGTGTCCTTCTGCCTACTTGAATATTTAAAAAAAAATAAAAAATTCTCCGAGCCTCACAAATTTTGCAAAGCCACTTTGATGTAAGTTTTGGCTGCTGTAGGGTCAAGTGAAAACCACTCCCTGGCGTGTAAGCCTTTCCCAGAAGTTCCAGGCAAAAGGATTCCTCTACATTTCCCACACAACCTCACGGTTAATGCACGCAATGGTCAGGCCTTATTTCTGGCTGCCAGCCATGACAGCGTCTCTTTGAACTTCATTCCCTTCCTATCTCGTTTTGCTTCCCTTAAGCCCCTTATGGTCCTCCTGCAGAACAGTAACACAGAGGGCCAGCTGCTTTTCAGGGCAACTGGCTATAATTGCTCAGGGACAAGGCAATCAGCACACCAAACTGACTCTCGCTCCGAGGGTCACCCTTCAACTCTAGACTTAAATTTACCTGTGTCCAGTGTGGACCGGCTTGTTATTCCCACCTTTCATTCCCGGAAATGACTAGTGTCAAAAACGCTGACTTGGGGACCTGAGGTTATTAGAAGCTGTGATTGTGCTAGAGAGATTATCATGAGGTTTCAGGTGTCCATCTCTGTGGGAAGGCACCCTGTCCTTGTGCTGCTACTCATGTCAGAGCTAATTCAAACTCCCACTGGCTTCAGTGGGCTTTGGGTCAGGTCCACGACTTCTCCTGCAGCATGCACTTGAAAAGCTTCAGCACCAGAACGGATGGGAACAGCAGCTAGTTGAGAAAAGGGTAAATGGCCTGTGTAACGGAACCAGATGTCTGTCAAGTGCCGGTGCGAGAGGCCAGCCGAATAGCTGTGGAGGACAAAGGGCAACATTCAACTACAGGCCAGGACAGCTTGGGCAGTGTTGAGCAATATTCCCTTCCACACAGCACCACAGCACCTCATCTACAACTAAGACAGGCTGCCTGGGGGCTGACAGTGCACAACACATTCGGTCTACAAAGCAGCTGGATGTAGCAGGGCACTCTGGACAGGTAGAAAGCAGGTGTGTCGCCCAGCGCCCAGCAGCAGCAGCAAGGGTGGCGGTGGCACAGAGCTGTGCCCCCCCACTACCAGCACTTGTGCATCCCTAAGTTTCCCAGGCTGTTTGTTATAAAACTGATCATGCCACTAAACAGACAACCAGGAACACCCCTGCCTTCTCCCCCCCATCCACAAATGCATTCAGGTGACTTGCTCTTCTCCTCTGCTATTTCCCATCCACCTACCAGACTTCCTGCCTCAAAGGCACCTCCGCTTAGCTGAGGTGGCACCAACAAAAAGCACGAGCGCTGCATGTTTTTCAAAGTTTGAGCATTTAATGCTCATTGACAGAGATGGCTGTTCCCGGAGTTCAGAACCATTATTTTTATTAATAGAATCCCCAACGGTTACATAAGCTTCTTTCAAAAAAAAAAATCCAACATTGCTGTCAAATCCTAAAACTCCCAGACTCTGACACGCGACTTAATTGATTAATTCAATATTTTAGCAACAGCGCAAAACTTTGCTAAATATAAAAGACAGAGACTGAGGTCCTGTTTGCTCTGCATGGACAGGAGGATCCCACAGTGCTTCCGGTACAAGTAGCAGATTGTTCCTGTGTCCTCAAATTGAAAGTTCCCCCTTTTGCCATTTGCTGGTAGCTAAGTGGCCTCTGCCTCCACCCCAGAGGCAGCTGCATTTCACCAGGGCTGAATGTTGGCAGACTGTGAAGGTTTTGGGGTCCCAGAGGATGAAAGATGCTATAGAAATGTAAATGTCATTAGCATTATAGAGTGAGATGACTGCTTGGCTGCTAAACTGGGAGTTGAGAAATTATGTTTCCAATCCTTGCAATATGCCTTTCATTAAAAAATCAGAATTATTTCTCTAATCCCCCCATCACTGAGGCATACTGATAGCTCCCCTCAAAACCCCTCCCCTGGTCCCCTACACACACACACACACACACACACACACACACACTTCCCTAGAATTCAGAAACGAACCTAGTAGGATTTTGCAAAAACAAACTTAGATACAAAGTACATGGGTGGCAGGATACGATTCTATGCTATATTATGCATCCCCCCAGCACTCCCAGACATGCCTGGAGGTGCTTGATTCTTGACGGCGATAGTGCCACATGCCTGGGTGTGCAAAGCTGCATGCAGCTGGTCAGGTTTATTCAAAGGCACATTCATTTTGAGCGTATCCCTCTGGCAGTTTCAGAGTTCAAACAGAAACTCTGCATGCTGCATTAGAAACTTCTAAAGGACCTTTCACATCTGATGAGCTCATCATCACTCACATGAGCCAAAGGAGCATCATGAGCCACATTTTACACATGGAGAAACTGAGGCACGGAGGGGGGAAATGACTTCTCCAAGGCTGTGCTTCATGGCAGTGGAAGGGCTGGGAAAGGATCTCAGGACTCTGGGATCCCATTCCTGCGCTCTAACCACAAGAAGCAGAGACACAAGACTTCCTCTTCCCCTCAGGAGAGACTCAGACCTCCCCGGGAGCATTAACTCTTACTCCTTAATCCCCTGCTCCAACCACTAGACCTTTGATTCTCAACCAGAGTGATGCTGCACCCTGGGGTATCTTGAGATCCTTTCAAGAGTGCTGTAGGGTGCCATGCAACGTTACCAGTGTTAGGTGGTGTGCAAACATGATTCACTAGATAAACCCAGAGATTTCAAATAAGAACCCGTGGCGTTAAAAACATTTTGGCCTCTTGTGGTCTTTCCAAATCCTTTGCAACAGAAGAATTGCTCTATTATTTTCCTGTAGTCAAGAAACAAGGGAAAACTAAGAGCTGACATTTTCCAAGAGGGGACTTGAGTCTAACAAAGGTTTAGAACCACTGCACTGCAGGTGACCTACATGAGGGCTTGGGGCTGAGGAACGGGAGCTCCTGGTTACCTTTATGCTTCTCCCAACAGCCAAAAGCACAGTCCTGAGAGCAGACAGGCCAGCTCCTAGGACCTGGCTAAAGGAGACCCTTGAGAATCCCTTGCTAAAATCCCAAACAGCGGCAAGGGTTGGAGGAATTCCCTCCCTTTCAAAGGAGTCTGTCTCTGTCCGCTCCGTGCTCAGTGCCACATGTGCCTTGCGTCTCTGACTCAGAAAACTGCTTGAGAAACAACGGTGGTTGTATTCCTCTTGTTGCTGCACCGAAGAGGCAGGTGTTAAAAATTTCCTACAGCAAAACATATTGCTCAGGCTCCTTTAAAAATTTTCCTCTCACTATGCCAGGTATGGGGCTGTCATCTACACAGCAGATGCTTGAGAACAGGGGTGGCCAACCTGTAGTACAAGTGACACAAATGGCACTGGCAGCTTGTGTGTGACATGCAGCAGATCAGGAAGGGGGCAGGTAGCACAATTGCAGATAAGACAGGAAGTAGAAAAAGGAACAGCAAACCAGACAGGGAACACATGATGGGGAGCAGAAAGCAGAGCAGCAGATTGGGGAGGGGAAGGAGATCGGAGTGGCTCTTGGGGAGGGTGTGGCACTTAATTGTGGTATGCATCCCAAACAGATCATCTCCCACTGTTTTAGAAGCAGAGTCAACACCAGGAGTGGGCAAAATGCAGCCTGGGGGCCGGATGCGGCCCGCCAGACCATTCTATCCGGCCCGTGGGGCCCCTAAAAAATGTAAAAAATTCATATTAATCTGCCCTGGGCTGCCTGTCATGTGGCCCTCGATGGCTTGCTGAAACTCAGTAAGTGGCCCTCTGCCCAAAATCATTTCCTGCCCCTGGTCTACATGTTTGCTGTTTTCTCCCTGTACTAAGTCCCAAAATTCATTTCTGTTTAAATGCATTCCCCAGTCCCTCATCCCTCCCATGCTGCCCTCCTGGGACACAGAGATCTCCAGATATGCAAGGAGGCTTTCACAGGAACCCCCCTGTAACGATACTGGCAGAACAGGACTCACGGATCTGTCGCAGGCGCTCTGCACCACGTGGCTTTTCCCTGAAGCCCAGACAGGACACTCGTTCGCTGTACTACTCTGCCACCATTTCTGGATCCATCCACCTCTGAGGCTGTCTCTGGAACAAATACACCTCGATCAGATGTGCTCCTAGGTGACATCTGCTTTTCAATGGAGTCTTTCAGAGCCTCTCCCTAACTGTACCATAGCAGAACGGTGACTTCGAATCATAGAAAATCAGGGTAGGAAGGGACTGCGGGAGGTCATCTTGTTCAACCCCCTGCTAGATCATCCCAGCCAAGGCTTTGTGTAGCTGGGTCTTAAAAACCTCCAAGGATGGAGCTTCCACCACCTCTCTGGGTAACCTGCTCCAGTGTTTTACTACCCTCCTAATGAGAAATATCCTAGTATCTAACCTAAACTTCCCTTGCTGCAACTTAAGACCATCACTCCTTGTTCTATTATGTGCTACCACTGAGAACAGACCAGCTCCATCCTTTTCAAACCACCTTCAGGTAGCTGAAGGCTGCTATTAAATCCTCTCTCAGTCTTCTCTTCTTCAGACTAAGTAAGTCCAGTTCCCTCAGCCTGTCCTCAGAAGTCTTGTGCCACAGCCCCTAACCCATTTCTAGTGCCCTCCATTGGACTCTCTCCAATTTGTCCACACCCTTTCTGTAGCAGGGGCCCCAGAAGTGGACGCAGTACTCCAGATGCGGCCTCACCAGTGCCAAATAGAGGGGAATAATCATTTCTCTTGATCTGCTGGCAACACTCCTACCAATGCAGCCCAGTATGCTGTTAGCCTTCTTCACAACAAGGGCACGCTGGTGGCTCATATTCACCTTACTGTCCACTGTAACCCCCAGTTCCTTTTCTGCAGAGCTGCTGCCCAGCCAGTCAGTCCCAAGACTTGCCCCTGGACAGCGCAAGAGGCACAGGGAAATCAGGCATTTACAGAACTTTGCGGTCCAGGAAGGCAGGATCTGTGCTTTCCTGCAGGAGGGAAAGGCATTCCAGATGCTTTTGCTCTGGAAGCAGCAATACAGGGAACCTCCAGCCTTGCACGCTCACACTCTTTCCGTACATGCAACCCCATCACTAATGTGGTAACCACTTACTTTGCAGAACCCCAGACCAAACCAGGTGACCTATGTTCCCAAAGGCCAGGCCCAGACGCTGCTCCAGCCCTCAACAGTGCCAGCTCTTATGATACTGACTGCAAGAGTCTTAGCTTTTGGTTTTCACCCTGCGAGTTTCCCAAATGCAGGAAACTTGACTGTACAATTTTGTGGTAATGGGGGAACTGTGTTTGTGCTTTCCCTCTGGCTTACTCCTTTAGGTTTTTGGCTAGGAGCAAGCATGACTAAGGGGCATCTGAACTCCAATGCCTCAGGGCTTGGGGCCTGCGCAGAGGATGCCTGCCATGGATCGGGGAGTATCTGCAGTCTCAGATTGATGGGTATGGGAGGGTGGAGACTTGCCCAGTGGCAGAGCCACGCAGATTCGAACGACTGAGCTCAGCTCAGTTGATCTGGAATTTGGGACCAATTCAGCCTTCAGCCAAAAGAAAAAAAGACTCTTAGTTTTAAGTGGAAATAAGGAAAACAAACAAAAACCAAAAAAACCCCTGAGAGAGAAATGTGACCTGAGTGCATCTTACAGGTTCGAGAAACTGATGGCACATAAAGGCACCCTGAAGTAATTATTTTTTTTAAATGTTATGATTTTGGGGAGGAAGCTGACTCACAATTTTCAAATCACGGGGTTTGCAATACTGCAAGCATGTGTTGAAAACTCCTGTATTGGGCTGAGTGAGCAGGAGTGCAATCCACTCAGAGCCTTGGACAGAAGAAGAGAGGAGTCTGGATCAGTCTGAGGGGATGAAACCTCAGGAGAGAAAGGAGTCCCCCTTAATCTCTCTTCATCCACCAAACAGAGCTCCAGTCTGGATCTCCAAAATGGGTGCTTAACTCTCTCTCTCCAACTAAGCTTTGAACTAGCACAGACAAGATTGTAAGAAATTTTGGATAGAAGGTTTATCTATCCCAATTTTAATTCCTCTCTCTCCCTCTGCAGTATTCGCAGCACTGGCTCTCCTGAATTCAGCTCACAGCTCTGATACTGTCCTAACCTAGAGTTTTAAGTGAGTCGCTTAATTTCTTCCTGTACCCTAGGGAAAAGGTGACAACTGTCCTCACCCCTTCACAAGCGGGACTTGAGGGACTGGAAAGTGCTGTGCCCGTGACAAGTGCTAAATTACAACTGCCATGTAAGTCATAATCAGCTTTGACTGTAATACATGTAATGCTTTTTTAAAGTTATGATTCAGGCCCCTTTCAGCCCAGTAATGGGGCAGGCCGAACAGCATCCACACCATTTTGGATGTCTTCTCAAGACAAGCATGGGGAGAATGTGTCAGGGCCCTGGGCCCACTCCAACCTTGACCAAGCCAATGGAGGTGGATGGAGCTTTTGCAAGACTGCATCATGCATGCAAGACCTAATCCACCCAGACACAAAGTATCTCGGAGAGGAGGTTGTGAGGGTCCCAAGTAAGTACTGCATGCAGAAAAGTATATCCAGTATTCACCTTCCATCCCATGATCCTTGGCCCTGAGACAGGTGCAGAGCTACCTCCACCATCGTGTTTCCTTCCACCCACTCATTCCTACGTGGGAAACAGCAGACTTGGCATCAGAGACACTCGTACACCAGCTCATGGCTGTTGGGAGGGGACGGGGGGGGCTGCACCATGCAAGCTATGACAACCAACCCTGGAGTCCACCCACTCTGGAAGGTGATGAAGAATCATAATTACAGTCTGCACTGAGACATGACGGTTAAAAATAATTCCTTTTCATTTTTAACCTCCCAGCGCTACCAGTGCTGGGGGGGGGGGGGGGGGGAGGGGGGCAAAAAGGTGGGTGCTCATATTCCCCGCAAAGGCAGCACGGCGGAGGTGCAGGATCGTGTCCCTGGAGCAACTCCTCCCCAGCACAGAAACAGCAGGGCCGATGCCAGGCCCGGCTTCATCCGCACAAGCCAACAACAGGCCTTAACCTTGACTTGCAGAGCCTGAAGGGCAAGTTCACTCAGCCCTTCACCTCTCTGAGGAAGCGGCCAGCTGGGCTAGTACGGACCGCCATGACGAAAGGACAAATCCAGAGTAAGTTGCCAGCTGAAGCCAGAAGCCCCAAGAACTGGATGGAAGTTGGCTCCAAATACATGTAGGGAGTCAAGCCAGCATCCCTACTGAGAAAAGCCCACCCACAACCAGCAGTAAATACCCTGAGGAGACAGATGCTCCTCTCACCCCTGAGACAGTCACTTCAGGCGAGAACAGAGGTGACCTGGGCAGGGCGCAGCGTGGATGCAAGCTTCCCCCCGGTCCGCGCGCCCACGGCTGCCCACCCACCAAAGCCGAATGGCACTTCAAAGGACTGAAGCAACAAAAGGCCACGTGGAGAGGACAGAGCTGCCGTCCAGCCACGTGGTGGAGCTTCTCTCCCCTGCCCCGTTCTGTTTCTGTGAGAACAGCAGCCAGTGAGAGAGGCCGCCGCATCTGCAAAAACGTGAATGAAGACACGTCGCGTCTCTCCCGACACCCCTGCGGGACAATGACAGTGTCAGGGCAGCTGCTGGGCCTCCTCCATGAAATGCCTCAGGAAACGGGCCAGCGACTGGACAGCATCCAGAACCTGTTGCCAGAGCAATGGCTACAGGAGGCAGAGCCACTTCGGAGGAAGGTGGAGGCCATTACTGGACATGGGATGGAAAACCCCCAGGTGCTGGGAGTCTCAGTTGCTTAAGCAATAGTTCAGGGACTCTTAGGAGCCAGGCAGCGCTGGAGGGAGGGAGCAGGGAGCGTGCCATCTGCGGGTACCACATGGATGGCACTCGTAGCAGAGTTGGGAGTGAACGGTGAGGAAAAGGGGAGCTCTGTCCTCTCCATCTTAGAGACCCTTGAGGGACACCTGGAGGAAGGCTGAGCGCCGAAGCTCTCCATCGCGCTGACACACCAGCAGGAAGCTGGAAGGCTAAAGAGACCCCTCTGAGGGCATGACCGCTTCTCAAGGACACACACGGGAGCATGGCGCATAACGGCAGGCCTGCCCAAACTGCGGAGAAGACGGGAGATGAGGGGGGCACTGGAAGAACAAGCAAGGGATTGTGCTGGACTGGCAATGGCATACAAGGAGACCACGGCTGTCCTGGCAGCCACACAGGCAGACGGACTAGGCAGAGTCCAATGAAACCTGAACACGGCTAAGTAAAACGATGGAGGGGGGGAGAGATGGAGGATTACTGGGGGGAGGCATATTGTCTGTGCTCACAAAACTGGAGAAAGAGAGAGGCAGAGAGGGGGGGAGAAATAATATGACCAAGGAAGCAGAGAGATGCTGGCAAGGTGGGAAACCAGAAATTAAATTAGGAGGCTGGGGGTGGGGTGGGGAAGGGAAATCAAACCCATGGGATTGTGTAGTGGTTCTCAAGCCTTAGCTCAGTGCTATGACAGCCAAGTCCCCTGTGCAGCTGGGAAATGATCTGATTAAAAATCACTTCAGTTGGTTTAGTTTGTGGCCCCTTCTCCCTTTGGTTCTGCGCTACCGAGAAATACCTCCATATCTGCCAGCCCCCTCACCCGCTCCACACTCTGCTGTAGCCCGCTGACCCCCATGGGGGGATCATCACAGCCGCCCCTTACCATGAGTGTCTTAACACCAGACAAGGCTGCTAAAAGACAGAAGAATGAGCAGAAGCTTTTAGCTTAGTGATTTCACACAGCCCTTGGCTTCAGCACCAGTGCTCCTGTGAATAAGGTTTAACCAGGTGAGTAAGTTTGCAGAATCCAGTCCTCTCAGCTTCTCTTTCCACTCAACTCTGCAGTGTCTTAGCAGCAAAGTTAGGTGACCTAAGAGGCCTCTTTCATCTGTCATTCACCTCCCAGAGCTCATGCAGGCTTGCTCTGTACTGTATCTGTTCCAGTACTTTGTCTAGTCCAGGTTTAAGCAACTCAAGCAGCGGGGATTTTGCACACTTCTCCAGTCAGAGTCCCTCTGCATGCTCATGGGTCACAGAGCCCAAGCTTTGCCTGGTTTTCAATCTTGATTTTCTGTTGCTCAGCTCCAACCCTTGAATTTTAGGGATGCATTTTTACCTTGAACAACGGTGCTCCCCTCCCACGGGAGTTTGCACCCTTCAAAGTAGCTCATTGTTATTCATTCCCTTCCTTCTTTTCATTGCATAGGAAAATCAGCACTGTCCCATCAAAAAGAAAATGAAATAGAAACAGCAAGACCTCTGTCTTTCTCAACCAGAGCTCCCTAAAGTGGACGTAATTGCTCACTACATATCACCAGCTCCCTGTTAAGTACTGCCTCTGTCTTAGCTTGGTCGAAGTGTCACGACAGTTGTGATACTTATGGCCCTGCCCATCACCAGCAACGTAACCTGATGCTGTCGTGTCCTGACGCAGAAAGCATATGAGTAGCCTCCAAATTAACTGAGCTCTTTTTAATCACTCAGTTAATTTGATTTTTCCACAGCACCTTTCAAGCAAGGGTCTACAGGGCTTTATCTGCATTAGGTGTTAACCCACTGCACTTTGCAGCCAAGAAGGTTGAGAAACAATATCCCCATCTAATATACAGATTCACTGAGCCACAGAGGGAAAACAGGACACAGGATCCCAATTCCCAGTCCTCTGGCCTAATCACAGGGCCCTGCCCTCCTCTGAACATCCTGCTTGCTTAAAGGAGAGGGAAAGACAGGCCTCATCAAACATGGGGCCACTTTATCTCAAGCAGCCACTTTGCTCTTTGCAAGGGAACAAAAGTCCATTGAAGACAAAGAAAACTCCAAGCACAACAATCCATCTTCTTTACGGGGAAAGTAGGAAAGAAAGAAACCAAATACATCCGTAGGATATTGTTACGAACCCTCCGCATTTCGCACAGAGATACTGCCCAAATAATGACCTATCTGCAGAAACATGTTGGGGGTTGCAGTGTCCAGACGAGTTAGTGTGTCCTATATCTGTCTATGTCTGGACCAGACTTTGTGGTGTTATGTGCTTGCAACTCCCACTCCTTCAAGTGGGAAGGAGGTGCTCAGCACCTTGCAGTATCAGGCTGAAGGAGCTTCTTCAAGAAACATGCTCTGTAGAGGTTCAGGAGCCGGAAAGGTAGTGAGTGACACTGCCAAGGTGTCCTGGCACCTGGTTCTCCCTCGCTCTGGGGTGGTCTCAGCAGCTGTAACCCCAATTTGTTTCCAGCAGCAGAGGCAGATGCACAGGACGTTTCCCCGCAGAACGGGCTCCTGCAGGACGACGGATTCTGAGCAGAATTTGCACCTTGAAGAAAACAGGCCGGCTACAGGATGCCAGGGCAGGAGATGCCCTGGGCTCCAGCAGATATCGGGCGCCACTGGCCCTGCAAGGGGTAACCAAATCACTGAGCATGCTGCTGACCCACGTGACAGCCTGGCCAGCGGGTTAGCAACCAACTGGACTTTATGTATCAGTGCATTTTTTGGCTGTGTGACCCAAACCGTAGCCGAGCTACCAGGCTCAACACTGCACATCACAGGTGAAAAAGGGACAGGTGCCTGAAGGGGAGCACAGTTTGCTGTGGGTTGGTTTAGGGACGGAGCATTGATCCGCTGGGGCTGGCGGGGCGTATTCAGAACTCCTGGGCTTGTTTTTCCCCTCAGCTCCGCCATAAATTCATTCTGGAAGTTGAGGTAAAGTCATTCAAGGGTGCTACGGTTAGTCCCTCGGCCAGGATGAAGCCTGTAGCTAGCAGCAGAACTGGAGCAAGCCGTGAGCACGCAGGTAACCCAACCAAACTGCAAAGTGACCCAGAAAAATCAGAGCAGAGGGCACTGCAGGCTCCAGAGGGAAGACTGTGCTGCAAGGCGGGCGCTTGGGGAGCGGCCCCCCCACCTGCCACACCAGAGGACGCGAGACCCGGTCACCCAGCCCCCAGCAAGCTCCCCCTGACTTCCTCGGGGCCTTCCCTTCTCCGAAGTGGGGCTCTGCACCAAGTAAGATTACTCTTTTCCGCTGCTCCGGCAAAGGAGATGATTGCTAATTACACAGCCTGCTTTAAGCAGATTTGCTCTGCTAATTAAACTCATCTCTATGGCTGGGAAATGAACTCCAGCCTCTCACAAGCAGGAGAGCAGGCCAGTTAGATGGCCACTTAAGTCGTTACCGCGGGGGGGGGCCGCCTGGCTCCACACCGGCCCGCCGGGTAGCCACAAGCACGGGCGGCTTTTCCCACCCTCCTCCGAAAACCAGACATTTCCAGCGCTCAACTTTTCGACAAGCAAAAAGCGTAAAATCCGGGCCTCTCCCTTCCGGAGAAAGCCGCGACCTGCCCCGTCCTCGTAGCTCCGCCAGCTAGGAGATGTCGAGGGGGCTGCAGCGGGGTTTCCGCTCAAAATGCCTACAAGTGGGAAAGCCGCGCGCAGCCGGCCAGGCCGCCGCGCCGGGGCAAACGATGCGGGTGAAAACATGTGGAAGAAATCGCCGCGGAAAATAAAAGACCCCCGAGAGCGAGAAGAGCTTGGCCGGGACGTGGGGGGGCCGCTGCCTGCGGGACTCGGCTCCCCGCGCCCCGGGAGCACCTGCAGCCCCGCCCGGGCCCGGGCCCGCCACTCACCGCCGCTGTCGGGGCGCCCGGGCTGCCCGTCGCCGCCGCCGCCGCCGTCCCGCGCCGCGCTGCTGGCCGCGGGCAGGGCGGGGAGGGGAGGGGACCCCGGCGCGCCGCCGCCCGCTCCCCCGGTCACGCGCCGAGCCGCATCGCCAGCTGTTCCGTTCACGCCGCCCCGGTTTCCCCGCGGAGAAAGAAAGTCGCTCCGCGCCCGCCTCCCGCTCGGTGGAAACTTGCGCGCGGGGGCCGCGCTTGCGGCAGAGCCGGGGGGGCCGCGGTGCTCCCGTCACGCTGTAACACGGGCAAGGTACCGGGGGGGGTCAAAGCGAAGTGCGGTGGCGCCGGATCTGCTGGAAGCGCTTGCCCGCCGCGGCTGTCCCCGCGCCCGGGGGAAAGCGAGACGGAGCGCCGGGGCCCGAATCGCCTTACGGGATTTCGCTGCCGACGCGGAGTTTCTGAGCGGGGTGCGGTCAGGAGAAAGTAGCAGTCCATTTTCTTTAGCCTTTCTTTCTAGTGCGCGCCGCATTTTCCTGCTGTTCGAGGAGCCTGCCGCCGACTGTGGCCAGCAGGGACTCCAGGAGGCGGCCTGGGCCTTCGGCGGACGCGCTGGACTTGGACTCAGCGGGTGCCGATGCCGTGTCCAGCTCCACCATGGGCCCGCTGTCCGGCGGGGCGCAAGTCGCTTCGCATCTCCCTAGCTGTAAAATGGAGAGAAGGAGTCTTCCTCCTGGCTGTGGCTTGAAGTGGGATCCAGTACCTACTCAAGCAAACTGCGGAGCGAGGAGGGCCTGCGGACAGAGATCTCCTGCCTTGAGAGCATGTGCCCCGCTTGCCGTAGTCGAGGAAATCTCTGCAATAGCTGCCAGTCGTGCGTGGCCTTGGACGCACACTTTTTGGCAGGTGTGCCACAAGTTAAGGCCTGCTTCCCATCCTTTCTCAGGTGCCATCCTCAGAGGCGTATCTGAATGTGGGGGGTGCTCAAGCCTCTGGCTGCAAGGAGCTAGGTTAACCTTTCCTTGGCCTTACGACCACTGCAGATTTATATGGAGGGGAACAAAAGCCCTGAATTTGATGCTGGCTGCACGGCCAGGGAAGGGTTAACCTGGCCCTTGGCACTGACACCTCCTCTCACAGCAGCATCCGGCCCTCGCTCTGCTCCGCTTGGCTGGAGGCTCAAAGCCCCCTGCCCCCACTCCAGCATCTCCCTTTACCGTGTGCCTGGGCCTCATGTGCCACTTGTGGGATGTGCTGTGCATTGGCCACCTGTGGCCCAAAGTGGATGGCTGACTCTTTCCAGGAGAGGGCATAGTGCATGAACATTTCCCTTTTCATTATCAACTCTATTTATCCCCCTCTCTCATGTACTTATGATACGTGACTTTATTATTCACAATGCAAGCTACAGGCTTCAAGTCAATCTTTTGGAAATGAAATATTTGACATCATCCCTTGAAGAAGTGTTTAAATTGAGTTCTGAAGGTATTTCTATTGTCTACATATGCACAGGAAAGCTTGTAAAAGCAGTTTGAGCTATGCTGGTACATGTCTTTTCCTCTGAAATAGAATGACTCTGATCCAAAATCAGCAAGAAGAGGTGCAATAAGAACAGGCCTCAAATAAAGTCGCAGACATGAATGTACCCGCAATGCATTTCCATCGCAGCCCAATGAACAATTGATCTCAAGTCAGAATTGCAGTTGACATTGTGATGCACTGAAACTACTGACCACATTGCTCACACTTGTACAAGCTACGTGTTAATGCACCAAACACATCCAGTGCCAGCGTGGAGACAGGCACTTGCTGTGTAGATTCAACTTCATCAGCCTATGCGCTGTTGGTGTCTAGAAGCCAAGTTACAAGCTCTTTAACGAGGAAGAACACCCCTTGCCATCCCCTTCCTCTCCCCCCTCCTCACCGCTGTTCAGGAGGGCACAGGGAGAAATCCTCCCGAGAAACTTCTGTTGAAGTCAGTCACTGTTGTGACGAAGGGGTGCTGAGTTCGGTGCCCTGTGGAATTACAGGTCTCCCTTGAGAGCCATGGGGTCTGATTCTCCACTCAGTCCCAGAGTCCCTTAACCTGGAAGCAAGCACGGGGGTTTTCCTAAGGGGTCTACCATAGGCACAAGATGGAGCACCTGCCAGGTGGCCTGTCCAGTGGGCAGAGAAGGGAACTAGCTTTCAAAGGGTCTTGGGGTCTCTTCCCAGCTTTGCCGCTGACTTGCTGGCTGGCCTTTTCACACTTCTCCATCTCGCATTACCTCCTTCACTAGGGTATTGCAAGGCTTAATTAAAAAGCAATGTTTGGGAAGCACTTTTGAGGTCCTTGAATGAGAAGGGCCAAGGATTATTACTCTGAGTTTCAGATTGCTAGCTCCGCTCTTGAATCAGAGTGCTGCAGGGCTGACCCCCATGCACCAAAGCAAATAAAGGTTTCCAGGGACAGATTATTCCGGGCTGTGCTTCTAAAAACATTTAATACCACATTTAAGTCCCTATTCACCACTGTCTGAGCCTGTCTACATTCAGCATACGCTAGGAGAAAACAATTCTTCAGAGGTTTGATTTCTATTCAAGCTCAATACAGAGGCTTGCCAGGCCTTCCCTGATGGTGAGCAGCACATCCTCTGGCACTGAATGCTCCAGGGGACCTATAGCCTCCACAGGCTGCTTTGGGAGCTGGGGGCTTCTGCTTCACCACAGCACTAGCCAGAAGAGTGACACCAGCTACAGTGAACAGCCCACCTAGGACAGCCTGCCCATTACCCCAGTGCTTCCCAAACTTTTCCTCAGCATGACCCCATTTATGATCCCACTTCCTCAGCATGGCCCCTCACTCCCCCACCCACAGTGCTCTGCCCCTCAGCAGCACCTGAGCCCCAGCTGCCACCCATGGGACATGGCGGATGCCGCGGCTGGAGCGGAGCCTGGTTCCCTGTCCCCTCTCCATGGTGGTGAGGAGGATGCAGCTTGGGGCTCCTTGCCCTGCTGCCCGTGGGCTCCACGGCCCAGAAGGTCAGGGGCACTGTGCCGCCATGCTGAGATGCCCCCTGCTCACCCGGCAGCAGTGTGGGCACAACTCCATGCTGTTGCCACCCCTCACCTTGGCAGCCATGGTGGTGCAGCACTCCCTCCCACGATCGGTCCCACACGCTCAGCTGCAGAGGCAGCTTCTGCCCGGAGCCGGCGTAGCCCAGCTGCAGCCCTGCACCCCGCTGTGGGCATAGAAATCACAGGGGCCACGTTTATCGCAACTCCATCTGCTGACGTTGTGACCCCATTTGGGGTCGCGACCCACAGTTTGGGAACCACTGGCTTATCCTGAAGGCTAGGATGGGGTAGAAATCCAGAAGGGGCAGAGATAGGGCTGCTGGAGGCAGGAGAATCAATACAGGCAGCAGAACTGAGGTAGGATGTGCAGGATTCATTTGGAGGGGTTTTTGAGGGGGAGGGGGAAGGATTTATTGCTAGGTAGGAGATGGGCAGATGTGAGGGCAGGAGCTGCTGCCTCAGCAAAAGACCAAAATCACTGTAGTCAGTAAGTCTGGAAGAGTGGGCAGCATTAATTGTCACGCACAGAGGAGTTCAGACACTGGGAAAATCAACCTATTTTTGAAAAAAGAAATCCCATGATTTTTGGCACGAATCTCATGATTTCCTCAGGAGTGGGGGAGGTCCAACGATGGACTTCGATCTCTCAGTCTCTCTTATCTTAGAACTCAGACATCCCAAAAGGCTGCAAGGAGGCGGGAGGGGAAGAGTGATGTTAGATGGCAATTTAACCTAGCCAGGACCTTAGATCACAAAGAAGGAATGTTGTTGTGGATAGGCTTAGCGCTCGGGGTGGGGATGACTCATGCTGGAGAACATACAGCTGTTGGAACATGATTTGGCACCGGCTTTCAGGGGCAGAACAACCTTCCCTGCTTGCAGGAATTGGGAGCAAAACCTCGGTGAAGCAGCCCCTCTGAGGTGCCAGTGCTGGTCCTGGCAGAGGTGTCTGCTGAGCTGCCCCAGATGCTGCTGCATTGACAGTAGCTGCATGTGCTGCTCCACCAAGCCACTTCTGGAGCATTGAGACGGGTGGTGTCCTGCTATCTCCTGTCCAATGGGTGTTGGCAGACCCAGACAGAAGCATGGGCGAACCAGGCAGCTGGACAGAAAAGGGGGCTGAAAATGGGGAAAAAAAAAATTACAATTGCAAAAAAATGTTTTAACATTGTGCACACACGGGACTGGCAAATGACAGTGTTAGCAATTGAGAATGAACTATTTAAAGACATCAATACTACAGATGTGATCCAGACTTTTGCAACAACAACAAAAATCATGATCTCTGGCAAAGGAGGGCCCAATATTAAAAGTTCGCCTGGGGCTACTAGGGGTCTAGATACGGCACTGGGTGTTGGGGTTGTCTGCCTACTTCCTGAGCAGCCCTGACTGGCTACCTGGAGTTGAAGCAGCTAGTCAGAGGGGCCTGCTCCCAGGGAGGCTTAACATTCCCCAAGAGGGCTGGAGGTGAGAGGATCTCAGCCTGGCTTGCAACCACTCAGGAGCAGGCCTGCAAACCACCTGCACCATGCATGCATCTTTGTCAGACTCTCTATTTGGGCTCGTTGGTAAATAAATTGATCCCCAGGAATGTGTCCTTAAGAGCAGATTTCCTGATTTGTAGGCTCTGAGACATCCCACAAATAACAAAAAAAATTAAAAAAGAGGTGCTCACCAGGTACGGATATCCTGCAGATTACACTGAGGAACAGCTGGCAAGAAGGGACTGACCAGTAGGACGGCTCAGGGCTGTTTGTGGGAGGGAGGTCAGGGTACCTGTGATGGAGAGCTGGCTGGTCAGAAGGGGGCAAGAGAGGATATGGGTGTGATAGTTGTGGCTGCTGGGAGGAGAGGGGAGAGGAGGGGTGGTGAGTCATGGGGAGCCTGGCTGATGCCTAACACCCGAGTTGTCCTTGACATGGGGGAGCTGGACTCGTGTTAGGACAGGAGCCTAAGAGTGCAGGGAGAGGAGCTACTTGGGACTTTCATTTCTTCCCCTGCATCCAAGTTACTGCAACAGCCTGCAGCAGTGAGTCACTCCACAGTCCCCAACAGATCTGAGAGTGCTTGTTAAGGAGACACTGCAGCCTGTTACATAACATAAAGCAGGCAACAATCACCATTCCCACTACGCAGATGGGGAAACCAAGGCACAGAAAGGGGCTGTGACTTGTTCAGGGTCATGCAACCATGCAATGGCAGAGGCAGAACTAGTCCCAGCAAGTTACTTGTTAAACCACAGTGACCTTGAGTTACTCAAGCCTGTGGCCACAGGTTCCCCATTTATGAGAGAAGACAGGAGCAGTTTGTGGTCGTGAGGGATCCTTGTGGATGAACAGACAGGCAAACCCACTGTTCTGGACTGCTAGAAGTCTGCACAGCACAAGCAGTGTGCAAATCTAGTTCTTGTTTAGGCACCTAACCGGGAACTGAACATCCCCGAGTGTCCAGCCTCCGCAGATCCTGTCCAAATTCCAACTGGGTCATCATATCCTACATGCCTAAATTCCCCTCACAATTTTACGTGCATCCAGGACCCTTTGTTCCTTCGTGTTCTGTACTGCTGCTGCAGAAATTGTACAACTGCCACATTCTGCCCCAGAGGCAAGACCATTTCAGTAGTAAATAAAGCAATCTCTCTATAAGTAGATTTTTTACTAAGTGAGGACACTAAATTCTGTTTGGATGAGTTACTCTGCAAGTGCAAAATTACCATCTTTATGTCACTGGAAAGAGTAATTATCTTTAGCTTTTCAACAAGGTCTTAGAAAGGACCTGAACTTGAAGTTTGCAAATATTAATGGTCTCTATATATAGGAAGAAACTTATTATAAATGAATAAGCCTAACCAACCTGTCAACAATTTTAGAAGATTACTTCTGCCGATTTGACTTTATTATTTTTTAAAGTAAGGACAGGATACTCTTCTGCCAATTTAGAAGCCTATTTTGCAAAGCCTTACTTACATTGGACTTGATCCACTGCCGCCTTTCACCTTATGGTACAATTTACAGCGTGGCAAAGTAGGTGTGAAATGCTACCAGTCTCATTTATGGATCTGATTATCCACTTCTTGGTAAAGTAATACTTATTCATGCAGAGAGGCCTATTCATTTCTAAGTATTGTTCAATGCAAAGGTTGCAGATTGGGCTCTCGCAACAAGCAAAAAGACAGGACCTCCGGTTTAAAGGGGCTTCATTGAGTTACGTACAGCTAAAATTTTGGCTCTCAGCTAACGAGATTTTGTGCATGTTAAAGTCAACAGAAACTGTTGTAGATGGTAACATTACCCTGCTGCATTTGCAACGCTTACATGGCAGCATCCTGCTAGAGTAAAAGAACCAGAGAGTGAAACTGGCTGCAACGCCAGATTAAACTGACCAGTTAAGTGAACCACAAACAGCATCAATACTAGCAAAAAGAAATGGCTTTGATATTTAAAGTTTTCAGTACTGGCAATGTGGGATGGGGAGCCAAAGGAGGAAATCTGCATTTAAGCAGTTCTTAATTTCACCCCATGTCTCTTTAGATCTACAATACACTCTGAACTGATTACACATCTGCAAGGAATCAGCAAGTGCCAGAGTTAATTCCCTCTGAGCACCTCCCCACCTCCCCCAAGGATAGCTCACAATGGGAACTAGTTTCCTATTTGTCCTACAGGGATTTTTTTGCACTGGAATGGATACATCTGGCTCTGTGGATTCTGCCTTACAGGGGCATCAGTCTCAGAGCTTAATTCACTTGGTCATGAGGAGGATCAGGGTATGGCTCCTAATCTCAGACCCACGAGCAGCATCAGCATTTTCAGTCCCTAGCAGAAGGGACTTGTCACACTGTCCACTGAACTCTATTTTGCTCACTACCAGGCTTTGTAAGGGTTGAGGAGGGAAGTGCTGGACTCCTTTGCATGAGAATATAACTGGAAAATAAGCCAGGGTTTAAATTTAGAGCTCACTAACTACTCTGTACTAACTCTTCATGCTCACAGGCCACCTGGCAAAAACTGGGCACTAAAAAGCATCCGCACAGGGTGATACAGCAAAGCATCCAGCCAGCTGTAAATGTACACCATTGTTTACTCTGCATTACAGCAATTTCCCTTGGTAGGCAAACTTGGTAAAGGACTCCAGCGGCAATTATCTCCCTCTCAATTTAGCTAGAATTTTAGATTGGCCTGCAGAGGTTCTTTTTGAGAACAGATCAAAAGACAGCACCATCGAAGATGAAGTTTCAGAGGGGCCACCCTAAAAAAAACCCTCCATTCAAATCCCCCCAGCACACTGTCTCCAGACTTTTATATTCTGGGAGTGCCAGGGGCCCCCAGGACTCCATTGTATTGGAGCTGCACCAATATGCATACTCTTTGCTTTAGAGCAGGTGGAAAATGTTGCTCATGAAATAGTTTTCCCCATCAGAAAATGTGATTAGAAAAATGGAAGTGTAACTAGAGTTACCACAGTTTTGAACACAGCACCGATACCTGTGGCAAATATTTCATAGATGTTAGGGCTGGAAGGGACCTCAAAGATCATCAAGTCAAACCCCCTGCCCCAGGGTCAGGAAACCAGCTAGGGTCAAAGGAGCCCAGCAAGATAAGCATCCAAACGTTTCTTGAATGAGTCCAGAGTAGGTGCCTGCACCACCCCTGGAGGGAGTCTATTCCAGGTCTTGGGGGCTCAGACTGTAAAGATATTTTTCCTTATGTCCAGCCTAAAACAGTCTTGTAGGAGTTTATGACCATTGGTTCTTGTTTTTCCTTGGGGCGCTCTGGTGAACAGATGTTCTCCCAGATCCTGATGCACACCCCTTCTGTACTTATCAGCAGCCACCAGGTTCCCCCCGAGCCTGTGCTTTTCCAGGCTGGAGTCCCGTGGCTCTCAGCCTCTCTTCATAAGACCTGTTCTCTTGCCCTCTGATTATGTGCATGGCTCTCCTCTGGACTCTCTCAAGCTCTCGACATCCTTCTTGAATTGTGGAGCCCAGAATTGGATGCCGAGTACAAGGGGAGGATGACAACCTGAGATTTACTTGAGAAGCATCTATGGATGCAAGCCAGAGTTTTGTTTGCTTTACCAGCTGTGACATCACATTGGTGGCTCATGTTCATCTTGTGGTCAATCATGACCCCCAAGTTTCTTTCAGCTGTAGTGCTGGCAAGTGTAGCACTGCCGAGCCTATAAGCCTGCTGTGGGTTTTTTTCCCCTGAGGTGGAGTACCTTGCATTTCTCAGGTTTGTGTCCACCCACTTACTAAGTTTATCCAAGTCAGCCTGGATCACTAACCTTCAGCCTGGATCACTAGCCTAAAGAAATATGTGTGTTCTTTAGTATATACCTACAGAATTCAAACTGAATCCTTCTCAGATTGCACTCTTATAGCCGGCCTTATTAGTGACACACAAGATGATATTACTGCCATGGAAAGTAGGACATCTGCAAAGGTTGAAATCTGATATGATGAGATGGTGCAGCTTGTGTCTACAGAGAGTCATGTTTAGTAGGCTTAACCACTCTGAAAAGTTTGATGCGATTCAGACTGAGTTCTTAGAAGGTTTTGGTAACTAAATTATTACTCCTGGCATGCTTCCCTTTTCTTATTCTATCCCTCCCTCTTCCCTCCTACATTTTTTTTCTTTTCCTCTTTATTACTTGTGACAGGCATGAACATTGTTAAGGTTGACATGTATATTACATATTTCTGATTTTTGTGTTGCAGTAAAAAAATCAATAAAAATCATAAAAGAAAGAATATGTAAGTGTTTTGCAGGAATGAAAATTCTGACTGAATCAATATAGCAAGAGCCTGTCTAAATGTTTTGTCTTGACAACTTTTATGCTATCAACTTAAAAAAAAAATGTTGAAGTGGAGCACTTTAATAAGTTGGAAAAGAAATATTTTGAAATATTTCATTCCATAGCATTCCAAAATTGACTTTTCACTCCAATTCAGAACAGGGCCAAGGCTCAACATCTCAGCCTTTCCCTATGAAGGGAATTCTGTTTTTCAGCCAGATGACAAACCTAAGATAAGATAAAAGATAACGATAAAATTGACCATTTCTGCCCTATTCTGCTTTATAAGAATTCCCCTACTCATTGCTATATTTTGTTCTGCAACATGACAGGATCCCCTTGATCGCCTGTCTCTTCCTTGTATGTACCAGTACAAACTCATGCTTTCCAAGTCTTCCATGCCCTGAACCTTTGTTCAGATCTGATTTTCCTTCCGTTAGTTTGAACAGTGGTTGGGGTCATTTATGTCACCCTTCCCCGTGTTTGTTGTCTGTCTGATAATTTGCATCGAAGGCAAAGCCAGCCTAAGGAAGTGTTAATTAAAACTGTTCAATAATTAAATCACTCTGCTTAGTGTTGGGTGAAAGCAGTCCTAGCTTCATCTGCTGGCTCTGAGCTCAGCATAGTGGCTTACACTCGTTATATAAGGTTAATTTTATTAGTGACTTGCTTTGCTGGAGGCACAGACCCATTATGAGGCGTAGGTTTCCAGAGGTTGTGCAACTGAAATTAGAAATCCCCATAAGGAAGACACAGCACTAAGAAGAGAGGCAGTCGGCACTGAGATTCTGGACCTAGCTGCTTGGAGGATGGCAGATGGCAGCATTATCAGTGCTAAAAAGTCCTGGAAAAGGGAAGATGGGATGTGCGCGGGGATAAGGGACAAATGCTCTAAACATTGGGACTCACTTCCTTCCCTCCTGCTACTGGCCTGACAGAGCTGGAGGGACCCACCCAGATCAGTGCTTGAGCACACAGGCACAGAGACAAAGCCCAGAGTTAGTACCGCTGACCTGACAAAATCTTCTCGAGAAGGAAACATGTGGTGCCTGTAGGTCCATTCAAAGCCTTTATGAGTCTTAACAGACCTGTCCCCACAGTAGCACTTACATTGTGTAAAGGCATAGCCATGCACCTGTCTGTGATATGAGATCAGAGTCAGAGGTCAAATTTTGGGAAAAAAGGTACAAGTTCAGTTCACAGTGGATATGTGCACACATACTAAGTCGACTTAACTTAAGTCAATTTAGCTAAGCAACTTATTGTAAGCGACATCGGAGTAGCTCCTTGATGAGATGACAGCAATCTTGGGAGCTAAATCAATTTAACTAATGTGACTCAAGATAATGCACTTTGGCGGTGTATTATTGTGTACCACATTTAATTTGACTCTGCTCCACATATGTGTATCTGCTCTGATAGTCAAATCAACTTTAAAAAGTTAAGTCGGCTTAACTGTCAGAAAGATAGTATGTGTGTATGCAACCAGTGTGGTTGGTATTGAATGACAAAGTGATACACTGAAAGCAAAGCAGGAAGAGGATATTGATGCTCATTTAAGCTGGCCAAAAACAAACACAAAAAACCCCACTCTCCAACAAATGGGTTTTAAACAACAGGAATGAGTTGTTGGGGGGGAGTGGGGGGGAAGGTTATTGAGTTTTCTGTTTTGCATAATATTCCACAAAGGTAAGAACAGGTTTGTTTCAATTTCATTTTGTTTCTCCTCCTTTCTTTCCTCTGCCCCAAGAAAAAGGGGGCAGGTAGAATAGGGGTCCCTATAAAAAGGGGATGCTCCAGTCCATCATCCAGCCCACCGATTATTACCCCATGGTCCTTGTCCATGTGGGTACTAACGATGCGGCCAGGAGAGCCCCTGATCGCCTGATGGAGGACTACCATGCTCTGGGAGGCGTGCTGAGGGAGATGGGCGCACAGGCGGTCTTCTCTTCCATCCTGCCAGTGAGCGGTCGAGGCAGACGCCACGAGATGTGCATAGCGGAGACCAACTGGAGGCTACAGGAATGGTGCTTCGAGGCGGGCTTTGGCTTCCTCAGCCATGACCGGCACATCGTGATGAGAGACATGCTGGGATGGGATGGGCTCCACCTTTCCCCTAAAGGTAAGCGTGTGTTCTCTTCCAGGTTGGTGAACCTCCTTCGGCGGGCTTTAAACTAGGCTCGTCGGGGGAGGGGGAAGATGAGGGCGAAGGAGACGATGAACTACCAGGCCCAGCGACAGCCAGTGAGCCCAGACCAATGGTCAAAAGGGTGAAACAGGTAAGTGATGGGGGACGGGGCATTGCTGAGACTAGGGGGTCAGTGGGCACAACCGTTGGAGGCCTCAAATGCCTCTACACGAATGCTCGAAGTATGGGGAAGAAGCAGGAGGAACTCGCCCTCCTCCTAGCTGTCACCAGCCCTGACATAGTGGGGATCACAGAAATGTGGTGGGACTCATTGCATGACTGGGCGGTGAGTGTCAAGGGCTATAGGCTATACAGGAGGGACAGGATAGGAAGGAAAGGTGGAGGAGTAGCACTCTACATCAAGGAGGAATATACTTCCTCGTCAATTAGCAAGGGGGTAGAGGGGGGGCACTCTGAGGTGCTCTGGGTTAGAGTAAAAGGCAGTCCAGGGGAGAGAGACTTAACGGTGGGAGTCTACTATAGACCTCCCAACCAGGGAGAAGAGCTCGACCAGGAATTCTTAGGTCAGCTCACAGAGGCAGTGAGGGCTAAGGATGTGGTCATCATGGGGGACCTGAACTTCCCAGACATCTGCTGGGAAAAGCAGTCAGCCAAGTCTGACTGCTCACGTCGGTTCTTAGCCAGAGTGCAGGACCTCCATCTAAACCAGGAGGTGCACAGCCCCACCAGGGGAGAAGCCTTGTTGGACCTGGTGCTGGCCACGGGTGACGACCTGGTGAGGGGGCTGCGGGTGATGGGCCACCTGGGAGACAGTGATCATCACTTGCTGGAATTCACCATCCAGCGTAAGGTGGCAAAGGGCTGCAGCAAGGCAACAGCCCTAGACTTTAGGAGGGCTGACTTCAACAAGCTAAGGAGGATCGTTGGGGAAGCGCTGGGGACCCAGAGGGGAAGGGAGCCAGATGTCCAAGGTGAGTGGTTGCTTCTTAAGGAGACGATCCTCCATGCCCAAAGGGAGGTAATCCCAACAAGGGTCAAAGGGAGCAGGAGGGCACATAAACCCCCATGGCTCACTAGGAGCATCCGGGAATGTCTCCTTGCTAAAAGGGAGGCATACACCCAATGGAGGGATGGGGTCATCACCAAGAAGGACTATGTTACAGTCGCCCGAGGATGTAGGGGGGCAGTCAGGAAGGCCAAGGCAGAGATGGAGATAGGACTAGCTTCCCGGATTAAGGACAATAAGAAGTCCTTCTTCAAATACATAGGGGGTAAAAAGAGGGTCCCGGGTAATGTGGGGCCCCTGCAGGACACGATGGGCAACTTAGTCGTCACGCCAGATGACAAAGCTAACATATTTAATGATTTCTTTGCCTCTGTCTTCCTAAGTAGGGACCAGTTCAGCCACCTCCCTGCTGGGCCCCCCTCGGGCCCCGGGAGAGACACGCCTGGGCCAGGGGTTAGCGAGGAGTTAGTTAGGGTACTTCTGGAGAGGCTGGACGTGTTCAAGTCTGCTGGTCCGGACGATCTTCACCCTAGGGTTCTACAGGAACTGGCCGAGGTCATTGCGGGACCCCTGGCGCGGCTCTACGAGCACTCGTGGTGCTCTGGCGAGGTGCCGGAGGACTGGAAGAGGGCCAATGTGGTCCCTATCTTCAAAAAGGGAAAAAAAGAGGACCCGGGAAATTACAGGCCAGTTAGTCTTACCTCAATCCCGGGTAAGCTCTTTGAAAAAATTATCCTGGCACACATCCAGGAGGGCCTTGCAGGGGAATGCATGCTCAGGGGCAACCAACATGGGTTCATCAGTGGCAGGTCTTGTCAGACCAACCTGGTGGCCTTTTACGATCAGGTCACCAAATCATTAGACGCAGGGGTTGCTGTGGATGTAGTCTTTCTGGACTTCCGGAAGGCTTTCGACACTGTCTCTCACCCTGTCCTCACCAAAAAGCTGGGAGACTGTGGTGTCGATGCCCACACGGTCAAATGGGTCGCTAACTGGTTGGAGGGCCGCACCCAGAGGATGGTAGTGGATGGGTTCTTCTCGACCTGGAAGGACGTGGGCAGTGGGGTCCCGCAGGGCTCGGTCCTCGGGCCCGCACTGTTCAACATCTTCATCAGTGACTTGGATGACGGGGTAGAAAGCACCCTGTTCAAGTTTGCTGATGACACTAAGATGTGGGGGGATGTGGGTGCACTAGAAGGGTGCAATAGGCTACAAGCTGACCTTGACAGGTTGCAACAGTGGGCGGATGAGAATAGGATGGGGTTTAACACTGATAAGTGCAAGGTGTTGCACATGGGGAGGAAGAACCGGCACCACACTTACAGGTTGGGGAACTCCCCTCTTGCCAGCACGGAGACGGAAAAGGATCTTGGAGTCGTCATTGACTCCACGATGAACATGGGCCAGCAGTGTGGGGAGGCAGTCAAGAAGGCCAACCGTACCCTGTCATGCATCCACAGATGCATCTCGAGCAGGTCCAGGGAGGTGATCCTCCCCCTCTATGCGGCACTGGTCAGGCTGCAGCTGGAGTACTGCGTCCAGTTCTGGGCGCCACACTTCAAGAGGGACGTGGACGACATGGAAAGAGTTCAGAGGAGGGCCACTCGTATGATCAGGGGTCAGCAGGGCAGGCCTTATGAGGAGAGGCTACGGGACCTGAACCTGTTTAGCCTCCACAAGAGAAGGTTAAGGGGGGACCTTGTGGCCTGCTACAAACTGGTCAGGGGGGATCAGCAGGTATTGGGGGAGTCCCTGTTCCCCCGTGCGCTGCCGGGAGTGACCAGGAATAACGGTCACAAGCTGGCGGAGGGTAAGTTTAGATTAGATATTAGGAGGCGCTACTTCACAGTCAGGGCGGCTAGGGCCTGGAACCAGCTTCCAGGGGAAGTGGTGCAGGCTCCTAGCCTGGGGATTTTTAAAAGGAAGTTAGATGAGCACCTTGCCGGGGTCATCTGACCCCGGTGCTCTTTCCTGCTAAGGCAGGGGGTCGGACTAGATGATCTACCTAGGTCCCTTCCGACTCTAGCTACTATGAAACTATGAAACTACTAATAAAAGACAAAAATTAAAAGATATATATTCAGAATTACAAAAAAAATCCCTTTAGAGAGAGAATGTACACACATCTGTGTGCATATGGAAAAGGGAGGGGGAACAATGCCTGGTAAGTTAAGACCCTGGAGTGACACTCCCTCCCACTAGTCAAATGACTGGTACATATCTATGTTATCTCAGGTAGAGGAATAAGACACCAGGGTTTCTGGGATCAATTCTTTCTATTGACTTGTGCGCCCTTGGGCTAGTCAATTGACTTCCAAGAGCCAGATTCTGATTTCACTTGCACCAGTGTACATCCCAGGCTACTCCATGGACAGATGTCACCAGGAGTGAAGGATGCACAGCACCTCACAGAGTTGCATCTCATTATTATCTGAATGGCAGAATTACCTAGAAGGCCCAGCCATAGACCAGAGTCCCAGTACAAGGTGCTCTGCAAGCCCAGAGCAAAGACTGTCCTGCCCCAGAGTGCCCACAGGCTATGGGAAGCTTGTTAATAACTTTGAGCACCTTCACACATAGCACACTAAGGAAGAGAAAAGCATCACTATTATTAGGGCAAATTCAGACCCAGTTATGCTTGATGTCAGCCCCATTACTAAGGGCGTTGAACAGATAAGAGATGAATAATGTGACCCTATGTGTATAGGCATGCAGGTAATACGAGAGCCTAATCTTCCTGAGGTCATTATATAGGGCAGATGATTCATGGGGCAGAAGATCTACAATAGGTCAACAGAGCACAAAGTGGTGGGTATATAAAACATGTATTATTAATTCCCAGGACAATCAAGCCATACATTCCTTTTTTTGGTGCCATTCTATTATTATGGATGTTTTTCTGCTTCAAAGAAAGTTTCAAAAAATGCAGGAAAGATTCAAAAAGTGTTACCAAGCTCCCAAAGCCAACCCAACAAGGTTTGCTTTTCACAGTCTTTGTACTTCGGTGTTCTTGCTCATTTCTCAATGCCTGAACACCAAACGTGAAGTTATAGGAGGATGCAGGGATACTGGTTTAATCTCCCTAAAGGTGCAACAAATGTTTCTTCATGCAATGCTTACACGAGTGTGCTGTGGGCTGAGGATACACCTGGACACCAGAAAGAGCCAAGATTCAAACTCAGCAGTGATACTAACTCCTTTATTTAGTTGCTTCCACTATCACCATCAGAGTGGTACCAGCTTGACACAAACACTAATGTTTTTATCATATTTCCCAACCTCAATGTATCACTCACTGTCTAGATGGGGAGCAGAGGCAGAGTGAACTGGAACTCAAACCTCAACTCCAAAACCTTCCTGATTTGTGGGAGATGGGATAGGAATCCACAGATTACACTTGCCCCTAGAGCTTCATTTCTGGGTCTGAATTAATAGTCTCATTTTACCAAAAATAACACTTTGCTGAGCCCTGGAACACAAAGGCCGTAGTCCTGCTTAGGATATAGTTGGCAACTCAAAAGTTTTGCCAAGCTGGTGAGATCTGCAGAGGACAGATTGGGGGGTTTCAGCCTCATAAAATCAGAACCCCAACCCATGACCTAAACCTGACCAGAATGCCCATCGAAAAATCCTTCAGCTCATCCCTGGGAGGTGAACAGGAGGGTTAAGAAGGCTACATGGAAAGATACCTGGTGTACAGGCAGCTTGTGCCCAATTCAGCAGGAATCCAGGCAATATGTAGAAGTGAATGAAAAGCACTTGGATGGCTTTAGCCCTAGGGAAGGCGGTTCAGAGGTGGCCAGATGGAAGTATTTAAATTAGATGAGTGCTATTACAAAGCAAAGCAGGAGCAGCTAGCTGAGGTCCCTAGCCAGAGCAGAATGACAGGATAAAGGCTTACGCTAAGAAGGAACACATGCAAGGAGAGTCTGATAAGGGATTACTTTTTGAATAGCTGAGTTTTCAGTGAGGGGGATGGACTAGAGCTGAATTAACATTTAAGGCAGGAACTGGATGGCTGCATACAAGTCTAATACACTAAGGTGCATCAGGCCAAGTACCTGGTGGTTCTAGCTGGGAGTTAAGAATGGGATTTTCCCTAACCTGGTTCCCCCTTACCCCCACCAGCTGTGGCTTGGTTGTTTTCCATACCTGCCAGTGCACCTCATCCAACACAAGCCATTCACGGGGCGGAGATGGGACAGCCTTGCAGGATCCAATGCACAAGGCTGTCTTCTCCACTCACCCTCTTGAAATGGGGGTGATTTCAGACCCCTAACCCAGCTGAACTCAGGGCCCCTCACCTTACCCCATTGCCTTCCACACTCCTTAGCAGCACAGCTCTGGAAGGGCATGCACTGCCTTTGGCCACTTCTGCCCACAGTTGTGCAATGGCTGCTCCATAGGGAACCCAGCATTAACTTAGGATGCAGATCCAGAGCTGGTGCTAAACTCAGCACCCAAATATCCAGAATCCGTCACTTGCTGGGTATCCACCAAAAAGGGAACTGTGTACAATGAACACCAAACTCCCTACTTCTGCACATGCTTTATAGCCTTAGCTTGCCTACGTGGAAGAGTTCATCTATTAGCAATAGAGCACAATGTGCAAAGAAAGTCACAAGTTTGTCATCTCACCTGGTTTTTCCTGTGCTTGTTTCAGGCTGTATAGACTGTACTCCCTGCACAGAGAAGATGCTCCTGTTGTCGCTTTTAATGACATTACTGTTAGCAGTTTCTAACCTGGGTGGGCAGGAACCAATAGCTTAAGGACTTTCCTATGAACAACCTAGATCAGTCGTTCTTAACTTTTTTGTAGCAGGACCCATTTGTAAACATCAGTGACCAGTCCTGACCTAGTGCCTCTCACTCCCGACTCACTGCCCCCCACCCCACATACCCCAGCCCCATCGTGTGTGGAGCACTGGGGAGGACATGGGGGGCCCCAAGCAGCCCCTTGCAGGCTGGAGCTCTGCCAGCCTGCAAAGGAAAAGCCACGGTTTCCCAAGTTTTTCTTGTTTAAAGGAGAATTCATTTTTAAAGTTTGTTCGTGACCCTTTTGATATATTCTTGTGACCCATGGGTTGAGAAATGCTGACTTAGATGACAGAAGCGATCTGCATGCTGCGGTTCTTAAGAAAACTCTTCCTTTCTCCGTTGATAAGGATAGCCATATTACTTAGAAGATTTCTAACCATCAAAGCAGTGAGTTTCTGGAACAGCAGTACAGTAAAAGGTGGCAGCAAGTAATCTAAGTAGTTTTAAAATAGATCTTGCCATGATACAGTTGTTTATGGTAGCTGTGGACTGGCCCAGCGATTCAGGGCGTCCCTTCCAGTGTAACCATCTGTGAAGCTGAAGGCTGGGTCACAGAGATCTACACAATTAATTTGTTATGGCTGGAAATCTAGCCAGGGAAAAGCTCCCACTAACTTGGAACCAAGGGGTAGTAGGGGGGAAGTAAATAACTATAATACAGGCATTAACCCTGTATCTCTCTTTAGAGGCTACTGGAAGGAGAAAAATAGTGTAGAAAAAGTCCATTTCCAATCCCTGCATTTCTTGATCCTGGCCCAGCCATGTCGAGTATACATCCTGTTCTCACCAGGTTAACTTGTTGTCTGCACAGGGGCCCTATGTGACATACATGGACTTTGTCTCTTAAGAAAAAAGAGGCACTGACATAGGGCATGTGGAGACGAAATGAGGGCCCTAAATTGAAGCAGTAGGTTTTTAAAAACACTGCTTCAATTTAGGGCCCTTTAAACCCCCATGTCATGCACACACCTGAATATACCTGCCTCTCTGGTGGTGGAGAGGGGAGGATGAGCTGCAGGCAGGTGAAGCAGTCCCTGGACTGCGGAGGGGAGGTGGGGGGAGAGGGGCTGGTGCTTCCTTCCACGGGAGCAGTGGCCCCCCCAGGTGGCACCCACCTGCAGGCACCCGGCTTGGGTGGTCCCAGGCGGTACCGCAGGCTCCAGAGAAAAAAAAAGATCAGGCTCACCGCTTTTCTTGGGCGGCGCTGCCTTCCCAGGCTGCTGCCAGGCTGCCTACATGGGCTTCCTGCAGAGCTGTGGAGCTTTGCAGAGCCCAGTGCTTTGCTCCACAGCTGTAGGGCAGCAAACTAAAACTCCTTGGAGGAGTTTTTGTTTACTGTGCCCCAAGTCATTTAAGGCACATTGTGCTGCCAAATTTGCTACAGCGGCTGGAATTACTGAGCAATGCACCGCTGATGCATGCAAACACCAACACCGTTAAAATGGTGCAAAAGCATTTAACCCACTTTAAAGTGTCATGCACACATGCCCCTTGTTTCATCGACACATGGCCATAACAGCAGTAGTTTCTGTTTTTCCTCCAAAACCCACACCAAGTTCACAGGAAAGACTCTGAGAAGTGTTGTTCAACAGTGCCTATGGAAAAGCCCTATAAAATGTAACAGGAATCCTAGAGGATTTGGTAGATTTCTAGAGACATTTCTACAGAGTTTTTCAGCCAATTAGATCTTTTCTGTAGATGCTTGGAACTCTATTGGTGTCCTGCAGGATAATGCAAAAAGCTGGATCTAAGCCCCCGGTTGAACTTGGACACAGGTGTCGCGGTGGATGTAGTCTTTCTGGACTTTAGAAAGGCCTTCAGCACTGTCTCTTGATTGTGGTGTCGATGCCTACACAGTCAGATGTGTCGCCAACTGGCTGGAGGGCCGCGCACAGAGAGTGGTGGTGGACGGGTCATTTTCGACCTGGAGGGATGTGGGCAGTGGGGTCCCCCAGGGCTCGGTCCTCGGGCCTTCACTGTTCAACATCTTCATCAGAGACTTGGATGAGGGGGTGAAAAGCACCTTGTTCAAATTCGCGGATGACATTAAGATATGGAGAAGTGGGCACGCTACAAGGGAGGGACAAGCTGCAATTGGATCTGGACAGGTTACAGGGGTGGGTGGATGAGAATAAACTGGGATTCAACACTGACAAGTGCAGGGTGCTGCACCTAGGAAGGAAGAACCAGCACCATACCTACAGGCTGGGGGACTCTCTTCTTGTCAGTGCAGTGGCAGAAAAGGATCTTGAAGTCATTATAGACTACAAGATGAACATGGGCCGGCAGTGTGGGGAACGCAGTCAGGAAGGCCAACCACACCTTGTCATGTATCCACAGATAAATCACAAGCAGGTCCAAGGAGGTGATCCTCCCCCTCTATGCGGCACTGGTCAGGCCACAGCTGGAGTACTGCATCCAGTTCTGGGCGTCGCACTTCAAGAGGGATGTGGACAACAAGGAGAGGGTCCAGAGGAGGGCCACTCGCATGATCCGGGGCCATCAGGGCAGGCCCTACGAGGAGAGGCTACGAGACCTGAACCTGTTCAGCCTACACAAAAGAAGGCTGAGAGGGGATCTGGTGGCCATCTATAAACTGGCCAAGGGAGACCAGCAAGCAATGGGAGAGTCCCTGTTCCCCCAAGCACTACTGGGAGTAATGAGGAATAACGGCCATAAGTTGACAGAGAGTAGATTCAGACTAGACATCAGGAGGCACTATTTCATGGTCAGGGCAGCTAGGAGCTGGAACAAATTTCCAAGGGAAGTGGTACTCGTTCCTACCTTGGGGGTCTTCAAAAGGAGGCTGGATGTACACCTTGCCAGGGTCATTTGACCCCAGTACACTTTCCTGCCATGGCAGGGGGTTGGACTTGATGATCTGCTCAGGTCCCTTCTAACCCTACCAACTATGAAACTATGAATTCCCTAGACCAAGATTTCAGTTAAACCTGTGTTTGCTGGGCAACAATCATCCTCTGCCTCCCCAAGCAAAGAGATTCAAGTCTAGCTAGGCAGAGGCAGAGATAGAAACAACGGTGTGCTACTTCTTCAACAGTATACAGCTCCAAGGCTTCCGATATATCCCTCCTTCTTACTCCAGCAGTCAGTATCAGGAGGAACACACACTGTCTCTCTCATATACAGAAGTCAGAGATCAACATCCATTTTCTATAACCCATACCCCCATTTTCCATAACCCATACCCAAAACTGTTTTGGACAGTTTTCCCAAAGAGTTGGGTACTCTTCCACCAGGAATTACCATCTGCAAAGCAAGTCCACAGTCACAGCACAGGAAAAAGGTAGGCCAGGCTGGTACCTGGTTGAGGCAACTGTCAGAGTGGAGGATGAAGGCCAGTTCATAACATCATAGAAATTAAGGACTGGAAGGGACCTCAAAAGATCATCAAGTCCAAACCCCCTGCTCTGGGCAGAAAGACTGTTGAGGTCAAATAAACCCAGCAAAGATTTCTGTCCAATCTTCTCATGAAGACTTTCAGGGTTGGGGGCTGCACTGCCTCCTTGGGAAGTCTATTCCAGATTCTGGTCACCCTTACCATAAAGAAGTTCTTCTTTACATCCAACCTGAAACCATCCTCTAACAGGTTATGGCCATTGCTCCTTGCCCTCCCCTGGGGCAAAGTGTTCACTAGGGCTTCTCCCAGCTCCTGATATGCATTTCTCACATACTTACAGACAGCCACCAAGTCCTCCCTCCGTCTTCTGTTTCCCAGGCTGAACAGTCCCAGATCCCCTAGTCTTTCTTCATAAGGTTTGTTCTCCAGGCCCTTCTCTGCACCCTTTCAAGATTCTCTATGGCTTTTTTGAAATGCAGCGCTCAGAACTGGACACAGTCCTCCAGCTGGGGTCCCACCAATGCCAAGTAGAGAGGAAGTATCATTTCCTGAGCTCTGCTTGTGACGCATCTGCTAATGCATCCCAGGATGCTCTTAGCTCTGTTGACTACAGCATCGCACTGGTGGCTCATGTTCATTCTGATCAACCATAAGCCCAAGGTCCCTTTCAGCCAGGGAAAGGTGTCCTGATACCCAACTACCCCTGCCTTGCTCTTACCACAAAACATGTTATCTTATTTCTCCCTCAACCCAACATGCCCCATTTCATGGATCAAGCCACAGGCTGCTTTCTGCTCTCATTTACACTGGTTTAAACAGGGCCAACTTAAAAACTTTAGAAGCCCTGGACCCAGGGTAGATTGGGGCCTCTACACATTTAATTGTGTGGTAGTTATGCGAGTGACTGGGACTGGGGAAGCAGTGGAGAGCAAACTTAAGAGTCAGTTTTCCCCACCTGCCATTCATGCACTCTGGCTTTATAGCAGCAATAGAGAGCAGAGTTTCCTCCTTTCCCCCATTTCCCTGCCCCCCCAAATAGTCACCTTGTGCCTTGCCCCTACAAAGGGGCTGTTATGCCCTGCTGGCAGGGACTGTTTGTGAAGCAAACTCCACTTAGAGGCAGGATTAATCCTCATGAGTGTTTGCAACTTGCTAAGTAGAGGGAGCTGGTGCAGGAAATCTGTGCAGCAGGCTGCTTCCTGAGCAGCACGCGCTGCGCTTTTCTCAGGAGCAGAGACTACGTGACTGCTGGCAGCACGGCTCCTGGCACAATCCAGTCAGGCAGCGCCAAGCCGAGGTGAAGCGCTAGGGGCATAGCCATCCCATATGGTGCACCTGCCGCCTTCTGGAGCTATCTTCTGGAGAGGAGTGCGTCTCTCCCCCGAAGCGGATGCTGTCTGGATGTTGCTCCTGCTGGAGCCGCTCTTCCTTCTAGCCCACACAGACCTGCTGCTTCCCCACCAATTAGCACCGTGGTTAAATGAGTGCAGCTACTGATGTTTCAGTAACAGCTCTGGGGATGAGCTATCCCCAGCCTGAGAACAGGAGTGCCACAGGCTGCAGCAGCTGTGCAAGCTTTGCCTGCATGCTGCTCCTGACTCCTGGTGACCCCCGGACAGCGAACACCTGCAGTGGAGAGGGCAGAGGCCAGGCTGTCCTTAGAAGCAGTGCTGTATATAAGGATGCTGGACAGTCATCTAGAAATAGCAAAATAACCCATGTCTCCTGCCACTGGCTTGCTGGATGGACTCAAGCAAATCAATACATATTTCTGTGCCTCATTTTCCCCTCCTGTACAAAATGGAGGTAATGCTACAGATGCTTAGAGACCTGCAGGTGGCAAGTACTGTTATTGCTGGGCTCTCTATTGAGATTGGGTATAGTTTTGTGACATGGACACTTGTCCTGCTCAGAACTGAGTAGAGCCCAAAGGGCAAACAAACATCAGCTGGTAAGGACTTTTCCCCTCTTCTGATTTGCACATGGGGTGTAAAGGAGAAGGATTCTTCATTTCATAGCCTGCTCACCCCCATCCCTATGTCATCCACTTCTGCTTCCTACAAGTAGGTATCGACATCAGAGAGTGTAAACCGGGAAACTTCTCCAAATTCCAGTTACATCTGGTTTGTGCTGGCAAGTCTGCTTCATTGTTCCCATTTGAACGGAGGAACTGGGATGAACACAGAGGTGAGTGGTGGGTTCAAAGGCAGAACCAAACCCAGGTAATCCCATGAACGTAGCCGTTTGGGCCACGTGACTTGGAACTGCTTTGTGATAACCCCAGTGTGAAACTGCAGCTTGCAGAAACCTGTCGGACTCCAGGGCTCAGGGGATCTAGTGGAGCAGCAGAGTCCAGTGGATACTGCGTGGATCCATACAAGTCAGGAGACTGTGGCTTTATCCATATTCATCTCACATTCCTGCAGGATCTTTGGGAAGTTGTATCTCCTCTGTGTCTTAGACTCCCTTTGGGAAACAATATTTCCCCAGATTTGTAGAGTGCTTTAAGATGCAGTGGTTAAAAATCTCTGTATAAGAGCTAAAATAACCTAGGTCAGGTCTTATTGATCCATCATCACTGCTGTAACACGCAACGTTGCACACTTCTCTAAGAAGCTGAACTGAGCATAGTGAATAAGCCAAGGGAGTTAAAACCCCGATGAATTTACCCTGCTCTAGTTGTGGGGGTGAGATAAGCTGCAGTCATAGTTGTCAGTTAAAAGTCCATCTAACAAGCAAGCCTGCAAACTGCACTGATTGGCAGCAGCAAGTCCAAGCACCTCACTATTAGAGCACAACAAATGAGATTAAATGTCTCTCAAATGAATTGAGGTCTTAAAAAAAGGGAGATAGAGGAAAAGTAGCTGAGCTTATGCCCTTGTGTTACTTCCTCCTGATGGATAGAGAGACATGCCCTCTTCTCTCCCACCCCAAACCCAGCTTTTCTAAGGCCAAAATAAACACATCAGGAGACGCACATGCTCGTCATCACATGCCTTTCCAAGGTTCACTGGAGGACTC
The DNA here is from genome assembly GCF_052110815.1 of Crocodylus siamensis. Lineage (NCBI taxonomy): Eukaryota > Metazoa > Chordata > Crocodylia > Crocodylidae > Crocodylus > Crocodylus siamensis. The sequence continues at coordinate 10,436,092 of NC_143401.1, forward strand.
TTTGGTGGTGTCAAAAATAAAACTGTGATCCCTCCAACCCCAAATAAAAGGGGCAGTGAAGTGCTTTCCCCACCCCCAGTCCCAGTGCCTCTGCAAACACCACCTCAACCCAGAAGTCTGGCATGGGAAATCCCTTCCCCTCTCAGACAGTGGGATTTCACTTGCTTGGCTTTATGAACTTCCTAGGTCTTCAGTCACCCATAGCCTGCCCTGTTCTTACAGCAAGACAAGACCTGACTATTTTGTACTGCAAACAAACCAAGACACCAACAAAAGAAAACTCATGAATGCAGGGCTTTTCTTTTTGATGGTTGCAGGGGGGTGGGGGTAGAGGTTGAAATGCCTTCCAAGGATTTTGGCTTTTTAAACAGATCCGAAGGCAACGGGGTAAAGCACGAGCCATCTCTGAGACTGTGGATCTTCTGCCTCATGTAGCTGCACACCCCATGGCAACCTCGCCTGTGCAGACTTCCCCTTGGGCCCAGATGCACTCTCCAACCCCCCCACAAGCTCCAGATTCTCCGTCCCGAGTGCTGCAGAGCGCGTGCCGTAGATTCCTTGTGAACAAGGACACCAGCTCCCAGAACAGAGCACATGGGGGTGTGGAGTGACATATTATTTCAGGGAGATGGGAAAAAGAAAAAGTGTCTGTCTAAGGGACTGGGGAGAGGGAGGGGAAAAAAGACCAGCAGAGCCAGAGGAGGAACTTTCTGTTCATTCCTCAGCCTGCCTCTGGCATGAATGAGAGTGGAGCTGCTGTTGGTGGAGACTTGCCAAAGGCCTCTGCTGGAAGCTCTTATGCATTTTTCCATGATGCAGGCTGGGCAGGGAAGAGGGATGGATTTGGTACAAAACTAAGTCAAGATTTGTACGTCTTTTGAGCCCAACTAGTGGAGGCAGGAGAGCTGTGAATGCCACAAGTTGGGACGCTGGAACTCAGACTGCATATAAGGACCTCCCTGCCTTTGTAGGCTGCAGCAGACTTGCAGAGAAGCTTGCCAGCCTGCCAAGACTTTGGTTTGGGTTTGCTGAACAACTCCTGGTCCTGGAGCAGGATCAGAGCTGGAGGCAGATGAGGCTTCTGTCAGCTCAGTAAAGCAAGAAAAGCTGTCTTGAAATCTGCACAGTGCTTAGCCAGTCCCTTCTTCCCATCCCTGCCCCCTTGACTCCTGTGCTTGCCTTTCCTCTCCCCCATCCTTTGCACCCTTTCCACACTTCCTTTCTCACAGATACTTTCTGCCCTCAGATTCTGCCCTTTGTCCCATGCCTGTTCATCCAGCTCAGTGATATGCCCCTGGCTAGGGACAGACATTCAAATAGCCAGAGCCTGAATTGATTCAATCTTTGCAGGTTAGTCTAACCTAGCTAGGCTAAACTGGTTTGTAACTGTACAGACATCTCCTCTGGACTGAAGAAATGCCAGCACATGCCTGCAGTGGCTCAGGCTAGAAGCAGGGGGGGCGCTAGAGCAGCCCTCCCTTCCCTTTCACAACGCTGAGCTGACGAGGGTGGGGGGGTCTGGCCAGGCCCAGAGCACTCTGATTAGGGAAGGGTTCTCCCCACCTCCTGAGCAGCCCAGCAGGGAGTTGATAACACAGTGTTTATCACCCCTAACTCAGTGTTTATCAGCCCATTAAGAAAACAACAGCCTCTTTCCATTAGTTCAAACTCTTCTTAAACAGCATTTCCAAGGAAGGAATGGAGGGATATTACCAGCTATGTGTTGATTAGCTCTAAAAAGCCCTAAGCCAGCACAGTCCTGTCTCCCTTTGTCTCATCTCTTACAGCACAGATGTGGTATGCCACCTAACGCTGAGAGGTGCCTGTGTAAGGCTGAGGGGAGGGGGGAATTCCTGCTTGAGCAGGGAGTGGTGATGGGGAGGAGGGGGAGCAGGAGGAAGCCAGGCAAATAAATGCAGTCTCTGCCAGAACTGCAGCCAGGGAGCAGAGGGGAGGGCTGAGCCCAGCTCTCCGGAGCAGAGAGCCCCACCCAGCCCAGAGAGCATGCTGGGATGCTGGGGGACTCTGATTTAACTTAAGTCAGGAAAGGGTCTGGGACAGCCATTTCATAAACCGGTTTGACCCAAATTAGTTAAGTCTGATTTTACATTCAACCAGGTTTACCTCAAACTGGTTTCGGCCACTTTCAAACTCATTTATATGCACTGATCTTCTGTTCTGTTACAGGTTTAAACCAGTTTATGATCACTTAAACTATTTTATGTGTAATGTCTGTCCCTAGTCCAAGTGTGGTCAGGAACAGGCTAAGAATGTGGTTTATTTGGTAGTACTTGGTCTATGCTGGCAAGTGCTGTTCCAGTTTATGGGGTCCAGGATTCCCTGTATCTATCCTGTTTTCTGTAGTCTTAACCTGGGAAAAGCAAACAAATGAAGAAACCAACCCCAGAAACCCAGTCCACTGAGCATTATCAAGAGACAATTCCTTGTTTTACAAGTGCCTATCTAGGGAAGGGCTGGGGGCTAGGGAAAAAAAAATTGTACCAGTACAGCAACGAGACCTACAGTACCAAGTGCCAGCTGGCAAGGTGCAAGCTTTCCTCAAGCAGCTCATCTCCTCCCTACTTGTGTCAACTTTTGTGATTCTAGCACAAGTCTTATGAGAGATGGCAATTCTCTTCAGTGCCAGGTTCAAATGACTACAGAGAACCCCAGCTTTGGTGGGGTTTCAGCCCTTGCTGTTACAGAAGTATCTGACGGCCTGATGCAAGCTCCCATACAGCTCAACACTGAAAAGAGAAGAGACTTCCACCCCTTCTCCCCTCCCAAAAATATCACTCTTTTAAAGCGGATGTTATGATTTGTGGGGAGCCTGACTCATAATTTTTTAATACTTCCAGCAGTATTCTAATACCCTTTGCACATGCGAGTGGCAGTGTTCCAGACATGTAAGTGGTGTTTTTGGCACTCCTGAATAGATTGAGGTCCAATTACCTCTGCACTGTGGACATCTTACTATGTGTGTAGATCAAGGGAGGGCAAAATACGGCCCACAGGCTGGATCTGGTCCACCAGGCCATTCTATCTAGCCCACAGGGCCTCCCCAAATTTTTAAAAAAATATATATTTATCTGCCTCTGACCGCCTGTCAAAGATGACAGGAGCCAGTGGCAGCAGGGCCCAGGAGGAGCCCAGTGGCAGGACCCAGTGGCAGCAACAGCTAGGCCCACCGGCCACACCCCAGCCCCCAGCCAAAGCTTCTGCCTTGGCAGAGGCTTCTGTCCTGGGGCTGTTCTCCCTCCCTCCACCTGAGAGGGAAATTCAGGTAAGAATGTGTGAAGGGTGGGGAGGACTGCCAACATGGCAAAAGCCAGCCAGGCCCAGCCGGCACCAAGCGGTTCTCAGCTGGCAACTGTGTGGTGTTCCTGCTGAGCCGTGCAGTCCCAGCCCTGCATCCAGAACTGCTGGGGGGGGGAAGGAAGGAAAGCAGCGGGGGAAAGGCAGTGGGTGCAGGCGCAGGGGGTCCGGGCCAATGGCAGCAGAAGCAAGCTGGGAACCGCGGCGTCGGGCTGGCTCCTGCTGTGTTCTGCAGTTCTGGCATCACAGCCAGGAACAGTGAGCTGCTGGGAAGTGCCCAGCTGTGCAGCACCACGCCACTTGGTTCCCGGCTGCAATGCTGGGATCACAGAATGCAGCAGGAACCAGCCTGGCCCTGCAGTTCCCAGCTGCTCCTGCTGCCACTTCTACCATGGCATGCCCACTGCCTTCCCCACCCTGCCCACAGTGGAGGGAGCTTTTTTTCCTGCTGAATCCAGTGCGAGACTTCCCCCATGGGAGCACAGGAGCTGCAGGCATGCAGTGCAGAGCAAGCTAGCTGAGCAAGCTGAGCTCCTCACCCCATGCACAATGCTGCCCAGAGCTGTGCCCTGTCGGGGGTCACTGCTTTGTCGGACACAAGTTCCCTGAGCCCCCCACCTGCTGCTGCCGACAGCAGGGGCTGCACGCCATGTAGGGAAGTGGGGGGGGAGGGTCCCGCACCCCACAAATGTCACATACCCACCCCCTTCCCCCACAACCCCCACTGACATATATACACACTCCAACATACCCTATGCCCCCCCACGCATCCCAACAATGCACCCCCCACACAATATAAGTGAGACTTTATTTTGAGCTATTATGCAATCCCTTCTATATACAGTACACAAACACAAATCATGACAAATATTTTGTAATAAAATTAAAATGTTATAGCAGGTGTTTGACTTCTAGTGTATGATCTGTTTTTTTCTGGTTCTAAGATGGCAAGCCCGCCTCCCCCACCCAAAAAAGAGTATTTCTGGGGGGGCAAGGGGAGATACTTCTGTTGGCAAAGGTATGGGGTTTGGGGGCAGGACTTCTGGTCCCAGTATAGCAACTAGGGGATGGGGCAAATGTTAATGGGCAGGGCTCCTCATGTGGCCCTTGACAGCTTGTCAAACCTTGTTAAGCGGCCCTCCAGCTGGAATAATTGCCCGCCCCTGATCTAGTGGCTAATTAATGGGCTGTAAGTAAAGATATCCTTTCATCAGCCTGTAGCAGGCAGAAGCTGTGTGCTCCATACCTGCTTCTTCTTTCCAGCTGCTGGAATGACCAGGTAGAGCAGTGATTCTCCATCAGGGTGCTAAGGCACCCAAGTGCCTTAAAATCCTTTCAACATGCAGTGTTAGCACTATGAGGCATGCCAACATGATTTACAAGATTAAAACAAACAAGCAAACAAAAAATCAAGAGATTTCAAATAGGAATCCACGGTGTTAAAACCATTCGGACCTGTTGCGGTCCGAGTTCTTTGCAAAAGCAGAATTGCTCTGTTGTTCTTCTGTAGTCAAAAAGTGAGTGAAATAAGCTGACATTTTCTGAGGGATGCCTCAAGGCTGCAAAGGTTGAGAACCAATGAGGTAGAGAGACGGACTGTGAATGGAGAGGCGAGTCTTACTTCGTTTTACCTGGGCCAGCTGGATCTTCAGTCTCACAGGCCAAAGATGGATTAACAGAAAAAACCCAAAACAAAACCAAAAATCAGCTCCAAAACAGGCGCTTCTGTTTGCTGAGGTGAGGGGGAAGAGAAGCGTCTCCAATGGATCCACTGGCCCGGGAAGAGAGAACTCCTAAGGAAGAAGAGGAATTGCTCAAAATGGCTAAAAGGGGTGTAGCTGAAAGAGGTGAAAAGGAACCAAAGCAAGAAACAGGAAATCATCCTGACAGGCATCATCAAGAAAAATATCCTGACAAGCGAGATCTATTGCCCTGTGGGCTGTACCTCACCCGCCAGACGGAAGCAAGCAGTAGGAACGTCAGCACTAGTGGCTTTAAGACCTGACAGGCCAGAGACTCTATCATTTTGGATGGGTGGATGGATGGATGGGGGAACAGGTTTCTCCATCTCACCTGGATGCAGCTGACAAGGAAGCGAGGAAGGAAATCCACCAGGTAACTTCTCCAAACAAGCAGACAGCCCCCAAGGAAGAGGTCAGCCCATTCCTACACACACTAATGCAGTTGTGCTCCGCTCCGAGGCTGCCTCTACCTCGCTGCCGACATCCCGAGGCAGAGATTAAGCTAATAATGTCTCTGTGGCCATTGTTTTTCCTACAGCCTGACTTAATTAGCTGGAGCGCTCCCCGCTCTGCGAGGGACCGTGCATTGCTAGGAGCCCTTCGTCTGCTCTCTGCTGCTCCTCTTGGCAGCCTTTCTGGCTAACCAGGACACAATGGGCACAATCCATTACGTGTCATTAAGGAGGAGATGGAATTTTTGAATAACCGCATGAACATAAAAAACGGCAACCCGTCACCCTCATACAAAGGCCAGATAGATGAGGCTGACAGATTGGAGCCAACTCATGTAGAGTTGCCAGTGCAAGAGGACTCCGGGGTTGGCAAATAGACAGTGAATAAACTGTGACGTTTTAGGGCCCAAGTCTGTGAATTGCCATGAAGATCTCTCGCCCAGGATAACTCACACACCTAAAGTCATCCCCAGCCAAGTGATCTGCTTCCTTTCACGGTGGAAACAGTTAAGACAATGCAGCCCGGCCAAGGCAAACAGGATTTGCGCCTCCTGCCATGCTGCAAGGTTTAACTTCTGTGCTAATAATCCACAGCCCTCTCAGACAGATGGCAGCTATGTGCTTTCCTTTTGCTACCCAGGTCTCCGTTGCCTGTGTTTGTTCTCACACCCTGGGGATTATTGACTCTTAATAGTCACTGCCTTCATGGACAATGTTTCCATGTAATCAGAGACCCTCTGCTATAAGTAGAAAGAACCCCGAGAAGAACAATGACAGAGTCCTAATACTGTAAATCACTCGAGAGCCAGCGAGCCTGCGGTCCCGCTATACTTTCTCCACTGCATGGACAGATGGTGTTTTTAAAGAGTACATTTTAAAAATCTGAATTTTAAAAGACAGTAATTTATTCTAAAAACAGAGGAACACAATCGACTATCCCAACACTACTTCAAGGCTTTCCCATACCATGACCCATCCTCTTGCCTTTTATATTTCCCATACCTATCCCAACCTCCCTCCCACTCTCCCCTAGGTCCCCTTCAGGGTAGGAACTTATGCACTCTTTTGTACCCAGCGATTATTTCTGTTTAGACCAAACTAATTTAATTCATTGTAACAGACTTATCTATAACTGAAACACTCTGCTCTTGTAATAGTTGTGGAAGGTTGTGGACTCACCATCCTTGGAATTTAAGGGCAGGTTAGACAAAGAGCTGTCTGGGATGGTTTGGTGAGGGATGATCCTGCCTTGAGGAGGGGTTGGACTAGATGATCTTCTGAGGTCCCCTTTAGCCTTATTTTTCCATGATTCTAAATGAAATAACAGTGTTGTCCACAGAGGAGGTTGGATCAGTTTAAACCAGTGCAAACAGGTGGGTAGAGAGGGGCAAATTCAGGGGGTGCAGTTGTACAGTCAAACACCCTCTTTGCCACCAGTTTGCTGCCATGAACTCTGGCCTTAGCTGCCAGATACATGCACAATGAGCTCTCCACCATTGCTGCACCCCTCCCTTTTCACCACTGTGAATCCACTACTGTGCGTGGACAAGCTTTAGAGCTCTATGGCTGCAAGTTTCATCACTCTGTCCACACTAGACTCCCTCCACCTTTGGCCTAGCATTGCTCCCCTGAAGGCAGGGCTACTGCAGAACAGCCGGTGGTACCTGAGCCATCACCTTGCACAGAGAAGCTTTAGGCAATGCAGCGGTGAGAAGGATCATGGCACTTTGTCTGAACTAGCTCATGCACCATTACTACCACCAACAGAGCAACACAGATCTTCAGAATATGGCATCTCTATGTGCAAGAATAAATCAATGCTGATCCAACATCAACTGCAAAAAGACACAAAAGCCTGTGGCAGAATACTTCAACCTTCCTGGATGCTCCATTACTGTTCTCAGGCAAAAAACCCCCCAAAAAACCCCAGCTTGAACAGGAAACCGTGGAGCAAGAAATTATCCACAAACTGGATTGTATTAAGTACAGCTTTAATAGGAACTATGGTTTCTTATCTCATTACCTGGACTAGCTTTTGTAACTCCTGCTGTTCCTATGGGTTTACTGCTCATTTGCTTTTCTCTCCTAGTACTGCCCTCTACCCACCAATCTTGCTCTCTCCCCACCCCCTTGTCTTTTATATTCTAATTTCTCTCTCCTTCTTATACTCTGCTTTCTGCACATCCTTTCACAGCACCTGATGAAGTGAACACAGGTTCACAAAAGCTTGTGCTCTCTCTATATCCTATTTAGTTAGTCTATAAAGGGGCATATCTGCCCTGCCTGCTGAATGACTTCAGGCTAACATCACTAACTACCCCTCTCTGCTGTAGTATGGTCAGTGAAAATGGAACCAGCAAGTTCTTGTTCAGCTGAAAGATGCCAGTGATGTCCATCAATAGACATCACCATCAGATGGATGGTCTTCTTTATTTCACACTCCCTACATCTCCAGTGAATCTGCACAGAGCATGCTTCCTCTCAACATGCCTAAGCAGCTTGCCCAATTCAGATCTGAGACATATACATATCATACACACACAAATACGTATTTTTCCACTACTTCACAGTTTACAAGGATCCAGGGAAAAAGTTACCATCACCTTTGCAGTACATTTCATTTTCCTTCCGTCAAAGTGCTGAGTTTGCACATGGGTGCATGCATGCACACAATTCTATTGTGCACGTGTGTGCTTACACATGCAAATCCTTAACACGGCTGGAGAAATGCCCTGCCCATTCTCTGAAAACTAGAGCTTCTGCAGACATGTCCCATATGGCAATAATTACTCTACTGTTTGCAGAGACTGGGATAGGGTGCACCATACACACTAGTTCTGCCAGTCTCCTGCTCTCGTCTGTGTATAATAAGCCACATATGCAGAACTTAATGAGCAAGCTCGCAAATCAAACCTGCTTTTTCCTGCTAAAATAATTTGCATGGAGCTTCTACAAATCCACCATAAACCTAGCCTCAGATTTGCCTGGAAGGCAACCATAAAAACACAGAAACAGACTATACAAGAATTCCAGAGGTAGGGAATTTTCCATACTGCTGTTGCTTACAAATAATTCCTTGCCATCAGAGGTCTGGGCAGAGGTACATGTGCCACCTCTCTCTAGCACCAGGTTCTGCCATTCTACTGTGAGCCATTCTACTCCTCACATCCTCCTCCAAAGGTATCATTTGTCCCATAGCCTGTACACTACAATTCTAGACTGGCATGACTGGGCAGGTGAAGGGTGGATGTCCACCTATCTGTAAAGATACCACCTCACAGCTCCAATTACTGATCAAGCCATTCATTGAATTCACAGATGTTTGCCATGGATGGAGAGTTCAGATTTTCACAAGAACAGAATGAATATTTTGTTCCCTATCATATTAGAGGGTTTTACTACCAAAGTATGTGCTCTATAAGCCCAGGATTTCTTCGGAGGGCTTGAGATGCTGTGGTGATAGGGCCACAGGCATGCATGCAAAAGAATTCAGCTGCCTTTTAAATGATCATAAGAAATGTAGAAAGAGCTGCCTGTAATTAAGATGGCCTGACTCATCCCATTATAAGACCCTGTTTTCCATTGTTTAGAGCTCTTGTCAATCTTCAGACATTCAGGCTGAAATGTCTCATACCAGGTGTTTGCCTCAAGCTGGCTCCCCCCACACCAGTGTCTCGGCAAAGCTTGCCCAGCTGTTGATGAGAACAGGATTATCTGGGAAAATATGTTCCTCCCCACCCCCCCAACACGTTAAACATTCTTAAACGCAGGTTTTATTGAGAAGTTTTAGTAACTCAGTGCTTTGGAACAAGGACTTGAAGTTTGGCAGAAGGAAGGGCTGCCCTGCTGTCAAAGAGATGCCTTTTGTCACCCCCATGACATCTGCTCAAATTTGACTACATAAAGAGCCACTGAAAAGAAATCTCAGCAGAAAGTCTTAAAAAAATAGCATCTACATTTTCAAAAGATCCCACCTGTACTGAGCACGTTCCAGTTTCCATTCATGACCATCCTTATAAGCTGGCTACAACCTAGGGTCAAAAGCACTGAGGACTGTCATCACATAATTAAAGACTGTGTCATCCTCACAACAGAGTGGAATTAAGTTTACACAGGAAACCTTAGCTCTGGTATTTCACTCAGTCCCTGCGCCTCAGTTTCTGCCTCTGTAAAATAATGGGCAGAATACCTGGCTTTGGAAAGCCCTTCCAGATCCTTGCATGAAAGCGAGCACATGCAAGTGATTAGTATATAAAACAATCCCACAACTTCATTCACCCACTGCAAGTTGTATTTGATGGAATCATGCTGCAGGGCATTCACTTTACTAGCTGCAAAGACAATGACAACCATGAATAATGCAAGTAATGATCCTGGCAAGGAATATCAAGCCGCACCAATTTTAAGAATGATGACATCCTGGAGACTAAGCATGAGAAAGATTGTAGGAAGGGCTGCTTCATTAGCCACCATTGTTTCAATACAGAAGGTGATTATGGTTGAGGTGGGAGACTAAGGTTATCAGAGTAATAAAACAGAGATAATAATCCCAATTCATCCCTGGTACGGGGGCTGCCAGCAAGCCCCTGATCTGCGCATGGGATGACAGGAGCTGGGTGCTGCTGCCTGGGACCGGAGTCAGCAACAATCTTCCCAGCTCTGGTCCCAGCCGGCAGCACCTGGCTCCTTTCATCTGGCAGGCAGATTAGGGACTCACCCACACCCCTGGGAGGACTGTGGGGCTGTGCCAGAGTCCTCCCAGGGGTGCATGCCCCCAGATATGCCTGCCAGATGACGGATGGGTGCTGGGCACAGCCCGCACCCAGCACTGGGAAGATCGGTGCTGCAGCCGGTCCCAGGAGGCAGCATGCAGCTCCTGTCATCCCGCACGCAGAAATGGGCAGAGCCTCCAGAGAGTCCGTGCACTAGGGCCATGCAAAATTTGAAACAGCTCTGAAATGAAACAAGGAAGCTCAAAACATGTTGAAAGTTTTGAAATGTTTCAAATTTCAAATCCCACCAACCTTGGGAATGTGCTGAAATGGCCTCACAAAATCCCCATTTCTGCATGCGGGATGACAGGAGCTGCATGCTGCCACCTGTCATGCACCCCCAGGCAGGTCTGCACCCCCAAGAGGACTCCAGCACAGCCCCTGCAGCCCTCCCGGGGGTGCTGGCAGGCCCCCGATCTGTGCGCAGGATGACAGGAACCAGGTGCTGCTGCTTGGGACCGGCAGCAACACCAATCTTCCCAGCACTGGTCCCAGCCAGCAGCACCCAGCTCCTCTCATCTGGCAGGCAGATTGGGAGCACGCACCCCCTGGGAGGACTTCAGCACAGCCCCTGCAGCCCTCCTGGGGGTGCAGGCAAGCCCCTGATCTGCCTGCCGGATGAAAGGAGCTGGGTGCTACCAGCTGGGACTGGCGCTGAAGCCAGTGAGCCTGGTTTTGAAACATTTCGAGTTCCCTTGTTTCATTTCAGAGCTGTTTCAAAGGCTTTTGTTTCATTTTGCTTTCACTGTTTCGAGCTCAAAACATATCGAAACAGCTTTGAAATGAAACGCTGGGCAAAATTTTGCATGGCCCTAGTGCATGGACTCTGGAGGCTCTCACATGATACCCGGGATGCTTTAACCCAGTTTTACTCACAAGGGGCAAATCCCACCAACCTTGGGGATGTGCTGAAATGGCCTCACAAATGCCCATTTCTCCCAGGGAGCTACCAGAGAAGGTAGCCCTGGAATATACCTGCTAGAGCAGCCAGTCTGTTCCCAATCCAGCAGTACATTTCTCACCCTGCAGTCATGGGCAGAGGGATGCTCCAGAGGAAAAAACAGGCAACGCTCCCTTCTTAGCTCTGGGGATCTGAGTGAAAGCAAATGAGCTCCTCACTGAACATGTGTTCTTCACAGCAGGTGAGACTCATCACTAGTTTATTAAAGAGCCTGTAGCCCTCTCCCCGGGAGAAAGGCGGGGAAAGGCTGGGGTGGATCACTGCATGGGTGGGAAACGTGATGCATCTCCAGTTTAGCCCATCTGAAATCATTTACTGTGACGTAACAGGTTTACACGAGCTGCCTGCTGGCAGCCTGAAGACAAACAGATGACTGGGACTGAAGGCTCTGCCGCCATCCCAGTTCATCTTGGGCACTATACACAGAGACCCAGTCACAAAAAGTATTTGCTCCAGTTGTCCAAGAGTCTCGTACATGTTTGTGGTGAAGCACTCAGCTGAGCCCCTCTCTGTCCCGCATTAAGCACTGAACCTGCTTAGGTGTTTTGCAAGTCCCACCATGGAATCTGGCCCGTCCTTCAGGAGTCAGCTACCAAAATCATCCCGGTCTGCTGCCAATTCACTGCATGGCCTTGGCCACATCATTTCCCTGCTCTGTGCCTCAGTTTCCCACACCGTCTGTCCACTTGGGAGATGTGCTTGTGTTTGTTCCTGTTCAGCCAATGATGTGAGTTTAAATTTCAGACACCAAACCCTGATCTACACAAAGAAGCCAACAGATTCCTCACTTAGAGCATTTGAGAAGGAAAACAAGCAGAGGAAGATCTACTGCCACAAGGAAATTTTTTTTTTTTTTTTCTTTCTGTTTTTTTGCACCGGTCCTGGAAGCACTGCGATACCAGGTCAATGCATGGAGTGGACGGAGCACGCTCCGGTTCCACCACCCAATACCAAAAAGAATCTGCTCAATATAGACCTCCTATGGAGAACATATCAGAGACAATTACCCTGGGGAGCTCGCCTACGTGGTCACACTGCTTCGCCTACGAAGCAGCGTGACTGCCACAAGGAAAATGTGGCTGGCCCCTTGCCCTAAGACAGACATGACTCTGTGTGACCAGAACTTGGAGATAGTCTCTCTGTTCCCCAAGCCAATGAGTTAGGGAGAGCATGGGCTCATGGAAAAAAAAACAGGTTGTACACATGCCTCTGGACTACAGGAAATGCCCAACAGGAGAGATCTCCTTTATAAAGACCAGATGGGACTGCTACCCACAGGTTGAAATGCAGGAGAATGTGTGAGGGAGAGGGATGGGTTATATATGCAAAAAGCATGCGACATTTCCACCCATGGAAAGTGACAGCAGGGGAAGTGGCTGGTCATCTTTACTGCATCCATGGGCACTAACACTATTTGGATCTGCTCTAGTGCCTTCCATCTGAGGATCTCAATATACCCTGAACATATTAGTTAAGCCTCCCAGCTCCTTTTCTGCAGAGGATCAGTATCTTCTTGTTTCAAAAATGGGGGAAATCTAAGACTGAGTGAAAATCAGCTTCTCAGCAAAGGCCACACAGTGAATCAGTGGCAGAGCTGGGAATAGCTACAAAAGACCCCACTGGGCTGGCTGGAATAACTAAATCCTGAAGGGTGGACAGAATTATGCAGGTGGGGAGGGAGAAGCTAAACCACTTGCAATACTGAGATGCCTGTGTGTCACTGAAAGCCAAGGGCGTTGGGCACCAAACTCATGGAGACAGTTCTGAAAACCCCTGGGATGCTGACACATCGGTGACACACACTCAGGATGCGGAAGCAGACAGACGTCTAGGAGCTGGGATGAGTAGGGGACAAACAAGTGAGTATGGAAGGCAGAGAAGTGCTGACATCAAGAGCTAAGCTGGAATTCCCCCATGTCTGAGAGACTTGTCTGTCTCCTTGTCACTTTGATCCTGCAATGAGCTCAATGAAAGGACACAGAGGCTTTCACTGATTGCAGGATCAGATATCAGGATCTGGGCCCATCAGAATAATTTTGAAGAATGCCCTTGTGTTTATACAGCCTTTGAACAAAAGGGTTAAAAAGCCCCAATCAACAACAATGTCCCAGATCTTCTTGGATGCTTTCATTTAGAAAAAAAAACTGACATTGCTTTCCACAGCAAGTTTTCAATTATACAATAGCTAACGGGAAATGCTGCAATAATTATGTCAACATTGTAATGTTACAGAAAACGCTGTAATAAGATTAGGGATGCTTTGTATTCTCATTGAAAAGAGTAACACAAGCACATGGAGAGCCCCAAATATTTTCCCTTGCCTCCTGTTGCTTGCAAGATGCTCTGATTTTTATGGGGGGTTTAGTTTCTGAATCTTTTTCATATTTTGGGGTGAGCCCTCTGTAAGGGGAGAGAGGGATAGTTAGGAAGCAGGACTGGGAGTCAGGATATCTGGGCTGTATTCTCAGTCCTACCTCTGATGTCCAGGGTGATCTTTGGCAAGCCACTTCCCCTACTCTGCTTCACTTTCCCCACCTGCAAAAGAGAGGCAACAAAACTGATCCATCTCATAGAGGATAATACAGATAAGTTCACTAAGGTTTGTAGAGTGCACCGAGATCAAAGACTGGCACTTACTGCAGAATGGCACCTTACGGCCAAAAACTCTTGCTAGTGCTCAGGAAGACACGTGGCTCCCCTCCCAGTCAGGCAAGTGAAAGCAGGTGCAGTTCTGGTCCTTTAAAAATCCTTCCACTGAATGTAATGGAGTTCTTGTTTTTTAAACAATATCAGAGAAATGCTGTCTGTACAGAACAGAGGGAATTCAAATCAGATCCTAGGATTGCCCAGAACTGACTTCTGGCTCCCTCCAGAAGGACTGTATTAAGACCTTACGGTGTAATAGGACCATAGCTAGGGCAGAGCTGCTTATGCAAATATACCCATGAGGACCGGGCCCCTGGATTGCTGGTCCATGCCATTTATGCTCCCCCTATTTCTTTTTGTGAAAGGCTGGAGCTGAACAGTCTTTAGGACTTTCCTGGAGATTCAGGATGGGGCCTGACATTGCCTGCCCTACACTGCAGCCCCAGGGCGAGTCTGGTGGTGTGAGAACCATTCTAATTAAAGCACCGCCACGTCTCGTGTACCAGCATCCCCATGCTTAAAAATGGCGACAGGGGCACTTGAATGAAAACTCATTTGATCAGCAACTGCCATGCTCCATCAGACTCAATGAATCCAGCACCCTGGAATTCCAGCATGTTGGAGCAACCTCTGTGCTCGTGTATAGGTGCCCACAGTTTTTAAGTGATGCTTAATGTACATTAGTCTATTTTAATGTGCATTAACTAATGATGTTTTAATGCGCACTAAAATAGGCTAATGTTCATCAAAGCGCACATGTAGACGCGCCCTTCTTTGACCACCTCTAACATCGTTGTAGGCATCTCCATTACCCAGACTAATGTCCAGTCTTTTTTCAATCCTCTCAGCCATTGGCATCATGTTCTCCTGTAATAGTAAGTTCCACTGGCTCATTCTACATTGTGAAAAATGGCAGTTCCTTGTCTCAGTTTTAAAACCTACCACTCTTCAGATTTACTAAATAAAGAGAATCCTTCAAACTATGTAAGGAAACAATATACCTCTACGGTGTCTCTTCTTGACTCTTCTCTTAAAGGTCCCAGTGATTTGAGTCTCTGCTCAGGTGGAAGCCTCTTCTAGGCCTCCATTTTTTTATTTAACATCTCCTTCAGTAATTTCTAGGGATGCACTGATTAAGATTTTTTGGGCTGATACTGATATCAGATTTTTAGCAAGCCGTATCAGCCAATACCAATCCAATTGCCGATATACAGCTGAGCAGCTTGGAGAGTGGCGTCCAGCTGGTAAGTTTGTTGTGGGGGAAGGGGCAAGGGAAGGGGTGTGGGGGTGCATAGACTGAGGCCCCCCGTGGTGAGGGAGGGAGTGGGGCTGGGGCAGGGGCAGGCACTCCACAGTGGGGCAGAGTGCAGGATGGAGCTACAAGCAGCTCGTTCAGGGATTGCAGGGAGAGGGTGGTGGCTTGCGCCCCTACATGCACCCTAGGAGGGCATGGGGGTGTGTGCCCCTGCATGTGTGTGTGGGGTGAGGGCAGGCTGCTCCTGCAGGCTGGGGTGGTGCTTAGCTCTTCCCAGCAGGGGCTTGAACGGGTTGCACTCTGGGCGGACAGCGGTGGTACTGGGAGAGAGGTTACGGGGGCTGCAGCCACCCCAGAAAAAAATTCACCATAGCCCCCCTCCCAGTGACACTGCCACCCGCCCTGAGCACAGCCCCGGGCCAGCCCCCCTGCTGGGAAGAGCCCAGCACCACCCCTGGCCCCAACCCACAGCGGCAGTCCACCCTTACTTAGTGCACAGATCCACAGGCACATGCCTCCCATGCCCTCCCAGGTTGCGTGTAGCAGCAAGAGCATCCCCCACCCCCAGAGAAGCTGCTTGTGGCTCCATCTTGTGCCCCCCCACACCCTGCCTCGGCTAGGCAGTGCCTGCCCCTACCCCAGCCCTGCTCCTTCACCACTGGGGCCTCAATCTGCCCCCTCTCCCCACTCCTTTCCTCACAACAGACTTACCAGCAGGACCTGGCTGTTCTCCACACTGCTGGGCTGCGCTCCTGGCCACCTGCATGCTGTGCACATGCACTAGGCATTTATCAGTGACATTACTGGCCGCATCTGCCAAAAAAAACCCTGGTTGCCAATACTGTTAATTTGCCTTATATCGGTGCTGATCTGATATGGGACTGATGTATCGGTGCACCTCTAATTTCTCCTGTGATATTTCTGACTCGTTCCTTTAATTTTTTGTGTCATGCTTGCTATCATTCCCCAAGGACTGCTAGTCGAAACAAAACCACTTCTTAGGAAGCTTTTCTAGAGCTGCTAAATGACACCACTTCTCTTCCCTGGCACTACTGTGTGTGTGTTACTACTGAGAATGTTTGAATGTTGCAAGTGTTCTCAACAAGTTTGTTTCTTTGCTAGCCATCATGGAGTCAATCTTGGCAGTAAGTGCATCTTTGAGGTTATGTCTGGAGAACAAAAGCAGCATCTTTGCTTTGGCATGTGACACATGACTGACTTGATAGAAGTCCAAGGTCATAGCGCTGAAATGGTCCATAGGCTCAGGTGCAGAACAATTATTAGCATAATTTAACCTGCTATGAAGCTATACAACCGTCACCAAGCATCCAGCTCTACTTCTCTGACACCAAAAGCCTGGAAAAGATGATCATTGTTCACCTATCCAGGGCTATAAATGCGAATAGGGCCTAACAAACAAAATGAAACACATGAAGCCAGATTCTGCTCTCACTGTCACCAATGAAAATCTTAAATGACTCCACTGGCTTTTGTGAAATTATGGTTTTACACCGTAAAGTAGATCAGAATTTGGCCCCAATCCTTGCCCCAAGGAGGTTACATTCTAAAGGCCAGATTCTGATACTAGTTAGGATGCTGTAAATCGAGAGCAACTCCACTGACGTCAACAGAGTTACTCTAATGCAAATGAGATCAAGATCTTTTTCTAAACTAAAATGGTGATGAGTTATTATTAGTATAGACAGGAGGAGGTAAATGAAAGTTAGTTGCTTGAAAGTGGAATTCTGTTCACAGGAATGGGTGCCCTAACCCTGGAGGAAAGACTCTGTGACCTAATTAAACAGTGACTGAAGACCAGCTCTGCTGAACAGGGTGCCAGCTCTGTTTACCAGAGCTAAAGCATAGTGCTTTGTGAAAGTACATGCAGAGCTCCAGATTGCACTGAGCTCCTGAAGCAGAACATGCCTAAAAGAAGCAAACAATGCAACCACTGCACCTAAATAAAATCACTGAATACCTTGAGGGGATGAACTTTCTGGACATCCTGTTCCACCCATCTAGACATTGTCTGAAGTAATGGCGCCTGGCCCTCATTATGATTTTTTTTTTAATAAGAAATAAATATAGTCCCTTCATCCCGTTCTGATACTAGGGTCATTCAGATCATATCTATCTATCTATCTCTCACTTTACTAAGGGCTCAGGTATTGGCTTCATGCTTTGTGCTAAAAGTTACACAGATACTGGGTCTTTTATGACATTGTAGAGCATCTTCTGAGGGAGAAGAAATAGAAGTTATCCCCACATGCTTATCAGGAGACGAGTCTGTCTGTTGTTCTGTCTCTGGCTGTTGACTGCAGATATATAATTCTTCCTCCTCCCCATACACAGTGGCCATGTCTACAAGAGACACTGACTGTGCAGTAGCTTATTAGTACTGTGTAGTAGCATCACATGGCAGGAAGCGTGACGTGACACTATTGCACAGTAGTAATGAGCTATTGGAGAGTCAGTGTCACCTAAAAATTGTTCAACGATGCTATTCTGCAGTAAGTCTGGTTACTGAACAGTCATTTAGTACTTGTTTATACAAGTATTAAATGACTGCACAGTAACAACTGTGCAGTCGGCATCTCATGTAGACGCAGCCAGTGAAATCACCCTGGATGTGGGTGACAGAATGAACCTGGACGGACTGGAGCTGTCGCTGATCTTTAGGAGAATGGCCATGAAGCCCACTGACAATTAGGCAATCACGTCATTTTGATCCCCTTTCAGAGCCAGAAGGATAAGGATGTCTGAAGGCTCCACGTCCAGGAGCAGAGTTTAAGTCTGGAGACTAGAACCAATGCAGCTCCAACATCGGGCACAGAGCCCTTTGGAGGAAAGTGACATTACCTCTGTTCTGCCTCTCTTCTCAGGTATACGGACCCAAGCAGGCACCACCGAAGAGATCTTTTTCTTCCTTTCTCTTGAAGGTATCTCCTCCAGATCCAGTGATTAGCCTGGTTTGAAATACAGGTGGGCTTGGGGGGACGGGGTTGAGCCCTCCCATAAAAGCCAAGAGCCCCGCATAAGAGATGAGAGTCCCGGGCCTCCCAGTGCCTCTCTAAGCAGCTCAGGCCGTGGTGGTAGGGTGGCCACTCCTTCTGGCTTTCAGCTGCCACCGCCACAGATCCACACCCCCAACAGTCGAAGTGTCATTCAAACCCTGGTGACCACCATAGTTCCACTTGGCAAATTCACTTACAGTTATCCCATTCAGCTCCAATTATGGCACAGTTGTTCGTTCCTTGTGCAACCTTTCTGGTATCTTCATGTCCATATAATCCGCAGACCTGTAACTAGATTCTTCTGTTTAGATCTCTCCCATTGGAACTAGATGTAGATGGATTGGTGTGTGGCAGACATGATGAATCACCCATCTGGGACCTGGTTCTGCTAATAGTTGCTACCTTTCCGTATCTACTTTCCTCAGACTAGTAACTGATAGATTTGATGGCCTTTCACCTGGCCCTACCCTTACATCTGTGGTTACTGCCAAATGAATCTTAGTGGCTTTCAGTTAGTTCCAATAGATTTTGCTGCTAAGGCTTCCTAAAGTGGTCCCTGTAGCCTGTTTCATCTCTCCTTGCATGCTTCTAATGGGGAAACTGCAACAGGTGGAGCTCCTGGATGGAGAGCAGCTATCATCAAGATGCGATGCACCTGACATTGGTGACCAATGCTGAAGATACTCTCAGACAAGAAACAGCTTTTAAAATTTGCTCTTCTACTCTTTGGATCTCCTTGCTGCAAATCTGTGGAACTGAGCTAAAATCCTAGCTGTACTAATCATAATTAGCTTAATGAGCATTAATTCTATTTAACAACTAATCACATTCTAATTGCAAGTATAAGGAAAAATACTGTGGACACAGGAGATTCAGGGAGACTGAAAGGATCTGATGTGGCATGAAGTGTCCTGCCTCTTTTCTTAACTTTGTTTTCAGAATATCCCAGAACACAGGGACGGGGGACGTTGGAGCCGGATTAAATCTGATATAATCACATGACTCCAGCGCTGCAGCTTTAGGATTATTAATGCATGGTTATGACAAAGATATAGGGAACTGTTTGTTTGTGCCGGTCTCCTTGGCAATATGGGGAAAAGCAATAAGAGTATCTGCTTACTCTTTTTCAGTGTGTAATTAAATGTAACTGGACTGTGAATAAATAAAAACAAGTACCATCTTCAGGGTGAGAGAAGAGCTTTGTGGGACTTTGCTTGGAGATGATAACTTTTTGTGAATTTAAAAAAAAAAAATCAAGTCTGCTTCCTGCTCGTTGTCCCGGTTACATAACGTTCTCATGCAAATTTTATAAGAGAAATATAAAATTGCCTATGTATAAAAAATGACTCACTATAAAACTGATAATATTGAACCTAACTAGGTTTTGATCCAAAGCCAAAATGCTTCACTTATTTGAAGTGTAAATTTTTCCTTTATCTAATGCTTGGTTTGCTAGTAGTTTAAGGCCATTTGCTTTTAAATGGGTCCCTAATCATCAAGTTTTACAAAATATTGTGGATCTTAAGAAAGTGTTTTGGAGGAACTTGGAACCCTCTTTGGTTGATTAATAGTGGGAAGGTTTCAAACCCACTTTCCCCACCCTCATGATTCCTGCAGGCCACCTCCTCTGCAGAGCTGGAGGGCACTTCTCTGAGCGGTTTCCCTGCGGAGCTGTCAGTAGAATGGGGTAACCATTGCAGCCAGGAAAACGTGGACTATTTTGAAACAGTCAGGATGTCTCTCCCATCCACTCCAACCTCACAGCCAGGCAGAATTTGTTCTTATGACCCAGACTGCAATCTTGAAGTACACAAGTTGGGGTCCATGGTAATGTAGCACAGAAATCCCTAAGCTATGGCCTGCCTTGGTACACAAGTCCCTCCCACTGAAATCCATGGGAATGGTTTGTATTCTGTGGTCACTTTGAAAAGCACCAGCTCCTCTGCTTGCACAGCACTATTATATCTGGGTGAGGCAAGAAGCCCCAGGCAGGCAGCTGGCACTCACTTGGAACTGGACTTAACATGTAACCTTTCTGCCAGGCACCAGTCTGCAGCAACAAGGGCTGGGTTCAGTTTTGGGGGTCTAAGTGTATTTTACCTTGGCTTAAGCCCCCACCCAGACCACCTGGGAAACACTAAATAAATTACTAAGGTGTTCTCCATAAACAAAACCCCCTCCTTGCAAGTATAACCACAGAGAACAATTTTTTTTTTACAGAAAACAAAAAGAAAATACTGAATATAATTTAAAACACTACCAACTACAAGGCATGGTTCATAGATTGCACCCTCTTGGGAAGGCTTCACCCATGCCCAGGCAGGTTGGGACTTGGGCCTCACCCAAAAGGCAGCTCCAGGGATTTGCACCCCTATACCTGCCCTTCAGCAATGGGCTGGAGAGAGGCTTCACTGGAGAGTCCTTTGAGCTGCTCCTTGGGTTCGCTGGGCCATGGGAAGCTGTTAGAGAGCATGGGTCCTTCTGTGTTGCAAGGACCCCTCATTCCTACCTGCAATGCTGTAGACGATCCCCACTTCCACGTAGTGGCCTTGCGGGGCTAACTACGGCTCCAGACAGCATGCTGCACCCTACAGCCCTAGTCCCAATCCCAGCTTGCTGGGCAGAAACTTCAAGACAGCTTCAAAGGAGAGGTCAGGCCTGACTTACTGGGCCTGAACTGGGCAGCAAAAGCTGGCCAGGCCTATACTGCACAGAGGCCTGAACATATAGCTGGGGTTGAGCCATGCACTAGGCTGAAACACCATAGCTGTAGAAACAGCAGAAAAGGTGGCCCGGGCCTATGGCTGTGCCCTGGACATCTGGTCTCAGCTGTACCCCGTGCTGAGACAAGGCAATTACAAAACAGAGGGGGCCAGGCCCTGTAGCCAGCAACTGCCAGCACCCATTCCTGGGCAGTTTGCTCAGGGATACACCCCTGGCACTAACCGATTTAAGAGAAAAAGGAAAGAAAGAGGGAGGAAATAGGAGCCTCAAACTCCAAAACAGACTTTCTCTCTCTCTACCTGAGGCTTTTCCTTCAAATAGTGTTTGCTTGCCTCTCCAGTGAAGAAGAAGGGAGACCCCCCACGGGAGCAGGTTTTTTGGCTCCCAATGTAGCCGTGCAGCTCCCCCAGGCAGATGAATAAGGGCCCCAGAACCAGGGGCGATGCACAGGGGGTGCACCCTCCGCAAAAAGGCGCCTCTCACCACCCCACTGCCGACACTACCAGTGGCATCTGCGGGTGGTCAGCAATCCCCGCTGGCTGCTGCTGACCCTGCCAGTGGTGCTTGCGGGTGGTTGCTGACCCTTGGCCGGCACTTGCCACTCCCCCCACACCACCACCGACAGTGCCCGTGGCATCTGTGGGAGCTTCCCGCTCATTGCCACTGCACTCTTGATGCCGTGCTCCTGCCACCGCCAGAGCAGCCGTACCCCTCAGCCACCAGGGGCACGCTCCATCCATGCCCAGAATCGTACCGAGTTGTTCTTATATGCCCGGTGTGTCATCACCCAAGCCTCGTCCAATCCAGGAGGGCCACAGTTCAGTCTTTCTCCCAGCCAATCTGCCTAAAACATCCTCTGTTTCCCCTGGTCAGTGAAGCCAGAGGGTTTTACATATTTCCCCCCAGATCCAGGCCCCAGCTTGCCACATGCTGAGCACATGGCCAGAGCAACAGGGGCCATCTTGCCCGTATCAAAATAGGCATAAACACAGAATACACAACCCCGTGTGTATATGTGTGGGTGTTACAGAGTATTACTTGTACCCCCCAGGGACTGTAGGCATGGATTGCAACCTTCCTACCTTGCTGGAAGCTGAGGAGATGGTTGGCTTTTGGCTCTGGCATTGGAAATGCTGCTGATCAGAGAGGTCTTCATGCTTCTCCACTGAGAAGAGTTTGAGGAGGACTGATGGAGCTGCCGTTCTCCTATGGCTCTGAAGTACCTAAGGGACACATAATCCCATGCTAAGTACAGCAACCAAGTCCTTTCCATGAGAAAGTGGAAGTGAGGACACCCATGCGTGTGTGCGCTAGGGCGGCCATCATAGCGGACATTGTGGTTTTCTGCTACTCGGTCCGCTATTGATATGAAACCTGATGCCTTTATGTCCTCTGTTTTTCTCTTCAAGAGAAAAAGTCTGCGTGGGGGAGCTGCATGGCTACATCAGGAGCCAGAAAACCTGCTCCCATGGGGGGGGGTCTCCCCCCTTCTCCACTGCAGAGGTGAGCACATTTCTCTTCAAGAGAAAAATAGAGGACATAAAGGGGTCTGGTTTCATATCAAGAGGACAACCGGACTGTCCTCTGTGGTGCCACCCTAGTGTGCATGCATGTGGGGGATATGTGTATGAGGGAGAGAGTGTGTGTATGTGTGTGCGAGTGTGAATGCGAGGGTGTGAGCAACTGCGCCTTAGGAGCTGTTCCACACAGCTCAGTGTAAGTCAGGACATTTGTGTGGGGAAAAAACTGCCATGTTCCTGCAGCAACACTGCTGCTCCCAGCCCGGGGTGCAGAGATGTGCAGGTATTAAGTGTTACTCCTGAAGGACCCTCTCACTGCAGTTAAGTCCAGCTAATACTTTTTATTAAGTCTCAAAAAGAGCCAGTTTGAATTATGCACATGC
This sequence comes from Crocodylus siamensis, assembly GCF_052110815.1. Taxonomy (NCBI): domain Eukaryota; kingdom Metazoa; phylum Chordata; order Crocodylia; family Crocodylidae; genus Crocodylus; species Crocodylus siamensis. The sequence goes on from NC_143401.1 coordinate 10,458,876, forward strand.
CAGAGCAGAGGCAGTGTGGTGAAGCACTGGGGCAAGGGGCAGCCATGGAAACGCTTTGGCTGGCTACCAGAGCATCTTTTTGGAGGACCTCGGCCTCTGGTTCCCTCAGGGCACAGGCCCAGACCATTTCTCGCCCTGCTTTTTTCAGAGGCAGGGCAGAAGGAGGGGGTTATACCAGGATTTCTAGGTATCACATTTTGAGCCTACACTGCAAATATGCAGTGCAGAGAAACATTTTTTGTTCCCAGTGTGCCTCTTGCAGTGTCGTTCATCTGTAACCATTTCATACTTTTCCAAGCCCTTACAAGCTCTTGTGGCCTCTCTGGGCTGAGGCAGCAATGAGTTCCACCAACTAATTAGGTTAATTTTTCTGTCCCTATAGCTGGGGAGGAGACACGGCTGGAAAACAAGAATGTTGTTTCATGAAAAGCTGTCAAGCTCTTAACACTTTTGCTTGGAGACAGAGGCCTTCTGAAATTTTTCACAAACGAAGAGGAAGAGGACAACCCCAAACGAGGACCAGCCGCCGGGCAGTGAGAGCACGCAGCTGAAGTACCTGCTCTGCCCGATTCTCAGCCATGGTGCAGGGGGGCGTGTGGTGCAAGGGATCTTAAGGGACATGCCAGTCAGATTCAATGGACTACACGCCACATCCTGCCTGAGTAACGACAAGTGGAAACAGAGCTCACTTTTTGTTGCCTTTGGGCTGCCATAAAATTTGTCCTCACTTTCCAGAGATGTACCCCAGCAATCTCCAGGGCACATCTGTGGAAAAGGGGAATTTGGGGTTGCACAGTTCCAGAGACACATCCTGGAGGCAAGGAACTTGTTGCCTCTTGTCCTGAAAGTTCAGTGAACTGTGTGTATTTTGCCCAATTGAGTGTGTCAGCTGTGCCAGGACACGTCCTGTTTTGAGAACACATCCTGCCCAACTGATCCACTTCATTTGGTGAGGTTTATTTCTAGCCTAAGGAATAAATTGCAGTTCTTTTTCCTTGGTTTCTGCTAGAGATAAGCCCCAGACCTAAATGCTACCCTCTGTCCCTTACCTCAAACTTCATGGCTTTGAAATTCAAAGCAGAAGACCCAACTTCAAGTTGCTAAGTTTTAAGACAGTGCGCTTACCAGTGGATCATCCTGCCTTGCTAATGGAGGAGCGATTCAAACACGGAAATACATACATGGTGAATCACATCCACTGTCAACATAATAGAAGAGAGATATAATGTGCTAGGCTGGTGGAGGATAGATCATGGAGGAGCCTTCTCTGGCATCTGTAGCCACACCTGGAAGGCAGAAGCAGAAACTGCTGAAACTTAGGGGCAGTCCAGGGAGGGCTGCTCTTGCTAAGCTCTATTTTTAGAGAATCGTAGAAAATGAGGGTTGAGAGGTACCTCAGGAGGTCACATCTAGTCCAATTCTCTGCTCAAAGCAGGACCATCACCAACTAGATCGTTCCAGCCAAGGCTTTGTCTAGTTGGGTCTTAAAAAGCTCCAAGGATGGAGATTCCACCACTTGTCTGGGTAACCCGCTCTAGTGCTTCACCACCCTCCTAGTAACAAAATTCTTCCTAATATCTAACCTAAACTTCCCTTGCTGCAACTTGAGACTGTTGTCATCTGTCACCACTGAGGACAGTCCGGCTCTGTCTTCTTTTGAAACCCTCTGCAGGTAGCTGAAGGCTGCTAATTAAATCCCCTCTCAGTCTTCTCTTCAGACTAAATACGCCAAGTTCAGTCAGCTTCTCCTCATCAGTCATGTCCCCCAGCCCCCAAACTATTTTTGTTGCCCTCCACTGGACTCTTTCCAGTTTGTCCACCACATCCTTTCTGTAGTGGGGGCCCAAAACTGAACACAGCACTCCAGATGTGGCCTTACCAGTGCTGAATAGAGGGGGATAATCACTTCTCTGGACCTACTGGCAACACACCTACCAATGCAGCCCAGGATGCCGTTAGCCTTCTTGGCAACAAGGGCACACTGCTGGCTCACATTCAGTTTACATTTTCTATCTGGTTAGGGTAACATGATTGTTAGGCTGGCAAGGTACTAATTTTCAGAGCAGAAAGTAAATTCCATCCACAAACACATCTGCAGAGGTAAAAGTGTGGCTTATGTGCATTCTTTAAAGCACAACTGGTATTCAGAAAGCAAAAACGGGACTTTATTTGGCCAGTCTGAAAACAGGTCGCTTGTAAGTTATAAATGAGACACTCTTGCCTGGGGGCAGTCAAACAATAAATCATAAGTAAATAAGTCTGTCAGAGGACGTTTGGAAGTCCCTACACCATGACTTCTAAGCACTGAGGAATTGCCACACTGTTAGTACAACCCCAAGTATGTTTCTTTGAGAAACAGCTGGAAATATTCCAGTAACAAATGTATGTCTCCAAACAGGAAATCTCTCTTTTATTTATGTTAACAGACCTGGGTGGTAACCAAATGAATAATGCAGAGAAGGGAATTGGAGAGAGGAGAAGTTATCATAAAAGAAATCAATAAACTTAGACTCTCCCTGGTGGTAACTTTATAAGAAACAAATTATTACTGGATGCCACAACTGAGGATGTAATAGTGCAGAAAACTGTGTTGTGTAGGAAACAGTCTATGTTCACATTATAATGATCACAAGGGGCAGAACAGTCTCTGCCAGGATTATATTCTTCCTTTACTTTGTAACAGTAAAAGTAACAGACTTAATGTCATTTTTTTGTGCATTAAACAGAATAAAAACAACTGGAGGGAGAGAAAGGAAATGCACTTGATGGATAGAGTACGTCAAAGCTGCACTTTTTTCATTCTTTTCTTAAGAAGCCCCCTCATCGTTTCACCCTCCCAGTTGAGGATAGTTTGACTGCATTATAACAATGTTAGTTTTCACAGTCGCTGAGCTAGCAAGTGTTCTCATGGCTTGAAAATTTACAAACATGGGAAAAAAATAGGATTCTTGTGCAAGCAGCAGCACTGGAGCTCCTTGCTGCTGTGGTCAGACTGCTGGAAAGCTACTAAATGCTTTGGATACAGTCATGGGTGCTTGACGTGGGTCTCTTTTTGAGAACTGGTAATTCACCTTGAATTCTTATTGAATCTTACTGAAAACTGGGAACTGCAGCAAAAAAAAAATCATTTTTTAATGTGAATGGGTGAATCATGAACTCTAGCATTTAGCATCCTGAGAAAAGGAAGGATGGTGAGCAGCAGAGTAAGGACCCTGGATTTCAGCAAAGCAGACTTCGACTCGCTCAGGGAACTCATGGACAGGATCCCTTGGGAAGCCAGTCTGAGAGGGAGAGGAGTCCAGGGAAGCTAGTTGTACTTTAAAGAAACCTTACTGAGAGTGCAGGAACAAACCATCCCGATGTGCAGGAAGACTAGCAAATAAGGCAGAAGACCAGCTTGGCTTAACAGGGAACCCTTTAGTAAACAAAATCACAAAAAGGAAGCTTACAAGAAGTGGAAACTTGGACACATGACTAGGGAGGAGAATAAGAGCATTGCTCAGGCATGCAGGGATGAAGTCAGGAAGGACAAAGCGCAACTGGAGTTGCAGCTAGCAAGTGATGTTAACAGGGTAACGAGAAGGGTTTCTACAAGTATGTTGGTAGCAAGAGGAGGATCAGGGAAAGTGTGGATCCCTTACTGAAAGGGGGAGGCAACCTTGCGATAGAGGATGCAGAAAAGGATGAAGTGCTCAATGCCTTTTTCACTTCACTCTTCACAGGCAAGGTCAGCTCCCAGACTACTGCACCAGGGAGCATGGTTTGAGGAGGAGGCGAGCAGCCCTCAGTGGTGAAAGAACAGGTAGGGGCTGTTTAGAAAAGTTGGATGTGTACAGGTCCATGGGGCCAGATGGGATGCAACCAAGGGTGCTGAGGGAGTTGATTGATGCGACTGCAGAGCCACTGGCCATCATCTTTGAAAACTCATGGTGATCAGGAGAGGTCCCGGATCATTGGAAAAGGGCAAACATGGTGCCCACATTTAAGAAAGGGAAAAAGGAGGATCTAGGGAACTACAAACCAGTCAGCCTCACCTCAGTCCCTGGAAAATACGAAATGACCGACTCTGTGGATGTGAGGAAATCATTAGACATGGTATACCTTGATTTTAGCAAGGCTTTCAATACGATCTCCCACAACATTCTCACAGGCAAGCTAAGGAAGTACGGGCTGGATGAATGGACGGTAAGGTGGACAGAAAATTGACTGGAGCATCAGACTCAAAGAGTAGTAATCAATGGCTCAAAGTCTAATTGGCAGCTGGTATCAAGTGGAGTGCCCCAGGGGTTGGTCCTGGGGCCGGTTTTGTTCAATGTCTTCATCAACGACCTGGAAGATGGCATAGCATGCACCCTCAGCAAGTCTGCAGATGACACCAAGGTGGAGGGAGTAGTAAATATGCTAGAGGGTAGGGATAGGATTTGGAGTGACCTAGACAAATTGGATGATTAGGCCAAAAGAAATCTTATGAGGTTCAACAAGTGCAAAGTCCTGCACTTAGGATGGAGCAATCCCATGCACCAGTATAGATTGGGGGCTGACTGGCTGGGCAGCAGCTCTGCAGACAAGGACCTGGGGGTTACAGTGGACAATAAGCTGAATATGAGCCAGCAGTGTGCCCTTGTTGCCGAGAAGGCTAATGGCATCCTGGGCTGCATTGGTAGGTGTATTGCCAGTAGGTCCAGAGAAGTGATTATCCCCCTCTATTCAGCACTGGTAAGGCCACATCTGGAGTGCTGTGTTCAGTTTTGGGCCCCCACTACAGAAAGGATGTGGTGGACAAACTGGAAAGAGTCCAGTGGAGGGCAACAAAAATAGTTTGGGGGCTGGGGGACATGACTGATGAGGAGAAGCTGACTGAACTTGGCGTATTTAGTCTGAAGAGAAGACTGAGAGGGGATTTAATTAGCAGCCTTCAGCTACCTGCAGAGGGTTTCAAAAGAAGACAGAGCCGGACTGTCCTCAGTGGTGACAGATGACAACAGTCTCAAGTTGCAGCAAGGGAAGTTTAGGTTAGATATTAGGAAGAATTTTGTTACTAGGAGGGTGGTGAAGCACTAGAGCAGGTTACCCAGACAAGTGGTGGAATCTCCATCCTTGGAGCTTTTTAAGACCCAACTAGACAAAGCCTTGGCTGGAACAATCTAGTTGGTGATGGTCCTGCTTTGAGCAGAGAATTGGACTAGATGTGACCTCCTGAGGTACCTCTCAACCCTCATTTTCTACGATTCTCTAAAAATAGAGCTTAGCAAGAGCAGCCCTCCCTGGACTGCCCCTAAGTTTCAGCAGTTTCTGCTTCTGCCTTCCAGGTGTGGCTACAGATGCCAGAGAAGGCTCCTCCATGATCTATCCTCCACCAGCCTAGCACAGCTACGCTCTTCTATTATGTTGACAGTGGATGTGATTCACCATGTCCATGCCCCCACCTTGCTGAAAAGCTTTTGATGTCTTCTAGGAAAATTTGAGTCTCTCAAGAGACAGAATTGCATGCATATTGCTTATAGCAAGCCTGAGGCTTAGCTGAACCCCAGGGGATTCTGGGAGGAATGAGGACTCTCTTGAGGCTGAGGTTGAACCCGATGCACATCAGAATTTGAATCCATAAAGCAAGTCCTTGTGTCTTACTGAGGGGTTGTCAGAGAAGAGTCTGTGGACTGTATGATCAAAGGATGAACAGCTGTCAACTTTTGTGCTACACCACGAGTCACGCATGTCACTGCTACTTTTTCCTCTATGCTGTTAGAAGAGGTGTGCAGGAGGCAGGAACCTAGTCACTGTACACCTAAGAGGCATGGAGGAGCTTTTAGAAAATTGAGATGAGGGTGTTAGGGGACCCTGGGGGTTAAAGTCAAATGGTAACAGCTGTCTGAGAGCTAATCTATTTTACTGGAGCAGCCAGACTATTCCCAAGGTCAGATACTTTCCAAAGACCACCAGTCAAAGCTGGAGAAGAGACCTGGAACATATTTATGCAGTGATGCCCATCAGTTGTCATCCACTATAAACTGGAGTTAATACGAAGCTCCCCAAGAGAAGCAAATTTTCTGCAATAACTTTTCTACAGCAAGGGGCAATGACCCACCACTATGAATGAAGCCCTCAGCGAGGCAGTTGCAGCCAGGATGAGGCCCCTTAAGTTGACCAGCACCAGACCACAACTGGCAGAGTTTTGATCAAAACACAACTCACAAGATGAAGGACCTTCCAACAGCCGGCATGCTTGTCACTGTGATGCGACTGACACACACAGGAGTCACTGGACTCAGGCTCTTCATGAACAAGACACCTTCCACTGGTCAGAACATCCAGGGGCTGGCAGCATCCCTGACCCTTTCTTCCTCTCTTGTGCTGAACGTCATTTCTCTTCTAAAAGCAACAACAAAAATAGTGTCCCAACTGGCTTCTCAGGATTGGTGACTCTGGTAACACTTTGTATCCACTCCTTACCTGCAAGATCCAACCCAGAGCATGAGGGGTCTGATGCTACGTTTCTGTAGTTGGCAGGGGGATAAACCAACCTCTCTGTCTGATGAGAAGTCAAATTCTACATGCTGTCACTCCAGTTTCAAGTATAAGGCTCTGGGATTTATATATGTGTAACAGTGAACACAGTTGGCCCCTATTATCCTGTCTGATTTCCTATTACAACTTGATGTCCTTTAAGGGCTCTTTGTTACTAACCCTTTGATTTGCTAGAAAGCGTCTGTGCCTCCTTGCTACGTTGAAACTGCACGAGTAACCCTCAATGGGTTTAGTTTAAAGGGGGAATTTGATGAAGGGCCTAGTAGCTATGAAAAAATTGGATTACATTTTTTTATTTAAGAAGATTAAATATGCAGCAGAACTTTGTAACAATATAATCATCTCCTATATAGAGCTCTCCAAAAGCTTTATGAATGTTAATTTAAATTCCCAACACCCTTTAATTAAATGGTAAAAACCCTGCAGTTGGAGTAGGGTTTTAGATTTTAGTACAGCTGCTACTCATAATTCTTGTTAGATCAGTTGATTTCAAGCCCTGATGATGAACCAGGTGTGAATTACAATGTGACCTACCCCATTTTGCTTCTACAAAGTACAGGTTTCCATCGATTTATGCTGTACATGCATTCAAACTTGCATAAAGCGAACCCACTTTACAATGCAACAAATAGGGATAGGTTCCATGGTGGTGAGGGAGGGAGGGAGGGAGGTTGGGACTAGGGAAGGGGCAGGGGGAGGGGTGCCGCTCCTGGGGTTGCACAAGGTAGCAAAGCAGAGGGAACAGAGTGGCACTCACCCCAGCCCCGGCTGCAGCGGCCCCGGGACTGACCGGTGCCAGCTGCCTGCACCATGCTTCGCCTGTCCCCACTCACCTCTGCTCCTGGGCTGTGTCGTGCCCTGGTGCAGGCAGCTGGTGTCAGCTGCTCCCAGGGCTGGGGTGAGTGGGTCCATGGCCCTTTCTCCTCTGCGCACAGACTTACCTGTTGGGCAGGGGGGCATCTATGGTGATCGCATAAGGGTGAATTTACCTCGCATATTATGAATGATGGGTCTAAATATGCTCATCATATGAGAGCAAATTCACACATAAAGAACCCGCATAAATTGAGGGAAACCTGTACTGGAAGAAATACTGTTCTGAACTGAACATTTTTAATTATAAATACTCAGCTCTGGCAGCTGCAGTTCTCAAAAGCGCACCTCCCTTGGAATCATGCAACATGAACTCATTGCTCACAATGCTGCAGCATCTCTAACGTGACACGAAAGAACGAAGTGTTCGGACCACTGGGATTTGAATCTGGAGCACGCAAGCCAATAGGCATAGCTTAAGCCTTTAAATCCCACTAGGCAACTGGTCAGACACCCGCCCCAGCCCAGTCTTGTCCCTCCCATAAGGATACTGATGAGGAGTCAGGTGACCAGAAGGAACGTATAGACACTGTGAGCCCAAGGGGAAAGGGTGGGGGGGCTATAAAACCCCTCTTACTTCCTGTGCAACTTGTCCCAGCAATATTGCTTGCATGTGTGCTCCTTGGGCCTCTGCCTTGCTCCAGCTGGATCCCAGCCTCACCATAGTCTGTTTGGACCTACTGGCTCTGATCTACCTCCTGTCCTGATACTGCCTCAACCCTTGGCCTGAAGACCCAGGCTGTGACTATAGGATTCTGGCCTGCCTATGGTAATTCACTGAGTGACTGCCTTCACCATTTCAAAGCTGGAGATGGCGCACAGCAAGAGGCATGCACTACTGCTACCTGGATGTCAGATTTAGGAAGCATCACACATCTCGGAGACCAGCGTGCTACATGGCAGTTCAGCAGGAGCCATCACGGCTAGGCCAGGGTCCACAAACACGCGGCACCCTAGCAGCACGTTTCAAGTTCAAATCAGCACCCAGAGAGCTATTTATATACACAATTTACTGCCAGATTTCCTGTGGGCAGGGTTCCCATAAAGAATGAAGATATCTCCTGGCTCCTGGGGTTTCAGGCCACGGGGGTGGTAGTCTGCTGACTATTTTGTCTCAACTTGGCAGTGTTACTCTCCTAAATCGCAGTGGGGTCAGCTCAGGACAGCCACAGCTTAGTGTAAATGCTGCTCTGCTAGGCTGAAGTTTTGGGAAAGACAGAATGTTTAAGATGTTTTAGTTGGAGACTCAATTAGATGCAATCTGTAAATCAATTAGATGCAATCTGGTTAGCATCAGTTTAGGGACAGCAATCAGAGACAAAGTTCAAAAGAGCATGCATCTGCCATGGCAGGGGCATCAAATTTACAAGCTATGGGAGAAGAAAATCCATGTATACTTGCACAGAATACTCCATCAATGCAAACAGAGATATGGGGCACGTCTTCATATGCTATTAATGCAATATAGGAATCCTAGCCCAACTAGGGGATCTCTGGCAGCTGCCCCAGTAGCAGGGCAAGTCCTAGCCAGCTTCCTGCTGGGCAGGGAATCCTCCCCTGGCAGGGGGCTCCCTGGCAGCTGCCCCACAAGCAGGACAACTCCCAAGACAACTGCCCCTGGCTGAGTGGGGAAGCAGAGAGCTCCCCAGTCTCAGTGCTGCTCCACTCCTGGCTCCTGTGGGGAGCTGGGAGCTGAGCAGGGCCAGGACTGGGGACAGAGAACTTCCCCCATCCCCTGTGGCTCTCTGCTAGTGTGGCTGACAGGGAGCAAATTTGCTTCCAGTCAGCATCTACACGAGCAGTACCCTGCAGTTAATTTAATATCTATATTTACAGGTACTAGCTAACTGCACAGTAGACATATTTACTGCACAGTAAATGCCACACACGTAGATGGTGATGCTTTAGTGTGCAGTAGATTAGTCGTGCAGTAAAGCATCTTGTGTAGATGTGCCCAAAGGTGCATACATTTGCCGACAGGATACCAAAGTTGTTCTTCAACAAGGAGTCTGATGAAGATTCTTAATGGAATGAGATGTTGAGGATATTGAAAAGAATATCGATAGTCCAATGTGCTGACAAAACACACACGTGCCAGGCAAAGTTCCAAGAGCCCTGAAAAATAAAGCAAAAGCAAACCTAGATGCTGCAGAGCATCCACCAGACATCAGCTAACTCAATTTAAGATCTGGCTGCTGGAATGAAACCAAACAAGCTAAAGGTTTAAATAGATCCAAAAAAGGCTACAGTGACTGAGCACAAATACCACCCACCAGATGGGAACAGTTATGGGAGTTATGTTTCAGCATCAAAATGCCTGTTTTTAGTACTATAAGGTCCAGCTTCAACTGAGAAAGTACAAGAGTCGGCACTTTCAACTTCCCTTCTGGTGGGAATAAGGACCAGCAGCTGCCCTTCAGCCTGCCTCAGTCTTTGAGCTATACCAAAGTCTTTGTCTCAGAGGTCTTTAGCTCTCCATTAGCAGAAGCAGCTGTTGATCTGCTGATTTGGTCTGACTGATCAAAACCATGCTGCAACGTATCTAAAAACCTGAATTTGAATAAGGACAATCCAAAATGAACTTATGAAATTCTCTCTCACATAGAGAAAAAGGAATCTAACAAGGCAGTAAGGCAGGCAGAAAAAATGTACAACTAGAAGGACCATAAAAGATATTCACACTGATGTTAGCAAGTCCTCAGTGATCTGTAACACAGTAAGTACTCCAACCATAGCAGTGCCTCACAACAATACAAAATGCTGGGATGTCTGGGAAGAGAAACTTTTCAGGGATCAAAAGTTGTCAGAAGGGAACAATCAAAATATTTCAGGATCAAAAGCCTAAATATTTTGATTGACACTAATTCCTATGGTATGGATGATGTCCTTTTACATGAAGGCTACCTTGAACAGAACTAGGGGTGGAAAAAAGGCAAAAAGTGATAGTAACTGCCACTTTCATCCAATTCAGAGAGAGGGAGACAAGAAATAAAGCCCATTTCTTTTAAACCAACACTCATTTGTACAGTCCCTTAATACAATTAACTCAGAAAGAATCCATTGCCTTGGAACATGTATATTAATTTATTCCCATTTCCAGAGGAAAGCATTTGGTGGTAGGTCAATGTCCAACATGTAGCAGCTAGCATCAAAGGTTCAAGTATTTTTTGGTTTTAAAAAGCAAACAAGTTTCAAACACTGAACTGAAAACCTTGCCACAAATCTCCACCCCCCCTTTCCAGTTCAAGTAATATAAGTTTCAGAAATAAACCAGCTCATCACATGATGGAGAGAATGTCAAAAACTTTAAAGCTTTATGTGGTATAAATCCCTTAGCAGGGCATGAAAGCAGCAGGCAGGAAATCTTCTACAGCTGAACTTGCTTATCCCCTGGGCTGGTTTTTTTTCTTTGGTTTAAGTTTTTGCTATCAGTGTTGCTGAATGCTTCTCTCTAACATTAATGCGATTCATTACCCAGAGCAGAAATTTTCTACCATTGGATTACAAGGCTGATGATTTGTGATGGCACAGAAATATTTAAACAGGACACTCTGGTTAGGCAAATAAAAGAAATAAAACCCTGAATTTTGGAGCTCTGAAAAGGGATGGGGAAGGAAAAAGGAATGCAATATGCTGAGCAAGTAGCACAGAAATCATTTGGAATCTATATATGTTTTCCTTTGCCTGCTTGGGTCATGTCTAATAGTTTTACAGATCTGGCTTGTTTTGGGTGCAATAGATTTGTCCTGTTTTTCAAATGGATTTTGTCTTTCAGAATTGAAGTTCTGATGGGCTGTCAGTTAACCTGTCCTGATGTGTGTTTGCGAAACCCTCTAAACCAAGTAAAAATAACTACTTCCAGATGTATTGAATGGAGAGCCCAACCTTTTTTGCTTCCTACTTTAAAGTGCAGTTTTTTTAAAACTAATAAACAAAAGTAAATCAAACATGTTTTTCAGGCTTCTTGCTTAAATACCCATTTCTCAATCATCATATAAATGTATGAAATGGCTTTTCACTGGTGGCTGGCTGTATTGTCTCACACACATCACATAATACAGGAAACAAATTAAACTTGCTAATGACATGGATATGAATTGAAAAATGACTAATGTGACATCTCCAGCCAATAAATTCCTAACTCTCAGGGGTGAACAGGGAGTTAAAAGATGGGGTGGGGATTTGTGCCTTATTAATGTCTTGCTTTTTTAGCATTCCAGTAAAGACACTGGAAATACGAAGGCAAAAAGATTTCTGATTTCAACTACTTTAAAAAGTTGATTTTATTTAAAATTGGTACATTTGGAAGGATTTAAGAGCTAGCAAGAGGTGCATGTGTTCTTGCTTCCTCTGTAAAGACGATTACCAGATTAGAAAAAAAAAGGCCCAAGAAGCCTATTCCTCCTCCTCCCATCCATAAAGAATTCCCTGCTGGAAGCTTACACTACTGCTCTGCTGGAAAAAACTCCAGGCAGATATAAATTATTTTCTTTGTTCAAGCTGGCTAGGAGGCCTGCAGGATTAAAGACCTAACTTCTATTTGAATAATGTTAGCATGAGACTCTTGTTGCTTGCTTCACTAATTTTCTTTACTTTAATACATATATAGTATTTATGGCAGCTGAGACTGACTTTCATCATTCATGATCTTCAGCTGGTTAAAAATTAAAGTTAATTTGTAGCGGGACCTGTTCGCACTAGGAGCTGAATTATGCTGGGTGCCACAGAAATACATGCACACAATCACAGTAAACAAAACTGGTGAAACAAGCAACGACACTCTGAAACTACCATTTTTTGCTGGGAACAACCTGCTGTCTCCAGTGAAATTTTCAAAGACAGGAGGTAAAAGAGAATATAAAGGAGCTGTTTATTAACACTGAGTGCACATTCATCAGTGCATCTCAAAGCTCTTCCCACAGATGGGTATTATCATGGCTTTACAGATGGGGAGACTGAAGCACAGAGATTTGCTGTAATTTGCCTAAAACCATTCAAACAAAGCAGAGTCCTGTGCCCCTCAGTTTTCCGCTCTAATGTAAATAATTCTGCCACACCTAAAACGTGTATTGCATCAGTGCGTAAGATGTGTTGCTAGTGATTCCAGTTACGGAAATACTTTGCTTTAGCAAAGATCACTGTAAAATAAAAATCTGAACCCTAAAAAAGATGTCCATTATATTTTATGTCACCCCAGAACATCTCCCTACAGGGCAACTGTGTGTTCTGAATATGAGATGTGGTTCTTTGGTGATTAATTCCTGTTTTTACATTAGAAATGTACTTGTTTTGTCCAGTGCACATCTGTCTCAGCACCATAAAGCTGCATTCAATTACTAAACCCTGCTATAGGGATCTCTGCAGAACACTGTCTCTGATTAACCCTCATTCACAGCAGAACATGTGTGTGGAAGTCTTAGGCCCCTGGCAGATGTTAAAATAACTGCATGATAGGATCTAATCCCCGATTCCAACAACTGCACAACCTGCTATGGCATACATGCATGGTAAGATGCACAATTTTGGGAATCAGGGAGTATCTAATCACGCAACTGCCAGAAGCCCAGGTCGGCCTGCCCACTGGGAGCCTTTGGTCCCTGGCCCCCAGCAGCCTGGGCTCCCACTGCTGGAAGCAGGTGGGCTGAGGCAGCTTCAGGCCCAGTTGAAGACCTGGGGCTGCCCTGGGGGCTGATACCAACTGACTGTCAGCATTGGGCTACTTGGAAACCTGGGACTGAATAGGGCTGGTTCTGACAATCTGCTTACTGTCAGCATCAGGTGCCAGATGGCCCCAGTCCAGGGACATGCTATGCATTCAATTTAAGGTGCAATACAAACCAGCCGCAAAGATGGATTGTGTGGGCAATCTCTTTATGGCTGCTTTGCCATTTTATGGCACCTTATATTGGGTGACTGTATGGCACTGTTGCCATTTATAGTGTGGTTAACATGTTAATTTCCTATCTACAACAAAAATAGAAAGTAGGGAGACGTACTGCTCCTTATATTAATCCAAGACAGATTCAGCAGCTTGGATTCCACTCTATTTATAAATTTTAAAGGACTTAGTAACTGTATGAAGGTTACAAAGACCTGGCTCAGAAGCTGAAAAGTTGAAACATGGATCTGGAGGGGGTGTGCCTGGAAGACCAACAGTTTTCCTGACATTTGTCATATGGCTGTGTTTAAAGCATTATCAATAAATGTGTTTGAAGCATTATCAATAAATTATGTAGTTTTTACAGTAGCGTAGGACTGAGGCTAAGGCCACAACACCTGTGATAGCCACCCCTCATACAAGAGGTTTTTTTCTGCAGAGCCTTGGGTGATTCATATTTCCTCTTCCTGGGCTTCAGTGGTGTTTCCCCCACTTTGACAGCGGCATGACACAGGTAACATACCACCAGTACCACTACTGCATTCAGAGCGTTCACTCACACATATACGTTATGTAGAGGTGTCAGTCATGCTCTACCCCAATCTCCTTAAATGAAACAGAAGGAGGGTTTATCTGGATAAGATAGACCCTAAGGGCCTCTGTGAACACACCCTTGCCCCCAGGCTATTTTCTGGTCCATACCAGGGCCAGAGATGGAGCCACCATCTGTGATACTGCAAGGCATGGAAAGAAACATCTAACAGAGCCCTAGAAGAACGGCAGAAATTAACTCTCTATAATCAAAGGAGATTTCTGTTTGTTTGTAAAGAACTGTGCATTCTTGTCACGTTCTGGCTATCATACAAGAGTCTCTTTAAAATTATACTGTAACTTTTGGAAGAGAAGGAAACATTAATCAATATCCTATTGTTACAAAAGGGTACCAATTGCTACACATGTGCATAGGGACATTGCTACAAGCTTTGCCCCCTCCCTGATACAGGTATAACCTGTTCCATTATTATAGACAAGCTAGTTCCCTTTTTTTAACATCTGTCTTCCTCCTAAAGTGCTCAGAAGGCCTGTAAGGGGCTGCCCAGCTTTGTTCCCATTCTCTCTGGGCAGGAATCTCACCCCTACGCACATTTTACTTACCTTTTCCCCTTCATTCAAAACCTCATCCTCATCCAACCAGCCTTCTCTGTCCCTTTTGTCTACAGCTCCAAGGTGCTGAAGCTCTGTCATGGCAGCTTACTCTCTCAGGTAGAAGAACAGGCCTTGGGAGGCTGAATTTGATAATGCTGTAGCCATTTGTGAGCTTCAGCTTCTCAAGACAAACCAAAACTGAATGTGTAGAAGGCCCTGTTCATACTGGAAGCAAAACTATGCTCTATAAAAGTGAGTTTAAACTTGCCTATTACTAGTATAATACTACCCTTAAGGTGAAAAGGGTCTTGGTGAGACAACCAAATTCATGCATACTCTCTCCCATGTCCTCAGACAAGATCTTCATAGTACAAAGATTCATGGGAAATGCTAGGAACAATTTATACAGGCATGATCCACACATTCAGTAGAAGTTTGTTCTCAGTTGCTGGCCCATTTTAAAAACAGAACTGCCTCCAATCACTGGCCTGTCTGAAAATAGATTTCGCTTCACTTGCATGCTGGAAGGAAATCTTTTAAAAAGACTCTGCATTTAGAGTCTGGAGCATAACATACTGAGCTGGCAGCCTGAATCGGAAAGCGGTAGTCCTTTGCTGCCAAATATAAACGTAAACCGTCACGGTGTGGAAGCCATTTGGACCCCCAGTGGTGCAGTTCTGTTGGATAGTATGCATCTCCTTAGCAGAGAGTATGAAGCAGCCAAGAGCACAGGATACATTATGATATTTTAAAACAAGTCTGGAAAGGTCAGCAGCTGATTCCTAGTGGTGAGGAATTTGCATGCACTACTCTGAAGTGCACTCCTTTCCCTTTCAGTCTTCTTGTCCCCACCCCCAAGTTTTATATACATCAAACACGCTGGTGATCAATCAGACTCTCTTTCAGGCACTATTGTTGGACAGAACTGTCAGTTTGCTTGAGATTTCAGCTCCACCAATAGCATCACCCTGTTTCCCCTTATAATTGGAGGTTTCTTCTGGATCTCAAAGAGATTTTATATACCAAAAAACCCGAGTCAATTAGAAAATATAAACATCTCCTCTTCTTGGAAGTGAAACTGCCCCCATTCCAAATTGAGGCAAGATTGTTACATCTTCAAATTTCTTTCAAAAGGTTCCACTTTAAGTCAGTCTGAAGTGTGATCAGGCCACTGCCTCACAAATGTCCCAGTCCACCTATTCAGTACGTTGCAATGAGGACACTGAACTCTGAGGCCTTCATACTCTATATTGACCCTTTGGTCCTATATCAGGGAGATCCTTTCAGTCTTCTTCAGCAGATTTGAACATGAGAATGGCATTGTAGATTTTCAGTGCAGGACCCAGCTTGATGCTCAGTATTTTAACTATGTCAGTCTGGTTCAGAAGCAGAAAGGCTTCACCATCTATCTGCTGTAGAAGGGAAAAAACAGTATATAATGAGTGTTATCACCTAGATATTGTCTTGATTCCATTCCCCCTCTCTTGGATTTCAATTAAATAAAGAAAATGTATTTAGAGCAAATGAAAGAAAACAGCTTGAAAGACTGAAATCTTATATTTGTCCATAGGTCTTGTATTCACAGCAGACCAGTACAAGTTTCTAAGGCATACTGCTCCCCTTCCATATATCCCAACCCTAATGTCTAGGGCCCATCTCTGGAAGCGAAAGGGGCAGTGTGTGCTGAATTCTGATGTCAAGGTTGCTGGTAAAGGTAGAAGTTGGCATCTGTTACAATGGTGGTCTACATTCCCTAGGAACTATACTGAAGTTTAAAAAATCCTATTTTAAAAGCTTACCAGCCATCAAGAATCCCAGAAATGATTAAAAAACAGAAATCAGACACCAGGTCTGTGAAATACAGTAGACAGGTCTACACGTGTACTTTAATGTGCAGTAGCCTATTTTATTGTGCATTAGAGCGTCATGGTAAAAAACGTGCTAATATGCTAATGCACAGTAAACTTAGGCTACTGTGCATTAAGCATCACTAAAAAAACACGAGCTTTTACTACTGCACATTAGGGGAGCTTAATGTGCATTTAGTTAGTACCTCACATTAGAGGTACTGAATTTAATGCGCAGCAGCAAAAGCGCATTAATGACTGTGTAGATGCACCCAGTAAGAGGCAAGTCAAACAGGATGATCAATAGGTGCTACCCAAGCACTGTGGCATCATGTTTGGCTGGGAACAATAAAAATCATCATTTTCTGCTACAGTCATAACAAACTGCTATTGAACAGAGCTTCTCAGCCTGTTAGACTAGCCAGTGCAACAGCCAACAGAGCACATAAAACTGTGATGTGCATCAGCAGATGTGTCACCAATATATCCAAGGTGCTCCTCCCTCTCTATAAGTCGTTGGTGAGGCCACAGCTGGAGTACTGCATCCAGTTTTGGGCACCCCACTTCAAAAAGTAGGTGGACAAGCTTGAAAGGGTGCAGAGAAGGGCCACCTGCATGATCAAGGGCCTGGGGGACAGGGCCTTATGAGGAGAGACTTCGGGATCTGGGCTCATTCAGTTTGGGTAAAAGAAGGCTGAAGGGCGACTTCATAGCCGCCTACAAATATGTCGACAGAGAACATCAGGATCTGGGAGAGCAACTTTTCAGAAAAGCACCCCCTTGGAGGATGAGGACCAATGGGCATAAGGCAGTTGGGAACAAGTTTAAGCTAGACATATGGAAAAACTTCTTTTCTGTCTGGGTAACTGGAATTTGGAACACACTTCCAGCAGGGGTGGTGCAGTCGCCATCCCTGGCGCTGTTCAACAGGAGGCTGGACAAGCACCTTGTTGAGCTTGTTTGAGCCCAATTACCTCCTGCGAATGGCAGGGGACCGGACTTGGTGATCTTACAGGTCTCCCTTCTGGTACTTCTTTTCTATGATTCTATGTAAAGCTGGAGGAGCTCTGACTTGCTGACCGCCCCCCGTGTGTTTTGGTTACAGCTGCTGAAGCCTTACAGCTAAGAAATCATTTGCAGTGATTTGAACATCTGGGCAGTCTGGCAAGCACGCCCATAAACACAGAGACTCCATTTAAAAAAAGGAAAACAAAAGAAGTTAAGAAAATTGGTTTCAGCAGCATAAAATGGGATTCTTTAATTTGAGGAGGAGAGATGATAGGTAAATGAAACAATGAATGGTAGGGAGAAGATAAACTGTCTGATCCTATGTATATGTTTTCAAAAGATGAGAGGTAATTAGCTGTGTAAGAGTGTGAGGACTTCAAGTAAATTGAAAGGAAGCATATTGAAAACCAATACAGGTTTCCCTCGCTTTATGCTGTACATGCATTCCAGGAAAACAGTGCATAACTCAAATTTGCATAAAAGAAACCCACTTTACAAAGTAACAAATAGAGATACATTCCAAGACCTCAACTGTACTGATCCCCAAATCCATTTCTACCGCTTTTACAAGACAATTTTGGTACTCGCCAACAGCAGAGAGGAGTAGGAGATAAACTAGCGGGACACTCAGAAGCCATAATAGCGAAGGCAACTACAGAAACACGTGTCGCAGACAACAAGCAAGACACACAGATCCACACAGGAGACCATATTTTGGTCTGCGTCACTCTCACAACGCACTGCACAAAGCAGATGACTGCAGGCTTCCACCACATTGATCGCATAAGAGCGAATTTACCTCACATATAGCAATTTTTTGTATAAAAGGGGTCACTGTGTAAGAGTGAATTCACACATGCAGAACCTGCATAAAGCAAGGGAAACCTGTACAAGGCAACAGTTTTTTCATGCAACATGTATTTAGGCCATGGAACTTCTTGCCACTAGATAACACTGAATGCAAGAGTTTAATAAGAATAGTCACAGCTACCCTAGAAATGATAAAGACATAACTCGTATAAACCCCTAACGCTTCAGGGCAGAAGCAAAATATTAATAAACAAAGACAAGGAAGAGATTTTTTCCCTGTGGGCCTTTACTACGTACATGTCCATTACTAAGAACTGATGCTAGTAAACATTAGAAGCAGAATACAGATTAGACAGGGCACATTTCTGCTCCAGGAAGACAAATCTTATGTTCCTATTATTCTGCCAACTAGAAATATTTTTGCATTTTAACAACTGGTTGATCAGTATATAGCTGCCTAACTGGATGGGACAGACATATGGTATGGCACAGAACCAGGAGCCAGCAGATTCATTTCTATTCCACCTTGACCACAAACTCAAGTGCAATCTTGAGTAAGACATCTGACCTCCATGGCCCTTATTATCTACACCTTCAAAGCAGGAAATACAGCAATGCTCCCTAACAACCAAGCAGTCAGTTATTTTATTCATTTGTGTTTGTAAGGTGCTTAAATACTGAAGTACTGAAAGGAGTGTAATACAAATTATTTGGGGGGGGGAAATGTTGCTTAAATAAACTAAATCTAGAGCACGTGTCAGAAACCTATGATCCATGGTCCAGGATCTGGCCAACAAAGAGGTTGGATTTGGCCTGGGAATCAAGTGGCCGGCAGCTGTGCCAAGCCACCTGTCCCCTCCACAGCATCCCCTTTTGTAGCTCTCGTGCTCGTCCTTATGCCTCACTGCCGAAGGGCTGGGTATCTGCAATGAGGGTAAATGCAAGAAAACAACTTGAGCTCTGGGAAGAGAGTGGAGAGGGAGAGGAGAGGGTAGAGATTTGCAGCCTGCTACAGGGAGCCACGCTGCAAACTCTGGCCTGTTCTGGCCCAACGTTGTTGTCCCCAGACCTAAAATAACTAATATTCTGGAAGATATAAAACCCAATACCCAAACTCCCAAGAATACTCTATAAACACGCTATAGGTAAAAACAGGAGAGGACAAGGACACTGCCAACGCTTACATGATTCTAGTAAAATGACCACACACCACAATGCAAAGGAAGGCCACACCTCCCTTTTGTCCATGTTGCTGTCCAACAACAAGCTGGCCTAGAGGAAAATTCCTTCCTGACCCCAAGTGTGCTAAATGTTGACACAGAGGAAGAGCAAGACCCTTCATCCAGGAAACTATGCAGGTTGTTTTTGCTCTATCCCATTTGGTGTCTTTTTAGGATTCTTCGCACAATTTGTTCTCTTTGTTCTTAACCACTTCCCCTCCCCGAGCCTGCACTGGATTTATTTACTCTAAACAGAATGCACTTAGAGGCCTGATTACAGTTAATGGACTATTCGAGTGGAGTTCAGCACTTCTGTCACTCACACTTCAGTTCTGGCCAGAACTAGCTGAAGCTCAGCATATTGTTAAAAGGGTTTTAATTCCAAACTGGCAATTTAGTGTGAATAAAAGTCTGCAAATTCATGCCAGGAATAGGGCCTGGTACTTAGCTGGGCTAGCTTTGGGTTAATAGGAAGTGGCTAAGATTGGAGGTGCACTTAAGACCCATTTAAATTCCAACTGCAAGTGGTGGATAGATCAGTAAAATCTTATTTATTCAAACCAATCTTCTCTGACTAGCTCATCACTAAAAACTGGAGTATTGGCCCTATGCTTGCTGACACAGAAAACTTTCTTTTTATTTAAGTAAATTCCATTTTTCCCATTCTATTCAATTAAATAGTGTTCCAAAGTATTGCTACTTCAAAAAACCCCCACAATTTAAACTATAAATATACAAGCATCACTTCTATTTATCTGCTACTGAACTGCAGCTATCTCAGGGGTCCAATAATTTATGTTCTTCTGTATTTATTAAGAACATTTCTCTTACAATGAGCATGATGGACTATTACTTATTTAGTACGAAAGAGTAGGGGTTGGTAATACATGGCCAACAGGCCAGCTCTGGCGTGTGGAGACACTACATCTGGCCCATGGAATGGGAAGGCTTTACTTCTGCCCACACCCATGGGCGGGGCAGATGGAAGCTGTGCCGGCACTGCTGCCACTTTTCTCTGCTCTCTGGCTGCAGCAAAAGCATAACTTCCAGCTGGTGGGGAACTGAGCCGGTGCCCACTCTGCCGCTGGAGCGGGGTAGGGCAGGGGGAGGAGGGAGCAGGTGGGGAGAAACAGCAATGCAGACACAGTTTCCAGCTGCCTGGTCCTAGTGCAGCTCCCCTCTAGCTCGAATCTGTGGGTGCACGCCAAATGGGCAGGTGGTGGGGAGGGGACTGGGAAAAGCAGCAGTGGTGCAGATGCAAATCCCACCTGCCTGGGGGCAGCATATGTACTGGCAAAGCACTCCATCACAAACATGCTGCTGAAGTCACCTGGCTTATGCCACACTGAAACCAGGTTGTTCTGGTTTGTGGCTTAAGGTTGCTGGTCTCTGCACAACAGTGTGCTTGGTACTTCACAGAACATAGGAAACATAGTCCCTATCCTCCAGCTCTTACAACACCTGATGTTAGAAAGGAGAGGTGTGACTAAGCAAGCTGATCAAATGGTTAAGAATACCTTAAGATGTGCCTGGAAATGAAAAGGGAGCTAGTATAGTCTCCAGAACAAGGGTCTGAGACAACCACACAAAGAACAAGCAAAAGAGTCACATCCGGTGCTAGTTGCAGTTTTTAAATGGTCTTAAAAAGCTGGGTAGAGTGTATTACAATACACTGAAGTAATTTCAGAAACAGCTAGAGCTGAGAAAACCATCATAAGGTCAGACTCCAAGAGGAAAGGCTGCAATTTCCTACACAACTGCAAATTCATCTACCATTGCTTTGGGATCCAAGAGCAGCTGGTGACCCCTAAGAAAAATTCTCTTGGTTGCCAGCCTCATTAACAAAGGCAGGCATGACTTCTCATCAAACAGAGCAGAGGAGTTCTTCATTGCTGCATCGCAGGCAGGCACACTCTGGGCCCGGCATGCGAGTTAGCATGGAACTAGGGGAAGGAGGCAGCACTTATCTGAGTGGTGCGGTGCCGCCAGTGATTTTTGCATGTGCAGCTTTTAAAGGGGCCTGCCAGTGGGAAAAAAAAAAACAGTTTGGGCCCAGCGAGAGACACACAGGGGTAAACCTGTCACAACCCCATGAGTTAGGACTCCTGACCTGACCCCCAGTGTGGAGCCAAAAGGTAAGTGGGGCCCATAGTGAGTGGACGCTAGATAGAGAGGGCAGCTGAGTGGAGCCAAGGAAGGGTCACCCACGGCTCCCACTTAGCCCAGCTCCCTAGGGAGCTGTGCAAACAAGCGTGCTCTGGGCCTGGCAAGCGAGTTTGCATGTGGAGTTCCCACAGGAGGGCAAGCGGGAGGGTCTATTGGTGGGCACTCTTACCTCTATGCAGTGGTGTACCAATGGCAGGGCTGGGGGTGCTGGCCTGGTGGGGGGCGCTTGGTCCCCCAGTGGCACTTCTGGTTTTGCCACTGGCACTTCCAGGCTCAGCGATCAGCTGCAGGTGGTGGGGGGGTGGGGGGCAGTGCAAATGTAAGCATTGGCTCCTGGGTGCTGGAGACCCATGGTACGCCACTGCCTCTACATGCCCCTGGTGGCGACATACAGCACATTCCATGCCTCTGGCGTTCCTGGGCAGCTGAAGCCCCACACGCCATAGGATAATCCTTTGGCAATGGAGCCCAGGTATCCACCTCCAGGGTGAGTTCCAGGAACCCAGGGAAACCCCAGGCTGCTTGGGGTTCCCACTGCAGACAGCTATTTGAGCTTGGCTGCTAAGACACTGGAACAGCAGCTGCAGGGACCACATGGGGGTAATTTCAGACACTCACCTCATCTACTACCTAAACAGCTACCTAGGAGGCTATGTGACCCAGGTCTGTCCCGCAGACATGGTAATGGGTACGCACCACACTCCTAGGCTTCCAGGTCTTTACCCAGACAGAGCCTATGGTCCCAGCCTCCACACAGACTAAGCCCTTGACTCCAGGCTGCAAGGGCTACCTGGCATGTCTGCTGGAGACTGGGAGCTGAGGCACTGGCACCCCCACTTGTGAGATGTATTTGCTGGTGGAGACTCTGGAGGGCTGGGTGAGGGAGCTCCAGGAGGAGAGGTGAACAGGGTGCATGCTATCAGGGAACACAAGGCAGAGATTGACGCATACTGCCGGACCTTGCACCTGGAGAAGGACACCATGGAAACCAGGGAGAAGTACGGGCTTGAACAAGATGCCTCAACTGACAGCGGGTGGAAGTTGGTCACTTCAGGCCCAAAGCCACAAGGCGTGTCAGTTGCTCCACCAATAACCCTGCACCATCGCTATGCAGTATGCAGCCCTCCCAGCATCGATGAATGGGGCATCTGTGTCCTTTGCACTGCAAGCAGGACAGGAACAGCCACCTCACCAAGGAAGCTAAGAAGGGTGATTGTCATGGGAGACTCCCTCCTGTGGGGCACAGAAGGAGTCATCTGTCATCCAGACCCTCTTGCTCGAGAGGTCTTCTAGCTTCCAGGAACCAGGATCCAAGATGTTACAGAAAGGATCCCTAAGCTGGTCTGCCCTACGGACCACTACCCCATGCTCTTCATCCATGTTGGCACCAATGATACAGCAAGAAACAGCCCTGGGAGAATCATGGATGACCACAAGACCATGGGGGCAAAGCTCAAGAAACTAGGAGCACAAGTGGTCTTCTCAATCCTTCCAGTCAGGGGCCGGGGCTAATGAAGGGAGGTTCACCATTCACCAGAAGGCTAAGATCCCAGTTAGTAGAACAAAAGTCCTAGATTTCAGGGCAGACTTCAACAAACTCGGGAGGCTAGTTAGAAAGGCTCATCCGAGTAGGAAGAACCTTCGCTACAACTATAGGATAGGCGGTAGCCCACTAGCTGGCATGGCATCTGAGAGGGACCCGGGACCATAAGATGAATATAAGCCAAAAGTGCGAGCAAGTTGCCAGCAGGGCAAAGAGAACTCTGGTGTGCATCAGCCAATGTGTTGCCAACAGATCCAAGGAGGTGCTTCTCCCTCTCTACTCAGCATTGGTGAGGCTGCAACTGGAGTACTGTGCACCAGTTCTGGGTGCCACACTTCAAGAAAAATACGGATCAACTTGAGAGGGTGCAGAGAAGGGCCACCCACATGACTAGAGACCTGGAGGATAGGCCCTGTGAGGAGAGACTCTGGGAACTAGGCTTGTTCAGGCTGGGTAAGAGGAAGCTGTGAGGTGACTTGATAGCTGCCTACAAATATGTCAGGGGGAACACCAAGATTTGGGGAAGCAACCCTTCCGGAAGGCGCCCCTTTGGAGAATGAGGACCAACAGTCACAAACTGATAGAGGGAAAATTTAGGCTGGACATAAGGAAGAACTTCTTCTCCGTAAGGGTAACTAGAACCTGGAACACACTCCCAGCGGAGGCGGTGCAGTTGCCATCCTTGGAGGCATTCAAGAGGATGCTGGATAAGCACCTTGTTGAGCTAGTTTAAGCTCTTTAACCTTCTGCCTATGGCAGGGGACTGGATTTGATGATCTTACAGGTTCCTCCCGGTCCATTGACTCCACGACTCTATAACATGGTTGCTTTTCTAGCACCAGCACCACCAGCAGTGCTACTGGACAGTCCCAGACAGGGTAAGAAGAATGCCCCATGCAGCTGAAACTGTATGGTGAATTTAAAGTGACAGAATACAGTTGCCCACACTGGAATTTGGCTAGGATGCTGCAGTTTTCCCAAGGTGTCACTAACTCCCAACCTTACATAGCAATGGGTATCATTACTTCAAAATCAACAGAAGTGTGAAAGCATCTCTTTAACTTCAGAATCTCAAAAGCCACAGAACAGCATCCATGCAGACTTTACTTACCTCTTCCCTGAATACAGAAGCTTGTTCCTTACAACCTGGCAAACGCTGAACAAAGCTAACAACCTAAAATAAACATTGGAAACAATAATTAAGATTAATAATTGTGTCTGAAAGTTAAATACCTATTACACTAACAAGTGATACTGGACATTTCTAGAACTGGAAAAGATTAGGGGGAAAAAATAAAACCCTCCATTTTTTTCAGTTTGTTTCCTTTGTGCATTTGACAGCACTTTTTGCCTGCAGTCTATTTCATTGTTTCCTGTGTATCGTTAGCCAGTTCCTCCCTTCTTAAAAGGGGTCTTTATAAAACAAGAAAACACTATTTTTAAAGATTAAAAAAAAATAAAATAAAAAAAAATCAAAATCAAGATGTATTATTTAGAAGAGGCTTTGTCAGAAAATGAAAGTTTTGGAAATAAAGTTTTTAATCAGTTAAATTTGATAATGTCCTTCAAGAGGCAAGGTTCAGAGAAGTACCCAAGTGTATTTTTCCTAAAAAGTAGAACAAAAGCCAGAAGACCATGCAAGATGTAAGCACCATGCAGAGAGAACTTTTGTGGTGGTACAATGGCTATAATTAGGATTACTAGGATAAAAAGAATGAAAGTTATTTTTATGTTAAGTAACAGGAAAACTTTCTAATGGCGAGTACAATTATAGCGTGGAATAATTTCCCCAAGACTGTAGAGAACATTCAACAAGTTAAGTTATTTAAAGCTGGGGTATACAGCATAAGGATCACTCCTGCACTGAAGTGGAGAGCAGAAGGAAAAGGAAACAGCCCAAATGGCTTAATATATATTGTCTTTTCCAGCTGTAGCTTCCATGGCTCATAGAAGATGTGTATATTGAGGAATAATCTGATCAAACATCTTTTACTAATTGGATGTTCTCAACGGGGAAATATCTGTTTCATAAGGCCTGTTCATTTGAGCTAGTACAGATACAGCATTTCTCTCACTAAGACAAATGGACAAACAGCTAATAAGCGACACTGTCAGATACCATTTCCTCCTTTTGCCTTTTTAATTCTTGATAGTCCAACCCACTTCTGAACAGTTAGCATATAAGGCTGTGTGAGGCTTTGGACAGAGCTTCGGATTTGCCTCGGAGAGCCGTCCATAGGATATAATGGGGAAACAATAAAATATCTATAACTTTTGTTGTTTTTTCCCCCCCCCAATATGGGTAAAATTTTCAGGGGTGGTAGAATCTTCAGAGAGGATGAATCCTGCCAAGTTTCAAGGAGACTGGTGCATGGTGTAGCAGGGGGCCTGCTGGGGCCGATCCCCGCACAGCCCGCCCACCTGTTCTTAGGCAAACTGTCCGCCTTTTCGCCTGCCATGCCTTGGTCTTAATCGATTAATTAACAGATGTAATTAGGCGGGAGGCTGCCCATTTTCTGCCCCGCTGCTAGGGGGCACTATCTGTGGCTCCATTCCTCCCCTACACTGCAGCCCAAGCCTCGCTGATGACATCATGATGTTCTCATACATGCCAGTCCCCCATGATGGGGCCCAGAATCCTACTGTAGGACCCCCAACTGAGTTCCTCCCTTCAGGCAGACTCTGCCGCTGACATACTGGGCCACATATTGCCCTGCCATCGGTTCCCCTTTGGGTGTGGTCCCCTCACTGGGCTCTTCAGCTCACACTAGCCCCGGCCCACCTCCAGACCAGTCAGGACCCCAGGCCCCTGGCTCTTGGGCTTCCCTCTCAGTAGGCCTCCTTGCCCTTCTGACCCTCCTGGTCCTGGCCCCCACCTGGGCCAGTCAGGGGAAGCTCTGGCAGGCCTTGATGTATGACCCCTACTCTTATCCTGGGGTCCCCTTCTCTGGGTCCTCCTCCACAGACGTGGGGATCTGGGGTTACCTTCCACCATGACTGGGGCTCAGGGTCTCACAGGGGACTCTCATTCCCCCCTGGGCAGCAGGTTGCGGTAGTACTACTGGTGTTATATTCAACCCAAACTCTGCCTCCCCACATTGGAGGTCTTACTGGGGTCAGGACTCAGCTCTCTCTCTCTCTGGCTGAGCCCCCTCTCCCTTCACAGGGCTCCATACGCTGCCCCCCCTCACACCTGGGGCTCCACGTGCTGCCCCCCTCACACTGGGGGCTCCACACTGCTTATAACGCCCCCTTTACTTGGGGTCTCGGGACTTCCCTCCGCAGGTGGGCTCAGGTGGCCGTAGCTGTGCCTGGCCCCAACTCTCCTCCTCAGGGTCTCCAACCCCTGCAGGGCTCAGGCGGCCTTGGCCACACCTGGCCTCCAACTCTCCTCCTCAGGGCTTGCACCCCCACAACTACCTCCAGTGTACGCAATCCACCCTAAGGTGAGGGCTAGGGGTTAAGGTGCCCCGACCCACCTTTCACCAGGGTGGTAACTGGCCTGGCATTTCCTGGGGGCTTCCGCGCCACTGGGAGCCCCACCAGGGCACCCACCCCCAGCAGGGTGTAGTTTCTGGTCGTACCCAGGACCAGGAGCCTCCTACCATCCCCTACAGCTCCTCCCAATGAAACTCAGCAGACCTCTGGCCAGGCGATATTGTTGCCTGACCTTCAGCAGCCAAACTGCCTTGTTTATTTAGGCTCAGGGCTGCCTATAATGGCTTCCCTCATTAGGTACCTGGAGACTGCCAGCTCCGGGGCCTTAAAGTGGCAGGCACACATAGCACCCTGCCACACAGAGTTTGGGGGGAACAGCACCCCAAATCCTTGAAAGCAAAACTCCTGTCACATCTATGTGTTATACACAGAGGGGTCAAAACTGTGGGGCTGGTAGCTCTTACTGGGCCACAAAGCCTGCCACATTTCAAGGAGATCAGTGCAAGGGTTTGGGGGGAACTGCCCATCAAGCTGCAGACACGCAAAACTGGTGCCTTGGGTGCTGTGGGACTGACTGTGTCTATCTTGACGCAGGGAGGGGAGACACTGCTACAGGCCTGGCTGCTAAGCTGCTGTGTTCCCAGTTACCAATCAATCCATCAGGATTCACTCAGGGACCAGCTCAATGCACAGGACCTTAAGGACTACATAACAACTTAACGAGCATCCATTAGCACCTACAAAACCAGGCTAAGGAGAGGAAAGAATCAATACAGACAATCAACTGCCCCAAGACAGACACAGTCTTGGCACGAGTTTTGCCTGTCACCAGCTAGGGGTGCAGGACCCCAGACTCCTTTGCACCCATCTCCTCGACAGCTGGCAGGCATCGTGGCCTCAGTAGGGGCCACTGTCCCTGCAGCTGTCACCCCGCTGCACCTTAGCACACGCAGTGTCACCCATGGCACAAGTTTCACTTGTCCGCAGCTTGAGGTGTAGTTCCCCCCAAACCCCTGCACCAATCTCCTTGAAACTTGGCAGGCTTTGTGGCCTCAGGAAAAGTTATCACCCCTGCAGTTTTGACCCCCTTGTGGTGTAACACACAGCCGTGACGTAAGTTTGACTTTCAAGAATTTGGGGTACAGTTCTCCCAAGCCCCTGCACCAATCTTCTTGAAACTTGGCAGATGTCATGCTCTCCGCAGAGGCTACCACCCCTGCAAGTTTCATCCAAATTTGGCAAAAAACAACAAAGTTATAGATATTTCATTGATTCCCCATTATACCCTATGGCCAGATTTCCAAGGTGGCTCCTTCGTCTGGATCGAGGTGGAAACCCGGTCTGGAGCTCCGGGTTGGATCGGGGCCATCTGAAGCGGCTGGATCCAAAGCTGGATCAGATCGCTGCTGACTCACACAGGCCTATTAGCACATGAAATACCTTCTCCTATGGATGGTACCGTCTCTGTATTTGGCAAATCCTAAATTCCTACCACTCACCTTCCCTGTGACTCTTTAAAAATGAAACTAGCAAAGTTTCCTTTGGTTACTTTTTTACCCAAGTATTAGTTTCACCTGAGCACAGGTGGCAGAAGGCTAGGGCTAATAGGGTTTAGCCTCCCTCAAACTGGGCCAGTGACAGCAGCTCCACAACCACCACTGCCAAGTGCTATGCCCAGCGCCCCTGCTACCCACTCCTCCAGTGCCGCGCACACAGCACTAGTACAAGCCAGCCCAGAACAGCCCTGAGGGACGTAGGGGTGGGGTCAGGTGGGCATGCTCCACACTGCTCAGTCCCCACAAATAATATTTTCTAGTGCTGCTTATTAGCGCTGTGCGAAGCTTCGGTTGCTGATCTGATTGAGCAGAGCTTCGGCCCAATTCGATGGTCGAATCTCTGAATACAAATCAAGAGACCCTTTAATCTCTCTGAATTGAATCGGAACCCTCCGAATCTATTTGGAGAGATTCAGACATAGACAAAGCTTTAAATGTTTTTTCTACATGCCTCAAGGTACCAGGCGGCTCGTGAGTGCTGCGATGCTAGGGTGGATGGAGTGTCCCACAGAAGCATGGGGGACTCCCCAGAGCACTCGCAACAGACCCAGAAGTGGACCAGAAGCACTTCTGGTCCACTTCCAGGTCTGCCGGGCTCCCCCGACTCGGCAACTGATGCCTCCTGGGTCTGGAGGGAGGCACTTGGGGTTCTCCACGGTCAATAGCTGAGCTGGGGGGGCACCCAGCGCGCTCCCCAGTGTACCCAGAAGTGGACCAGAAGTACTTCTGGTCCACTTCCGGGTTTGCTGCTGAGCATGCGGGGGACCGCCACACTCCAGTGGAACACTTCATCCATGCCAGCATCACAGTATTCACGAGTCATGCCTGGTACCTCGAGGTATGTAGAAAAAACATTTAAAGCTATGTCTATGGCTGAATTGCTGATTCTCCGAATCGGCATCAAATCTTCAGATTCAGCCAGATCGAATCAGGGACAGTGATCTGAATCAACGAATTGAATCACTGTCCCTGATTCGGGCCAAATCTGAATTGAATAAGGCCTGTTTCACACACCTACTGCTTATGTTTATGAGGCAAGCAGTTCCAGTAACCCCCATTGATTTCACTGTAATTGTAGATATACAACACCTGTCAGGATCAGGAACAGTATTTAACTAGTGTCATGCCAGCAGGGAAAGCTTTTTCGGGGAGCTGCAAAAACATTAACCTTCACAGGAAGCACATTCGGATCTACTGTATGAAAAGATAAATCCAGCATAAGTTATGAGGACAGTTAATGGTCCCTGGGTTTCCTTTACAAAATAAGTCTCATAGAACTTAGAACAATATAAATACCTTCCTACAGGTTTCTGAATTGCCCTACTGAATTTAATAGAGAATATCAGCTATGATATAGTACAGTGGTTCTCCATGGCATCTTCGGGTGCTGTAAGATCCTTTTAAGAGTTGTGTTGTGCAACTATCACAATTAGGTGTGTGAACACCTACATAATTCACAAGATA
Organism: Crocodylus siamensis; assembly: GCF_052110815.1. NCBI lineage: Eukaryota > Metazoa > Chordata > Crocodylia > Crocodylidae > Crocodylus > Crocodylus siamensis. The sequence goes on from NC_143401.1 coordinate 10,488,347, forward strand.
AACCCAGAAATTTCAAACAGGAATCCATAGCATCAAAAACATTCTGACCTGCTGTGTGGTTTTTCTGGGTGCATCTACACATGCAATCAATGTGATGTGATAAACTCCAGAGCACTTTGAGCCAGAGCAAAACTGCTTCCAGGTGCAGCATTTACAAGTGAGTCCAGGAGCAGGCCCCTGGATGGATGGGCTGACCAAGTGCAATTTATGCCCCGGTCACCATCTACGTGTGTTTCAGAGCTGTAAAGTACTCTGCCATATGACAGTACTGTCCCCGACCCTACTATCCTATGGCAGAGTTAATTAGTTTACTGCATCCTAATACTGGTGCACATGTAAACAGCGATGCTTTACAGAGGAATCAATTAGTTAACTCCACAGTAAAGTGCAGGTGTAGGTGCACCCTCTGAGTTTCTTGCAAAAGAAGAACTGCTTTATGATTTTTCTAGTCAAGAAATAAGTGAAAACTAAAAATTGGCATTTTCTGAGAGGTGCCTTGAGTCTAAAAGGTTGAGAAGTACTGATAGAGTAGATTAAATAGGCAATGGAGACTGAAGCCAGGCAACTGTTCCTGGAAAGGATGAACTGGAACACTTGGATACTGGTGGGCTGAGGAAGCCTGCCTGATTCACAGCATAGCTAGAGGAGTAGGTTGGTGGCGGCCCTGAATCAAGACATGCCTTAGCCCAAAGGAGGTTCTCTGGAGTGGGACCTGAACCTGGAAATGTGGTGGTCTAGAGAAACCTTCCTGAGTTGTGGTGCTGCTTCCTGAAGAATGACTGTAGAATCTCTCAAGTAATGGGAAGGAGCTGCATGTCCCCACCAGGAGCTGGAGGGGATCTTAGGGAAAACCTTGAGAGGCCAGGAATACAGTGGCAGAAACCCCTGGTCAGTGGGAGGGTGACAGCTGCATCCAGAAGCTCTGGAACATAGGTAAACCTTCAAGAAGGAAGAGGCCAAAGGACACTGCATTCTGTGAAACTTCGTAGATTTGTATTATAAATTTGAGGGGGATATGACTTTAAAGACTTACTGACAAGAACTCTTTTTTGGGAGGGATTTTTCTATGAGAAGGTAAACCCTAGCTTGGCCTTTCCTTCCAACAGCATTCTCTGTATGCATAATATCTGCAAGGAAGCAGTCCCAAGGACATGGGTTTGTATGCCAGGGAAGGAAAAGAGAAGGTCTGTATCCATAGGTTTTAGAGCAATTTCTAAAGAACCTAGTAAGTTCCAGAAAACTGTCCCTAACAGTTGCAGTGAAGTCTGATTTGAATCATTATTGAAATCATCATAACTCTGACTTCTTTAAAATTACTTTTCTTCTGATAGACACTGTATGCATCTAAACGTGCAATTAATTCAAAGCAATAACTCTGGAGCAGTTTGAGCTGGAGTAAATTACTCCAGGAATTGGAACCTTCCAAATCGATTTGGAGAGATTCAGAAAGATTCAATGATTCAGACACAGACACATCTTCAAAATGTTTTTTCTACATACCACAAGGTACAAGGCAGCTTGTGAATGCGGAGATGCTGGGGTGGATTGAATGTCCCACATGAGTGTGGGGGGATCCCAAGCACTCTTGGCAGCAGACCTAGAAGTGGACCAGAAGCGCTTCCAGTCCACTTCTGGCTGGGGGGGCCCTCCTGTGCCCGCCAGACTCTGCAACTCAGGCCTCCTGGGGTCCCCCCATGGCTTATCACTGAGCTGGGGGGACATCACCCCGTGCTTGGCGGTGAACCTGGAAGTGGATTAGAAATACTTCTACTCCACTTCCAGGTTCACTGCCAACCATGCGGTGGAGCCCCCCCCCACTCCTGTGGGATGCTCCATCTGCCCCAGCATCACAGTGTTCACAAGCTGCCCCTTGTACCTTGAGGTATGTAGGAAAAAAACATTTAAAGCTGTGTCTATGGCCGAATCGCTGATTCAGCATTGAATATTCAGATTTGGATTCGGCTGAATCGACTCAGGACAGTGATTCAAATCAACAAACTGAATCCGGCCCGTTTCGCACACCCCTAGCATTAATTAGTTTACTGTGGCCTAATACCATTGCATTCCACAGCCAATTAGTCCACTCCACACTTAAGCACAAGTGTAGATGTTGCCACTGACTAGCATATTTAATTCTCTCTCTTTTACTGAGTTTTGTTTGCAAAGGTAGTTTAATGTTGGTGTCAAACCTACTCTGCAAACTCCTTTTAACACCAAACTAAAGTATGACTGACAAACCTGTAAGGAAAAATGCAAATAGGAGCAGGGCTTTGTAATCCATATGCATTCTGCACAAGGACAGTCCTATCATCTCCCTCCCACGCCCCCCCACACACATGTATTAACAGCTCATAAAGGATTAACTAATGAGCAGTTCAACTCTTTGTCATGTATTGGTATACTTCTGAAACTAAATATCTCCTATTTTGACAACATAACAGCAAGCTTTCTGTATATAGCATGCCTAGATACAAATTACAGCTCCTGTTGACTGGACAGTATTACTGCAAGGAAATCTTTGCTTGGGCCCAATTGCTGCTGGCCACTCTATGGCTTCCCTCCTGACCCTGCGTCTGCCACCAGTGAAATAAGCTCCATGCACTTGCTCTATTGGGCACTCCAGAGATTGGCAATGAGGCACAGATGGCTTGCAGCAGCCCAGGTGCATTTCTCAGAGCTGTGCTCAGACTCTCTTAGGAAAGCATCACTGAGGAGTGAACTCAGGTTGGCTCTGATAGTTACTCCTTGTTAGCTGTGCCCAAAGGGAGAAAATGCCCAGGGCTTCTTTTAAAAAAAAAATTTAAAAAAAATCAAAATCAGCAGGAGACACAGGGCGGGGGAAGCTGTATAAAGAAGCCTCAGCTAGTGGAGATTGAAGAAAACATTTATTCCTGAAATGTAAATTTCATGAAATAAAAACAGAAATTTAGTTTCAAATGAGAAGAAAATTTTACCCTGTGGTGCCTGCTGTTTCAGGTGAAGGATCTCTCTCTGCCAGAGTTTGAAGACACCAGGGACCAACTAGGACAAACTCTTGCTTTGTAAAATGTGTTAGAAGTCCACATTCCAACAAACCAGATCTAGGTACTGCCCACATGTAGCAAAGCTTCCTAACTTTTTATCAACTTCCTAGGCCTCAGGCTATATTTCATCACACATCCTGATCCTGCACGTTCTACTTAAATGGAAACCTCACTGGTTGCTGGGAATCTCTCTGGGAATTCCAGATGTAGAAGACTCACAAAATGGGGCCTCTTTTGTTAGCACTTATGACCGAAATATTTATGACTGTAGGAAATGTCCTGTGTTACTTTAATTGATCTCCTTCTCCATGGAGCCCTCACGTCTCCATCTTCCAAGTGGTTACTAACATACCATTTAACAGATTGCAGCCAGACCACAGTCCACTGCCTTTGGGGGTTCAAAGCTCAGGATCATACTGCTCCACACTCACAGTGCTCTGTGTTTATATTCACCTGTTACCAATTTAATACCCCACTTAAATTCACCCTATACTGCCTTTAAACGTCAGCTGTAAAAGGCAGTTATTATTTGGTTTGTGCTTAACTCTGCTCTTGATGAAGCAGCCCTAACATTTTGTCCATAATAAGAAAACATTCCACTTGTTTTTACATCAGCAGAGTAACACACCTTGTTTTCCCCAATTTGACTACAGGACTTTCTGGAAAACTGGCCTGGAAGCTTTCTTGACTCCCAAAGGAAGGCACACGGATGGTCAATCATTCACACAAATTCTCTCCCACTCACTTGTTATGAATGTAATTTAAATAAGTTTTCACTGAGAAAGAGAGAGAAACACTGAGTTTTAAACAGACAACATATTCTACCTCATAACTGCTCACAGGCTTCAGTCTCTTGTGATATTTTAATCCCTCTAGACTCCAAGGAGCTCCAGAGAATAAAGATCTAAGTCAAGATCTAACTTCTCTGATGATAGAAGACAGTGAGGAAAACACTTTTGGAAAACCTCTAAGACTTTCTATGCACCATAAAGCAGCAAAATAAAGGGCATAAACTTTTTTTCTGCTTTCCAGGTCACCTTGCACCTTGAAACCATCTACCTTACAACATGTTTCTCCTGCATAAAAGGCCAGAAATTACACTCCAGGAGTCAAGTTGCTGCTACTTCCTAGCCGGTGCTGCAAATACTACTTATGCCCCAGGCAATGAGGCAAAGATAACAACTCAGCACACAGACACGTATTGTTATCACATATTACCTGACTGCATGGGACAATACTTATTTAGGAGTGCTGCATCTCATAAGCTAGGGCTGAAAAAATGTATCCCCAGCTGCATGACTACATCTATTGGAAATCAGGTTATACTGTGGACAGTTTTGTTTTGTGTGTGAAACAGATAGGGAGAGGAAGAAGGAAGCCACGCATATAATTTTGCTACTACCTGCATTGTAAAAGTAAAGCACCAGCAAAGTCAGGGTAGAAAAACCATGAGGGGTACCCAGTATTTATTGCCAGCATCGTGTTTTAAGACTACAAGCATCAGATACAGGTGGCCAGAAAAAGAACTGGAATCAGGGAAGCCCACAGGTTTGACAGGAAAAGGTTAATACAGATTTTTTTTTCAGGAATCTGTGTAAAACTTCTTGCTGAGCCAGTATTTTCCTGTATATGCCAGAGCTGCAAAGCAAATAGATAAATCAGTGCCTGTATAGGAGAGAGGGAAAAAAAAGATGTCTTCTAATTAGCACTACAAAAAAGGGAGACCTGAGATTCCCTCAAGCGTAACATACAGAACAGGTAGACATACAGCAAGTGACTCACCTCTTCCACGGTCCATCTGGCCACATGCTTGGCAGTAAGGCCCGAAACCTCCGGCAGCAGCTTGCAGTGCTGCTCCCAGCAGAGATGGAGGCGGTGGGTCGGGTTGGAGGACAGGGAAGGCATGAAGACAGACTGATGGAGGGCCTGCTGCAGAGTGAATTCTGTGTCTGGAAAAGGAAACAAGAGGAGCCACAGTCAGTTCTGAAACAGGAGCAGGAAAAAAATGGTGAGGGGGGAGGGGGAGAAGAGCATTTAGGAAGCAAAGAGAAGGTGGAACAAGCACACGCAGTGCTGTGACATGGCACGCTGTACTCAGAGCATGCACCCCCCAGAAAGGAAAAGAAAAAAACAAAACAAAACAGAAAGGTTGCCAGGCTGAAGCTTTATTATTAGCTGCTTCTAGGGAAAATGATGTCATGCTGCTGACAGAAGATGTTTGCTTTTTATTGACAAGGTGGAAGAGTTCTGGTAACAGCACCTTCAGCTGGAAATAAATGGCACCATTCCAGTTCACACCGAGTAACCAACTACGCATGCCAGCTGATGGCCTGTGCCAAATACCTCCCTGCCCCCACTAAGAGAAGCTAAGGCCTGCAAGGCTGGCGGTTCCCCCCAGACACCAATATTGTTTTCCATTTGTCAAATGATGCTGGTTTTATAAAAGAAAGCTAGCTCCCTCCCAAATGAGATCATTTGATTAGTGCAGAATCATGATCCGATAGGGATTTGTCTGGTCATACAACAGGAAGTGAAGCAAAAGACAGAAACAGCATGGAGCACGTTCTTATGTTTTCAGTAGTTAATGTTTCTTATCCCCTTTCCTCCCCCTCCAAAAGACACAAAAAGGAGGCATTTCTAAACACTAGAATGCTTCCTGTGAAATGTTCAAGTTATATGGTGCCACCATGTGGCAATGAAGAATTATGTTTTGCTACTTTATAGGCAAGAAAATAAAAGCAGAGTATAAAATACAGTTTTCATCCTTGTCTTCCCTCCCCAGCCAAAAACATGACTAATAAACATAAAGCAAAAATTATTAGAGTAGTGCCTAAGGGCTGACATGAACAGGGCCCGTTAGTGCTAGGTTCTGTACAAGTGCAGAGTGGGAGACAGACCCTGTCCAAGGACTGTGGAGAGGGACAGAAATGACATGCAGAAGGCGCAATGTCATGGCAGGAAGCAGATGATTCTTGAGGGTTCGGTTTAGCTAGGAGGGGATCAGCTAAATAGAAAGGCAAGGGATGAGGGTGAGAGTGTGGGAGTCAAGCTGATATGAAAAAAAAAAATGGATGGGGAGAGGGTTGCAAAGTAAACAGCTTTCAGGATGTCCAGAGTATCCTGCTTTGGCTATTTCTACTTGTACTGGTCACTGCCTCTGGGCATCTTTTCTCTGCAGTCTTCTCTTAGGGCCATATGGCAGATGCAAGAGGCAAGGACCCAGATAAGTCCTGGTGTTCCTATAACCTTCCCTGCACAATTCTGGGTGTGCTAGGAATTAAACTCCTGCATTTACCCACAGAAGAAACACAGCTTCCCTTCCTTTGCCCAGCCAATGTATCCCACCCCATTCTGAATGGACTACTTCTGACTAGAAGAGACTTTGGACTTCATGGAGCACTTACTGCTTGCCTTCAGATGGTGATGACTTGAATTCTCTGCTACTCAGGCTGAAGTCAATTAATACCCTAGGAGGAACAGGCTGTATATGCTCAGGCAATTCCAGGGGGGGTGGGAGGGAAACTAACAGGGTCTATCCAATTCCAACTTCCAAGACGATAAGATTCATGTTAACACTTTGAAGTTATTCCAGTGTACCTTTTTAACCTCTCAGTTCTCATGGCGTCCTTGGGTCTAATCCGTACTCCTTTCTTTTTGCCTTGCCTTTGGGCTAGCCTAGCAGAATACAGATCACACACATAATCCCTGCATTGCCCACTTCATGAGGCAACTTTCAGTAACTGTTTTTGCAATGTCAGAGTGCTAGGTGTTCCCTCCCTCCCACCACCCACAAGAGGAGAGGAAGAAGCAGAAGAGGGTAGACATTTTCTGCCTTTTCAGTGGTGCCAAGACAGACTGATAAAAAATTATGAATCAAACCTTATAACACAACATCAACGCATGATGGTCTCAGTATTGTGCCTCCAACTACATTTTAAAGCTGCAGGGAAGCAGAAGGGTCAGCAAATACATTTAGGGACCATATACTGCACTGGAAAATCCACTGAAGGACAGGAGACTACAGGGGAAAAGTCACTAGAAAAAGATAGATTAACAAGAGAAAAAGATGGATTAACAGGAGAAAAAGCTGAAATGAGCTTCTTTACACCACAACTGTAAAGAAGAAATGGCAAGCTTCTGAGATCTCCAAGCCTTTTTCCCAGACCATGGGAAAACAGTGCAAGATGCAGAACATAGCTCAGTACCAGTTGATACTGGCTTCATTATTAGATACAGAGACCAAAGGGGAAAGATACAAAAATAAAGGCAGGTCCAAGAGCAACTAAGAATTTCTTTTCATATAAGGGAAAATGCTGAAAGGAAAAAAAAAATACTCCATAAGGTAGAGGACTGTACAAGAAGAGACCAACCAAAACTATAAAGAGCCTGGTTTATGTCCTTTCTGAGGTGAGAAAGGGGAAACTATTTATAGTCATAACTACACCTCTTTCTCCAGGGACTGGGGAATAACCTCCACAAAGGAGCATATTAAAAGCACTATACTTTGGAAAAAGTTTAAATTTCTAGACAAGCAAAGCACAGATTAGATTTTGGGGATAATCCTGTAGAGGCCACTGATGGGGAGAAGGGGGAGACTAATAGGTTCTGTCCAACTTCAACTTCTAAGACCATTAGAGTCATGCTAACACCTTAAAACGCAAAGCAATATGTTTCAAAACCTATTAACATAATGAGCAGCATGACACTTTGTTAAAAATAATCCAGACTCACTCTTCTCACTTAAATTCTTGAAAACTTTACAAGTGAGAGATTGAAGTTCCTCAGATTTGTGAACAATCCTTTATTTTTCTGGCATCTTTTTAATTTTTTCTGTTGTGCCCACTATTTCCCCCTCATTATTTCTTTTTCACTCATTTCAAACAGGCTGTTACTTCACCCTTTTGTCTCTTCTGCCTTCACCCCTGTTAAACTTTTACACTTTTCATTATACCTTTCATTATCTTGGGCACATGGCAAGGTAAAGGGAACCTGTACATGTTTGCTCCTAAATTTATAAGTGGCTGTGAAGTGCTGTAAACACCACTGAGGAGCAGGAACTGCTCAGGGGGATAATCACTAGGAATTATCAAAACAATTTTCTCTTTGCTTAAACTGACTATTGTTGGAAAGCTTCTAACTGTGATTTGTGGTGGTTATTTCACAACTGACAAGTGGTGGAAGCCCTACTGTTCTAATTATTTAAAGTTAGATGAGAAAAAAGCCGGGAACAATACACTGTATGCCAGTGTACTGAGAGGCCAGCGGACGGCTGCAGATGGCTGATTAGCATTTTCTCTGTAATATTTATGATTCTGTTTAAGGTGAGTGTAAGTGGAACAGGTACATTTTTTCCCTTAAGGCTAGAACAGACATTACTGCTGCCATACCTGGAAATGTTATGTAACCATGAACACAAAAATGAGCAGGAAGTAAAAATGAATTAAGACCAAAGGCAGGCACTTGCCCCAATTTGTTCCTGCTTAGCTATTTTGGATTGGAGACTTATTACTAAAAGCTGGGTCAGCTTGGTTATCTGAACTGGCTTTTTATAGTAAAGCTGAAAGTTAAGCATGTGGTTTGCCAAAATATATTCAGTGAGAACCACTTTAAGATTAACTAACTGTGTTCCAGAGGAAACATTCCACTTTCTACCCTGCCCTGACACTCTCTTGCTTTCTAGATATTAGGAGAGTTTTAAATGCCTGGGGAAAAAAAAAAATCACTGAAGCAATTCTTAACTGCTGCCATATGAAGACTGCCTGATGTGCTTCATAGGAAAGGGGTTGGTGGGCCTTAGTCCAGCTGTCACAGACAGATGTTCACCTGAAAGCTAGGACCACAATAAAGAGTAGCAATTGGCCCCCCTGTTGGCTGCCTGAGCACAGAAGCTGATGACTGAATAAGGAAATCAAACCCCCCTCACCATTAGAGATCGGTTTCTTTAAAGAAGGAAGAGAGTACATCCACAGGGAAAATTTCTTTTCTTGCTAACATTTTGCATGAAGATGTAACACTCTAAAGCTGTTTACAGACATTAAAAAACCCCCTAAAAAACACTCCACACTTTATCAGAAGAACCAGCACATTAGTTTGACCCAACCCTGTAGCATTTGTATAGATCAGGCACTTTAGTGGGGCTTTTTGGAGGTTTTATCCAATACCTGATAGAATCAGCTATTACATAAAAGTGCCAAAAAAGCCCCACTAAAGCACCTGGTTTATACAGACGTTGGGTGACCCGGGTCCAATTAACATGATGCCTCTTCTGGATATAGGCTGGGCTCAGTGTGGGAGTGCGCCAAGTTTTAAGTGCCATTTTTTGGGGTGTGGGGGTTAACATTTCTAGGTAGCCTAAAGCATGAAGTCTAATTGATTAATTAATTTAACTGAGAGTATGAGGAAAGAAAGGTAAGAGAGATCTAGAGTGTAGCATGCATTTGACATTTCTGACATAATTCACCCGAGTGAGGAAGCAGACTTAAAAAAACCATATGGTAACAAGTAGTCTGATAGGTTTGATAAATGCAACACACAAGCAAAAAAAAAAAATTCAACCAACCATTTCCATAGTCTTCCTGCTTTACCAGCTGGAACTTTATATAGGCATGCTGGGAACCAAGCCTGAAAATATAAAACAGTTTTATAAATGTAATAAGGCACAGACCATAGAGATCAATGCTCCTCTACATGGAGCATTAACAGGATTCATTTAAGAGTCCCAAGATCTTTTTCATTTTAAAATCGGCAATAACACCACTTATTCTCCTTTCACCCCTTTCCAGATCTTTTTAGCAGGGTTATACTGCTAAATGCACAGCAAAGAATGTGGATTTAAGTACACCACAAGCAATGCAAAGACACTGGATGCATCGTCACATGCAATTAGCACAGAGCAAAACTCCAGTATAAATGCTGCGCCTGGGAACACAGCACACTGAGTCCAGGCAGAACAGCCCTGGCTGGCAGAAGACCTGGGGTGCAGAAATCAGTCTGCCAGCCCAGGACTGTTCCTCCCCAGCTCAACTTGCTGTGGGGAATGACAGTACTATACAGTGCAGGGCTAGCTGGCAGGCAGCCCCTGTACTGTAGCATCCTCCTGACCCATCCAGCCCTGGTCACCATCTACATGTATACTTTGGCATGCTGAACTCCACCATAGGATAGTACTTGCCCCATATAGTACTTAATTAATTTATTGTGCCCTGATAGGGGTGCATGTATAGACAGTGATGCTTTGCTGAGGAGCTTAGTCATCGCTGCAGTAAAGCGCATGTGTAGATGCACCCACTGCCTCCCAAATAAGTGAAAAATGTTGTTACTTATTATTTCAATCACACAAAATTGCAAACTGTGTGGCACTTGGATGTTTTACAGGGCCACTGCTTCCCTCCCTTATTTCAGACAGGGCTGCAGTAGTGGAAATGTAACTGCTGGTGCATTAAAACATGCTGCAAAGTCTTATTTACTTTATTTGTTTCACTTTGGTATCTGCAGACGACTGCTCTTCCATCCAGTCTTTCGCCTGACTGTTTTCGGACTGCTCCGACAGACTATGGACACTGCTTCGACCAGATCTTTCAGCATCTTGCACAGCAGATTTTCTACAGAGACATTAAGACAGGTTCATTAAACTGGAAGGCACCTCTTTCCTCCCTGCAGAAAGAGGAATGTTGATTGTTGTTTTACTTGTAAAGAAACTTTGAGTAATAATAGCTCCCAAGCACCATCTAGTGGTTTAAAATGTATTCTCCCTTCTAATGATTACTGATGCAGTACACAATGCTTTATGCTTTAGTCTTTAGTGCTGATGCAGAGATTAGGTGAAAAAAATTAGCCTCTGCGGCTGACGCTCTGATCAGCCAGGAATGCACTGAAGCATTCGTTTTAGTGCATCAAAAGATTTAAGGATTTTTACACTTTGATGCCTTTCGGTAACATTTAAAAGACTTCCCAGGACTAAGTGTGGTGCGTAGAGTGAGTTGCAGCAGGTGTGCAAGGCAAGGGGAGGCAGTGGGGCACTCCACAATTTGCACCATAGAATTCAAATTTCCCATCATCAGAAAATTAAGTATTTAAAACAGCAATACATCACATCTGTAAAGTATTTTGTAATCTAGGATTCCAGAAAAGAGATGTACAGAACCACTGAAACACAGACACCTCTGGGGCTGAGGATGCCAAGTAGGATCAAAGCACACTTCTGGGAGAGAAAGGAAAATTTGGCCAAAGCATGCAAAGGACAAGTCCTCTTTTTACTAAAGATGCCCTGACCTTTTTAAAGTCTAAGTGGAGCAAAGGGGAAGAAAAAACAGATACACAAACAGTGTGGTTGGAATGGACCTTGCTGAGATCTTTATCTATGGCTCCATAGGCATGTAATGCAATAAAACTCTTAACACCCAGTTTGGCTTAGTAATATATTTTGGCTGATCCCTGCACCCAAGATGTTGATGCATACATTTTCCTCAGTGATACTCAACTCTCAGCAACAGCTCAAATTCAGATCTGCCAACCTGAAGATTCTCAAACTACACAACAGGCTATATCTGGAGTTCTCAAACTTTTTAGACTCACAACACCCTTTGGAAGATACCAACTTTTAGCTTTCATATTTTTTACTACAGAAAAATAATAGAGCAATTCTGTTGCTGCAAAGAACTCAGAAAGACCACAACAGGGCAGAATGTTTTTGACACTATGAATTTTTATTTGAAATCTCTGGGTTTATCTGATGGATCAGGTTTGTACACTTAAGAGTCCTCGCATTGCATGCTACCCCACATCCCCCTTAAAAGGGTCTCAAGGCACTCAAGAGTGCTGCAGCACCCTGGTTGAGATTCATTGGGCTCTACATAGTAACATTATTTTACCAACCAAAAGAAAAGCAGACAAATCTGGGGTGGAATGCAGCAGTAGTGCACAGAAATCCTGCTTGACAGTTTTAGGACAGGAAACTAAGAGAACTCCTGTAACTCAACAGAAAGGGCAAGGGAAAATTTATAGAGGCAGAATGTAATTTCCTTTGCTGGAATTTGACCAGGGCAATAGGATTAAAGAGGAAAGAAATCTATTAAAGCATGTAAGGAGTGTATCAGTGCATTGTTCTATACCGGGGTTATTCAGGGTATGGGTCAATAGCCTACAGAGATAAAGCTAGTGCTTTAACTACTTCTCTGTAAAATGCCAGGTCTTTCAGTCTTCTGAAATAATGCATAAGTATTATTAGCAGAGTTCCAATAAGCAAAGTGATAATGCCAGCCTCACCTGGATAGTGGAGAGTCTTCCTGAGAGTCTACGAATGGTATAGGAGTCTCTGGTCTCTTGGATTTCTGAATGCTATTGCTGGATGAAGGCCTCTCCCCACTCAGGCGATCCTGTAATGAGCTCTCCCTATTGAGGTTAACTTCAGAATATGGGCAGCCTACTAGCCTGTGCAGGGGTTGGGGGGAGACAGGGAGAGAGAGAGAGAGAGACTTGACTTTTTAACCCTTTATAAAGGTGTTAAAACAAAAGATGAAAGTGCAAAAGTGTGTGGCTCCTTCTAGGAGCCAAGTATGAAATGCTTTTCAGTAATAAAGTGCATTTATAGACATGCTCTGGGAGGCAGGGAGCAGAGGAGGGGCACTTTAATTAGAGTAGCTCCAAGAGCCACATTAACTAAAGCGCCCAGAATGTCATGTGTATCAGCATCCCCACGCTGAAAATGGAAGCAGGGTGTTTTGAACTAAAGCTAATCAAATGAGCTTTAGTTTAAAGTGCCCTGCCACCATTTTTCAGTTCAGGGATGCTGATACACATGACGCTAGTCTGCTACAGCACAATAATTATCATGTTCCAAGGCACTATTATAACAGTGCATTGGAGCAGCCTCCCTGCACATGTATGGAACCCCAAAATAACTGTAAGACCAGAAGTTGAAACTCCCTTCCTCTGCGTGACGGGGTGACCCAGGAAGAGGGGTCTGCCTGGCGCCACTCCGAGATGGAGCCCAAGGCCAGTGTCTGAGCTCCGGTACAGCGGAGTCCTGCAAAAGCAGGACTCCAGAAAGATTTACCTGCAGGGATGCAACAGACAGACTGGGAGCAGCAAACCCTGGTACCATGGTGTTTTATTAGCTCCTGTGTCATCTGGCTGGCAGTCACCCAGTGGATGATGTAAAAGGGCTGTGCTGAGCTGGGCAACTGAAAGAAGGCATGGGCCTGACGGAGAGAGAGCAGGAAGAAGGGAGGCTGAAATGAGCCAGGTAGACCTGCATTTATCACCGGGAGAGGGCCCTGGGATGAAGAACCGGGGTGAAGAAGGGGCGTGGATCAGCAGCAGAGCCAGGAAGCCCAGAGGTCTGTGAGGAAGTCCCTAGGCTTGAAGGCTTGTGCACTCAGTGCTCCAGATGGTCCTGTCCTGAGGTAAGGACAAGAAGAACTATTAGGACAGGGAGGATTTGGGATATAGCCCTAGCCCGGGAGGTATTGGGCATTGGGAAGGGGTTGCACCTGAATAAAAAGGGTCACCCAGTTTGTCTGGAGGGACACATATCATTTCTGGATGATTACGTTCCTTTGATTCTTTCCTGGGCTGGACTTAAGAGTGGAGACACCCCACCGCCGATAGCACCTGAGCTGTTGGACCCTGACATTGCTAGCCAGGGGAACCAGGCATACCACAACACCCAGCTGGCATGTGGATGGGGTGTAGGGGAAGTGTAGCCTCACATCACTGGGACCCTGCACCATGAGTAACCTTGTGGGTCACCCAGAAGACACCACTGACTCCACCTTATCTTGATCATAACAATTAAGGCATGGAATGGTGAGTGGGAGGTGTCCCTCTTGTGGGGCAGGTAGACCCCTTAATGGAAGTTGTCCCCGTGACACCCTGCAACATCTGTCATGGGTTACACATTTAAGATTAGCTGTCAATCTTCCCCCTTGCAGTGTCCCCTTGATGGCCCAGTGCAACAAACTGGTCCATGGTTTCATAGTTGGTTGCGTCGGAAGGGGCCTGAGCAGATCATCAAGTCCGACCCCCTGCCATGGGCAGGAAAGAGCGCTGGGGTAAAATGACCCCGACTATTGTTGCAAGGTGAACTGTCCAACTCAAATGAAACATGTGCCTGGGGAAGGGAGAGGGGGAGACAGAGGAAGACACACAGAGAGAGACAGAGATACACGTTTTATTAGGTCATATAGTCACTACCCTTCACCTTCTCCTAAGCAAAGGTGTATTCACTTGCAGCCTATTTTGGGATGCAGCGAGGGAGAGTGGATAGTCAAGAGATCCCAGAGGAACAGAGAATAAGTATGTTTGGCACCTGCATGTCACATGCATACTGTAATGAGTAAAAATGTATTATTTGGCAAGGAAAGGTAAACCAAGGAAAGAAACTAGGAAGAAGAGTATGCTCTGAGTTGCGCTGGTGACTTCAATGGATTGACATCTACGTAAAAGAAAGCAGAATCTGTTTTAGAATCTAGTGTAGAGATCAGTGATGGAAAAAAAACCCAGTTAAAGCAGAATTTCAAGGAAGGATTTAAAAGAGGCAAGTGAGGCCACAGAGTATACAGGGTCAAGAGTGTGTTTTTAACGGCACAAAGCAGCATTGTATCTTTTGGGAAAATGAGAGAATGAGAGCATCAAGATAAGCTAACCTGGCACTGAACTGACACCACACTGTCAGAGTACAAAAGAGTAAACTTCTTTACAAGTGAGTGAAATTACAGGGTAAGCTTTCTGGACTGCCCCTCTCCATTACAGATTTCACCAACATGACTACTCGAGTAGAGAATAACATTTTATGAAAACTAATGCATTAAGGCTCAAAATTTATCTGGAAGGCAAATATAATTCATTTCAGAGATAGAAAACCAAGATACAGTCTTAGTGGATGAGCTAGCATTAGAAAACAAGGTCATCGGACTCCTAGACAGCATTGCTGCTTAATAGCTTAATAAGAACAACTATCTATTAGCCTCCTTGTCTCTGCAGAAATTCATATGAAACAAAAACAAATATTTAACACCTCTGTTGTACTTCCCAGTTTCAAAGCATTCTGCAGACATTAAGCATCTAATCTTTGCAACCCTATGTGAGGTAAGAAAGTCTAATCTCACTTTACAGAGAAAGCAAGCCAAACACAGAGTTTAATTTCACTATACTCTCACAGGAAGTCACTAGCAGAGCATGAAATTCGACCTTGTTCTGCTAACATTTGTACTTTAATAACTATGCCATGATCTTCCTTTCTCTTCATAGTCTTTTTCTTGTGTTTTCCTCTCAGAGACAATATATTCCAAAAGAGACCACTTTAATGATGGTGGGCGGTAGAAACCAAAGTGAATTGCTAATAAGGCAGATATCTGTCTAGTTTAACATTGCAATGCAATCTCTCTTACGGTACTACTGGTGCAAACTGAATCATAGTACAGTACCATACTCAGGCATGAGAGGGAGCTGCAGTCACAGATATAACAGGACTTTCCCCAACATTTCCAGTGCA
Organism: Crocodylus siamensis; assembly: GCF_052110815.1. Classification (NCBI taxonomy): domain Eukaryota; kingdom Metazoa; phylum Chordata; order Crocodylia; family Crocodylidae; genus Crocodylus; species Crocodylus siamensis. The sequence continues at coordinate 10,503,863 of NC_143401.1, forward strand.
TTACCATGGACATCAACAGAAGTCAAGAAGCTAAAGCTACAAAACATGGAAAATTATCCCTTGCACTCCATATACACGTACGTATAATGTGTTCCATAGCGGGGTCCTCTGACATGACCAATACCCTGACAGCCAGGGGTAGGGCACCCTTGCCCAACTGTTCCCATTGTATCAGCAGCTCCTAATAATGAAAACAGTTAAACAAGATCTTGTAAAAGGTCCCATGCATTAGAACAGATCAGAGAAAAGAAATGTAAATGTAAGCACCCAATGCTGTCCTCCTCACCTAGTGGAACCTGTAGAGCATGTCCAGTTTTTGCACACCAGCCTACTGGGTGAATATCTGGGCTGTCTGAATCAACCCAGAAATCATAGTTACGGTCCCACCCATCAAAATGGACCTAAAAGAGGAGCAAATAATCACACAAATAACACCACAAGTGAGAGATACAGTTAAGGTATCCAGATATGACTCAGCTTTCACTTTAACTTCTTCCTTTCTCCTCAATTTTTATAAAAAATTCCATTTGCAGCTGAAACACTGAATGCTGTTAAAGTTGCATACAATCTCCTCCTTTCACATGTTCAGCATAACTACTGTATCTGTTTTTGCTTGCTTCTGTGGTTACAAAAACCAAAGAGATCCAGCTAGCACAGTCAAATCATAGGGCCTACAATAAAGCATGGATCACAGGGATGTTAAATCGTACTCTTTAAATTTGGTTTAAATGTTTGCAAGCTGAATCACTTCATTACTTGGCTTGTGCTCCAGGATTCCAAAAATATTATTAATGCCAATAAGTTAGCCCACTCTAGTTGTTTCTATGCACTGAAACAACTAGAGTGTTTTGACAGGTCAAAGGGATGATAATAGAATATAAATCACTTCAACTTCCATGTTGCCAGTCCAAATTCAGAGTGAAGCAACAGCTATTTAAGTTGTTATGGTCTCATGAATGCTTAGTAGGCCTCTGAGAAGCAGCAAGTATTTGCTTTGGATTTGGCCAATTTGGATGGACAGTGATTCAATTTGGTGATCTGAATCACTGTCCCAATCAGAGATCTACCCATAGACTATACAGGCAGTCCTCAACGATGCTGGACACAGCTGCCTCCAGCACATGCCCACTCCCATGCCCTCCTGGACCAGCAAGCCACCAGAAGAGCAGCTCCCAGACCGGTGGCACACAGCAGCAGGGGCCTCCCTCCTCAAGTCCTGTGCCCCGCCCCCTTGGCTGGGCAGCTTGTCCCAGCCACAGCCCCAATCCCTCCCTCGCTGTGGGGACATTGATCTGCACCCCCCATGCTCTTTCCTTCTCCCCTCCGCCCACCACAACATACTTACCAGCTGGAGGCAGCTGTGTCCAGCATCACTGAGGACTGCCTGTACATGTAGTTTATGGCCAAATCTCTAAATCTAAGAGTATGCGTGGTTTCCATAGCAAGGACACAAACTAAACTTATTCTGTGCCTCAAATCAACAGCATTTTTAGATGGAAGGGTAGTTTACTTAGCTTGAAATGCATACCTTGATCTGATGGTCATCTTTATCAACAATTGTTGCCACCCTTATTAACTTGGGATTTCTCTTGTCCACAGCCTCTAACTTCATATTAACCTGAAACCCATGGGCAGGACGCTGTAAAAGATTATCGTAAATAGACTGAAAAGTCCAGGTAGCATACAGCACTAGTCATTTTTATCTTGGACACAATATGTAGGTTCTTCCATATATCCATAAACAACCCTTTGTAACTTGTCCTCAGTCTTGCATGGCGCTGACTGCTTTTGAGGTCAAAATCAGATTTTCTGAAGAGCTGTGCCGGTAGCGTGCTAAAAGCCAAATTAGAGATGTTCTGATACATGGGTCCAATATCAGACTGACACTGACATAAAGAAAATTGGCTACATAAGAAATTGGCCCAATTTGCCTGATAAATGCCCGTGCGTGCGTGCAGCCGCAGCACAGCACTCAGGCAGCGAGGAGCACAGCCTGGCAGCATGGAGAGCTGCCTAGAGCTGGTAGGTCCATTGTGGTGGAAGGGAAGGAGGGAGGGAAGGGGCACAGAGGGGCAGATCAACGCCCCCTCCTCCTGTGGTGATGGAGGGGACAGGGGCATGGGTATGGGCTGGTGCTGCCCAGCTGGGGTCGGACAGGTTGCAGGATGGACCAGCGACTTGTTGGGAGAGGAGAGGGGCTCCTGCTGTTATGAGCAACAGTGCCCAGATCTGTGCAGGGTGGGACAGGGCAGGACAGGTGAGCTGCAGCTGCTCAATGGGAAGAGCTGGGACTGTGCTGGGCGCGTGGCAGCAGCACTGGGAGTGAAATTTGGGGTGGCTGCAGCCCCGTTTGTAGCCCTCGCCCAGCTCCCAGGGAGAAGAGTCTAGTGCAGCCCCAGCTCTAGCCTGCAGCTCCCCCCCGGCCCTCGACAAGTAGCAGGTCCAATCTGCGTCCTGCTCTACCCTGCCCTGCCCGGGCAGCACCTGCCCCTGCCCATCTCCCCTCCCCTCCCCACATGCCACTTCCCTCCCCCCTCTCCTTCCAACACAACGGACTTACCAGCTGAAGGCAGCTCTCCACGCTGCACTGGAAATCGGATTGGTATTGGCCAATATGCCTCCTTAGAAAAAAAATCAGATATTGGTATTGGCCCCAAAGATCTCTATTGGTGCACCCATAAGCCAGGCTCATCAATCGGGCCAATACAGAGGACCCTTTCACAGTCAATACCAGTGACATGTATTTCAAAAAAAGGGGATAAAGATTAAAAAATGAAATTGTTAGTATTGCTCTGGCACAAAGGCCATTCATCACCCCAGGTCATTTGGTTGAATTCCCATATGGACTGGGGCATGATTTTGACACATCAAGTAGTTCAGAATATATGTTTCAGAAGATTTTAGGCAGACTATGCATTATGTCAGTGCTTTATATACAGTTGGCATGCAGCTTGGGGAAAGATCATCATGTTGCTCCCTTTCTGTGGTTGAAAGCAATCCCATTCTACCAGCATTAAAATGATTTAACTTTCTGAAGAAACATGCATAATGTGGCCTCCTTTCCATCAGGATGTTGCAATCTCAAGTTAAGCCTTCAAATACCACACAGAACTACATCCTCCTAAGCTTTCACTTCACCAGTGGACTTGGAAATAAATGCTAGTGATGTAATATTATTGCAGCATGGTTTTTATTTTACATCAAAAGTAAAATTCCACCTTATCTGGGACTTTTCATTTTAGGCCTCCCCCCATCTCAAACAGTCTTCCCAATGGGCATCTCAAAGTGAACCTGAGGCAGATCAGATCTTGGCTTTGAGCTTGGGTTTAGGAATGCCCCTTCTAGAAAAACAGTTTTCAACCTGGAAAAATTTTTAATTCTGTGTAAGTTTTAAAATGCTACTCAGCTCCAACTATTTCCAGCAGAACCCTAGTATCCTATGTAGAAATTTTTCACAGAAACACACTCTTCCATTTTAAACTAGTTAGCTAGAGAACAATAACCAAACTTTTTCTGCCCCACTGCAAAACTCATGGGCTAATAAGACATCTTGTTCTCTAATATCCTTCTATTGAAAGCTGCTTTCTGTAAAAATAAGGATGTCAACCCTACAACACTTGAAAATGCATGGAAGGAGGAATGGATGGTCCTGGAGTAAGTTTACCAATTTCTTCATAAGAACTGTGTAATTTCTATCTCTATATCACTGCTGCTCTTTCCAGAGTATGAGAGAAACCCTATCTGATGCTCTGAACATCTCTGCTCGCTCTCTCCCTCTCTCTATATATATGTATCTTTATTCCTCTGGAGGTTCTCCTCACATCTAACCTACGCATTTCCGTTCTAGAGGATATCGTTTCTGTCCTTTTGGTTGAAACCAAACTTCCTATTATATGAAGAACAGTCTAGGGATGGATGCCAGATCTGTACATAGACCTATCGTCTTTGATTAAACACATAACCAAGGTTTCACTGCGAGCATGCCAAGATCTGAAACCCTCTTAGATAAGGATGTAGCAAATAGACTGGATGCTTTCACATAAGTAAATTGGATGCTTATTTTGCTGGGATCCTATGACCCCAGCTGACTTACTGCCCTTCAGGCAGGCGGCTGGACTCGATGATCTTCCCAAGGTCCCTTCCAGCCCTAATGTCTATGAAATCTATGAAAGCAGAGGAAGAACCTACCAACCATGAAGTTGAGATGTGTTTTTTTGGACTTTAACTCACTGATTAAGATCATACTGGATCTCCTTATTGCCAGAGTGCTCATAAAAATAATGGTCCTCAGGAAGAATGTTACATGATGATGACAAGATTCTCATGATGCTTTAAGAACAGCTGCTGCCCACACGGCCAACTTGTTTTTCCAAAAACCACTGCCCTTAAGCCATGGTCAAGATATTTTGTAAAACTACTAAAAGATCCCTTTCTTCAGATGACTTGCTCTAATGCATGTCCCTTGTAATACCCACATCTAAGCTTCAAATGATACACAGACAGTATTTGTGATTTTTTCTCTAAGATACTATGGCAGCATTTATCATCATCTTAGTCGTCATCTTCTTTCATATGACATTTTAGGATTACAACATTCACAGATTAATATTTAAATGTGATAACCATTCAACTGCTTTGGGGTAGCTGCATGGATTGATTTTAGATTGCCATTAAATGATCTAATTGGGCAATCGTTCACAATCTATTGCACTGTCTGAAAAATCACACCACAATCACAGCCCAGACTCTCTTTGATTCTACATTTGTGGAGTAGGTGATCACATTTTCCATGAAGTGTCTGGATGTGATTCAGGGAGGAACAAATCCTTCTCAGTAGATGAAATCCTGGCTGGGGGACTGTAGGGTTGCTGATGATATATTTCTGTGGCAAGTTGGTATTTGCCCAAGCTTCCCTCCATTGTTCTTTGGGGCTCCTGTTATCATCACAGAGCTTCTTGATGTATTTCCAGAAGGGTTTTCTAGATTGAAGCCTATCCGGTGGTGATGTCCTTGTTGATTGGGAGGTTTGGGTTACCAATGGCCTTATGGTATTCCCTCACGCAAAGATTATCTCAGTTCTTTCCTCTGAACTACCCAGTCAAATTTATGCAGTATTTGGGTAGCAGTTTCAGATAGGTCCCCTATTGCACTTGAGTATGTGGGCACTTACTTGTATGTCAGGACTCAGAGAGGTGACCCCGATACATGTACATTAGATTTGAGAACACAGACATGAGGATTTGTATTAACGCCATGACCTGTTCCCTCACAATCATTTTCAACATCTTTGTTCTCAGGTCATAGGTGAATGAGCTACCAAGAGATAAAAAGGAATTCACCACATGTCAGCAGCCCTGTAGTAACTGCCTGTATGCCTGATTTTCTCCAAAGTAACTTGTGACATCTTAGACCTCAGTGGAAGAGAGCTAAGCTGCCATGGGTCAGCCTCTATTTATTGCAAGGTAAGAGTACACACCAAAACAGTTATCACAGAGCAGAGACTGTGCAATAAATCCCCACCTGCTTTCACCTTGTAGTAGTTTGTTTGTGTGCTCATCCCCTTAATGACTGGGGAAAGGTATAAAGGAGCCATTCAGCTCACCTGTGAGATAACAGGCCCCACAACCTCTACTTTTAATATGCCTCTTTCTTATGTAATGCCTCTTCTGGATTTCTCATTAGATGCAACTAAGTGCATCTGTAGACTTCCAGCCTGGCTTGTGATGCACCAGAAGGCTGCTGTTCTAAATTAGATGCCTTTGGCCTTACAGGCATCATTGTTGAATCACCTCACTCTGACTTTCCCTCCTGATGTACAATTACTGAGCATTAGAGTAAGTTTTTTCCCGGGATATAAATAAAGCTACTTCTCCAAGCAGTTGGTTTTCTGCCTTTTCAGCAGAAATTAAAAATTAACAAGAGACTTCCACAATAAGCAGCTATATCCAGTACTCAGGCTGAGAATGCTGTTTTCAAGTTTAGTCTGAATACTCTCTCATCTATGGGTTCACCAGGAACACTCCTTCAGCTAGTTATCTTGTCCATCACTAAGGAAACAGAAGCAGGATTGATCTTAGGCAGAGGAACACAAATCTTTTACTGCTTTGGTAAGGAAGATTTTTGACAGGAAATTCTCACCCAACACCTTAATTACACTATCATAACCCAGGTGAGAAAGAATTACGTAGCTCTTCTTCAACATTGTTTGGAGAATCTCGCTCATGAGAGGTATAAAGACTTTGCTTTGACCCTTCAAGAGCTATCTATGACCCAAATACCCTGCATCAGTCCCAGGCCAGAAGAGGACTTATCAGATACTAAAAAGGCAATTGGCAGGCATGTATCTTTGCACATTTTCCAAAGGAAAATACCATATTTTCTTACATACAACAAGTATTCTTTTCCCAAAATCCAGCTGTGGGAAACTGGAATGTGCATTATAATCAAGGAAACAGGGTAACAGCACTTTCTGCTGCCCAAGCCCCTGCAAGGGGAAAACAGGTGTAAAACTGTCTGTGCCTTAGGCGGAGCTCCCTAGCTGATAGTGGTGGACACTTCCCCAGTTAAGGCTCTCAAGAATAGCTCTGTCTTTCAAAAACAAGCTGTGCATTTTATTTAGGGGCATGTTATAAATAAGAAAATATGGTAATAGCCAGTTTATGACCTGTGGGACTACTGGCAGCTGGAAAGAGAAAGATCTTCTTCCCAGCGATGGAGAAATAAATGTCATGCCATGCTCCCCGCTACCAAGTTTAGGAGGAGAGGGGCCGGCCACACAGAACAGTAAGTGATCTGGAGCCACTGGACTAAAGGATTTATTTTTATTAGGAAGAAAGCAGGAACTAGTACCTTTCACATGAGCTGAGGAACTGCAGTTAACACAGTTCAAGAAAAAGGAAACACGAGGCTATGTAGCCTCCTTAGATATCTCGGCAGACACCATGTTAATAGTGTGGCTGGATCCTGGAATCTTTTCTTCTGAGTTTCTATGGGGGGCACCTACCTCCACCCTCAAGATTCCCAGAGAAAGGAGGGTCCAGAGAAACTCCTTTGTTTGTGCTTCAAACTATGGGAATGGGGGTCTTAAGTCCATGGAGGAGAGTTAGGAGGCTTTGTGGGGGAAACAAAAGAAAATTGTACACTTGGTTTAAGTCTACTAATTCTGGTCCTGAATAAAAGGAATTTCCACGTATCCTGCTCCATCATCTCAGCTTGGACCATGCCCACAGGCCAAGTGACAGCTTCCAGGTTGCATCAGGACCCCAAAGTGTAGGGGACTGCTAAATGTCTGCCACTCCTGGGGCGAGATGAGAAGTTCTTCCAGCCCCTCTCAGAATGCCAAAAGAATGATTTTTTTAGTTAGGCTTTGAAGTCTTCCCAAAACTGCTAATGAAAAACCTGAAAAAACAGTTAGTTAAAAATCTTTTTGAAATCCCATGAAAGCTCCGTTCCAAAGGGGGCCCTGGAGTCTGCCACATGTGCTGCTTCAAGGCAGAGAATTCGGAGCAATCTTCCTGAGCCTTCTAAACACAGGCTCAGAGCAAAGACCTGATTTAACCAAGTTGACATGGATGCAAGGAATGCCTCACTGCTAAGGCTAACTGATCTGGAGGGAACCAAGCACTAGTCTCCTGGCCTAGTGAGATAAGAGAACTTCACCAACCAATTTAAATGCTCTTGCTGGGGCTGCCTGGGAATTGGTTTCTTCCAAATATTTCTCCCACGAGAAGCTTTTGGAATCCTTATATTCTGTAAAAGATAAAAGACCATCTCAAGAACTAATCACAAGTCATAAGAACAAAAAAGCTATGTAATATGCGAGTATTCGGTGACTTCAGCATTCACAAGAGATGGCAGCTTGACATCCTTGCAGAACTAAGCTGTTAATTCCTACAGACAATTTATAACCCAAGCAGTGAGTTATAAAGCAAGTTTCCAAAGTCTCAGACCTGACCTGGAGAAACTGAAATAGTTTTTTTCTATACTGCTTTATCAATTCTTATATGTCAGCTGCCATTTAAGAGCTAATCATGTATTTTTGTAATGGGAACTGAGATGAAATAATCAATTTTTTTTTTTTGTTATTTAACCTATATCTGAACAGCAGTCAGTTTGTAAAGACCTTCTGCTGCTAGCTAACTACTAACTCATATGCTAAATGTAACTTAGCAGATTGGAGGTCAAAGATTCCATTCTTCCATTACCGTACAGAACAGAAACAGATTTGTTGTATTGTTATAACTATGAAATGTGTTGTCTTGTAGCAAAACATTTAAAGATAATTTTAAAACACCATTTAACCTTGTTTCCTCCCCTCTGTCACCATCTCTACTATTCAAAACCTTCTTAGTAGTCTGAATTTGTTGGTCTCAGTATGTTTCCCAATGGACAGGTATCCTATCACAAAAACATCAAAGCATGTGGCACACTGTGGGCTTCCTTTCTGACTATCTCAGGGACCAAGATTGAATGGAGACTTGCACTACACTGTGAACACCACACGCATGATCACATCTACTATTTAACCTGTTAAGCAGATAAATACAGAACAGTCTCTTTCTCACCTGTTAATCCAAAATTAAGTGGATTCTTTTTAAGCATTTGCCAAAGCCTAAAGATACCCATGTTCTTCTACAATTATCATTGTCCTTTTGCTAGCATTCCATGTTACCTACTAAACTTCAACGCAATAAAAATAAACATAACTACTATCATACTTTGGCATAGCTCCACCTTCAACAACATAAATACCCATTCCTTTTTCTTCCAACATACCTTCAAGAAAATACTGTATCTACCACAAAACTCCACCTTTCTTCCCAATCTTATTCAATCCCAAATTATAAAAGCCTGTTCCACTGGCCTGAAAGAACTATTGAATAATAACTGGAGTTGCAATTCAATGAGTATTAACAATAACTCTGCTCAGCAAAGAGAGGAAAGTTCAACTGAATTGAACTTATAACTTGCAAATGCATAATTACATGGGAGATAGAACTTGCAGGTCTTTTGACTGAAGCAGGAAACAAGACTTCCTTTCAACATACCAGGTGGTGTTGTCAGTGGGGTTCCAGTTTCTTGGCAGTAACCAACAGGACGAATGTATGGGCTGCTAGCATCACACCTGGATCAAAAGGAAAAATTTGGCACCAGTCAACTTCAATGCAGAAGAAACGCAGCAGCTCAAATGCTGTCTGATGTTTCTTTGCTGGAGCCCCAGATGCTTTCAGTGCATGTGATCATGATGTACAGGACAACTGTTACCTGGATGGAATTTATAAAGTAACATTTTCAAGATATTTAAGCTGTTCCTACAAGCAGAGCAAATACAAAAGAGCGAAGTATGCATTTGGAATTTAGAAATGTGGGAGTATCTGCATTCTTTTAATATCTGGACAACCAGATCAGCTAAAATAAGAAAGAAACAAAGTCCCTCAAACATGCAATAAAATCCCTATGTAGATAACAACAAGGTTACTGGGGGGGCATGCAAGGCAGCGAAAGAGATAGGAAATTATTTGAAGACTCTAGCTTGAGAACTGTAAATGCTATTCCTGAATGAAATCTGAAGCTAAGTAAAATCTGTTCAGCTCGGGATCATAGAAAAGTGGGTTTGAAAGGACCTCACAAAGTGATCTAGTCCAGCCCCCTTGCTCAGGGAAGAATCATCCCTAACTAAACCACCCCAGCCAACAGTCTAATCTGCTCTTGAAAATTTCCAGAGCTGAAGATTCTCTGGCTAAAAAGACACGCCCCCCCCAATTCTCTGAGCAAAAATACTCAAATCCACATTTTTATGTGATTAAACTGAAATGCCACTACTTATATAGGTATCAGTTGAACACAGTGTTATACTGATATATTTACCCACAGCCCTCCAAGCTGCATTGTCTGTCCCCTGCCTATCCCCACAGCTGGAGTATTGCATCCAGTTCTGGGTGCCACACTTCAAGAGGAATGTTGACAGCATGGAGAGGGTCCAGAGGAGGCCACTCGTATGATCAGGGGACAATAGGGCAGGCCCTATGAGGACAAGCTACGGGACCTGAACCTGTTCAGCCTCCAAAAGAGAAGGCTGAGGGGGGATCTTGTGGCCTGTTATAAACTAGTCGGGGGGATCAGCAGGCATTGGGGAAGTCACTGTTTCCCCGAGCACCGCCAGGAGTGACCAGGAATAACGGTCACAAGCTGGCAGAGGGTAGGTTTAGGTTAGATATCAGGAGGCGCTACTTCACAGTCAGGGCAGCTAGGGTCTGGAACCAGCTTCCAAGAGAAGTGGTGCTGGCTCCTACCTTGGGGGTGTTTAAGAGGAGGTTAGATGAACATCTTGCTGGGGTCATTTGACCCCAGTATTCTTTCCTGCCATGGCAGGGGGTCGGACTAGATGATCTGCTCAGGTCCCTTCCGACCCTACAAACTATGAAACTATGAAACTAAGACCAGTTCCAAAACCCTATAATTTGAAATACCAAAGTTTAGCAAAACTCTAGATGAAGTCTACTCTTGAGAATTAGAAAGTTAAAGATCAGCTAGGGAGATCTAAAGCCATGCAGATGCCTCTTTGCCTACCTGGCAGAAAAAAAAAAAAAAAAGGAGGGAAGAGAGAGTTATAATAGTCAAACCACCACTACATGAAGTTGACGGGTGAAAATCTGTATGCTTTGTACTTCTTTCACATAGCATTTTAGAAATTAAACTAAAAACTGGATACACTTGTCATCAGTTGAGACATGAAATCAAGAGGAAAGCTTTTCCATTTACTAGCATTCAATACAGTTTCAGGGATAGAGCAAGAACTTAGGACTCAGGAGATCTCATATGGAATGTGGTGTTAAATAATCATGTGAAAACCACCATGAGATTCTCATTTCCAGGGATCCTAGTTTTTGGTTTAAAAATCCTAAATTCTCTGGCTAAAAAGACACCCCTCCCAATCTCTGAGCAAAAATACTCAAATCCACATTTTTCTATGATTAAACTGAAATGCCACTACTTATATAGGTATCAGTTGAACACAGTGTTATACTGATATATTTACCCACAGCCCTCCAAGCCCTGCTGGTGTCCCCCACCGCCAACATGAGGAAGGGAGTGAATGTGTGGGGATGGAGGGGTGCGGGCACAGGCAACGCATAGGGGGATAGGCAGGGGACAAACAATGCAGCATGGGGGGGCCACATACCCCTGTTTTCTGCAACCGCAGTGGGATGCAGGGCTTCAGCTGGGCTGGAACCACCCCATTGCCTGTGCTTTCCTGTCCCCACCTCCCAACATGTCACCTGTTCCCCCCTGCCATAGACTTACCTGGAGGGAGCTGTGGGAGCTGCTCTGTACTGCTGCCCACCTGTCTCATGCACATGATGCCCCCTGTACATGCATATGGTGCTCTGAGTCCTGCTCTCCCCTCAGCCCCAAGCAGGCCCTTGCAGGCTGGAACTGTGCTAACCTGCAAGGGGAAACCCGCAGGTTCCCATGTTTTTCTCCTTTTTCTCCCTTAAAGGAGATTGCTATGATTTTCTCCTTTGAAGGAGAAAATCCACATTTTTATCTGTTAAAGAGGAATATCTGCATTTTTCCACTTTTTCCCCACAGGAAAGGGAAAAACTGGATCCCAGTTCATATCTAAGATGCAATAAAAGTGCAGGTCAGGATTTTTAGAAATTGTTGCCTAAACTTAAGCATCTATGGGTAGGTACAGATGTAACGATCATACTGATACTAAATTATATCAATATAAACTTTACAATGCATCCGTTACATCTACTTGATCTTATAGCAGTATAAAGTGTAGTAGCCACACCCGTGTTCCATTCAGGGTTGCAGATGTTAACAGTTGCATCAAAATAGCCATGCCTTTTGATCACTGTAACAAGGAACCCTCATTCTGTTACTTAGGGAGGGCTAGGAAAGCAGCAGATGCAGCAAGTTCCTTTAAGTGTCTCTGTGGCCAAGATAAAGGCAGCTGGCAGGGCTAGAACTAAGGAGCAGCCCCTGGGCTTAGATCATATAATAAGATCAACTGACCAGAAGACACAGGAGAGTTCAGGGGGTGAACAGGTTGTGTCTTCAGGCTGAAGGGGCAGTCTAGCCTTCGCTGAGGAAGGGGAAGGATCCCTCAGGTGGGCTGCAGTGGGGCCTACAAGCAAAAAGGGGAGCCCTGGTGAGTAAGGGCTGAGAGAGGTTTTTTTGGCGTGGCTTCTTTCCTTTTCCCTGCACAGAATTCAAAAGGATAAACAGGGCTGACTTATTACAAGTGTCTGGAGAGGCAGTAATTTTTAGTTGAAAGTCATTGCTTGCATTTTTGTTTCAGTCTGTCCAGAGGACCAGAAGCACTGTGAGGGAAGATGGAAGTCAAAACGCATGTGCTTTAAAGTGCCCCGTGTGTTTTCACCCCTTGTGGGTGTGGGGTCATACGCTGAGAGAGAGGGGATTTAACCCCTTTAAGGCTGAGGAACTTGGAGGACCCAGAGCCCTATTGTGGAGCCTAATTCCCAGGTGTCCTGCTGCTACCGAAGAGCCAAGGCCAGAGAAAGGGGGCCCTGGGCTAAAGGGAGAACTAGAGCAGGGGTGGGCAATTATTTTGGCTGGAGGGGCATTTAATGACTTGTGGGGACCTATCAAGGGCCACATGCATCTCTCTTTCTCTCCTCTTCCTTCTCTGTCTGTCTGCTTCTCTTGCTCTTCTCTCGCTCTCTCGCTCCCCCTTTCTTCCTCCTGAACCCAGTTAGAGCTGTAGTGTGCCAGAGCCCTGAAGCTCAGCTGTGGGCACAGACAGGGACTTCTGTGGCAGTGGGGGGAGGTGGCAGCATCAACTGTGGGGGCACCCAGCAGATTCTGGAGACCTGACATGGAACCTGTAGGCAGTGCCACAGCTGATGCTGCTGCTTACCTAGCATGGCAGAAGCTCTTGCCTGGGGTCCCCAGCTGATGCTGCTAGTGTGGCAGTGGTGGCTGCCGTGTTCCCAAGTACCCCAGCTGACAACCCCTGCCCTATACCATGCTTCATCCTCACAGATGGAATCCTTCATAGATGTTGTCTTTCACCTAAGCTCTCTTCTGGTGGTCCTGGACCCCCGCTGGTCCCACTCTCAGCCTCTCACTAGGCCCTGGATCCCTCCCTGGGCCACTAGGAACCTCCTCCTCCCCAAACCTCCAGACTGCTTTAGGTGTTATCTCCAAGCTGACCTTCTGGAGCTACAGCCATCCTGCAGAGATGGTGTTCTCTCAGCAGGCTCTGACCTGTTACTGCTGGCGTCTCTCAGGGCCTGGGCTTATGCCTTCTCTGGCTGGGTCAACTGACCCCGCAGTTAGCCCTGGCACACACCTGCCAGCAGCACTGCAGGCTGCCTGGCCTCTTTAAGTGGCAGGGACCCCAAGTGCCCTGCCACAACATCCACCTGCAGCCAGCTAACATTCTAATACAAAGTCTATTGAATTTAATGGAAAGATGTTCAGTGATTTCACAAAGTTTTGGATCAGGCACTAAGTGCTTGCTTATATTTACATAAGTGGCCAGACTTTCAAAGCAGCTGGGCACCCAGCAGCCCCTGCTGGTATCAGTGAAAACCACAGGGCACTCATGCTGTTGAAAATCAGAGCACATTTTTTTTTAGAAGTCTAAAAATGGAGTTAAAAGCCTTCAGCTAGGGAGTCATTTGAAAATCCTGGCTCTCAAGTATGAGATATTATGTACTTCACGGCAGGACCATAAAATGGAAAAACACTGTCCCTTTGCAGAAGCATTTTCTTTACCAGTAGTCATAACTCTCGTCCCAGTTGTCAAAATGAATTAGCAGCCGGTTATCCAACATATCAGCAACGGTTGCCACGCACATCAAAGATGGATTCTTTCTGTCCACTGCTTCCAACTTCATTCCCACCCGAAATCCAGATGGCATGACAGGCTAAAGAACAGAACAGAGAAAAAAGAAAATCAACAATCAAGCTCTCTGCCAGATCATTTAAATTACCATGCCTATCTGGCTCAGGTTATTTATATAAAACAGTATAAGAAAAAAACCCATACTATAGCTACCTGCTTGACAAAACATCTGGCAGAAAGGTTACAGCCAAGATTTCCATGTGTTCTGGCAACAATCCCTATTATTTCTAACAGAGACTTAGTGAAACTTGAATACTATTTATTTTCAATTACATCACACCCAGTCAGGTTCAGAGACAGAAATACAGACTGCCCTTCTGATAACGTGTACTGCCAGCCTTGTTGTATCAATGGAGGAAGAGTCAAATGTGACTTTTAGGTATACAGCTGGGTCCAAAGCAGAGACAGACTTACATAGCAAGACCATGATAACCACAGGAATTTAATCTCCATCCTTTTGCTGCACAAGTAATTTGGTGTGGCTGACAAATGGTCCTATGCAAATAATGGTGGCTTGAAATGAAAATAGTGGTGGGTGAAGAATTACAAATGTATATGAGGAACAAATCCTTGCACACACAGGGATATTGCTGGATAATTAGAAATGTATTTGAGAGAGATTAGAATAAAGGAAATTCTGACAATTGTCTTGACTGGGATCCAGGTACAACATTGTGTTTAATTAATGCAAATGTAAATCTTTTTCTTTGATCACAAAAAGGAGGGAAATATAAATTCTCTGCATGTGAAGTTAATGATCGTTTTTTGCTTTTATTTTTTAAAAGGAGAGAGACATTACTCTGGTTTCCCATCTTACAAATAAACTAATGTGGGCAACAGCAGTACAAACAGCTGATTGTGTGATGTCCTTTAGGGTTATAAAAGAACACATTAATATTCTGGTCAAACTTTTAGGATTTGCTTAGCATAAGACTTCTTACCTATTAGAAGTAGCCTTGTAAGAAGAACCCACAGTGAGTGGAAAACACCACTGCTGCCAATGTATTTATCTCACGTCCCTAGTCTTAGCGTTGGACTTGTGGGGGGGGAAAGGGACTGTCATAGAGCCATAAATGAAAGAGGACCAAGAAGAACAAGGAAGCCTGTTGAATGTTTGCAATGTCTATATACATATGGCAGCTGTATGGGAATAAGTGAAACCTTAGTACAAACTGGGGAATAATTATTGCCACAGAAACTGGTGAGAAAAATCACAAAACTAGAACACTGGGATAGAAGGGTACAGATTATTTAGAATGGACAGGTAAGGGAAAAAAGGGAGCAGGTGTTGCACTGTGAATATATACCATTGCTATGAAGTTCAGGAAGAGGTAGGAGACAAGTTTGTTTAAAGTCTCTGTGCCCAGACAAAAGGGGAAAAGAATAAGTGATGTCATCATAAAGGAACCTACCTCTACAGATCACTGTATCAAGAGAAAAAGGCGGACAAAGCTTTTTTAACAACCATCAGAAACAGTCAAAGCAAAAAACCTGGTGGTAATGGGAGAGTTTATCCAGATATGTCTTGCAAAAACAGACAGCTTATGGAGCTCCTGCAGTATATTGGGAACTATTTTGTTTCAAAAGATGGAAGAAGCTACTAGAAAACAAATATTTTAAATTTTAACAGGGAGACAGACTGAGACTCTAAAGATGGAAGATAACAAAGGTGAAAATGATCATGAAGTGATAGAGTTCAATATTCTGAGGAAAGAAAGGTGGGAAGAGGGTTGTGATTGATGGCAGTCACTCATCATGGTGCCCTGTGACCAGTGGGGTCCCTCAAGGCTCTGTCCTGGGACCCATACTGTTCAACATCTTCATTAACGATGTGGACATTGGAGTCAGGAGTGGACTGGCCAAGTTCGCCGATGACACCAAACTTTGGGGCAAAGCATCCACACCAGAAGATAGGCGGGTGATCCAGGCTGACCTGGACAAGCTCAGCAAATGGGCAGACAAGAACCTCATGGTGTTTAACACGATAAATGCAAGGTTCTCCACCTTGGGAGGAAAAACCTGCAGCACCCTTATAGGCTCGGCAGTGCTACGTTGGTTAGCACTACAGAAGAAAGAGACTTGGGGGTCATCATTGACCACAAGATGAACATGAGCCTGCAATGCGATGCTGCTGCTAGTAAAGCGACCAAAATGCTGGCGTGCATCCATAGATGCTTCTCGAGCAAATCCCGGGACGTCATTCTCCCCTTGTACTCGGCCTTGGTGAGGCCGCAGCTGGAGTACTGCGTCCAGTTTTGGGCTCCACAATTCAAAAAGGATGTGGAGAAGCTTGAGAGAGTCCAGAGGAGAGCCACGCGCATGATCAGAGGTCAGGAAAACAGATCTTACGATGACAGGCTGAGAGCCACGGGACTCTTTAGCCTGGAAAAGCGCAGGCTCAGGGGTGATCTGATGGCCACCTATAAGTTTATCAGAGGTGAACACCAGGATCTGGGGGAACGTCTGTTCACCAGAGCGCCCCAAGGGATGACTAGGTCAAACGGTCACAAACTCCTGCAAGACCATTTCAGGCTGGACATAAGGAAGAATTTCTTTACTGTCCGAGCCCCCAAGGTCTGGAACAGTCTGCCCGCGGAGGTGGTTCAAGCACCTACACTGAACACCTTCAAGAGCAAGAATACTTATCTTGCTGGGATCCTATGACCCCAGCTGACTTCTTGCCCTTTGGGCAGGGGGCTGGACTCGATGATCTCCCGAGGTCCCTTCCAGCCCTAATGTCTATGAAATCTATGAAATAAGAGCAGCAGAATAAGGACAGATTTAAGAAAGTAGACTTTAACAAAAACAAAAAAAAATTCAGGAAACTGGTAGACAGGGTCTCTTGGGAAGATAGTCTGAGAGATAAAGCCATGCAGGAAAGCTGGCTGTTACTGAAGGAGATTATACTAAATACACAACAGTGAAGGAAAGAGAGGAAGCATAGTAAAAAAGTCACTATGGCTGTATCAGAAGCTCGTCAATGACCTGAAAACCAAAAAGGAATGATAGGAATATTGAAAACAAGGGCATATAAGCTAACAATAAGTAAGAAGAAACAGCACCAGTTTGTAGGGATACCAATCAGAAAAACTAAGACACAAATGACTTTCATTTAGCAAAGGACATAAGAGGGAAAATAGAAAAGATTCTATAAATGCTGGAAAACCAATGGAAGCGTAAGTCCATTATTAAAAAGAAAATTAAAGCAAATATTAAACGATGCAGAGGAGGCTAAATTACTCAGTGTCTTCTTTGTTTCAGTTTTCACCTTTAAGGTAAACAGTCACCTGATATTTAACACAATTAATTTTAACAAGGATATAGGAACATAGGCCAGAGTAGAGAAAGAACACGTTAAAGAGTATTTAGATAAAACAGATGAGTTCACGGTGGCACAGCCTGATGAAATTCACCCTAGAGTGCTTCAGGAACTAGCCATCAGCAATTCATCTTCAAGTACCTGTGAAGGACAGGGTAGGTCCCAGAAGACGGAGAAGGGCAAACGCCAGGTCCCGGAAGACTAGAGAAAAGTACCTGTCTTTAAGAAAGGAAGTGGGAAAAAAAAAGGAGGGCCCATAACTAGGAATCTACCTGTTATAGGGAGTGAAAGTGATTGTTGTGGGCTGCTCATGATGTGCAGACCTGACTTGGAGGCCTTTTCATAGCGAGCCTGCCCCTTGCCACTGGTTGGCCAAGGGCTGTATGTCATGCAGCCAGCCCTGCCCCTCGTCGCTGACTGGTGGAGAGGGGTGGCATCATCCTGGCTGCTCCCTTTCACACCAGAGGCTCCCCACTCCCTCCCCGGCTGGCTGCAAAGCCAAGCCACAGTGGCCATGAAGATTGCTGGCTCTTGCTAAGGAGCCATTTTATTGCATTTTATTTTCAGGGTTTTGTTTTTTTTTTTTTAATTTTGTGGGTTTTGTGGACAATGCCCAATTTTGCAGTTTTCAGGAAATCCCCCAAACTGCAAATTAAGTAGGTTCCTACCCATAAGTATAGCTCAGAGTGTCTAACTTCTATCCCCAAAACCAGCGGTGCTCAATTTTTGGCCCTGTGGGTCAGATGAGTGGCGTGAGGGTGGTCCGCAGACTGGACTGAGCCCTGCATGCCAGGATTGGATCCTGAGGACCTGGTGCTGCCCCCCCCCCCGCCCCTCAAGTTGGGGATGGGCCCAGGGGCCTGGTGCTGGCCCCACCCAGCCCTGCACCCTATGCAAGAAGCAGAGCTGGGGACTCTCCACAGGTCCAGATATCTGGACTAGGGAAATGGTACCACTTTTTATTCCACGACTTCTCTACCACCAAATTTCCAGACCTATAGGGAGTCCCATAGGCTGGATGTCATGGCAGCCCAGGCCAGATCCAACTGTAGGCCAGGGATTGAGCACCCCTGCCTGAAACAAAATCAGGTATTAGAACAAATTACTAAACGATCAATTTACAAATACCTAGAACAGGGGTGGGCAAAATATGGCTCACGGGCCACATCTAGCCTGCCAACTGACTGGATCCACCCTGCAGCTGCCCCTGCAGCACTCTACATAGGGCCAAGGCACCCCCAATCCTAGTAGCCAGCCCCTGCTACACTCCCACCCATGCCCACCAGCCTGGGCCTGGCCAGCGCATGTAGCTTTGTTCCCAGTACAGATGTAGCCAGTCAGGTGTCACTCTCCTCCCTTCACTCTTCCTCTTGTTTCTGCCCCTGCTGTGCTGCTTGCTTCGGGTGGGTAGGGGGAAGCTTCAGCCAGGTGGTTCCTCATAGCACTGGGTGGATGAAGTGGGTAGGTGGCCAGGAGCTGGAGCCAGAGTCCTGTACACTGGGGCAGAAGCTACCTAGCTGAAGTTTCCCCTCCCCATCTCCCACCAAGAGCAGCACAGCAGGAGCAGGAGGAGCATGAGTTGTCACTAGAGGCGAGGGGAGCACAGCAGAACTCAGCTGGCTGCAGCTACACCAGGAACAGACCTCTTGCTTTGCGAGTACCCCGGAGGTTGGGCAGGGGCAGGTGTAGGAGC
Source organism: Crocodylus siamensis (assembly GCF_052110815.1). Classification (NCBI taxonomy): domain Eukaryota; kingdom Metazoa; phylum Chordata; order Crocodylia; family Crocodylidae; genus Crocodylus; species Crocodylus siamensis. Next base: position 10,522,757 of record NC_143401.1, read on the forward strand.
TTGCAGGGGTGAGGCAGGCCTCAGGAGTGGCGGGGTGAGGTGGGAAAGATGGGGCAGGATGTGGCATTGAGGGCAGTGAGGTCCCACCGAGGCAGGTCCTGGCAGTGGCCAGGTTGAGGCTGCCCAGTGCCGGGGTCTGCCTGTCCACCCACCCATCTGTGCTGCATTGCAGGTCTATCCACCTGTCTGCCCACTGGGCACAGGGCAGTGGAGCAAGAGCTCTGCCGGAGTGAGGGCAGAGGGGACTGCTCCCTCTGCACCACATGAGCAGATGCCAGCAAGCCCAAGGCTGGATCCAGATCTGGTTGCTCCTGTTGGCTAGGGCTGCAGAGACGGTGGAAATACATTGGGTTGGAGCACCAGCTCTGTCCTCTGGCTCAGCCCACAGCAATCTAGATCAGTGGTCTCCAACTTTTTAAAGTAGATCACTTTCTGAATTAAAAAAGCAACCCAAGATCTAATCTGCACTGCCACTTCTCCCCCCATCCCCCAAAGGTCAGTCTGTGGGAACAGAAAAGGCGGGGGGCGCAGATCAAGGTGGAGGAAGAAAAAGTTATACGTGGGCATGCCCCCTACAGCAGGTAAGTCTGTCCCCCACTCCTCCCAGCCCCTGCTCCTGCCTGTACCCCACTCCCTTCCTCACCACTGAGGCCTCAATCTGTCCCCACCCCACAGCAGTGAGGGATGCACAGGCCCTACACAGCTGGGGCATGTGCCAGAGTCACAAGTGGCTCATCCAGAGGGTGTGGGGAGATGGGGCATGCCATATGTCCCTGGATCTTCACGCTGACTGGGCTGGCTGCTGCTGCAGGCTGGGGCAAGGGCTGCAGCAGGCTCTTCCCAGAGGCTCCATCCCACGCTCCGCTTGTGCAGAGCCTGCCCCTACTCCATCCCCACTCCCTCCCTCACTGCTGCTGCAGCCACTCGTGCTGCCCCATGTTTGGGGGTGGGGGGGACATGTGCCCCCCAAGACCTGTGTGCAGCAGAGGCAGCTGCTGTTGCAGGCTGAGCTTTGCATCTTGAGCCCCGCTGTAGCAGGCCCAGGAGCTGACAAGGGCCTATCATCCAAACTCCACTTTGTTCCCTAAAGGCAGCTTCCCTATCAAGGCATGACAGGCGAGATTACAGGGTGGAACCCCGAGAAGCCAAAGGGGGCAACTAAGTGAGGCCTAGGCAGTGGCCAGGAGTGGTGGCTTCACTGGCCCAGCACCAATCATGTTACACAGTTCTATTAATTTTTTTTCATTAATGGACTGGGTAATAGAACAAAAAAGTACATTTAAAATATCTTCAGATGAAACCCTGCAAACGTTTTGGAAGACAGAGCTGGAATTCAAAATGATCATGAGAAATAAAACTGAAGAGACCATCCGAAATCCACAGGATGAATTCAATAAAGACACATACATAGTACTATATTTAGGAAAGAAACATCACAACAATGGGAAATATCTGGCTAGACAGCACTATGGCAGAAAAGGATCTAGGGGTTATAGTGGATCATAAACTAAATATAAGTAAAAATAATAGGATGCTGTTGCAAATCAGGCAAATCTCATTCTGGCATGTATTAATATGAGTATTATATGTAAGAGAGTATTCCACTCAATTAATTCAGTGCTGGTAAGAAGTTAAAGGAACTGGGTTTGTTTAGTCTACAAAAGAGAAGACTGAGGGAGGACTTGATAGTGGTCAAAGAAATTATAGCTTGTTATAAAGGGGATGGTGATCATTTTTTCTCCATGAACGGTAAGGAATGATAATTAATCAGCTTCTTCTACAGCAAACAAGATTTATCTTGGATATTTCATTAAAAAACTTTCTAGTTAAAAGATTTTCTAGTAGGACCATGAAACAATGGAAAAGACTAGTTAGGTAGGTTGCATATCTGCTTCACTGAAGGTTTTTATGGAGCAGCTTATGTAAATGTGTCAGAGATTGGTCCATGGATGTTATGCTTTATTATGTCTTATGGCAAGGGGTTGTGCTAGGTGATCTCTGAAAGTCTTTTTAGGCCCGCATTTCTATGATGCTGTTTTAAAAGGCATTGTATTTTATGCTACCACCTACTGTGCTGAGGGTCTTGAAAAGGATTTTGGGGGCTGCTTGAGCTTTACAATTCTTCAGATAAGAAGTCCAATTAAATTCCCCTTCCTTGTAACCTAGAAAGGAGAGAGAAAAGTTTGTTTTACACTGTTCCTGATATATTCAGATTGTTTTTTCAGAAATGGAAATTACCAAGGAAAAATTTGAACTTTGTATAACTGCCCTTGTACAATCTTCAAGGGTTATGCATTTCAGTTAACACATTTCTCCCTCTTTTACTGCAGTGTCTAATCATTAATCTGAAACTTCAAATGTTTCTAGGAAATGGAATGCAGAAAGGAGGAGTAAATTGGGAACACCAAAGAGATTCACTGATTTGCATGCTCACTTAATAAGGAGTTTCTAATTAGTTTGACTAACAATGCCAATATTTGAAAATATCAAAAAGAAGTTGTTATGCTCTTCTGTGATTCAATTTTGATCTTAATTATGCCTTCAAACTTAACACTATTCAAAGTAGGCTTGACATGAAATTATACTAAAAATGGATTGTGGATATGCAGGGCAGCAGCAAGTTCTTTGCAGTCTTTATCGCTTTGAGTATACCACTCTTTTTCTTTCTCCACATACCTTTAGGGGAAAGCAGCTTGTGACCTGTTTTTTCACACCAGCTGACAGGGTGGATGTCTGGGGAATCAGCATTAATCCAGAAGTCATAGCAGTCAGAATAACCATCAAAATGTAACCTCATTCTAAATCCCTGCACCTACAAGCACAAGAAGTCTCATTAGCATAAAGGGACACCGAGGTTAAATAAAAATAATAATTAGAAAGAAAAATTCCCTTCTCCAGTTGGGTTTGTAAAACAAAGGAATTTTAAAATACTAATTTACGTCTCAAAAATCTAGCTTTATGCTTTTCCATGTATGCTATTTACCCTTTTCAATTTAATTCAGTTTGGACCAAGAAAAATAAAACTTTTCAGCTTCACTTCCCTGTTCTCATGCCATAGACCTGCACTGCAATGTGTGAAGTTGCAAACACCACAGGTTGATGATGATTATATTCAATCAAATGGATGCAATTTTCACTTATTTTTTTTAAAGGTATAAAAATATTTCAATTTGCTTTCATTTCACCAAGCTTTCAAATCAAACACTGAAACTCTCATTCAGAATAGTGTCATTGGAACGACTGGGCTACTCACCCTAGTTAGAATCACTAAATAATAGCTGAAGCACAGAAATCCAAATTTAGGTCCTTAGCTGCAGGATCCTTTTAGCTTTCAGCACACTTTCTCTTAACACTTAATTTATTTTTATTCTTTTTAAACCAACATAAATGTACAATTTTTCACAAAGAAATACTAAGCTGTTTTATTTCTTTAGAACAAAAAAATCTATTAGCTTGAGCATGTTATTCATTTGAAAGGAAGTCTAATATACAGGAAAAGCATGTACCTCAGCCACAGTGAGAACGCAACATAAAGATGGATGTTCAGGGTCCAGGCCCTCTAACTTCATTCCAACTTTAAATCCATTTCTACCTTGTGGGAAGGATTGATACTATGGGAACAAGAATGGAGGGGGAAAAAAGTACTTTTATCTTTAGAGCTACAACTTATTGTAGAATAGTCACCAGGAACATTGCAGCATAGGAAACCAAAACCTAAAGGCTTCATGTTTTTTATTTAAAAAATTATCGCTAGATTGTGTCAGTGAGTATCACTTTGGCCCAGTTTTGAACTGTATTCCATTCTCTGTCATAAAAGTGGCCTCAGCTGCTCTCTGCATCAAAAGGTGATGCTCAATAGACACACACAGTTATATGGATCAGGAAAAGCATTTTCATGCACCACAAATATATTGCCCTCTAACATTCCATACACTCACAATAAAAGTGTTTGATCTTTTAAAATGCTAAACCTCTTGTCTGTAAACTAAATCTTTCAGAAGATGCAGGAATGGTTTAATCTGAATACAAGACACCGTCATATACAGCCCAATCTGGAAGGTCTGGCACAGACCAAACCGTCCGTGAAATTAAAATAAACTTTGCCTCTATCAGAAGTGGATCTACCATGGAGTCATTTTCCCAACATAACATATTCCTTCAGACTTAGCAGCACAAAGTAAACAGGAACAAGGCACAATTATTGTGGAATAAATACAGTTATTTGGGAATAGCTACTGCACTTAAAATTCATACCTAAACTTAAACCAAGTTAACACTGAAGTATAGACAAACTGTGTGAAGAGCTGTTCTTATAACCAGGATTATAAAAACCTAACTGGTAATTGCAATATATGAAAACTTTACATGACTTTCAATTCACTTTACTGTGGTGCCAATCCTGCATTGTGCCAAGTGTCTTCTGCTTCTAATGAAATCAACGGGCATTGAGAGAACTTAGCACCCTATAGGGGCAGGGCCTATACAGAAGTTTCACTATATCCACAGTCACTATACTGACACATATTAGACACAACAATTGCACATTACTTCTACCTCCACTTACAATGATGACCTATTAAGATACTCTGTAATATTCCAAGATTTAAGGATCCAATTAATTTAAACGGTTTTCTAATTAGGAGAGCTGAAAAGCAGCATTGCACAAATACCAGTTAGGTGGCAGATGTACAAAAAACAACATTTAACAACCACCTTCATAGTTGTGATTTAGGGATTTGTTAATAATAGATTTACTTGTACTTCAACAATGAAGAACATTGATTAGTTGTGGGCTCAAAAAGGGTTTTTAATTGTCTCCAATCCCACTGCTTGCTGCCTTAAAGAAACACTGAGATTAAAGACAAATCAAGTATTAAATAAGTCTCTTCTACCTAAAGAATTAAAGTGCCCCCACTTCAAATGAACTGTATTAATAATTTTGCACCTCTGTACTGGCTTTCAAAGAATTTCAAACTGGTTTGTCTCCACGCATTTAATTAATTTCCTCACAGTGATGCTGAAAGGCTAAAGTAGTATTATTACATCCATTTTCTGGATAGGTAAATGGAGGCAGATGTTGGATAGCTAGCTCCATTTGCATGTATGGTGGTGTACACTTGACTTTCTATGTGGTGTCTTGAGAACATAGTTAAAAGTGAGGATAACAATGCTGTCTTGCTCTTTACAAATGCAAAGTGTTTTAAGTGCAAAATCATATTAACCAATGGCACTGCCTTCGAACAATCAGAGCAAAAGTATTCAAGGAGGTGCCAACCTCTTTGAACAATTTAAATGGAGCAGCTGGCATCTGTTCCTCTTCTAAGTAGGAAACCCAGTTCCACACCTTCTTCTTTCCAAGCAGAACTGAATAATCAAAAACAGAAAGACAAAGAAAGTTTATCTCACAGAGGACAGGGTACTGAATGAAGGCATCTATCTCCTCTTACCCAGGAAACAGCCATTATTATTGTCTGGAGTAGATCCAGATGCTTGCCTACTTGCCATCCTTGATAGCTTATAACATTACTTAAAAGCACGTAGCTCCGAGTTTCACAAAGGATCTTGTTGAGTCCAAGACCAAATACACCCTGTGGCTGCTTTCCCTCCTTTCATTTTCAGTCACTGGAACTAAACTAAGAGGTAATGGTAACTACAGTTATAAAGGAAAACACAAATCCCAGGCAAAATTTTGATTATGTATATTTTTCATCAAAAAATATACTACGCTATACATTAGTTGTGGCATACCAACTCCTGGCAAGTTGCCAGGGCAGCACAGACATTGCAAAGCTTGGACATCTGCATAATAGTAACATAAAAATCGGGAAAGTATTTCCTCCATTCAATATTTCATAGAACAAATAACGGTTTGGGTCCAAACTATAAACAGCAGTCACAGAGCAGTAGCTGAAAATAAACCCAAAGCAAACTGAATGGAAAACCAAAACATTTTTAGTTTAATATAAGAATATAAACTGCCAGTACCAAAAGTATTTACTAGGGATACGACTATTAGGACACAGATGGTGAATACAATCACAATGCAGGCAGGTGTTTGACTTTGGTCTAGCAGAACTGCACTAACAAACACAAAGAATATATGCATTATATTTTTAGGTACATTACATTAGAAAATCACCTCCAATCTATCTACAACTATTTTCTCCTTTAAGCATACAGTGAATATCAGTTCTATCACACACCAAAAGCTATAAACTGTTATCCATTTATTTACATTGTGTTTTCTATTTAGAATTTACTATTCATGGTTGTGATCCGAAACCTACTTAAATCAATGGAAAGAGACTCCTATTGATTTCAATGGGTCAGGCCACCTCTTTCAAGTTCCATTAAATGTGCTGATCAAGGAGGCAAAAGCCTGGGATACTCTTAGATGTTGTCGAAGGTTGATATATGGGAAGAAGGATATGTACCTAATAAATGTTAGCTGTATTATTCTGAATGTGTAATGCACTACTCTGTCCTTGCCTTCTTTGTTTACTCTTATCCATTTTGTAATAGCTAGTAAAGTTTGTGAACAATAACAGGAGAGAGACCAGGAGTTTAACTCACCTTGTTTTACTGGTTTGGTGTTTCTGCGGTTTTTCATATTATTTGATTTATTCTTCTCCTAGAAAAAGAGATGTTAAAAAGATTAGCAATATTGTTGTTTCCTCCTTGACTGAACATATCTGCCCTGAGAAATGAAAAATATGTAACACAAATTAACAGAAATATTAACTGGCATTGCTTCTGCCCTGTGGGAGCATTAGTGCTCTTTATACACAGGGACCTACTTAACTTGCGGCAAAACAAAGCCATTTTCACAGCTTTGTCCTGGCATAAAGAGCCCATTTTGCAGGCATTTAACAGTGGCCCTGCCCCTCAGAGCTGACTGGCAGAGAGGCTCTGCCAATCAGTTTTGAGGGGCAGGGAGGCCCTGGGAGTGAGGAAGAAGGGGGGACAGTCGCCATCTTGACTGCTGGCTGCCCTTTGTCTGGCCCTGTTCCTCAGCGCTGATTAGCAGAGAGATTCGGGGTGGGAGGGAATAAGGAGGGAAAGCCGCCATCTTGGCTGGTGTCCCCTTCATGCCTTAAGGCAGGGGTGGGCAAGATGTGGGCTGCGGGCTGGACGCGGCCCGCCAGGCCATTCTATCCGGCCTGTGGGGCCCCTAAAAACTTTAGAAAATTAATATTAATCTGCCAGGGCTGTCTGTCATGCAGCCCTTGATGGCTTGCCGAAACTCAGTAAGCGGCCCTCTGCCCAAAATAATTGCCCGCCCCTGCCTTAAGGGGTACACTTAATAAATTTTTGTTAAGTTTTGTTCCCTGCAGATTTCATGAGCAACCCTGGATTAGGTGGGCAACCCCAGATTTCACAGTATCCACAAAACCACAATTTAAGTAGCTCCCTATTTTATTAATTTATTTATATAACTTCTATCTCAAAAGCTCCCAAACTGCTTTAAAAATTATTTCAAGTATACCACTTAACGCTTACTTAAGCACATCATCCTGGTGCAATAGAGGACTGAAATCTCCCTAATATTACATTGGACTTGCTAGTTGCACTGCAAGGTTGCTTATACGGGCTGCACGTCTCATTGCTATGCTACAGGGTTTGAATCCGGACACCTTCCCAAACATTATACAACATACACAAAAAGACTACCAAAGATTTATTACACCATCCATCCAACACAAAAAAGAACTGGAACCAGTTACTACAGGATCAACTTTCCCAGCCACAAAACAACCCTCAGGAGAACACCACCAATAAATACCGTACAACATCCCAACATCACACTTGATGAAACAGAAGGAACCATCCAACTTCTAATATTACCACTCTCTCCATGCACACACTTACCAAAGCTGAAAGATCTGTCCTCTCCAAAGGCCTTAATTTCTGTCCAGAAAAACCCAAAAAAGATACTACAATGTGGAGAACTAGAAGATTTTTTCCAACTCCTCCGTCTGAAGCAATATTTCCACAACCAAAAGTAATCCACTTTCAACATGAATTTATCTGGTGACAACATCAATGAAAACAAACAAACAAAAACACGATGCCAAAAAATCCCCAAACCCCTCAGATTGGACACCTTACAGTGGATGATATTCAAACCTCAACTGCTACACTGACTACTTCAGAGAAAGAATGAGCAATGACATACTCAACAACAAACACCACTATAACAACCTCCTTCTCAGACAGAAGGGCCACAGAATCTCTAAGATCCAACCACCAGATAGTAATAAAGCCAGCAGATAAAGGAGAAGCTACAGTTATCCTTAACCATGAGGGCTACATAAAAGATGCCAACAGACAACTCTCTGACACTACCTACTATAAAAAACTAGAGGAAGATCCAACTCCCCTTTTCAGCTCAAAACTCAAAACCACCATCACAGCATTTCCATCTGAACTACAAGAAAAACTTCAGACCCTGATCCCTCCACTATGCAATCCACAGACTTTTTACCTGTTCCCTAAAATCCACAACCAAGGAAACCCTGGCAGACCTATCATTTCAAACAACAGAACCCTAACAGAAGAAATATCAGGTTTCACTGAATCCATCTAAAAACCACTCATCACTCAAAGACCGAGCATCATCCAAGACTCAACAGACTTCCTGCGAACACTTAAGAACATAAATCACCTGCCCAGCCATACCCTCCCAGCCACCGTGGATATTACTAGTTTATACAATAACTTCCCACACCAGGATGGCATCCAAGCCTGCCTCACATATCTACAAGAATGAGATTACAACTCGGAGTACAGACCTCAGGATATCACTGAACTTGTATATTTATGCCTCACACACAACAAGCTCAGTTTCAAGAACCAACACTTCCTTCCAGACCATGGGCACAACTATGGGCACCAAAATGCCCCCACAATATGTCAAGCTTTTTATGGCCCACCAAGAAGAAGAATTCCTCAAGAACTGCACCATCAAACCCTCACTATACCTGAGATACATAGATGACATCATTATTTGGACTGAAACCCTGCAGTCTCCAACTGATTTCCACCAAAAATTCAACAGTCATCACTCCTCCATCGGACTATTGCTTGAATACTCTACCACCAGCATTTTCTTTTTGGACACCATGATCAATACCCAAAATGGTAAAATTCACACCACCATATATAAGAAACCCATGGACCAACACACACCTACTAGGGCTCTGCGAAGTTTCACTCCCCGATTCAATTTGGTGGAGATTTGGTCCAATTCAGCGGCCAAATCTCTAAATCTGAATCAAATCAAGAGACCCTTTAATCTCTCCAAATTGAATCAGAACCCTTCGTTTCGATTCAGAGACATTCGGAAAGATTCGGTGATTCAGACAGACACAGCTTTAACAGACACAGACACAGACACTTCTAGGTACCAGGAGGCTTGTGAATGCTATGATGCTGGGGCACATGGAGGGTCCCACAGAAGTGTGGGGGGCTCCCCAGCACACTCAGCAGCAGACCCAGAAGTGGACCAGAAGTCCTTCCGGATCCGCTAGAGAGCGCACTGGGCCCCCCCACATCCTCCCCTTGGTTCGGCAATGGGGTCCCCCCACAGTTAATCACCAAACCAGGGGGCACAGGGGGGCCGGCCCCCCACCACACTCCTTGGCAGACCCAGAAGTGGACCAGAAGTACTTCCAGTCCACTTCTGGGTTTACAGCCAAGCATGTGGGCCCCACCCCTGTGTTCCTGTGGGATGCTCCATCCACCCCAGCATCGCTGCATTCATGAGCCATGCCTGGTACCTCGAGGTATGTAGAAAAAACATTTCAAGCTGTGTGTATGGCCGAATCGCTGATTCTCCAAATCAGAACTGAATCAAATCGAGTTGCTGTCCCCGATTCAGGTCAAATCCGAATCAAATACGGCCCTAATATCTACACAGAACCAGCAATCACCCTAAACACACCAAGAAAGCAGTAATTTACAGCCAAGCTCTCAAATAACACTGAATTTTCATTGAGGAGAATACTCGTGATTGCCACCTCACAAATCTCAAAAGGGCCTTCACCCAACAAGGATACTCCTCCAGAGTGATGGACTGCACTTTTGAAAGAGCCACCCGGATACTACGTGAAGATTTGTTGCAGTACAAAAAGAAAATCCCCACAAATCTCACACCACTGGTTATGACATATCACCCTTCCCTGGAACCTACATTGAAAATCCTCAAACAACTGCAATCCACACTAGAAGATGACCCAATTCTTAAAAGAGATAATTTCCAGAACCACCCATCCTGCCCTTTAACCAAGCATCAAACCTCACTAACCTCATCACCAAAAGCAAACTCCCTATGACCTAAACCACATGTAATGGATCCAGATCATGCCAGAGCAAGAAATGCACAATCTGCCAACACATCACCCCCCCCCCCACAATAACTATACCCCACAACAGAACCATCACCATTCCTGGATCTTACATCTGCACCTCCACAAATGTTATATATCTCACCCAATGCACCAAATGCCCTAATAGAAACTTTGTAAGAGACACCAAACAATAACTGTGTACCAGAATGAACTAGCACTAAAATGTATCAAAGACAAGAATAGCTAATTAACTTTGGGTGCACACTTCTCAGAGGACAATCGCACCCTCTCCTATCTCTCAGTTCTAATACTCAAAGGGAACTTACAAAACACCTTTCAGACATGCCTACAGACTTCACTTCATAAATCTACTAGATTAAAAAAAAAATCATGGACTCAGTATAGACATTGGATTTATGACACATTACAACCTGCCTGACATCTGATTCACCGGGTACCAGACCTACCAAACCTGACCTCGTACACTTTTCTTTCCCTCCTCCCTTTCTCCCCTCCCCTACTTTTTAGCCCTTTGTCTTCCTAATTTCCAGTTATTTGCTTTTTCACAAGCCTCTTTTCTACCTCGAATTACTATTACTGTAGAGGCCCCTTACACACCACCTTTGGATTCCCCCCCTCCCCATTGTAAATAACTGGAAATTAGGAAACCAATCTCACTGACCTCCTGTCACATATTTAGCTTCTTTCATTCCTTGAAGATCTCAGAACAGCAGAGACTCCCTATGCCTGAAGAAGGGTGCTTGTGCCCAAAAGCTTGCTAAGAACTTTTTTCCAACTACTCAGTTGGTCTAGTAAAAGATACCACATCTACCTGAAGAACCTGGACTCCTCATTACTATGCTAGTATTCTATTCATGCATAGTTGCATCCATCTCGGCGAGTACATCGATATATGGAGAGGAATTGTTTTACCAACCACTGAAGGAAGTAGAAGCTCCAGTTAACTGCTGTTATAGAAACAACTCTAGAGATTGTATTTCATCTTTCAGTGTCCCAGCTTGTATCAGATGGCTATTACCACTTCTTCTTTGTGGTTTTCAGACCAATGTTAGTTTACTCATAGTTGTCATTCTTCTAACAAGGGCAAAACCTGAAATGCAGAATTACCTGCCAAAACACGCCCACAATCCTCTTGGGAAACCTTTTTTTTCTTTTTTGAATTTGTTGGGAGGAAAAGAGAAAGGAAAAGATGTAGAAAGAAAAGTAGTTTTGATGTCTCGCATTCAACCTCATAGCCAAATGTGCACAATAGGATGAATTATACTGTACATATTAGAAACTTCAGCCTCCATCACCAAAAAAAATCTGTGTTAAACAAACCAGTGGAATACCCAAATACAAAAAACACTGATCAGCTTCAGTCCTGGGAGCCTGCATATCTGGTAGCAGAATATGGACTGTTCAAATAATGTAGCCCTGAAGAGGGTAAAATGCTTACTCAGAGCTAAGAAAAGACTGGGTTCCTAAGACTATCAAGAAAATTTTGTTTATTCAACTTTAATACAGGCCTCTAGTGACTTTAATATACAGTAAATTTGGCAGATTATATCTATAGTATGTGCTAAAAATTAATTCAAAGTTCCATTGTCTATTACAAGTATTCATATAACATAGTGTTCTGGACTGTGGCTTTAGGTTGTATGCCTGGGGATAAAAATCTTGCTGTGTGTATTTTTATTACTGTAAAGGACTTTCTACTTCTTTGGCATAATACACATAAATTATAGGTATGGGCAAATTACAGGCTTCAGACTGAATTTTGACCTCATGTCAACTTTTCACTAACCTAACTCCATTGAATTCAGTAAAGATATTTCAAATTTACACCCACGTAATAAGATCAGATGCAATTCTGAAAAATCAAGCAGCCTGCATGCAGCCCCCGTGTTTCTGGTTTGGGTTTTCACTGTACCGACATGATCTACAGGAGATACCTTACTCATTACAAATCCCTTTAAACAAAATGCGTGCCAACCTTGTATGCCTCCTCATCATCTACATTTTCTTCATCATCCTCAGAGTCCAGAAGCAGTTTTCTCTTTCTTCGGAGCCGCTTGAGAGGTCTGTCAGCCTCGTTAACCTGAGAATCAGTGCTGGCGTTAAGGTTTCTGTTATTTATTTGGTTTCTGCAGTCACCTGGGATGTCTTTGGAATTCCTGCAAAAACCCACCATTTCAAATTAAATTAAAAATTACAACCAGCACAGAGACGGCAAGGGAAAGGTACCTGGGAAAAGGATAAGTACATTTATTGTTGTGAGAAGCACCAGATTTTCTATCCTAGGTACTTATGTAGCCCTCATTACCATAGTGTCTGTGCATCTCACAGCCTTTAATGCATTTATCTTAGCAAAGTATATCCTGAAAGACAGGAATGTATTATTACATGAATCTTATTGTTAAATGGGACACTGAGGCATGGAGAAGCTAAATTACTTGTCCAAGCTCATACAGATAGTTTGTAACAGAGCACTAAGTTGAATCCAGGTTTCTCATGTCCTAGGCTAGTGTCCTCTAAACATCAGACTATCCCACCTAATGAGACATGCCAGACAAGTAGGCCTAGAAGCTTAAATCCTTCATTTATCTGCTCAGTAGGTACAGCCCAGACAGTAGCAGCAGTCTGACTTGGACAGTTGGCACAAAGCAGTCTCCTTGGTGCCAGCCTCAGCTGTCAGGCCAAGGACTGAGATCCTGGAAAGCAGTCTCTTCTCATCTTTCAGATGGTGCCTCAACAAGAGGATGAGGACCATCTGCAGGGCACTGTAAACTGGCATTGCTTCTGCCAGTGCTCTGATTGTACCCTGGTCTTTTGATTTTCCTCCTGTCATTGCTTTCTCATGCAGATGCTCAATTCACCTCAATTTAAAATATTATTAAACTTAAAAGAATGTGAGATTTGCTTACTTGTCCTTATGCTGCTGCGAGCAGGTGCAAAACTTGTCATTCTCAAAGCAGTCCATTTGCCCACAGTTTTCACAGGCTTGTATGCCAGTACCAGACACTTTGTCTCTGGGTTCTGCAAAGAAGAGCAATGAAAAAAAGACAAACTTAAAAGCTTTGTGCTTCTAACACTTTTCTTATCCAGGGGGCTCTGTCAAAGTCCTTTACAAACTTCTGTTTAACTACTTACCTCACAATAGGATGGTGAAGTTGAGTTATTATCAGTGAGCAGGCATATAAAGAAACTGTACCATGTTATTAAAGCCTAAATCACCAACTTCTAAAGCATCTATGATTTTTTTTAATTTTTGGAGAAAACCCACGCTCTGCAAGGTATCAAAGAACGATTTAACCCCAAGGCTGTAACTACGGTCCAATTAGAAATCTGTTTTTCTAGTGCACCATAGCTTCACAGCCAAATGCAAAAGTACCTTTGTCTGAAATGCTGTCAAATATGTCCACCTTTTTGGGGGACCTGTCACTTGGATATGGCCTAGTTTTAAAATTGCACACTGTGGTCCCTGGAAACCTCTTTACTACAAGGCCTCTGGGAAAACATTACAGGCATTATGAGAATTCAAACATCTCTTTATAAAGATGCTGTACACTAGCAAGAAAAATGTATGAGTTGAAAACAACAAAACTAGAAAATATACATACCATGAGAGCCATCACTCCAATATTACACCTATTTTTAGTCCACATTGATTTACGTCCTAATGAAAATTGGCTCCCGCTTTATAGTTTCATAGTTTCTAGGCTCGGAAGGGACCTGAGCAGATCATCTAGTCCGACCCCCTGCCATGACAGGAAAGAATACTGGGGTCAAATGACCCCAGCAAGGTGTTCATCTAACCTCCTCTTAAACACCCCCAGGGTAGGAGCCTGCACCACTTCTCTTGGAAGCTGGTTCCAGACCCCAGCCACCCTGACTGTGAAGTAGCGCCTCCTGATATCTAACCTAAACCTACCCTCTGCCAGCTTGTGACCGTTATTCCTGGTCACTCCTGGCGGTGCTCAGAGGAACAGTGACTTCCCCAATGCCTGCTGGTCCCCCCTGACTAGTTTATAACAGGCCACAAGATCCCCCCTCAGCCTTCTCTTTTGGAGGCTGAACAGGTTCAGGTCCCGTAGCCTCTCCTCATAGGGCCTGCCCTGCTGTCCCCTGATCATACGAGTGGCCTCCTCTGGACCCTCTCCATGCTGTCGACACCCCTCCTGAAGTGTGGCACCCAGAACTGGATGCAATACTCCAGCTGTGGCCTGACCAGTGCCGCAAAGAGGGGGAGGATCACCTCTTTGGACTTGCTCGAGATGCATCTGTGGATGCATGTCAAGGTGCGGTTGGCCTTCCTAACTGCCTCTCCACACTGCTGGCCCATGTTCATCTTGGAGTCAATGATGACCCCCAGATCCCTTTCCGCCTCCGTGCTTACAAGAGGGGAGTTCCCCAACCTGTAGGTATGGTGCCGGTTGTTCCTCCCAAGGTGCATCACCTTGCACTTGTCTGTGTTGAAACCCATCCTATTCTTGTCTGCTCACCGTTGTAACCTGTCTAGGTCTGATTGTAGCCTGTTGCATCCTTCCAGTGTGCCCACGTCCCCCCACATCTTAGTGTCATCAGCAAATTTGAACAGGGTGCTTTTTACCCCCTCGTCCAAATCACTGATGAAGATGTTGAACAGTGTGGGCCTGAGGACCAAGCCCTGCGGAACCCCACTGCCCACGTCTTTCCAGGTTGAGAAGGACCCATCCACTACCACCCTCTGGGTGCAGCCCCCCAGCCAGTTGGCGACCCATGTGACTGTGTGGGTGTCTACACCACAGCCCCCCAGTTTCTTAATGAGAACAGGGTGAGAGACAGGGTCAAAAGCCTTCCGGAAGTCCAGGAAGATTATATCCACTGCTACCCCTGCATCTAACGATCTGGTGATCTGATCGTAAAAGGCCACCAGGTTGGTCTGACAGGACCTGCCACTGATGAATTTTTATTCTCGGGTTAAAGGGAGCAAAACTATCTTAGTGATCAATTGAGCATCCAACACCAGATTTTCAGTTTGATGGAAAAGTGCCTCCTAAACTACCTGTGATAGAAATGAGAGCCATTCCCAATAAAGCCAGTATGAGTATATGTGAGTACATGGTCTCTTGTCTCTCAAGTTTACTAGGAATTTTATCTCAGTGAAAAACAAACTATTTTGGTCCATATTTTCAGAACTTAATACCAAAGTATTGCACATTTTGTTCACATGCAAATAAGTAATCTAGTGCACAAATGATATACTTGAGAATACATGGGGATATCTATACAATCAGTCTATTACTATTATTCTTACCCTGGATGCAGCTGCATATTTTGTGTGCAAGCTTACCTGTTTTGTGTCACATATTTTTGAAAAACATGTTCTTTAGTGCTAAACAAACAAATTTGAGAAATTATTTTGTAGAGTTTCAATTACTTCCTGTCCTCAATCACTGATGTATGTAATAATATCCTGTTAGGAGACTGACAAATTTGGTATGTAGCTGATGGCCCCAGAGGATGCGTCCCCCACAAGCAGGAATGTGTGTTTGCCTGGGGACAAATAGCAGCAGCACAAAATATTCAGTGCACCGAATGAATTAACATGAGCTGTGTGCATTTTGTGGTGCCTCAAAAGGCTTTTAGGTGACAAAAACTGTTTGTATGGACATGGCCAGAGGGGCCAATGTTGATGTCAGATGGCTTGGCTGGAGCAGGCGCACACACAACTGACAAACAGACTGCATGTGAAGGGACAGGTTTTAGGTTGTAGTACACTGAAGACCCACCAATTCTAGAGACACAAGACAAGGCATATAAGGCAATTTTTTTTTTCAAAAGCAATGCCTGCAGAGCCCTGCTGTCTTAGATGCCACACTGACAGAAGAATTTTTATTCTTGGGTTAAAGGGAGCAAAACTATCTTAGTGATCAATTGAGCATCCAACACCAGATTTTCAGCTTGATGGAAAAGTGCCTCCTAAACTACCTGTGATGGAAATGAGAGCCATCCCCAATAAGGCCAGTATGAATATATGTGAGTACATGGTCTCTTGTCTCTCAAGTTTACCAGGAATTTTGATATAGGAAGGAACAACAGCATATGTCAGAGCTAACAACTTCCCTGACATACAGCATGGCTGTATGTCAGGGAAGTCAAAAAGTACAGACAGTCAAAAAGCCCAAGCAAGAATCAATTCCATCTAGGCAGCTTCCTCTAAGCTGCATAGAGTGAACTGATAACCAACAGAACTAACATTCAGTTTTCAACTGGGAAAGGCAAGGGGAGGCCTGCACTGACCCAGGCCAGTAAGCAGGGGATGTGAGGGGGCGAGAACACTAGAGCAATCTCCCAGCCTGATGGCCACTGCAAGCCCAGCCAGGTGGGGCCATCCCCAACTGGCTCCCCAGTACATGCCCCCAACCCCCTGCTGTCACCCCACAGGGGATTAAGGAACCCCTGCCCAGTGCTGGCCCACTTTGGGGGAGCCTCCTCCTCAGCAGGTGGCCTCCAGCCTGGGTTCCCCAACCCAGGCAGCCCTGGGGAACCATTTCCTTCTCCCCCTTCCCAGCTGCCAATTGCTTCAGGCACTGCCACAGGAGGGAGAAGTCCTCTGGACTGGGTGCCTACCCATGCAGCCCAGTATGGGGGCACCAGGGAGCCCCTGCCTTGGGGGACTTCCCTTACCCCAGCCCAGGGCAGACCCAGGAAGCTGTGGGGAATTCTTTCTTTCCTGAGCCCCACAGCTGCTTACCTTAGCCCCTGCAAGTCTCAGGGCCGCCTGAGGCAGCCTCAGGGAGTAGAGGGAAAGTCTCCCGCTCCTCTGCAGCTGTCTTTGCCTCAGACTCACAGCAACGGGAGAATTCCTCTTGGTTCCTCAGGGTTGAACGGCTAGGGGACCCCAGGCTGAGGTAAAGAAAGCCCCGAAGCATGGGTTCCCCAGTGCCTGCACCCCCCCCACTCCTAGGGCCTTGGGAACTTCTTCACCCACCCTCCACCATGGGGTTTTCCCTTCCCCTAAGCTGTGTAGGCCTGGGCTAGAGGGAGTCTGGAGGTTCATTCCCTTGCCCCTCTCCCCCAACCATGGGCTGATGGATGCAGGCAGGAAGCAGGCTATGGAGCAGAGAGGCAGGGCCATCCCTGTTCCACTGCAGCAGACAGCACAGGCCAGGGCAGCAAAGCATCCTGGGATGCTGGTGGACTCTGAGTTAACTTGAACCAGGAAGGGATCTGGGACAGAAGTTCCATAATCCAGTTTGACCTAAATCAGTTAAATCTGATACTACATCCATCTAGGTTTATCTTAAATTAGTTTTGGCCATTTTGAAAGTGATTTACGTACACTGAACTTCTGCTCTGTTACAGGTTTAAACCAGTTTCCGATTACTTAAAGTATTTTATGAGCAACTTCTGTCTCTGGTCCATCTGTCTTGTTAACGCAGATTCCTCAGATCCCGAGTAAAATAATGGCATTTGACTTTCCAGGCAAGCAATAAGAGATCCATAGCTCTCTTCCCCAGATCAGAAGTTCTTTGTGAGGATGTATGGGAGTTATCTTATCATGTTCCCTCTCTGCTACATGGGAGAAAATAAAGTGAGTAGAACTAGTTGAGATCTGGTTCTCCTCAAATCAAAACAACATTGCTTTGAGTCATTCAAGTAATGCTGTGCTCCACTATAGAAGTGTATAGGTCCTGTCTCCATAGGGAATTCCAAGATTAACGAAGAAACCTTATAGATTAATAGATGTAGGGTCAGAAGGGACATAAACAGATCATCAAGCCCGATCCCCTGCCTAGGCAGAAAAGAGTGCTGGGATCAGATGACCCCAGCCAGATGCCTATCCTTATGCAGAGGTATTCCATGGCAACTCCTAATACCACACCAGAACAGAGTCCATCCTTACAGCCTGGTCTATTTTTAAGCACCTGCTTTGGTCTTACTGAATAGCTATGCAACTTGAAGTCACCCAGGATAAGAAGATTGTCAGATACTTACACTAGACTAGTAGAGGCCAACTTTTTTGGCAGGCATGCCACAATTAAGCCCACACTCTCCCTGGGTACCACTCAAATCCTCTTCCCCTACTTATTCTGCTGCTCTTTCTGCTCTTTACCCAATGGCCCCTACCCAATCCGCTTCTCTGCTTTCTACTCCCTCCCTATCTTCTGTGCTCTCCACTCTCTCCTCAGTCTGCTACATGCTACATACAGAGGCTGTCCATGCTATCTGTGGCATAAATGCTGTGGGCTGGCTGCTCCTGCTTTAGACAAATGTAAACTGACAACAAGCTATTACCTACAGCAGGGGTGGGCAAAATGCAGCCTGGGGGCTGAATGCGGCCCACCAGGCCATTCTATCCGGCCCGCGGGGCCCCACCAAAATTAAGAAAATTAATATTCATCTGCCCCTGGCTGCCTGTCTTGCAGCCCTTGATGGCCTGCCAAAACTCAGGACGCCACCCTGCAGCGGCCCTCCGCCCAAAAAAATTGCCTGCCCCTGACCTACGGTATCTCATGAACCCTAGAGGCAACACAATTTGATGAATCACACTGGAGTCACACTGGTAACCAGACAGCCTGCAAAGGTTGGCTAGGTCTTCCATTGAACAATTTTAGGAGACTAGGAACCAAATCACTGAAGAAAACCAGATAATACGAGGAATCACAGAAAATTAGGAGTTGGATCCTTCAGCTACAGATGTCAACCAGAGTTGCTGCTGTTGCCTAGTACTAGCAGGAGCCACCAAACATTCTGGAAATCTCATGGACCAGTAAGCATGTCTTTTTTCCTCCAGAAAGACTAACTGCACAGCTCCAAGAGGACTAACTGCATAGCCCATAACACGACTGCAGCAACTGACACAGTAGCAGCTGGATACAAGTACTGAAATACCAGACTATGGCAGCATCCAAGTTCCTGTCATGGGGACTCCATTCTGTGGCATAGAGCTAAAGGAAGAGGTCCAATGCAAGCATATATGCATGCTCCAGGCCCAAAGCATAAGGACCAGATAAAGTGTTAGGGAATTAACTGTTCAGGTCCTTGTGCCACGAGATTCTAACATTGTCTGAGGCACATTTGGACACCGTGACATCCCAAAACACTGGGGATGTCTGCTGCCCTGAGGTGTTCCTGTGGACCAGTTGTTCCTACATGATCCTGGGCAGCAACGTCCTCTGAGGTGAGCTGCTCCCTAGCACCAAGGAAAGCTGTTACCCTGGGGCTCCCTGGTACCACACCCATGAAGTGTTAGGTTGAACCAAGGCTGGGACAGCATTTAAATAAGAGCTTCTGATTGAGGGCTTGCGACAGCACTTTGGGTTCACACCTTCAGTCCACACTCTTCAGCTAACAGGTCTCCCATTACTGTTGTCTGTAGGAACCAGGACACTTTAATGAAATAACTGTGGTGACCCAATTTCAAACTATCCCAAACAACAAGAGCCATGCACATCACCTCAACTGAGGACAGGAACTTCAAAAGGGCTATGCCACAGCTGTAAAGGTTAGAGTCAGGTAACAGCTCCTAGAAGACCAGAGGGACAAAAAAACCCCATCTGAAATGTTCCTAGGTCTTGATGTACCTTTGTTTGGGAGAATACTCAGCAGTGCTGTTCCTGAGTTGCATTATGGCGATTTCAAGCAGCTAATATTCTTAGGGCACTGACAGATGTTATATTAAAGGTACAATGGGATCTGATGTGCAAGCCCAACAATCGCACTTCCAGCCATGCCACATATGTACAGCTGGAGGTGTGATTGTGGGATCAGACCCCAATCACGCCATACTACCAGTACAGGGGAAGCCTGGCATCGTGACCTCAGGCTCAGCTACACCAGCAAATAGCAAGCTTGCCTCCTCTGCACTTCTCCTGCTAGGAGCCCTAATCGTTTGATCAGCCAAAGGAGTGTAGGGGAGACAAGGGCTCCATGGGTCCCCATGGCTGAGAGTCCCAATCAGCTGACTGGGGCTCCCAGTCACAGGAGTGCATGGAACCCAGGCTCCCAGCTGTGGGACCACACGGGACCCAAGGGCTCTGATATACTCACTCCGCTGGGAGTCCTAACCAGCTGAGCAGCACTCCCAGTCTGGGGAGGGCACAGGAGTCTTGAAGAGCTCCAGTGTGCTCCTGGAGGCTGGAAGCACAGGCCACACATTCAATGTAAGGTGTGATGGGAACCAACTGTAAAGATATTGCACATCTTTTGTGTCAATACTTAACTAGTTAATCACTTCTTAAACATAATGTTTGTCAGAGGCCTTAAGAAATACAGCTGTTTCTCACACAATTCCTACTAACGATACAAATTTCAAGACTGAGGATCTCACACAAACAATGGCCTAGACCCTGGTCCTGCTGTGCATGACAGAACTGATAAACAGCAGTTGCAAAGCCAGCTTAGCTGTTTACTAAACAATTTCCCCTACATAGGGAATCCCTGGTTGACGCAGTGCTGTGCCTTCCACTCCAGGCATACTCTAGAATAAGGCGTGAAGCCAGCAGAAAGAAGTCATGGCTGAAACAGCCATGCACTTCAGCAATCCCTGCCTGCATAAATGGCCATTCAGTGGGTGTTGCAAATAGACACAAGTTTGAACAGCCCCATCTGGCTCTGAGCAGGTACTTGCTGGATCCAAAGATGTAGCATGAAATTTCTGCAAAAAGAACACTTACCTTTTCTTTTTTTTTAAAAGGGCTTAAGGCCTTTGGATGAAGAATGTGAGATAAGGCTAAGTACAATTAGGATGATATAAGAACGAAATTAATTTTAAAGTAAACTATATTTAAAGCATTTAGAAGAGACAGCCATTCACAACAGAAGTTATATCAGCAAGCACAGTGTTGTTACAATAAATACTGTATTTCTTCAAAGATGGAGTTCTAACATCCTGTTAAGAAGTGTGTAGTTCATCCCTCATCAAAAAAAAAATCTCACCTTCAGAATCAGTGCCAGAGACAGCAGTAGTGTTGATAGCAGCAAGAGTCCAAGTGCCAGAATTAAGGCCGGCTGTGCTGTTATTTATTGCTGGGACAGAAAGAGATTTTATGGCTTCCGCTTCTACTTCAGTAATGATTTCTAGTGTTCCAAACTCACTTAAACGGAACTGTGGATAACAAGAGAAACCAAACAAATAAAGACGGCTAGCAAACAAAACAGCAGCAGACAGGCTTGAAAGAAGAAATGATAGTGCATGAGATTCAACAAGAAGCAAGTAGATCCAAGATAAAAAGCGGAATTGGCAAGAGAAATGGATTTACATACAACACAGCATCACAAAAAACGTTCTTATTGTACTAGAAAATGCCACTCCAGTGATGAACATACGAATTATTGGTCCATATGTATAGAGAAGTGACATTTATCCTAGTGTGCTTCAGATTTTTCCCTTTATGTAATTCAGATCAATGTTCATTTTAACAAACATGCAAGAGCAAGCTGTACATCAAAGGGAGTAGCAATTTAGTTGAATCCCTGTTCTGAATGTTCAGGGCTAATCTGCAACAAAGAAATAGACATTAAATGCTATTACTAAATACAGCAACCAAATTTTAAAAAATCTCATAGAAAGTAGGAAGCTATCCACGTTCTTACAAGTGGTTATTTACCAGGGATTGTAGTTCCTCAGGGAGGACCGTTCCAGTGCTTGTAGAGGAGTCCTCCCCCTCATGCCACTAGGCTTTGAAAACCTTCTACAAACGGAGTCCCAGTTTGGACGGCATGAGCACTCTCTCAAGCAGTGTTAGGAATATACGAAGGCAGGCAGTTCTCAGCCCCTTCAGTTTCATCTACTAACCCCGAGTCCTACAGAGAGCAATCCTCCTAGAACGTGGGAACGCGCAGAGGAAACATTCTTGGAGTACAGATACTGGAAAGACTCCTCTCTTTCTTCTTTCATCAAGGTTGCCTCTCTCTGTAATCCCTCTTTTGGGAGTTTAGCAAGCAAAATCTTCACTGAAAAGAGGCCCTAATATGAGGATGGATCAAAGATTCTGAAGAGGCATCCATCCTCAGAAAATACTTGTCTTTTGAAGCTCAAAGTGTAAATGTTCAGCATGCTCAATAATCCAAGAAAGAGCTCTCTGAGACAGGGCCAACAGCTTGCATGGGTATATGACCTTGGGGAGGTGGAAGGGCACAAAACATGTCATTGAAATGCATTTCCCTTAGACCAGAGATGTCAAAGATATGGCCCATGGGCTAGATTCCAGCCTGTAGAGCCCCATCATCTCACCCATGTGATTTCTGACTGGCTTTGCACACTGCAGGCAGCACATGCAACCCACACGCTGCACATGATGCGCAGGGCCAGTCTGAGGCATGACCTACATGCAATGTGCAGGGCCACTCTGGCCCTGCATGCTGGACCCAGCACACAGACTGGTCTGTGGGTCCAACAGAGCCTGCAGCCCCAGAAAGCACTGCTTATCTAGCAAGTTGCTAAGCAGTGCCAGTAAATATGCAAAGATCACCAAACAAAAGAAGGATTTTTCCCCGACCAGGGATTAACTACCAAAATAAATACAAGCAGCCATTATTTGATTTCCACAACCTCTGCAATATGTAGATGGCTACTCCAAAAACAAGACCAACTGCCAGAATTTGTTGACATTTGTAAATTGTGAATAAAAAATCTGTAGTACAATAGCTTATTGGTTTTACATTCTTCCATTACACCCCCTTAAAAGTCATGATCATTCTCCACCTAGCCTCTCTATACAAAGTCAAAGTACTAGACCTATTCTCTCAGGCAGGTCTCCACCTTGCTCCTTTCCTCTTTTCCTCCATGTTCACAATATCCCAAGCCAAGCTCCATCATCATCTTACAAAAGCCCTACCCTATGCTCTCTTACTTGACCTAAGGCCTATATTCTTCATAGCTCCAAACATACTGCAGTCTTTCTAAACGAACCTCTGCCTCCTCTGCAATCCCAAAGTAACAGAGAGAACATTATTTTTATTTCAGTGAGAGCAAAAATAACACACCCCAAAGAGATGGTAATTATATACGAGATTCTGATTGTGTTTTCTGTAAGGAGTCTTTGCATCAATTTAATGAGAGAACTACTGCTTTTCTGAAAGGGCAGAACAGGAACAGTACAATGGATTGCAGATACCATAGGCTAAATCTTCCATAGAAATGCTTATAATAGTAACAGACCAGTATTATGAGCAAAAGGTCACGAGAAGACGTTTCACCAGAGCTCTGATGCTCCATTAAAACCAGAGTTAACAACTGAAGAAAGGGAGGGCATTAAAGCAGTCTTCTATTAAGGAACTAGCTTTCTGAAGCACAAAGCTTTTTGTCCATAAATCACCAATTCTAATCCAGCCTAAATCAGCAGTGATGGAAAGTGTTACCATGCAAAGGCAGTTCAATGGCTGACCCGAGGTCTCATGAACAAGTGTGGTTCAGTCCAGTTACTGCTGACCCCCACCAGAACAACTGTGACCACTGGGAATTTTGACTTGAGACTGAAGAATGACTAAGCCATGGAGCTAAACTCCACTCATCCCTGGAGGTGCTCCCTTCTGGCCTATGATGGGAAAGCTACTGCTGCTGCTGCACTGTAGGTGAAAAGAAGATTTTAATCTGCAGAAATGTCAATACAGCCTACTCATTAACACAAACTTCAGATGAAAATACAAAACTGAAAGCAATGTTCCTTTGCAAGGGGCAAAAATGGAACTACAAAAAATTAATTGGAAATGCGATACCTCTGACATACACAAGGGAGTTAAAAAGAGACAAATAGAAAGGGAACTGGACAGTGAAAAACAAGAAAAAAACATTATGAAGCATAATGCTGAAGTAGACATCTTGTAAACAGTTAATAATGCTCTATTTAAACTTTGATACCATGCCCAATAACAGCATTATCTGAGGTCTAATCCTTGTAAAATTATCAAACAAATATATACGGTTCCTTTCATCCTAAGAAATCTCACAATGCTGTAGACTCTACACTGTTACACAATAATCAATTAAATGCAGCCATCTCTGGAGAGGAACTTTATTGCTGTTTTCAAGAACACAACAATATTTCACAGGAGGTTTTCTTTTAGGAAGCAAAGATTAAAGACTCCAATTGGAAAGTGCAAGGTTTTTAAAAACTAATAATCCAAACCACAACTTGAAAAACCACAGGTCTAGTAGGAACTCTATGGACCCGATTCTGTCATTCCACTTTTATGTCAGTGTAACTCCACTGATTTTAGGACGCTATGGGGATCCAAACATTTCAGACATGAGGTCACCCGAGCTCTTACCCTTTTGACTTCCTCAGTCACAGCACTGAAGAATTTTCACTGTAGTTTAAATTGAAGTTTGAAACTGATTAAAGGGTTTTTAAGACAGAGTAGTTGAGGAAAACATGAAAAAGACAGAAAAAAGACTAATGTTGTTATGAGTAGCCACTGATTTTGGATACCTAACATGAGCTGCTGGAATCGTACAGGTTCTCATCTCTAAAAATATCATATTCAGGTTGTCACTGTAGGTAAGTACCAAAAAACAAAAACCTGTAACAACTTTTGTAAATTTGGCCTAAATATTGGAAGTACAACTATTTTTCCAGCCATCTGTAAAAACACAGTCATCCCACTTACTTTCTTTTGTACATCAGATATGAGAACATCAAGCTCTACATTTTAATTGTTGTTTATCACAGTTATATTACAGAAACTTTCAACAAATAACAAACATGTAGACAACTGACAAAAGCTGAGCCAATAAACACTGACATATGAGAGCAACCTAACTTACCGATACCAGTGAAAACAGTTCTTACTCATGCCATGTTGGTTTTAATGGTATTTCTGGCCTGAATAAGGCACTGTTGAATTGGCAGGATCAGGCCATACACTTTTGTACAACAATGTAAAAACATTGTTAACTACATCCTTGGAACGATCTTTAGAAGCTCTGAACAGGAGTCAAGAGAAGGAAAAAATGACTAAGCTTCCATAAATCTGACAAGGAATTTACCATTTGATCCAACTTTGTTTTGTCACAACAATACCTGACATGAGATAATCATTTTAAAGCAAGACTTTTTTCTAACCAAAGAAAGAACATTTGCTATCGCACTGTATTATGGAAGGTATGACTGTCTTTTTTTTTTACCCTGTTCCTTGGTTTCTTACTTGTATGTTGCTACCTGGCAAGGTAGCAATGCCGTCTTTCCAGTCTAAGGCACCCATTACATCGAAGTCTGCAGTCGAGTTGGTGGCAGGTTTTCTCTCCGAAACATTCTGTTCCATCTTTCAGCTTAGGCTTTTAGTTTTTTAAAAAAATGTTTAAAGAAAACTAGGGACTGGGGGAAAAAAAAAAAAGAGGCACAGAATCAACAGGCCTGCTGCTTACATTTCATGAAGGATTTAAGAGTGACGCTTATGATTCACATTGTTAATGGCTTTAAAAAGATGGGGGAAAAGGTTAACTTGCAATTTGCCCAGGCACTTTTAAGTATAGGTATTAAAATGCAATTCCAGGACAAAACAGTACAACAGAAAGTTGTGACACTCAACCGGTTTGGATAAGTAGTTATTGTCAACTTTACAGAGCAAAATCCTGGTCTCTCTCAAATCAGTGGGAGCTTTGCCACAGATGTTAATGGGACCAGGATTTGGTTCCATGTTAACACATACATACGTACGCTTGCACACACACACCCAATCTTACAATATCCATCACAGTAGCATTTGCGTCCCGTAAACTTGAGCTGTGCAACTGGTGGCCCATGGGCTGCATGCAGTCCACAAGGGATTAATGTGCAGTCCCTGGATCCAACTGCAATAGCAGCCAGTCTTCAGACTCTCCCCTCCCCTCTCCAGCTGCTGCCTCCTGCATTTGCCCCACGGGGCAGGGCAGTGTGGCAACAAAGAGCTGAGGGTCAGTCTGGGGCCATGCCCAAGGGGGACAGTGGAAATTGAGGCCACATGCCCCAAGTGGAAATTATGCCTGCAAAGTACATCAGTGGATGAGGTGGTGCCCACACAGGTGTGCAGTGCAGTGTGGGGGAGCATCCACATGGCATACCTGGTGTAGCTTGCAAGGAGAGTGGCCCCCCAAGGCCTTAGAAGTTGGACAGCTCTGCCCTATATAATTTTAAGAGCAATATAATTTAACTTATGCTGCCATATCACATTGTACTGCTGTGGAGTGTCTACAGTACTTACAGTCTAGGAACTACTTCACTGTAACATAAAATAAAAGCCTCCTGTAGAAGCATTAGCTGAAAGCAATTTTGCTAGTTGAACTAAACTTATCTGATAATAATAAAATAGCACTTTACATACATTAACAAATTACTTGTACCTTCTTATTGCCTTGCATATGTAACCTGAATAATTTGAATACTGAAAAATTAAAATTAGTTATGAAAACATTCATATCTTTTTTTTGAAAGGACAGCTTTACTATGTTTTCTGTCATTTCTCATTGCTTTTTCGTATATGCCCATGTTAAATTTAACCTGTCATGTGGAAACAGGTTTGAACTGCCTAAGGGAAATCGTACAAATCTCTCAATACAACTGATCATATGCCTGTTACAAAAGAAAAAAATGTTTCAGTGGAAGGCAAAAGCTCACCTTTGAGGCAGGACAATTCTTGCTATGCAAGCAATCGTGACTCTCCAAAATCAAGCATCTTAAGGAGATCTGTACGTATAACTTGATGGGATGAGCTTTGGCAAATACTACTACCAAACACTTTCATTTAAAACTGAGTCCACTTCTGACGTCAACATGCAGGGTCTCACAATCTGATCATTTCCCTTAGGACTGGTTCTCTCTTAGTTAATTAAAAAATTCCAGTGAGGACAACTCCAAAAGTCTGGCAAGATTAGCACCATATACATGAATTGTAATGTGTCAGGCTGATGAAAACAGGAATCAGTTAACTAAATTAATGGTCCAATTCTAGAAGATGTTAAGCACATTCAACTCCCACAGACTTCAACAAGAGTTACAATACCTAGGATCAGGCCCTTGAAGCCTCTAGTTAATGGCTGAGCAACGACTCCATTAAGTTAACACAGAGATCAAAAGAATATAATGCTGCCATCTGCCAAGGCCATATGGGTACAGGTATCCTTTAAGTCTTCTTTAATTTGATTCAGCCATTTCAAAAGACCTTCACAACAGGTACTATTTCATACAGACTTCTAAAGCTATAAAGCCTGTTTGTAGTCTACAGGTTTGATGCTAGTCCCTGCAAAGATAGAAAGTATTACTATAAGAGGTGTCATTTATCAAATTCACACTTTAAATATAAAGGATTTCTAACAACAGCTAATGCCCTCAAGCCTACATTGAGGATGTGATGCTCTAGCCAGAGGACAAGAATTTTGAACAGGGTCAAACTTTACATTTGATACATTTTTTGTTGGTGGTATCAAAGTATCATTATTTAATTTGGTGAGGAAGTGTTACCCCCTAAACCAAGCCAGAAACAGACAGCTGAATCTCCCGGAGTCTGTTTTCTATTCCTGTCACTAACAGCACGACCCACCTCTTCTGTGCCTCAGTCTGCCCTGTACTAAAATGTAAGGTAACAATACAGACCTACCTCATACAAGGATTAATTATTGCTTGTTACAGACGTTTGGGTCTAAAGCACTGTGCAAATGCTTGATGTTGTCCTTCGTTCCCCCCATTCCAATTTTAGCAGCCCAGTGCTGCAAAATCCAGAACACTCTCAACAGTCAATGGGATTTGGGGGCCACAACAAAAAGCATCTTTTAGGATTTGGTCTCAGGCCAGTAGCAGTGTTCTCACTGGAGCAGAGAGCTTTGAAGCCACTTAGCTTAAACTAACTCTTTCAAAGCTGTTCTATGTGAACTGTTTAAAACCAGACCAGGCAAAGCATTAGAAAAAACACACTATATGGAATAATCTTGTACTTGCCAGCCAGGACTAGATAAAATAGGCCTTTTTCATCTCTACATTTTATAAATCTAGTTAAAAAAAACCTAGAAAAATATAATAAAGAAATTACTTTTCTTATAATATTCCCTTTATAATCTATTATCAGTATAATCTATAATAAAACCAAGATAGCCTAATAAAAGGAAACAAAATGAGCAATTAAAAGGCTGCAGAAACCAACTAGAAAAATTAGGAAAAAAACTTTAGTCATAAGAACTTTTCCCATTTGGCCCAGTTTGTGATGGTTTTACTTTTAACTCAGAAACATTACAGTGCTAAAAGAATGAATGACCTATAATTACAACTTACAATACAGAGAAGCTAGGGTGAAAAATTTAGCTGTAAATACGTCCGATTCATAAACTGACCAATAAATGAAATACTGGCAGATATAACAGAAGCACAGATTTTGCACTTTACCGGGGTGGGGGTGGGGGTGTAAAAAAGTCAACATT
The DNA here is from genome assembly GCF_052110815.1 of Crocodylus siamensis. Classification (NCBI taxonomy): domain Eukaryota; kingdom Metazoa; phylum Chordata; order Crocodylia; family Crocodylidae; genus Crocodylus; species Crocodylus siamensis. The sequence goes on from NC_143401.1 coordinate 10,551,482, forward strand.
TTATCTTGTTTCTGCTCCTGATCCTCGATACTGTCTTGGGCGAGAATAGACAGCCAAGGACCTTCAAAGGTGCTGAGCATTTGTAACTTCCACTGTTTCCATTAATGGCAGTTAAGGGTGCTTATTGCCTCTGAAAATAAAACTAACTTCAAGCAAACAAGTTTGCAAATTTGGTATGTCTCATCCTATTCATGAAATGAAAATAAGTTTATACAAAGAGTTCTGTTAGGCTTAGCTAATATTTGTTCTAAGTGCTTTACATACAAATCTATGTAAGGTCTAATTATACTTAGACCTTCTGGGAAAGGAGCCACTTTCAGCAAGTTCCAATTCACATGTTATTAGCCTGATTCCTCACTACACAGGGATGTCCCTGTAGCTACACCAGTGTAAAACTGAAGCAGTGCGATGGGGAAATAGATTCAAAGACTTCAAGTCAAGTAATTACAATATAAAATTCTCAACCCCTCTGGCTAAGCTTCCATACAAGGGGAGGCAGAGTTCCACTAAAAAATACTGTCAAGAAAACCACCTGATATTCTGTTGTCCTGGGAATAATCAACTTATAAATATCCTTTCTTCCCAAAAATAGAACAGGGAACCTAGCTGAGCTGGTCATTTTATTTCATAGACTAAATCTACTAAAAAAGCAAGAGTTCAGAAAGGTCTTTGTCTTCCATAATTGACTGTTTAAAAGCCCCATATTATCTTAATTTCTTATGAGACTTATTTAGAGTATCTAACAATTGCCCAGAACACAATGCCCCCTTAGACTTTCTCCTAGGTGCAGCTACTCTAGTCTCAAAAACTGTCTTGCAAAATAACACAACACAAAAATCGTTTTCCTGTCCTTACTCTACTCTAACAATAATTAAAGATTATCCATAAAAATTATTTATCACCCTGGACAAGTAATATTTTGTCAGATTGAACTGCTCTTACTATCAGGAAAACTAACCTTATAACCAGCATCATCAGGCTAGCCAGAAATGGAACCCATAATGGAAACAGATCTGCACCAATAGTTCAATAGAAAACCTCAGCAGTCACCAGCAAGCATGCACTGCATGAGTACAGTACTGTTGCTCTTGCTGTCTTCTGCATCAATGCAGAAAAAAATCCAGGCTACAACCTAAAATTTTATTCTAAAGTAGGCCTCTGTTCATTATCCTTTTCACTGCTTTTCAAGTTCTCAGCAGGGGAAAAGAACAGTCCCATTTACGAATACAAAAGCAAGCAAAATGTTACTAGTTTGAAAGACTAAAAAAAGATGGGCTTGGGGATAGGGGTATGCTCCTGTGGTTAAGACACTTGGTTGAGACTTAGAAGAACAAATTATTTTCCTACCTCTTCCGCACATGCCCTGAAGGCAAACCACTTTACCTCTCTGTGTTTCAGTTACCCACCTGGGAAAAGTTTACCTCCCAAGAACTGTATGAGGATAAATTAAAATCAGCATGACGCTCAGATACTGTAATGTTGGAAGATTAATAAAACAATAGCAGATGCCATTTGATACTTAGTACAACTTATAAGTTCACGAAGCAATACTATATGAGCATGTTTCTAAACACAACAAATGAGCTTACTCTGGCAGTAAAACAGGACCAGCTCTGTAGTCCACAGAGCTCTCTCTTAAAAGCTGTTGGTCAAACATTCACTTACGTTAGTTGACAGAATCAAAGCTCCAAGATAAGCAATAACTATACTCCTGAGGAAAGCAGAAAATCTCTCTCTCTCCCCTCCAACCCCACGTCCCTTCCCTTTCCCCCTCCCCCTCCCCCTCCCCCTCTCTTCTCCAGCCACAAGCCACTTTATATTACAGGAACATTTCAGTAAGCAAGGTAAAAAAAAAGCAAAAAAGAAAGCATATGTCAAGTCAGGTGGAGCAAATGCAATTCCAAGGGTCAGTGTTTCAATGCCCCAATTCACACATTTTCTATTCTGTTCTTCAAGTCTCTTTCTGTTAAGTTCCCTTCAACATATGATCATTTGATTTGCTATCCTTCTCTTCAGATTTGTATAACAAGTTGAAGTTAACTAGAAAGCAGTCTTTTTCCTGTCTTTTTTGTTATAGGAACTCAATGAAGCATTCAGTGCTATACTGAAAAAAATATTTCAGTCTATTCCCAGCAGAAGTGGAAAGAAGTAGTGGACGGTATAAAACACATTTGTGTGTCCACAGAGTTAACAGTTTGTGTTCAGCTACTGTATGTGAAGAGCAGCAGCACACACTGCATTAATTTTATTTTATGACTTGCATTAAAGTGTTATTCCTGTTGGGGCTCTTTTTCTTCCTCCACCATTTCTGATTGAAAGAGATGATTTTTTACTGCTCACAAAGATTACAGCTTGGCAATTGTGAAAAAGAAATCCCTCTACTTAACTACAAAACAAGCATAGTAAAAGCAGTAGCACCACAAGCTCACCTTAAAAATATGCCTGAAAAGATCATCCACTGGGGCAGGAGTAGGGGACAACAGGAAAATTTAATAGTGGCCCAACTAGTTCCAGTCTCCTTAATGAAATGGTCATCAAATGAGCCATTTGTACTTAAAAACAATGATATATTTTATAAGTTTCAGCCAATGTAGCATGAAACTTAGAGAGAGGCAACTGGAAACAGGTGTTTGGACCCCTCTACACATGCAGGTGAAGGCATGATGGGATCTAATGCATAATCCACCCAATTGTGCCTCCTGCTATGTCACATGTGCATGGCAGGAGCCATGACTGTGGGATCATGCATTAGACATCATCACACCTTTACCTGCATGTGCAGAGGGGCCCAAACACCTGTTTCCAGTTGTCTCTCTATAAGTTTCACGCTACATTGGCTAAAACTTATAAAATATGTAAAAAACCCTACACTGGTTTTTGAAGGGAAAACAAATATTTAAAAGAATGCATTTAAATTCAACGGAGCTACAAGTTAGCGACATCACAATGAAATATTACCCCATTAAATGTGCATATAGTTAAAGTGAATAATTGAAAATAATTAGTGAGTCCATCCTACAATAAGAGAATGCCATGATCCATATTATTTCGTTGCCCTTAAAAATTTCTAAACTTACAATAATCACACACTGATATATGTTCCCATATAAAAAGGTCAAGGAAATTGCAAAGCTTTACGCTAGTTATTTTTTCCTATGTTTTAAGCCTACTTTATTAAATTATGTTTTTTCTGAACAGTTCATCTCATATATCCTCTTGAGATTGCACATACAAAATTAATAACATTAAAATATCAGTTTAGAGGGGTATAATACAACTGCTCAATGTTCAATTTTGGAATAATTGCTTTTTAATGTATGCCAAACAGACATTAATAGCAACTGTTCTTTACAAGATTGGAATAATTCACCTTCAGGCCAAATATGAAAAAAGTATTTTAAAAATAGAAGAAACATTTACAAAATTAATCAAAATAAGACTAAAAAAGTAACGGCATTTTAATGCCTGTAAATACATAGGATGGTCATTTAAATTTATCTGACTTGAAGTCAATAACTAAAATTAATCTAAGCAACTACACTCTATAGCTGCTCAATGAAAATTGCAAAATGGATTTTTTCCCCTAATAGCTATTTCCTAAATTGTCTGGTGGTAGAATGCTATAAAACTGTTAGTCTCAGATTTAGCACTACAGTACTAAAATCTGAAGAAATTAAAGTAAAACCTGGCACAGATGGTGATATAAAAACATCCCAAACTCCATACTATATAGAAAAAAAAAAGAACCCCCCCCCGCCCATAAAACAGCAAATGCCTTCTCCACACTAAATACCACAGGAATCTGAAAAGCAGTTGTTGCCATTTCCAGAAAAAGTTGCAACCAAAACAAATCTCCCTAAAGAATGAATCTATTCCTTGGCTGCGCGTTTATCTTACAGATTGTAATATATCTTTTCATATTCTTTCCTAGTTTTTTATATTTTATACATGGACACACACACTATTTGCTCTCCCACCTTTACCCATTTAAGGCTTAAACAAATAATGACATAACACTATATTTTGAAGTTGAAGAAACAGTGACGAGGGGATACATTTACACAATCAATAATATTATGTTACCATAGAAGGGCCCCATTCAGCATTTAAGCACATAGTCCCATTAAGCTCTAATGGACATTGTACATACTTAAACTACATGTTTAAAAGCTTTACTAAATGAGTCTTATAACCGGCTCCTTTTATAAAGAGACCAGATCAATGACTATATTATGTCTTATAATTTACCTTTCTGTTTAAAAAGGTTACACCCAGTTTGGACCCTGCTCCAAATTACATCTGCTTCTTTCCAGTGACTGTTTAATGTAAAATGCATACAGAATTATATGCATAGGAAGGACAAGATATATATGCATATGCAAAGACGAGAACCCAGGACTCTCCTCCTTGATGCGAATGCCCTAAAACTAGGGGCTGGCAACTTTAGCCCCCGCATGGGCCAGAGCTTGCAACCTGGTAGGGCTACACAAATCTGATCAGCCTGTCAGCTCAAGTGCCCTGTGTTTCCCCTCGCTGCAGTTACCCAGCCCCTCTGCTGTGAGGGCAAACGCAGGCATGAGCAAGCAGCAGGGAGGGCTGGGGAGGAGATGGATGTTTCTGCACAGGTGTGTGTCACCCAATCCCCTATGCTAGGTTGGATCTTCTAGGTCAGTTCTACGCTTTTCATAGACCAAATCTGGCCCACGGGCCACAGGCTGCCAAACTCTGCCCTCATCACTAGGCCTCCTTGGCAACCACATAATTGGGCCCTGAGGAATTTTATGTCCCATTCTCCAAATCGTGTGACTTGCCATGCCAGACATGCAACTCTAGCTGCACCTACTACACACACGGAAGTGGTAGCAGGGGAGCCAGGAACTCCCTACTCCCTAAGTGGTTGGAAACTTTAAGAAGTGGGCAGCATGCCTGCTTTTTAGCCCAGGGTGCTGTGAGCCTGACACCAGGTAGCCTTTCCCTGATTTTGGGCTCATGACATCCTGAACCTTTAAAAAGCAGGCATGTGCTTAGAGCCCCAAACTGAATTCTGGCCTTTTTTTTTTTAATTCCCTGGGCACCATAAGCCCAAAAAAGGGATGAGGCTCCCCAGTGTTAGGCTCATGGTGCCCCACACAGTACAGCAGGGGATGGGGGAGCTCCAATACATGTACTGGATTAAAGAGAGGCCTGCCATGAGCAGCAGGGATAGGGGACTCCCTCATCCCTGGCTGCTAGCACATGGCAGTTCTTTACATGGAAGCATGCAGGTGGGGATGAGGAAAGATCCCCCATCCCCAGCTGTACTGGGCCAAATGCCTCTTTAAATAGGCATGTACAACTACAGATGGGAGAAGCTCCCACACCTCTACTGTGCACCCATTTAAAGAGGCCCAGTGTCCCAAGACCCAGGGCTGACCTTGGGATACAGCTGGAGGCAGCTGGGTTTGGGATCCAAAACTGCCTCCTGCCCAATTCTGTGGAATGGGCAGGAGGCAGCTTTGTCCCACACCCCAAGTCTGCTGTGAGCCAGATCTGGAGTTTCAGCTGAGTGTCGGGATCTGTTACTAGATAGTCTTGTTTCAGCCCTGATCCTGAGGATCAGGTAAGGGAAGACTGTGTGTGAGGTCCTGAACCTTCCCCATGCCCTAAGGCTCATAGACTTAGCACCTTAAAGAGACTTACTCTTCAGCCCTGGGGGTGGGGGAGACTACAGGACAAGGCAGCAAACCTGCTGGATCATGGCAAGCCCAGATCCAGATGCCAACAGTGACTGTCAGCATTGGGAAGACCAAGGCAGCCCCTGGCCAGGTTTCAGACCAGGGATCCCAATGCTGACAATCAGCATTGGGATGACAGGGCATGCCACACATTCAGTGTATGACTCCACACAAACCAGGCACAAAAATGTCCCATATATTTTGTGGAATATTTTGTGGCTAGTTTGCCATTTATGGCACCAGAAATTTGATGAATGGATGACATGTGTCTATTTATGGTTCAATTAACATATTAGCTCCATCTTACATTATCTTTTCTTGGCCTCTTGAATCTTGAATTCTTTTAGAAAATGTTTGTTCTCAAGAAATGTGTTCCACTAAACTATTGTACCAACTAGTGCTGTTGCAAGATGTGGTGAATCCCCTTTGGGTTCACTGCCTTCTGAACTAGGGGGCATACCCAGAAGGTATGCTTATTAAATGCCAATAAATCCTGTTGAGAGGCAGAGCCTAAGAGCACATGTGCAGTGCCATGCTAAAACAGCTACATCAAGGATCAGCAACCAACATCACCTTTAGTTTGGGCAATGCTACACTGGAAGTACTTTGGCTAGCTCAGTGCAGTGCTGCACATGTATGAAACTGGTGCTGTATTGGGATGATATTGTCCCAATTTGTCATGCCATAATTTTAGAGACTGCAGCTAGAGCTCTCTCCTTAGACATGTATCCTAGGGTGACGATGAACCTAGGTCATCTGTGTCATGGAAAGCACTCCAGCCACTGGGATACAATATCTCCTACCACCACCACCATCTCTGATAGCCAAGTTTGAAAAAGAAAGCAGAAAAAACTGAATTTGTAAAACATCTAAGGCCATGAGATTCAGGCATCACCAAGTCTAGTTTCTGGACTCCAGCAGAGCTTATATGGTACCTAGGCTCTTTACCTACTTGGCCCAGGGCAGAAATGCACATGCAGGCACCTAAGGACCTTTTGTGATAGACTATGTGCTGACTGTGATATGTCTGTGTTAACTGTTCACATTGTTACACAGTATCATATGACTCACTTTATCTCCTTGGCCTTGTCACAGTGGGGTCCTAAGGGATGGCCATGACACCCTGAGGGCTCCACGACCATGCCAGCGTTGCCCAACAGGCAGCCTTTTCCTCTGCTGCCATGTCTTGCTGGTAATTATAATAAATAGGGAGGCTGCCCTCGAGTTTATGTTTGGGCATGGTCCTGATGGACCCCACTGAACCCTGTGGGTTCTTGGGTCCCTTTTTGGGTTAGATCCATGGCTCCAGAACTACCCCTTTACCATGCCCCAAGCCTCACAGACAGTATGTAAATGTTGTCCCTCTAAAGCCTTGATATAGCTCAGCCTCTTCTTCCGTCACTGGGCTCTCTGCAGCCCCGTCTCTGCACTCACACTGGCGCTGCGGTCTCTACATCGTAGTGTGGCCCCAATGAGGCCTCCTCCTTCCCAACAGCCTCAGTCTAGTCCACCCGTTTATAAACAGCAGCCAAAATATGAGCCCCTGGGCTATAACCTAATACAACCAGTTCAGGGCATACTCTGTCCCTTTCAAAGAGTCAAACTTCCTCCCAAGCATTAAGTGCCTTGTAGCCCAGGGTACCTGGTGAATTTTTGGAGCCCCATTTGTCCTACAGGCCGCATATCAAGCGGCCACAGTGTCTCTGGGCAATTCTTCTCTACAGGCTCCTAGCCCTGGCTGCTGCCAGAGAACTAGCCATTGCTGGCCTCAGCCCTGGGGTTTGTGTGCACCCAGGGCCCTGCCTTCTTCCAGTCAACTGACTGGGTGCAGGTGCAGGCTAATCCCCTTGTTATCCTGCTGCCATAGTAACCTACACCTGTGGGGTTTCTGCCTGGCTCCTAGGGCCCTCTCCCCAGACAGTTTCTGCTCTTAAAGGAGCAGGCACTTCAGTGCCCCGCGATAGGCCTGTGCACAGGGCACGAGAGCGTGAATGCCAGGGCTGGCTATGTGCAGGACAGAGACAGGATATACCTTTCGCAGCTGCAGTCAGAATGGCTTTGTTGACATAACAGGAAAGGCGAGATGCCCAACATCCAGAAGGGGTCAAGATAAACATGACAGCAGGCTGGAAACAAATAGCCTGGCAACTGCTCCCAGAAGAGTTTGGGAGACTAAGAGAAACAGAGAAGCTCTGGGAAGCAAGAGAGACTGGAAAGAGAACAGCTGAGTATTTGCTGCCCAGGCTGGACTGGGGACAGAGGGACTGCTTAACCCCTTTGGAGGGGACAGAAAACCCCATGCTGGTTGACCTAAGCCCCAGTAAATGCCTTTACTGAAGAGACTGTTTGCTGTGCTGCTTGGGCTTATGGGTTGTGCTAGGTCATCCCAAGGGGAGGGGAAGTCCCTCTCTCAGCAGAACTGGACGCTCGCTCCTGGAGCCAGGGCCATGGAGAATGAGGGATGGTGAGAGACCCAAGGGCTGAGGTCTCTGAGTGGGAAAGAACTTGGGTTCCCCTCTTACTCAAGAAGTCAAGTCTAGGCTGCTTCCAAGGGGTACAGATAAGGCCACAGCAGGCCTGAGCATGCAACCCTTGGAGGGTACTCTGCGACACCTTTCCAGCCTAACAAGGTGCTATCAAATTAATTTAGACACTTCCAGGTTTAGGCAGAAGCTGAAGCAGGGAGAGGATGGCATCACAGTTTTGGACTTCTGTTTAAGTCTTTTTTGCATCTTGCCCCTAGTGTTTTAAAAAACAGCATTAAGATTATATTAGTCTGCGGTGTCTCAAACGACCCAATATATTTGAATCAAAACTCATGGCAGAGGATAACATTCTGTCCCTGAACCCAACATCTTTACTCATGTTGACTGAATGAGTCAAGTCAGCAGCAGCAGACTCCCTCGAAGCATTACAGAAGCAGTTCTAATTGGAAGCCTCTCTCATAGCCGAAGGCAACATACCGAAAAGATGGGAGTTTGCACCTGGTTGAAACAGAACAGAATGATATAATGCAATGGGTGTGCTGCAAGGAGAGAGTCCCTTGCTGTTAGGAAGATAAGCAAATACATGTTGATGGGATTTGGCAAGTGTTCCTGGTTTCATATGCTTTGATTTTAATCTATTAAATTTTCCAGTTCTTCCATGGTGTCTCAGATGAAAAAGGTCCATTATACTGGTTAAAAGTTAGAAGTCAAGATATTCTTGCCTCTAATGCCCCTACAACCTCACTCAAAACCAGAAAGCGAAGTCATGCAGAATAAAAAAATATAGGAAAGAAGTGACAAATCAAGTCTGTGTGAGCAGGGCATGGTGGAAGAAGTATAGATGGGAGAAGGCTAGGACAGACATCAGGGATATCAGGTGGTTGCCACATGGGACAGACCAGATACTGCATGATTAAAAAGACACTACACATCTTTGGTGGACAAGATCAAGGAGGGTTATTTACTATCCAAAATTCCTGGTCTCCCATTGCACTGGCTCCCCAATCCCCTTTGCAGGAGGTAAATGAACATACACAACACAGCTCTGAAAAGCAGTGACAGTTGGGATGGACTGTTTTAGTAGATTACTCGGATTATATGTCCTCAATGAACAAGTGAACAGCCCCCAGGGGCTAAACTGCCTCCTTCCAGCCAATAAATACAACTGCGACATACAAATTAACTCTGGTGTCACTCGACTTCCTTAGAAATAACCTTCACTTTCAACAAAATCCTGACTTCTTGCTGAAATAAATTGTGAGGATTAAAATTGTTTTTAAAATTATAATTTAAGTAGTTTGAGACAGAAATGCCCTATGAATCACGTGCACATATTTTTGTTCTGCTTACACTGAAATCTCTTTTAACTTTTATAAGACTACTCAACAACAACAAATAAATATACATTCCAGGAAAGAAAGTATTTCCTCTGTAAATTGACTTGCCCTCTAGAAAATAACTGTCAAATTTAGAAACAAACAAACTGAGGGGTTTAAAAACAACAAAATTTTGAGCTAGGAATTAGACTAGCTAATTAGACTGCATGCCCATACAACGTCTTAAGGTACACTCGTGTTCATTATCAATCTTTACTTTGCTATGTATTAATTATGATAATAAAACAAGACAAAGGGAACCCATTCTGCATAGTCCAGCAACTATTCTGGAACTCTGTTACACAACTCAAAACCTGGGCTCAATTTTGACACTCAGACTCGTGCTGAAACAGCTCATTCTACACAGACTCAATGTTACTAGGACTTCTTGCCACATTAGCTCAACCTGACCCACACAGGACATAAGTGATCAATTTTTTATTTTATAAGAAGCCAGTCCTGCAAACAACCTTGTGAACCATTTCTTAATTAGTATGTTACTCTATTGTGCCAAGTCCTATATAAGAATATAGTCCATGACAATTTCTACCCAGAAAAGTTCATTTTCTAAATAGACAAAAGTTGGGTGGGGGAAACACAGAAATTGGAAAGAAAACCCACAGAAGAAAATACCAAGCCCAGCAACATTTCTAAAATCAAACAATAGCTATGTCTCACTTATACATATTTATAAAATTGTATTAAGACATTCAAGAAGCTGATAACAACCAAACAAGGGATCTTGTGCAATTCTGCATAAAACTTCCATTCTCTACCCCTTAAACCTAACTGCACACCCAATGTGTATTTTTGCTGATCTACTATTTGAATAAATTATACTAAGTAGCTTCATATAAAGATTTAATCTTACTCCTCCCAGCACCAAATATCACTAAGATTGCCCCTACGCTATATACTCAGCTGCATCAAGAACTCTGATAATTATTTCTGCAGCATTAAATATATCTTCCTCTTCATCTGGCACTGGTCTTCTCTCCCTTCATAAAATTTTCCTTTGTAAACTCCTATGAAATATGAACTTTCATTTCTACCCAAGAGGACTTTTACAATCTTTTTTCCAATGCCTGATGAAGGGTGTTGGTGCCCGAAGGCTTGCAATTAAAGGTTTTTTGTTAAAAATCTTGTCGGTCTCATAAAAGACATCATCTCTACTATGAGTCCTGATTTCATAAAAACCTTGATATTTTTTGGTTCAAGCACCTCTTCCTCAGCAGATTCTCCTTCTAAAAAAAGCCCCTCGATAGAGCTTTGACACAGGGGTGAAATTCTTTCCAAATCTTTTTTGTCTCACTCGAGCTTCTCCCAGATCTCTCTCTCGCTGTTATTACTTTCCAATCCATTCAAAAAAATCTCCTGAAGGAGTCGACACACCCCCACGTACAAGGCACCGGGGGCCAAAAAAAGATATGTAACACCTGTGGCAAAAGCAGGGACCACAAGTGTAGCTGCATCGCATATCATCACGAACACTACAGATGAATATGAAAGCAAAGTCGCACCAAATATAATCATTAATAATAAAGTATAGCCGCACCAAATATAATAATTATATGATTATAATAATATAAGTACTGTATGATAATTATATGATACTAGAGAGGGATCAGAAAGCCCCAACAGAATAAATCTCTATTTTCCATGAGAGGCTCTAAGATTCATTTCTCAAAGTGAGCGGGGTCCAGACATTTAGGGGCTATAGAAAAGCAGACGTGTCGCGCTGTCGCACACAGCCTGCGCTCAGCGGCCAGGGCCAATGTTTCACTCCACGCACGTGTTGGCGATCGCGGCCCACAGACACCCCCACCCCCTCCGCGGCCCGCCACAAGATGGCGGAGACGGCCAGGCCCCGCCCCCAGCAGGCCCCGCCCACGGTTTAACCGTTGCGTGCGGGTGGCCATGCCTCTGTCGCCATCCCCGCCCGCGCCCGGCGGCTCCTGCCCGGTCCCAGCGCTCACCTCCGCGTCTTCCTTCCTTTCTTTCTCCTGAACTCTTGGGACACTTACCGGAGCTGCCCGGTCAGCCACGCGCATGCGCGGCCGCTCGGCGAGGGGCTGGGGCTGGGGTCCTGGGGGCGGGGCGAAGGGCGGGGCCTTGGGGGCGGGGCGGGAAGCACCTGCGGACTCAGCTGTGGCGTGCGAGAAGGGTGGGAGGTAGGCCGCTGCTGCCTCCACTGCCAGGCCGGGGGGCCGTTTTCTCTCCTCAGAAAGTAGATTTTTGTGCGTTGCTCGCTAAGGCCTCTGCCGGAAGGTGCGCTGGTTTGCTAAATGGATACGTAAGGTTCTTTTAAAAAAAAAAATATATAGAATCAACTCGGCGAAAAGTCCAAAGGGACGCGCACGGTTCTTTGGGTAGACGCGAGCTCTTTTATTAGACTGAGTGGGGAGTTGGAAAAAAAAGTTTATGGCAAGCTTTCGGGCACAGTTGCCCTTCCTCAGGCAAGGGGAGCGTCTTAGGATCTCAGGGCAGGAGAGACTCCCCGTGCCTGAAGGAGGGCAGCTGCGCCCAAAAGCTTGCCACGAACTTTTTGCCAACTACACGCAGTCCTCTGACTTGCAACACAATCGGTTCCTGAAAACAGATGGGCTGAGGCTGAGAAGGCTAGAGCCTGGACAGGGGGGGTGCCACTCCCCTTCAACCCTACTTCTGGTCCTATCTGTGACCTGGCTAGCTGGCATATACAGGCAGTCCTCAGACTTACAACACAATTGGTTCCTGAAAACCACATCTTGAGTCGAAATGTCGTAACTCAGAACCAGTTTTCTCATAAGAAACAATGTTATAAATGGGGGTTGGTTCTGAAACCAAGGCCCGATACCCAGTTTTCACCAAAAATACTCCAGAATGTTGTACTCGATCAATTATAGGTGAGTAATATAGCTACATTGATGTATTTGTATTGTAAATAGCAATCGTATTGATTTGGATGGACTTCTTTGAGGTGACTTTGGCCTTTTTGAAGGGCTCTTGGCTGGAGTCTTGGCTGCAGGTTTTTCTGGAGTCTTGCCTGCTTTCGTAAAGGCAGTGTCCAAGGAAGTTTGGACAGACGTTCTTCAGGGAGATGAGTGACGCAGTGAACTTGTTTGTTGGCGTGGCATCGCATCGGATCAAGTGTCATAAATTCAAAACTGATGTCATAAAGTTGAAACAAGGTGTCATTTATAAACACTGTAAGGTCGAAACATTGTAACTAAAAACATTGTAAGTTGGACTGTCTCTGCCCAAAAATGTTGCTGACCTGAACGTAGTCTAATATAAAAGATCACATCTACTCAAAGAGCCTTGCCTGCACATGCCCTTAGACCAACAGGGCTACAACCAAAAACCCAGCAAAGAGATGGTGTCATTTGTCCCGCAGTCATTGGCCTTAAATAGATTTTATAGATGTGAGGGTCAGAAGAGACCTTAGTAGATCATCGATTCCGACCCTCTGCCCCGGGCAGGAAAAAGCAATGAATGTATATCTGTCATGTTTACGCAGTGTTGGTTGTAACTGTGTTGGTCGAAGGACGTAGGCAGATGAGGTGCTTTGGGTAAGAAGTCAAAGAAGGTTTACCCAAAGCACCTTGTCTGCTCATCTCTCGTTCAGATTTTGTATACCAAAATCTAGCCTTCCTGGGCATCTTGGCAGTGCCTGCAGTACTTCACTGTCAGTCACTTCTACACCTGAGTTAATGTGACTGCACTTGAGTTAAGGATTTTAGCAAGATCTAAAAACAGCTGTGAAATAGAAGAGAGAGATTACCAGGAGTGGCTAAGGAATAGCAACATTGCAGAAAAAAGGATAGGTTAAATAGCGGAACATAAAGACCATTATCAAGGGTAGAGGGTTGTTAATCCTGCTAATCTCTCTCTCCTGTGGAGTGGAGAGAGATTAGCAGGAGTTGGGGGAGGTGTGATAATAAGCCATGAAGTCAACTGATTCCCTCAACACTGCCTGAATATAAATGCTGCCACCTTTCCCAGTCTGGGTGAAGCAGGAGTCAAGGGAGGATGTAAGTGCACTACTGCACCGCTTCCCTCTACCCTGGATCCACTCCTAAGAACTGTGTGCTGCTGAGCAAGGCACTCGGCCTCTCCAGGCTCCAGTTTGCCCTCTGAAAAGCAGGACTGGTGGTGCTTCCTTCCTGCCATGGTGCTGTGAGTCTAAATCCAGGAAAGACTCTGAAGCACTCGAATACCCCTTCAGCAGGGCCATGAGGGTCTTTCAGGCCTAAGCTCCATGACATAGTTCTGCCAGCATAGCTGTGCTGGTGACAGGTTTGAAAGGATCACACCCTCCTGTGATTAACTTCACTAGCCAAAGTCGGCTTCTGCTGCACGGTTCTGTTCAGAGGAGCTGGTGCGAATGGCAGCAGAGAAAAAACATTGACCATTGCAGCTGTGTCTACACTGGGGACCATCATAGAGTATGAATGGGACTGAGCGGTAGATGCCCACTGAGAAGTAAGAATCGGGGTGGAGAGAACTCCTGGGGAGGAGGATGCACAAGGAACTTCTTTTCCTGGGTCAGTTTTGCTTGGCTGCCTGGACTGGCAAAAGGAAACATCAACTACATTCTCAGGGCAGCAGTTCATTTGCAAGGAGCAAGGCTAGATATTCACCCATCGCCCTCTGTCCCCTAACCTATATGCATTTTACATGGACTTTACAGAAATGAGGCCCTCTTATTCTACATGGGAGGACAAAACTATCTTTTTACTTAGAATATTAGGACATGTCAATTTGTGGAGTGGTTTTTTTTTCAGTCCTTTTTTTTGGTGAGGATCTAGGTATTGCCCATCCTCTACAGACATTGTGACACAGAGAGATTGTTATATTTTGCTTACTCCCTTACCATTTTTTCATGTAAAATACCCCCCAAGCTCTTTGCATTTGTTACAAAAGAATAACAATAAGAAAAACAATTTTATTTGAATTTTGAAACAATAAAAATAGGGTTTTAAGTGACACGTTTTGTTTTGTTTTGTTTTATATTGAGAAGGCACAAAAAATATCAGCAGGCCTCAAGCTGTGACAACTTAAATGGAATGAGATTTCTGGAAAATAATAAATGAGGTTTGAAATGGCTCATTTGAAACACACATCATAATATTCCTGGTCCCTAGAGTGAGATATATAAAATGTTGCCTTTAAAATTAGTCAGGAAACAAATATATTTCTTACCTCATCTGCCATCAGAGATTTGATTCTAAGACCAGATTCTACATTCATGCAAATATTTGTTTTTAAGCATGTGCAAAGGCTAGAGTTTTGGAGATGTATGGAAACCTAAGTCTCACTGAAAGTCAATGAGACCTCAGCTCCCAAAGACCAGGAATGGAAGTTAGATGCCTAAACATCTATCGGAATCTGCATGTATGTTGCTTCTGAAAATGGGATTAAGGTATCTGAATGCCTTGCAATGTTGAGTGAAATTATACCTACCTTTAAAAAACTAGGCTTAAATGTTTGCAAGATCAGAATCTGATTTTGACCCCAGTTCTGCGATATAGAATCACAAAATCATAAAAAATTAGGGCTGGAAGGGACTTCAGGAGGCTATCTAGTCCAACCCCCTGCTCAAAGCAGGACCATCTCCAGCTAGATCATCCCAGCCAAGGCTTTGTCTAGCTGAGTCTTCACAACCTCCAAGGATGGAGCTTCCACCACCTCTCTGGGTAACCTATTCGAGTGCTTCACCACCCTCCTCATGAGAAAGCTTTCCCTAATATCTAACCTAAACTTCCCTTGCTGCAACTTGAGACCATTGCTCCTTGTTCCATCATCTGCCACCACTGAGAACAGTCCAGCTCCATCCTCTTTCAAACACCACTTCAGGTAGTTGAAGGCTGGTATTAAATCCCACCTCAGTTTTCTCCAGACTAAATAAGCCCAGTTCCCTCAGCCTTTCCTCATAAGTCATGTTCCCCTGCCCGCTATTTTCATTGCCCTCTGCTGGACTGTCTACAATTTGTCCACATCCTTCCTGAAGTGGGGGGCCCAAAACTGAACACAGTACCCCAGATGTGGCCTCACCAGTGCTGAATAGAAGGAAATAATCACTTCCCTTGATCTGCTGGCAACACTTCTACTAATGCAGCCCAGTATATCATTAACCTTCTTTGCAACAAGAACACACTGTTGGCTCATATTTAGCTTATTATCCACTGTAACACCCATGTCCTTTTCTGCAGAGCTGCTGCTTAGCCAGTTGGTTCCCAGCCTGTACTGGTGCATGGGATTGTTTTAAGTGCAGAACTTTGCACTTCTTCTTATTAAGCCTCATGAAATTTCTTTTGGTCTAATCCTCCAATTTGTCGAGGTCTCTCTGAATCCTAGCCCTACCCTCCAGCATATCTACTGCTCCACCCAGCTTGGTGTCATCTGTAGACTTCTGAAGGTGAACTCCATCCCATCTTCAAGGCTGTTGATGAAGATATGGAACAAAACTGGTCCCAGGATCAACCACTGGGGCACTCTAATTGATACTAGCTGCCTACTAGACATCAAGCCATTGACTACTACTCTATGAGCCCGATGATCCAGTCAGTTTTGTATCCACCTTATAGTCCGTTCATCCAACCTGTACTTTCTTAGCTTGCTTGGAAGAATATTGTGAGAGACTGTATGATCCACATAGGTAGATTCCACAGAAGAGTTCCTCCAAAATCAGTGGGGCTCTGCTTTGGTGCAGGCCCTGAGAAGGGAAAGTGTGAAAATGTCATTTTCCAAATCAGAGGTAGGTGGCAGAGTATACACTGAATGCATTAACTTCTTTTCTTCCAGACATTAGGGCCCTTTACGCTTTAAATCATTCAGGGTACAGATAGAAACATTAGGCTTGAAATGTATGTCACGCTGGTTTTGCACCAGTCTAACTTCATTGACTTACAGTGGAAAGAATAGGGAATAACTCTAGTTAAGTGTGCTCACTCGATTTAAAGGCTCATTTTAAGACTATAAACTCTTTAGTGCTGGATTGTTTTTTACTGCATTTTTTGTGCAGTGCCTTGTACCATCTGTGACTTCCCCATAGGCAATATTATAAACCAGATACCACATAGGACCCAATCCTTACCAGAGTTTCTGCTTGCTTTTATAATACTAATAAATAATAATTAATATTCAGGTAAGTTAGGGCCCCAATATAGGCTTCTGTTATGGCAAAATTCTAACAAATAAACACATAATGTATCTGTATTATCTAGATATATTTGTTTTGTTTTAATTGTAAATAAAGAGTTTTGTTGCTGTACTTCAAAGTAAATGTTAATGTTCAAAACCATGGTCAATATTTTTATGGGACTTGGGTCTTTGGATGCTTCAGTTCTTGGGTGCCCAACTTTAGACTCATGGAAACAACCATATTTTCTGAGGAGGGAGTATTTTACTTTGTGAAAAATCACAGCAAGCAACCTGTTGGGGTCTCAATCATCTTAGCACAGTAAGTAAGTGCCTATTTTGTACCTCTCTCTTTTCCAAGTTCAACCCTTGTGTTTGTAAACAGCACAGTAAAAAGAAACGAGCTTCCTGGGATAAGCCGAACACATTGCAGCTGCTTACTCTAGAGTTTCATACAGGTGGCAGCTCTAGACACAATCCTGCCAGCCAAATCTGCAATTACAGTTACAAAAGCAAGACTGTAATGATGGGTGGGTAAGCAGGGCACGATCCCCAGACTAGGTCTAACGGGGGGGTGGGGGGAGTTATTTGGGGGAGCAGAACAGAACAAGGGCATGTGCCTTCCCGCTGCACCCCACTCCTCACCCTGTACCTTTCCTTCACTGACTTTGGCTTCAGCTCTGGCAAGAGGGAGGGCAGAGCAGCAGAGGTGGTGCATGGTATAGGAGCAGTAGCTGGGACCTTGCTGCTGGGGGGGGGGAGGGGGGAAGATGTCACCGTGGTTCCTTGCTGCTGAAAATTGGTATTTAAATGTTCACTCAACACACATTTTGGTGGCACAAAAAGGAGGTGACATCCTCCGTCGCAGCAGTGAACCTCTGGTTGCTCCTGCATCTTTGCTGAAAAGTGGCCATCAAAGTCACATTGGAAGGAGTCCATATTTATTTCCTTGCAGGAGCTAATCTTGCAAAGGTGCTGAGCACCTTTAATTCCAATTGCCATTACTGGCAGTTGAGGGTGCTCATGGGAGACACTTGGCTGGATCAGACCCCAAATTATTTGGTGTCAAATTTGAGGAGATAGGAAAATGATGGGTAACATGGTGCTTTTCATTTATGCTAAGGTCCCTTTATGCTTTTCCGGCAATTATGTTGCAGTAACATATGCTTATAAGAGGCCCCTTTGCACTGCCAATTAAAATCAGGCTCAGTGTTTCTACCTGTAAATCCATGGGTCTGCATGTTCAGCTCTCTTCTTTCTGCTTCATTAGCAATATTATCTGCATCATGCTGTATTTAGGGCATTGTCACTATTGTCATTTCTTAGAACAGAAGTTTTTAAAGGGGTCTGATGGGACTGAATGGCTCGCAGGATTTGGAATGTAATATGAGAGCATTTCAGCTCTAGTTGCTTCAGGTCCCACAAAAATCATTTACTCCTGAAAATTATTAATGTCAGATAGCTGCTCAGTGAAATCCTGTATGTAAAATAAGGATGCTGAGCTTAAGGATAGTTCTGAGGAATATGTTTCTACCTCAGAAGATTGTCAGACTCAATCAAGTGGCTACAAAGTGGAGTAACTCCTAATGTAGATAACTCCGGGGCTGAATATTCTTGCAGGACAACATGAGATGAACTTCCTACAGTCACCACTGCTCCATCTGGCCCTGTTCTGTTTCATGACACAGAACATCTCTCTTCAGGTCAGTCTTGCTAGGCCCTTTCACCTGCACAAACCTTGACGTACGCATTCATGAAACCCATCTTGAAAAGTTTCAGATCTCTTTCTGTCTGTATACCACTCATCCAAACAGTCTGTATTACTGAAATTGCTACCTGTGTGTGACTCATACTTCCCAAAGATGCAGTTGGCCTTCAACCTTCACTTTCTGATGAAAAACCCCCCTGTCCCGGTCCTAAGTTCAAGCTGTTTAAAAAAAAAAAAAAGTGAAGTGCAGTGAAAATATCTATTTCAAAGCTGGCTGCTGCTAATTTTTAAAGATGCTTCTCAATTCAAGAGTAAATATTCATTAAGAAACTGATATTTCAGCTGATTGCTTATCTTTGGATGCACATTTTATTTACCTATTGCTTATTTTGTAATTGTGACTTGTTAGAGAGATTAGTTCCTGTAATATATATAAATGTTATGGTGCTGCACTATAATTATTCCAGTAGAGGTGCTAATCTCCCTCCTTTCCCCAGTGAAAACTCAAGGAATACAATCCCTGTGAAGGTGGAGCAAAGGCTCCCCACAAGAATGCACTGTATGAAGAAGAGGGGACAGCAGTTATTGCAATAAGATGTGTTAACTTTTTAGGGCCTGTTTTAGGAACATAGGAAAGTAGGGCTGGAAGAAACCTCACAAGGTCATCTAGTTCAGCCCCCTGCTCAAGGCAGGACTAATGAGTGCTTATGAGTGGTGCTGGGCACAGTTCTCCTTTCTGCAGTGACCTTAACTTCTCTGTATTTGTACCTTTAAGGATTTTGCTGTGTGGGGTTGTGAAGTACTCAATGGGTGCATCTACATGTGCACATTTACTGCACAGTAACTAAAATTACTGTGCAGTATGAGTGCACACCTACACATGCATGCCCATACTGTGCAGTAAATATGGTGACATACATCAACTTGAGCATAAATTTGATACCTTTATTTCCTTTTTATGGCCTTCCAAAATATGAGAACCTTTAAGACCTTTAAGACAGGGTGTAAACTGCTTGTGGCACCAACAGTTATAGGAGGGTAGGGAACTGACTGCTTCAGCTAGATTGCCAAAAGCACTAGATGTCAGTCACAGAATATCATCTGCAGCACTGCAAGTTAATGTAAAGGATGGCTAATAAGCCCACATAATTCAGGCAGTTCAGTGATCACCAGGAAGAGTCAGGAAGGAAATTTTCTTCCCATGTGCCGCATAGTTTTAGCTACATTGTGGAAGATATTCATCTTTGCCTGAAGCCCTGCTGGGGGCAGAGCACTGGATTTCATGAATGTGTAGTCTGATCAGTTGTGTCAAATCTATGGGGACAGGTTCTGTGATGCATTCTATTGACTTCATTGATTTCAATGGGGCCACAACAGAATCAGACCTTGCCCTTTGTTGTGCAGTTGTCAGCACACTTATGGTTTAGCTGTAGTCTTTAGACAGTCAATTATTAATAGTGAAAGCTTTATATGTATTATTAAAAATGCACTTACATTTACAGGATCCCAAAGTTCTTAACAAAACTGAATTAATAATGCTTCGCAACACCCATGAGACAAGTCTGTATGATAATTTCCATTTCACAGATGTGGAAACTGAGGCACTTAACAATCAGGTGACTGGCTCAAGGTCACCAAGTCAGAAATGGGAAACCTGGGAAAAGAACCTAAGAATCCTGGTTCCCAATCCCACTACTCTCTCCAGGACGTATCACTGTCTAAACCTGCAAAGTTTAATTTTATTCCTCTTTGAACTGGTTATTCACATACCTGTTATACCACCCTGCCAAAGAACAGCAGAGAATTCACTAAATCTCATTCCCCCTAATCTGCCATGGATCACACAGGGAAAAAAAGAGTGACTTAAAAATGACCATTTCATTTTTTTTCCTTCCCAGAAAAGCTTTTAATACTTTCCCTTTTTCTTGGACAAAACAGAAAGTAAAAAGTGGAATTAGGAAAGTAAAAAGACTCTCACATGTGAAAAATGCAAACGCTGTTCTCTTAGATTCCACCTCTGGAGGCTGTCGTATTCAGATAAGAGTTTAGCATAATGCACCCACAATGATTGGCATGGTGGCTCCACTCACCTCAATTATTGCCACTTCTTTTCTTTAGGCAAAAATCTGCTCTGTGCGAACCACTGTACTGACCTGAATTAAGAAGAAAAAACAAATATTGCCCCTGCTTTTTAGTTTTGAGCCCCTGCTCCTCTGTTGCTTATTTTTTATGATCGTTTGTATTAACAGAGTGTTTTGGAGGCCTTGTTGTCTGCCAATCCCGTCCTAATTCCCAGTTCCTACCAGCCAGACCAGGCTGGTCACTCTGCATGCATTTAACAGGATTAAAGAGAAAGAAAAATCAAGTGATGGAGACAAGCCACTGAACAAATGCTTTGGTGCCTGAAATGTCAGAATGGAGCCTGATCCAAAATGGTCTGAAGTCAGCGGAAAGACTCATATTAACTCCAATAAGATTGGTTAAGCTGTGGGTTAAGGTATATTTATTTAGCCTAGAAAGCCTGGTCCAGTGTCCCAAGCAGGGATAAAAGGCTGGGATTAGATGCATGTAAGTTCCCTCTACACTGGTGTGCAACTGCTGATCTCCTAGGGGTGATTTTTCTTATGCTGCCTCCTCCAGCGGTGGGTTAGTTTTCCTCAGTCTGATGGTGACAGGTATGGATTTAAAACAAAATCAATTTTACCCTGTGGGGCGAACTCCTGCCCTGTTGAACTTAGCGGAAATTTTGCCATGGATTTTAACTGAGCTCCGATGTCACCTTAGTTAAAGACATACAAGCAGACTGTACTCTCAGTTA
This sequence comes from Crocodylus siamensis, assembly GCF_052110815.1. Classification (NCBI taxonomy): domain Eukaryota; kingdom Metazoa; phylum Chordata; order Crocodylia; family Crocodylidae; genus Crocodylus; species Crocodylus siamensis. The sequence goes on from NC_143401.1 coordinate 10,572,706, forward strand.
ACCCCAGCAGTGCTGGTAGGTCACTCTGGTTTTACACCAGGGTAAGTAAAAGCAGAATCCACCCCGTAATATTAAAAAAACTCTGGAAACAGATATTTGCTTAAAAGGTCTGACAGGTTCTTGGCACCAGAGCGGTCCCAATGCAAGATCTTCCCCTGCAGGCATCCAGCACCCACAAGTCCGCGCTGCATAGGAGTCTCTGACTAACCATGAGCATCTCCTGACAAAGCCTGCGGGCAGATGCCGAGCTTCTCAGTATGTTGTTGGCAGCTCCCATATCTTGCCTTCTAAATGTGCTGACTCTCTTCCCAGGTGTATTTCAGATGATGACATCACCCTCTCAGCCTAGGTACTATTGTCAGGTGACAGTGCTTGTGCAGTATTGTAGCAGCCTTACCTGAGATCTGAGGCTCCAGAGTGCTCTCACATGGTGAAACACAGTATCTTGCCTAAAAAGATTACAGTATAAATGGACAAAGGCTGGATCATTACTCCCATCTTGGGAGATTTGTGGGGAGGTAGAACTGAAACACAGAAAGCAAGTGACTTGCCCAAGGTCAAACAATGAATCTGTGGCAGAGCTGGGCACTGGCCCAACTACCTAAATCCCAGTCCTGTGCCTTTACAATAAGTCCATCCTTCCACAGCTAGCCTCCTCATCATGCAAATGGGAAAATAAATACCATTTCATTCTGACTACTCCAAAAGTATTTTCCAAATACCGTATAACAAACCACTATCCAATCTATGTGGTTTTGTCCATCATTGGAAATCAGCAGCTTTTTGCAACATCATATGATCACTGAGAACAAGGCAGGAAAAACTTCGTATCTAACTGAAAGTGCAGGGAGAATTTAGGCAGACGAGGTTCTTTGGGTGAATCTGATATCTTTTATTAGACCAACTTAGATAGTTGGAAACAATTTTTAAGCAAGCTTTTGGGTTCAAAAACCCTTCGTCAGGCTAAGGAAGTATCAGCAGTTGGGGTGTGCTCTTCCTGGATGAAATGACAAGTAAAGAAGCCAGAGGCTGGGCTGCATGCAGGACAGGCAGTCAGTGAAGATGTAGATTGAGGAGTCAATGGGTGAGACACAGGGTCGGGGTGGGGAATGAATAGTGGAGAGATACCTGGGGAATCAGATGTCAGGCAGGTTGTAACGTGTCATAAATCCAGTGTCTATATTTAGTCCATGATTTTTAGTATCCAGGAGGTTGATGAAGTGGAGTTCATAGGCTCCTCTCTGGAAAGTTTCCTTTGAGGATCAGGACTGAGAGATGGGAGAGACAGTGGTTTTCCTGTGAGAAATGTGCCCCCACCGGTAATTGGGTATTCCTGTCTTTGATAGATGTCCAGTGTGCGTTCGTTCTGGTGCGCAGTTGTCTCCTACGTATTTTCCATCAGGGCATTTGGTGCATTGGATGAGATGTATTTCATTTCTGGAGGTGCAGCTGTAAAATCCAGGAATGGTGATGGCTCTGTTGTGGGGTGCAGTGACTGTGGGGGTGGTGGAGATGTGTTGGCAGGTTTTGCATTTCTTGTCATGGCATGGGCTGAATCCATTCGGTGTGTTTTGGGCCGGAGGAAGTTTTCTTCTGGTGATGAGGTTAGCGAGGTTCGGTGCTTGTTTGAAGGCTAGGATGGGGGCTCTGGGAAGATCTCTTTAAGAATAGGGTCTCTTTCTAGTACGGGTTGCAATTGTTTGAGGATTTTCCATATGGGTTCAAGGGTGGGGTGGTATGTCATAACCAGTGGTGTGCGATTTGTGGGGTTTTTCTTCTGTACTGCAGCAGTTCTTCACGTGGTATCCGGGTGGCTCTTTCAAACGTGCGATCTATCTCTCTGGAGGAGTGTCCTTGTTGGGTGAAAGCCTTTTTAAGATTGGTGAGTGGCAATCCTGGGTGTTCTCCTCAGTGCAAATTCGGTGGTATCTGAGGGCTTGGATATATATCACAGCTTTTCTGGTGTGTTTAGGGTGATTGCTGTTCTGTGCAGATCTGTATGTTGGTCTGTGGGTTTCTTGTACAATGTGGTCTGTATTTTACCATTCTGCGTACTGATCGTCGTGTCTAAAAAGGAGATGTTGGCGCTGGAGTATTCTAGAGAAAGTCGGATGCAGAGATGGTGATTGTTGAATTTCTGATGGAACTCAATCAGAGATTGCAGGTTTTCAGTCCAAATGATGAAGATGTCTTCGATATATCTTAAGTGTAGCAAGGGTTTGATGGTGCAGTTCTTGAGGAAGCCTTCTTCCAGGGGGCTCATTAAAAGGTTGGCATACTGTGGGGCCATTTTGGTGCCCACAGCTGGAGGAAGTGTTGGTTATTAAAAATGAAATTGTTGTGCGTGAGGATGAAGTGTATAAGGTCAGTAATATCTTTGGGTCTGTATTCTGAGTTGTAATCTTGTTCCTATAGATATGTAAGGCAGGCTTGAATGCCATCCTGGTGTGGGATGTTGGTAGATAGGCTGGTAACGTCCATGGTGCCTAGGAGGGTGTTGCTGGGAAGGTAGTCTATGTTTTTAGACTTTTCCATAGAAAGTCTGTAGTGTCCTGGACAAAACTTGCTTTGTGGGTGACAAGCGGTTTTAGGATTGATTCAATGAAACCTGATATTTCCTCAGTTAGGGTCCCATGGTTGGATATGATAGGTCTGCCAGGGTTCCCTTGTTTGTGGATTTTAGAAAGCATGTAAAAAGTCCCTGGGTTAGGTAGTGGAGGGGATCAAGGTCTAGTTTTTCTTGTAGTCCTGCTGGAAATGATCTGATGGTATTTTGAGTTTCTTGGTGAAAAGGGGAGTAGGATCTTCTTGTAGTTCTTTGTAGTAGGTGGTGTCAGTTCTGCTAACTCTTGGGATATTGCCATGAGTCACAATAGTTGAAAGTGTTGAAATGATGCTGTAGCCATGTTTTTCCCCCTAAAGTCCCAGGTGTGGGAGTCAAATGATTACATGAACAGCTCTGTGTTCGTTCTTGAAAGAGTACATTTCTAGCCTTCATGGTTGTGGAAAAAGCTTGATAATGACTGTATCCTAAAGGCTCAAACCCAAAAGTGTAATTAAAAGAAACTTACAATTATTATTTCTTTAAATCCTATGATTTTTTAGCCAGTGCCATAGTTTTGGAGGGATGGGAGTCGGGGGTTGGGGAGGGGTTGTGAATGTTTGACTTGGATGTTAAAACATAGTTAGGGCCCCTGCTCATACAAAGTGTGTCCCTGGGTTCTGAATAGTCACAAGTTGCCAGACTTTGACGCCTAGATCATTGGATCAGTGCAGACGTGGATGGACTTATATCACCTATTACTCTACACAGGTTCCCTTCTTACACAGAAAAGGAGGCATAGAGATGATTAGATCAAATTTTGCCAAAGTGGCCTCTTATCATGGCCCCAGGTCTTGGGTGCTAGACTTCTGGCATCTAAAGCATGATTTTCAGAAATGCTAAGCCCATATATCCACTTGAAGTCAATGGTAAGCTGTCAGGTTCCAGCATTTTCAAAAACCAGGCTTAGGGTGTCTAAAATTGCGTGCACAAAATTAAAATGTAAATGATTTTCCAAGACCACTTGATGAGATGGTAAAGGTGGAACTAGAACCCATGAGTCCTGATCCCTTCTTTAACCAGAGCAGGAAACATCTGTTTGTGCAGTGGCTTAAAAAGCATGCTTACAGCAGTAAGCCCAAACAGCCCCTTCAGTCTATTATTACCAGGGATCCAGGTCTTCTGTTTTCCATGGTAAAAAGCAGAAAAATGTGGATTTTCTCCTTTAAAAGAGAAAACCACAGGAAATGATGAGTTTCCCCTTGCAGGCTGGGAGAGTTCCAGCTTGCAAGGGGTAGTGGGGAGCGAGAGGACTGTAATCAGGTGCGGGTGGCAGTGTGGATGTGCACACATATATGCACATGGCAGTCAGGCAGCATGGAGAGCAGCTCCTGCAGTTCCCTGCAGGTAAGTCTGGGAGGGGTGGAGGGGCTGAGGCCCCTGTAGTGAGGAAGAGAGGGAGTTGCTCAGGACTGGGGCTGGGGTTGCTGCTCAGCTGGGATGGTGCATGGGCCCTGAGCCCCATGGCCAGGGCAAGGATGTGCAGCTGCAGTGCCTGGCTGGGGGCTGGGATGGACCTGCAGGTGGCTTGTCTTGGAGGCAGTAGGAGGGCTGGTTCCCTGCCTCTGCGCATACTCCAGGAGGGGCCATGGGGGGTATGTGCCCCCCCAGATCTGTGTTCAGGGTGGGGCAGATGCAGGCTGGCCACTGCAGATCTAGGGCTCCCTGCTCTGCTGCACTCCCTTTGGGGACCTCCACAGCCCAGTGGGTGGTACCCTGCGTGGCATGGCAGGAAGGCTCGATGCCACTGCTGGGAGCCCTGTGCCGCCATGGTGCAACACTCCCTGTCTGCCTGGCAGCATCAGGGGTGGCAGCATGGATTTGCACGGTCTGCTGCTGTTGGGTGGGCAGGGAGCACCTCACCATGGCAGCGAGGGGCTCCCAGCAGCAGCACCTCACCACTCCACCCCACACTGCCCTCCCACGCTGGGTCCCACTCGCTAGGCTGTGGAGGCCCCTTGGGGAAGGGCACCAGGGCAGGGAGCCACAAGCCTGCACCTGCCAGCCTGCGTTCCCCCACGCACAGGCTCTGCTCCAGCCGTGCCATCTGTGGGGAAGGGGGAACTGGGCTCTGTGCTCTGCTCTTGCATGCAGCAGCTGTCACCTCCCATGGGCAGTAACCAGGGCTCAGGTGCTGCTGGGGGAGCGGGGGACAGGGGACTGTGGACCCTGGTCCCTGACCCCGCAGCCCTGGCAGCTGGGGCCCCCTCCAGCAGAACTGGGGAGCAGGGGACTGCAGGCATGAGTGAGGGGCACTAGCAGGGGTGGGTGGGGAGGCTGTGGGTGGGGAGCGAGGGGCACCAGCAGGGCCAGGAGGTTGTGGGTCAGGAGTGAGGGGCACCAGCAGGGCTGGGGGGCTGTGGCTAGGGAGTGAGGGGCAGTGGCATGGGCAGGGCATGGGCATATTAATGCTGCTCAGCGCCACAGAGCAGGGGTGAAGGGGGGCAGCCACAGCTGGACCTGTGTCCTGGTGAGTGAAGGGGGCAGGAGAAACTCTGATTTTTCCATGGTAAAAAACCCAAAATCAAACTCCAAAATGTACAGGTATTTAGAATGTACTTTATTATAGTGATTGAGGCACTGGTAGGCTTCCAAATTGCTTTGAAATTGTAAATATATCAATAAAACCTATCAATAAAACACTGCATTCAACCAATACCTATATATATAGTGGTGTTTCATTTTAACCACAGAAAAATGTGGGTTTGGGGTTTTAAAATCAGAGAATTTTGATTTTTAAACAGAGAAAACCAGAATCCCTGATCATTACACATTTTCATAATGGATGTGAATATGTATTGCAATCAAGTGGCATTTCACAGAGCTGTTTTGTGCATGGGTGAAACACAGTTACACACACACACACACACACACACACACACTTACCTGATAGAATAGAATGGGAGTTAAAGTAGTTATTTCTCTCTGTTTTCCAGTTTTTTCCCCACTGTGTTTCAAACCTCTTCTGATCTCTTGAGGAAATATTTACTTTCATGCTCCATCAGAGCAGCACTTCTGAGTTTTTCTGGCCAATCAGGGAAATATGCTCTCAGGCAATGTTTTCAAACAGGGATTTTGAACCAGAGAGATAAGTCTTCTCAGGTGCTCTTCACATTAATTGTTACATGCTTATCATATGCTGTGTATGACCTGAAGTTTCTGAATATATAAACAGATGGATGCAAATTCCTCTGGGCCCTCAGGAGCTGAAGGATGGGTCGCACACCTCTGGGAAGACATGGTCTCTCTGGATTTCCAATCTGACCGTGGGCGGGTATATGGATTCTGCCACCTGAAGCAATTCTCCCCAGGAGGAAAAAAATAGTTGCTCGAGTGGCTGGAGGCAAATTCAGAATAACACGTGAAGCTTCACTGACTTCTACCCACTCATATCAGCATGCCCCTGAACCAGTGGGTGGATTTCAGTGCTGTATCACAACATACAGCTGGGTAAAAGCTAAAACCTTAAATCCGAAGACCCTTTTCTAAAGGGTTTCAATTTCTAACCTCCCTCCCCCACATCCAAATGAGAGAAATTTGGGCTAGCGGTTGGATCTAGAACCAGAAGGGGTCTATTTTGCATTTCCAATTAGGCTTTCAATGGTGGCCATTTCAAGCGATGTCATGCAACTGCTACCTGTCCAGGCCTATATCTTGCCAGAACTTTTCACATGACTGCACCATTTAAACCGAAGACTCAACCTGAGACCTTCACACCAAGCCCCTGCCTAACCCTACTACCGATCCCAATAAGACCTGCCCCTGCTTTGAAACTGTTGGCTTTACACATTCGTCACCTTTCCAGCTCACCAAGGATCCAAAATCCGCTCCCTACAGGAGTTGCTATTGAACATTCAGTCACTTCATAGCTGGAGCCTTATCTGCTGCTAGCCCTGTGGACAAGGATAGGCCGACACAGCAGGGTGTAGTTTTCATCATCCAAAGGCTGGGAAAGCTTGATAAGAGCAGAGCTATAGACTGAGTTGCAGCCGTTGGAGCAGGAGGGTGAGGGGTGCTGGACCGGAGAGCCCTCCCAATTTTGATAGTGTCATTCTCTAGAGAGCTTCTTCGCAAGAAAGAGTCTTCTTTTGTATGTCTTCCAGCTTCTTATAAAACCAACTGCTATAGCTCAGATATAAAGCCAACTGATGCTCCGATAGTATCCAGCAACAGCAGTGATAAGTGTGTACATGCAGTGTAGCAGGGGGCCCCAAGCCCTGCTGCGGGAAGGAAGGGCGGTATTGCAGAAAGTGAAGCTGCGGGGCTTTGAGCAGTGGATGAGGAGACTGAAAACCCTGTTGCTAATTTGGATAATTGACAGCACTTGTTTTTCTAGGGCCTTAGGGGGGGAGTCAAGGGGTATATAAGCCTGAGCCTGGGCCTGGAGGCTCAGTCTAACTCAGATCCCTATGTGTGCAGGCGTTACAGCAGGGGTGGGCAATTATTTCAGGCAGAGGGCCGCTTACTGCGTCTTGGCAAGCCATTGAGGGCCACATGACAGGCAGCCAGGGGCAGATCAATACTAATTTTTTTAGGGGCCCCATGGGCTGGATAGAATGGCCTGGGGGGCTGTATCTGGCCTGCAGGCTGCATTTTGCCCACCTCTGCTCTACAGGGAGAGAAGTTTCATGTTTTGTTTGTTTGGTCCTTCATGTTAGCCCTGGGAGGCTAGGGTAGCTTGAAGGGGAGGGGGCCATGGGCGGGGTGCTTAGGAACCACTCCATTTTATGAGGGGCTATTGCCCAGCTAGAACCCTGCACAGGTCTGGGAGTGGTGAGGGGCTGAAGTCTGGAAAGGGCTAGAGCCCAGACAAGGCCAGCAGATGGGCTGAGGCTGAGAAGGCTAGAGCCTGGACAGGTGGGGTGCCACCCCCTTTGCCCCTACTCCTGGACCTATCTGTGACCTGGCTAGCTGGCATATACTCTGTAGGCTGCTTGCATGGGGTTGTACCCCTGTGGGTAGGAAGGGGAGATGGCTTGGTGCCAGAAATGCCCCCTGGGAAGTTTGAGGTCATGGGGTGGAAGGTTTGTCCACAGAGAACAGGAGGGTGAGGGATGGGACACTGCATCCCGGGATGCTGGAGGACTGCAATTTGGGCAGCTCCTCTGTGGGGAATGGCCACACATGAATGTGACATGAGCTGGGTAACGTGGATCGGAGATAAACCTGACCTGGAGTGGCAAAACTTTAAGCTGCTTAAAGTGTCCTTAAAGCTAGTTTCTGGTGTTAATGTGTGGACGTTCCAGGAGGTGCCTAAAATTAATGTGTACCAAGGTCCTTAGAATAACAGGAAAGGATTAATTCTTTAAAGTTCCCAAAATTAATGCTTGCCTACAAGATCCATACTGGAATGTAACAAAGCAGAGAACTAGCTAGGAGGACTGGGAGTTGCCTAAAACGATTAAATGGTTCGTATTGATTAATATATACACCCTTTAATTTCTTTATTATCTGTTCAAAACTATTCCAATCAGGTTGTACCTTCCCAGCTGACTTGGAAGCTGACAAGATACTCATGGACTGTTAAAAAATTTTTTTTTAAAAATGGTAATATACTAAAATATGAGAAAACGAAACAGTAAGGTGTTGCTTAACTGTGATTGGATCATTCAGGGAATGATGCAAGTATAAAGAAATATGTTTTCAGGAGAGCTCTGGCTGTGTGTCCATCAGTTGCCTCGACAAAGTTTGGTTAATACTCATAGCCAAACTCAGCAGCGGGGCTGGAAGAAGTGTCCCTGGACATTGGAACGGTACAGTAAAGAATGGAATGAGAAAGATAATGTTTCAGCATCATCTGCAACACCTTCCTGTTCACACTCTTTTACTAGTTATTCCTTTTAGGCAAAGAATGGGTGCCCAACTGCTATAAAGAAGAAGGTGAATGAACAGACAGATGGACAAATAGAAACGGACTCCTTAGCCATGGCATCTAGGTGACATGCAAGCGCTACGCACAAGCAACTTGTTTACAGATTCATTGATGAATAAACTGCCCCTACCATTATCCACTCTATCCTGATGCTGCTCCAAGGCTACCAAGCTACACTGCCAGCTTGAGTGATGAGCTTCAAGGCTGCCTGCTGCAAGACTGAACGCTATAAAGCAGTGATTCTCAGCCAGGTAGCCAGGGCATCCTGGGGTGTTGGGAAATCTTTTGAAGGGTGCTTCAGGAAGTGTGAGGAGATAAGGGAGGTGTAAGAAGATAAGCAGAAAAAGGCAGGCTCATGTTCTCCCTGCTTGGTCTCTTCCCCATCCTACTCCCTGGCTCCTTTGCAAGGAGGTAAATACTATAATACCAATAAACGTTTTCTGAAACGGGGTGCCGTTCAGTTCACTAAAGTTGTAGAGGGGGCCCTTGAGTCTAGAAAAGTTGAGAACCGTTGCTATAGGGGCAGGATGCCCAGGGCCAGGGTGGGACGTTGCAGTGGAAAAGCCCAGCTACCCCCACCAGAGCACCATGCAACATACTTGGAGGAATGGCTCCATCTCCAGCAGATGGGAAATACCACAACTGAGCATCAGCTGATAGACATATCTGGAAGTCATGACCGTGAGAGGTGTAGTATGCTCACATCCCCCACCAAAATTAATGAGAGGTTGAAGGCTCAACATCCTTCAGGATGAAGCATGGCTAGATGCTTTTTACAGCTTTCATGCCTTGCCACCAGGAAGGGCTCCCTCTTACTGAACTGCACATGGACACATGTCACAGTGCTTGGAAACTTTAATGATGATGCTGGGCCAGATCCCCAGGTGGTATGAATGAGGGTAGGCCCATTGCCTTCAGCAGGACCATTCTGATTTACACTAACTGTACAACAGTAACTTCAAATGCACCTGGAAACCGAGACTGTGATTACAGCTGTTCTCGATTCTTCTGAAGTTACAGGATTTCCCATGATAATTGTAACTGGCAGAAAAGAGGCACTTAATGTTCTCCAAGCTCTGAACTAAGGATGTGGTCCAGAGGCATGTGGCAATTTGGTAGTGATGGATCATGACCCAGACTGCCTCCAAAGTTTGGCAGGGGAATTCAGTTCTGGTTTGTTCTGGGGCAGGAGAGACTCCCTTACAATTATTGCAGGAGAATTCAGTACTTTATGGCATCCGATGCAGAGGAAGCCATCAGAGCTGGGTTTGGCTCAACAACTTCAGGCTTTTCCTCAGATTATATATTTTTAATCATCATGCAGGAAGTTTTGACAAATGTTACAGGGGTCCTTTGATGGCCTCAGTTTTGTTTCTAACAAGAATCTATCAGGAAAAAGACACCATCTGACCTCATCTCACCGCACCCCAAACAGACTAGCCAGCACTGAGCTCAAAGGTCATCCAGACCAAAGCTCTGGGACAGTGCTTTGCCATAGTTTGCCTGAAAGCTTCCTGGATGCAGGGTAAATGCGACAAACCCAGCAAATGCAGAGGCACTAGGAAGGTAGGGGCATAGAGAAAACACATGGGAGAGGAAAGCAGACCAACTAAAGAGGAAGAAAAGTCTGAGGCTCATCCTCTACCACAGCTAGTCAGGACTGTGTGGGGCTGAACGATCTCTGCTTAGACGCACAGGCCAAGCCTCAAGGAAGCAGGAAGGACGATCCCAGACTCAAACCCTAAGGTTCACCATAACTCAAATGAAAGCCAAGCAAATGCCAGGCCACAGCGGTTGAGAAAACCCATGCTAATAGATGTTCAAATGGACTGAATTCATAGGCAGGAGAGAGATGACAAAACACAAGGCTGCTGTTAATGATTTCTCTCCTCCCAAAGAGACTGGCAATAGAAGAAATCATTGTGAAGGTCTTCCCTCCCCCAAATATAAACTTCTATGGAGTCTTTAGACAGGAGAAACTAGCCCTTTTATGTGCTAAATCCTGCCTGGAGATTGGACTGCTAAAGCCTGCCTTTATTTCAGCTACTTTGTGGAGAAGGAACAAAGCAATCGATTGACAGACACAAAGGTAACAGGGTTAGGGACCATTTAAGCACACTTCATTAGGCAGTTCAGTTCAGATGCGTCTCTAGACCCATTCCCTGCTCTCACCAGCCCCTCCTTCCCCTGAGATACTCCACAGATCCTCTCTGGTGAAGGGCACACAGCGGGGGATTAGCAGGTAATCATGGAACAAGCTTCTTTGTGACTGTCCTTTCTGAAATGGATGGATTTGGGTTTCTAAGAGGGAGGAGGGAAGGGGGAACTGGTTACAGCCTCAATGAGCTTGAATGTCTTTTACAGGAGTAACCGGGAAGAGTAGCAATTAAGCAGCCAACTGAATATTCAGCACAGGGTGAAACTAAACCTTCATCCTGTAACTGGGATCTAGTGGACACTTTTTTTTAATATCAGGGTCACTTTGTGTAAACAAGGTTCCTTGGGTAAATGCAATACCTTTTATTAGACCAACTGAACAGCTGGAAACATTGTTCTTTGCAAGCTTTCGGTTGCAGGCACATAAACCACCACCATAGTTTCATAGTTTCTAGGGTCAGAAGGGACCTGAGCAGATCATCTAGTCCAACCTCCTGCCATGGCAGGAAAGAGTACTGGGGTCAAATGACCCCAGCAAGGTGTTCCTCTAGCCTCCTCTTAAAGACCCCCAGGGTAGGAGCCTGCACCACTTCTCTTGGAAGTTGGTTCCAGATCCTAGCCGCCCTGACCGTGAAGTGGCGCCTCCTGATATCTAGCCTAAATCTACCCTCTGCCAACTTGTGACCGTTATTCCTGGTCACTCCTGGCAGTGCTCGGGGGAACAGTGACTTCCCCAATGCCTGCTGATCCCCCCTCTCAGCCTTCTCTTGTGGAGGCTAAACAGGTTCAGGTCCCGTAGCCTCTCCTCGTAGGGCCTGCCCTGCTGCCCCCTGATCATACGAGTGGCCCTCCTCTGGACCCTCTCCATGTTGTCCACATCCCTCCTGAAGTGTGGCACCCAGAACTGGATGCAGTACTCCAGCTGCGGCCTGACCAGTGCCGCATAGATGGGGAGGAGCACCTCCCTGGACCTGCTCGAGATGCATCTGTGGATGCACGACAAGGTGCGGCTGGCCTTCCTGACCATGTCCCCACACTGCCGGACCATGTTCATCTTGGCATCAGTGATGACTCCAAGATCCTTTTCTGCCTCTACACTGATGAGAAGGGAGTTCCCCAGCCTGTAGGTATGGTGCTGCTTCTTCCTCCCAAGGTGCATCACTTCGCACTTGTCAGTGTTGAATCCCATCCTGTTCTCATCCGCCCACCCCTGTAACCTGTCTAGGTCTGATTGCAGCCTATTCCTCCCTTCTAGCGTGCCCACATCCCCCCACATCTTAGTGTCATCAGCAAATGTGAACAGGGTGCTTTTTACCCTCCTTGTCCAAGTCACTGATGAAGATGTTGAGCAGTGCGGGCCTGAGGACCGAGCCCTGGGGGACCCCACTGCCCACATCCCTCCAGGTCGACAATAACCCATCCACCACCGCTCTCTGGGTGCGACCCTTCAGCCAGTTGGTGACCCATGTGACTGTGTGGGTGTCGACAACACAGTCCCCTAGTTTCTTAACGAGAACGGGGTGAGAGACAGTGTCAAAGGCCTTCTGAAAGTCCAGAAAGACTATGTGCACTGCTACCCCTGCATCTCAGGATTTGGTGACCTGGTCATAGAAGGCCACCGGGTTGGCCTGACAGGACCTGCCTCTGATGAACCCGTGTTGGTTGCCCCTAAGCGTGACCTCTCCTGCTGGCCCCTCGTGGACATGCGCCAGGATAATTCTCTCAAAAAGCTTACCCAGGATCAAGGTAAGACTAACTGGCCTATAGTTCCCGGGTCCTCCTTCCTCCCCTTTTTTGAAGATGGGGACCATGTTGGCCCTCTTCCAGTCCTCTGGCACCACACCAGAGCACCACGAGTGCTCGTACAGCCGTGCCAGGGGTCCTGCAATGACCTCAGCCAATCCTTCAGTTCTTGGGGGTGGAGATCATCCAGACCAGCTGACTTGAATACGTCCAGCCCCTCCAGAAGCTCCCTAACTAAATCCTCACTAACGCTTGGCCTAGGTGTGCCTCCCCTGGGGCCTGAGGGACCCAGCGGTGGGGGGGCTGTTCTGGTCCCTGCTCAGGATAATGGAGGCAAAGAAATCATTAAATAGGTTAGCTTTATCGTCTGGTGTGACAACCAAATTTCCTAATGTGTCCTGCAGGGGCCCCATGTTACCCAGAACCTTCTTTTTGCCCCCCTGTGTATTTAAAAAAGGGCTTCTTGTTGTCCTTAATCTGGGAAGCTAGTCCCAGTCCCATCTCCGCCTTGGCCTTCCTGACCCCCTGCCCCCGCATCCCCAAGCAACCGCGGTATAGTCCTCCCTGGGGATGGCCCCTCCCTGCCATCGGGTGTGGGCCTCTCTTTTAGCTAGGAGACATTCCCGGATGCTTTTGGTGAGCCACGGGGCCTTTTGCACCCTCCTGCTCCCTTTGATCCGTGTTGGGATTACCTCCTTTTGGGCTTGGAGGATCGTCTCCTTAAGGAGTGACCACTCTCCTTGGACACCTGGCTCCCCTCCCCTCCGGGACCCCAGTGCTTCCCCGACTATTTTCCTTAGCTCACTGAAGTCTGCCCTCCTGAAATCTAGGGCTGCTGCCTTGCTGCAGGCCTTTGCCACCTGGGGCTGGGTAGTGAATCCCAGCAGGCGATGATCGCTGTCGCCCAGGTGGTCAAGCACCCACAGCCCCCTCACCAGGTCGTCACCCGTGGCCAGCACCAGGTCCAAGAAGGCGTCTCCCCTGGGTTAGATGGAGGTCCTGCACTCTGGCAAGGAACCTACGTGAGCGGTCAGATCTGGCTGGCTGCTCTTCCCAGATGTCTGGAAAGTTCAGGTCCCCCATGACGACTACATCCTTTGACTTTACTACCTCTGTGAGCTGACCTAAGAATTCCTGGTCGAGCTCTTCCCCTTGGTTGGGAGGTCTGTAGTAGACCCCCAGTGTTAAGTCTCTTTCCCCTTGACTGCCTTGTATTCTAACCCAGAGCACTTCAGAGTGCCCCTCCTCTGATTCTTTGCTAATTGACGAGGATGGGTATTCCTCCTTAATGCAGAGCGCCACACCCCCGCCTTTCCTTCCTATCCTGTCCCTCCTGTATAGCCTATAGCCCTTGACAGAAAGTCTCTCTCAGACTCTCCCTATGCCTGAAGAAGGGTGTTTGTGCCCCCAAAACTTGCAAAGAACCATTTTTCCAACTATTTAGGTGGTCTAATGAAAGATATCACATTTACCCAAGGAACCTGGTCTGCCTATGTCCTTAGACCAACATGGCTATAACCTACAGCTGCATTGTGTATGTATATACTTTCTTCTGCTTTCTGAACTTATCCAAGATTTGGGCAGAGGCATAGACTTCAGGGGGATTGACCATGAGCCTGTTGGATCAAGGGCAAAGAAGACTTTTAATGGTGTTGTAGGTGTTCAAAGTTGCACTGAGGCACTTCCTGGGATTGTCACAAGCCCCTGGTTGCGCAGTAGAATAGGCTACTGTGCATTAAAGCGCATGTATAGACGCACCCATTGAGAACCAAAATGGAGAATCCATGAAATCCCTCTTCTTCATAACAGACTCTGCTTCATAAAACCCCAACGCATGTCCAGTCTGACATTTCTATCTTATTACTTGTAGACAGTAACGTAGCCTAAAGGGGTTGCAGGCTTCATACAAACCGGACTGCCTAATGGGGCTCGCACTAATGCAACCCTAATGGGATTTTTGGTTAACACCATACGGAAGATTCATTAATGGATACTGTGAAAATTCAAATCACAGCTGCGATTTTGAAGTGACGAGCAAGTCTGCCTCTAGTTTTTATGATGCACACCGTGAGACATTTTACAAAAGATGTATTTTCAAAAAGTACCAAGCACCCGTCCTCTAAGGCAGCAAATGTCTTTACAGCATCTGGCCTTCAGGACCTAAACTTCATTGTCACTTTTAAAAATCTTGTCCTAAACTTTCATTTGTAACATTCTATTAAATATAGTTTTAAGAACTAACACCACCTATTAGTGAACTGTCAGTCCCAGGCTGATTTGTTTCTGTAAAGAGATTATGAAACAGGAGGGATTTGGTAATTATAAAAGGCAGAGAGATTCAAGCACCGGGCACATAGTTGAAAAACTCTTTTCCTTTCTACTTCTAAGGAAATTAAATATCACTTCCCCAGAGGTTTTTCATGATGCTGTGGTAATATGGCATTTGATTAAGTCTGAGCAAGTCACCTAGCTATGACCTCTCTTAAACTCTACAGATATATTTTAGAGGATGAAAATTATTCTCGTCCATATGTCATCACTTCATCTTTTATCTTTCAGAAGATAGAGATTTTAAATGCCTAAACTATACAGGATGTTCCCTGCTGCTCTTAGACAGTTTCTAGTTCTAAAGGCTGTGATCTTCATGGTAGTGACACCAGTCACTGAGGACTACACTGACTTTTTAAATGCCAGGGAAAAAAAATGAATATGGGTCAAGCTGAATTTCACAACTGAAAGCAGCAGTTCTAGTTCCACTGGGCACTGAGGAGTCCAGGTTTGATTCCTAGGCTGTCCACTGATTCAGAAGTCACGTGGGAAAACTGAGGAATGTTGAAGGTAAAGAAAGTTAGGATAATACTTACAGAACATCACGATTGGCAGCAGCAGCAGCAGGGATGCTTTTGGTCCCTGTCCCCAGAGTTGACAGGTGACATTGTCAGCGGTAGACCTCAGTTCTAGTATCCACAGTGTCCAGAAGTCCTGGGAATTTATGGCGCAGGTGATTTGGGAACGAATTCTGCACCACCTTACTCAAGTGCATAGTGTTATAGGCCACAGCAATGCCGGAGAACAGCTCAGGAGAGAAGCGGCAGACACTGTGCATAGCTGAAACTGCATGGGCCATGTCTGACAGCCAAGGGAATTTAGGTAAGCTGCAATTTGGGCAACACGACAGAGCTGGTATCCTTAACTCCTCTGATCTGTGACCCCTCTCCCCTCCTCTCCTCTCCCTATCTTTGATGGGAGAGAAATGGTCCAATAAAACTAGGCCAAGATAACTCTAAGCCTAAATAACAATGCAATCCTACTGTACCAAGCTGCCATTCTGTATCACCATTTTAATTTCATCCATTGGAACAGATATCAGGTAAAATAGTACCAAATAAATCACGTGAGCACAACCAGGTAATCAGTGTGTGTACGACAGTGCCTGAAGAGACAGCATAGCCACCACAGATAAGGAGCTGATGTAGCAGTCAGGAAGCTTGGCATTTGTCTCAGTCATTAATTCTTTGTGAAACTTCAGGTCACTTATTTCTCCATGGACATGGACACCTTCACCACTTAAACTAGTTTAAATCAGTTTAAACGTGAAGCAGCCAGACATACAAGTTTAATGCTGCCTGGAACAGTTCAAAAGCACCCCAGGAAAGCCAAGTACTATTTTGAACTGGTGCATTGTGAACTGGTTCGGTGTTACCTTTGGAAACGGGGTGTTTTGTGACACAGGCTTGGTCAGTCCTCCAGGTACCCCACGCTTCAGCATTTCTCTCTGCTCCCTCCTCCCTTTGCAGCCCACGTTTGCAAGTGGCACCTCTGGCGTGCAGTCAGAACTCACGTTCCCTACCCACCCATCCACCTTTCACCGCCTTTTGCTAGCATTTGTTAAATTGAGCTCCCTCGCACTGCTTGTTCTGTAAAAGCCATCTAACAACCAGCTGCGTCCTCAATCCTTATCGGACAGTGGCCCCATCATATCCCTCCTCCCCCCTGGAAATTTGGAAGCACAGGTCCAAGAACTACCCCTTCCCAGGCAATCCAATCAGCAAAACACAAAGCAGACTTCAGTGAACTTCAGGCTATCAAAGTTTACTGAATTTGTGTTTAGGAGAGAAGGGACAGCAGGAAAGCGAAAAAGCCCCAGCCCCAGGCCACCCCCCAGGCCAGCCCCAGGATCCCCAAAGCATGAGTGCAAGCACTCCCTCCCTCCCACCCTTAGCTACAATGAGGCCCACTCGCCTCGGTGCTCACTCCCACTGTGTGGTGTCAGAACAGCAGCATTGCACACACCATTGTGAACAGGTTCCCAAACAGTGACATTTGGGAACTGTTCAATTTTTACGTGCATCTGCACCCTAGGTCTCAGCTCCCCCCGGTAGAAGGAAGCACTAAGCGTATCTTAAGAACTCTTCTGTGAGGCTATGGCAGCTCTAGGACTTACGAGTGGGAAGGAGAACTGGAGAGGGGTTGTACCGAATACTGCAAATTTGGGCAGGATGAAATTATATGGATGCATTGCGAGATGTTGGAGGGAGTCGGTAGGCAAGGCAGGACATGTCTTTGGTTTCTGTGGATTTTTTTCTTCTGTAAAATATCCTGGATCTGGGACAGATGCTTTGAACAACAGAGAGGGCTCCACAGGTCTGGGAAACTAGTTGCCGGGCAGGATTCTGGGTTAAAAGATTTCAACCTTTTCAGCATCATAAATTCTCACAGAACTCATGTTTCCCCAAGGCCAAAATAGTCTGATATATAGCAAACCTCTTAGGACAACTTCATATTCTACCTAAGAGTTTTCAATGCAATTTGGGATAATTCCCCATATGCTGCTCAACGCGTCTGCCTTTTTCCTTCAGCATCCCTGCAACAAAAAATCAATTCAACTCTTCAACCTGTGTGTGAAGTAGTGTGTAATACAGCATATATAATTCCAAAATACTAAAGTCCCATCTGTTTCAACCATATATCCAATGTACTGATAAGTTTTTTAAAAACACCCTTGTGTTTGAATATGTTACCACTTGTGAGGGCTGACCAATTTGTATTTGCTACTCAGGAAAGAGGCTGAAATTGTACTTCAGCTGAGGTCATTTTTTAACTAATCAACTGCTTTCCATTTAGCATGGGGATATGCAAATGGGCACTGATCTGCAGACATTATACTATTTAGCCAGCTTCTTTACAACTTGGGTTCAGAGGGCAATTAAACAACAACAAAAAAAAGAATTATACTAAGGAACCCAACCCTAGGTAACATGGGGGTCACAGGATTGCCAGATGTGGTCTGCATCTCATCCTAATGTACCTCCTCTCCCTACACAGATACACTCCCGCTTCATTAGCACTTGCCATTATCTATCTTAAGATGCCCCTCGCTTCCCTGCAGGAAAATACGCTCAGTTCTCTCTCATCTGTTCCAGGTGCTCCTTATAAAAAGTACTGCAAGTTTTGAGGTAAAGGCATGAGTATCCTCCCGTATAACCACTGGCCAGCCTCTACTATTGGCCTCAGCCGATTCACGCTGTCTAAACAGAAGTCTGCCATGATTAAGATGAACTTAACATTACACAGCTTGGAGGCTTCCTTTCCACATTACCATACTTTTGAAAATGGATTTCCCCCCACCCCCGATCAACACTACTCATGGGGGTATGAAGCTGGAAATACACTGCCAAGGTATATATACATAGGTGTCAAGGAACTGATATGCTTCCCACAGACAGAGTGCTCATGTCATACTTCCTATGTGGCAGGATCCAGATGAGTGCTGGTACATCTGCACTGTATACATTCACATATAACTTCCTAAAACAACTTAAGGGACTGTGGAATCTGGTCTGTGTTCCAAGCAGGTGCAGTATCTGAACCTACTTCGAGTGCCTGTGCTGATTTTGGTTTCCATGCTATTTTTCTATTTTATCTAGTGTTTTCCTCTGCTCTGCTGCTGTGGGAAGGACCCCTAGCATCCAGGTAGATGGGGTTTACAGTGGAAGCAGTGGAACTGACTGTACAAGGTAAAGCAAACACAGAAGTGTGTATTCCTACCCAGTCTTTGAGTCAGACTATACCATGTTTTTTTGCAGGCACCTTTTCCGCACAAAAATTGACCTCCATAATTGAGGTACATGCATGTATTAATCGGGCAGCTGATTTTTTTTGCCCAAGACAAGCACCTTGCTTTGATCCCTGCTTTGCAGTGCAGCAGCTCTGGTATTACTCTTCAGGCAGCTGAGGGAGTCAATGGCCCATTGTTTTTCACAGGTGTTAAAGATCATCTCTCCTTTCCAATGGTCTTGACTGTCTACTAATGAAGCCAACCTTTCTTAGGGGAAGTTTACCATCTGCTAGGGTTTTTGGTCTTGTCTCCTATTTCGCAGCTCTTGAACTCTTTTCAAGATCAGAGATCCATCCATAGAGACCAGTTTTCAGCAGCAGCTAAGCAGGAAAGGGAGTCAGTTGAAGATTAGGCCCCGTCCCTGCTCTCTCTCACTGTAACTCTGGAAAATTTTATTTTATTTATAATGCCTTTCAAAAATAAAGTGCATATGATATTTGGGGTGTGTTATAGGCAAGAAAAATACAGCATTAACATATTGTCTTAACATTTTCTAGATAGACTGTTTCTCTTTGAGGAAAAGTGATTTCACCCCTTCATACTATGAAAACTGATACTGCATTTCTCTCAATCTGATCAATAAAAACCAGGATGGCTGGTTTCACTTATTTCTGGTCAGTTGTATTCTAAGTCTTTGTCCTAGCACAATGTTGCAATTACAAGCAGTGAGATAAAGGTTTCTATGTAAACACATTATTTTAAAGTTATCCTCAGAAAGCCACTCCTAATGATTTTAAATTTTCTGAACATAAAACCTGTATTTTGGGCCTCTGTGAGAGAGTGGAAGAAGAGCTGGGTGAGGGCCAGGGTCACTGGAAGGGAGAATACTCACCGCAGGTGTGAGGGGAGTCCTGACCAGAGTGATGGGAGACACCACCCTGCTTTCAGACCCGCTGCTCCCTCTGGATTGGCAGAGGGAACCCACAGAAAGGCATTTCTGATCCCAGAGCAGGATGGCAGGGGAGGGATGCCAACAAGCCGGTGATGGGACATGCCAGGCTTCAGCAGCTGATGGGATCCCAAGTCTTCCAGTAGGTGGAGAAAAGGAGCCTGTTAATTAGAGGTGGCTGAAGGACCACAGTCAGGAACCTGACGAAGGAATGCTGGGGAATAGCAACGACCCAGCAAGCAGAAGACAGATGCAGTGAAGACCGTGGTGGGCCAGACCACAGTAAGAGAGGCTGGCACGATTGGGGAGTGAAGTAAGAGCCCTAACCTGGGTGGGGACAATCAGAGGGCAGCATCTCCTTCCTTTTGTGTTACTGGGTGTTGTTTTCATTTGGATAGCCTCTCTCTACTGTGCCAGGGCAGGGAGCAGAGAGCCCTAGATGGAAGGCCTGTGATTCTGGTGTGGAAACTGGGTGTGGGACCAAATGTCTGTTGAACAGAGACTGATTTAATTTAAGTGGATTACAGCTAGGGTACTTGTTATATTTATTCAAAATAAATGACTGATTTGACCCCAGGAAGTATTATGTAGGCGATTACCTGATGAGCTCTACAGGGAATGGTTTGGAGAGAGAGTGCCCAATGAGCCGAGGTAACCTGACCTGTGTTATTGATTAAGAGACTTGTCTTTGACTCCATAAAAACTGATCTAGGATGTGGGCACTAGAAATCATGGATAAGTCAGTTTGTGTTGCAAATTAAGGAACTCGTTAATGAGCTGATATAGTGAGAGAGTGGATCAATCTTGCTGTGTGCAAATTAATCTAAGCTGGTAGCCTAGTGGCACCTGAATAAACTTGAATTCTTTTGGGATATAACCATTGTCCTTTTTCTGGCTAGCGAAGAGCTGTTGGAATTGCAACAGTTCAGTGAAAAACCTAGGTCAAAGTCACTTTCCATCTTGCATGGTATGGAAAGGATGGAGCGTAAAGGGAGGAGGAGCCCCACAACAGTTCCCGGGAAGGGCTCAGAGCGATTGTTGACCTTTCTAACTCCAACTCCCAACTAGATTTGTAGCATCATCAAGACCTGGTGGGTGAGGGCAGAACATCTGAGATAGAGGATAGCAACAAGCCCTAACTATTCCCCAGATGGCACACTCAAGTAGAACATCCAGGAGGCGAGGCCCCCAACCCTACAGTTTAACATTTCAACAGCCTCAACTGCCTCTTAGTTCAAAGAAATATACAATCAGTAGAAGAAATAACTAAACACAGCATGACTGCATATAAACCATCATCAAATGTTGTCAAGCAAAAATAGTCTTTATTCAAATTTCATGGAAACAGGGATCACTTTTACTTTGCAAGACGGGGGGAAAAAAATAAAATAAAAAAAATTTAATATAAAACAAGGATATTGTCACAATACCAGAATATGGAACTCTACTGTCCCCCACCCCCATGGATTACTGAAGGTATCTATTTTCCTGACTGTGCTATTCACAACTCTGTAAGTCCAAAAATATGAAACAAAAAGTAGTATGAAACTTAAGACTTAGCACTTTCACTAAATGGCAAACATCAAAGGGCACCAAATCAAGGGCAAAGATTGCTGAAGTCACCATACCTACCTATCAGTCATCATTCCAACCTCATCAACCAATCGAAGTACAGTGCAGCTTCTCTGTAAGGCTGTTCTTGGAAAACAAGGCAATTTTGGTGGTCTAGGAAGAATGGTGTTATAAAGGGGGAATCTTTCTACAGGATAGCAAATGAGCTGCTTAGCCTTGCACCAGAAAGCATTACAGAGAGGGAGCACTGTATCAAACAATTATAGACACACCATTAGGATAGTTAAAAATGTACAGCATTGACATGTGTTCTACTTCAATCACTTGTGCTACAACTACCAAACATGTACAAAAGATGTCTCATATAGTTCCAGGTGTGGTTGCAGCAAACTTAGGACCTTGAGCGAGATCTTGATCTAGATCGGGAGGGTGATCTAGAGGGAGACCTAGATCTAGACTTGGACCGGGACCTGGTTTTGGAAATAGATTTTGATCTGGAGCGAGATTCTGATTTGACATTTAGTTTAGACTTAGAATTTGACCGAGACCTGGACCGAGATTCACGACTTGCGTGTATGTCCTCACTCTCGCTTTTTACCTCCTTTTTGTCAGATTCTGGTTTTAGATGCTCCTTGTCCTTGGACTCCGATCTGGATCTAGACCTGGACCGCTCATGGTCTTCCTTCTTTTTCTTCTTGCTACTAGATTTGCTGTCTCGCTTGCTGTGCCTTTTGCTCCTCTCGCTTTTGCTGTGGCTCCTGCTTCTACTCCTGCTGTCGTCTCTGCTCCTCTTCCTTCCCTTCCTCTTGTCCTTACTCCTGCTACGACTCCTGCTCCTGCTCTCATCTCTGCTCTTGCTTTTGCTCCTGCTTCTAGCCTTACTGATGCTCTTCTCCCTCTCTTTACTCCTACTCTTCTCCTTACTCCTACTCTTCCTCATGCTTGTCCTCTCCTCTTCCTCTGTTCTCTCTTTGCTCCCACTCCTGCTCCTACTTTTGCTCTTACTCTTTTCCTTGCTGGGGCTCCTGCTCTTTGCTTTTTCATCGTTGTTGTGAACAGCACTCTCTGCTTTGTCTTTACTTTTATTCCGGGTTTTCTCTGCACTCCGGCTGCGGCTCCTACTTTTATCATCTTTGCTTGGACTTCTGCTTTTGTCCTTTTGACCTCTGCTACGGCTCTTGCTTCGACTACGGCTCTTGCTTCTGGAACGGGACACAGACCTGTAAAAGCACAAACGGATGGCCACACATTAGTCTTTTCTATGTGGTTTAAGGCTGGTTTGCCTTGAACTGTAGTATGCCTACAAAAAATAAAGTATGAGAAAGGAGCTCCAGTGCTGCAGAGCTAGGTCAGTGCCTCTTATATTTAAACAAGTGCCCCACTTTCACCCACAACAAAGGTGATAATGTACCTGGATCTTGATCTACTCTTGGAGCGACTGCTTTTGCTACTGCTCCTGCTCTTACGAGAGCGTCTGCTTCGAGAGCGAGACCTGAAACAAAAGGAAATGGGTTAACATTGGGTCACTACAAAACCACAAAAGGAGAAGCCTCTTTGATTTGGGGTGAGTAAGAAGCCCCAGCCTTAAAGAAACAATGGTTGCAATGTTTTCAGCCATTTATACTCAATATTTCAGAAAGGCAGCAGAATGTTTTACAGAATAAAAGTTGTTGACATTTCTAAAGTGCCCATCTTCATAACACTAAATACATAAATACATTCATTCCCACCTGTAGGAAATGTTACATCTCTGAGGATGAACAGACTCTCATTCAGAGAAGCATGTCTTTAGGAATGGGAATTAAAAATGACTCTTCAAACGAACATGGAGAAATTCTGGATGGAGTAAATACTGTTACCCAAGACATCTTAGCCAGGACAAGATGCCTCCCTTTCTTCAACAAGAGATGCTATGGGACTGATGACCAGTAAAATCTGTGTACTGTGGGCCTCTCAGAATAGGTGGGCTAGAATTAGACATATTCCCACATCTGACTGCAATTAAATTAGAACACAGAGCCTCAGATGTATTATGAACAAACGTACCTCGAATGGCTTCGACTTCTGGAATAGGAGCGGCGCCGTCTTGACCCAGGTCTGTCTTCTACTAACCTAATCTTTCTGCCATTTACTTCTGTCCCATCCAGCTTTTCAAGGGCTCTTTTCATATCAGAATAGGATTTGAACTCAATCACACCTTCATTTTTTCTGCCTTTATGTGCGTCTGCATATGTCACTTCACCTGCCTGACGCATATAATCCTAGGAGAGGACAGAGGAAAGAAAAAAACAATGCCTAAGAATTCACATGATTGTTTATTCTGCTTGTCCACTCTTAAGTGCAGAAACATTTGTTCATTTGAAGTAAGAGGAAAAAAAATAAGAATAATTCACATCCACACCATCTTAGTTTTAATTAAAGGTTCAAGTCACACTGGAAATTTTATCCGTAGAGTACTGACTGGCAGGCTCATATTGAAGTTCCTGAGCAAGCTAACAATCGCTATGTAATTTTAGCATTAGAACAAGTGAAAGGTGACTGGCTTAGGGGTCTGTAACAAAACAAGGAGCATACAGGCAGTGACAGCACCTGCTCACCTGTAGTAAACTCAGTCTCTCAGCTCATTCACCCCCTGGCCTCTCAGCTTCAGCTGCTCAAAACAATATTTTGTTTTGTGACCCATGCAGCTCGTTATCAGGAAGAGATATTACTCTGCCCAAAGCAAGCCGGCCGACGGGAAACTTTCATGCAGTACTAACTTAGGTTGCAATAGGGGCTGCATGTACAAATGAGAGGTTTACTGTTCATTCCTATGAAAAGCAACTCAAAAAATAACCCCACTGAATCTAGCACAGCACTGACTAGTGCATGCTCCATTTAAAGCATTTGATACCAGCTATCCGAAATGTCTACAAATTAAAACAATAAAAATGCTTAGAGGTTTGTTAGTATCCATTTGAACTAGACCTACACAATCTGTTCTGGACAGGCTTGTAAGAGAAAAAAAAAGGCTTGTGTGGAACAGGGGACAGTTTCGTGATGAAGTTTACATCTAAACTTTACTGTCTCATTCCAAGAATTATCCTAATTTCAAAAAACAAGGAAATTGAGGCAAAGGGGTCAAGTAATTTGCTCAACCCCTTTGCCTCAAGGCTTACAGGGTGTCCATGAAAGAGCCAAAGCTCAACCTACATTTCTGAGTCAGTTCTACGTGAAGACTCCTCAGTCATTGCTTCTCATACACTGGTGAAGCTCCCAACAGTTATTCTTAAGGTGCAACATGAAAAAGTAAATATTTTATAACCATGCTTAAAGCTGTATTAAAGACATACTCTCCCCCATGTTTCTCATGTAACTGGGATGACTGGTGATTGGCAGCTTACAAAGAAACTTTATAAAGAGCACTTATATGGCTTATATGAGGGCAAGGGAGAAAAGACAAAGAGAGAAGACATTTGGCACATGCTAATCACAGCCATCTGTACCATGGCCTATACTGAGGAGCATTCCCATAAGAGTAATTTCCCCAAGGTGGAGAGGCTCTCTCCGTTCCCCCCGCATTTTCTTTTCGACTGGTACTTTGTATGACTTTTCTTAGTGTGCAAGAGAATTCATCTCAGAGTTTCTTCAAAAATGGCCAAGTTGTTTAAGGAGTAAGAGTACAGTTTTTTTGGCTAAGATAGCTCTAGCACCTCCAGTGTAGAAGAGGAAAAACTGAAGTCATAGGAACATAACTCACAGATGCATCTTTCCTCAGTCAGAGTTGACTCTGCAGAGGTTTAGAGACGAAACTTCTTTTCTAAATGTATCTTAAGGCATCTTAATTGACCTTTGTTAAATGATAAAATGAATGTTCTCCAACTGGTCCACTAACAGCATGCAAGTATACAGATTTAGATGTTGTGGGTATTTCCACTGAGTGCATGACAACTCAGGATCCTGTACAAAATACAGGTTTTGAAGAAGAATGGACTACTTCGTAAGTGTTGTTCTCCAATGGGCATATATTATACATGTTAAAATGAGAACAGAATATCTGAAGTAGTCAAATATTTACAGCACAGGTGGTTTAAGAGACTCATCATGGAGCGGTCCTTCACAACGCAAGGCTGGGTTAGTGTCAGGGTAACAGCCTGAACAAGTTTTCATTAACCCCAGTAGAACTAAGCCATTTGCTCAGCCAAGATGAAGAAAAGGGTCCCATACCTTCAGATCTTGCCAACTGCAACGGCTTGACAGATTTTCCACAATCAATCTGTACTCTGTACGGGTAGGAGGACCGTACTTATCTCTTCCACTTCTTCTATAACCATATCCACCTTTAGGAGGTGACAAGCAGACAGCAATACTTCAGCTAGGGAAATGGAGTGGCTTAGTTTACACCCCAGACAAAAACTCCTCTGCCCAATATACCAGCAAATACATTTAATCTTCACCCCACCCACTAGTCTAAACTACATTCTCCTTGTTTAAAATATAACATTACAGAGATAAAACATTAAAATAATATAACTACAATACTTGCACATAATTACAAGATGTATAATCATATAGTTACAATTAAAAATTAACATGCAATTAAATTTAAGTTATTAAAAATTTGTTTAAATAAATTTTGAAACAAGAAACCAAATCACTAAAGCCAGTTTACTAATGTTACTTACATTGATTAAAGGTTTTCTGAATATCTGACATGAATAAAGATTTTCAGGCACCTATTTCAGTTTAATCTCATCTGTCTCTAACCCTTGGGATCCTCACCACCCAGGTCTAATGGGAAAAGGTTGCGGTCGTCACATGGCTTCCTTTTTTGGTCAGCCAAGGGCCACAAAGGTCAAAGAGCCACTCATGGAAAGGTAACCCAAGGTCAGCAAATGGAACAGGCAGTCATCTTAGCCTCAAAGGACTCTTTTAATTAAAACATTGAGGTCTTTGTTAAGTCTATGTTAAACAATCACATTACAAATAAACCATTCAAATATTTAAATAAAAATAACAACAACAAGAAATGGTACAAGAAATTGCATTCATTATCAGTTAATTAAATTAAAATATTTTATATACAATTAACAAATAGATACATATTCAGATCAATATTTACATTTACAATTACAAAAGCAACACAGTCAAACTTCATATCATTATCTTTTAAAAAATTACTTCTTTTTAAAATAAATATTTTATAAAAAAAAAAGTCACTGAGATACAAATGCATTTTAGTGCTTACTGCGTCCAGAACCATAACTGCTGTCACGACGTGGGCCCCTGGCATGTTCAACAATTACTCGCTCTCCACAAAGGTCTTTGCCGTTTAGCTCATAAACGGCATCATCTGCATCACGCAGATCATCAAACTCAACAAAGCCATACCTAGGAGGAGACAGAGACTGTTCAGGAAAAAACTACACCCACCTAAGGTGTCTGTTTATCAAAAGCAATTCACATCAGAGTAGGACCTTTCACTGCCAACGAAGTGGGGACACGGTTACCTTGAAGCAATACCTCTCTCTCTCTCTCTTCCCCACCCTTCCTTCACCCCGCCATCCAAACCTTTGCTGGCCACCAGTGGCCAATTCCTGAAGGCTTCAGGTCAGGGTCCCAGCCCAAGGATCCTACTCCTCAGTTTGTCGGTCTACAAGGTAGAAGAGGGCTTAGACATCAGCGTTTTACTCATAGCTCTATTTGACTTAAGGAATTTCTCGATACCTTGGTACATCCACGTTTGACACTGAAATATTACTCCACTTTGTGTTTGGAAGCTGCTTGTGTTCCTTCCCCAGAAAATGCCAAAAGAAGGCAAAATATGAATGGATGCCAGGGAAGGGGTTTATCAGGAAGGCTGACCGATTTCACTCTTCACTGTGGGCAGTACTGATGTGTTTGAGTAAGAAAAAGGACTACATATGCCCGGTCCTACTGGTAAAGTATAAGTTTCTAGATAGTCTTGTGTTAAGGAGCTTCCTGGATAATACTGAATAAAAGATAACACTTGAGGATGCAATCCTATCAGTATTGGTCATGCTGAAATCCCATGCTCTGAAACTATGAACTCTGTGTGCAGGGTCCCTACAGGACTGGCCACTCACCATTGTTACATTCACAATTAAAAGACTTTGTCAAAAGCTTTAGATTTAGAGCTTGCAAAATGCCCACACAGAAGAGCTTCATACATGCATAGTAGCACTGTGACCACGGAGCTCTCCGCAGGCATGGCAACCTGCTGGTCAAAGCAGACTGCAGCCAGGGCTGTAGTCTGCACAGCAAAAAATGCTGTGCCTGTTTTGCTAACTGCTCTGAAAACACAAATAGGGAAAATGCAAGTTAGAGGAAGCCAACAAGAACACACATTTTAGAAACAGGCCTTACACTTGAGTGGGCATTTTTGGCATTCCAGGCAACTTGCCCAAGGTCACGCAGCAGTGCTGGGAATTCACACCTCCTAGATCCCAAAACTAACTGTGCAGAGATTTTATAAATACACAAATAATTTAAAATTAGACAGGTAAACCCCAATTATCCAAATGAATAGGGGAGGGGTGGAAGAGGGGACAGCATCAGAAACTGCTGACGACTTGGGTTCAGATAACAAGAGTTTACCCCGCTTCACTTACCCTGCCACGACCCAAGTTCAGGCGTCCTAGTCTCCCCTGCAAGAGCTGATGATACCACAGCCCTGTGCAGCACCCCAGGGAGCCCCGTTTCAGCTGGTTGCAACATCTCTGGCTGCTGTAGGGCAAACAGAATCCTGAACTCAGGTCTTAGCAGGCAAGTAAAAAGGAGGAAATGATTTTCAGACATTTGATTTTCAAATTTGTATATAATTGTAATTCAAAGTCTCATCTCTTCTCTTAGGTCATTTAATTTTTAAACACTTTCACTTCCTCCTTGAATGCCCTAGTCACCAAGAAAACTCTACTACATAAACTTTAAATATTTAATCAAAATGTTTAAACATGAAATTTCTCATCCAGGTATTGCAAATAAATAGCTACTTCTTCATGCAAGTGTGGGTAGTCTTTTAATAGTGAAGCAAGTGTGACTTTGAGCTATGAATTCTGACTTACTTACTCACAGTCAATCTACCAACAAAATAGTTCACACCTAATCTTACCCCATGCCTCATCTGCCAAAATAAAGCAACTATCTCCTTATCTTTATACAGATCTCAAATGCTTTGCAATACTGTATTTGTAATAATGACTTCACTCCTAGATATTAAAGTATTTCCTATGTGCCGGCAGCCCCACAGGAAGGTTTTAAAACAAAAAAAGGACAATAAATGTATTTTATTGACGCTTTAAAGATAAGGCTTAGGAAGCTAAGCAAGATTTGAATTTGGCCAGAACAGCAGATTAAGAAGCCTCCTCTTTCAAACAGCACACCAGGAACTGTTAGTGGGTGTACTTCAGCACTCCATGTTACATATCAGCAAACACAGGACCGCCCCAGCAGCCCAGCACTGTATAGCACCAGGTTCACCTACTGAGAAGCTAATCATCTGTAAAGATATACAAATACTACCTCCTACAAAATGCTGGTTTTCTCTGAAGGGTTCCCATGCAAGTGCAGGACAAATCCTGCTCAGCTGCTCCCTCCAAGGCAAGCAGGCTTTTAATAATTGCTTTCTATGGCTAAGTGAAAAGGAGATCAACAGCATAACATGCGAGTAACCCTAGAATAAAAAAAAGTATATAAATGACAGAAAAGGAGAATGTAAATAGAAGTAATCAATTGCAGGAAGGAATTTTCTAGGTGTTTATAAAAATAGCAAGGAAAAAATGTATACAGCATGCGCTATAGAAAATATGTGACCGCTTTCAAGTCATACTACACACAGCCCAGAGATAATAAGTAATATTGATCCACACCTCCCTTAAATATACTTCCCATCTTAAAGTTTAAACAACATGAATTAAGATCCCTTAGAAGGGCACTTTAACACCACAAAAAACCACAAGTGCTGACAAAGCCTTCTCCAAAGCAATCTGAACCTGCTGTTATATGGTGGTAGTGCAAGTAAATCTTCTTTTAAGTGTCTACTGTTATTACTTTAGATGTGGCATAAAACTACTTACTAAAAATGTCAATGCAATTTACTTCAGATAATGTGAAGCTACATCATTTTGCTGTCCATGTATCAAAAAAGGAAAAAATGGCAAGAGCACATATCTTTATTTCTAAGCAATTCCAGTCGATCGAACCACCTAAAGAAGCTTTTTATCAAAGACAAAGGGAAATGGGATTTTAAAAAATTGTTTAATGCCCCAAATAATAAAGGGCAGCTGAGTCAGCCGCACTCCCTCCTATGCAGGGCTTTGAGGTACTGGATTCATACCAGCTGGCTGCATGTACTCCCCTCTACTTGCCAAGATCTTCAGAGCTAGTAGGGCTCACTTCTATGGCACACAAGGTACTACCAAGTTTTCCTGCTGCTCCCATGGGGACAGTGCTAGATAGCCTTGAACAAGCTGAGCTATGCCAGTTCTAAAGCATGAATCAAATATTTGAGCAGTGTCAGTCTAAAGCAAGGCTAACTGTGCCAATTTGTTGTAGCTTACTGACTTACTGGACTGAACGCTGCAATATTTACTTACTGCCAGCGTGCGTTCCCGATTTAAGTTTGATTCTAATGAGATGCTGAATGGAACAAGACACTTGGCTGCAGTATCGTCTTCTGTCTTCTCAGGGACGTGGGGCAGTTTGCTCAGACCAGCCTGGGCTCTGAGATCACCCTAGGATTCTGTGGAGGCATTGCTTAAACTCTGGGGGTTTATGCCCCAACATGGTAAAACTGGCCACTTTCACATCTCTACTTCAGCCACCAGATTTGACACTGTGGCATTCACATGATTTGCACACATGATGCTTTGTCCTCAGTTATGCACACCTTTCCTGCCCCTGCAAGGGGTGTGCCCCACAGTGTAGGAAACACTGGCCTAAGGCGATTCAAAACTGTAGTAGAAAAAAGGTCACCTGAGCTAAGTACCATGCTGAATATAACTCGCCCCATGGCTCCCAGAAGTCCTTCACTGGGACAGAGGAAGGCAGGACAGGGTGGCACCTTGCCAACTGAATTGTTCAAATTCCAGAGGGTACAGCCTGCTTTGTCAGATGCTCTGAACAGGGAAAGAAGATTCGGGTCGATTATCAGCATTTTTGTCTGAGGCCTAGAATCAATTTGTTTTGGTTAAGACATCCCTGAAGTTACTTTCTACATGTGATTTCTTAAGTTAATTCAGTGAATTCAAACTACCATATTTACTGGAATCCAAGACAAGTGGCTTTCCCCCCACCATTTAATATGGGGGGCGAGGGGAAGCCTTGTCTTGAATCTAGGTACCAGCTTGGGTCAGGCTGCTGCTGTGGCTCCAGAGTTGGAGCTGCCACCTACCGCAGGCTGGGGCTAGAGTCACCACGTGCTCTGTGCTCTGGGCCAGAGTCAGGGCATACAGTAAGTGCAGCACAGCATGAGTGTATGCACATGCGGCGGGGAGGGGAAATGGACAGACTGGGGCAATTGACCAGGAGGAAAAAGCAGCAGGGAGATGGGCACTAGGTGGGCAAGCACCAGGGAGCACATGCACAGGGGGAGGAGGTGGTAAGGGACACAAAGGACTAAGGGCAGAGATCAGGCCACCCACTCTCTGCTGTTTATCCAGCCAGGAGCAGTGGGACAGGGACTGGGAGGAGTTTAAGACAACCTTCCGGTCCTTAGACTCTCTATATTTGAAATTTATAACAATTTTATAATTTCCCATGTATAGAATCTAATTACTGGGAAGGGGTCATCTTAAATTTGGGTAAATAGAGTAATAAGACACTCCTCTGTGGAATTACATACTTTCTTTGGGTAGTGGATCACAAAGTTACTCCAATGCTACTTTAAGTAGCAATCTAGCAAGGACCCTTTTTCTTTATTGTAACAGCCTAGCTAGCGAAAGCACATTAAAAAATAGTTTCCCTTGTAATCTTCATTTGTCCATAACTGAAATTCTCTTTCTACTGAAACAAAGAAGTTTTGGGAAAATCTGGAAAGGAAAAAGGGCGCACTCTGTTCTGCCTTCCTCAAGAAGCATCTCCTATTATCTTTCATTGTATGGAATTAAATGTCCCTCCCTTCCTCTCCCTGCTAAGTTAGATGCTGAGACTGCAGTTAAAATAGTGAAAGAAAAAGTAAGTCTTATCAATGATAAGCAATGACTGGTATTCCAGACAGAGTGCCCAAAAGATAGGAAAGGAGTAGGGTGACCATATTATTTTAAATGAAATCTGGGACACTCTCCCGCACCCCCCCACATACCCTGTGCTCACAGCAGCACCCCTCCCCTTGCCCCCGTGAAGTGGTACCTAGGCCAGCCCACCACTAGCTGCTGCTCAGGAGGAGCTGTGCTGGGCAATATGGGCAAGGTGGCACCAACCTGGGACTTTTCTTTTCATATTCACCAACCAGCAGGGATGGCCTATGACATCCGGGACTGTCGCTACCGTATGGTCACCCTACATATGACATTCTTTGTTAAACTATTGTCTCCTGTTCATTCTGGGAAGTGCTCCTCTGCTGATTTGATCTATGCTGCCTATAAAAATAGACATGCCCCTCATTTTAGATGAAGGCAAAATTAGGACCCCAGGAAGCAGGCTGCAGGAAAAAACTGACACTAAGCACTGGGGCCATTTGAGGCCTAAACATTTTACAGGTTTCAAAACACCCACTTAACTTCCTGCCAGCCTCCTAGCTTTGACTGGATACTAACCACAAATCATCCAAGAGCAGTTTACTCCAAATCTCCAGTACGGTGATGAAAGGGAAAGTGGTATCATTTTGTTAACTTCTGTTTTACGCCTCATGTTGAAAATGTTGGAAAACTGGTGAAAAATGCTTATTAGTACAAGAACATTAAACAGATCCTCTTAGAAACAAATCTCAAGATGACTGCTGGCCAGCAAAGCCTAAGAGTTTGTAAGGATTTCAGTTAATAAAGACTATGGTTAATTGCCTACTCCAATATCTTTATGGCTAGGTAGAAAATGGATTGGACACACAAAAGCTGCGATTATAGGAAAGACTTCACCTGATATTTACTGTAACAGCATCTTCTTAAAGACAACCCTGTTTTCCCCCTGCCTCTTAAAGACAACCCTGGGAATCTATTCTGCTCAACAGAATTGTGTTCCTTTAAACACCATAGCCAATTTCAGGCCAAAGCTTAGGGGGGGTTGCTTTTATTTAAAGTTAAGGTTTTTTACCAAGTTTCAAACCAATAAATGCCACAAGAGAATATTTAATGGCGCACTACAGGGCTAGTAAAGAAGAACAAAGCATAAGGCAACTTATTGTTGTCCCAGCTGATCTAAATGTAAAGCAATACCACAAATAGTGAAAAGTTAAGTTAGTGTCAACAATAAAAGAAAACCTGGCATAACACTGCTTTGGCATCTGCTAATCTTGAATTTTTGACAGAAGTGGGGGAACTCTTTGGGTCAAGGGCTTGATCTGTATACTGATCTGAAATGTGCCATCAACCTTACAAACATTTATCAAGTGGGGAAATGAGGTATGAAGTCTGGGACTCAGCCAAGGAAAGGGCAACCCATAGGCAGAAATGGAATTTATGATACTCAGCAACTAGGTCTTGTGGTGGGTCTCAGCTGTTTGTTTTTTTAAACGATCAAGAAAAGGAACACCATTAGAAGCCTGCTGGATCCATGTACATGGTAAAATCCAGACAAGGGAGTCTTCATTCTCTACAAACTTCTCGGTGGCTTTCAAAAAAAGGAGTGGGAAACTTGCCATTTAATTTGTTGGCCACAGTTTTTCACAACAGTGCCATAACCCTAGCTCTGTGGTAGCACATATACTGCCTAGTAGACTCTGGCATGCTGAACTCTAGTAGCATAGAGCAACACCTCCTTCCCGCAAAGAGCTGAAATGACAGAAATATGCTCTGGAGAACTTTGGATGATTCTCTTGGCAGATACCCATAACCACCATGAGTATGATGATTCGACCTGAAACTGGTTCTATTTCTGGATGTTGTAGAAACTGGAAAGGGAATAAACTAAAGATCGTTTTAAGAGGCAGGGCTCAACTCCTATCCTGCCCTCCTATTACAGTGTTGAAGCACTGATGACATCTCAGCAGTTCTTGACCATTTGCCTCCAAGTACCAATATGAGTGCTGCAGCTCAAGGAAGGAAATGATACCTTAAAGCTCCAATTACACCCCTCTCCAATCCCTCCCCAGGCTTGGATAAGCAGTACAGACAGCCTTGTGCATCTTCAGCCTAGGACAGATGTTACTCAACTGGACATTCAGTCAAGTTTTAAGAGGTGATGTCCATATTTATAATTTATTCTTGGTACAAAAGGGTTGCCTGTACTCAAGACTGGGGTCCTTTGGCAAGCACTGGTTGTTGTTGTTGTTGTTTTTTGGTCGGTTGGGTTTTTTTTTTTTTTTTGGGGGGGGGGGGGGGAAGAGAGGAGGGAAGAAGGGAAAGAGATCACACATGCTGCAATGCCCTCGTGTTCCTGTATGAGACAGAGATGGCAGTGAGTGCAACCAGAAAGCACCCAGTTCTTTCTCCAGCACAGAATCCGGTTTTCCAAAGGATTCCAAAGTCGAGAGGAAGGAGGGCAGGGCTGTGCAACAAACAAAACACAACAAGAAATTGCCAGGTGCTGCACAAGTGTTTGTCTGAGTACACGTTCTATTTTTCATAATCCAAGCAGTGAACTGATCGAAACATCCCATATAAAACTGCTTTGCTAAAAGTAGCACCTGCTCTGGACTCACCCACTAATGAATAGCTTCAGTAAGAGTATGGGTGGAGTGCTGGGAGATGACCCTGGGGATGCTTCCCAAGGAAACAGCTTGCATGCTAATGGAGCAGACTCTAGAGCTGGAGGATCCCTGGTTCCTAATAGTCTGATACAGCCCAAAATCCATTTAGATAATCTTTGGGTAGAAGGCCTTTCATCTGTTTGGGAAGGGGCTCCTCAGGGAAGCCCTGAAGGCAAAAAGCTAAGGCCCCACACAAACAAGGAGGACATACAGCTTAGATTCTTCAAGCATGACATTTAGGAAAGAAGGTACATAGAATTACATATCAATCACTTTTGGCAGAAACACTGGGTGTAGCCAGTAAGACAGTTTATCTGTCTGCAGGACTTGCCTTCCTTGTGAACATGTATACCCCTACCCACCTCCTATCTGAAATGACAGTTAAGAGAGACTATGATGCCTTAAGAGCTCAAAGAGGGGATCTCTGAGGTGCACAAGCAAAACTGAAGTTACATATGGGGAGGAGAGGAGGAGTGGGGTGTTGGCAACAGTCCTGGTAGAAAACCTTTAATAAGAACCCTAAGTCAATGGTTCTCAAAATTTTTGGACTCAAGGCACCCTGTGGAAAATGCCACCTCTTAGTTTTCACTAATTTTTCTGACTATGGAAAAAACTAGATCAGTTTTTCTGCTGCAAAGAACTAAGACCACAACAGATTAGAACATTTTTGGCACTATGAATTCCTATTTGAAATCTCTGGATTTATCTTGTGAATCATGTTTTTAATGCTAACATTGCATGCTACCCCGTGGCACGCTTGAAAGACTCTCAAAGCACCTACCCTGGTTGAGAATTGCTGCTGCAAGGGCTCTTGACAGAGGTGACAAATATTACCATGCCCTTATAGCGAGGAGAGAAAAATTTTAATAGTTATAAGATATATCCCTAGAACTAACACAGTACCAGAAGTCTTTAGTGAGAACAGATGACTTAAAACAGTAGACATCTGCATCCCAAAACACTTGTAACCAAGATGACATTCACATGTTGTCAGATGTTTGAAGGATGGGCTCATGTGGAAAATGGTTCCCTTGGTCTGAGGCAACACATCTGGAATTAGAGACACCAGTTTTGTAGGATGGATGAGTAATTGTATCAGCTCTAGGTAACAGAACTGCCATGGCCAAGTGCAGATCATCAGCGTGACCTTCGCTTATCTGATCTTTTTAACTATCTTTGGGAGCAGTAAAACTGTTGCATTAAATGAATGTGGAAGTGATTCAGGACTCTAGTTCTGAACAAGACAAAAAAACTGACTTGTCTTTTTCCTATTTTTACAAACAGGTTCATTGATGGATAATGCTATTTTTTGGAAACTGACGTAGTTACTAAAGGGTCACTTGTCTCTATACTCCAGTGAAGATGACCCAAACTGTCCTCCGGAGTTGTCTGCCGACATGGAAATTTAATTGCTGCAAGAAACATCCAATGTTGAATGTAGCAGTTTCCCAACTAACTGCATCTTGGCACAGTGGAGATGTTCTACATATATAGGAGAAGCTCAATCATGGCAATTGTGTATCAGTCATGAACTGAATGGACTGGAATAGTTTGTTAACTTCACCAAGCTCTGTTGTTTTTGTGGAGACAAGTTTCCCTGCAAGTCTGTTTGTCTCATACTTAAAAATGGTCTAAGCACATCCTCCGGGCCCCAAAAGTAATATATTCATTACTGGCTTGGTTGGAAGGTACGGTAAGAAAGGAACATCTCTGCACAACTTGTTGGTCTTCCTGTTTAACAAGAACAGACCATCTTGTTTAACTAACAGAACATGACCAAATTGTGCCTACTCGGTAGGCAAGTGGATTTTACCAGCCATGCATGCAGTGTGTGTACACTTTGGCTAACTTCACAATGAACAAGCAGGAGGACCTGTGACCCAGCACAGTTCTTACTGGTGTTTTAAGATTTATGTGAAGCTGTTGGCTGAGGGTGGACATTAAAGCTGTCCTGAGGCTAATATGCCTAGCTATCTTTGAGTCCAAAATGCCCCCTATGAATTGTATCCAGGAAATCGGTGTCAAAATGGACTTTTTTTTGAGACTTCTAGACTTAGGGACTGATGAGATGAAGACCATGATAGATGGAGTTCTGCATACAAGGCTGAGATTTCTCTTTGAAGTCAGTCATCAAGGTACAGAAACTGTAGTCTTCCATCCCTTTTAAACACAGCTACTATTGATGGCACCAAGCACGACTGGTGATGTAGAGAAGTGGAACGCTGCACTGGTAAAAAAGATGTTTTAATATTAAATGTTAGACAGCATCACTAGCACTTTACTGATGCAAACTGCGTGCATTCAAAATACACCCAATACATGACACTTCTGATATTACCTTAACTATGCTTATTTTGTTAGGTACCCAGATATTCATATATAGATAACATGCAGAGGCCCCATTCAGGACCAAGGGTTACTCCTGTTCAGCGCACACTGCAAAAAGAGGATTCCTGCCAGATGTTTATAGCCTAATTGAGACAAAATGCAAACTGGAAAGGAACAGGAAAGAGAAATGCTGATAAGGACATATGTTTATAATGACTCGTCCAAGTAGTAAACTCTGAAGACACACTGTGCCAACATCCAAAACAAAATGAGGAAGTAGGAACCACAACAAATCCCAATAACTAAGTTATTCATGTTGTCCACATATTGTAGGGCATATACAAGCTGTGACACATATCAAAGATATCTGTACTTACGTACTACAGAAGTATAAACACACATAGAATTCAACCATCATTTTGTAGCTCCTATATAGCCTAACTGCTGTCTAAGCCAAAGCCTCCCATTTCTTCTCCAGGTCACAGAGCAATATATACTTCATTAATACAAACTAACTGCTGACATCATTACTTTTCAAAGTGATCATAAGGCAGTAAGCTTTCCAAATTGGTGCTACAGGGTATCTCACACTCTCAGAGTTTGGACTCTCCATGCAGTGTGGCTGTTTTTCCTAAACACTGTACTTTTATTTCCCCAAAAACTACTTGAAGTGACTAGGTGGATCTCAGAATTAATAAGAGATTCAGAGCATTTTACTTTTAGAATACTGATTCATGTACAAGTGCCTGTTTACAGTCAGTGATTGATATGGTTGGGTGTGTGGTGCAGGGAGCTTCAATCCAGTTCCTCGCCAGGCCAAAGTTAATGACAAAAAACTAAAAATAAAAAATTGGCTTTCACCAGCCTTCTCACTGGCTGCTAATATAGAAAAGGCAAAGTATTAATGGGAAGGGCAACACCTCGCCTCATACCTGAAGAGGAACAGCTCCATTGACACCCACATTGTTTTCTGGTCCTTTAAGAGAAGCTTTTATATACATTTCCGGAACCACTAAATTCAGCCAGGTTTTCAAAACTGGCACCTGTTCCAGAGACTTATAACTCTTACCTGGGTGTTCTACCAGGAAAAACTGACGTTTTTATGAATAGATTAGCACCACCAAATGTCAAAGATTTTACTTAAGAATAGAACATTGGACTACAGGTTCTTTAAAAACCATCACCATACAGCTAGAGACGGACTCTTAATTAACTGCACCTTGCCAAATAAGGGAAAGATGGGGCACAATAGGCAGGAAAGACCTATTTTTAGCTTTATGATGGATAAAGGCATCCCAAAAATGAGTTGCCTACCAGACTGTTCCTGCTTGCTTTTAAGGTGAGAACAGAGGGCCTTGTCAGAGCAGGACAGCCAATTCATAACTAATAACAGATCATGAGAACCACAAGAGTGATAGTTGGGCTGTTATCCAGGGAAGGTATTTTCAGATTGTTGAAAACTTAACATGTATTCAACTTCAGTAACTAGTTACTACTCCTGAAAAAAGAAAGCCCATAACCCTTGTTCCTTCAGTGAAAGTTCTGGAGTTCAAAACAAGCATCTCTGTCTTCCAACAAAATCAGGAAGGAATAAACGGAACACCTATTGTATTTAGGGTAAAAAATAAGTCACCTTCTATATGTCTACATTAATGAAGCAGAAAATAAAGGAAGAAGCAGAATGTTTTCTTAAAAAGAAAGAAAAAGTTACTTCCAAGTCACTTAAATCAGGGCTGTCCAACTTCTCAGCAGCTGGGAGCCTACAGGTTGTGGAGGTTGCCCCAGCAGGGGTTGTACCTCCTGGGGGTCACACTAGTATGAACCATGGGCCCTCAGGTGGCCCTTCCGGCTGCACAGAGCTGGCAGCTCCCCCCTGCACTGAGCAAACAAGCAGACCTTCCCATACCAAGCATGCTGGCAGCTCCCACCCCAGCTCCCTGGCCAAGGGCTCCACCACTGCACCATGCTACAAGTTCCCCTGGTACCATCCCACTCCCTGGGGTGCTGGCAGACAGGAAAAGCCAGAGAGAGAGAGGGGAAGCCCAGCATCCTGGCTGCTGCTGCTCCAGGGGCTGTGGGAGGAGCTGTGGCTGGATGGGAACCTATGGGCTGTAGCTTAATGCCTTGCAGGCTACATTCATCCTGTGGGCTGCCAGTTGGACAGCCCTGACTACATGGATACACTAGGCAACACTCAATAACACTTACAACAGATATGATTTTCAACAGGTGCTTTCCATGCAAGTAGCTGTCACTGAAGTCAATGGGTACCAACCATCTCTGAAAGTCAAACCACTCATTCAGTTGACAAGTACAAGAGACCTAGTTCTTGATGCTGAAATCTGAAACCTCTGATCTTTATGCCCAGTAACCCATCTGTACAGGGACAAAGCTTCTTTACCTTACTGGAGTTTTGTGATGACAAAGCCATAAATACTTGTGAGGTTGTCACACGAAGGACAGGTGAAAAAAACAAAACAAAACAACAGCTTCTGAGTAATTAACTGATAAATTAAAATCCATGCCCCTTTAAAGGAAGTTTCTGGCTCTTAGAATTTTAACTGTGTGCACGTTTTACAAGAGCAGATTGACTTTTATTAGTAGATGTTTTGGATGGGGAATCCAGGAAAAAGATAACAAAGCTGAGATGGAAATACAAAGCGCCCGAGCGAGGGACTAACAATCGAGGGATGGGGGAGAGGAGGGGAACGCGACTAGGTTACTAACTACACTTGATCTGAGCCGAAAGGCCCGCTACACTTGGGCGAAGTACAAACACTCAAAAAGCCTGAGGTGGAATTGATCCAAGTTATGCGATTTTCTGTAAGCAGTGTAGTTAGATCGGCAGTGAACATATCAAACATTCACCTTTTGGTTTGGGGAGGGATCTTAGATTGGGTTCTGCCATTTTGAAACCAGTCTGTGCGTTCTGAACTTCTGTTCTGCTACAGGCATAGACCGGTTTCTGATCACTAGGGGTACAAGATAAAGATTTTTTTTTGTCTGAAACTGACGGGCAATTAACCAGTCAAAAATCGGCCAATACCGATCCAACAGCTGATACACAGCTTGGCAGCTTGGAGAGCATTGTCTGGCAGGTAAATTGGGGAGGTGCGGTATGGGGGCAGATCAAACCTCTCTGGTGAGGGAGGGAGTGGGGTTGGGACAGACACAGGCACTGCCCAGCCAGGGCAGAGTGTGGGATGGAGCATGGGGGCACTGCCCCGATTACTGCATACACCCCAAGGGGAGGCATAGGGGGCACAGGCCCCCTGGATTTGTATGAAAGGCAAGGGTGGGCTGCCCACCATAGGCTCAGGGCCAGGGGCTGCACCAGCCTCTTCCCAACCCAGGGCTGGGGGTGGGGAAGGAAGGGGCACTGGGCTGAGCTGTGGCCGCAGTTGGGGTGGGTGGCAGCAGCAACGCTGACAGGGAAGCCATGGGGGAGGGCTAGTCACCCCAAAATTCACCATAGCCCCCCTCCCAATGCTACCACCACTGCCCCCTCCACCGCCCCCTCCACCCTACCCTGAGTGGAGCCCTGGCTCAGCCCCCAGGAAGAAGTCAGTGCAGCCCCTGGCCCTAAATCTGCAGCAGGCAGCCTGTCCTTGCCCTGCACACAAATCTAGGGGGGCATGTGCACACAGAGCTGCCACCCACCCAGACAAGCCACCCATAGCTCCGTCCCATGTCCTGCCCTGGCTGGGCAGTGCCCCAAGCCCTAGCCCCACTCCCTCCCTCACCATGGGGGTCTTGATCTGCCCCTCCCCACCCACCCCACAGACTTACTAGCCAGATGCTGCACTCCTGGCCATGTGCACACAATATTTATCCGTGACATTACTGGCTGCGCTGGCAAAAAAAAGACTGATTGCCAATAATGTCAATTTTCCTTTTATCAGTGCTAATCCGATATATTGGTGCACCATTAATGATCACTTACAGAGGTAAAGATGTAATATCTGTACCTGGTCTTGATCTTAGCTGAAGTCCAGTTTTCCAGCTACCTAAATGGTATGCGTCTGATGTGCAGGGCTTAGCTGTTAGTACAACTCTGAGTAACAGCAAGGTGACTATGGAAGCTTAAAAAGCAAAGTTGTGAGTTGGAAACTTCTAAACGTACCAGATTTCTACCCCCAAATGTAAACACGGTTTTAATTTATTGAATTAGAAGCCTTACTAATTAGTGGGGGTCACCATCCAACTAAGCTATCTGGACTCTGGCACATAGTAGTCCAGTTTCATTTTCTGCCCATGCCTTTCAACTTAGCTTCACCAATAGCTGCTAAAATACCGGATAGCTAGTCTCCTGAAAGTTGAGCATTCAAAATAACCCACAACTTTGTGGAAGAAAATTGTCGTAAGTCACAAACGGCTCTCAGTAATTTTTAATCATTTGCTGAGCACCGCTAAAAGTAAGCTATATAGAAAGGATCAAAAGGCAAATAAAGGAAACCATTAAGTTCCTGACAAAAGCACCGTGAAAGATTATCCCAGGGAAAAAGACAGAAAATGTTATTTTTCAAGTAGATTTTTGCTAAGCTGCAGTTTTAAATCCAACAACATCAACAACCGCCTGCTGAAAGTTATTTCGCGATAGACACTTAAGTTAAAGAAAACTTTTAAAGAAGAAAAAAGTTCAGTTAACCTTAGAAAAAGCACTAAAGCTGAATCCATTCAACTACAGGTTTCCTTCGCTTTATGCAGGTTCTGTATGTGCAAATTAGCTCTTATGCGATGACCCTTTTTATACCAGAAATTCATTATATGTGAGGAAAATTCACTCTTATGCGATTGGTGTGGTGGAAGCCTGCAGTCAGCTGCTTTGTGCAGTGGATTGTGGGAGTGACGCACACCAAAATATAGTTTCCTGTGTGGATTTGTGCTCGTTCATTGTCTGCGACACACATTTCTGTAGTTGCCAAACCCATGATGACGGTGCCCTGTGCTTGTGTGTACTGCTTCTGTTGGCGAGTCCCAAAACTGTCTTGTAAAAGTGGTAGAAATGGGTCTGGGGGTCAGCACAGCTGAGGTCTTGGAACGTATCCCAATTTGTTACATTCTAAGGGGTTCCCTTGATACAAATTTGAGTTATGTGCTGGCTTTCAGGAACGCACGTGCAAGCACTGCATGGCCCTAGAGGCTGGGGGAGCACAGCGACTGCCTGCATGTGGCGGCAGCCGTGTCAGCGGCAAGCACGGAGCTTCCGCAGGCGGCTGCGAGCACCAGTCGGTGGTTGGCAACCACCCGCAGATGCCACCGGCAGCATCGGCAACGGCCAGCGGCGATCGGGGACCGCTCGCAGACACAGCTGGCAGCGTCAGCAGCGAGGGTGGGGGTGGGTGGCAAGCAGCAACTGCCGGTTGAGTCGTTAGTGCTTTTGGCAGCGGGCGCACTGCCAATCTCAGGGGTGCACATGCACCCGCATGCCCCTCCTACGCATCGCCAAGGGGCACGCGCACCATAAAGTGAGGGACCCTGTAGTCAAAGAAACTTCCTTAGCAACACAGGTGGTCAATCCTCCAGCTACTGCCAACTTCCCTCCTGCGATCCTACGCCCTTTCGCGGTTACTCCCAACTTCCCCCAAACTCCTTCTGAGGGAAGTGCTCGGTGCTGAAGCGTTTGGAGCCCGGAGCAGATCTGATGTAGCCGTCCAAGCGCCGCTGCCTCGGCTACAACCTGCACCATCGCTGCCTGGCTGTTCTGGTGCAGGGCTGCCCCTGGGCAGGAAAGGAGACCTAAACCTGCCTCCCCGCTGCCGAGTGGTACCAAGGCGGGTCGCCCCCGCGGTGCCTCGACGCAGGGGCAGCGCCCAGCCCACGTGCCAGCCCCTCCCCCCCGCCTCGCCGCGCCTGCGCAGTGGCGGCCCGGCCGGGAGGAGGGGGTGGGGGGGGCTCACCCGTTCTTGAGGTCGACCTCCAGGATCTTGCCGTAGCCCTTGAAGAACCGCTCCACGTCGCGCTCCCGCGCCTGGTAGCTGAGGCGCCCGATGTAGACCCGCGGCATCTCCCCGGCGCGGCGGCGGCTGACTGGGCCTGCGGCCGGCGGCGGAGCGCGCACGCGAGGGGCGGGGCGCCGGGGCCGCGTCACCGCCGCGCGGGGAGACTTGGGGCGACGTCACGCCAGGCCCCGCCCCCCGAGCCCTTAAAAGGGCCGCGGCGCTGGGGCGGGGTCGTGCCCTCTCGTGGAGTAGAGACGTCACGGGGGGAGGCGGCCAATGGGGCCGCGTGGCTGGGGCATGGCGGAGGGAGGTGGGGGAGAGGTGTCATGGCCGGGTGCTACCCAGAATGCTCCGCGGCGCCGAGTGAGTGCCCTGTGGAGGGGCCCACAATGCTCCGGGGCGGGGGGTAAGGTGGTCGTTGGATGCCCCAGTGGAAGGTTGTGGTGTCATCTATTGGCACGCTGATGTCATCCAGCGTAGTGCTCTCGTCACCTGGACCCGCCTGTGCACATCTGTTGGCCGTGAAACAGACATTCCCTGTTCAAGAGGCCGGCTGTTTGAGGTCCTCGCTCCAGGCTGCGTTCACTAGGGGTGATGCAGCTTGTTGGCCCCGGGCCCTGGGCTTGAGGCACGCTGGATATTTTCAACCCCCAGCAATATCGATGGGAACAAAAGATTTGCAGCCCCCGGGGAATTCCAGCTGGGCCTGGAGCGCAGAAGTCCTAAGTCCTGGCCCTGATCAAACTGGAAATGCTGTGGAGAAAAGTTTCTGTCGACCAGTTGCCACCTGAAGATGATACTGAAAACCGGATGGAGAGTATTGGAGCTGGTGGGCGATGAAGGGATCTATTCTGGGGCCTCCACCTGCAATAACTATCCGGTAGATGTGATAGAAGCACTGATCCAAAGTCCATTCAGACCAACAGAAAAACATCCATTAACTTGAGCAGGTTCTGGGTGATTTCTTAAGCCAGCAGAGTGAGTGGAAGAGACATGTGTAAATAAATCCCCATTTAGCTGATAGTCTATTCAGAAAATTGTGGTGGATGATTCACCAGCTCTGTCTGAATTTGACAATATGGATTAACCTGATGTCCTGATCAAGGGAAGAGTGCAGAGAATGAAAGGGGCAGGGCACATCTGGAGACCCAGTGAGAGAAGGCGTGTGAGGCTAATTTTGGAAGATGAAGTGGATGGTATCAGACCTTGAGGTAGACCAACGCAATGATGGGAAGATAACATAAAAACTGATCTGGAAGGGATTGGCGAAGATACAACCAGTTGCAAGATTGCCCAAAATAGGAGATGTAGTTAAGGCAGTTCTAGGCCCTTGAGGCATTGGAGCTGAGAGAGAAACTTCAATGGTTTGTTGCAGGGATGTCAAACTTATCCGAACCTGGCAGGTCTCCTTGCAGGTGAGGTCTGGACACGGTGGTGGAACAAGTGGTAGCAGCAGTCGTGCAGGGATTAACATCACTGTTGCCCCCTTCCCAACACATGTCCTCAACAGGCTCCGTACCTGGGATTTTAGCAGTGGGCCCCGCTCATCCTGTCTCTGAATTTTTGGCCCCTCTGGAAGCCCTGCAGGCCAGATGACACAGCTTCATGGCTGGACCCAGTCCGCAGGCTGCACATTTGACATCCCTTGTTTATTAGTATGGTCCAAGCTGGAGATAGCCCTGGTGGCCTCCAGTTATTCTCTCAAAAGACATAAGCAAGTAGTGTGAGTTTCCCCATCAGTTACTGGGAAATGATTGTAGCCTAGTGGGATCCTGTCTGGAGGTGACATGAGAATTCACAAGGGTCAGGTTAAAAACCAAAAAGGGTATTTAGAATCTGGGCCTCAGGCTCTAAGCCCTTTCAGTCGTGAATCAGCCTGCTCGGGATGCTGAGGGGGATGTCCTTTGTCACCCGGTATTTTGATGATAGTCTTGTCTATCATGCTGAGATTATCCAAACTCATTTGAGGGAAGGGTCACAAAACAATCACCAGTAAGATGGCTTGGTCAATGAGGGCTAGTTAAACTGACAGGGTGAATCAATTTAAATAAAAGCAATTTAATTAGCAAGCAGAAAATCTTGATTTAAATAATTTTCATCTTGTTTGACATACGTACTTTTCAGCTGTTTTTCTAAAGAAAGGTCAAGCCTCATTGTTCAGTATAATTTAGTACTACTTTTCACTAACCTGGAGGTTCAACTTGGTCTGTACACAATTATGTAAAGAGAGATATATATAGCTTAATATATGTTATTCAGACTCTCAATCTTTTTTCTGTTAGTATTGTGTTTTAAAATGAATGCATTTCTGATTAGAAGATGATCTGTTTTACATGTGATCTGTATCTAGTC
This sequence comes from Crocodylus siamensis, assembly GCF_052110815.1. Taxonomy (NCBI): domain Eukaryota; kingdom Metazoa; phylum Chordata; order Crocodylia; family Crocodylidae; genus Crocodylus; species Crocodylus siamensis. The sequence continues at coordinate 10,617,122 of NC_143401.1, forward strand.
CTGTCTGGAATGAAGTTGTAATTTAATACAAAATGCACAAACAGCATTTTGAAATGTATTGGATGATATTACCATACAAGTGTTGGATAAATACAACAAAAAATGTACGTTTCGCAATGATAACTAACTTATTAAAACAAGGAAGTATTTTAGTCAATGAATTGAACTATTTGTTTCTGGTCACTGGGTCCTTCAAGTTTTTAGAATTGGTAAATCTTATCTCACACCTCATTTTTTTCCTTAGCTTGGAAGTGGCAAACAAGCTTTCTCAGTTTTCCAACTCCTGGTAAAGTAGGCATTGAACTTAACTAGTTGAATACATTGAAGTGAAAAAAAAATACTTTCTCTGGACTGATACCAGAAACTGCTGTTAGCTGTCAAAACCTAGCTTGATGCTTCCATAAATCCTGATCCTTGGTGCCTAATCAGTGACTTTCACCAGTCTTTAACTTTGTTTAAAACTTTGGCAGCAAATATGGGCTGCTTGAATACTTAAAAAAAAAATTTAAATAGGTTTATTAAGCTTAGGTCTTAGCATCAGGTTTTTTTGCTATAAAAAAAATCATTTTTGTCCATTCTATTTAAGGTCTGATCCTGAGGGATGGTTGAGGTTTTCATTCTTCCTGTCACTTTCCAGACTACAAACCTAATTGGCACTGACCTTGCCTGTGTACTAACCTGGGCGATGGATTGAATACTAGAATAGAGCAGGCTGCTGCATATGTTTGCTGAGAAATAGGAATCCTCTTATGATAAATCCAGAGCAGATTCTGCCTATTATATGTCAGCCCTGTTTTGCAAAAGCGAAGGCTGAAAGAACTGACCAAGGCAGCAAAAGATATGCTTGTGTTTATTATTACAATTACTTTCCGTGTATGCTTTCTATCACTGTTCACTCCAAAAGAGTCACCTCATCCACCAGTAAAATCTACCAGTTTCTCTAAGGAGAAACAGCAGCATATATTAAATTCCAGAGCATATACTAAAATAACATGGTTCTTAGTTCACCATAAGTGGTCAGACTCTTGAGTTTGTACTTAATTTGGAAGCTGTATGAGATATATAGCTCTTAGCGGGGGCAGCCCTCTCCTTGGATCGTAACCTTGTCGTGGTAGAGAAGCTCGTATGTTCCATTGACCCTCAGAGCTATGTCGTCTGGAGCTTTGTACTCCTGAGAGGGTCTTCCCTGGCAAACAGGTTTGAGGCGAGGTCCCAGACTAACCATGGTCCAAAATCCAGAAGACCCCAACGGTAGAATGGGCGTACTTGAGGACCTGCTCGTTCTCTGCGGGTGTAAAGGTGGATGAGGGCTGCAGCCGGATGGAAGTCTCCAGTTGTCTCGAACATCCTTGCCACTAGGTTCAGGGCTCCTTCCTGTCAAGTTTGTGTGGCTGTCGCTTGCGCACCAGCTTCCCTTAAAAGATGTCATATGCAGGCCTCTGCCAGGGATGTTAACATCTCCCACAAACCAAGTCCTGTGGTGATGGATGAGTGACAATGGGGGGTAGGAACAGTGATCTCTGGAAGTGCCTAGTCACAAGTCTGCATGTAGGTGATAGTCATGTGATGGTTGTTTTGCACTTACCGAGGCAGAAGTACAATTCGGCAGCTGTGGCCATGACTGAGCAGTCCTCTTTAGGATCCCTTCTGCTCACTCAGAATGAGGAAGGGGCTAGAACAGGTGCCCTAAACATAGGTTGTGTCAAACTGCACTGGCTGGATTGCTGCATTGAGTGGGATCACTCTATTGACAACTGAAACCAACAAAATAAAGTACTGAAATTTGTCACATAGTATGTCTGCACACATGGACTCCCCAGACAGTGAGTGTCCTGAAAGAACTGCCATAGTAGCTAGAGAACTTGCAAGATAAGGCATTGATATTGCTGCCCTAAGTGAGACCCACCGGGCAAACGAAGGCTAGCTGAAAGAAGGAGGTGGCTACACCTTTTTTTTGGAAAGGAAAGTCACCCGAAGAGAGCGGTGTATGTGGAAGTCATGTTGGCCTGAGACGCAAAGAAATGCAAAAATCTAGAACTCGTGGTTCCGAAGCAATACCTTTTATCAGACCAACTGAGAAACTGCAAAAAAACAAAAATCTTTTTCTTCAGTTTCACCTGAAATATCACTTGAAGAGAGGTGCATTCATGGGGTTGGCTTTTCTGTCAAGACCAAGATTGTCAGCTTTCAGAACTCCCTGTGGGCATTAACAAATGCCCTATGACTCTCCGCCTCAAGCACAGTAACAACCAGTATGCCACGGTCATCAGCAGGGATCCAGGTTTTCCGTTTCCCATGGAAAAATTGGAATAAATGTGGATTTTCCCTTTTAACTGAGAAAAACATGGTTTTCACATTTTAACAGAGAAGCACACGGATTTACCACTTTTGGCAAGAGCTCTCTGGAGACTGGCAGTTCTAGCCTTCAAGGGGCTGGAGGGAGTGGGAGGAGGGCAGTCAGGCAGGGGCACCATGTGCATGTGTGTGCTCACACATGGACATGGCTGCCAGGCAGCCTGGAGAGAAGCTCCTGCAGGTAAGTCTGGCGTGGGGGAATGAGGAAGGGAGGGAGGGAGGGAAGGTGTTGGGCAGGGCTGGGACTCCTGCCCACCTGGGTGGTGTGTGGGGTTTAGGACCCAGGGCCATGCATGGCTGCAGGGCCCTGGTGGGGGGTGGGGCTGTTTCTCTGCTGCTGCCCGCACTCCTGGGGAGGAAGTAGGGGCATGTGCCCCCCAGATCTGTGTGTGGGGCAGGGGCAGGCTGCCTGCTGCAGACTCAGGCTCCCTATCTTGCTGCCCTGACTCCGGGGCCTCTGCAGCCCAGCAAGTGGGACCCAGTGTGGTGGAGCGGGGTGGGGAAGCTCCTTGCCTCCGCAAGCCCTGGGCTGCCTTGATGAAGCTCCCCTGCCCACTCAGCAGCAGGGGTGGCAGCACAGAGTTGTGCCTCTCATTGCTAGGCGGGCACAGGGTGGCTCACCAGGGCACTGCAGTGGCAATGAGCTTTCCCACCCAGCCCTGCTTTGCCCTGTCATTCTGGGTCCTGCCTGCTGGGCCATGGAGGTCCCAGGGGGAGGGCAGCAGGTCAGGGAGCCCAAGCCTGCAGTGGGCAGCCCACACTCATCACACCCCCCATGGTCTCTGCTACGACTGTGCTGCCTGAGGGGAAGGGGGAGCTGGGCTCTATGCTCTGCTCAGCCGCAGCATCCACCGCCTCCCATGGGTGGCAGCTGGGGCTCAGGTGCTGCTGCCAGGCAAGGGCACTGTAAACCCAGGTCCCTGATCCCATAGCCCTGGCAGCTGGGGCCCCACTCCAGCAGAGCTGGGGGGCAGGGGACTATGGTTGGGGAGTGAGGGGCACCAGTAGAGCCGGGGACTGTGGGTGAGGAGTGAGGGGCACCAGCAGGGCCCAAGGGCTGTGGTTGGGATGTGATGGGTCTGGACCTGTGTCCTGATGAGTGAAAGCTGTAGGGGAAATGCTGATTTTCCAAGATAAAAAAACCAAAGTCAAATACCAAAATTTGTAGGCATTTAGAATTTATATTATTATAGTGATTGAAGCACTGGTAGGCTTCCAAATTTCTTTAAAATTGTAAATATATCAATAAAACATTGTGTTCAACTGATACCTATATATACAGTGACGTTTCATTTTAGTCACAGATTTTGGGCTTTTCAATCAGAGAATTTGCATTTTTTATCAGAATTTGTGATATATGCCCCCACACTTAACGATACGGAAGTCAACAAGGAAGAATTCTACTGAACTCTTGACACAGTCCTGACTACCACTGCCAGGAAAGACAAGCTCATTCTCATGGGTGACTTCAGCACAAGAGTTGGGTGACCCTCTGAACAATGGAGTGGCACCATTGGGAAATCAGGGGTGGGAAAAGTCAATTCCAATCCTCCTTAGGAAATGTGCAGAGCATGACTTGCTCATCGTGAGTACTATCTTCAGACACAGCGACAAATATAACACCACTTGGAAACAACCACGCTCCAGTCACTGGCACCTTCTTGACCATATTATTGTCAGAGCCCGTGATCATACCTATGTCCGTATCACCCGACTCCTGAGAGGTACAGATGACTCTTGGATGGACCACCGTTTAGTCAGATGAATCATGGACATGCAGCTTGTACCACAACACTATAAGCAACCCAAAGGAACATTGAAGAGATTAACATCAAGGCACTTCAAGACCAAGCTAGATATAAGTCTCTTCAGCAACACCTTACTGAGAGGCTCTCTGACCTACCTGACAACATCAAGGACATCCAGGCACACTGGGAGGAACTTAAGAACATTATTCACACAGCATGTGCTGAATCAATTGGATACTTCAGTTACCGTCACCAAGATTGGTTTGATGAGAATAATGAGGAAATCCTAGTACTTATCCATCAGAAGATAGCCACATTCTTCAGCTGGCAAAATAAACCCTCCCACCAGCAAAAATGAGAGGCTAACCACCGGCTTAAAGCTGTAGTTCAGAGGAGGCTACATGACATCAAGAACCAGTGGTGGCAAGTGAAGGCCATAGAGATCCAGAATTTCATTGATCAACATGACATAAGAAGTTTCTTTCAAGCAATAAAAGCCATCCGCTGGCCAGGGTCCAATAGCCCAACCCCTTTGCAATTGCAGGATGGCTCCGCCCTTCTCACGGATTATGTATCCATTAAACAAGGCTGCGAGGAGTACTTCAACATTGTACTCAGCTGTGAACCTGAGGTCTCAGCTGCCACCATTGCGTCCATCCCTCAACGCCCAGTAATCCAAGGAAGTCTGGCATAGCATCAGCTCAGACCAAGGACAATAAGGTGCCAGGACCAGACGGCATAAACTTCACCAACTTCTTATCAACATATAGGTTAACAAGGAAGCTCCACCTGACTTAAAGAATGCCAACATTGTGACTATCTTCAAGAAAGGGGACAGGTCAGTCTGTGGGAACTACCGATGCATTATTCTCCTCTCTGTTGCCAGGAAGATTCTTACTCGCATCCTTCTGAATTGCCTACTCCCTCTTGTCAAAGATGTCCTTCCAGAATCCCAGCGTGGCTTTAGACCATCACGGGGTACCACTGACATGACTTCCGTTACATGACAGATCCAGGAGAAGTATACAGAGCAACACCAGGAGCTGTGTGTGGCATTCATTCACCTAACCAAAGCCTTCAACTCCATCAATCGTGAAGCCCTATGGAAGGTGCTGGCTAGGTTTGGTTGTCCATTGAAGTTCATCAGCACCCCCAGGCTACTCCATAATGGGGTGACTGCCATAGTCCTTTGCAATGGATCAGAGACAGACCCATTTACCATCTGTACTAGCATCAAGCAGGGCTGCGTCATTGCCCCAACCCTTTTCTCCTTCTATCTTGCTGTGATTTTGATTCTGATCTGTGACCACCTTCCTCCCAGAATTGGGGTTGAGTATTGAATGGCTTTTCAACCCGCAGCACCTTCACAGCAAAATGTAGGTTACCAAGACTGGCATCACCAACCTTCAGTACACTGATGACTGCGTTATCTTTGCGCACACTGAGACCGATCTGCAATCCACCCCTGACCTTTTTTCAGGTGCCTATCACAGCCTGGGACTGTCCCTTAATATCGGGAAGCCTGGAACTCTCCCTTAATTTGCTCCATCAGCCTGCCCCAGCACAAGCTGCCCCCCTCCCCCCACAAATTACCATTCTGGTGCTGTACCATACATCAAGCTATAGTCCACTTAAAAGACAACTGTCTTTCTCAGGAAGCCAAGAAACGGCAGAGGAGGAAGGAAAGCATACAACATCCTGGCCAACAGCTGTACCCCTCTCAACCCTCCCAAGCACCACCTATGGTATCTGTGGAAAAACTTGCAGAACAGGGATTGAACTTTTCAGCCATCTTAAAATTTATCAATAATCTCCCCTTGGCAGACACCATCCTCGTATCAAGGGATAGCCAAAGAAGACCTGGGACAGGATTGGGGTAGGTCTGGGCTTTAAGAGAAGCTGTCCTTAGTCCCACTTGGGTCTAGTTATCCATCTTCCAGGAGATGGGTTGGGGCCACTGGTGGTTGGCTCAGGTGATTAGGCATCAGGTGATAACATGATGACAGGACTTCCAGTGAAGTGAGGGTATTTCTAGAAAGTAGAGGCCAGGAAGGATCTACAGGAGGGTGAACCCTGCAGGGAGGACTGAAAAAGAAATTGCCTACATCAGCTTACTGGTGAACTCTTGACAGGAAGAATGGGACATCAGGGACTCCAGAAACTCATAATGGATCCTCATAATGGAAGCTCACAGTGGAAAGTTGAGAATTTCTTGTGTCGAGGTTAGTTCTCTCTGCAAGGGAGAAAGAAAACAGAGCTGAGGCGAGATCCCCCACTGCCTGAAACCAATTCCTGGGAATGAGCCTGTTATCGCTGGGAAATGTAATGAATGAGGTTATGTACCCTTTTTTGAAAGGGCAACTAATTTAGACAGTCTTGCAAGTAATGGGTTGTGACTTGCTGTAGCGTCTCTTGTAATAAAAGCTCTCCTTCAAAATTCTTTAAAATTAGCTCCACCCTGTGTTCTCTGACATATCAACCCCGCCCATTCCTCCCAACCCACTCGAGTATAACATTCATGTTACTAATTAGGCAAAATGTAACTTGTGCACTTAAATGGCACCTAGCTCCCAAGAATTTTCCAGTGCCTTCGTCTTCTGTTGGCCCTCCTGTCATCTCTCAGGCCCAGATGCTCTACCTGTCATTTGCAATAATTTTCCCTGACACGATAGAAATGTTTGTGTGTTTTCTCTCTCTGGCAGTTTTCTGAAAGCATTCGAAAGCTGACAGGTCCATTTTGATGACAAAGCTTTCTCAGGATATTGCATCCTTTCTTCTTTACTGTTGTGTCCTGGGGCTACAAGGACTCATTAGCTACCAAGCTATGCCTGTGTCCTTCCAGCCAGCCATATCACCTCAGGTTTACTTCTCTTCCAAGGAAGTATGATGAGTGAATTCAGTGATGTGAGTGAAGGGCCATTAGCACCAGATGTGTGATCCAGAGTTGTTAGGTTTACCTATACAGGAGTTTTAACCCAGGCCTGCAAAACCTTTTGTTACAGACACGTCCCCACCTCTCCATAGCTGTGCCAATGCACCTGTACCAAGACCACTTTTTGCCTTTGCAGTGCTAGACTCATTACATAGCTATGCCAGATGCACCTCTGGTCAGATCTATACCACTCCTTGCTGTTCCCTTCTGGTCTTAAATGACTGTGCTACAAAACTTGTGGCAGTTATGTCTCCCTTATAAAACACAGTCCAGGTGAGGAGGTGCTGCTCAACTTCCCTCTTTAGTCCTGGAGTTATTGGTCACTGCTTCATCCTCCAAAAAGGTAAGCTTGAACGTGTCTTAGTCATAGCTGTTGTGTTCTTTCTTTTTTTTGTGCAGAGGTCTGCCCAGTTTTGATATACCCTGACTCCCCTTGGATGGGGATGGGGCTCCTGATTGATTGTCCAGTGGCTCATGCCATCAAGGGGATATTTGCCTGGTATGTTGAGGGTCCCAGCTGTCTCTTCAGAATCTCATTCTCTCTCCCCTCTGTCTCCACAACTTCCCAGCTGAATTTCCTGTGCCCAACTTGATCTCTGTTTCCTAGGCAATATTATAACTAAGGTGGGGTGATCAGGGCAGCAGCCCTTGATGCTGACTTGAGGGAGGGGAGGGGCAGTCACTGGGAGAAAAAAATTCCAGCTCCCATTGCAGCTGCATGGCTATGCCAGCTCCTTGGTGGCAGCCAGACAGAAGTCATCATTTCCTCCATGTGTTGCCGCTGCCCTGGGCACCTAGCTGCCTTGTTACACTTCTGCTAATACGGCTGTCTAATTCTCCTTGCTCTGCGCCTTCTGAGGTTGTTGACATCAGTAAGCGTCAAGTGTTTCAGTGCTGACCTCTTAGGCTAGGGACAAAAGTCACATATAAACTGGTTTAAGTGATCAGAAACTGGCTTAAACCTATACCAGAACAAAAGTTCAGTGCACATAAATCGGTTCAAAATGGCCCAAACTGGTGTAAGATAAACCTGGTTGATTGTAGTATCATACTTAACTGCTTGAGGCCAAACTGGTTTATGGAACTCCTGTCCCAGACCTTAGTGTTTTGCACGACTTTGAACTGGTGTGAAGGACTGCTTAAAGTTCAGGGCCATGGAAAATCAGACCTGTGAAGACTACTTGCAATATATCACTTTTAGAAGTCAGCTGGGAAACCCATTTCCTATTTAATGCCAGGCTCTGATAGCCCTGTGATCAGTTGTCCTTGGTGCTAATCTGAAAACCTATGGCCACAAGCATTTCCAATTTATTTACTCTCCCTCCATAAGGCTGTGTCTGATCCTATCAACCCTCCATGTATGCCACCCTGGACCCAGAGGAGTCCAGACAGTTGTGTATAAAGGCCTGGTAGGATCATAGACAAAAAAGGTGTATCTTCTGTTACCACTGAGAGAGAGGGGGAGGCATGGGATTGGGAGGAAGGCAAGTGGGGGACTCCCCTGGGTGAGAGGCAGACAAGTGGGTAGAGTGGGACAGCCGCACCACCCCCACAAGAGGGAAGTACAGGCTTGGGAGGGGCTGTAAGTGGGGTGGGGTGGGGGGGCGGCAGGGGCAGGTAGGAATCACCTGGATGTGAAGCAGGGGAATGGGAGTGGGTAAGCATCAGAGGGAATTTGGGGGAGATTATTTTCTTTTATGGAAGTAATGAATGTGGGTTGGGGAACAAGACAGAGGTGGGTGGTGGTAGGGAAACACCTAGGAGAAGCAGGAAGGGTGGGGTGAGGTTGATTGCTTTTGAATGTGGGGCAGGGGAGCTTGGCTTGTTATTTTTTCTTACTTCAATACTTTTTTATAATTTAAAAAAATGTATTTTATTGTTAAGCTTCCCTAAGCCTTTTTGGGAAGGACAGCACACAAATCTGATAAAATACACCAGAGACAGAGCCAAACTTTTCTACAGGGCAAATATATTACGGTATTCTCATCATGAAACGGGCTGTGAGTTGATGTGCTAGGGTTAGATTCAGGTCATCCAAGGATAAGACTCTACCAGATTAGTGTCAAGCTTTTTTCCCACTTGCTTTCCCTTCTCCCTGCTTGTCTGTTTGCTTCTAGTACGCATTGCTGCTTGTCTCTTTGTTCATGACTCAGAAATCCAGGTGACCTCTCCTGGATCATCATATTTAGCTACACATCCTGGCACCTTCCGTGTGCGGCTATGAGCCTTCTACATCCATGGCCTTCAAAGACAGCCAGGTGGCAGGCATCAAGGTAAAACTGAATAGAAACCTCTGCTCTGCTGTGGGGAGAAGGGTAAAGCCCAGCACAGCAGGAGTTTATGGGTCAGCAGTGGCATCTGGGCCAGGTCAGATTGTAGAAGGATCACGTGGTGGCTCAGACTGAGTCTGCTCTAAGAAGCAAAGGCAAAGACAGTGGGAGTTGGGAGGAGGGGGTGAAGTTGATACTTTAGAAAACACAGGAAAGAGGCAGTTGCCTACCAGATACTAAAGACAAAGGCATTTCCAGCCCTGCGGATGTGTTTCCAGGGCACTTGGGGCAGATGGGCAAGTCTCCCGGAGCAGGAATGATTTAGTTAAAAAGCAGTTTCATTACGTTAAGGGGCAGTGAGTTAAGTTGTTTCCAGGGGCATTATGCATGTTGAAGCTAATTCTGTCTGACCATATGGAAAAGAAGCCAGTAGCATCTCTGGTGTTATGGGTAACCCTCCACCCTTCCCCTGCTGGAGCCACAGGGAGCTGTAAATCAGGACAGACATGGCATAGCTCACATATACCAGGGAAGTGTCTAGCTGGGGGAACCAGGAGGGTTGGTAGCCTTCCTAGAGAACATGTTTCCTAGGTGGACATTCATCCATGGTGGGGGGATGTAGGTTTGATTTCTTCCTCTATCAGAGAAGTCTCAATCCTACATCTCTTCTTTTCATTGTGAATGGCCTGATGACCAGGCAACTGACTGTTTTAGGCCGGCGTGCAGTCTCTGCCCAACCTGTACAGGTTGTGCCAACATGCAGAAAAGAATTTGAGATTTTGTGAGCCACAAATAGAAGGCAAGAATGAGCATGACTGTGTAGCTTAGGAGGTCTGCAAGAGGCCTGGGTCTTGGTCCCTGCTCCACAAGCTGTTTCATGTAAAAGGGGCATTCACTGGGGAGGTGTAAGATGTGGGGTTGTTTCCTCTTCAGGCTGAGGAGAGCACTGAGGCTGGGTCTCCCACTTCCTGGCTGAGTGTCCTCATCGCTAGGATATCACTGAACAAGGGGAGCACCAGTGTTGCCAGCCACAAAAGAAGAGTGGCCACCGCTCCATTTTCAAAAGAACGGGTATAAGCAAGCACCTGTGTCAGGAGAGGATTCCAGGCTGCAGACCCTGAGCAGAGGAGGGCACATGAGTCTTGGAGAGGAGTGAGGTTTAGTGTACGCCTTTCTAGCGCTCTCTTACCGGCCAGCTCTGGGAGCGTGCTGACTCGGGGTGCTCCCCTGCTCGGTGTGAGTTGGCCGGCGGTGTCTAACTCTCCTTCTCCATCAGACAGGGAGTACTGGCAACAAGTAGGTTTGTAGATTCCATCCATTAGGAGCCTAAATGTTAGATGTTGCAATACTCGGTGTTGTGGGACCAACAGTCCTTCTTGAGCCTGGGCCCCTAGTATCCATCCATCCAGAGGAAAGAATAGCATTGTCCTACTTCACAGCAGAGTATGTTGTAATGACTGGGACCTTATAAACACCAAGTACTGAATTTCTACGGGTACCTTTTCAGTCACTCTTTACTAGAAGTGGCCTCCTGAATATCCTCCTGTGCAGGGGAATGTAATAGTCAGGAGAGAGCCAGAGTAAAGGCTTTAAAGCCGGTCTCCACTGGAGGGGTGAAGACAGGCAGGAAGCGGCCACTAGTTCTCTCTATATTTGACTGCTTCTTCTTTCAGAGCAAACATGTGAAGCTACGGCCAGCCATTTTCTGAGCACCTGGTTCGTGGAACACCATTCAGCTAAACGGACAGGCAAGACATGTGTCTTGCCTTTCCATTTGAAGGCACGTTATAAAAAGGAAACATCCTGCCTGCCCCATGAGGGCACAAAATACCTTATTCTACACAGAGCCCAAATTTGATTGCTTGCAGCAGGCAGGGAGTTTCCCTGGAAACTTTCTTTCTCCCTGACAAATTTGAATTCTAATTCTTCCTTTGTGGTGAGAAGCAGGGTGGATGGATTTAAATGGCTGATTTTAATGACAATTTAAGTCAGCAAGCAAGAAACCTTGATTTGTTGTTTTCACATGTAGTTTTTAGCTTTTTTGATAGAGAGAGGCTAATTATCATTGGATGGTCTAATTGGTGCTCCTTTTTAGCTAACCAGGAGGCTTTAGTTCTATACCCAGTAATTTAAGCAATTATATAATGTAACATACATTTATTCAGAATCCTTATTTTTACTTATGCAACAAAACAGTGAATGTCACTTTTTGTATTAGAATATGGCTAATGTTTCATGCTCACTATTTATATTCAGATTATTTGGATGGAATTTGGAATTCAATGTAAAATGCACACTGCATTGTAAAGTGGTTAGTTGATTAATTGATAATTAAACAGTTAATCAACTGCTAATCAATCATTAACTGTTCTGGATACCTAACAAAATGCGAGTACATTAAAATATGTGTTGCAGTGAAAATTAACTTTCCTGAAACAGAGGAAGTATTTTCTTGAGTCAGTGAATTCAACCAGTTTTTTCTGGTCATTGTCAGGCCCTTCAAGATCTTAACACTGCTTGATCCAGGGGTGGATCCAGAGGTGTACTGTGGTATAGCTGCACCCCGCTTTTTGACCATGTGGCAGGAGCCCTTCTCTTCCCTTTCCTGCCCAGAGGCACATCCCCTCCCTGTCCTCTCCCCTCCTATTTCCTTCTTCCCTGATTGCTGCTGCGGCTGTCTCCACTGTCCCAGGTGCAAGGGACACAACCAGGCTGTGTGGGGGCATGGGTTAGTCCAAGACACTAGTGGCAGTGGCTAGGCAGATTCCTCATTGCTTGCTCCCTGTAGGTGTTCTCCATCAGCCCAGGAGCAGGCCTGGGGAAGGGGAACCCACCCACAGGCTGCCACCATCCTGGGTTGATCTCAGCCCCCATGCAGCCTGACTGGAGGGAATGGAGCTCCGCTAGGCCCCAGGACAGTGCAGACTGCGGGATACTGGCAGTGGCAGTGGAGTGGATGGGAGGAGAAATGATGGGGCATACCTCTGAGCACTGAGGGGAAGACTGGGGAAATGCTTACATTCTTCAGCACTTAAAAAGTCCCCAGCTGTGCTGCTTCTGGGGTGCAGTCTACCTGCCCCAGTGCAGAGAGGAGGAGGTGTATAGTCATCCCTGCAGTTCTGGTCCCTGCCCTTGCATCCCCAATTTAAAAAATCCTGGATCTGCATCTGTCTAGAACTTATCCTCTTATTATCTCATTTTTCTTCCTGAAGTGGAGGAAGCAAGCAAACCTTCTTGGTTTTTTAACTCTTAATTTGTTTCTCACATTTGAATGAGTTGTTCATTGAACTGAACTAGTTGAATGAACTGAAATGAAGAAAATGCACTGGTAGAAGATGCTAAAATCTGGTTTAGCATGTTCATAAAGTCTGGTTCCTGGTGCTTAGCTGCTAACTTTAATCCGTTTGGTGCTTTAATTTCCATTATAACTTCAGCAGCAAATGTGTACTGCTTGAATAACTGTTTTATTTCATCTAAATGATTTCAACAGGTTATAATAAGATTTGGCCTTAATGTGGGTTATCCTGTGAACTCTTCAGATAGAATTTCTTTTGAAATATGCAGAGAAATTATTTTCATTTAAGGCATGCTATTTAAGCAAAACTGTTGGATTTTTTATCTGACAGGAGGCAGGGATTTTTATCAAGTTTGTTTGGAAGTAAGTAAATGTCTCATTCCCCAGCTGCATGAACTGAATCGTGTACTCTTCTGCTCTGACTTCCAGACCATACTCCTTCATTTGCTGTTGTGCCTGGTCATTTTCTACACAGTTTATTACATGATTGGAAGCATTTGTCACGGAGCATTCAGGTGAGGCTGCTGCTTTGGATCTCACTTGAACTTACCCCCTTGAAGTCACAAGGTCTAAACTGCTAGGGGCGTGCACAATTATGTTGCCTTTCTATGATAAAGCTGCTCCACAGTATGCTGGTGAAGCATGAGAGTCCTCCTTTCCCCTTCCCAAGTGGAGTAGGGCAATTCTGACTCAATTGTTCTTCCCAAACAGACCATTTATTTTTTAGTTTCAGGCTAATGTAGTGCTTGTGAAAGGCACCAGACTGCAGAGCCCTGGAGTTTGAAGATCCAGTTTGTTTAGCTACAGTAAAGGACTCACAGGGTGCATCTACATGAGATGCTACATTGCCATATGAATGAGCTATGACACTGTAGCTCATCACAATGGCAACCTAGCATTGGTGGGCATGAACCATGATGCTGTCGCTACTGCATGGTAGGGTTGGAAACAACCCGTGTGGCACCAAACTGCGCAATACCGGCAGTTACTACGCAGTCATTTAGTACCAAGTACTAATGTAGTAATGACTGAGCAGCCAGGTGCACATGTAGACATGCCCACAGATCAGTTCTGGTCCCCAAGCCTCAAAAAGGATATAGAAGAACTTGAGAAGGTACAGAGGAGGGCAACAAGGATCATCAGTGGTGTTGGAGGTCTTCCATGTGAGGAGAGGCTAAAGAAGCCAGGCCTATTCAGTTTAGAAAAGAGATGCTTGAAGGGGAACCTGATAAGGGTTCACAAAATACTAAATGGTGACGAGAAAGTAAACAGGGATTTATTATTTACTCTCTCTCACAGTACAAGAACTAGGGGTCACAAAATGTAATGAGTAGGTAGTAAGTTTAAAACCAACACAAGGAAGTTCTTTTTCACACAGCGTGTCATTAAAGTGTGAAACTCTGCCACCAGGTGTTGTGGAAGCTGACAGTTCAGCCAGATTCAACAAAGGGATTGGAGAAATTCTTGGAGGAAAGTGGCATCAATTGCTATTAAGTATGGGAGTTAGTGCTTCTGAATCAGAACTTCCTAGACCTTAAATGCTGGAGGCTGCAAGTACGAACAGCATGGGTGTCTGGTGCCTCTTGAGTTGGGGGGGGGCACATGCCCCCCCAACACCAGTCAGCAACCGGGGGGTGGGGGGGATGTCCCCTGGTGGCCAATCCCACTGATGGGGGGGTGTGTGGAACTCCTGCTGCTGCTTCCAGAAGTGGCATGGCCACTTTTGCTGGTGGCCCTGTTCCCTGGCTGGCACTCATAGGGGGGCCCCCTGTCTGCCAGCTAAAGAGAGCACAGCCTAACATGGGGTGCACCAGCGCTCTCAGGGGATGCATGTGCACCCCTGTGTACCTCCTATGCATCACCCCTGGCAAACGGTGGAAAAAGCCCTGGTCATACCCAGTTGATTCTCCCTTTCAGCATCCGCTCTCGGCCACGGCGTGACACAGGATACTGGGCAAAATGGACCTATGGTCTGACCCAGTAAATGACAGTTCTTACATCCCTATGGAGATGCAGACAGGGCAAATGACTCATTCAGGTTTCCCTGGAAAAAGAACACAGACCACTGCTGCATAGTTAAAATAGTCATCACCTTTAGGACTGACAGGACCATTACACCTTCAAAATCTTTTTATGTTGAGAGTAACCAAACAGGGTAATCAAACGGCACTCAGGTGCCATTTAATTTCAATAGTAGTCAGGCGCCTAATCCCCTTAGGTTCCTTTGAAAATTCCAACTTGACCTCTCTGCTGAGGGTACTGAAATTGAGATCCAGTCAGCGTCAACAGGATGGGATGGCTTAAATGAAACACATGCAGCTCACTGGAAACTGAACGGAGTTCAGAGAGGCTATTGAAACAGCTCACAGGTGGCATAATGGTTGCTGTTAAAATATCAGCCATAACTGCAAAGGTTCCCTGTTTATATCCTAATCTAAATGCAAGGAGACATTGATGGGATCAATTTGGAGGTTCTCTTTTATACTCTATGAATGCTGACTATTCACCTGATATTTGGAAATTTACAGTATAACTATACTGGCTTCATTTAACAAGGGTTTTATAGACTAACTCATTCAGACAGGCATGAGCCTCAAACACCGAGTTTTCACTGGAGAGCAGTGTAATTGCCCTTGATCATTTTTCACTTCCTAAAAATGTTTTTAACAGTTTTTTTCCTGCCTTCTTTCCAGGCTGGACACATTTGATGGACTCATCCCCTTTGAATTTAAAACAGAGCCTTCTTATTCCAACCCCAAATATCTCGGTAAGAAGTGTGGGGCAGCCAGGCAGCACTAGAATATAAAAAACCACATAGATCCTTCCAGGCCAAGAGCTTGTGAACACCTGAGTGTGTGGGATTACTTTATCTGGAAGGTTGGACTCTAAGGAACAAATACAGGGAAGACAGTGAAGTTGCACTGGTTTATAATGAAGTGGCCTATTGGCAATGAGAAGAATAAATGGTACTAGATTTCTTTGTCACCGGGGAATGGACTTTCCTTATGTCTTCTTGCATGTCTCCCATTAGTACCAGTATAATCTGTACCCCAAAGAACGGGACAGGAAGTTAACTCCAGGAGACTGTTGAGGTCTTTTCTTGGAATGCTATTGACAGGGATGCTTTGCATTCCCACAGATCCCTGCTATGAGCTCTATCTGCCTTCACTCCACAATAAGGATGGTTTTGTTCCTCATTTTCCTAGTGAGTTTGCTGTCCATGGAGCTGACATACTTCACCAGCAGCCTTCTCTTTGCTGCACTGCTGAAGCGATGGGTCTGGGACTACGCCATCACTGTCACATTGATCCATGTAATACTGACCTCTCTTGGTGAGTTTGAGTCGGGCGGATTCCAAACATGGCACTTTATTTGAAAGTATAGGCATCTGACCCTTTCTATTTTGTAGCTGTATGATAGCAGGATAAGATTTTATCATTTCTCATGCACCAAGCAACTCAAAATATATGGACTTTAAAGGCAGACTCAGGTGCAACAAGCAGTGGTGCAAACAATGCCATTAGCAGCTCTCTTCCTGCTGAGTCAGAATTCAGCCAGCATCCCAGGACCATGCCATATTAGAAGAGCATCCTGTTGCTTATGTTTTGGTTCAGATGATCGGAGACACTGCCCACAACTTCTCCTAGCATCTCTTTAAAGGAGGTGGTTTAAAACCTTATGTTTTTTCCAAAACTGCAGTTTCGCTAAACGCCTTTTAATGTGGATGTTTTGTAAAGTGCTCCAGTGTCCTCCAAGTTCTTGTGTTTTCAAAATCACCACCTTGCCTTAAACCTGCTTTTAAGCATAAAGAGAGCAAAAATTTCAGAAGGTTTCCAAGTAAATGGACCTGAAAATTGCACTGTGATAGTTAACCGACTCCCGTTATTTCTAAATATTCGGCAAATACTAGATCAAAATGTTCCTATGCCATTGTGTGCGGACACACGCACACACTTTTCCCTTAAAACTTTTACCATTTGCCTTGATTCCAATGATGTGCGTTACATTTAATTACCTTAGATTTATCACCTTTTCCCGCCTTCATTTTTGCCACATGTTCAACACCTGGATCTGAAGTCTGTGGATTGAACACCTCTGGTAACAAATAAGATGGGGCTGATCATTTTATGAGCAGTTCCAAGGTCTGCCTATAGTATGTGAGCACGTTAGAGGAAATACCACGTGAAATGGCCAGATGAGGAGGGTCCCGTGTAGTGGCAGGTGGGTGGTCACCGTCACATGGTGCGTTAGGGCTCGGAGGTTCGGTGATGCTCGGGATTGGTGGCTGCTGAGAACGTTGAGACCCTGCAGGTTTCTGTAGCAACCGAGACTGGTACCTGGGGTAGGATATTGAGACCCTGGATTTCCATGGCAACTGAGCCAGGTAGAACGTGGAGACCTTGAAAATCCCATGACAGTGGTGAAAGAGCATTTGCTGTTGAGGGCTTCGGAGGGCATCAGGTCAGTTGTCAGAGGGATGCTGGTACCTTGAAAGCTCTGGACAGATCAGGCTACACCTAATGCAACCTCCCTTGCCCTGTGCCTTTTCCCCCTTTCTCCTTTACCCCTTACTAAGCTGCACAAAATACTTAAGCCTAATGATCCAGCAAGACCAAAAATTGAAAACAGCTTCTAAGTAAATATGAACATTACAGAAAATAGTCTTATTGAAATGGCTTTCAAATGGGTCTGTCGCTTCTTTTCTCTCCTCTTCCCCAGCCCTGGCCCGTGTTGTTGTTCTGTCCCATTAATTCCTGTGCCATGCAGAACAGCATCTTCCTTCCTACCCATAGTGGCTGCGATGATAACAGGGAAGAAAGTTTCATTTGTCTTGCAGAACAAGTTTCCTGAGACAGACGCCACCATTTGCGTCCCACTGGTGCTAATGGAGTGGAAACAGCCCCATCACTCCTCAGGAAAGGGACTGGGAGTCTGCCACCCAATAGCTGCTACCCCCTTCCATTAACTTCCTGGTTCTGTTTATAGTGAGAGACTAATTGCTTACTCACAAAGTCATTTTACTGAATGAAAAATGCCTACGATTTAGTGGCAGGGAATGCTGGGAAAAGCCCCGTGCAGCTCCTTATCTACATTTATTACATCTGTCTATTAGGTCCATTGTGTCAATCTCCAATACAGCATGATATATGTGCTCTGGTCTTAACATGATTGACTGCAGCGGCTTCCACTGCAACAGAATGGCTCTTTGTGTAACTCTTACTCAGAGAAGAACTTCAGCACTCTGGGATTGAGATAGATGGATGGAGAGAGTAAGATAGGCAAACTGATGAATGATAAATGAGTGAAGAATCACAAGGGAAGAAATAGGGAACAGATATATAAGTAGATGGATGAGCTAGAGACATGGGATTTATTAGGGCAGAACCGAACAGTCGCCCATCTCGTTCTGTACCCTATTAACCAATATCAGATGCTGCAAAAAAAAGATAACCCAACCCCTCCCACCACTGTGCATTCACTCACATGCATTACACTGAGCTTTAAGGGGAAATTGGTTTTCATAAGGACCCAGAGCTCCTATCCAGCTCCAGTTCCTGTCATGCCAGTATCATTCAGGCACAGCCACAGTTTTTTGGAAGTGTACTTGAATGCCTGCCACAATGCGTCAACAAGTTCCACAGGCTAATTATGACACAGAGCCTGACCCCAGGTTCGTTGAATTGAGTGGATCAGACCTATATTACATAAAGGCATTTCCTATTAGCCATGTTAGGAGTTTAATATCCATCTTTTCTGTTGTCTCTTGAGTTTTCCTTTGACAAACAGCTGCCTGCCTCACTTCCTGTCCCATTCAAGCATTTCAAATAGCTTGGTCACATAGTCCTTCTACTTTTCATATCCAGAAGCATCCATCGGTCTGTGCAGCCTTGCACTTTGCCCTCTGAACACAGGCTGCTCTGAACAATAATGCTAAATGAAATTAGAGCCCAAGGAGGGTATTTGTTTCCTTTCCCCGCCATGAGAAAAATAGTATACAAAAAAGCCAAAGCAGCCAGCATTAATAAAGGGCACAAAGCACAAACGCACTTTGCTCTTGCACCTTTTTGTAACTTCAAATAAATGGAGGTAAAAGCAATAATGTTTGGGACAGCCAGCCTAACAAGGCAAGAGGAAGTCACGCAAGAAGTCTGTGTCAGATATATAACATCTATCTTCTGCTTTCTTATCCCTGCACAAAATCATGGCCTCATTCAATTCAATGGTAAAACTCCCATATATATTCAGTAGAGTCAGAAGGACATTCACAGGTTTTTTGGGGTTTTTTTTTTCTCTCAAGACTTTCATTTTCCATTAACTTATAAATATACATGAAGCATCCCCCGCCCTGTAGGAATCAAAGCTCAAACTTCTTTAAAAAGGGGAAAATACCATCTACTTTAGGTGTAAAATGGAATTTCACACCTTGAAATTTAACTGCAGAAATTAGCATTAGAAATATTTTCTTAGGAAAAATGTGTCGTCTGCTGTGCTCGTAGAAAACCAAGCACCACACTCCTGAGAATCTGAAATCATGATGAAGTCTAACCGACTGTTCTAGTCTAGCACCATTGTCTAAAATCAGGTCAAGCGGCAAATTTGACTTCTACATTTTTTCATTTTTATTTCAACATTTTTGAGTAGTGTCTTTAAAATACAAATTTAATTTTGAGTGCTTCCAACTCACGATTTTTGTTTTTGCAAGCATCACAATATTCACTGATTGAGATAATTTCAGCTCTCATCACAATAAATAAAAGTAATCCAAACCTACGATTGCATGAAAAGCTTGCAAACGTGACCCACTCCTCACAAAGTTTTCAAAATCAGAGCACACGCATCAACCCATGGTATTCTGAAATATTGTGATATTTTGGGAGAGACCCACCTCATTCTTTCTGAATGCTCAGGGATAGTAATACTCTCAAACAAGCCCTCTAAACAGTATGTTTGCACATCAGTAATAATTCTTCACCCTTCATCTAACTGATGGCTCAAAATCTTTTGCACTGAACTGTACAACTTTCTCCATGGCCTGCCATGGGAACTCTTAGCTCCAATTTACTGAAGGCTAGAGTATGACAACTTAATTAACTTGGCTTCCTCTCTCCCAGCAAAACATCCCATACAATGCAGGTCTGTGGTAAAAATAGAAATTGAACCCAGGAATCCTGACTTCTAGACTCTGGCTCTAGCCAGGTAGATAACATTGTCTTAGCAGATTATTTATGGCCTCACATCTCCTTACAGGAACACTGATATATTTGATCTGTATTTTGCAGTGATGGGACAATTCCCTTTGGTGTGGCAGTGGTGGGTAGCACTTGGTAAGTTTTTTTTCATTTCTGACTGGGTTTACTTTATCCCCCTCCCCATCCAGCCATTAAAGGGTATTGAGAAACTCTGCTTTGTGTTTAAAAGCAACTGCTTTGGTCCAACCACAGGTTTTTGTTTTTTTTATAGCTATCGGTACACTTCCACTGGGATCTAACCTCGTGAGGGTTTTTTTTGGATGGTTGATGGAGAAGGATGTACTGGTGCTGCGTTTCAAATGCACTTTTACCCTTCTCTTTCAGGCAGTGGCCTCTTTCTCATGATTTGCAACGGACAGCTTGTGACCTACTTTGCTTGCAGTGACTTCAGTTCTCCTGCCTTGGATAGCTTCTGATATTCTTGAGACCTCCTAGGATGCAAGCAGTTTAATACTTAGGCCTACAACCTGAGTACTTCAGCTGGGCTGCCACAGAAGTATTGTATAGTAGCTGCTGTGAGTTCCAGTAGCCTGGTTAGATAAGAGAAATATGCAGTGCTTGTAAAAGTGGTACAAATTGGCTTGTGGTCCTCATTCATTAAGGCTGAAAAGACCTGCATAGTGTAGCCACCTAAGGCTAATATGAATACAATCAAACTCCTTTCTTATGAGAGAGGAAGGTCAAAGATGAGCCCGGGCATTCAGGGTGTAATATTCACCTCCTTGAATAAGTGTTACTATCAGCCTATTTGGTCAGATTGGCTTAGCACTACATAGCAGTCCCTTGGGTACATGGGGTTTTTTTTGCTTATCCTTTAAAGTCTCAATGTAGATTGAATCCTGTCTAATTTTATTTAATATACACCAATCATTTGATTCAGAAGCAGCACTAGGGCATATAAAACTGTCACTTCTACTTGCATCACAGTCCAGCAAAAACTCATCCCTACTGGGAGCTCCAAACCATCAGCTGCATTGATAGTCAGGTTCTCACGACACTCTCACAACAGTAGCTAGGTGCTTCCCAACATTATGCACCCTGCTAAGACTGGATGCATAGCTCTTATCCTTCCAGGCAGATAGGACAAGGCTTGTGGAGTTTTTTAAATATAAAGAAAATAGGTGGTAGAGTTGGTGTTTGCAGTACATGAGAACTGCCATACTGGATTGGAGCTATGATTAATTTAGTCTAAGGTGATACTAGACAGAAATGGATGCTGTCATGTGGTCATTGCTACTAAAAAACAAGGTGATGTCAAAGTAGCAGATCCTTGCCAAGGACTTGTATTGCTTCAGTTTGCGGGGACGGTAGCACACAGAGAGAGGGCACCAAATATGTATATTGGCATCTCCTCTTCTAGTTTGGCTGGAAATGCTATGGCCCAATGAGAAGTGCTAGACACCCAGCTACATAGCAAGGGAGGTGGCTGTATTTGAAGAACAAGCAATATTTTCCACTTCATATCACATTCCAAAATCTGAGGTCTAATGGAAAGGAAAACACAGAGAAGTTTAAGACACAAGCTTATGGCATTTTAAAGTTAGCTTTGTCCACATCTGATAGTAGCTGCCCTTGGCTGCCACTTAGCCATGTTCGTCTTAGCTGACCATGCTACTTTAATGTTTGTATCGTGTGAATAATCTGTGGTGAAACCCTGCAAAGACAGAAGGAAATAAATGCTTCTAGAGAAATCCCATGCAACTGTAAACCAATCTGAAGTACAATGATTGTGACTGACTGAAGAGCAGCTGCATACACAAAGAAACTCTCTCTCATCACTGGCAAATAAACTGGGTAAAAACCTAGATAACTATAAATATCCCAGGCAGAACACAGGATAAAATTAGAGAATTTATTCTCCTTAACACTTCAACAATTTTTGCCCTAGGTCAACACATTTATAATGATGATCTTCCCTCTAATTGCCCTGACTAGAGGGGTGCACCGATAAAGACTTTTTTAGGCCAATACTAATTATTAACAAACCATATTGGCCAATGCCAATCTGATAGCCTACATGCAGCCCAGCAGCTTGGGGAGTAGTGCTTGGCCAGTAAGTCTGGAGGGGGGAGGAGGAAGGGGCACAGGGGAGGGCCAGATGGAGTCCCCCATGGTAAGGGAGGGAGTGGGCAGGGGCAGGCGCTGCTCAGCTGGAGCAAAGCACAGGAAAGAGCTGTAGGAAGTTTGTCCAGGGGACATGGGGGGGGGGGCGGGGGGGGGGGGCAGTTCCCTGCTGCTGTAGATTTGGGGCCAGGGGCTGCGCTGGCCTCTTCTCCACAGGAAGCAAAGGGGGAAGGAGCAGGGGCTGGTCTCAGAGCAGGTGGGAGCAGTGGCAGTGCTGGTTAGGGGTGACGATGGCCACCCCGAAATTCCCTGTAACCACCCCTCCTAGCACTGGCACTGCCCACCCTGACTGCAGCCCCAGCTCAGCCCCCTTGCCAAGAAGAGGCCAGCACAGCTGCTGGCCCCACAGTGGCAGCTTGCCCTCACCTTGTGTACAAATCTAGGGGGGCACATGCTTCCCCTGGGGGTGCATGCAGCAGTGGGAAGCCACCCCCACCTATGCCTTCCAGACAAGCTGCCCCCATCTTGTACCCTGCTCCGGCTGGTCAGTGCCTGCCCCACTCATTCCCTCACCATGGGGGCCTCACTCTGCCCCCTACCCTTTCCCCACCACAGACTTACCAGCAGGAGGTTGCTTTCTAAGCTGCTTGGCTGTATTCCTGGCCATGTGCATACATGCAACATTATCGGTGACATTACTGGCCAACACAAGCTGATTGCCAATATTATTAATTTTCCTTTTATCAGTGCTGATTTGCTATGGACTGGTATATCAGTGCACCTCTAGTCCTGACTTTACTAGCAAATTATAGATGAAGTCCCCCTGCTAAATAAAGTATATGATGATGGCATGGGGGTTTGACCCAGGTCAGTTTTTCATTTCTGGAAGTATCTTCAGGTGAACTAGCCATGGAGAAAGGAAGAGGCTCCCTCACCAATGGCATGGTCTAGGAAGGTCAACTTTATACTAAAGGCTGCATTAGCAATTTGCTGGGAGCCCTGTTGCTTTCCAGAGTAGGTAAAGATGCACAACCAGTAAAACCTGCTCCTATTTGTCTCCTTCCTGACTGACGAATTTCAGTAAGCAATAATCCAGGAGTGGATTGGTTTTCCCTTCACATTTTTAGGATTCCTGGGGTTGCCCCTTAGAAACTACTGACTTTATTTCAATGAAACTAATTTCAGCCGAGGAAACAACAACATTCAGCTCCAAAAGCAGATAATTTGCTCCCAAGAGTTACGTTCAAGGCGCACATATAGTTTCCGAGTGGGTTGTTGTACTCTTCAAGTGAACTCAACTGACAAAATTTTAGAGAGTCTTCCTCTTCAGGAGACAAGATCACTGATGGCAGCATCCTTGAAACCAGCTGGGAGCCAGTTATAGGGTCTCTGATATGACCAGAACTGACTATGATTCAGCCCCCTCTTAAAAATCCTCTGGAAACAAAGATGATATTCCATTGCTGAAGATCACATAACAAGTATCTGTTTAGCTGAGATGAATGGCTTCATGGAAGCCTCTATGGCTATTTGGTAGTCCTTCAGTGGAATCTCTGTGCAGGCTGGAGCACTGAGCTGCCCTTTACGAATGAGATCACACAAAGTCTGAATCATTCCAGTCAGTCTGTCCTTGTCTGTAAAGGAAAGACAACAGAAAGAACGCTAAATCCTGCTCCTTCCAGAGCTCACCCACAGCACCATCCTTAGCAGTAGAATCAATAGCCTGGAAGCAATTTAAAGCTCTGGCAGGCTGAGGTGGACCAACTGGTTTGTTCCTCCAGTAACTCCTTCCACACGTGTAGCATTCATTTGTTTTTGAAATACCTGCATCTTGTTTATACAGGTCAGCAAGATGTGGAAGCCTTCACAAGACTGGGGAGTTTTGTCAAATTGGATACCTGATTTGTATTGATGTGAGGGTAAGGAGTCCTCGAGTTCCTCTAGCTGCTTGGTGTTATACTACAGGTGGGCAGCTGGCAACTTCTTTGCTGGGCTGCCTTGTTCACTACACTAAACATTACTTTCTATTCAGCTGTGTGGCCCATGTTACTGGGTCAGAAACCCCCTAGAAGAGGCTACTTTTAATTTAGGGCAATATCTACCCCATCTCAAAGCAGAAAGAGCAGTATCCTCCACTCCCAAAACAAGTTAGATGCCAAATGCCTGGCTTTTTTCTAAACTCCAACACATGCTAAGCAGCTGGGGCCTGATCCCTCTCAACTATTTAAGCCCAATACTGCAGGTCATCAGGTTTCTTGACCAAAGGCAGATGATTCAGTACAAAGACCTGATTCTCTGCATTATGTGGAAAGGCACAGAAGGGAAATACAGCTCATGTTCTACTGGTTCAAAAAGAACTTTTCCAGGTCAATATTTGTAACCAGTCACCACCCACTTACTCCATTTGGTGGCTAGAAATCCAAGTACACATTTACCTACTCTTCACATGAAACAACTAAGAACAGTTTTGCATGTATTCCCCATGAAAGCATTTGCTAGAGTGAACTGGCTATTCTACAGTCCAATCTGGCTTTGTGCTCATAGTCCATTTTTTAAGAACTTGGATACATGAGAAGCATGAACTTGTTCAAGGCAGACAGAGTGAGAAATGCTGAGTGCTCCCCTCTGTCTGACTACTACATCTCCAGGTTCTCTTGGCTTCTTCACACATGTAGGTAGGATTGATGCTTATCTTGTATCTTTGGTAGGATCTGGGAAAACTGGTAAATGCTTGTGTACTGCTCGAAGGCAAGTGCCTGGTGTGGCAGGAGGAAGTTCTGAGACCAAGGGACGACAAAGTTAATAAAACTGTATAAAGTCTTCAGTGCAGCATGAGCAAAGATATTGGCCCAACTCAAATCTAGTTTCAACTGATGACTTCCCACTGACTCCAATAAGCTGTTACGCCCAGTCTGAATGTGGCCCAGTGAGGGGTGCATAACCTACCAGATTATTACCTGCTAATGTGAGTGTAGCAGAATGTAACATGCAGCATGAGACATGAATGGAAAAAGATGCTTTCTGGCCTTTTAAGCCACAGGTGTCTCCACCTCGGCCCACGAGCCAGCCTGGTTATGTTCCAGCTAGCCTCATGCTGATAGGATGCCTGCCAGAACTCGTCCAAGGTAACAGGACTTCTACCAAGTGATTTGTGAAAGCTTGTTTAGGCAGTACTGACACAATACCCATGGGCTAGTGACTAGTTGTGTTCTTCAGCATGCATCCCCACAGGCTGATGGGATTTTCAACTTACTATGGGCTTGGTCTTTCTTCCATTGGGTCATCCAAAACCCACGTAGCTTCAGATCCTTGAAGATTAATGCACTCTGTAGAGACAAGGTGAGATATAATTCTGAGGGGCAGGGACAGGGAGGGAGGGGGAAGAAAACAGTTTACAACAGATGTAGTTTAACATTATATTTCTGCTATGCTTGCACCAGGGTAGAGACTGCCCTCAAGCAGTTACTGAGACATTTTTTACCTGCCATTGAACCTTTGATAGCCACCGTCCTACTGCCATGAAAGTCTGCAATAGGGCTGTTCTGCAATTCTGCATTCCTGCCACTCACTGACTGTTGCTGTTAGAGCCTGAGTGAGCCCGAAGTTCAGGAAACTCAGATTTCTACTTTTACATGATGCTGGACAGTAAACAGGAGCCACAAGTTTTGGATTCTTGCCAGAGGCAATTCCTTCAGGTCACAAGTAATAATTCCTATCTAGCCATGCCCCTGCTGTTCCAGGCTCTCTGGGAGCAAATGGATTTAACACTACATTTAAAAATTCATATTAAAACTGCATTAGCACCAGGTCCTTCTGAGAGTCCTGAGAAGACAAAGACCTGTGGCTATGAGAGTGCTGAGAAGATGCAGAATTGAGGACTAGGAGGGTGAAAGGTAAGTGTCTCACCAGAGTCAAACTTCAGGCCAGCAAAAGCACCAGCATTGGAGCAATCTGCCGTTCACATGCTGCTCTGACGTGTGACAGAGTGAAAGTGATTTGTGTGAGGATCTGCATGACACTTGCTGAAGTGATAACTTTTAATGTTTGGGGTTTCATGCCACAGCAAATTGCTCCTTATGTACTGGCAAGAGTAGGATAGACATCTGCCCAAACCCCAGGAACCAGAAACAGACAAGAGCTGGCTCATTCTTCTAATGTTCCCAGCTGGCTAAGAGACCCTGTATCTTCATTTAAAGAACAGACAGGCTGTGTCTGAGACTTGGCCTGAAGGAAGTCTAAAGCACAGTCTCCTCCTGTCATAATAGCAGCAGTGCTGCTCAGTGGGAAATAAAAAGGATATAGGGAGATAGAGAGCACTGAATAGTTGTGGGATGCACAGTGCTTGGACCTGCAGGGTATCTGGAGATTACAGGCAGTATGTCTTATGCATGAAAGTCTCAACACTATAGTGCAAGTGTTATGTGACATCAGTGTAAGACATGCCACAAACATCACATGCACTTACCACAGGGGCAGTCACAGGTTGTTTTGCCATTCCACCATATGTAACCATGGTCCCTTTATGCCTGCAAGCAAAATCAGGCATCACATTTTTAATGATCTTTCCTACTACACGCATTTAATATGCCTGGCGCTCATTTCAACAAATCTAAATCTTTAGAGATACAGATAGGGATCATCCCTACCACCTGGGACTCTTTCAAATACATTTCTGCTGGCTTGCATTCTAACCTCTTCCTCCTCCTTACAAAGCTGACATTTGCAGCTGGTGGTACGAGGTCCTATGCTCTCCCCCAGCTCACTAATACAATGACAGATCCCAATAGGATTCTGTCTAGTCTTGAAAGGACATGCCTTTCAACTCTTAACAGTCTTCAGAAATAGTAGTTTGCATCATCAGGAAAGAAGCTTTCCTAGATTTGCAAGGAGCTCTTCAATTTCTAAGCTTCCAAGGATCACCCTTCAGTTTCTGAAAAGAGTGACTAAGGTAAGGTAATTAGATGCAGCTACCTCCACTCCCACTGGTCCTAGTGAACTCTGGAACAAGCCAGTGCTTGAAACGGGCCTTCTTTTTAATACCAAATATAAAGTCACCGCTCAAACAGAGGCAGCAAACAGCTGAACTTACTGTAAAAGGCGCAACATCTCAGTAGCACTTTTCCCTCCAACACAGTTCAGAGCCAGCCGGGGCTTTGGGACTTTCTAAAAAGAATCAGATGAAAGACAAGGCAAAAACTCAACTCCCCCTTCCCCAGTCAGATTTCTCTCCATCCAGAAATATTTAAAAAGGCTCCTCAAGATTCCCTTCTCATGGGGTGGAGACTCTGACTATAGAGCAAGGCAAGTTCCAAAAAGGCTGCTCTATTCAAGGGTAGCTCAGGCCTGTAGCTGAAGCAGATTTATGTTTCTAGCACTGCAACAGCAATGAAGACCAGCTCCAAAACAACTGGGGCAACCTGACAAGTCAGAAAGGGGCACAAGTGAAACACCTCATGGGTTCATCAGTAGAAGGTCCTGTCAAACCAACCTGGTGGCCTTTTACGATCAGATCACCAGATCATTAGATGCAGGGGTAGCAGTGGATATAATCTTCCTGGACTTCCGGAAGGCTTTTGACAGTGTCTCTCACCCAGTTCTCATTAAGAAACTGGGGGGCTGTGGTGTAGACACCCACACAGTCAAATGGGTCGCCAACTGGCTGGAGGGCCACACCCAGAGGGTGGTAGCGGATGGGTCCTTCTCAACCTGGAAGGACGTGGGCAGTGGGGTTCAACATCTTCATCAGTGATTTGGACGAGGGGGTAAAAAGCACCCTGTTCAAATTTGCTGATGACACTAAGATGTGGGGGGACATGGACACACTGGAAGGATGCAACAGGCTACAATCAGACCTCGACAGGTTACAAGGGTGGGCGGACGAGAATAGGATGGGTTTCAACACAGAGAAGTGCAAGGTGATGCACCTTGGGAGGAACAACCAGCACCATACCTACAGGTTGGGGAACTCCCCTCTTATCAGCATGGAGGCGGAAAGGGATCTGGGGGTCATCACTGACTCCAAGATGAACATGGGCCGGCAGTGTGGAGAGGCAGTAAGGAAGGCCAACCGCACCTTGACATGTATCCACAGATGCATCTCGAGCAGGTCCAAGGAGGTGATCCTCCCCCTCTATGCGGCACTGGTCAGGCCACAGCTGGAGTATTGCGTCCAGTTCTGGGTGCTGGACTTCAAGAGGGATGTTGACAGCATGGAGAGGGTCCAGAGGAGGGCCACTCGTATGATCAGGGGACAACAGGGCAGGCCCTATGAGGACAGGCTGTGGGACCTGAACCTGTTCAGCCTCCACAAGAGAAGGCTGAGGGGGCATCTTGTGGCCTGTTATGAACTAGTCAGGGGGGATCAGCAGGCATTGGGGAAGTCACTGTTTCCCCGAGCACCGCCAGGAGTGACCAGGAATAACGGTCACAAGCTGGCAGAGGGTAGATTTAGGTTAGATATCAGGAGGCGCTACTTCACAGTCAGGGCGGCTAGGGTCTGGAACCAGCTTCCAAGAGAAGTGCTGCTGGCTCCTACCCTGGGGGTCTTTAAGAGGAGGTTAGATGAACATCTTGCTGGGGTCATTTGACCCCAGTACTCTCTCCTGCCATGGCGGGGGGTCGGACTAGATGATCTGCTCAGGTCCCTTCCGACCCTACAAACTATGAAACTATGAAACCTCCCTAGAAGAGGAGGTGGTGCCTATATGTTAAGCAGTGGAGCATTTCAAATCAGAGAATGTGGATATGAGACTTATATGCAAAGTCCTATTTAGTTTCTTCCTGCCATTGTCCCTGTAGTACATCTACTGGCACCACATTGGTGTCAGCATTGGCACTTCCATTGCAGTCATCTCACTTCAAAGATACAGACACATCACAAGAGTCCAAAAACAGATAAGCAATTCAAGGCATGGAAAGACTCGGGATGAACAGAGGCTGAAGAGCGGGGCTGTTCAGTTTGAAAAGGAGACAAATAAGAAGGATCTGACAAGTCAAAAAATACCAAAAGGTGCAGAGGTGGCCAGGCACTCCAAGTTACCATCCTGCCCAAAGAAGAACAAGGGGGCACTCAACAAAACTGACAGGCAACTTTCAAAGGGATCAAAAGAAACACCTTATTTTACACCGATGGAACTCATGGTCAGAGAATATCACTAAGGTCAAAAGCCTAGCAGGTGACAGTCTGCCCACCAAAGATGTCCCCACATTGGCTCTGGGTAATAGGAATTACTCTCGTCTCCCTACTGTAATTCTTCTTGCTGAAGAGACCAGCAGTAAGGTACCTTAAATAATTCTTTCATCTCTGGCTTTCTCAGCATCTCTTCTGTGATGACGTAGTCCGCACCAAGTGCCGTCAGTCTATCTACCAGTTTTTGGAGGTCAGGTCTGAGCAAAGGAGAAACAGAATAAGCTAGACAGAAAGCCCTGGCCTCCATTCCCCACAAGCTCAGATGTGCACAGTTCTGCAGGGCCCTTTGATTTAGCTGATCTCAGTTTTCTGTATTATAAGTTATAGCTAAACTTTAACTCGGGTATCAACCTTTTTTGGTCAGGGTACCCCTGGCAGCTGGTTGACTGTGGGGGTGGGGAAGGGGGATGCGTGGCAGCGAAACCAGAAGTGCTGCCAGTTTCTCCACGCTGCTGGAAGGCCCCACAGGGTACATGGCAAAGTACCCCCAGGGGTATGCGTACCCCTGGTTGAAAACCCCAACTATTTCCCACCACGGGATGAGCAAACAGGGCTCAGTCCATATCAAGGCAAGGTGTCCCCCTACAAGACCCAAACATGTTTGGTAGTGCAAGCTCTTTTGAGGGATTTTTTTCTCTTCTCCTCTCATCCTGTTTTGAACCATGTTGCTTCTGCCCTCTCCTAACATCCCTTCAATAAGTTCTCTCACCTTCTGTATCAGCTATGAGCTTGATACAAACCCTCAGCACTCCTGGCCTAGACTGTTCACTCTGTCCAAACTTCCCACTCTGCCCAAACCTCCCTGCACCTCTGGCCTCCAGCAGCCTCCTGGAGAAATGTTCTTGATATCTCCACCCTCATTCTGTTCCTTATTTTATTTCATGCTGTCCCTTATGCTCAGTGTAGTCTTTCACTTCTCTCCTGTCAACAGCCACCCTTTCTAACCATGTTCTTCTGCAAAATTTCTGGCATTGGTCTCAGACAATGGCTCAAGTTGCTCTTAAGCAAGAGATGCTATTTCCCGGATACTCCCCCACAGCCTCCCAGTGCTACCGAACGGGGTCCTACTGAGCAGACAAGGAGCTGGTTACCAGTCACAGAGCAGGAGTTGCTCACCACCAGCATCAGCTGCTGTTGCTGCACTAACCTGCGATAGATCCTACCTTCTGATGAGAAGCAGAGAGACCAAGCAGCTCTGTGAGAGGAGCAAACATATCAAGCAGACCTTGAAGGGGAGCAGATACAGAAGACACCAGACAACAGCTTTTCCTTGCCATCCAGTCTCTCACTTCCATTCTACTTCAAGGGTTAGTGCAGGGGATCTCTAGCAGACCCTGGGAACTGGCTAGTCTTTCAGAGTTAAAAATCCCTTGGAAGCTGCCAGTGTCAGAATTAAGATACAGTCTGTTTCCACCTGCATTTTAACAGCTCATCTTCAAAAAGGGAGAGATTTGATGCTATTTGCTAATTGTTTGACAGGCAGCAGCATTCAGGGAGGAAGGGGGAGATCAATTTTGAAAGGAAGCCACTGTTGGATTCAGCTACCTGAACAGAGCTCCCTGCCTATCCACACAAAAATGCTACCTTTCCACCATCAGGAGGCACTGACAAGGTTTACAATACAGGTTCTTGGCCTAAACAGGCAACAGGTAGAACAAGGATGAGATAAAAGCAGGTGCAGGTCAAGGGTGATGATCCTGCTCAAACACAGAAGAAGCATTTCCTTCCCACCTCCTTCTACAGTCTAGTCTTAGTAGGTGTGGGGGTACCCTAGTGAAGGTTTGTACCAAAGCAATTACAATGAAACTTCTGAGGCAGAAGGGTAAGCAGACACTTTAAATCAACCAGCTGGATCTACCCTTACTAAGCTATCACACAGCACTGTAGGTCCAGCTTCCTCTTGTGATCAGAAGAAATGACACAGTAGAAAAGATACAGTAGAAAACAGGAGAGAAGAAAGGGGGACTTGGTTTTTAAACAGGGCAACTAAACAATTCAGGATACAGAAAAAGTAAAGAAATTGTCAGATTAGGACAATGTTAAACAAATGACCCAGTTTTAACAAGGTCTATAAATCAGCACACATTACACACTCACCTGTCTCTGATAACATTGATTGTTTTGATCCCCATGGCTCCTGCGATCTGGATGACAGCCTGTCCTACACCACTGTTGGCTGCATTCTGGATAACAGACTCACCTGTGATGAAGTACAGAAGCTCAGATCACCTTAGGCCACCATTTCCAGAGCTGTGTGCTTAAGGTTATATGACAATAATCATAACGACCTGGCCTTGTAGTCAGAGTCATTCATTCAAGGATCTTAAAGTGCTTTGCAAACACTAGCTTAACATCAACTCAAAAGCCCTGCCAGTCAGGGACTGCATCTTCATGCAGTGTCTGTACAGGGTCCTGGTCTATAACCAGGGTTTCTGGTTATCATCACAGTAGACATTACAAGCATCTCCTCAAATTATCAGCTAGGAAAGCAGGTACAGAGACATGACCAACAGTGATAGAGCCAGAAATAGTATCCAGAGTCCAAACTCCCACACCCCTACTTTAAATATTCAGTGGTCAGATTTTCCATACATGGGAAATCAGACTTTTATTGGTATATTCTGTACATAGCTATACAGTGAACTGCACAAATCCATTTCTTCTAAGCTGTTTAAGGTTAATATTCTCAGAGTATAA
Organism: Crocodylus siamensis; assembly: GCF_052110815.1. Lineage (NCBI taxonomy): Eukaryota > Metazoa > Chordata > Crocodylia > Crocodylidae > Crocodylus > Crocodylus siamensis. The sequence goes on from NC_143401.1 coordinate 10,648,922, forward strand.
AAGTCAGCCATACATTGAGAGACATAGTATGGCATACATGGTACAGCTTTACCACATACCGGGCCCCAAGGTCTCAAAATCACACAGCATCCGATAGGCTGTGCAGGGGTTGACACTCAGAGTGGCAGCACAGAGCACAGGGATGTCACCTGGGAGCTTCACCAACTTTTCCTCCTTGAACACTGCATCTGTTCGCCATGTTCCTGGTTTAAAAGACAAGTTTGATATAAGCTATGAGAACAGTTAGAAAGATGGACGTAAACTGAGCAAGTAATGGATGGACTAAAATGCTCAGGATGGGGTTTTCCCCCCACAAGATTTGTGCATTGCTAATGCGTGTTCCCTAGACTATTACACATCATGTCCGGTGAGCGCTGGAGAAGGTACAGCTCTGCTGCTGCAGCCACTGGCTGGGTCAGCAAATTCACTCCTACTTAGTTATCTGCCCATTTCAGCTACATTTTAATTTATCCTAGAAACCCATGTTTGCACAAAAAGCTCAGGAAGAAGAAAAAGACAACTATTATCCTTCCTAATGCCAAAGGATAAAAGCTGCCTTAAAACAGAACACACCACAGTTAAGATTGTTAGCTAGGAGCAATGTAACTACCTATTATTCACAAAAATCCAAGCCCATAAAAGCAAAGAAAATTAAGGATATAAAGCCTTAAACTGATCACTTTATCAAGTGCAATGTTCTAGTTCAGTAAAGCGAAGGTGCATTTTTCATCTTGGCACCACAAACTTAACTCCTACCAAAAATAGATACCATGCTTTTTCCAATAATGTCAACATCCCCCCCATCACCACCATCACCCTTTTGGGAGACTAACATTCTGCAGGCATGAGTTAATGACAGCTGCAGTCCCAAGTACAAATTTGCATGCAGAGGTACTGTATTGTCTCGCATAACACCCCTCCCCCCAGTCCAAAACCAATTGCTGGAAATTTCAGTGAGCAACGTGTGTGAGAAATAGGGTAAGACACATTTCTGCCAGCATGGGCAAAGGTGAAAGAAAATTTTGTACACAACCCACAACAACGAACAGGCACTGCTCCCTTGCTGCTGCTGCTGCTACTCAGTTCCTTACTACAAGGAAAGATCTTTTTTTCTTCATTCTGCCTTTCAAAAACAAGGGGTGTATTATGCTCCAGGACATGCGGTAAAATTACCATATTTTCTTAAATATTTCAAGCCACAAGTGTTAGGCTTTCCTCTGATATCACTTGCAAGGGAGAGCACTAGTTTGAACTTCCTCTATAACGGCACCTAGAATATTTAAACACTGAAGTAACGTCCTACAATATCCTTCCCCCACGAAAGAGTCCATGGACTGAAATGATGGCAGTGTTGCCATTATATGCACATTTCTTCAGACTACAGAAGATCAGAGATCGGATCTGGGGGACAGCTTAAATACCTTAGGAGCTCAAGTTGCATTCTCAAAGCGTTTTTGAAAATGCCACCCCACTGTCTGTATTATGTGGTTAATCCGAGACTTCCAAGGTCCCCAGCTGGATGCTACTTTGCTTTTGGATGCAACAGGATACATAACGTGATTGTAGTTATGTGGCTTCCTTCACTGGTTTTTGGAAATCTTTGTGATGTGTGCTATCCTTTGCCTACCATCGACTCGATCAGCAGCTTCATGACTGATATATAACTCTGCTTCTGCTCCATCACTGGAAGAATGTTTCGGCACAGCTGACTTGCACAGGTAACTTTGATACAGCATCTGGTTTGAAGGGTTTTCCTCTGGATGGACAGAGGTAAAAGGAGTTTGTACAACCTCACAGAAGGACACATCTTGAAAATCTAGGGCTGGACCAAGGACTTCCATGATTTCCGGGTCTTTTACACCAAGGGCGCTGACAGAAGTGATATTTGCTGTGTGATTAGCCCCTTGAAAGCGCTCTACAACCATGCTCTGACAGAAGTGCATGGCTGCAGAATGCTTTAAAAGTGCCTGATCATGTGACAAATTAATCCTCATTTAATGAGGGTTCAGATAAAGGTGCTCCAAAGTGGAGCTATGGGGAAAATCCATAGATTGTGAGAAAAACCCATCCTGAGCATGTTGGTCCATTAGCTACTTGCTCAGTTTACCTCCATCTTTCTAAACTCTTCTCATAGCTATTAACTTCTGTTTGTCGCTGCCCGGGGAGGGGGGGATGGTCTGATGCAGCCCAGCTGTGCCGCCAGTGCTGTTGTCAGGATGGGATGGGGAGAAGGGGGATGGGGAGCTCCATTCTGGGGTTTGCCCAACATGCAATGGAAGGGGGAGGTGAACAAATTGGAGCCCCCCCACAGGTGGAGGCTCCAATCCACCTGCCCCCCCTTGCCCCTTTCAGTGAAGCTTCCTAAGTTACAGCTGGGAGTTGCACATCTCTCTGTGCCCTAACTGACTACGCCAACTCTTAAGGCAAGATTCAAGATGCCCTTATGACAATGACATAATCCAGAGTGCATAAAGATTTTTTGGTCCAGATTAGCAGTGAATGGCTGTGGAGCAGTTTGAGGCTTTCAGGTAGAACCAGCATACCATTTTAAAACCTGCTAGAAGTTGTTCTACTAATGAAGCCAAATCCAATTACTTCAACCCTGCCCTTCTATGACTCTGTTCTTGCAGAAAGAACTATGGTTTGCAGCATCTCTGCATCAGGAAGATTATTCTGTGTCAGAGGTGCTCAACCTCCAGCCCGCAGGCCAGATCCAGCCCGCAAAGCCATGTCATCCTGCCCGTGGAGCTCCCCAAGGGTCCAGCAATTTGGCAGCAGGGGCAACGGCAGCATTAACTGCTGCTTCCCTGCTACTAAATTTCCAGACCTTTTGGGAGGCCCAGGAGTCAGATAATGTGGCCCTGTGCACCAGACTGGGCTGGCATATGGTGGGATTCAGGTGGATAAAAACTGTGACGTCACAGCTATGTCACTGTGATGATGCGCTCCCTCGGTATAGTGCATCACTACAACGATGCAGCAGCTAAAAATAACTGTCACGCGGATGGCACAGCGTAGGCTGTTAGTATACTTCCAAAAGGAATTCCTAAATGACTGTGCAGTAATAATGGCGCCACAGGGGCACATGTAGATGTGCCCACAGTGAAGCAACAGTAGGCATACGAAACAGGAAAATGCATTGTGAAGCTGTTCCCTTTTACTCTTCAGGGAATTTTTCAACATCCAGACAGCCAGAAATGGGCTACTTTGGGAAAGTCAGTTTCCTAGTGATTTAGAGACTGGAGCCCCTACACTGATACCTGAATTCACCCCATATTCATTTGTGCCAAAAAGTACTTTTATTTCCCATTGTATCCTTTGTGACTGAGCCCCCTTTGATTCTTAACTGGAAGCCCTCACTGATACCACTTTCCTGATGGTGTAGAAGACAGACTTTAAATAAAATAGGTGCTGAATCTGTTATCAGAACAAATGGGATTGGAAATGTTGACAGAAAACTTCAAGGGGCCCAAATAATACTGTACAGAAAAAAATGTCACTTGAAAGCTGTTAAACATATAACCCAAGATATGTATTCAAATTTATAAATTTAACTCTAAGATTATTTAAACCCTGTTCTTCATGCCTCAGGCCTTTAAACAGGTACAAACCAGAAATGTTATGCACAAATAAAATACTGCCCTGCTGCTGCCCCTTGCCCGCCGTGGCCCTCCCCGTCCAGCTGGAGCAGGCCCCCAGTTGCCATGGCTACGGGGCCAGGGATTCAGGTCTGCAACCTCCTGCCCCCTGCAGCAGTGCCCGAGCCCCAGCTGCTGCCTGCGGGAGGTGGCAGCTGCTGTGGCCCAAGCACGGAGCCCAGCTCCCCCTCCCCTGGAGGTGGCTTAGCTGGAGCAGAGCTCCTTGCCGCTGCACGCACTCCCAGGGGACAGGGGGGCATGTGCCCCCCAGAACTGTGTGGGGTGGGTACAGGCTGGCTGTTTTAGGCTTGGGCTCCCTGCCCTGTTGCATTCCCCCCAGGGCCTCCACAGCCCGGTGGGCATGGCAGGGCAGAGCAGGGCTGCGTGGGGAAGCTCCTTGCTGCCACAAGCCCCATACCATGGTAGCAAAGCGCCCCCAGCCTGCCTGGCTGTAGTGGGGGTGGTGGCACAGAGTTGCATCCCTCGCTGCTGCTGGGCAGGCAGGGGGTGCTTTGCTAGGGTGGCATGGGGCTCACAGTGGCGGCAATGAGCTTCCCCACCCAGCCCTGCTCTGCCCTGCCATGTTGGGTCCCAGGTGTTGGGTTGCGGAGGACATTAGGGCAGGATGCCTGAGCCTGCAGTGGGCAGCCCACACTATGCACAGATCTGGGGGGTATGTGCCCCCTCTGTGCCCCTGGGAGTGCGTGCAGTGGCAAGGAGCCAGCCTCCTGCCACCCCTGGGACAAGCCACCCATGGCCCTGACCCACCAGGGCCCTGCAACCACACATTGCAACCCGGAGCCCAAAGCCCCACACACTGCCCAGCTGGGTAGCATCCCACCCCAGTCCTGCCTAACTCCCTCCCTCCCTCCCTATGGGGCCTCAATTCCCCCCACTCCCCAACTTACCTGCTGGAGCTGCTCTCCAGGCTGCCTGGTGGTCATGTGCGTGTACATGTACATGGCACCCCCTGCCTGATCATCCTCCCCCTGCTCCCCCAGCCCCTTGCAGGCTGGAACTCTGCCAGCCTGCAGAGAGCTCTTTGCAAAAGAGAAAAATCTATTTCTCTGTTAAAATGAAAAACCCACATTTTTCTCAGGTAAAAGAGAAAATCTATATTTTTTTCTGCTTCCCATGGGAAATGGAAAACCCAGATCCCTGGTTATAAGCACGTGTTATAGTTTCAAACATCAGAACAGTTTCAGGCAGCATAAAAACAGATACAAAATTAAGAGTGTCTTGTGCAACTCCACTGGCTATGCAGATGCTTCTCATTTGAGATGATATAACCTATGATATTTGCAATTAGCCTAATATGGTACTAAATGGATTCCAACCACTGCTTCCCTCGCCTGGAACATTTTCTAATGGAGATTTTTAAAAAAATTACATTCTATTAGATGTAATTGCCCTAACCAGGCGGTGCACATGACTAAGGGTGTACCAAGCTAATACTGTACATCAGAGCCACAATTATGCTACAGAGCACAGTATTTCCTCCAAGTTTAAAATCCCACAACCTGATGATTAGCTCACAAGACAAGACATATAGGTAAAAACAGAACACAAGAGACATTTGTGGTTAGGGAAGCATACTAGGTACTCAGGAGATCTGGGTTCAATTCCCAGCTACGCTATAAGTTTCCTGTGTGACCTCAGTCAAATAGCTGCAGTGGAAGTTGGAGGGGGTAAAGCACCTCTGGAAACTCACTCGCTTACTGAGGATGAATTAACTCGTGACCGGACGCGATTAGATAAAGCATGGGAACATCCAGAGTGACTTTCGGGGACGGTACAAACAAAGACCCTCTTGCAGTTAAGGTTTTGTGAAGTATGTTATTTAGCAATGAGAGAGGTTTGTTAGAGTGAAAAGGTCAGTGGGATGAATGCAGATACAATTGTTACGATTTTATCTCACACATTTGGGCAATATTACAATTCAGCGATACAAAGCAAAAATCTTGGGGTCTACTCCCAGTTGGATGGGAGACTCACTACAATACTATGGGTAGGCTGGAATCTTTCCTCCCTCAATTTTCTCCTGAAAATCTATAAACGAGAGACCTATCTACTTCCTATGATTATTTATAATGCGCTTTGGGATCTGCAGGGGAAAGAGGCCATGGGAAAGTCACAGGGAAGATCCTCAGCTTGCATGAACCACAACCGCTTCACTGAAGTCAATGGAGCTAGGATTACTCAACACCAGCTCAAGATAAGCCTCCAAATATATTCATGTACAAACTCACCAAGTCCTGCATCTCCTGGGATTACCCAATCACCAGGCCTCAAAGAAGTCACATGACTGCCAACTTCTATTACTTCTCCAACACCTTCATTTCCTCCTACTGCAGGCAAGTCAGACAGAAGGGCATAAGTCCCTGGAAGAGAAGCCAAATCATGGTAAACATATTACATCAAAAGGCATAACGAACAACAGGCATCTCCTAACTTCTGTTCTGTATGAGCTCAGACCTACACCACAGCAACACTGGGAAGCAGGCCTAAACCTTTCACAAAAACCTACAGGGAACGTCATTAAAATTCTTACAGTCTGTTTGCGTAATTGCTCATTTGACAGCATGTTGCTAGTCAGCAGGAATTCCACACGCAGGAATGGAAGCAAAGCCAACTTTTTGCTTATAAACTCTGAAATCACAGAAACCATAGTTACCTTGGATCATGTTGATGTCTGATGGATTGATGGGGGCGGCTAGCATTTTAACGTGGACCTCAGAACCACCTAGTTCTCCAAGCTCTAGGTCCTTTAACCTAAAGAGAGAAAGACTAATATTAATTAACTTGAACGTGTACAGCAAATGCTTTCTGCAGAAGCTGCATCCAAAACCAAAACACTGCCTGCATGGACCTTACACTTAAATTACAAGGGGCCCAGCATTATGTAGAACTGATTTCTCATATACTTCTACCCTAATATACTCCCAGTCTACTCAGCAACTCACCCTGCCCTGCTCCATTTTGGAGAAAGCAGAGTTGAACTACGAATTCCCTTTCCAGTGCAATGATGGCACCAATGCTCTGCTACTTCCTGAATATCTGCTACTACAGTCAATGACATACAAGCACAATGACTTGTTCCTCACTGAATAAGGTGACTGTATGTTCCAGTTTAGTCGTGACAGTCCCAGATTTTAGAGGCTGGTCGCAGCTGGCTGTTGAGAATTATAATGGGTGTCTCAGAAACACAGAGGCACAGGCTGCAGTCTGTCAGGCCCCAGTCTGTCCAGGAGTTGGAGCAGTGCAGAGCACCTTGCAGGCAGGCATGCGGCCTTGGTCCTGCTGACTTTTGAGTGTGCTGGAAAGAGGGGCGGGGGAGCAGGGCAGTGTCCTGGATTCCCTGGATGATATCCTGGATTTCTATGTGATCAGCCTATCACTGAACGACTAGCACTTGTGCCAATACCCCAGCAAAAAGAATACAGCAGTTCACACTGCCCAGAGCTTGTGCTGCCAAATACCTGAATTTTTATTTCTTTTTTAAAAGAAAAAAGGAAACTGCAAACTTTGGCCTTAACTACACAGGAATGATTTTCAGTATTTATCTAATGGAAACTTAAACCAGGATGATTTCACTAGAACAATCCTGGAATAAGAGCAGGCGTGTCCAATTATCCAATTTAGTTTGCTGAGTACAAGAGCTAAAAAGAGCTCTTTCATTCTATAATTAATGACCACATGGAAGGTTACACTGGTATAACTGGTAAAACTTTTCCATAAACTCAGAGTCAGCAGCCAAAAAATTGTGTATTATGGGGAACCCAGCAGCTTTAGACCTCTATACTCCATAGTTCTGTACAAGTATGGTGTAAAAAGATGACACCAGTGGAGGTGCAAGACAGGTTAGACATACACGGGAAAGCTATTTCAGACAGCAGGAGCAGTAAAGATAACTCTTCTGCCACCAGTTTTGACATTGCAGCAATAACAGCAGTCCTGTGCTTGGTTAGAGGAAGGAGATGGGTAAGCTGGAGTGTGGCCAGAAAGCATTCTAATAATTACAGCAATTATTAACTACATGTGAACAGACTTGAGAAGCTGTGGCTCTGAAGAAGATGGCAATAAGAAGCTTGCACTTGGCTGCCAGTTTTAAGAGCATGGTTATTTAGCTGTGATTACATCCTGTTTGGTGCATATCATTAGGAACTATATAAACATATTTTTTTCCTGTGCTGGCTAAATGTCCCCCCCCCCACCATAAGTTGCATGGCTGATTTCTACATAAATCTCAGGTTTGAATTAAACAGCACAATGTACTTGTCAGAAGGCTTTTAACACTTCAGAATTTGCATGCTGAAGACCTTAAGCTGCGATGAAATTCTAAGGAGGTCACAACTGAAACTGCATGAATGTGCAGGCCTTTTGTCAGTGGTAGCCTGGGCTCCAACACAACCAAGTTTAAACTGATGCTTGCAAACACTGAATCAATGGGACTTAGATATGTGCTTAAAAGCTTTGCTGAATTGGGGCCACTGTCCTTCAGCTTTGAAGCCATTTCACCACATGCCAAAGCAATTAAACAGTGGGCCAAATCCACCTTTGGTGCAACTCCCTGAACATCAAGGAGGATTGTGTATAAATTCTGCAATGCGCAGCAGGCTCTACAGAACAGGGCTGCATTAGAACAGACTTTGGTCCCTGAAGGCAAAGGCCAGGATTTTTAAAGCTACGCAAGCTCAGGAGACAAATACAGTAGACTCCTCTCTAGCTTTTGCTGCTATTCCTCCATTACCTTGGCTCAAGCTTGTCTGAGAGGCACAGGCTGAAAGGCTCAAGGATTTACCTGAAAAAGATGAGTATTTTATATCTCTCATTGGGCATCAGATATGCAACAGTTTAGCTCAACACTATGCTGACCCAGACGTCCCAAATAAGAATGATGTAACCTGCTGAGCATCTTGCTCCTTTACAGTGTTGTCATTTTTGGATTTTTAAATCAGACGGACAAACTTGTAAGTAAAGCTGGAGTTAGGAAGGGGACGCTCCAGGTTGGAAGATGCTGCTGCTCAGAATTGAAGAGCTGTGTAAGGAAGCCTTGCACAGCCATCAGTCACAAGGAAGGCCATCATTCCCAGAGTGACACCATGATTATATTAATGCACAAACTAAGACATTTACTTGAGGATTGCAATTCTGCAATACCTAGCAGCGGAGCAGGGACAGCCTTGAATTTCCTGGCTTTTACTGGTTTCAGCTAGACCTGTATGCTTGTCCTTGCAAAGGGAGTTTTAGACAAGGTGGCTGGAAGGTTACATTAAGAGTGTTCTCTGTATGTTTAATGCCTCTATAAAGTGAGCACAAGCAGTTGTTGTGGAGCATGCTGCCTAGAATTACTGGAATTAAGTTTGGTTTGGTATGGAGCTATTTCAAGAGAATTGTGAAGGTTTCTCCATGGAAACTATAATGACTTTATTCACAGCTTTAAGATCCCAATGGTTTAAATCAACAAATCATGGACACAATCGCTCATTTAAAGCCATTACTGTCAATGGGAATGTGTGTGTGCACGGTAAGTACACATATCAAAGTCCTTATAGATGGAGTAGCTGGAGTTTTGTGCAGCACGGTGCTAAACTCAGAGGGGGTTTTATTGCTCGACTCTGCTGGGAATTCTCTCGCATCTGTTTGGAGCTAATCGGTACACAGTAGCTACCACCCATGTGGCTGTTATGGCACAGTCCCTACAGGAGTGTGCAGCACAGCTTCTACATGATACAGTTTCCCTTGCTAGAGGAAAACAGTTCCAGTTTCCTCAACCTCCTGCAGCTGCTCGAGTTTCCTTTTCCTCATTACATAGAGATGCTAAATGATCTTTCCAGGGAAGGGCTTTTTGTACTTGTGATCAGTCTTCCCTCGAGCACCCAAAACTCTCACTGAAGTCAATGGGAGTCCTGAGACCTTCCATTTACACAGGCATATTTAATTCAGTAAGGACCCTGGGGGGAATGGGTTCATGGCACAGAGCAGCAGTTCACTTTTACCTGACTATTTCTGCAGTGCTTTAGATTAAGTATAATGCTTTTCCAACAGAAAAAGCAGCCAGCTTTTTATGCCCCTTTGCTGCTTTTTAAAGACAAATATTTTGATTGTTCAATTTCAAGTTCCTTTGGGCAGTGATCTACACCATAGATGAAAGGCCTGCAATCAAAAGCCATACATATATTTTTAAATCTAGTATTAAAAAACAACAACAACAAAAAAGCCCTAAGTATGGGGAAGGGAGGGGAAGAGAGGGAGAACACCCCCTCTATAACTTTCCAAAATGTACTGGTGCCCTGGCTGAGAATCACTGTTGTGCTTTCTTAGCTCACCTAATGCGGGCAGGAACCCACCCCTCCATCAGATAAAACTAATGTGGTGGCAATGGTGCAGCAGCCTAGAGTAAAATCCACAAAACAGCATTTCTCAGCTGGCTGTCTCGCCAGGCTGCTGCATTGCTGCCATGTGAAATTACTCCATATACCTGTTTCCAGAAGGCATAGGCAGAGCTAGACCCAGAAGTGGCCATAGCAGAAGAAGCCACTACTGCCTGCATTAGGTTTATCACATAGGCCCAGGGCTGTCCACCTTCTGCAGGGCTGGGCATGATGCTGACATGTGGTTCCTGGGCTGCGTGCTGTGTAGGCAGCACACTACAGGGGTGGTTCCCCAAACTCCTGGGTAGGACTAGTGGCACATGGATTCCTGATCCACAGCAGTGGAGCAGAGGATTGTCAGTGCACCAGTTGGACAGCCCTCAGACAGGCTTATTGGCTTGGCTTCAACTCCACACATGCCTCCTGGAAACAATGGTACATGGAGCCATTTCATCTACACATGGCAGTGCCACAGCAATATTGAAAGGGCCTCATAGCACCCTGGTTGAGAAACATTACTTCAGAGATACCCAGCAGTATAGCTTCCTCCTGAGCTTTTCAAAGCACCACATACCTGTGGTTCACAATCAAGCATGATTAAGCTTCACAATCATGTACTTAAACCTCAAATTGACAGCAGATATTTCAAAGCAAGTATTTTACACCACGTCTAGAATCACTGTGAAGATAACCAGGTTGAAACATGCTTATAACTAACAAGGACCAGCACATCCCTATAGCTTAATTCCCCTACCACTTGCATGCCGGCAATGTTGGTCTGTCCACAGTTATCCGTCATAACACTTGGGGAAATCAGAACAATTCTGTCATACTATTTTTTGATGCTGGCACTGCAAGCAAAAAATTGTTGGTGCTTCTCCTCCCACAACACAGTGCAGCTATTCTGAGTTATAAGGATGGTTTATAGTTAGGGATGGTTCTGCCTCGAGGGGGAGGTGGCAGGGGGCTGGACCATATGACCTCCTGAGGTCCTTTTCAGTCCTACTTTTCTATGACAAACTGATCTGTTTACACACTGGCCCTAGATATGCAGTGAATCATCTTAAAACCAAGAGAAGAAAATCTTACCCAAGGCCTTTACCTAAAATTTGACAGCTGAACATGTTTTTGTAACTGATAATTCCCTTTAAAAAATGGTTTTTAAATGGAAATACTGTTGTAACTATTAGTGTGTGGGTATTAGCGGAGCACTGCTGGAATCTAATCATCCAACTTTGCTAAAACATGTCATGTCATCCCAATGAATAATGGTCACTAGCCTTAACTAATCAGGTAAATTGCATAAGAAAGCCATTGCTTCATCCACTAGATGCCGGTCAGGTATTTTACTGCTAATGTCATCCTTGCTTTTGCTTTAGGAGAAAAATGAACAGCGTTGTGACACTTAGAGAGATGTATGGGAGTCTGAAAAATGGAGCGTACAATCATCATTAGGCAAGATTCTCTCTCGTGTAAGGAACAGGGACAGAATGTCTTTAGCACAGCTCCAAGATAACCATCAGAAATCTTCTCCTTTTGTCTTTGGACAACACAAAACTTGAGCACTCTCACCAACCATACTTTGACAGGTCAAACCAAACCTAATCTTTCATTCCTTACTCAGGTAAGTCTCCCAAGTACAGAGTGCAGGACCGGGCATGGAATTCTTAAGAATTACATCTTTATGGCTTTTGGGATGCTTAATACCTACAGCTGACCACGACTTCAGTTGCACTTGAGGGTACCCAGCAATTCACAGAAACCAGAAGTACTGTGATGTGATGTTGCATGCTTAAGTAGGAAAAATAGAGAGAGAAAGCGGTGTTTAAGATGCTGAATAAAAGCTTCCTTTATTTCTGAAATGTAGTTCTAAGCAATTACACTGGGACAGCAAATCCTCAAGATTCCTTGCTTTTAAAATTGCCATACTTTAATATATTTTACAGCATGTCCATGCTGAAATCTCTCTTCTTAAAGAACAACCTCCAACTTTGCAGTTTTAGACACCAAAAGCCTAAATACAATCCAGTAAGAAACTCACAGTAACATATTTATTTCACTATAGTTTGAGGGTTTGTAGTTTAAAAAATGTAGCAACTGGTTTGACATCTCCTTTCTTAGCCTTAGTTAAAAATGAGCCCAATCTAAAATTTCTTTTAAATGAAAGTGGGGGAGGGCGGGGGAGAGGGAATATGCGTCTTGGTGGTATGCTTATCAAGGTTGAATTACTACTTGGAGCTACTTTACACAAACACTTCCGGTCTAGATACCTGTAAGATATGAGCGTTAACCTCGTATGGAATCTAAGTGGGAAAAAACCCACAACTTTAATTTAAAATGTCATTCAAGGTATGCCAGCAGGAGTTTCATACTCTCAGAGCAAATAAAATGAGTCATTCGTCCTATACTTCAGTGGCAGAACTGCTCAGATTTTCTGGTTGCACAAAGAGAGGATGTGATCAGCAGTATGTCATGACAGAAGGCTGTTGCTTCCATTCCTGAATTTTTTGACATCTCTGTAAGCGGGTTGTCTAGCCTGCTGGTTTCTGTGGGTCGGTTTTGTTCCCCAAGGAGATACCAGCCAGTTCTCTCAAATAAAGCAGTCTTTAAATAGCAATCAAACAAACAAAAGCAAACCCTGCTGCCCTCTCCCAAGCACTGGAAAGGGAACCCCTTTGGGTCTGGTCCCAGCAAAGCAGCTTTGTTCCTCCCTGAAGCAAACTTGTCCTGTTCACAACATGGCTCCCTTTGCAAACTTTTCCATCACAGTTTGCTACCTTTCTGCTCTTTTTAGGAGTTTTAATCTGTCAGTGGAACACACCATCATCGTTCAAATACCTCACAGCCAGGCTTCTTCAACAAGGCCGACTGTTCCCTCTTCAACAAGACCAGACTGCCCTGTACACCTTCCTTCAACAAAAAGAATGAAGAGCTTGCAAAGGGAGCCAATACACACCCTGATGCTTGGGTATTAAATGTCTGGATGAAATATGTTGGACCTGCATCAGTTTCTCAGTTTGCTCAACCCCATTTACGATAAAAAGAAACCAAAAAAACCCACACAAACAGCCCAGATACCGGATGCCTTCACATGGTATTCTATTCTCTTACGGACCAAAACATAAAAGTTAGAAGTGAAAATCCTCAGGGAGGAACAAACTCCAAGATAAGGCAATAATATGGCTGGGCAACTGGATTAGACTACAAATACATCCAGGTTTATAATTCCAACTGATCCAGTAGCACAGTACTACCTAGTCAGCTAAAGATATAACAAGAATCAACAGCAAAGCTATGGTTACAACCCTTTGCCATCAAGCAACAAAGAACACTTAACTGGGAGAAATAAAGAATCCTCTTGCCAAGTGTGAAAAGTCTAAGAATTATTAAAATGAACTGGATGAACCACTGGTGCCAGGGCCTACCTACTCAGCTATGTACAACTCCGTGATTGTGCAGACTTCAAAGGACACTGTCAACTTGAAAAATCATATCTATCAGAAAATGTGTCATACAAGTTATAAGCACCACCCAGACTGCTGAAAGGCAAAGTTAACATAGATTTCTCTCTGAGTGTTTATTTTATGCTGTCAACAGCACTTTGTGTACAGTCTGTTTTGCCCATACAGCCCAACAATTTTTCCGCTGCTGAGCCATACAAACAGAATTTTCTCTGCCTTTATTACACTTGGACAAACAGTTGTCTGGGAATACAGGGGACAGGATTCGATGGCTCAGGAGCACCTTCTAATTTTACACTCCCATTTCTCTTACAAGCCTGATAAAACCATTTCAAGAAAGTTGCATCAACACTGCTGTATCACAAACTGTATTTTTTTTTTTTAACTGAGCCCTGAAGGGCACACTGTCAACCTGAATCCCTTTTCTATTCAATAGCTGCGAGCCGGTGGTAAGCCCATAATACAGGAAGAAAAAAGAAGTTGAGTGAAGACCAAGGTCACAGGAGTTAGGAGGCATCAACTTTTAGCCCCTAGATTTAGTGCCTCTCACATTCCTGAGGGAAATCATGTCAAATGTGCAGAAATCTGACCATGCAGATGCTGGTCTCAGTGACACTGGACTCTGCCCCCTGGGTGGAGCCAGCACGGCTACCCCACACCTACCACCACACAGCAAGGATGGGCTCGAACCCCGCTCGTGCCCCCGGGCTCCCCACCCTCACACGTGCGCCCATCTCTCCTCTCCGACGCCAGAACTGCCTCGGTAGCACCGGACGGAGCAGGGCAACCGGGGAGGGGGCGTGCATGCCCGGCAACTTCACGCTCCCGCTGACCTGGGCGGGAAGCAGCGGGAAAGGCTCCAGCATTATCTCCCCCCGCCTGGCCGCGCAGAGGAGCCGGAGACCCGCTGCCCCCTGCTAGGGGCTCTCTCGCCCGGGACACAACCAGCCCATCCCCAAACGGCGGGGCCCAGGCAGCCCGCAGCCCCTTACTGCAACACGTCGGCCGGCTCCCCGTGCCGCTCGTACACCAGCGCGCGGGGCCGGGCCGGGGCCGGGGCCGGGGGCCGGAATAGGGACCCAGCCCCGCGCAACAGCCCTGCCCCCAGCCGCATCCCACCGCTGTCGCACAGCAGTAACGCCAGCAGCAGCCCGTCGGCGGCAATGTACGTCACCGCGCCAAACCCCGCCCACCGCCCGGGTTAGCCCTGCCCACTGCTTATAAAGGCGGCGACCTGCAGCCTCACGCAGGTGTTCGCGGTCGGTTCTTCGGTCGCTCGAGCCTCGCGCGTACCAGTGTTGCGTTATTGTTAGAGTTGTTCCTTAAGGAATTTTTTTTTTTTTAAAGCTGTTCTAATATTATGAAGGTCTTAATTTGTCTGTCTGTCCATAATGCTTTATTTGTGCTCTGATTGGCTGATGAAAAGCGATGGGGGGGCACCATGCCACTGTGATGCTGGGGATGCAGGGGCTGGAGGGGCGAGGCCAGCGCCCTGCAGGTGGTGACAACAGAGTCCTGACCCTGCTTCCCTCGGCTCCTTGGCAGTGTGGAAGGGGAGTGGGGGTGAGGCCACCAGCACTGGCCTTGGCCTTGGCCTTGGCCTGCCCCTCCCTCCTTCTGTGATGGCCACCCCCCCCCCCAGTCCTGGGACCACTCCTCCCCCCATCCCGTGTTGGCCCCAAGCCTGCTTTTCCTGGTGCCCTGCTGTGGTGGCCTGGCTTCTCCCCCCTGCTCAGGCCAGGTCCTCCAGGGCATTGGGCCCAGGCCTTCCTCCCCCCCACAGTATATATATATATATATATACACTGTGTGTGTATGTATGTATGTGTATATATGTATGTGTGTAAATGTAAATGAGCAAGCTAAATTTTTCACATTCCCAAAGCGTAGACTTTTGAGAACAATGCCAAGAACATGAGAGTTGGCAACATTACTGTGTGAGGCAACACTGGGCCATGTGAAAACATAAATCTTTTATTTATAGATAGATATAGGGAGAGAGAGATATGAAAGGGCTAAGGTTTTCATGTTCCCAAAGCACAGACTTTAAGACCAATGCCTAGGCCTGTGCAAGTCGGCAGCGATCTGATCCAGCTTTGGATCTGACCGCTTCGGATGGCCGTGATCCGATCTGGAGCTCTGGACCGGGTTTCCACCTCGATCTGGCCAAAGCGGCTCTGAAGCTTCGGAGCCACCTGGGACATCCGGCCATAGGGTATAATGAGGAATCAATGAGATATCTATAACTTTGTTTTTTTTTGTCTGATTTGGATGAAACTTGCAGGGATGGTAGCCTCTGCCGAGAGCATGAAACCTCAGAGCATGATCTGTGGCCTCAATAGAGGCCACCACCCCTGCAGTTTTCACCCCCCTACGTTGTAACACCTAGATGTGACATCAGTTTTGCTTTCAAGAATTTGGGGTGCAGTTCCCCCCAAAATCTTGCATCAGTCTTCTTGAAACTTGGCAGGATTCATGCTCTCTGCAGAGTCTACCATCCTTGAAAATTTCATCCAAATTGGACAAAAAACAAAGTTACAGATATTTTATTGTTTTCCCCCCACTATACCCTATGGCTGGATCTCGAAGGCGGGCTCTGAAGTGCTTCAGAAGCTCTGAACCATTTCGGGAAGCCAAACAAGGCCAGTGCTTCAACCTGGATGTGCTGCTTTGGACCCTGAAGCGTCCAAAGCTTCCTCGGATCTGAAGCTCTGTCCGAAGCCCCTCATAGTCCTACCAAAGCCCAAAATCATGAGAGTTGGCAACACTGCATGCAGGGAGCTGCCTCCAGCACATGAACTCCCCTCCACAGTCGCAAGCAGCAGGTACCTTTTCTTTTGCCTCCTAGTCTTCTAGCCCGCAACACCTGCCTGCTCCCTAGCTGCCCTTTGTGGCCAGAGGGCCAGGAGCTTGCTCTGCTGTTCATGCAAAGTGGAAGCCGTGCAATAGCTCGGGTTAAGAAAGCCATTGAAATACCACACGTAGGCAATGCTGCTGCGCTGGGCAAATTGCAGTGGAGATGCTCTGCTGCTGGAAACCCCACATGGAGAAATACCCGGGGTGTTGACTTGTTAAATTACCTAGTTTTGTTGGCTGAGCTCCTTTACTGCAACCTGACTGATTACACTGGGGTAGCAAATGTCTACAGGCTGGTCATCTCCTTGATTTTAATGAGTACGTATAGTAGCACATGGTGTACCCAGGGCTACGTTTTGGCAGGATAAGGTCCCTGCCGCATAGCTGCTAGACTCATCGGTAGTGGCACTGAGTACTTACATGTCCCACTGAAGTCTGCTGTAATTTTGTGAGCTCAGCAGCCCTAAATATAAGACCAATATATTTACTGTTCATGCTGAAAAATATATCAGGGGCACAAACCTGGGGCTCTTACACATTAGAGGAGATCAACTGGAGTATTTTCTGATCAAGGTCCAGAATTTGCAGCCAACATGAGCTATGGTTGCTGCCAAAACCTTTAATTTATTCATTTCCTGGCCTATATTAAAAATGAAACATTAATGCACCCTTTTTTGCATTAATGTAAGTACATAAACATGAGTCATTTTCATAATGCTCCTGAATCTATGTCATGCTGCAGCAGAACTCTTGTAGGCTTGTTTCTGAGAGGCATTAAGTACCACTAACTTCCAGAGCAGAAGGTATTTGGGCTCGCACTGGATCAGGGTGAAAGATACTGCAGTGTCCTTCCAGGGGTAGCAGGGGGACACAACCTAGCTAGTTTAAATATGAAATGCAAGAAGTTTATGAAAGTGCTGATATGTTGTGATGATACCCATGACAGCATGGCGCTGGATATGGTAACCAAGGAGATGCCTCCCAGTCCTGTGTTCCTAAGGAATTTTTCCTTGCAGTTAGGTTTGCTGCTAACACATTTCTAGTGCACGTAGGAAATACTACCCAGGCATGTTAATTAAATGCTTATTTAAGGCGATATATGCCTGACACTAGTGTAAAAAAGTACTAATAATAATCAGATTAAATGTTTGATATAATTCTCTTGAGGGGAAGATCTCATTTACTGTTTACAATTAAAAGTAGTTATGCATGAGGAAAAAAGCATGGGGAAACACAGATGTCTTATTTACAGATTGGCCTGTCACCGCAGAACAAACAGCGTTTTCAAAAATAATTTCTTTTTTCATGTTTAGATTCAACTTCTGGACTGGTAGAAACAATTCAATAAATCATTTGCCTTCTCCCCTCCCTTCTCCCTCCTTTAGATCCAGCTGCAAATAAATGAGGCAAACTGCAGGCAGAAGAATTTAGCATAGACTGTAAGACCTGGGGAGCCCAGCAGGAGATACAAGGTAGCCGCTCTTGTTGCTGCAGCACCTCTGGGGGAATGAAAACATTTCCTTCCCAAGAAAATAGAAGCGAGGAGATGAAAAGGGAGCAGAGGAAATGGAATCTCTCTCAACAAGGTAGGTCAAAAAATTTCAAAAGCCAGAAAAGATCCAAAACTAGACTGAGCAGAAGGGTGGCCAGTTTGACCTTTGATGAGGTATGATTCCCCACTGGAACACTGCCTGGAAAAATGAGACATCCCTTACTCCGACAAGAAAAATCTCCTCTTGATCAATTTCCCTTTGATACTTTTCTGATCATCCCGCTCTGTTCCTCCAAGCTCTGCAAATGTGGTCTTTTGGGGTGACTGAGCCAGTCAGCCAATGATTTTATGCCTGTTCTGCCACAGATAATCGTTTCCTCAGTTCTGGTTCTTTCCTAGTTCCCCATGAAGCCTATAAACCTTTTCAGGCTGTGACCACTTTCCTCAAGCCCGTTTTTGTGGATCTACCAACATCCCTCATGTTGAACTCAAAGCACACCTTCTAGCCACTGGTGCAAGGCTGCTGCTTGCTTGCCATTTACCTGAGCGCACTAAAGCAGCACAACCTACCAGATCACCAGGGATCCTGATTTTCTCTAATAAAAAACTGTGAATGATCTGATTAAAAAAACCCCCAAATCCACATTTTCCATGATTAAAATAAAACACCACTACATATATAAATATCAACTGAACACAATGTTTTATTGATATATTTGCAATTCTAAAGCTCCCCCCCCACAGCCCCCAGGGTCCTGCTGGTGCCCCTTACTCCGCACCCACAGGCCCCCACCTCCCCAGTCTTGCCAGAGGGGGCTCCCAGCTGCCAGGGCTATGGGGCCAGGGACCTGGGTCCGCAGTCCCTTGCTCCCCGCAGCAGCACCCGAGCTCCAGCTGCCACATGTGGGAGGTGGCAGCTGCTGTGGTGGAGTAGAGCGCAGAGCCTGACTCCCCTTCCCCCACAGGTGGTACGGCTGGAGTGGAGCCCAGGAAGTGGGGAGGCAGGTATGGGTTGCCTGCTGTATACTCAGGCTCCCCACCCTGCTGCCCTCTCCCTGCGGCCTCTGCACCCCAGCAGGTGAGATGCTGCACAGCAGGGCAGAGCAGGGAAGGTTGGTGCTGCTGCTGCGAGCCCTGCAGTGCCATGGCAAGGAGCCCCCTGCCTGCCGAGTAGCAGTAAGGGGCACGACTCTGCAGTGCCACCTATGCTGCTGCCAGGTAGGCGGGGGGCGCTTCAGAATAGCGGCGTGGGGCTCCGGGTGGTGGCACAGAGCTTCCCTATCCCGCTCTTCCCTGCTGCACCGGGTCTCACGTGCTGGGCCGCAGAGGCCCCAGGGGAAGGACAGCAGGGTAGGAAGCCTGAGCCCACAGTGGGCAGCCCACACCTGCCCACTCCCAATGGACTCCACTCCAGTTGTGCTGCCAGTGTCGGGGGGAGCTGGGCTCTGTGCTCCGCTGCACCACAGCAGTCACTGCCTCCCACATGTGGCAGCCAGGGCTCAGGTGCTGCTGTTATGGGTGGGGGGCTGCAGACCCAGGTTCCTGGTTTCATAGCTTTGGCAGCTGGGGTCCCCTCCGACAGGGCTGGGACAGGCAGGGATCTGTGGGTGGGGAGTGAGGGGCAATGGCATGGGCATGTCACCAGCATATTAGAGCTGCTCAGCACCACAAAGCAGTGGGGAGGACAGCTGCTGGACCCACATCCTGGTGAGCCAAGGTGGTAGGGGAAGCTCTGATTTTCCATGATAAAAACCCCCCAAAATCAAACGCCAAAATGTATAGGGAATTTAGAATTTATTTTATTAGAGTGCTTGAGGCACTGGTAGACTTCCAAATTGCTTTAAAATTGTAAATAAAACATTATGTTCAATGGATACCTATATATAAAGGAGCGTTTCATTTTAATAACAGAAAAATAGTTGGGGGGGTTAATTAAAAAATCGTAATTTTTTATCCTGGAAACCCAGGATCCTTGGTAATAACAACTCACAGTTGCCAATGTAAAGATGCAGAGTGCCAGTCAGTGGGTCATCTCATGGCTGGTACATCAAACAGCTCTTAGCGCCAATCCAAGGCCACAGCCCCTTTGTTTTGCCCCTTTGTACAGTGACAGAAGCTGCAGGTGTAGCTTTTTCTCTGTCACCCAGCCAAGGCCTTCTAGCAAGCCTCACTCCTCAGACTCCTCTCTCAAGGGTTAAGGTGACTCTGTTTCCATCTGCTGGAGGTTTCCTTAGGCAGATCTGCACCCTGACTGGTTGCACACCTGTCTGGGGGCCATAAAAAGTCTCTCTACCTGAAGGCTGCTCCAAATAGCCCAGCAGGCCCAGACCCAGGCCACCATTCTCTACTATATGACCCCAGGACTTATTCCCTTCTTGGCTTAGCCTGGCATAGGCTGTCATTGAACTCTCAGTTCTTTTAAGTTCTGTATCACAGAAGTGCCATTTCAGATGCCTGTTCCCTGTAATGTCTCTCTTTCATGTTCCTAAGGTGTGATTGTCTGCTCTTTGATATTATTGTTATCACTGAACCCATCTTATTTGAATTTGATTAAAATAAAAAAAGCAGAGAAAACACTCAAGCCTCTGTGCAATGGCATTATTGCCTACCTTTCAAAACCCCTGCCACAGCTTTTGATTTACAGAATCGTTTTGCCTAGATTAAATTGCAGCTTTTTCATTTTAGAGACTGTTTTGTGCTGCCACTTTGTTTCCTTGATCCCGTGGTTCTCAAGTGGGGTGCCATGAGACCCTTTCAGATAAACCCTTTCAAATAACCCAGATGCAGGCAGGAATGTGCTCTCCTGCTGCAGCCATTTCCCAATCTGGCTCAGCTTCAGGCATGCGAGATGGTTCTGCCTGGCTGCAGTGGTGGCAGCGGCATCACTCCAGTTGAGAACTACTGAGGTAAGCGGAGGCAGTTCAGTAATGATCCTCCAGCAGGGTGCTGCCAAATTCAGAAAAGGGGAGGGGTTTCTTGAATCTAAAAAGCTTGAGAACCACTGCCTTAATAGTTCTTTTTTTTGGGAGCCAGCCATTTCTATGACTCTCCCTTTGTCACACAAACACAGTGGCAGCTGCATGAAGTTAAATGAAAATCTGTAGTAATGAAGAAATCTGGTAGTGGTGGAATGGAATGAAATAGGGTGAGAGGGGGATACTGCTCTTTTTCCATGCATAAGAAATCTGAATAGCTAACAGAAGAGCTTGAGATGTGGCCTGAACCAATATCCGCAGCTGAACATACTCAAGTCTTTGGGGAAATTTGGGTACTTCTGTGATCTGAATCAAACCACATGAATGTTTTTGTGATCCAAATGTATTTGCCAGCTGCCTTATTTCTATGCAGAACATGCTGATAACAAAGTTTGGGTTTAAGGCCTAATCTTGTTCCACTGTGAGTTTGACTAGAGATGTGAAGAGCTGGCCCAAGTGCGATTGTAGGACAACAAAGTGATTGCAGCGGTCCGGCCATCTATGGCTTTTACCTTTTTTAGAAGAAGTGCGTGTGTGTAACATTATACCTTGTCTCTGCCAAGCTCTGGGCTTATCGGCCCCATACACTGCCCTGCTCCAGACTCCCTGGCCCTGGAGCCTATATGCTGCCCTGCTCTAGTCTTTGAGCTCCTTGGCCCCAAACCCTGGCCTGCTGAGAAGGGCCAGGGTTTGGGGCCCTTCATAGTACAAATAGGTGCCTCTGATGCTGCCATAGGGCAGTGTTGTCACAGAAAGAGAATGGGAAAGAGCACCCTGTAGCCTATATTAGTCACAAGTTGCAGAACCCTGGAGCAACCATAGATTACCATAGAAAAAGAATGCCTGGCCATGAAGTAGGCAATAGAGTTTCTGGTACTACCTGCTAGGGAGACAGGTTATGCAATTAACTGATCATGCACCTCTCCGGTGGCTGCACTAGATGAAGGCAGATAATCCCCAGCTGACCCTAAGGTGCCTAAAGTCAGGTGCATGGACTACTGGCTATGAGCACAGCTTGTCTTTTGCCTTGTGGAAGGCAGTTGTCCCTCCTTTGATCCACTGTGCCTTGTTTGGAGCTGCTGCCTTGGTCAACTCTGTCAGGGGTGCTGTGAGCTCCAAGAACATGGGAGCTAGTCAGCAGCAGTGATTTACAAGGCCCAAGAAGAACCACACCTGTCTCTTGGTATGTGGCAGGACATAGTCCTTTAAGGCTTGCACCTGGTCCATGAGAGGTTTAATTTGCCCCCTCCCTACCAAGAAGCCTAGTTACCTTGTTTCTCTCTGGCCTAGAGCACATTTGTTTGGGTTAGCTATCAAACCAGCTCACCTTAGTTCATTCAAGACAGGTTGGAGGGCCCCTAAATGTTCACCTCAGCCCCATGTGAAAATTATCACATCATTGGTGTAGGCTGTTGCTTACCCCTAATGTGGTGCCAGCACCTGATCCATTAATCTCTGGAAGGTAGTAGTCACTCCACGTAGTCTGAAAGGCATCCATGGAAACTTGTACAGCCCCAGGGGGTGGCAAAAGCCATCTTATCTTGGGATTGACATTCTAGGGGAATTTGCCAATATGCCTTCAAGAGATCTAGAGTGGAGATGAATTGGGACCCTCCAATCTGCTTCACCAGATCTTCAGTCTGGGGCATGGGGTAGGCATCAAACTTTGTGATCTTGTTGATTTTATGGAAGTCTATATAGAGCTGCAGTGTGCCATCTTTTGGGAATGTCACAGTGGGACTCCGCCATTCACTTTGTGATTTCTGAATGATGTCTCATGCAAGCATTTGGCCCACCTCCTCTTTCACTGGGGTCTGCAGCTGCTGGGCAATACATCTCCAACCTTCTCTTACTGTCTTGTTGGAGTTGGTTTCTAGGTGGTGTTCATTCATTTAGGTACACCCGGGTTCCTGTGAAAGGGCCCTCAGGAACTTCTGAACCATATGTGCTAGCTTAGCCCACTGGGGGGAGGACCTTTGATGTGTCGCTCTCTTGTTCTCTTACCTGGGATCTCAATTCCTGCTGATCCAGGTAGGGTGCCATGAATAAGGCCTCCCTCTCTTGCCATTTCTTCAACATATTGACATGGTAAACCTGACATGCCTTCCTCCAGCTGAGCTGTCACACTTCATAGTGCACCAGTCATGTCCTCTAGATCAATGGTGTCCAAACTTTTTTGATCGCGCACCCCTATCAGTAAAATTTTTTTGAGCATCCTCCCAATATATGTATATTTATACAAATATACATATAAATAGAAGTTCTAATATTTTCTTCCCGCACCCCAGTGGATCGTCTTGCGCACCCCCTGGTGTGTGCACAGCCCACTTTGGAGACCACTGCCCTGGATGACCTCATATAGCCCCTGCCACTGGGCCATCAATTTGGATGTCTCATCTGGCAGCAAAACTAATATCCTGTCCCCAACCTCAAAATGGCACTCCTGCACCTGACATTTGTATGCTGTGGCTTGTTTGCCCTGTGTGGCTCGCAGGCTCTCCCAGACTACCTTGGCCACTCAGACTACCTTCACTTGTTCCCAAAGATGTGACACGTATTTACTGGGTTTCTGGCTAATCCCACCTGAGCCTCTCAGCTCTCTTTGCAGAGGTCCAGCACTCCTCAAGACTTGCACCTGTATAATGGTTCAAAGTGGGGAATCCTGTTGACAGCTGGAGGGCTTCATGGTATGTGAACATTAGAAGGGCCAGCTTCTATCTCAGTGCCAAGGGTCCTTCCCCAACATGGCCTTTAAGGTTTGGTTGAACCACTCTACTAACCCATCCATCCAAGTGTGACAAATGCAAGTTCCTAGCTTCTTAATGTGCAGTCTTACAGACCTCATGGAACACCCTCAACATGAAGTTGCTGCCCAGGTCTGTCCGTATTTCCTTGGGTAGGCCCACTCGTGAATATTTGAAGCAGTTTTTCTGCAACTTTGCCGCATTAATAGTTCTTTGCAGCACTGCCTCTGGGTACCTTGTGGTGTGATCCACTACCACCATGATGTATTGGTACTCTGCTGCAGTCTTGACAAAGTATCCAATGATGTCTACCCTCTCTCTTTCAAATTGTTCCTCTATTAGTGGCAATGGCACCAGGGTGGGTTTCAGGGGCCATCCCATGCTTGCTGACTGACACTAGGGGCATGATTTGCAAAAGTTCTGTACCTCTCAGTATAGCCCTGGCCAAAAGAATTGGAAGAACAAGTATTTATGGGTCTTATTGCTCCCTAGATGATGTCCCATGGGAAGCTCATGCACACTCTTCATTAATGTCCCCTGATACATTCTTGGGATGAGCAACAGGACTACATCTTCCCCTTGTGTGGGGCCCCAGTCCACCCGATATAATAAATTGTTTCTTACCTCGAACCAGGGGTATGCCCGAGCAAGATCTAGGTGCAGCACCTTGTCATTGTTTTGACCTATGTTGCCTTCTTCATAGATCCAGCAAAACTCATCCTCCTGCATTTGCTCCACTATCAACTGACTATGTTCAATAATCTTGGTGATCTCAACTCTGGCATCCCTGGTGGGCTCTCTGACTTTGGTGGTGGCCCAGTATTCTTCCCCCATCAAGACCTCAGCCAGCTGCAAGGAAGAGGCCCCTAAAGGGTGGGTGGGGGGAGAAAGAGGGCACTTGTGGCTCTCCTCCCATCACTTCTATCACCAGCTCCCAGAATCATGGCCAGTCTCAACCCAGCAGAACAAGATACAGCAACCAGATTCATGCACACTGGGATGATGTGAGAATGCCCACCTTTGGTCATTCAAATCCACACTTGGTCATAAATGGTTGGCTTGCTATGCAGGCAGACCAAAGTGCAGCAGTCTGCTACTTGCCTTGCCCTTCTCTGCAGTAACCCCTTATGCACCAGTGTTTGCTCGGCTCTGAAATCTAGGAGGGCAGGCGTCCACTGCACTCCCACTTGGGCTTTAGTTACCAGGCAGGGTAGATGGTGTCTGTCAGCTCCCACCACCCAGACCCATGGAAGGGCTCCATGGCCACATCCCATCTCTTCTACAGCCAAGGGCTCACCCTTATTTTCTGCGCCTCCTGTCATCCGGGTGGTAGGCCCTGCTTTCTCCTTCTCACTGCAGGAGCAACTGAGGGCAAAGTGCTTGAGGCAACTATACTGAAAACATGCCTGGTCCTAGGGATTTCCTATCTGATCCCTTTCTCTGTTCAGCTCGGCTGTTCTCTCAGCCTGGTGGTTGGGGCTTTCCCACTCCTGACTCAACTCTTTATGAGCTGCTGCAAAGTCCTCTGAGAGTTTGATTGCTCCTGCAAGAGTCTGGGAATGGTGTCTTTGCACACAGTTTTTGATGCTGCCTTTTTAGTCCCGTATAAATTCCTCAAACACTATCCATTCCATCAGCTGCTCTGGTGTTCTTTCCTTGGGACGGAGCCACTTGTTGGTTTGGTCCTGGAGGAGATGCCCCAGCCTGGAGAGGGTGAGGGACTCTGGCCCTTTCCTGGCCCTAAACCATTGCCTACGGGTCTCCTCCGACACTTCTAACCTCTCTAATATTTCCACCTTCGTTCTATCATAATTGCTAGTGTCTTCTCTGGGTAGGGTCTAATAGGTGGCTTGGGCCTTCGCTATCAGCATCATGCCTAAATGGGGGGCCCATGTCTGTTTCTCCCACTGTGCATTCACTGATGCCCTTTCAAAGGCCTCCAAAAATGCTTCCAGGTCATCCTCACAGGCTTACTTGAGGAAGGACCCTCAGTATTATAAGTCAACACCCCTGCTGCTGCCTTCTTGCTCTCAAGCACCAGTGCCTTAAAAGTCTCTGCTGGGTGGAACTGCCGGTGCATCATGTCCTCAATCTTGGCCTCATACTTCTGCACCTGTTTATTGGCTAAAAGCTGCTGCTGGGCTGAGAAATACACCAGCTGCTCCATCTCCACCCCCTTCTTTTCTCATTAATCATGTAAGCACCCAAGGGTCCTTTAGGATAGGTTGCTCGTGCATCCATGGTCTACCGCTGAACCATTTCTGGCCAATACACTAGTTTAACAGAGTGCTTGTCCCAGGGGGTGGCTGTGATAACAGAGTGCTTGGTCTGCCCTCACAGGGAGCTATCCCCTTTGCTTGCCCATTACACCTTGATGTTCTAGTCCCAGGTTAGGCAACCCCCAGCACAGGTGCCAGTGTGGCACACAAAGACATTTTGTTTGGCACACGCGCCTCAGGGTGGACAGTGGGGAAGGGGCCAGGGCCTCGCTGCCACCACAAGCTCCCCTGCCATCTGGACCTGGCATGCCAACTTCTTACAAGTCAAGGTTGCGGGTATTTTTGGCACTTTGCCCAAAAACATTGCCAACCCCTGCCTAGTCCCTTGAAGGAAGAGAGGCTGCCCCAGGGCTTTCCAAGCCTGGTCTCACCTACTAGATCATGGGCTAACTACATGTCTCTGGGTGCCCATATATGCTTGTTGGGACTTGGCCTTCTTGGCCTCAGCCCCTTCTTTCTTTTGACTGGTTCCCATAGCCTAGGCCTACTGCACTGGACCTGGCTTCTGGATCCCAGCCTTATTCTGGCCCTTTTTGTGCGTTGTCTCTGCCCTTCTCTGGGTCCTGGGCCCCCTGACTCTAAATGCTGCCCTGCACTGGGCTGTTCGCTCTGTTGGAATGCCTTGAGCCTGCTCGTGGGTCACTAATGGGACCTCAAGACCACCCCTCCCAGTCGCATCCTTAAACCACCAAACAAAACACAACTGGAAACATTAGCCCACTGGCTCCAACTTAACTCCCCAGTACACTGGCTGTCTGAACTCCTCTTTCTGAACTATATCTCCTTCTCTGTCAGACATCAGTTTCTTTCTGGGGTCTCCTGGAGAAAGCAAGACCTTCTTCTAGCTCTTCTCAGCAGGTAGCCTGCCGTAGGGCTCCTTCTGTTTCAGCCTCCAGGGCCAGATTGCCTCTTCTCTGGCTCAGGGCCTGTGTTCATATGGCTCCCCGGCCCTGTCACCTGTCTCCCTGGGATGCCACAGGTGTTTTCTGATTTGGCGTGCTGGAGCATCCTCAGGGAGGCCCTTTGTTGCTGGGTCCTGCAGTGTTTCTGTGCAAGCCCCCAACTCCTGAAGTTGCTGTCACTGCTCACTCTGTGGTAAGTGTTCACTTGAATCTTTTCCACCCTTAATTCTGGGGGTCTTGTCTGGCCAGCAGGGTTCAGGGTTTGCTTCTCCTTCTCACTAATGGGGCACGGGTCTGATCACAGCATGCTTGTGCTCCACTGCCCCGAAGGATGCAGGAGATCCTATCCTAGACAACAGAAAGGCAAGAGCCACAGATAGGGAGAGATGGGTCTTTTAACCAAGTCCAAAACATTTTTGACACTAGTTGTGAGAAGGATTACAGCTGCCATTAAGCAGGTATTTAGGTATCTATGCCCTACTTAGCTGCTTAAACCCGCTTTGAAGTGAAGGGAATTTAGGGGCCCATATTAGAGTTTGGTGCCTAAATCCCTTTTCACATATGGCCTTGTTTGTAGATGCAGCTGGGTGTGTGTCACCTTCCACTGGGCAAAGGCAAGGGGTTTCCATTAGGATACGGCAAAGCAAAATTTCCTTGTACCCTATGGCATATAACCTCTTTTCTCACACTATGGAAGTGACAGCTCATTAGCTGCATGTTTGTGAGACTGAAAAAAACAGGTGACAAGAGATACCCTAAAGCAGCAGCAGAGTCAACAGAGATGCTGCTTGAGAATCATATTGATACTTAAGGAGTAAGATTTGCCAGACAAGTGTTTTGGCTAAATGCTTTCTTTGCATTCTGATGCTGTCTGTAGAATTTCATGTCTGCAGATTCCCAGTTGAGTGGGCTGGTTTTTTGTGGGTTTTTTTAGAAAGCTAAATTGCATTGAAATAACACCTCAATTCAAAATTGCAGGTCAGAAAAACAACCTACTTAGTATGTTAAGTACATAAAAGTAAACATATGATTGGAGAGCTCTATATTAGCTGCCTAAAGGTTAATTAACAATTTGAATTGTAAATCTGATTCCCTCAGCTTCTGTTTAGCATGCACCGGGAACACAATAGCTTTCAGCGGAAGGAGCTGTTAAGTAGTCTGTGCAGTCCCAGCTAACTTGTCTCACCAGTGCCTGCTTCAGCTGACTGTGGCTCCCAGATCTAACTCTCCATTCCCTCTGTGCGCAGTACTAAGTTCTGTGCCTGCTCAATTACTACACATTTATTCTGACCTCAGCGGCAGGGAAAGTTTGGTGGTGGCTGAAAGCTCTGCAGTGAGCCTGTATGTGAGTGTAGTTTGTGAGCTTACAAGGCTGCGTACATTTATGAGTATGAACAAAGAGGTTATGTGTTCTTCATGAATGCAAAGCAAAACAGTCCCAGCTGTGGGGACATCGAAATTTGAATGCAGACTTGGCTCCAAATTTCAGATATGGCCCACATTGTTCTAGACAGTTTAACCAAAGCTCCCA
The DNA here is from genome assembly GCF_052110815.1 of Crocodylus siamensis. Lineage (NCBI taxonomy): Eukaryota > Metazoa > Chordata > Crocodylia > Crocodylidae > Crocodylus > Crocodylus siamensis. Next base: position 10,677,174 of record NC_143401.1, read on the forward strand.
AACTTCCTTATGCTTTGAGGGGGGTGGTAATCTGAACTCGAATGCTGAGATGCATCTGCCCAGTACTTACCTTCTGATTGCACACACTTACAGCTCTTCTCCAGCAAAGCTAGTCCGCTTGTCTGTTTGTAAATTATTTTTTAAAAACCTCCAATTAATAAAACAGCTACTTACAGACTTTCTCTGTACACTTGGAAGGTACAGACAAAGGCTCAAACCATGACTTTTAAAAATGTCCTTAGCAGAGAGGATGTTAAGGATTTTTCTGCTCTTTTGGTGACATTTATGAAGATCTTATACGAAACTGATTCCAAAACAGAAACAGAGAAATTGAGCATATAAAAAGTGCTGTCAAAGGCATGCATAAAACAATCTTGGGGAAAAAAAAGAAAAAAATAACTTTTTCACACAAACTTTTTTCAGTTACAGGAAACTTAGGTGTCAGATATAACAGGAGTAAGTGTTAGCATTTTCAAGACACTCGTGATTTTCAAGCTGATGATTGTTGACACACACACACAGTGCTGATCTGTGCACAGATAAAGCTGTCCCATTGACGCCACTCCGCTCCCCCACATAAAGCTGCAACATACATCTATGTGTGAGAACTGCTAAAAAGACAATATCACCCCCTCATTGTAGAGCTCACACAGTGATTTATCGCAAGTCTTGCAATAGTTACTCTTTTATTAAAGCTGTAGCTCCAGTTAGGTTCTAGTCCCTGTGATAAGAAGAGCCTGAAAACAGGACTTGAGTACTGCCTAACAGTCCAAAATTCAAGTCAAATAAAAGGAACCCAAAGGTTCTTGTGTTTTTTAGCCAATCTAAATCATTTTTGGTGCCTGGCTTATGGTCTTTAAATGCTTGGAATTGGCCATATTTTACATGACTTCTGTGGTTTGTGTTTGAGATAATCGAAGAAGTAATTAATGTACAGGCAGTCCTTGATTTACGGTGTTTTGACTTAACAGCGATTCACACTTGCGGCGCTCCACCATTTACACCCATGTTATTACTTACGGCGCTGGATCCTCGCACTTACGGCACTACAGGAAAATTTGCAATGAGAAAAAGAGGGCAGCAAAACAAATGTCCCTGTATCAGTTTCTCAGAAAGCCATCAGGTGACTCTAAGTCTCCCCAAAATCTCCCCAAAGAAGCCCTTCTGAATTCCATGACCCTGATGAAGGTGTTCCTTCACCTTATGATTAAATAAAATTGTATGTGATTGGTTACTATATTGCACTGTTGAATTGAGTTATATACAGTATACTTTAGAAAGCTTTGCACTGTCCAGTGTATATAATTTATAGTTGATGAAACAGTTGATTTAAATATGGTGTTTATGGTAATTTCTATAAAAAGTTGGGCATCAGGCCCTTGGTTAGCAACATAACCCCCTATTATAACATTGTTTCTATGGGAAAATCAGATTTGAATTGCATCGTTTTGATTTACAGCACCTCTTCCAGGAATGGCACCCACTGTAAGTGCGAGGACTGCCTGTATAAGCATGAACTCATGCTGGACAAACTGACTTTAAAGTTGTTGGTGTCCCATTCAATAGTAGTCTCATACTTCACTGCTTCAGCATAGGGTAAAACACAGTTAAGAACAAATGATTGTGCAACATTTACACAAGTTTATTGTATCAGTTAACACGTTAGAAATTATTAAACCTTTGTTCTTTGGCAAGTTTTTATAAGTACATACTTTACCTATACATATATAGAGATTTTTTTAAAGGTTTTACAGTGTGCCTTAATAGCTAGAGCACTGGAGTTAGGACAGAATCAAAGCAGGGAATAATGCTATCTGTTTAATTTGAGCAAGTCACTTCACTGCCCTGTGCCTCAGTTTTCCCACCTGTAAAAAGGGATTAATTATTTTTATTCCCTTTGTATAGCACCTGAGGGGATGGAATGGATGGAAAGTGCTTTATTAGAGGGAGAGAGCAACAATAGTAAAATGCTCTGAAGCAATTCCACAAATAGCATGAATACGGAGTAGTGCTGGTATTATGATTTGGTGTCTGATGACTCATGACTATGTATGAGTTGTCAATTCTGGTTGATGTTACAAAATTGCCATGGGTAGTTATAAGGAAAATTACTGTATCCTGAATCCCTCTCTGTCACTGTGGGGGATTTAGTCAACCAAGCTTCAGTCATTTCTCAGCTAGGGATAATGGGCTCCTGTTAAATCATTACATGCAGCTATTAAGATGGAAACAGACTGGGAGAGGTGGCTAGCTGAGGCCAAGTAAACAAGTTTGGCCAGGTTTTTTGGTATAGGTTAGTGTTTGGAGTAGTGGACTGAACAAAGATAAGTGTTATCAAGGGCGTTGTTTGAGGAAGAAAGCCCGTGGAAACATACAGGAAAGAGCAGGCAGGGAGTGGGAAGTGATAGACACTTGTAGGAGCATGCAGTTCAGGGGTGGGATTGGGTATGGTCAGAGGAGAAAAACCATGGGGTTTCTGCAGCAGCCTGAGAAGATAGGAAGAAAACCTGTTTGCCAGGGGGGTGCAGATGAAAAGGGTGAAGACTGTTGTAATTTAGGAAGCATGCAGTGCTCTTAATGAGCTATTTTCTTTTATATTTTAGCTTGAAAGTAAAAAGCTGTGGTATATTTAGAAACCTTGTGCACAGTCTATATGTTTCTTACACCTAGCATGTGGCTTCTGAAGAATGAAACTGTAAACTGGAGACTTCTTACCTTTGGTGGGATTCTGGAAAATACTTAGGGTATAGGCTGTACCCGGGGACGAGGCTACTGGCCCATGAGGATTCAGCTCACGGGAAGGGGAGCCAGATGCCATCTGTACCTTGCTACTGTGACTAGAGCCTCCACATACTGAAGATTTTGAACACGGGCGTGGGGGGTGGGGGGGAATTCAGCATTCACATTCCTCCCGCACTGATGAACTGTTAACAAAACCTGACTTGGCCTTGTACAAAACCTAGTTGCCCACCTATTTAAATAGTATTTCAATCAGCTGGTCCTGATGATCTCCACCCCAGAGTGCTGAGGGAATTAGCTGAGGGCATTGCGGGACCCCTGGCACGGCTTTACAAGCACTCGTGGTGCTCTGGTGTGGTGCCAGAGGACTGGAAGAGGGCAAGCGTGGTTCCCATCACCAAAAAAGGGAGGAAGGAGGACCCGGGATACTATAGGCCAGTTAGTCTTACCTTGATCCTGGGTAAGCTTTTTGAGAGAATTATCCTGGTGCATGTCCACAAGGGGCCAGCAGGAGAGGTCACGCTTAGGGGCAACCAACACGGGTTCATCAGAGGCAGGTCCTGTCAGGCCAACCTGGTGGCCTTCTATGACCAGGTCACCAAATCCTTAGATGCAGGGGTAGCAGTGGATGTAGTCTTTCTGGACTTTAGGAAGGCCTTTGACACTGTCTCTCACACCATTCTCATTAAAAAACTGGGGGACTGTGGTGTCGACACCTACACAGTCAAATGGGTCACCAACTGGCTGGCGGGCTGCACCTAGAGAGTGGTAGCAGATGGGTCATTTTTGACCTGGAGGGATGTGGGTAGTGGGGTTCCCCATGGCTCGGTCCTTGGGCCTGCACTGTTCAACATTTTCATCGGTGACTTGGACGAGAGGGTAAAAAGCACCCTGTTCAAATTTGCAGATGACACTAAGATGTGGGAGGATGTGGGCACGCTAGAAGGGAGGAATAGGCTCCAATCGGACCTAGACAGGTTACAGGGGTGGGCGGATGAGAACAGGATGGGTTTCAACACTGACAAGTGCAAAGTGATGCACCTGGGGAGGAAGAACCAGAAGAATCACAGAATCAATGAGTCGGAGGGGACCTGGACAGATCATCTAGTCCGACTCCCCCGCCATGGGCAGGAAGGAGCACTGGGGGTGGCAGGGGTCATAAGACCCCAGCCAGATGCCTGTCCAGTCTCCTCTTGAAGATCTCCAGGGAAGGTGAGAGCACTACCTCTCGGCGAAGCCTATTCCAGGCTCTGGCCACCCTTACTGTGAAGTAGTTTTTCCTAATATCTAACCTAAGTCTATCCTCCCTCAGCTTGTGGCCATTGTTTCTGGTGACTCCAAGGGGGGCCCTGGTGAACAGATTTTCCCCGAGTCCCTGCTGCTGCCCCCTGATAAGGTTGTAGGCAGCCACAAGATCCCCCCTCAGTCTCCTCTTGTGGAGACTGAAGAGATTCAGATCCCTCAGCCTCTCCTGATAGGGCTGGCCACAGAGGCCCTCAACCATACTAGCGGCCTCCTCTGGACCCTCTCCAGGTTCCTCACGTCCCTCTTGAAGTGCAGCACCCAGGACTGGACACAGGACTCCAGCTGTGGCCTGACCAGCGCCACATAGAGGGGGAGCAAGACCTCTCTGGACCTGTTAGTGATGCCCCATTGGTGTATGACAGGGTGCAGTTGGCTCTGCCTATTGCTTCGTTGCATTGGTGACTCATATTCATCCTGGAGTCAATCCTGACTCCAAGATCCCTCTCTGCCTCTGTGCTGCCGAGAGGGCCAGCCCCTCTCCTATAACCATAATGCTGGTTCCCTCTCCCCAGGTGCAGCACCCCGTGCTTGTCCTTGTTGAACCAGCACACCTACAGGGTGGCAAACTCCCTTCTCATCAGTGCAGAGACAGAAAAGCATCTTGGAGTCATCATTGATGCCAAGATGAACATGGGCTGGCAGTGTGGGGAGGCAGTTAGGAAGGCCAACCGCACCTTGGCGTGCATCCACAGATGCATCTCAAGCAGGTCCAGGAAGGTGGTCCTCCCCCTCTATGAGGCACTGGTCAGGCCACAGCTGGAGTACTGCGTCCAGTTCTGGGCGCTGCATTTCAGGAGGGATGTGGACAACATGGAGAGGGTCCAGAGTAGGGCCACTCGCATGATTGGGGGCAGCAGAGAAGGCCCTACGAGGAGAGGCTACGGGACCTGAACCTGTTCAGCCTCCACAAGAGAAGGCTGAGGGGGGATCTAGTGGCCTGTTACAAACTAGTCAGAGGGAACCAGCAGGCATTGGGGAAGTCCCTGTTCCCCCGAGCACTGCCAGGAGTGACTAGAAATAACGGTCACAAGCTGGCAGAGGGTAGATTCAGACTAGACATCAGTAGGCGCGACTTCACAGTCAGGGCAGCTAGGATCTGGAGCCAACTTCCAAGAGAAGTGGTGCTGGCTCAGGGGGTCGGACTTGATGATCTGCTCAGTCCCTTCTGACCCTACCAACTATGAAACTATGAAACTTTTGCTCACTTGCTTGAGAGAGGAACAATCTAGTTATTTGTCTGACTTGGTAAGGTTGGCCAGCTACTTAAAGAGATGCTGTCAACTCCAACATCACATTTAAGTCTGCAAATCTTTCTACTTGTTCTTATTACAGTTGGCACTAACTTTTCTTGTAACCAAAAAAAGATAGTGGGAATTTATTTTGCCTTCTTTGTCCCCACCCCTTCCCCCAATTTTATTTCATGCCTTGACAGCATTGTGTAGAGAATCAGTTTTTCTGTTTCCTCCTTTAGAATTAGTTTCTTGCTGAAAAGATCCTTATTCCCAGTACTGCAGGAGAAAAATCCTTATCAGCATCTTTCAAAGGATTATCATATTTTTTAAAATCTGGACTTATGTTCTTGTTAAGCATCCTTCTGGTGTACGAAAGAGGTCTGCAAGATGGTTGTCTTATTTTTCTGATTTTTTTCCTTAGAAATATTAGGTAAGGGGATTATGGATGTACTGGAGGATATGCTGGTGGTCTGTGCAAATGTACAGTTTAATGGCTCACATTGATTAGAAAGGTTTGAAATTTCAGTGTTGATTTCTACTCTTCAAAATGTTAACCAGTCCCCAAAGTCACATAGATAAAAACAAATGACTAAGAAGGCTAAACTGGCTAACTAAAAGTTTCCCTTCTCTCTTTGCTCAGTTTTCACTCTTTTTAGCTCTTCTGAGATCACTTTACCTGTTCTTTGGTCATTATGGCTAGGGAAAGACATTAAAAAAACCTGAGCCTGAATTGATTCAATCTTTGGAGGCTAGTCTAACCTGCCTAGGCTGAATCAGTTTGTAACTGTACAGACATGCCCCCTCAACTGAAAAAATGCAGGTACATGCCTGCAGTGGCTCAGGCTAGAAGCTGGGTGGGGGGTGCTAGAGCAGCCCTCCAGTTCTTTCCACAGTGCTGAGCTGATATGGGCATAGCCAGGCCCCAGCAGGACTCTCAGATTAGGGAGGGGTTCCCCCCTTCCTGACCAGCCCAGCAGGGAATTGATAACAATGTTTATCACCCCTAACTCAGTGTTTATCACCCCATTAAGAAAACAACAGAGTGACATTACCAGCTATCTGTTGATTCTGGATCATAGCCAGCATATGGTCTGCTAGCTGATGCTGAGAGGTGCCTGGGGGAGGGGGAGGGGGAGGGCAGGAGCAGGAGGAAGCCAGGTAGATGCCTTCAGTCTCTGCCAGAGCTGCAGCCAGGGAGCAGAGGGGAGGGGCCAGCCCTGCTGTAGAGCAGAGAGCCCCGCACAGCCCAAAGAGCATGCTGGGATGCTGGGGAAGTCTGATTTAACATAAACCAGGAAGGGGTCTGGGACAGACATTGCATAAACAGGTTTGACCCAAATCAGTTAAATTTGATACATTCAACCAGGTTTATCTCAAACCAGTTTCAGCCATTTTCAAACTGGTTTATGTGCCCTGAAACCTGTTCTATTACAGGTTTTAACTGGTATCTGATCACTTAAACCAGGTTATGTATAATGTCTGTCCCTAGCCTATGGGGTCTTTCAGAAACACAGGGCTACATTATATATAAAAATAAGCAGGATATTCAGGGGAATATTTCTGTTGCTCAGGAATCTGGGTATTTTTATCAATTAGAAAACATATTATTTAAAGATGCCTCTTCAATGATTCATTACAAATGGAGTCCTGGTTCTATCTGGTGGCTTTGTCAGTGATTCGGAGGCCTTGAGCCAGCTGCTCTGGATCTGATTTTCAAAAAAGGTCAGCACTGGGCTCCTGATTGTTGAGCTTACACATCTATGACCTGATTTTGAAAAGACCTCAGAAATATTGCTGCCTCTAAGGATTCAACGATTATGAGTTGTGTTTCTCAAAATCTCAAGATTGGCCTAAAGATTATGAGCTTTTAAAAATAATACACCTGGTGTTTTGTTTGTTTCTTTGGTTGTTTTTAATTGTCCTAGATTTTGAGCTGTCAGGATTCATGTTTTCAAAAATTTCTCTGCAGTTAGGAGGCCTGGAAGGGCACTTTTGTTAAAAAACAGAACAAAAGCAAAAACCCCCAAACTCCAGAAGTTCAGTCTCATGTGATGACTCCAGGATCTGGAGCCTTAAATAAAACACTGCAATAAACTTCTAAATGTGGGCATTGCTAGTTCAGTTCCAAGGTAGGCACTTCCTTAGGGAACGGGTTTTCCATAGGACACAGCATTCAGCAGCTGCTATTTGGGACACTTCTGGCCAGATTTTGGTTCTGAGCTAGTTTGAAAATCTAGCCTCTGGTGTTTCAGTTTACTATTCTCTAGAATAGTACTTATCCATTTCCCAGAATGGCTGTTGTGAGACTTAATGATTTTGTAATGAATTTTGAGATTCTCAAAGTGCAACATAAATGCAAAATGCTAGATAATGCTTGGATGGAGACTTTTAAGCCTACCCTTATGGAAATTCAGGCACGTGTTCTGAAAAGAGACTGACAGACCAAAGGAAATAATGAAGCCCTTTAGTAAAAGCACATTTGTATGCATCTTTTTTCCCCCTACACACAGTAGCTTAAAAAAACCCCAACAAATGTACAATGTGCAGCTTTTGTTTGTTTCGGTGAAAAGAGCCATTTATATGCTTGCAGGTAGAGAACCAGGCCATGTGCCTTCTTCCATTGCTAAATGTAAAGAAACAGAGAGGGAGTTACTCAAAAAAACTGTAGAAGCTATTTATTTAACTATTGCACAATTAAGGAAGTTTCAAGCCTGTTCTGATGATGTTCTTCTACTGACAAATGACAGTTTTCTTACTGTCTCAATGGTGCAGGTATATCTTGTGAGTTGACAATGTGTATTATTGTACGGGAGAATAAAATAGAGCACTTTACCCAGTCATAACTGATGCCATATCTGAGGGATAGATTTGGAGAATTAATTGCTCAGCAGAGGATGGGCAGATGTGGGGGCTGAGAGCTTTAAGGACAAAAATCACCTTATTGAATAACTTTCAGAGAGCTAGTAATAGAAGATCTTCCTCTCTCACATGCACATAAAGGAGGTAGAGAGGGTTTTGAAATGAAAAGACAGGCAAAACCAACAACGCTTTTTAAAAAAAAACTGAATTTTTTGAGGTCTGACATGTGACTTTTGAATCTCCATAGGTGGCAATATCGGACCAGTGATTTCCGGAGCTTCAATTTTGGGTGCCCAACTGGAGGTACTTTAAGCTGGTGTGATTTTAAGAGGGTGGGTGCTCAGCACTTTGGGCAAATCAGGAACTCCAGTTCAGTCCCCAAATAGCAATGCACTTGAAACCACAGGCCACTTGTGACAATTTAAGCCTTGAAATCATGAGAAGTAATTTTGGCCCGTTGAGATCAATAGGAGTTTTGTTTTGATGTAGCTGAGATTTCACCATGGCTAGGGTAGTGCCACAGGGACCTGGAAGGGACACTTCCACAAGGACATGGTGCAGAAGTTGATCAAGGATGCATCAGACAGTGGTCTTCTAGAGTGTTTCAAGGGATTAAAATATTAAGACTTTATTTTCTGTTCCTGCTCCCTAATTTTTTTTACGAATACGGCCTTTGTGCAGAGCTGGCAGCCATGTTATTTTGGGATTTGTGGCAGCATGCTGTAGAGAGAGGAGGCACACACTATATGGGACTTTTTCCCATCTTTGTTTTAATACCAAATTATTCATCTTCCTCTGAGGGTATGAGGTTCCCTTTGTGCACAGAAATATGTATCTGAAAGAAGGCTGCAGAGGAGCATGTGCTAACTGGCCAGGATTCAGACAGGGCAGCCCATTGGGAAAAGAGATTTTAGAAGCATGTGGCTCCTGGTCCACCAGACAGCAAGGCATTTACAATGTTTAGTCCTATGGGTGGGTAGACAGAAGGTTGTTGGTGGCAGGGACTCAATTGAAAGGCTCCAGATTTAAAAGCATAAACCTCTTCTACTGCATGTAAAGAGATGGCGTCTCTCAGCCATGCCTGCGGGAGGCTCATTAGCCTTTCTCGGTGACCAGTCTCTGCCAAGGAGGACAGCATCCCACCGAGCAGGGTACTTTCCTTCGGGCCAGTGGGGCATACTGGGGCTCTGGCTTGTCAGACTCAGCCTAGGTAGGTAGCTAAGATATGTGAGAGCAAAGAAGCTGCACAATTGTTATTTATCACAAGCAGGGACACTAGCTATTATTAAGGTTGCCTGACACTTCCCATTAGTAGGCTCTGTTTTCGGTAGCTGATAACTTTGCTAAACTTTCACGGTTGGGACTAAAATTTGGCAGGTTGGATGCCTGCCTCCAGCTGATTATCTTTGGGTATTTTCAGACAAAACCATTCAGCCATTCCTACTAAAGTTAAGGAGAAAATCTGTTTTTTCTGCCAGTAGCATGATGAGGGTTGGGCAATCAGGGCAACAGCACCACTCTGAGAGGGAGAATGAATGGCATCTGCTGCCTCTGCTGTCTTGGCCACCTCAGCCATTGCTGCAGCTCTGGGCATAGAAACTGCTTCTTACACCTCTTGTTTTTGCAAAAATCTACCAGTTTTCTTTGAGATGCACTAATAATTCCTGGCTTAAAAGAAGCTTTCCAACTAAGGTGGGGAGAGTGCAGAAATCCACCCATGTTACAAGCAGAGTTGTGAGTTCTTCATGAGTCGTGTGATTTCAACTGGGTCTGAATGCAGAAGTCTCTGGCCCTCAGCTCTGCTGGGGGACAACATGCCACTCTGATTGCCTGCCTGCTCCATTTTCCACCTTATGAAGCAGCCAACTTGACCTGAGGACAAGAATGAAGCAGTTCATGGTAGGCCTGTTCCTTCCCCATTGCCTGCTGTGTACAGTCCATGTCCTATTCCTTCCCCCATTCATTTTCCATCCCTGCAATACCCAGTCTGGAAGTAAGGAAAAAAGAGTGCAGGTTGAAGAGCCTTTAGACCTGCAGTGGAAGCAAAGGTGAGGGCAGGGGAAGTGAATAAATAATTGCGGATTTAGGAACCAGCAGGCGTTGGGCTTGTGCGAGAAGGATAGAGACACAGAATTGATTCATTACAATGTTGGAGTTTGGGAAAAAGCTGTAAGCTCCACTTGTGGGTGGATCTAGGATTTTGAAAAGGGAGGTGCAGACAGTGTAGTGCATATAACTAGGGACCTACCGAAATTGTGATTGGCCAATCAGAGGGGTGTAAAGGGGAGGTAAGGGGGAGGCCGCCATGCTGTGCTGCAAAAATGATGACCAGCATTGCACCCGGACCATGAAATTAGGGGTCCTGATTTTTGAGTCTGATTCATGGCTCTTTAATTTCTGGGCCAGCCATACTGTGCTAGTTTTTGATATATTGCAGTTTGTGCTGCTTGCGTGTTCCTTATTTTCTGGATGTCGGCTTCTTGAGGGCTTGGGGGGCTGATTTGCAGGAGGTCTGAGCATGCACAGAAGTCAATGGAAGCTGAACTTTCACTATATTCATAATGCTATGGGAAGTAAAGACCTCTGAAAACTCAGGTTCCAGGCATCTCAAGTTCCGGGCCTCCTTCCTTCTAGGGTCAACTACATTATGCTCTTGCTGTCCTTCACTCCGAGCTCTGAAGCGGGGCAGCCAGGACCTTCTCCCTCTCAGCTTGGGCTCTGTGCCGTCCATCTGCTACGCACCCTGTTCTTCCTCTCGGGACTGGTCGTGGGGTTTCTTGTTTCCCTATGGCTCCTTGCAAATCCATTAGCGTTCCCCAAATCTCCCACTGCGTTCTCAAAGTTTTTTGGGCATATTCTTCGGCCCAAAATTCTGTTTGTCCTTGGTCGGTAGGTCTGCCCGAAGCCCCCATATAAACTCTTATATGCCGACCCTTGCTGCAAGCAGTTTCCAGAGGGTCCACCACTTAAGGCATCTCAAACTGAGCATCTCAAATAAGTAGATCATTTAATCATTTACCTTAAACTCACTTTGTCTCAGCTCCTCATCTGTAAAAGGGGGATAAAATTGTCTCACTCCCCAAGAGTCTTGTGGAAATATATTAATTACTGTTTGTGAAGCAGTCAGAGCAACGAGCACTGTAGAAAAGCCCATGTGAGGAAATGAATTATTTTGTCTTTGGAGCATGCTTTGAAAAGTGTGTAGTAAATATGACCTGGGGATGTACATTATACAATAAGTGTTGAACAAAATATTGAAAAGCTGCTCATTAATTGAGCCTTGTCCATCCTGTGCACTGAATGAGTCAGGAATTCTGGGGGAAAAACAATATGTGATTGCATAATTAAAGACTTTATCATATGCCTTTACACTAAAGGGCTGAATTCAAATTGCACAGGCAAAATTTATTTAATTATTTCCCAATTCAGAGTGCTTGCTTTTCTAGGCTTAATATATCCTAATTTATGCATACTTTGTTATGCTGATTAGGTAGTGCTTGAAGAGCAGCCCAAAACAGAGTTCTGTTGTACTAGGTGGTGGACAAACACAAAGTATTTTGTGGCAGGAGATGGATTTCCCATCTCACAAAACTATTCAAGACATTGAAAATTCTTCTTTCTCGAATCAGGTTGAAAAGTTGAAATCTTTAAAGTTTTTACAAAATTGAAACCCAGAAAAAGAAAGGAAAGGAAAAAAGAGGTTCAATCAAAACTTGTTGTTTTGATGAGTTTTAAATATTTCATTTTATTTCTGACCATTTTTCACTTTTAATGTTTTCCCTATTAGTTTCTATTTCAAACCAAACAGACAATTCAAACTTGAAGCCTAGGATTTTAAAAATGTTGAAAGGATTTTTTTTGGTCAAAATTCTCTTGAATTGAACATTTAGTTGCTGCAAAAATGTTTCAGTTTTGATTAATCCATGAATCCTCCCCCCCCGCAAAACTTGGTTGAAAAATTCCTGATCTGCTCTGTAAACTGACCACCTCAGCAGGCCTTTCCCTTTGCATCCCAGTGTTGAAAACATTGCTCTTTGTCTACACCAAAAAATTAACTAGTCACAGAAGCAAAAAGGATACAAACACACTCTTTTTATTTTGCTTTTATTTAGTACTCTTGCTGATTCATTGCCCTTCCTGCATTATTTTGTTTTCTCTCTTTCCATTCCATATCACATCCTGATTTATCCACACCTTTCCTCTTTAATTTAGTGGGTGCTTTTTTTTCATTTCATTTTCTTATTCCCTCCCTCCATTTCTTCTGACCCTTCATTTATTCCCTTTCTCCCAGTCTCTTGGCTTCCTTGTCTCTGGCTCCCTTTCATCCTTTGACACATCTGGAACATGCTCTGCCAAGGCTACTGCAGTCTCTTGACAATGACAAGACTCTGAACTCCTGCTTTTTGGGGAGGGACATCTCAGTGCTTTGTTACTTTTAAGCTGCTTTGGAGATTGTTTGCAGCCTTCTTTTTTCTACTATAAGAGACAGGAGTGTGGGGGAAAACTGATGTTAGTATGTACTAGTGCCACATACGGAAACTCTCTCATTGCCCTGAGGATGCTGGAGTTGTTTTCTGACTCCCTCTAAATGGATGCTCTCAGGTTAAAAATCCTGCACCTGTTTGTCTGCTGTGTAACGCTGTAGCAGGCTCACCTTTCAGAGCTTGGGTTGAGTCCCAGGCTTGAGATGCTGCTGTTTTGATTGGTGGAGCCCATCCACCAATCAGGAGGCAGCAAGAGAAATAAAGTCACGCCTCTTTCCCGAGGGGATGGGGGGACAAGAGCTCCCCCGGACCTGATTGAAGATTGCAATCTGTCAGGTCTGGAAGACTTCAGGAGTGTATAAAAGGAGTTGTGTGCCCAGGATGAGGGGAGATGCAGCGAGGGACTCAAGAAGAGCGGAGCCAAGAAAAGCTGGGGAGCTCTCCCCAAACAGGCAGTAGGCCCAAGACTCCTGAAGCTGCCACTGGAGGAGCAGCCTTGGGAGTGGTGCAAGATTGCTTGGGCTGTTGATGGTGCACAGGGCTGGTGCGCAGAGACCCGGCCCTGGGCGCAGTATGAGACCACATGGGCACATCAAAGCGTGCAGTTTGGTGCACGGAGCCCAGGCTTTGGGAGCTGCAGGTGGCAGCTCGAACCTGCAGCTCTGGAGGGCCAGCAGGCCACACGGTGTGCAGGGCGGCTTATGGGCCTTGGGAGCCATGGCAGGGCAGCTCAGGCATCATTGTGAGTAACCCCAGCAAATGGCTGGGCAGGGAGGTGTGCAAGCAGCACATGAGGGAGTGGAGCCAGGGAGCAGTGGAGGCTGTTTGGGTTAGCCACCTGGCGTAAGGATGGCCTGCCAGAGCCTGAAGGGCCTGGCCTGTGCTAAAAGAGCCCTCGGTGCTGAGCCAGGGCATGGGGAAATAATAGTGCTGCAGCGTGAGGCCCAACACCCAGATGCCAACGGCAGTGATGCAGCTGCTGAGAGGAGCTGAGCCCTTGGTGCTCAGAGTGGGGCACAGGGTGGGGAGGAGCCCAGCAGCGAAGGAGAGGCCTGGAGAGGTGCTCCAGCAGAGGAGACCCCATCAAGCTGTGCCCTGACCACTGCCACCTGCGGGAGTGTGAGTCATTGGGCCCTTGGGTCCCACAGGGGAAAGACATTTGGGGAGGGTAAACCCAGAGAGTAGGCTGGGTGAGCAGCCCCACAGCCTAGTCAAGGCCCTTAGGGGAGGGGCCCCTGGTGCTTCCTGGACACCCCCCAAGGGACCCCGTTGGAAGGAGGACTATCTCTTGCCAGGGGTCAGGCATTATATTAAGGAATAGATGTTATTAAGATTGTTCATGTTTGCACCTTATATTTTGTAATTGAAATGTTGTATTGTGATGTTGTATTGTGTTGATGCTGCTGACATTGTTTTATTGTGATGTGTAACTAGTGTTATTTAGGGTTTGACCTTGGTTATTGGTTAATGTTCACTGTTTAAATATATGTATATGATATTTCATTTATGATTATGTATATTATAACTCAGTAAATTGTATATAGTTAAGAACTTTGGGCTTGGGCTAACTATATAGAGGAAAGAGGGATCTGCTAGAAATTCTGGCATCCCTCTTACAGCACCCTCTCCTGCCTACCCATCCCATCCAATTAAGAATAGGACACACCCTTGGGTGTACCTGGGTTACAACTCCATTTTGAGGCCAGTGTGCAACTCCTTCTGAGGTCAGTGGAGCTGGAGGGATGTAATGAACTGTTGAATCAGACCTTGCATATTTCCAAACAAGTGTCCTTGTCTAGTACACTTGCCAGTAACTTTGACTATTCAACGACAAATTAGGTAGAAGAGCTGCTTTACTTTTGACACTTACACAGTTTGATTTTTATATTTGTCCTAGTTTGGACAGGAAAATAACATTGTTTTTGGTCAGTTTTACTTTCTGTCCTAGCATGAGGGTTGCAATGCATTGCCAATAGTATAGGAGAATGACTGTGGGGGAAAAACAACTTCCACTGGGATTGAAAGTTATTGGCTAATACTAGCAATTAAGTGCAAGAATTAAAGTTTTTTTCCTCCTGTTACCCTTGTTTTCCAGGCTAGGGACAGACATTACACATAAACTGGTTTAAACCTGTAACAGAACATAAGTTCAGGGCACATAAACCAGTTTCAAAACTGGTTTAAGATAAACGTGGTTGAATGTAGTGTCAGACTTAACTGATTTGGGTCAAACTGGTTTATGCAATGTCTGTCCCACACCCCTTCTGGGTTTAAGTTAAACCAGAGTCCCCCAGCATCCCAGCATGCTTTGCAGCCCTGGGCTGGGGTCTCTGTTCCAGAAAACAGGATGGCCCCACCCCTCTGCTCCCTAGCCAGTGCTCCAGGGCAGACTGTAGGCACAGCAGGGACTGCCTGGCTTCCCTCACTGCTCAGAGAGGGATTCCCCCCTCCCTCTCATCTCCTACGTCACGGACCCCAACCCCACAGACCGTACACATGTGGTATGCTACCTAATGCCTAGGTGTCTCTGTGTGCATGTCTCCAATTTCACTGGGACAGGCAGACAGACAAATGTCCACTTAGGGCTTTTTGGAGCTAATCAATAGGTCAGCTGGTTATGTTCCTCCATTTCTTCCTTGTAAAAAGCTGTTTAAAAAAAGCTAGTGAGAGAGGCCTTTGTTTTGTTGATGGGCTGATAAACACTGAGGTATTACTCCCCTGCTGGTTTTATCAGCCCTCTGCTGATTTGCAGCCCTCTCAAGTTTGCAGACAGTATGAAGAAGCAGGAGGCAGATTGAAAAACTCCGTATCATCAACAGATGCATGCACTGCACACCCCCGCTTTGCCTCTGACCGCTTGCCAGGGGCTGGGGGCTGGTAACACTCCCTCCCCTTGAGCAGCAAGTGGGGAAAAGCCTGGCACAGTACAGGCCAGGGTAGGGGTTTAAACCCCTCCCTAATCAGAGTGTGTTGCCAGGGCCTAGCCATGCCTCCCTCAGTTCAGCACTTTGGAAGGGAAGGGAAGGGAGGGCTGCTCTAGCACCCCACAGCTTCTAGTCTGTGCCAGTGCAGGCATGTGCCTGCATTTCTTCAGTCCAGAGGGAATGTGTGTGTGGTTGCAAACTGGTTCAACATAGGCAGGTTAGACTAACCTGCAAAAATTGAATCAATTTAGACGCAAGCTTTTGCAGTGTCTGTCCCTAGCCCCAGTGACCTAAGAACCTGATTTGCAGGTGTGATAGGCATCCTCATTTCTCATTAGATTAGGAAAATCAGGCTCTGCAGCCCAGATTCCCAAAGGTGCTTCAATACCTACCTCTCATGAAAATCAGCCTTTCAGGATCTGGGTGGGTATAAGTGAATATCTCAAGGCCTCACAAGGAGTTGGTGACAGAACCAAGAGTAGAGCCCCCATCTCTTGAGTCCACTTGACCACATGAGCTGGTTGAGTCCCTTGACTACATGCCCCACTTCTGGGATACAGAGAAGTATTATTACTTCTTTTTAATGGGGCAGAAACAGAGGCAAAGAGAATATAATGTGACCTGTTCCAGGTCAGAAAGCAACTTATACCAAAAATGGGAACTGAATTCAGATCTCCTGAGTCATGTGCCTTAAATGTGACCGTGGATGCAAAAAACCAAACAGCCTTTTGTGCCTCTTTGTGATACAGAAATAAGGCCTGTGAGTCTCCTATCTTCAACCCTGTTGTTTTTGTCAAGTCCGTTCTCATCTGGAAGATTCAGGAGCCAGAATTTTCAGCAGGGCTCAGCACCCGCAGCTGGGGCCAGGCTTTCAGAAGAGCTCCGTGTGTTAAATCTGTTTTGAAAATCTGCCTGTAAGTGTTACAATGGGAGCTGCTGAGCATTTGAAAATCTCTGTGCTCTGGCCCTCTGGTCCCTGGAGAATGAGTGTAAAGGATGACATCACCAGTGAAAACTGAGGGGGAGAGATTTTTGCTTATACTCTACACATTTTGTTTTCATTAACGTGTGCTTAATGTTAGTAATTAATGTTTTGGAGAAAGGAAGCCTTTGAACAAACCCTCACTCCTTCAGTTAAGGATGTATACAGTAAACATCCCTGGGATTTGTCATGACTTCTCTAACTGAGCTGGGTAGAGTGAGTATGAGGGTACGAGCAAGCTATCAAGTGGCAAGAGATAGTGTGACTACAGCGTTAGCTACTCTGGCATCTGCCTCTGTGCACTTAAGCTGCCTTCAGGGGTGTAGGTTGTAGCTGTGTTGGTAGGCAGACAAGGTTCTTTGGGTAAATCCAATATCTTTTATGAGACTAACTCAAATAGTTGGAAAAATTCTTCTTAGCAAGCTTTTGGGCACAAGCATGCTTCAACCTGATGATGTTTGTACCCGAAAGCTTGCTAAGAAGAAATTTTCCAACTATTCGAGTTGGTCTAATAAAAGGTATCTGATTTATCCAAAGAACCTTATCTGCCTTAAACTGCCTTGCATTTATCACAAGGTAGCTGGCTTTCATTGAGAGGTGAGCTATCTCACATTTACCACAAGGCCTTCACACATGCAGTTACCATGGAATAGGAGGTGGGCCATAACCTCATACTCTGCTTTATCTCTCTCTATTTCGTGTGTGCCGAAATTCTTAACTTTGCTGAGGCCTGCTGTACAAAGTGTTTTTACTTGGCCTGCTTTTGTTTTCATTGATATTAGGCCATCTTCCAGTGTTCAGCTGCTATAAATGATCCGTATACCAGTACAACTTATTCCTCTTTTCCTGTGGAAACAGGTCTACTGGTTTTCCAACACACAGGTGTTTTATTACTTCTTTTACACTGCCACGGACTGCATATTTTAGCCAGACCAATATAGACAAAGCCTGATCCTTTCAAGGTCAAACAAAATCAGTAAAACTTTAAACAAATAAACTACTCTCAGGTTCCTTTTATGGACCATAAAGAAGCAATAAAGGGCAAGGATCTCATAACTCTGAACTCCTTTGTGACTCACTTTTCACCACCAAAGTATCCTTCTTTTCCAGAATGACTTAGATTAGAAGAACCCAATCTTTAAGAGCTTGCCACCCCAGTTCCAATGTGAGCTAGACTTTCACAGCTGAATTTCTGTGGGGCTTATGACCCTACTTATAAATGCTGTGGCCCCAGTTGGAGCTACGAGCCCTAGTTTGGGTATTTTGGCTGTGCTGGTGTAGCTAAAGCAGTACAACCTCCTTAGTGTGGACACAGTTACATTGGTGTAAAGATGCTTTGTGCCTGTTGAGCTAATTCTGGTATAGGAAGGGAGAGGAGCATAATGGTACAAGCACATTTTTGCTAGTAGAACTACATATGCATTAGTGGTTATGTATCACTAAGTCAATGAAAATTAATTCTTGGGTCCTACCTAGTTATAATGGTACAAAAGTTGCATGCAGAACATGACAGCACAGGCAGAACAGGCAGAACAGACATGCAGAACAGTCTTGCATTGGCACAGTCATGGACAACATAGTCTATTTTAATGGGACAACATAGTCTATTTTAATGGGACTTCTTTAGCTGGCTTACCTCTTATGACCTGGATTGCAAACACCTATGCAGTAGGTTCCTGAAAAAAAAAGTGTCCTTCAAAAGTATCTTTATGATGCAGGAAGAAGTCATCCTTGGCGACAGTGTGAGCTTAGGCTTCCCAGAGAGCATCGTAGGATTAAATGATTAATTTGAAATCAGCATTTTGATCTAATCATGGTAATAAAACAATGGGATTTTAATCATATTAAAAAACACAGCTTTTAAATGATGCCAGATGTGATTAATTATTTTTTTTTTACAGTAATGTAAAATCTGTGTTTGGAGTGTATAATTAGCTAGCAAATTGACCCATTATACACATGAAGACTGTATACATTTGGAATTGAGTTCGTCTCATGCTTCGGCAGGAAAGGTTGAGGAAACATTGCAGGCTTAATTTGGAGTAGTCCTAGCTAGTAAACTGCATTTTGGATTGGGACTCAGGAGTCATGGCTCTCACTCTAAAAGTGACTTTGGTGAAGGCATTTTGTCATGCCATATCTCAGTTTCCCACCTGTAAAAGAAAGCTAACGTTCTTCTCATAATTTTTAGATATTTTGAGACCTGTGGATAAAAAGTTTATATTGCTCATCTTCTAAGGGGCTGTCTCCCAGGGTCACTGGCTTCCTATAATATTTTGCATGGGAAATGTCTTAAAAGAAACTGATTGGAGCCCAGCCTGGTGGTGAGAGGCGGGCAGATCTGGGGATGCACTCCACCTCCCTCTGCCAGGCTGAGCTCCATGGAGCCTGGTGCTGGGCATGGGTAGTGCCCAATGCTGGTCTCAGGTGCAATGGCAGTGGCAGCCTCCTGTCATCTGGTGCAGATCTGGGGGTCCACACCCACGGGAGGAGTCCAGCACAACCCTGCAGCCCTCCCGGAGGTACGGACCCCAAGATCTGTGCCCGGATGACAGGAGGCTGCCGCTGGTGTCTTTCCTGGCACTGGGTGCAGGCTGTGCCCAGTGCCAGTCCCAGTGGTAGCAGCAGCCTCCTGTCATCTGGCGCAGATCTGGGGGCATTCTCACCATTGACAGCACTAAGGCAGACCAACCACTGGGGCAGAAACCATCATGCTGGCTGCGCCTCTCTGAATGTGGGTGGAGGACAAGATGACAAATATGCCAGTGGCCTAACTGTGTGGACAGAGCTGGCCCAACAGACTTACAATGCAGGGAGATTGTGTGCCAGATACTACTGCAGACAAGGCTTGAGAGTCCACCTCCTTTGCCCGCACCCCCCTCCCAGAAATCAGAGCTGGAACAAGATAGGGATCCCTGATGCTGATAACACTAAAAGTCAGCAGCTGCCTAATAAACTGGAGTTCTTGTTCAACAGTGCTGCCAATTAAATTCTTGAGACCTGGGGGGATTTGACATGTAAGTATTAGGCAGGCAAGTCACAGCTCCTTAGTGACAGCTTTAAAATTCATGCTGCATGTGTGTGTATGTGTTCAAATTTGCACTAAAGTACTTTGCTGGCCTAGACTCCCACTCCCTACTTCTGACCTTGCCCTTCCCCTCCATAACCCTTCATATTTTTTGTACCCCTTTCCCTCTCTCATCTTTTTACTGCTGTTTTCTTCCACTGTTACACAGCAAACGTCTTGTTGAGCTCTCTTTTAGTTCCCTAAGTACACTGCTGTCTTCCTGTGAAACTAATGGAAGCCGGGGAGCAGACGCCTTTCCCAGCCTACTCTGCATACACAGCCCACCTCTTCCTCAGCTTTGGCTCTGTTCACAAATGAATCAACAAGGTGCCAGAAACTTTACTTCAGGTCTTGTCTGCAGATTGACTTGCTGGTAGGGATCTTCTCTCAGGATGGCCCAGCCCACCCCTTGAACCCTTTCCCCTCCGAAAGCTGTACCCTCACCCCCATGTGAATTGATGAGCTTCCTTGTTTCTTGACTCCAACTTCACTCAGTCCCGGGAGGGTGTGTTTGAGGCAGCTAGTGCCAGTTTGTTACAACAACTTTTGGCTTGAGACAGGCAGAAACAATGGGCCACGTGAATCCCTGTTTTAACCCCATTAGTCCTTCATTGGTTGGGGTATAAATAGTGTTGCCAAATGAAGCTGATGTGCTTCATTGGGTATAACACACACCATCTGTTGTCCTGCCTGTTGATGTAGGACAGCAGGCAGCACATTCCCTGTGTTCAGAGATACTTTCTGGAGGTTCCCAGGAGCATGTCTCTGTGAAGGGAAAGTCAGGCAGGTAATCTAAGGGCTTGAGGAGACTACTCCTGCATAGGAATTTCCCAGGGTGCACAGGACCAGGCACCTCAGTTCCCAGGAATGGCTGCCCAGGATGGCTGGAGAGTATGGGCAGCTCTGGGCAGCCCACACTCTCGTGCCATGCACAAATAGATACCCGCTGTGAAAAAGCGGCACAAATTATTACTACCTTTCGTTGCAGCCACATTAGAGGTGTCTGTTAGTTCAGAGTCTTAGACACTTTTACTTCTGCAGGATGTCAACTCTGAACCCTAACTTGGGTGAACGTGAACTGTTTCGGGGAGCACCTTTGTCCACCTGCCTGACCCATTCCCTACTCCAATGGCCAGGGAGTTGGCATCCATGTAATCAAGAGTTGCAAGGGGTGAAAATGGGTCTTGCGCTTTGTGTCTATCCAGCCAACATCAACTTTTCTCAGCATGAGGCAAGGGGTTAGTAACTAATTACACTAGCAAAATGAGATTCTTTTCCATATCGTTAGAAATGTATGTATGTGCAAATTGGGGTTGGCAGACAATTTATGATTATTTTGTTAATGTTTCTTCTGTAACAAGCACAATTTCCTGTGATTAATGACTATTTCATCCCTTGAAATTACATTTTTTTTAAAGAAGACACATGCATATTGGGGTTTTTTAGGAAGGGAAAAAAGGGGAATCAGAAGCCACGCCAAGGCATTGGCAGCAACTGTTTGATAATCGTGGGTCCTGCTTCTCCAAAGAGGGAGAATTGCTCTGGGCCAGGGGAATGAATGATGCTGTTTGCTCCCTCTTGCCTTTCCCAGCTAATAACCATTATTGTTAATTATGAACTGATGATTTATCTCAACTATTGATTGATTCGAGTAATTCCTGCTTGTTCACGTTTTGAAAGCAGAAGTGCTGCCAACGGGATAGTGGATTTATTTTTTAAAGCATTTGTTAAGCAAATGTAATGCCAGGGTAAACTGCTGGAGTAGCAAAGCCATGGCCTGAGTTGTTTGTCTGCAGCTCAGCCAGCAGCGCTTGCTTCCTGCCTTGATGTGCTGTCATGCTCCGTCCCAGACCTAGCTACCCTGGGGTGAAGAGGGGGCTTGCCCTCAATGCTCCAGAGAGTGATTTTCGGTAACGATTAGTGCTCATAGTGATGGTGAGATCTCATAGGTCTGAACTGAACTCAGCAACTTATTTCATGTGGACCACTAAGCAGCTGTCCACTAGGGTCTGTAGGAGCCAGAGGACATCAGGGCAATGTAGACTCTTCCATGTCATCTGGTATGTATGTAAGTGCCTAGCATAAGAGTACTTCATGCATTACAAGTAACAGGAACAACATTTGGCTCACTTGCATGTCTGCTCTCATGGGATCCCCATTGATTCACAGGACACACAGGAAGCAGGACCCAGGAAGCTGCTGAGTCTTTGAAGGGGCTTGCAGGGAAGCAGCAGCAGTCTGCTCAGCATTGTCTATCCATGAGTTGAAGTAAGACTCTTTATCTCTTCTCTTGCCTGATACTTTGCCGTGTTGCCCTGAACCAGTGACTGTGACTCAGGTTCTTGTCTTTGGCCTGATGCTCAGCCTTAACAAGGTGAGTAAAACCACCGGGACAATCTGAAGAAATTTATTATCATGAAGAAGCCTTTGTAAAATCAATGCACCTTGTCCCCTTGCAGAGTTCAGGTTTCATACAGGAATGGAGTAGATTGTATTTAAAGAATAATTAGCATTTAAATTCATCTGAGGATCTTAAAGATTGCTGCAAATGTAGGCTTTATGATCATTTTGCAGCCGATGTGAGAGAGACGCAATAAGGAAGTGACTTGTTTATGGTCACACCGCAGACCAGCCACTAAGCTGGGAATAGAACAAGTGGCAAGGATTTCTTAGGGTGATACCTTTTATTGCATCCACTGCAGAGCTGGGATAAAGTTAGATACGCTTTCAGATGCAAGACATCTTTCAGGAGAGCTCATGGATCTTGTGTTCTCAGGCCTGAGGATATTGCCTATCCCCTTTTGCTGTTTATGTCTAGTACCTTTTGCCCCCTGTTCCTTCCATGTGGTTCAGGCTGCCTTTTTTCACACGGCAGTTCCTGCCATCATATATTTTTTCTTCCCCTCCTTTTCAGTTTTTCTATTTTCTTTTGTTTTTACTTCCTACTACACACTTTTTAAAGCTGTCAATATTTCTGACCGTGGCCCTTTTTATTACAGGCCAGAAGGTGATCCTAAAAAATCCACAGAGCTCTTTCACATCTTAAAACAATTCACCAGCACCAAGTTTGGGAGAGATACTTGCTGTGTTTCAGTTCCAGGGAGGGCAGATTGCTTCTGTCTCAGAATCTGATGCAGCTCCGACGCTGCGCGGTTCTCAGCTCCTTCCTCTAGATGGCAGTAGCACCCCAAAGCCTTGACACCCTTCCAGACTGTATCCTTACTGCAAAGGTAGCTGATGAGTGAAGCTGCCCCAGATAAGAAGATTAGCAGAAGGGAACCCCCCCCCCCAATACCTTAAGCTTTATTCTAAAATCCTTTGTTTCTTCTGCTTCCCACCTGTTCTCATCAAGCCTTTTTGCTTCCATTGGCCCCTAAAGCAAAGTGGATGTTCATACACTGCTACTCAGCCCCCAGCGGAGACTTTACCCAACTGTTACTTTGGCTTCAAGAGACACCCAGTTGGAAACCTCGTGGATGGCAGCTGGGTGATGTAGTCAGAGCCTTAGTTCTGGAGGGGATCTGATGGAGCTGAGTTTGAGGGTGAGGCAGTGGCCATTTGCTGTCCATGTGTGACGTGGGTGTTTCCCCAACACTCTAGCAGGCGACTTAAGGGCTCGGTTATTCTAGATGTTAGCACCACTTCTGCTGGAGCTGAACGATCCAAACCTGTTAGCCAAGGTTGTAATGCTGAGCTGGTCCTGCAGGCGTCTGGGGAGTTTGCCTGCTTGCTCATTGTCCTAAGAGTAGGAGATGGGAGAGATGCGAACAGAGTGTGAGAGAGAACAGCTAATGTTAAAAAATCTGCATTTGCTTGTAAGAGATTTGCATGGTAACCGTTAAAAACCTCAGACCCTAAAGCCCCAGGAGGCTGCTTCTCAAGCCCAGTGCCATGTTCCTTCTTACAAAAAAGCCTAGGTTGGGGAGTGCTGCTATGCCTTAGCTCAGGGGTGGGCAAAATGTGGCCCACAGGCCAGATGCGGCCCCCCAGGCCATTCTATCCGGCCCGTGAGGCCCCTCAAAAATTTAGAAAATTAATAATTATCTGCTTCTGGCTGCCTGTCATGTGGCCCTTGATGGCTTGTCAAAACTAAGTAAGCAGCCCTCTGCCCAAAATAATTGCCTACCCCTGCCTTAGCTGTTGGCATGCCCTGCATTCTGGAGGCCTGCACAATTGCTCCCCAGGCTCAGCCCAGCATCTTGGTTCCCCTAAACACCCAGGACCCCTTCCTAACTGAGCTCTGCTCTGCCTGTTACACAGCTTTACACTTCACTTTCCAATTTGTAGCAGCGTTTGCCTGTTTCACAATTACCTGTTTTTTGGTTGGAGTGCATAGAAACAGCCTTTTGCAATAGCCGGGGTGAGGGGGGAGATGTAGAGCTGCAGAGGAAGGATGAGAGTTAGCAGAAGGTGCTGTGATTTCACTATGATTTGAGTAGAACTGGCTGAGCTGGTGCTCTAGGGAAGGCTTGCAGGGACCCTCTCCCATTAGTTCTGCTCCAAGGCAGTTTTAGAATCCTTCTCTTACATAGTCACCAGCGCTACATTGGTTCATAGTTACTCACAGGAGATGATGTGGTGGAGGCTTTTCTAGATCCCAACGGGGGATGTCCTTGACATAGGGACAGGCATTCCTGGTAGAACTGACACTTAGGCATGTCAAGCAGGGATTTTCATAGATTCATAGATTCATAGATTCATAGATTCATAGATTCATAGATGCTAGGGTCGGAAGGGACCTCAATAGATCATCGAGTCCGACCCCCTGCATAAGCAGGAAAGAGTGCTGGGCCTACATTACCCCAGCTAGATACACATCCAACCTTCTCTTGAATACCCCCAGGGTAGGGGAGAGCACCACCTCCCTTGGGAGCCTGTTCCAGACCTTGGCCACTCGAACTGTGAAGAAGTTCCTCCTAATATCCAATCTAAATCTGCTCTCCTCTAGCTTGTGGCCATTATTTCTTGTAACCCCCGGGGGCGCCTTGGTGAATAAATACTCACCAATTCCCTTCTGTGCCCCCCTGACGAACTTATAGGCAGCCACCAGGTCGCCTCTCAACCTTCTCTTGCGGAGGCTGAAAAGGTCCAGTTTCTCTAATCTCTCCTCGTAGGGCTTGGCCTGCAGGCCCTTAACCATACGAGTGGCCCTTCTCTGGACCCTCTCCAGGTTATCCGCATCCTTCTTGAAGTGCGGCGCCCAGAATTGCACGCAGTACTCCAGCTGCGGTCTGACCAGCGCCCGATAGAGGGGAAGTATCACCTCCTTGGACCTATTTGTCATGCATCTGCTGATGCACGATAAAGTGCCATTGGCTTTTCTGATGGTTTCGTCACACTGCCGACTCATGTTCATCTTGGAGTCCACTAGGACTCCAAGATCCCTTTCCACTTCCGTGCCACCCAGCAGGATGAAAGAAGGGGAAATGGCTCTAAGTCTTAGGCTAGGGACAGACATTCAAAAAGCCTGAGCCTGAATTGATTCAATCTTTCAAGGTTGGTCTAACCTGGCTAGGCTGAACCAGCTTGTAACTGTACAGACATCCCAGAAATGCAGGCACATGCCTGCAGTGGCTCAGCTAGAAACCAGGGGCACTAGAGCAGCCCTCCCTTCCCTTATACATACTGAGCTAAGGGGGTGTGGCCAGGCTCCAGCAGGATGCTCTGATTAGGGAGGGGTTTCCTCCCCTCAGCCAGCAGGGATGTACACAGCATTTACTTGTACAGCAGGGAGTTACAGAGCATTTATTGGCTCATCAAAAAAAGAAATGCCTCTCTCATTAGTTCAAGCCTTCTTAAACAATGTTTTTCCATGGAAGGAATGGAAGGACATTATCAGCTACCTGTTGATTAGCTCCAAAAAGCCCTAACTGGACACTGTCCTGTCTGCCTTTGTTCTGTCTGCCTTACACAGACACCTCTCTAGCTAACATACCACATGCTGTCTACAGCTTGAGCTGCTGTTTTGTCTTGCTTGTTTCCCAGATACCACACCTAGCCTGGATCTCTGTACGCACAGCGATATCTAGTGGCTGAATAATATACTGCAAATAATCTTATTATCACAAAGCTCACTGATTATTATTGTTTATATTGCAGCAGTGCTGATGAGTCCCAGATGGATCACTGTGCTGGGCAGGGCAAAAAAGCAGTTTCTGCTTCAAGGAGCATACAGTCAAAGGATATGAACCAGTGGCAAGAGGTGGATACAGACAGAGGGGGAAGCATGAAGCTATAGAAGGGTAAGTGAAATTGTTTGGCACCTTGGAAGCCTTAAACGTCATTCAAGGCAGACAGAGCCCAATTCATCCATTGACTGGAAGGGATTTACACTGCGAATCATTTAGCCCAGCAACTAAATAATCTTGACTCTGGAAATATACTGGAATCACAATTTTTCTAAGAGGCCTCCAATTGTAGAACTACCTAATCAAGTTAATGTGCAATTATTAATTAACTACTTATAGGATCGGTACTTTTTCATTAAAGTAAATAATAATCTACTGCCTTTTTTCACTGGAATGAACTGAGATGTGTTTGCTTCATTCAGGGATAATAAGGAAGAAAACTTATGAAGCAAATGGTGACCTTTTTGGTTAAAGTATTTCCTGTCCCTGGTAGAATTTGGTGCTGCAGGTAGGTTGTCTTTCAGGCAGAGCAGGTGAACACCACCCACACGTTAGCTGTGCTGCAGAAAATCTCAGTGCTATTGGGAGGCCGGAGGATGTATTGTGCTGGGGCAGCTTGGCACTGGTCAAGGCTTTCCTGGCTGGAGCTGACAGATGAATTAGAACTGGAGGGGGCAGGTTTTGGGATTGGCCAAAGTCTTCTGTGCCTAAGTTTTGGTTGGGGACCTGATTGCTGGTGGCAGGGAGTTGATACTGTTTGGTGGTGGTTGAGTGGTCTCTGTGACATGAGCTAGTGGGTCTCAGTGGATGAGTGCATTGCCAAAGTACTTACTAAACTAGGTCCTAATTGATTCCCTTGTGTGCATCCAATGTCCTCCTAGACCTCCTATGTCTCTTACGAAGGATGGAAGGCAGGAAACACCACTAAGAAGGAGTATTCTGCACTGGTCTGCACCCTTAGGGAGTGAAGTAGGAAAGCCAAGGCTGCAGCTAAACTCAAACTGGCTACACGAATCAAGGACAATAAAAAGTCCTTCTTCAGATATGTGGGGAGTCAAAAGAAAAACAAGGGCAACATTGGACCCTTGCTAAACCAATTGGAACAGCTGACTACTGACACCCAGGAAAAAGCCAATCTGCTTAATAATGACTTTGTGTCATTTTTTCACCAGCCGAAAGAGACCACCCTGCCTAACATGATGCAGGATGACCAGGGTGAGGGTGAGTATATGCCCACTGTTGGCATAGATCTTGTGAAGGAGCACCTTGAGAGGCTGGACCACCACAAATCAGCTGATCTGGATAGATTGCACCCACGAGTGCTAAAGGAACTGGCAGACATCATAGCACAGCCACTGGCAAGGATATTCAAGAACTTGTGGTGCTTGGGTGAAGTACCTGAAGATTGGAAGGGGGCCAATATGGTGCCTATCTTCAAGAAAGGGAGGAAAGAAGACCCGGGAAACTAAAGGCCAATCAGTTTGACTTCAACCCCTGGGAAGATCTTGGAAAAC
The DNA here is from genome assembly GCF_052110815.1 of Crocodylus siamensis. Lineage (NCBI taxonomy): Eukaryota > Metazoa > Chordata > Crocodylia > Crocodylidae > Crocodylus > Crocodylus siamensis. Next base: position 10,704,408 of record NC_143401.1, read on the forward strand.
ATTATCAAAGAAACCATTCTTGACAGGCTAACAGAAGGCAACATTCTGAGGGACAGCCAGCACGGGTTTGTTGCAGGTAGGTCTTGCCTGACCAATCTCATTTCCATCTATGACCAGGTGACGTATCACCTGGACAAAAGGGAAGAGGTTGATATCATATATTTGGACTTTAAAAAAGCTTTTGACCTGGTGTCTCACGATGTCGTCATGGAAAAATTGGGCAACTGTGGCCTCAGCTACACCACAGTCTGACGGCTGGGGAATTGACTCGGAGGTCAGACCCAGAGAGTGGTAGTTGACAGAACCAAATTAATGTGGCACTCAGTGACCAGCGGTGTCCCCCAAGGCTCCATTCTCAGACCTGTACTCTTTAATGTCTTTATAAACAATCTGGACTCTGGTCAGAAGTGGACTGGCTAAATTTGCTGACAACACCAAACTTTGGGGAAGAGTCTCCACACTTGAGGATAGGCTGGTGATCCAGGGCAACCTTGATAGGCTTGCAAGGTGGGCGGATGAAAACCTGATGGCATTTAATATGGAGAAATGCAAGGTGCTCCACCTCGGGAGTGGGGGGAACCTGCATCACACTTATAGGCTTGGCAATGCTATGCTTGCTAGCACCATGACCAAAAGAGACTTGGGGGTCAGGATTGACCACAAGATGAATATGAGCCATCATTGTGATACTGTAGCTGGCAAAGAGAACAAAACTCTGGCTTGCATTTACTGTTACATCTTGAGCAAGGCCCAGGATGTCATCCTTGTGCTATATGCGGCCTTGGTGAGGCTGCAGCTGGAGTACTGAATCCGATTCTGGTCTCCACAATTCAGGAAGGATGTGGAGAAGCTTGAAAGAGTCCCTCAGAGAGCAATGTGTATGATCAGAGGGCAAGAGGACAGGCCTTATGAAGAGAGGCTGCTAGCTATTGGACCTTTCAGCCTGGAGAAGCGCAGGCTCAGGAGTGACTTGGTGGCAGTCTATAAGTATATCAGGGGTGTGCATCAGGATCTGGGGGAATGCCCATTCACCAGAGCACCCCAGGGGATGACAAGGTCCAATGGTCACAAACTCCTGCAAGACCATTTTAGGCTGGAAATATGGAAAAACTTTTTTATTGTCCAAGCCCCCAAGGCCTGGAACAGACTTTCCCCAGAGGTGGTGCAGGCACCTACTCTGGACACTTTCAAGAAACATTTGGATGCTTATCTTGCTGGGATCCTTTGACCCTAGCTGACTTTCTGCCCCTTGGGCAGGGGGCTGGACCCAATGATCATACGAGGTCCCTTCCAGCCCTAATGTCTATGGAATCAAAGGAAGGGGCTATGGATGGATTGAGGTTTCACAAGGGCAGGGCTGAGACATGCTGACTAGGGATTTAAGAAGTGAGTTTTCTCTGTAACTATCTGCTCAGGGGTGAGAGGTCTCTGCCCCCGGCTTCATCAGAGCAGAGTACAGGTTGAGCAGTGTGAGAGTCAGGGGCTCCATCTTGAAGAAGCCGTCCCTGGGAATGTTGTGAGTGATTCATGGTAATAGGCATGTGAAAGGTCATTAGACCAGAAAGTGTATTGCCAGGATGGAAGACAAACTATGAAGGGCGAGGTAATGATGGAGCGCCCTCTATGCACAGGCACCAACTCCTTTATATCCCACAACCCATTGCTGGGTTCAATCCTGGCAGCTCATTCACTGGCCCCTCTTCCTTCCCAGCAGGCTGCTCTCTAGGCATGGGGTTGTACCCACTGGCAAAGGTATCTCCATTGATGGCCAGGGGTCTAGTATATCTAAAGCCATCAGGGCTTGGGGCCAGTTCTCAAGATTTTGAATTTACTCTTCACTCTGCAGGATTAAAAGTCCTTTGCTCCCACTACTGACCTCAGCAAACCTGGTGCCAAAAAACAAGAATGCTTAACACTCCCAGGCCAAAATTTTGCAAATAACTAGTGACTTTTGAGTGCTCTGCTTAACACAACTCCCCTTGGAGTGCGGTATGGGTTTTGTTAAAGGGCTGAGTGCTGGCCCTCTGAAATCAGGCCCCTTTGTGGCCTCTAAAATCAGAAAAGGTCAAGGACCCATGCCAAGTTTAGCTGTCCAGTGTGGCTTAGGCACATTAGTATCTGTAGTCAGCAGCACACTGGAGTGATGCGTCTGACATCAGATTGAGTGCCTGTGATTCCCTTGCCTAAATGATCACATAGTTGGGTTGACTGAAGGTGGCCTGTGGTATGAAGCTGGAGCAAGGCTCACACTCATTTGGCCAGATCTGTAGCTAGATGTCCTAACCATGGTGCCACAGCCCTGCAAAGTGCTTAAAGTAAAGCTCCCCACATCACCAGCCATTTAAAAAAAGTTCCTGGTTGTAATCCTCCCCACAGTGTGGGGAAGCAGCAGGCAACCCTGCTCACATGAAAACAGACAGAGGCACAAAGAGGTGAATTGCACGAAGCCAACAGGAAATGTGACCACTCCCGGACCAGGGCACAAATCTGCTGGCTCTGAGCCCTGTGTGCCCATACTTCAATCTGCCCCCCTTTTCTGCCTGGCTCAAGGCATCTGTGCTGCTCAGTGCTGGGGGAACTCTAAAGTTAGATAAGAAACTTTGAATTGTTTTAAGTGGTAAAAATAAAAAAGACACCAGGCATAATGCAGTAGGAGTAGGAATAACGTGTTCATTGCACAAGGTGCTTTACCAAGCAAGAATGAGGGCTGACGCTAGAGTGGTTTTATCTTCATGTGATTGCGAATGAGTGGGATGAGCTGTCAACTCACGATGTAAACCTGGGGCCAGGCTTGCTGGTGCCCTGTACCCATTTCATCAGTTACCCTAGTGCCGAGTGGGTGTGAAATGCTGCTGAAGAGTGGGGATTTATACTCCCTTTCCACAAGTATAGATGACAACACAAGATGCAGCTCTGGTGTCTTGGCTGCAGGCCTAAAGGCAGACTGCAGGCTGTGTGGGACAGGACCATGGGTCTGTCCAACACCTGCCTAGGGTCTAGGTCCTGATGGCAGCTGTTGGATCATCAGTTAACAGGTCCGTGCTGATTTGATCTCATTCACTCTCATTGCTTTCAGTGGGGATATACAAGATATAATTAAGGGCCTAATTTGCCCGTGAGTAAAAGTTCCTGCCCTGCACTGAGTGGCTGCATTAGAAGGTCCCCAGAGAGCTAGCACCTGTGTTTTGGATGTAAACCATGGAGGACTGTTGGCAGCACCACCTCTCTGGTCTGGCTTCAGGCTAGCAGCCTCCTTATCCCCTCAGTTCTAGGGCTGGCTGTCTACTCGCATTCTCCACCATGTGCAAGCAGCTGCTTTGCTGCTTCCTGAGCCCAGAAAGGACTTGCTGTCATGCCCAGAGTTTCTGTGCATGGCAGAATGTCGGAAGAAAACAGTGGTACTGCCTGCTACAGGCTCCACTTTCCAGAGGCTTTGCAGTTTTTTTCTGCTACTGAAGCCCATCTCTTACTTGCAGCTCTGCCCTTCACAGGCATCATCTAATGTCCTTTCTGTCAATCCCAGCTTGGTCTGATGATTGAGCAGGGCTGGCTGGTCCTATAGACCTCCCAGTTACAGGGGTAGACCACCCAGTTACAGAGTTGCTTTCTCATTGTACAGCAAGGCCCCTTTGGCAGGGTAAAAATGCCCCCAGGTAGGTCTAAGCAGTGAAGGTAGCTTAAACCTGTTATAAGGCACCTTTATTGCTTCTAGAAGGTCTTGATGCCCATGAGAATTAGTCCTCAAGCATAAGGACACCAGATCCTCATGAGATTTTAGAATCCTTGGCCAAGGAGTGTCTCTGTTCTGAGCCGGGCCTGAGACTGGGGCTTATGGACACTATTGCAGTATGAATAATAACTTGAGGAGAGCACAGGTTAGTCCCTCTTTTTTTCTCTTATGTATAGAAGCTAAATGGTATCTCTGAGGCCACAGCCTGCACAGTAGAGGGCAGGAACAAGCTCTGAGGGCATCTGCAGCCATGGTAAAATTACTGTTGTCCATGAGCAGGGACTCCTCTCAGACAGAAGCAATGAAGCTGGCCAAACTCCATCTGCAGCTAGAGTACTGCATCCAGTTCTGGGCTCCGCAATTCAAGAAGGATGTGGAGAAGCTTGAGAGAGTCCAGAGGAGAGCCATGTGCATGATCAGAGGGCAAGAGAATAGGCCTTATGAAGAGAGGCTGAGAGCCATGGGACTCTTCAGCCTGGAAAAGCGCAGGCTAAGGGGGGACCTGGTGGCTGCTGTTAAGTACAGAAGGGGTGTGCATCAGGATCTGGGAGAATATTTGTTCACCAGAGCGCCCCAAGGAAAAACAAGGACCAGTGGTCATAAACTCCTATAAGACCATTTTAGGCTGGACATAAGAAAAAATTTCTTTACGGTCCGAGCCCCCGAGACTTGGAATAGATTTCCTTCAGAAATGGTGCAGGCGCCTACTCTGGGCTCATTCAAGAAACGCTTGGATGCTTATCTTGCTGGGATCCTTTGACCCTGGCTGACTTCCTGCCCCTGGGGCAGGGGGATGGACCTGATGATCTTTGAGGTCCTTTCCAGCCCTAACATCTATGAAATCTTTGGAAATGAAATGAGGCCTCAGGATCAGTTGATTTACTTTTTGTTAGACGTGCATGAATTTTAAAATGGAAACAAATGCTTTGTGCTTAAGGCCCTGCTTTCCATAATCTGGGGTTTATCCTCAAATCCTTATTTAGTGCTTTTAAGGTGCCGGACAATCCTGTAAATTCCATTTTATTCAGGCCCCTTTATCTAAAAGCACTCTCATGCCTGACACTCCCCACCTCAGGGGACCATATCTTCTCAAGAGTCAATCAAATGACTTGGGTGGTTTTCCTTCTTTTAAAGACTCAGACAAAGTCTTTTTGAGCCTTCAGAGCTCCCTCAGATTTTTCTACTTTGAATTGTTTCACTGTCATATATTTAAAAAAAAGGAAGAGAAAAAGATTCAACGGCAAACGGAGAGTTGATGAGTTCTGATCCTCTGCCAATGGGAGAAAGAAAAGAAGCTTCATTCAATACAAATGAGAGGAAAAAGGCAGGCTGCAGAAGGCTCCCATTGTGCTGTTATCTACTATCTGTCTTCACACTTCTTCCCCATCAGAGTCCTGTGTGAGCACTCCGCACACGTTACTGGGTTTAACCCCACCGCATCCTGGGGAAGAAGGAAGTTTCTTGTACAGATGTGATATTGAGGCACAGTGTAGGGGAAGGGTGACTGTTTAAGCCAAGATCATGTAGGGAGTTTGGGGCAAGCCAGCAGTATAGTGCAAATCTCTGGAGGTCCTTCAGTGCCTTAAACACAAACTCATCCTTCTTCCACTGTACCCTGCACATATCAGGGCTTCTTCTTAGTCAAATTTATTCATATTTATTGGACATAACCCAATGAGACTTGTTTCCATTTCAGGTGCAAGCTGTGTACACAACTTCCTTAGGCCATTTGGAAATCCTAGTTTAATAAGCAGTGCAGGTTTATTTAATAAAGAGGAATGAGTGTCTTTACTGCAGAGCCTGCCCTGCCTCCTACTTGGGTGTTGCTCCTAACTTGCCTCCCCCACCCATTCTTCAAGCCCTGGCTCCAGACGTAACTGCTGTTTCAGCCCAGGCTAGCTGGCTTGGCTGGGGACTGGATTAGAGCCTGTATTCTATTTTCACTTGGGCAAATACAAGCTAACTAGTGCTGGTAGTCCACCAGTGTTGTTCTGCAATTCCCCTCCAGGCACGCAGAAGGACAGACAAATTCTCCCACAGTTTTTTGGAACAGGATCATAGAGCGGCTCCACTTCATGCAGCACAGAGAGCCATGGGAGATGCTCCTCAAGTACTAGAGACACACAGGAGTGAGTGTAGTAATACTGAGGACTCAATGACTTAAACATGACTTTGCAGTACAGTTATCAGATACAGATCACTTGTATACCTTTGCTCTGAGGACACCCTCATGTTCAATGTTACCATCTACCTAACATTGATCCACAGCTCTTGAGACTCAGGGTGGATCCTCAGCTGCTGTATATCGGCATAGCTCCAGTGAACCAGGGCTGGGTTGCTATATACCACCCTATGCTCTGTGTCCTTACATTGCTCTCAGTACATCCCCATATGTCATAGAAACATAGAACGTTAGGTGTGGAAGGGACATCAGGAGGTCATCTAGCCAACACCATGCTCAAAGCAGAACCATCCCTGACTAGATCATCCCAGCCAAAGTTTTGTCTAGTCGGGTCTTGAAAACCTCCAAGGATGGAGCTTCCACCTCACCTGTTCAGTGTTTTACTACCCACTTAGTGAGTTTTTTTCCCCTAATATCTAACTTAAATGTCCCTTGCTGCAACTTGAGACCATTGCTCTTTGTTCTGCCATCTGCCACCACTGAGAACAGTCTAGCTTCATCCTCTTTCAAACCTCCTTTCAGCTATTAAGTCCCCTCTCAGTCTCCTCTTCTCTAGACTAAATAAACCCAGTTGTGTCCCAGCCCCATTTTTCTTGCCTTCCGCTGGACTCTCTCCAGTTCGTCCGCATCTTTTCTGTAGTGGGGCCCCAAATCTGAACACAGTACCCCAGATGTGGCCTCACCAGTGCTGAATAGAGGGGAAGAATCACTTCCCTGGATCTACTGGCAACGCTCCTACCAATGCAGCCCAGTATGCTGTTAGTTTTCCTGGCAACAAGGGCACACTGGTGGCTCATATTCAGCTTATTGTCCGCTGTAACCCCCAGGTCATTTTCTGCAGAGCTGCTGCCCAGCCAGTCAGCCCCTGGTCTCTACTGGTGCATGGGATTGCTCCATCCTAAGTGCAGGACTTTGCACTTGTCCTTGTTGAACCTCATGAGATTACTTTTGGCCCAATTTTCCAATTTGTCTAGGTCACTGAATTCTAGCCCTACCCTCCAGCATATCTGCCACTCTCCCCATCTTGGTGTCATCTGCAGACTGGCTGAGGGTGCACTCTATGCCATCTTCCAGGTCATTGATGAAGACACTGAACAAAGCTGTCCCCAGGACTGACCCCTGGGGCACTACCAGCTGCCAACTAGACATCGAGCCATTGATTACTACTTTGAGCCTGTTGCTCCAGCCAGTTTTCTATACACCTTATAGTCCATTCATCCAGCCGGTACTTCCTTAGCTTGCCTGCGAGAATGTTGTGGAAGATCATATCAAAAGGCTTGCTAAAATCAAGATACACCACATCCACTGGTCTCCACAGAGCCAGTCACCTCATCACAGAAGGCATCGTAGAAGGCCACTGAATGCATACACTTGCAGGACTCCGGCTCATTTTATACTGCACCCATTACTTTTCATCTTGCATTTGAGATTAAAATCCAACTCTGTGTTTGAAAACATATTGGGACTTTTATGGAACAAATGTTTTATGGTAGAACAAAACACAAAGTCTCTCAGAAGGCAGTTAGAAAATGCTTTTAAGTCAATAGATTACTTCAGAGCTTATGGTATTAAAAATCACCAAAGAGAATTTACAAATAAAGCCTTTTCTTTTTTTCTTTTATTCTCCCCCTGTCAATGCTTTTACTGCAAGTGCCAGAAACATTAAAACTATGCCACAGGGCTTCATTCACAAGCTCCAGGCCAGATACACCCCTGCTACTATTCTGCTCTTGTAGCAGGGATGAATTTCATCCTGTAAAGTTCAGGAAGACTCTCTAATTCAGAAGCCTGGTACCTGAGATATGGAGTCACTGCTCTCAAACACTCCTAATGATCTACTGTGGGTTACAAATACCCTTTGAAGAGGGATGTCTCCTTGACAGCCTGCATGGAGAAGCTGAGGAATGAGTAGACAGAGGAGGTTGAATTCCCCTCATCTCCTGGTGCTCCTTGCTGATCAGCTGGGAGACACTGTGGCAGGACAGGGGACTAGGGCTGCACTGAGTACTTCGTTAATGCTGGTTCTGATTTCATTTATACATCAATGCCAGTCTGGCTTCAGCAGCATCACTCTGGACTGACATTGGAAACCAAGGGATCAGACTCAGGCCTTTCCTCTTTTGGATTTTCAAGCAACTTCCCCTGGCACTAAATTGTCTATCAGCACTTGTCTCATTCCCCTCTGCCTTGGACTGGTGTCTGAGTTACACAGCCAAAGTATCCCATGTAGCAGTCGCAGCTTGGGGAGGCCCAATGGAATGGCAGTAATGTGAGGGGGCACGACAGCAGGGCAGGAGCACGTGGAGGATCTTGGGGCTTGCGTCAAAGCCCATTAAAGGCCCAGTTAGCTTTGGAGGCCTTAACTGTAGGAGGCTTGCATACCATGTGCCCACACTGTGCCCAAGCCCAGCTGGCTTTCATGTTCAGACAAATAAGTGTGGGAACACAGAACTGTTTGGCTTATTTGATGCATAAGGAGGCTCCCTGGAGAGCAAGGCAACTTGGTGCTGTAAGATAAGGTGAGAAAAGGCAAGCCTTCTGCACAGGAAGCTTGACCTGGCCAGTGGTGGAGTGGCTGCTGGGAAGCCCAAAGCCTGGTGCAGAGCTGCTCATGCAGGGGAAGGGGCATGCCTTCACCCAGCTCCTTAGGGCAGGAGTGTGGCCAGGTAATGGCCAGCTCGGAACAAGAACAGCCTAGAAGTCGTCCACAGCTGGAGCACCAGACCCTTTAGTGCACCTCTTTCCCAGGCCACGTGGGGTGTCTTTCCCTTCACCTACCTTGTCCCTTCAAAAAGCCCTGTAATGGCCCACGAGCTTTCATCTCCCTCCTCCTTCTCCTCTTCAATTGTTCATTCTTTAATCTGCATTATCAAGCCACGGCAGAGGGAATACAGCATTTATGTATGCGTGTTTCAACAGGAAATAAAGCAAAATATCAGCTGTGAATTTGGCATCTTGGCCAATATAAAGTTGTAAAGCCGTGCCAGGAATGGAGCTGTTAGTGCAAGGAATGACCCTGCTGGGAGAAGGCAGAGCTATATATATTTCTTGAAAAGGTGATCTCTGAAGGGAAAAAAAAAAAATAATGGATTAGTGGCCTTTTGTGCTTCTTTATACCAGGAAGGGGTTTAACAGTCTTTTGATTTTTTTTTTTTTAAAGCTTATTCTGCTGTTTAGGATCCAGGTGTTTTCTGTCTCAGTTTTGTCCCAAAAAATCTCTTCGGCTGACTGAAAAATGTACAACTGTATGACAGTGTGGGGAACCCAGGGTGTGAGACCTGTTAACTTAAGAGGCAAAGAGAGCCATGTTAAAGCTGTTTAAAAAATTGAGTTCAAGGGGTGTTGACAAAAAGTAACAAACACCTCATTAACCTTGGGGCTGCAAAAGTCCTCCTCTTCTGGTTAAAAATTGAACAGCGCTGCACTGAATTCAGCTATAGAATTTGGAAAACTCACAGGCCTCGGTGCTGGTTTCTTCAAGAACACTCCCAGCAAATCTGGAGGCATGACAGTCGATTTTCCTGACACATAGGATAACAAAACAAAACAAGCTATTAAAACAATTGCCCCCACATCTGCAAATATTTTGTTGTTACTGGAGGAAAAAAAATAAATGTCACAGTGCCTCCATAAAAAAGAAAGAAGGGCATAAAATCTTTTTTCTTTCTGTCAGGTCAATTCTAAATAACGAAGGGTTAGCCCCAGAGCAGAGCTACAGAAGCTGTTTTCACATCCCTATTGATCTTGAGGATTCAGATCTGCCAGCTCCAGCAGCAGATTGCGGGAGATTTTGGCCATGTCCAAAGTAAAGCCTGAATGTGGGGCACTTTTGCAATTCTGGATGCTATCCGAGGCTAAAATCAGAAGTAGATTTGAATACAGGGATTTAAATGTTTCTCTGTATTCACATACATCCCCTCCACAGTAGAAAAAATGCAAAGTGGTTCTCAGGTCTCCAGTTCAAGCCTCCTCGTGCTTGAGAGTCAGTTTGGGAGGGTAAAAGGCAGAGAGCCCTACTGAGACAAGAGACCTTGGAGAGGTAGACAGGAGGGAGGCGCTCAGGGTGAGGGGGTGTGTGAAAAGACAAGACACCTTTAGGGCTCTGTTAGTAATAAGGAGAAACTCCCACAACAGGGGCTGAATTTGGATGACAGCCCAGCCTGTGCTGCATAGGGAAGAGGGTGGGTGCCTTCCTTGGGTACAGAGGCGGGCAGGGATGTTCACAAATGAAGTACTGCCCACCAGCCGGGGGAAGATGAGGAGGAATCCAAGAATGTCAGTTTTAAAAAGCATTGAGTGAGGTTGTAAATGTCTCACTGAGACGCATGCAGCAGCATCATCCATCACCTTAAATAAAGCTTTTGCCTAGAGCAAGTCTGTCTCCTTCCAAATGAGGGAAACTTGGCAGGGCTGGGAATCCAGCCAGTTGCAGGCTCTGAGCCCAGTTTGGGTAGAAAGCTACCTAAGGCCAAATCCCAGGCACTGGCTAGCACTTTTTAGAACTGCTTCCTTGACAGCTGGGGATGGGCCCTGCCCAGCACTGCTAAGTCCTGGGATCAGTGGGAGATAAGGCTGCCTAGCACCTCACAGTGTCGGTCCCTTTACATGGGACATTTGCTGCATAAAAAGATACATGGCTAAACTGCAGAGACGTTTTGCTTAAGAGAAGGGTCCTCATGTAAGCTTTCACCTCGCCTTGGAGGTTGTTGGGTGGGGGGCTCTGTGTGGTGGTCCTTAAAAGGCTGGCAACAATGAACAGAGATCAAGCAGAGATACCATGGGCTTTTTGGAGTTTTTTTTGAACAGATGAAAAATCTGCGCTGTAGCTTTTCCTAGAGATGCCAATCCCAAGCCAGCTGTCAGGTAGGCCTTGGCAGGGCGCTAGGGAATCAGGAGAGGAAAAACCTGTGGCAGGTCACTTGCCTCATTGAAAATGTAACAGTGGAAATCTGGGTTAGACCACATGTCCTGACCAGCAGGCATGGCGAATCCTAGCTGAGAAGCAGTTGTGGGGTGGAGGTGCCCTGTAGTGTTCAGCAAGAATCTGCCTGCTCCTAGTCCTGTGTTTCATAAGGGCTTTCTCAGCACCTTCCCTTTGCCACCCTGCACAGAGCCAGTGCTGCTGTTCCAGGCTGGGGAATAATGCTCTGATCTTCACTTGGGTTCCCTGTTGAGATGGTGTGTAGGCATGTCATTAGCCAGCATCTCTGGTAACAAGAGCCTCCACTTGAGAGAGGAAGCAGCACCATTGCTCTGCCCTGGTAGGATCCTGCAAACCTTTGTGCCAGCAATCATTTACTTACTTAAGTACTTTTTTCTTCCAGTGAGATTGCTCACCTGAGGACACGGCAGGGCTGGGGCCCTTGATTTCTTGTGGCTGTTTTACAGCAAAACATGGAGAAGCTGAGTGGCAGAATCAGCCCTAGCTGTGGCCAGTCTTGGGGCATGGGAAATAACCTTTCTGTTTGCGGGCCACAGCCATTATTACTCATGCTCATTTAACTCCTTCCTTCTAGTTGGGTCAGTTGTATTGCTGATGCCCACAGTGGGTGAGGCCAGCTGAGTATTTCAGCATGTGCGGGGAGGGGTCGGTTTGGGTAAAAATGTCAGTTGAGGTCCAGGAGCTTGCTCTGTTTCTAGAGATGATGTGAATGATGCAGCTCCCTGATGGACCAGCTGCAGTGTGCTAGGTACTGCACTCTCCCTGTTTCCATGTTGGTAAGGAGCAACCTCAGGGAACAGCTGGTGTGAAGCTAGACCCAGTACTGAAGGCTTGGGGAAGGCAGCCTTTCTTTCCTGATGGGGCTGCTGGTGTGCCATCTTTCAGGGAGGCGCTGCACTGAAGTCCCTATGACTTATGATAAATCCCTTTTCTTCACCCCCAGGCACAAGGGGATTAAATCTTGGTTTATGAGTTATCAATTACTATGCTCTCTGGGCTCTTTGATGCCTACTTTGATGCATACACAAGCCAACCTGGGTGGTCAGCAACGCTTTCATGCTCTAGGAAACTTAAGATCCTCTGCAGTGCCACAGTGCTAGGTTTTGTGGTTTGTTTAATCATCTAGGGGGTAGAGATGCCTTGATGACCTCTGCTATTAGCTACTATGGTGCATTTCCATGAGGGTGAGCATAGGCAGCAGATACTGCTGGAGCACAGTCAGGACACAACAGTATTAAGCAGAGCCAGAATAATGCCTCCCTTCCTACAAAAGAGAATCTTTCTCCTGCATGACATTGAGACTATGTCACTGAAATACCTACTGTTAGTGTTATCCTCTGGTCCTGTCCTTTGTAAACATTGGAAGTGCCCTAATAAAATCCCATGGCATTGCTTTTCATTTGAAATCCTGGCTGCTGCCCGGAAGAGTTCCTTGTCAATATTGGAGCCTCATCTCGTATTGAAACTGATGAGAGACAAGCTCTGCGTCATGGAGTCTTGATTTAGACCCTGGATGGAGAGCTGGGCAAAGGCTTTCTAAAGTGCGGTATCATGCCAAGCACCCTGTAGACTCTCTCTTGGATTCTTCTTCAACCTTGCTTTTTATTATCTACCTCTGCACATCAGAAAATGTCAAGTCATCACTTGAGGAATCACAATCTGAGTAGCACCGGACTTTAAAAGGGTGCTTTGTCTGTAACTTGTATTTGGATAACTCTCTGCTTCTCGAGAGCTGATAGCAAAAGAAATGCCCAGGAGGCTTGAAGCTTCATGTATAAATGTATTCTGGATCCTCCTTTTCTTCCCCAGTGATAGCGAAGTCCTAGCAAAGGATCTCACACCAGTCAGAATGCTTGAATGAGTCACTGCCGCAAAGGGAATTAGATGGTGTCAGCACTTTGGCATCACCGTCTGTGTGCCATCCTCCTGCACCTGCAAGACGGTGAGTCCAGAGCCATGAATAATATAGTTTGTGGGTGCCAGGCAACTTCTGGTATTAGGGCTTTAGAACTGGACTGCTACTCCTCAAACTAAGGGAGCTTCACCATTAGTAATGCTTCTCTTAGAGCCTTTCTGAACCTTCAGCCACTGTAAAGCATCTCAGTGATGTACATCTGACACCTCACTTCCCCCAGTGTAGCTGCTGCATGCAGAATAACTGAGGGATGCCAGCAGGACAGTATACAGCTAATTGATCTGGGGAGAGAGAGAAATTTCAAGAAAGATGAAAATTGCCCTCCCTTGCTGAGCCTGCTCTTGTTTTTATTAATGAACTGAGGCTTTATTCATACTCAGATCTTTCCTGTTTAGCTCTGCTGGCACAGTAGTCCCTCTTAGTTTGGCTTAATGTGAGTTTACTTTGATTTAATCTGTTCTTAATTGGCCAAAATGAACTGCAAATAAGGCATGGCTTAAACCAGGGATGGCCAATCTGTGGCATGCATGGCACAGGTAGCCTCTGTGTTATGCACAGCTGATTGGGGAGGGAGCAGGGAACACAGTGACAGATAGGGCATGGGGCAGAAAGCAGAGCAGCATGTCAGGCTGGGGGAGGGGATCAGAGTGGAAATCAGGCAGGGTGTGGGGCTTAATTTGTGGTAGGCCTGCCAGAAAGGTTGGCCCCCACAGGCTTAAACCAAAATGATCATTCATGTGGCTTTTGTTAACTAAACTGGTTTATAATCACACCCTTCAGGCTCATTTACACAGGGAAGTTAGAATGCTGTAAGCCGGGGTGCAGATTTGCAGCGCACTGGGTGCTCTGCATGAGCTCCCTGCATAGGCACTCAGGTGTGCCCTAAAGGAGATGTTTACTACACAGTTAGCTATTTCTCCCTTCGCTAGGACTGTCCCGACAGGGAGCTAGGGCACTGTACAGTTCACACTCACGCATACTGCATGCTAACTTCCCTGTGTAGATGGCCCTTTATTATACCAGGGCTACTATGAGCATTGAGAAACTTGAGGTAATGAGAGCAGGTTCTTTTTTAGCCATTACAAGCAGTGCAGGAGCTGTAACTTGGTGCTTTTGCTTTGGTGACAGTTTGTACCTCCTTTGCATTCCCTTTGCACTGGTGCAAATGGCAGCACAAGATGCCTTGCAATGGTCAGTCAGTCCATAGAGCTCTGTTAAACAGGTCTTCCCAGATAGCCAGGTAGTCTGAAACTCAGGTGTAGCTTTTCAAAGACATGCAGCTTGCTTTAGTTCCCTTGGGAACTGTGCATCTAAATTCCAAAAGCAGCCTGGAAAACCTCAACCTTAAATGCTATTCCCACGATTAATTATGCCTCTGTTGAAGTTAATTGCAAATACAAAATTACATCGTCAAGTTGATGGCAGGCGAAGAGAGTCAGCCCCTTGCTGTGTGTGCTATTATCCAGCTACTTAGATGGGCATCACTGAGGTACCTCTTTCCTGCTTTGCTGTAAGACTGTGCATCCAAGAATTAATTATGAATGAACCATGGCCATCGGTTTCAGATTATGGTGATAGGGCCCATTTCTCTGCTGCATCACTCCAATTTCTCACTAGTGTAATTCTATTGACTCCACTGGAGTTATGGCAGCGTAAAATTGGAGTAACTCGATAGTGAATTCAGCCTGTGGAGTTTAAATAAGATCTTTCCAGCCACTTCCTCTTGGGACCTTCCCATAGCTTTTGCATTGCATAGGAATACAGGTGGCTCGAGTAGTTTATTTGGATGAAGGCACGTAAGTAATATAATCCTTTCAGGCTACAGTAACTCATGTAATGGCCCTAATTACTTGTGGCTGCGGCACTGAAATAGACTCCTGACCACTTGTGGGTGGACCGTTGGGGAGAGAGTGGCTAGATGAGATAATCTATCTTGTCTGTTAAGAATGAAACGGATTTTTGGCATTAGAAAGAGGTAGGTGATTTGAGAAAATAGCTGAGTCCTATTAGAGATAAAGATCTGGAAGGCAACATAATAGAGTATAAAATATATATATATATATAGAGAGAGAGAGAGAAAGGTAAAGAGCCTGGAATAAAGGAAGAGGAAAAAAACCCAGAAGATAAAAATTATGGTACTAAAATTGCCTAAATTCGTCTAAAGCAATGGAGGCAACAATGTGATCCTCAGCAGGGTAATTTCCTTGCAGCTTTGGAAGATCTTATTGCAACTGGGAAAAGTTACAGTGAAGTTCTAAGGGGGCGAGCAATATAGCAGGTTGGGGAAGGAGATGAAGTGAGCAGGAATCAGTTTATCATTTCCTCACAGTGAAGGTTGAACAAGTAGTTGCAGATGACGGATAGTTTCTCTGTCAGTCCACTCGATTTTGCCATTTGTGCTCTGGTGTGTTTCCCTCAGATCATGGGACGGGAAGGGATCTTCTGAGACACTGAATTCCATATATCTTTTCTAGCTTCACTTACATTGTCCATTGTAGCACTGTTTCGTAAGCTTCACTGAAGTCTAGACGGGGGGAGATCCATTGAGAAAATTGGTTTGCTTATCAAGGAAAAGGTATCCGGTCAGTCTGGCACAGCATAACTTTGGTAAGCCATGGTTGTATATTATCCCATTTCTGTTTACCCTATGTCCTTAATTATTCCTTCCTGCAAAATGTGTTCTAAAATCATATGCCTAGGTTCTCTTTTAAATATTTTTTGGTCATGTAGCATCATCCTCAATTTGATAGAATTCTTGAAAACACTAGTCACTGCGCTGCAGGGTCACAGACTACATTTTCTAGGCCAATGGGGTGCGGATTATCTGGTCCCCCTGACTAGAGTCCTATGAACTGTTTGAGTTTTGCTTTCACTTTGGTTGTGTTTCTTTTTATTTACTTACCCTTCTTACCATTACCCGCCTTCTCTTTGCCCCTTGTGTTCATCAGATCACAGAAAAGTAGGGCTGGAAGGCATCTCATAAGGTCATCTAGCCCAGGCCTCTGCTTATGTCAGTATACTTTTGGACTATGCCATCCTAGGCAACTGTCTATCTAACCTGCTCTTGAAAATGTCTAGGGATGGCAAGTCCACAACTTCACTAGGTAGCCTGTTCCAATGCTTGACCACCCCATAGGAAGTTCCTTCTAATCTCCAACCTAAATTTCCTCTGCTGCAGCTTGAGGTCATTGCTCCTAGTCCTGTCCCTTATGATCACAGAAGAAAGTCCATCTACACCCCTGCTGTATTTGAAGGCTGTTCTGAAACCTCCTTGGTCTTCTCTGCTACAGACTAAATAAGTCTAGTTATTTCAGCCTTTTCTTGAAAGTCAAGCTTCCCGAGCCTTTAAGCATTTTTGTAGTTCTCTGCTGGATACTTTCCAATCTGTCCACTCATAGTTTCATAGTAGTTTCATTGTTTCTAGAGTCAAAAGGGACATGAACAGATCATCAAGTCCAACCCCCTGCCCTGGGCAGGAACAAGTGCTGGGATCATAATACCCTAGCCAGATATCTATCCAACCTTTTCTTGAAGGCCCCCAAGGTAGGGGAGAGCACCACCTCCCTTGGGAGCCCATTTCAGAGTCTGGCAGCCCTAACTATAAAGTAATGTCTCCTGATATCAAGCCTGAACCTGCTCTCAATCAACATGTGGCCATTATTCCTTGTTATCCCAGGTGTTATCAACAATGACTCCAAGATCCCTTTCTGCCACCGTGTTGTTGAGGAGGGTGTTCCCCAGCCTATAGGCGTGTTGCTGGTTCCTTCTCCCTAGATGCAGCACCCTGCACTTGTCTGCGTTGAGTTCCATCCTATTTTCATCTGCCCACCTCTGTAACCTGTCTAGATCTAGCTGAATTCTATCCCTCCCCTCCAGTGTGCCCACTTCTCTCCACATCTTTGTGTCATCAGTGAATTTGGACAGTGTGCTTTCCATGCCCACCTCCAAGTCACTGATAAAGATGTTGTATAGCACAGGCCTGAGGACCGAGCCCTGGGGAACCCAACTGCCCACGTCCCTCCAGGTCAAAAAGGACCCATCCACCACCACTCTCTGGGTGCAACCATCAAGCCAATTTGCCACCCATTTAACTGTGTAGTCATCAATGCCTCAGTCACCTAGGGGTTTTTTTTTTATGAGAATGGGGTGAGAAACAGTGTCAAAGGCCTTCTTGAAGTGTGGGGTACAAAATTAGACACAGTACTCCAGGTGCTGAATGAAGTGGTAGAGTCACTTCTCTTGATTTGCAAGTGGTATGTCTGTTAATACACCCTGGTATACTGTTGGCTTTTTTGTGATAAGAGCACACTGTTGGCCCATATTTAGCTTCTGGTCTACTGTAACCCCATGGTTCTTCTCTGCAGTACTGTAGCCTATCCAGTCATTCCCTAGTCTCTGTCTGTGCACACAATTATTCTATCCCAAGTACAGGACTTTACACTTGTCCTTGCTGAATTTTATCTGATTGATTGTAGACCATTTCTCCAGTCTAGTATTTAAGTTATTCTAGATCCTAGCCCTCCCCTCTAGTGTTTATTGCAGCTCCACCCAACTTGATGTCATCTGCAAATTTACTACGTGATCACTCATTCCTATCACCCAAATTATTTATGAAGATGTTGAACAATACCAGGGACAGGACAAATCCTCTGGGGAACCCCACTTAATACCTCCTCTCAACTAGACATCATCGATCCATTGATGACTACTTGTTGAACATGAGGATCTCACAAGTTTTGTATACACCTTTAGTATTTTTGTCCAGCCTGTATTTTCTTTGCTTGTTAATTAGAATGTTTTGCGAGACCAGTGTCAAAAGCCCGCTAAAATCAAGGTATGTCATATCTACTGTTTCCCCCCCCATCCACAGTCTGTCACCTTATCATAGAAGGAAATCAGGTTGGTTAGTGTAACAGGGAACCCTAGCCCTGTCACCAGCAGGCACGTCTGCCCCTTTAAGGCCAGAACGTTCTGGGCACAGCGTGCTGGTAAAGAAGGGGTTAAATGCGGAGCCTGGCCAGCTAGTCAGCTGACCAGAAGGGGCTGGCCAGGACTATAAAAACCGTGGGCAGAGTGGCAGTAGGGGAGGGCAGCTGAAGGGGAAGGAGTGCCTCCCAGAGCTCCCTGGAGAGGCTTGGTGAGTGGTCCAGAGGTGGGAAGGGGGGAACTACAGAAGCCCCGGAGAGACGGCAGTGGCACCACAGCAAGGACTGTACCTGATGGTGGGGAGCCGAAGCATGAACCCTGCAATGAATGTAAGCTGACATGCTGCTTTTCTTGATCACATTTGCTGGTGGCAGTTATTACCCATGGACAGGGCTATTTATTTTTATTTCTTTTTGATTGTTGAATAACATCAGTGGTTTGGGTGAGGCTATTAGGGGAAGAAGGAGGCCTCATTTTTTGGGGTCCACTTCAGAGTGATGACCTTGGTGCCAGCAAGGGTGTGGCTTTTGAGGGGCACAGACCCCGGTGCCAGTGAGGGCGTGGATTTTGGGGGCACATAGGCCCAGGTGCCAGTGGAGGCACAGGATTTTGGGGTACAATGACCCTGGCACCTGAAGGCGCAATCTTAAAAGGCCAGAGAAGCCTGGTGCACCTGAAGTACAGTTTTTGTTCTGTTTTTTTTCCTTTGGACTGGGAAAGTGCAAGTTTGGGGCTGTCCCCTGGCCTTGAGCTTGCAACCCCCCTGGCTGTGGGGCTGGTGGCTGTGCCTTTGGACCAGGGGGGCTGGGCTTCAGACTGGAGCAGGAAAGGGGGCCACGAGCCTCAAGACACTGAAAAAGGCTAGAGCCTCGGAGCCAAACCCTGTTTGGTGGGTTTGGACGGGGAGGCCTAGCAAGACAAAGACAGGGGTCAGACCCATCTAAGTGAAAGGCCCCAACATACAAAATACCATAGGCAATCTCCCGCTTGTAAGAACTTCAGCATAATAATTTCCATCAAGATGTGGCAGGCGAGTAGAGGGCGGGACATCAGAACTTCAAAGAAGACTCCAAGGGTGCCCCACGGATTACCAGGGAAGATGGCGCTGGGGACGGTGACCTGTTACAGTTAGGCATGACTTGCTCTTGACGAATTCATGATGGCTGTTCTTGGTCACCTTGTTCTTCTTTAGGTGCTTCACAGTAGATTGCTTGAGGGCCTGCTCCATGATGTATCCAGATATTGAGGTCAGACTGACTGGTCCATAATTCCTTGGGTCCTTCTTTTTTTCTCTTTCTTAAAGATGGGCACTGCATTTTCCCTTTTCCAGTCATCCAGGACCTCGCCCAACCTCCATGAGTTCTCATACAGCCAATGGCTCTGAAACTACCATCTGAAATTACCTCAGCCAGTTCCTTAAATATCCTAGGATTCATCTCCTCCAGCTTGCTGACTTAAAAGCATCTAGGTTCTCTAAGTAATCCTTACCCTGTTCTGTCATTACTCTAGGCTGTTTGTCTTTTTCCCTGTTGTCACTACCAGTTTTACCTGGCATCTGATGCTGCCCCTATTTGTGAAGACTGAAGTTAAAAAAGGCATTAAATACTTCAGCTTTCTCTGCATCACCTGTAACTAGATTGCTTTCTGCATTCCACAAGGGAGCCAACGTTACTTTGGTGTCCTCTTACTTCTGACACACTTATATAATCCTTTTTTATTGCCTCCCTGCATGCCCATGTGATATTCTGGATCTTTGGGTAAATCTGAGATCTTTTATTAGACCAACTCAAATAGTTGGAAAAATTATCCTTAGCAAGCTTTGGGGTATAAATATAACCTGTACCCATATGCTATTCTTGTACTCTTTCCTAGTGATATAATCAAGTTTGCACTTTTTATAGGATTCTTTTTTGAGTTTCAACTTATTGTAGAGATTGCCATCTAGCTAGGCTGGTGTCCTGTTACACTTTCCGTTCTTCTGTCATATTGGGATAGCTCGCTCCTGCACCCTTAATAAGGCCTTTTAAAAGTACAGTTAGCTTCCCTCGGACCCTTTTCCCCCTCAGACTTGCCTCCCAGGGAATCCTACCCACCAGTTCCCTGAGTTTGTTAAAGTCTGCTTTGAAGTCCACTGCCTTTATTCTGTACCTCTCCTTTCTTCTTCCCCTTAGGATCCTAAACTCTATCACTTTCTGGTCACTGGGCATGTCTACATGTGCACTAATGTGCTTTAGTTAATGTGATACACGAGAGATGCTACACAAGACGCTCCAGGCATTTTAATTAGAGCGGCTCATGTATATAGCTGAAAAATCTTTTGCTAGTTATTTTAGTATCTTTCTCAGGGTTTAACTCCGCTTGTTTTTGGCAAGTCTCACTTTATCCGTATACTTTATGACCTCTAAAACAGGGTTTTTATTGCTGCTCAGTCCATTTTTCCATCTGTATAGGCTCTCTTATTCCTAGTATCCTTCTAGAGTTCTTATTGATTCACTGATGTCTGGAGATCCTTCTGACAGGTGTTTAACCCTTGCTTGGGGTACAGATTTCTGAACATTTAGTCTCCTTGGACTTGGAGACATTCCAGCTTCTTTCCACTTCAAATTCTTGAGTTCCTCAGTCTAGTTGACTTCCCTAAATTGTTCTCTTAGCTTATATAAGTCCTTCCTTTTGGAATGGAGACTTTTAGTTCTAGATCTGCTTTAGTTTATCCTTCAGTTTATTTAAACTAAATCAATTTGTGACCACTTTACCCAAGGTTATTTTCTATAAGGATCCCTCCTGTAATGTCTCCATTACTTACAAAAAACAGACATAAAACAGCATCTCTATTTGTTGGTTCAGTAACTGTAACTGCAGGGGGTTTCCCTCTTGCCTTTGCTTTTTCTTTGTTCTATAATGGAGCATGTATGGTCTGTGAGACCTCAATACCCCAGCACTTGATAGGAATGAGGCTAGAAAACACCACATGGATCATCCAGCCATATCCACTCCAATCAAAATATGCTCAAAAGTGTCCAGTTGGCATCCATGGTTCATATGCACTTCATGATCCAAAAGGATTCATGTCCACCTGAACTTCTCCCATGCACCTCCAGCCACTACGCACTTCTATCGCAGACTTAGAACCTCTCGTGCAAAACATAGAAGGCCTCAGAAAATACCAGATGCCACAGGAGGAGAGTAGGAGGCACCAGGGGTATCACTAATATTTAGGCCCCTGCAATGGCAGGGAATTTGTTAGTTAAAATATGGACAGAACACCCCTGGAGGTGATCCATGCCCGTGCCACAGGAGAAGAAAAAAATCCCATTAGTTTTGAAGCCTGTTGGAGCAAGGAAGGAATCCTATTCCTGGCCTGTAGAAGGGCTGTGCAGGGAGGAGAGATGGTGCTGTGGTTGAAGCATGTGCCTGTGAATCGGGAGTCTGTGGTCCCTGGCTGTGATGCAGGCCTCTCCTTGCCTCAGTTTCTCCCTCTGCAGTATTGGATAATATCTCTCTACCTACAAGTGGGAGCATGAGATTAAATTGTTCCTCCTAAAGCACTTTGAATCCTCGGATGAGAGGCTTTTAAAAAGGACAAAGACTGTGTGTGCTACAGCGGTGTGGAAAGTGGTGTTATTTCTATCAGAAAATCTGGCTTTTCACTGAGGGGAAAAATGGTCAAAATGATTTAAAAAAAAGTCAGTCAAAAAAGATTGTTCTTGTTGGTGATGACACTTCTTTCATGAAAACTCTTATTTAGTCAAAGCCACAGTTTTTGCAAAGCCCTATTAGGTATTTGAAAA
This sequence comes from Crocodylus siamensis, assembly GCF_052110815.1. Taxonomy (NCBI): domain Eukaryota; kingdom Metazoa; phylum Chordata; order Crocodylia; family Crocodylidae; genus Crocodylus; species Crocodylus siamensis. The sequence goes on from NC_143401.1 coordinate 10,725,891, forward strand.
ATGTCTTCTTTCTCAAGCAGCAGGCATGGCCAGATGCTAGCATCTTTGGGAATTTTCCTGATCTGCAGTCTGACCTTGTACAGAATAGATGCATGTAATGGTGCGTTTTGGCTCTAAAATCTGAGAGTGAAGTCAGGCCCCATTGAAAGGCATGAGAATTTTGCTTCTGACTTGGGTGGGACTTACCAGGATGCTGCTGTTTTAGATACCCCAGTTATGGCACTTCTGCTTACTGTCCTGTTTGGGACTGTGACTGTGGGATATTGCAGTATGTTTTTTTTGCTGTTTAGTGTGTACACATGCACACACCCATGAGTGTGTCTGTCTACTTTGTATACTGTGAGTTAAGGTCCAGATCCAGTAAAAGCCCTGGGCACCTTAAGCAGAACTAAAGTGAAACTGAGGTGAACTTCCTAGGGCCCTAAAGTTCTGCTTCTGCACATGCCTAAGTCGGATAAGATCTGGAAACCCAAGTGTTCCTTTGCCTGAGTCCACAAAAGGTCTTAATCCAGTAGGGATGCTCAGAGCCCTCTTAAGATACGCTGATAGTACTGTCATCATTCCACAGTCTGGACACCTTGGCTGTGAAGGAGTTTTTCCCGGTATTAAGCCTTAAGTGGCCTTCCAGGACTCTGTATCCATTGGTCCTGGTCTTCCCCGGGGGTGCCCTTGTGAACAGCTGTTCACCAAGCTCCTGATGCACTCCTCTGATATAGCGGAAGGCCGCTATCATGTCCCCCCTCAACCTTCTCGTTAGGCTAAAGAGGCCCAGGTCTCTCAACCTTTCCTTGCATGGCTTACCTTGCAAGTCCCTGATCATCTGGGTGGCTCTTTTCTGGACCCTCTCAAGTTTTTACATGTCCTTATTGAAGTGTGGCACCCAGAACTGGATGTAGTACTCCAGCTGCGGTCTTGCCAGTGCTGAGTAGAGTAGGAGTATCACTTCCTTAGTTTTGCATGAAATGCATTGGTTGAGGCATGCCAGCATGTTATTTGCCCTGCTGGCCACCACATCACACTGATGGCTCATATTCATGCAATGGTCAATCATTACCCCAGCACCCTTTCATCCATGGTGCAAGACAAGCTGTCACCACCAAGTCTGTATGTGTGTTGAAGGTTGTTTGCCCCCAGATGGAGCACTTTACACTTGGAAGTGTTAAGCTTCATCTGGTTCCAGTCTGCTCAACTCTCAAGCCTGTCCAGGTCCATCATGGTGGCAATGGATAGGGAACAGAAGGGCCCATCTCGGTGGCCTGGATTTTGTGCTAGGTCTAGGCACCTAAAAGCTGCAACCTGTGGCACAGTGAGAGAGAATGCAGAGGCAGAAGCCCAATGTCTTTTCATGGAAGCTAAGAAGTAGTTCCCCCAGCAGGTTCAGACAGACCTGTCCCAGTGTGCTTCTGACCTCCAACAAGCCACGAATGGGGGGGAGATGGAGAGGTGTCAAAGGGACTTTTTTTATTATTGGACATTCACATGAGCTGCTGGGGAAACTGAAGCAAATGACAGCCACCCATGATGCTGTTTGGGTTTCACTTACTTCTTCCATAATACCTGTTTATTGTTGTTATGTTTTCCAAATGAATGCCAGACCCCATTGCTCTTAAGGAAGCTCTCCCTGTTTGGTGTGCAGGCTCAGTTCTTGTAAGAGGGGAAACGATGCTTGGTAAGAGGATGGATTTAGTTTTCCCTAATTTTTGGCTGAAGGTTCAAGCTGGTGCATGTTAAGAGGGGTCCCTAGGTATTGGATGCTGGTAATTTACTGCTATTACCCGGCAGAAGGCTTGTTCTTCTGTGGCTCTTGTCACTGTAGTATCCACCGGACCCTTAGGGAACTACTAATCATCTCCAGGCAAGTGAAGGTTCACCCAGTGGAAACAACAAAATTGTGGTGGACGAATAGGCCCAGGTGCAACGTGACCCGAGGGGGTGGGACATACCGATGGCGTTTCAGCAACTGCATTGAGTGACAGCCTGTCACAGTGTCTCACAGTCTTTAATGCATTTACTCTCTCAACATTGCAGTGAGGTGGGAGCTTGCTACTAGCTCCAAAATAAACCCAGGGCACAGAGGAGTGACTTTCCCTTGGTCAGACAGGGAACTGTAGTAGAATTGGCAATTTTACCCAGATTTCTTCCATGCCAGCCTTATGCCCAAGGCACTGAACTCTCCTTCCACAATTTGCTTTGGAGATCCTAGCAGGTTTACCCTGGAGCTGTGTCTTTTGCTTCATCTGAGCACTAAACCTTAGAACAGAGGAGGTTATCCCCAAATGGTGCTTGGTTGAAGTGGCCCTCTTGGATTGATGGGCGCGAAAAGCATTTTGAATGTTCTTCCACCCAGGCTTCATATTTTAGTGATGGGGATGGGGACAGGGATGGGGGGAAGCCTGTGAAAGGCCTACACACAGGGTGGAGGTGGGAACTAAACAGCTTGGATGCTGAGTTTGCTGCCTTGAATCAAACCCCTTTTGGTGCCTTGGGTGGCTGTTTGTTATATGAGTTGCGTGGCCTCCAAGCACTTATCAACGGACAAGTGTTCCCATTGCTGTGCAGTAAACATCCTAGACTCAGGTGAGAGGGTAAAGACTGAAAAGGTGGTCTGTGGTAGGTAATGTCATCTCACTAGTAGCTGCTGGATTTACTTCTCCTGTAGGGTGAGGGGAAGGTGTTTGGTGTGATTATCTCTTGTGAGTAAATAGCTTAAGTGCTGGAGGCTGCAAGTGAGAGGAACAGTGGAAAAAGCCATGGTCATACCCTGTTCACCTTCTGATGTGACTTCTCTGCCCCTGTGTGACACAGGACACTGGGCAAGATGGACCTCTGGTCTGACACAGTAAATGGCAGTTTTTATGTTCTTAATTCAGCCTGCAGGACTGCCAACCTAGTACTGTATCACATCACAACTCAGAGGTAGCTGGTCTTCAGAGGAGGATGGGTTCATGGATTAGACACTGGGCTGGGACAAGAGGGCTTCAGTTCATTTCTCAGCTGGGACTTCCAAAGTGACACAGGGTGAAGCACTCTCGCTGTGCCTCTCTTTTCCCATTTCTAAAACCCTAGTATTTCCTTTCCCTCCGCTCTTGATGGTCTCATCTGTTTAGACTATAAAGGAAAGACTGCCCCTCCCTAAATGCGTGCTCAGCTGCCAGCCTGATGGGGCCCTGGTTTTTGTTGGGATTTCTAGACGCTCAGACTGCTGCAGATGCTTTCCAAGCAAACATACTTGCCCCCTGCCACCATCCTGGCCCCTGCTATGTGCTGGAAATTTCCAGGTCTCTTTGTCATGAAGCCCCAGGTGCCTGCCTGATCTCTGTGATAACCTGTTAGGCATCTTGTCTCAATACCTTGAATTTTTCATGGATCAAAAGGGGAAATTACTCTGTTGGCAGTAAAATGTGTTATTCTAAGTCAGCTGGTAACTTAAAAGCTTTCAGCATGAAAATGCCCCAGTTACAATGAAATAATCTTCTTGAGTAATTTTTCCTTAAGCATATTGGTACTGCAGGTGGCATTCCCACGGATAGTCAGGAGGGCTTGGGAGGAGATGGGGTGTGTGCCGGTGCTCACTCCATCTCGGACTATAATCGTGTCAGCTTCTAATAGCAAGGTTGGAACTAGCTGGGTTATGGATGGGAACAAGATGCTGTAGGCAGCTTCCAGGTGATTCAGTAGGTAAGAGAGAGGTACAACTTAGTTCCTGAACTTTTTAATCAAAGATGTCTTTCAAAACGGTATGAGGGACTTGATTCTAGCAGCTGGGGTGGGAGCCTAATCCTAACGTGCTGGCGAAGCCCTAGTTAATTGAACTCTGCCTAACTAGATCCACCAGACTCCCTGGATTTAGCAGGTACCTTCTCTTCTTGCCCTGAAGTATTGCATCCTATTACTGTACCTGGATGGAGCCAGCTGCTGCCTTCCACCCCAGAGGTGCCTGCAGGCCAATACTGAGGAAGTGCTGTGCAGCCAGTTTATCATTCTGCAGATCACCCTGATGTTTGCAAAAGGCACATGTAAATGGGAATCAGGAGATGAAGTGGGCTGACTCCCCAAAGCCCATTGGCAGTGTCATCCTGGCGGTGGCTTGCTGGGATGTTCACACTGAGGCAGAGGGACCCCCATTAGGAGGGGCAATCTGGCCAGAAAAGCATGGGGAAAATTCTTGTGACCCACTGCACTCCTGCACTACAACTGAGGTCACATCTCTTTTGATCCTACCAGAGCAAAGGGCTCTCTGGGTAAGAGCAAGGCTGCTTGTTTGCATGTTACATGGGAAGTTCATGCGATGCCTTTTCCTGGAAAAGACTAGACATGTGTGTGTTTGGAGCAGCACTTTAAATTACAGGAAAGGGAGGACTAGGTGGTTCTGGGGTTGGGCATGTGCTGCAGTCATACACCTCTAGGACCCCAAGGCAGCAGATTGGAGTTCAGATCAGGCAGAGCTCAGTGACGGATCTGAAGGAGAGTCTGTGTCCAGAGCCTGGTAGAATCGAAACATGGCTGATGTGGCTAGGTAGAGATGGGCATAAACCAGCCCCAGCCATCCAAACCCTCCTGGCCTCTAAGCTGGATGAGATAGAACATGGATCTGAGCTGGACAGGGCTTGGGGTTGGACCCTGAAGCCATCTGGACTGAATCCCAGAAGATGAAGCTTGCAGCCACCTGGGTGAAGCTCTGTGTAAAACCCTGGAATTAAAAACCTCCACTGAAAACCCTAAAACCAGGCAGACAGACCCTTGGCTGGGCTGATTTAGACAGGAATGACCCTGCCTGAGCAGGGGGCCGAGCTGTAGGACCTGTCAAACTCCCGTCCAGCCCTGCCTTTCGGTGACTCCTGAACTGGGAGCAGTGTCTGAAAATATCAGCCTAGGGTTTTCCTCCTTGCCTCCTGTCAAATTCTGTGCACCTGTACAAACCACCCCTTGCCAGTCAGACGAGTCTGTTTCAGAGCAAGACCAAGGCCTGCTGATCATCAGATGTTTGCACGGTGGTTCCTCCCACAAGGAGATCTCTGTGGAAGAGGCTTGGGGCTCTCCCTGAGGAGCCCGGGGGGTCAGCAGGCAGCCCAAACTGGGGCAGTGCCATACCCAAATGCCAATGCTGTCTCTGCAGTGGCATTGGCTGTTACCATGAAGTCATGCTTTGTTTCAGGAGCTCTATAATCAAACACCCAGTAGTTGAAAACATTTATTCTTCCAATGGAAGTGACAGTGTCAGAGTCCAGGCCACTTGCAATCACCAAGAGGCCTATATTTTTCCTGCAAATGACTATACTTGAAGAGTGATTACTTCATTTTAACTCGATTGCTTTTCTCAGTGGCAGGAACCTAACGTGCTGATCACAGCAGGGGAGAGGGGAAAAAGCAGGCAGAAGGGGGGAACAGTGAAGGACAGAAGGGAAGGGACAAGTCACTATATGATTTTAGGGTCCAATTCAGTGAGGTGCTTGATACCTTTAGCAAGCTGCTCATTGCCCTCCATTCCCACTGATTTCCACAGAAGTTGAAAGAACTCAGAGGATGAGGGCAAATCACGCTTGGTATTTTCACTGTGTCGTGGAGACCTCAAAGCCCTTTTTGTTGTGAGGCTTGTTTTTTTTTTAACTGTCTTCATTTTGACGTGCAGTTCCCAGAAACCCTGTTGCCCCAGCACAGATGTCGCTGCATGTATGCTTGGATGCAGATGCTAGGGATGCATCCTTGGCAATTTCAACGTAAGATGGGTTCCTCCTTTGATTCCTGTCCTGCAGTTTGCGTAGCGTTGTGGGTGTTGTTCAAACCCTTTAAAATGATTGCTCTGTGTATCAATGTGTGGGTTGGCTCTGGGAGGACCATACTTGCATTGCTAGTGTTTCTAACAAGAGTGATTGGTAGAGCTAAGCAGAAGGGATGAGAACTTGTGCATGAAAATCCCAGGCAGTTCAAGAGAGAATTTGGTGTTCACCCCAGCCCCAGAAGCCAAAACGGCCACGTTCCCATTAGGTTAGTGAACACTTGCCTTGCTTAGGGCAGGCAGGACAGACCTTAGCTGCACAGCTGTCAGACAGGTACCTCCAGCCCTGTATGGCCAGGAGGTACATTGGGCCAAATCCTATTTCACCTACTATATATCTAAAGTTTAGCTACTAGCATAGTTCACACTCTGCTCTGCCGGTATAGTTGCACAATTTTCCTATACTTTCACGGGGATGTTAGTATGCAGCTCAGCTGCCCCTGGAGGCATCGGGATGCACAGACTTCCCACTCATTTCAGTGGGTAGCACTTGGATGTTTCCACAGACAGATCCTGGGCATAACCATGAGGTGCCTGGCTCTCCACCCTTTCCAGTGGGGTGAAGCCTCCTGCCTGGAATCCTGCTTCCCCTGCAGCCGTGAACGCCGCATGCCCCTGGAGCCAAGGGGGCACGGTGAGCTCCCGCAGGCGGTAGCAGCGCTGTTGGTGGTGGAAGCATGATGGTGGTGAGTGGTGAGCAGCTGCAGCACTGTCGGTGGTGAGTACCAACCACTGGTTGGCGACCACCTGCAGATGCCGCCAGCAGTGTTAGTGGTGCCTTTTCACAGGGGGTGCACCGCCACGCTCAGGGGGTGCATGTGCGCCTGCGTGCACCCCCTATGTGTTTCCAGTGCTTGCAACACAAAGCATCTTAGCAGCCTGCTTTTTTTTCTCCTGGCAGCAAGGGGTGCCTGTAGACATGTGGGATGTGTTGGAGCAGACTCAGTTAATTAAGTCTGTTGGAGCGCACTAATTAGCATGTTCCAGCAGCCTCGGCATCTCATGTATTCAGCATTCCCATGCTTCAGGATGGTGGCAGCGGCACTTTAACTAAAGCGTGTCGAATGCACTTTAATGTGCCTCTGCTGAATACAAAAGACACTGTGGGCGCTTTAATTAGAGTGGCTCCCAAGAGTTGCTGTAATTGAAGCAACCCCTCCCCCCACTCCTGGAGCACATGTAAAGACACCTTAGAGGTCTATGTAGGCAGCATAAGGATATTCCTCATCTATAGCTTAAGGACTTGTTCAGGATATCGGAGACATAGGATCAAGCCCCCTCCCCCCGCCCAAGCCTATGGGGTTTGAACTTACACTTCTTTTGCCCTAGTAGATAGAGTGCCTTATACTTAAGCTATGGGGCAGACATGGCTGTGAAACACCTTCTATTTCCCTACTCCTGAATCTGGTCCTCTAGACAGCCAAGAGGGACCCTAACTCAGTATCCCAGGGAGGAGGGCTTGGCCCAGCCCTGCCCTTCAAGAGATGGGCTCTGGCCCCTGTTCCCATGGTGTTCTTATCCACTTTGAGTAATGAGTCTTTCATGCCCAATGCATCCCAGACACTAACATAGATTTGAAGCTAGATCACCATCAGTCATAGCTCTAGATAACATTTTAGTAACAAGGGACAGGATCTGTCCTAATGGAGTTGCATCAGTGCAAATGGGAGGGGACTCTGGCCTGTAGTGTACAGGGTAGTCTGAAAACAAATGGATCCATGGTCCGGAGGGTGCCCTTCTACCTCCCTGTGTGGTGAGAGGGGTCGCAGGAGGACTGTGACCTCAGGAGGAATCTGACAGTGGAGAGAATCAGCTGCTGTCCCACAAAGTAGGGTGGCTGGTGACAGAGGGCTGGAGCATGCCCAGTATTGCACATGGGAGGGCTTTCTTTTTCTGAAGAGAAAGTCAGATACCCTGAGGCTTGCTACACTCAGTCCAAGAGGGTTTCTTTTCCTGTTTCCAAAGCCAGGCATATGTTCCTTACCTGAGCTAAACCTGCCAACCTATCTCCATCACTCCCACAACAACGACACCCCGCGGCAGAACCACCACCGCTCCTGCATCTGACACCAGCACCTCCAGAAATGTCATACATCTCATCCAGTGCACTAAATGCCCTGATGGAAAATATGTCAGAGAAAATAAATAACAACTGTGTACCCAGGGCCAGATTAACCCTTTCGTTGGCCCTAGGTAAACAAACATGTGGGCCCCCCCCAGCTGAAAATTAATTTTGAATGTTTTTTTGCTCAACAATTATAATATGTAAAATAAGCACAACTGGGCCCCTTCTTTGGTCAGGGCCCAAGGCATGTGCCTAATTTGCCCATGAGTTAATCTGGCTCTGTGCATACCAAAATGAATGCACACTGAAAATCTGTCAAAGACAGGAATACCCAATTACCGGTAGGTGCACACTTCTCACAAGACAACCACTCTCTCTCCAATCTTTCAGTTCCAATCCTCAAAGGGAATTTACAAAACACTTTTTATAGACAAGCCTACAGACTTCACTTCATAAATCTGAGCTACAAAAAATCATGGACGGAATACAGACATTGGACTTATCGCACATTATAACCTGCCTGCCATCCAATAACCCCAGGTAACCTCTACACTTTACCAGCTAAGTTCTATCACCAGGTCAACATTCCCCCCTCCTGCCTACCTGTCTCACACCTACTGTCACCCATGGCCTCCGATCCTCACTTCCACGCATTTGCATTTTCACAGACCTGCATTTTGCATACTGGCTTCTCTTCCATCCAGGAGAACACAGAACAACAGCAGACTCTCCCTATGCCTGAAGAAGGGTGTTTGTACCTGGAAGCTTGCAAAGAACAATTTTTCCAACTGTTTAGTTGGTCTAATAAAAGATATCACATCTACCCAGAGAACCTGGCCTTCCTGTGAGCATGAGGGATTCTGGCCCATATCTCTAGCATGAAACACTGCTGCCAGGAGGACTGTCATGCAAAGGCTTTCCAAGCCCCTCTTTCAGCCCCAGGAGGGAATTTCAAGTGCATGGAGCAACACGGGAAGAAGCCTGCTGTGTGCCCTAGTGCTTTTTGTGCAGTTTCCCAATCATTGTAATGCAAATACACAAAACATTGGATAGGAGGGCTCAGCTCCACCCTGCCAGGGTAACACCCCACATAGCTCCCTCTTTCCTCCTCTTCTGTCCTCTAGCTGCTTTCCCCTCTGTGCTGCCCAGCAGCCTCAACAGGGATGTGCTTTCAGTCTTGCCTGGCCTGTAGCCTGGTGATTAGATTGCTGTGCTGTGATGTAGAGGTGAAAGTTTAAATCCTCTCAGGGGAAAGTGAGCCTGGAAGACCCTACATCTCCCAGGCGTCCTGTGTCCTGGGTAGATGCTCTAACACTAAGCTGCTGGGCAAAAGGGTGTGTGCACACATGTATGTTTAGGGGGTCTGTACTGCAATTATATGAATCTATATCATAGTGTTAGTGGACTTTAGAGAGACGCCTCTGGCCCAGCACTGAATTGGTTCCAACCATATGCAAGAAGGACATACTTCAGTGTGTAGGGCAAAACTATTACCACATAAAATATTTAGCTATGTACATGTGATCCAGGATATTGCATGGAAGTACCATGTTGTTGGGTGATTTAGATGCCTGGAAACAGTAAGTACCACTTAGGTATCTTAGCACCGAGACAGATTTCTGTCCTTCACATCTGCATCACGAAAGGATCTTCTTTCAAAAGCCATTAGAAGTCTGGTCTTTCCTGATCATGCTGGTTATCATTGATCACCAAGTTGGTCATGGCTGCTAGCAGCAGGAAGCATCACAGCTTGATGATGGAGTGATGCTTCACCATCGTTTTCAGCCAGAAGGTGCCCTAGGCCTCAGGGGAAGAGCCGCAGGTCTTATTTGTAAGGAGACCCTATCATTGCAGAATGCGCAAGAAGAGCCCTCTTTGTTGCCTCCTTCGGGGTCACACATCTAGTGAGAGGGTAAGTACGGGTCAGAGTGGACAGGACTTGAATCCATAGGTGGAGGTGAGTGTAAGAGCTGATCCTTACCTGTAGGGAAGGGGAGATGGAGCCTGCTGCATGTATTGGGGATAGGCTGCACCGTATCACTGTGGAGTATGGGGAGCAGATTTTGGAAAAAAAAGACCATTTAAAGGTCCGAGTTTGAATGGTGCATTTGGGCATTCATGGTGCTTACTGGAAGGAGCCCTCTGCCCATGATTTTCACCCAGCAGCTGTCCTGCAAATAAACCCCAGTGGCACTGGCAGAGGCAGGTCTCCTGGAGCTGTCCAGAAGGTGGGTGGGCTCTGTCTAGTGCAAATGGGGCTTTGTTAGGCAGAGCTATAACCAGGAGGGAGCAATGGATAGTTCAAGGGAGAAGCAGTGTGGTTTGTTTCTCCCATCCCTCCCCCACAAATCCTTGCTGAAATGATCAGGTAGGGGCTGGCTTGTTGTGAATCGGCTCAACAGGCTCCCAGCCTCCCAACTACTTCATTACAGTTCAGGTTAATTAAAATGTTCATCTCGACAGGCCCACCGAGGACAAAAATACAATTAAAAACCCAGCACTTCATTACACTGCATCCCGGCAGGAACCACACCGAAGAACCTGCCACATGCTCCTTCTGCTGCTGCCATCACTACAAATGGGACACAGCCACACATCAGGCACCTTTATCTTCAGCCCCAATCCCATCCTCACCCCTCCACCTTCCCTCTGCTTTGTAGTTGCCAGCTACAAAGCAACAGCAGCACTTCAAATCTGGAGGTAAGCTGCCTTGCTCTGTGATCCCTTCTAGGGTTGCATTGCCTCCCACCTGCAGGGTATGGCTGCCATCTTACTGATGGATTAAGGGACAGGCCTGAGGTCAGTCAAAAAGCCAGTGGCAGGACTAGGAATAGAACCTGGGGATCCTGACCTGCAGCCCTGCCAGAACTAGGTCTGAGGGTTGTGGTTGGCAGTACTGTCTGACATTTGTCCTCAGCTCTGCCCCTTCTGCTGCGCAACCTTGGGCAGGTCACTTAAAAGTCCTAATGACCTTATCATCTGCAGCTGCTTTCATGTTTGGCTGATCATCTTGAGAGAGCCTGGACCAGATTTCCAAAAGTGTCCAGCTCTGAGAATGCCTGCAGGCTGCAGTTGGTCTTGGGACCACTCAGCCCTTCCAGAAATTAGGGTGGAGACTGAGCTTCTCCATCCCAAATCAGAGGCAAAATCAAGAAGAACCTAGATAGTTGGTAGGGGGAGGTTCCTTACCCCCTGCAAAGAGATGGGCTCATAGAGTATCCAGCGCAGTCTATAGTCTCAGCAAACAGCTGCATGGGACTGCTGAGGTGCTCCAGCTGTTTGCTCCCATTGACTGTAGGGGAGCATAGATGAACTCCAGCTGACTGGGGAAGCAGTGCCCTTGTCAGTACAAATTGCACTAGACAGCTGAGCTGCTTGACCTTCACTCAACAACCCACTGTAAATTAACAATCTGGGTAGGAATGATCTGGCTTTCATTGCCTTGGCGTTGACCTCCCCAGGCCTCAATTTCCCCATTTGCAAAAGGCAAATGGAGGGCAATGAAAATGGTTCGGGGGCTGGAGCACATGACTTCTGAGAAGAGGCTGAGAGAACTGGGCTTATTTAGTTTAGAGAAGAGAAGACTGAAGGGGGGATATAACAGCAGTCTTCAATGCCCTGAAATGGGGTTCCAGATAGGATGGAGCTGGACTGTTCTCAGTGGTGGCAGATGACAGAACAAGGGGCAATGGTTGCAAGTTGCAGCAAAGGAAGTTTAGCTTAGATATTAGGAAAAATTTTCACATGGGGGGGGTAGTAAAGCACTGGAACAGGTTCCCTAGAGAGTTTGTTGAATCTCTATTCTTGGAGGTTTTTAAGACCTCGCTAGACAAAACCTTGGCTAGAATGATCTAGTTGGGGATGATCCTGCTTTTGATTAGGGCATTGGACTAGATGACCTTCTGAGGTCCCTTCCAACTCTAATTTCCTGTGATGCTATGAAAACAAGGCTAATACTGATGATACACGAGTGTCCATGAATATCTGCAGAGAGCTCTGGGCTGGCAGATCCTGTGCATGAATGCTACTACAGCCCCCCTCCACCCATCCCAGTCCCCTTGCTCTGCTGTTCTCAGACCTCTTTTTTTCTAATTAGCACCCCCTGCTCATTTTTACAGCAGCAGTAATCCCATTTCTCTTTCCTTTCTCACTTACAAGAGGCAATAACACTCTGTCTCCAAAATTGCTTCTCATTTGTATCTATTATTCATGCAGTATTTTTATTATTTTTTAAAAAACAAATCCCATTTACCCAAATTAAATTAAAACCAGCTGTATGTACTGTGAATGCATCCAGACTGCTCACCTGACCTCAGCTACCTGGTGGCACTCAATTGCACTGGGATTTCATGGGAGCCCCTCACAAGCAGATGCCTGCAGGACAGCATGGGAGCGGCAGACATTGTCTTAGCCCAACCCTGGGTACTTGTTCTCCCTTTCATATTTTGGGGCACATAAAGGAGGTGATGCTGGTTCCCCTGTGTGTTCCTAGGCTCAGGGAATGCGTAGGTGTTAAGCCAAACCTAGGGGTCAGGCTGACTGGTTCCTGCTAACTGCAGCTGGTCACCTGGGTTTTACTGGGTCTGTTTGGCATTCAACAGAAACCAGTAAGAACTAGCAGGTGATTCTAATGAGGAACACTGGGCTTTCCCAGAGGAAAGGGCCCTATATAACCCTACACAGTTGCAGCATACCAGTTTACTTCCCAGTCACCAGTGGGAGAGCACAAAGCCCATCAGTCACAGTGCTGGGGGAGTCAAGCAGTATCTGTCAAAGCTGAAGGGATCCTACTCCTGTGAGCACAGGGTGTGGGGTCTGGGCTTTTGTTTGGGGTGTGCTTGCTGGTTTGATGTCTGCCAAGTCATTCCTCTGTCCTCAGTTAGGTCCTATTAACTTCATCTATATCTACATATGTCACCTTGAGTAAGACAGGAGCCTGCAGCACCCCTGAAATGTAGCCAGCTCTGGGGTGGAACATTACTCCTGGCTAGCAGCACTCTGCAGTGGTTTAGGACCAGGGGGAAACTGTATAGATGTCCTGTTGAAACGGGTGGGCTGTATATGCTGTGTCATTCTAAGCAAATAAATGCCTAGGGGTTGCCTTCCCTGAAACTAGTGGAGAGGCAGCCAAAGTTCCTGGAGAGGTAAAGTTAGGGAAGCATGGCTCCCCTTTGCTGCATCCCCACTTCTCAAGGTTGTGGTCCTACTCCTGTGAGGCTAGTGTCTTCCATTGTGCTGCCCCTTCTTCCAGGCTTGCAGACCTGGGTGGTTCTGGTGGGTTTTACTCCTTGGGAAAGGAGAACATCCCTCATCCCTCCGTAGCCTTTTCTCTCCTAGGGAAGACTTTACCCCAGTGGGGTCTGTCAGGTTCCCTGAAGCATCTGTGTGCTCACTTACTTGGCTTGGGGTGTAGGTAGAGTGTGCTGCAGTGAGTGGAGTATTCCTAGAGGGAGTTCAGCATGGCCGGCAGCCAGAGCCAGTCAGCTCTGCTGAGATGACCTTAAAGAGATGGAAGGGGATATATTTATATTGCCTATGGATTTTCTCTACTTCAATCTGAAAAGCCAATATCACATCAGGCCAGTTCATTTAAAAAGGGAATTTAGTGCCAGTCTGACAGCCCATTCTTTCCTCCACTGCAGGATATTCCCACTGAAGCCAGAGGGAGCTGCTCATATCCTGGAGAGGGATATTTGGGCTTCCTGACTCCCAGGAAAGAGAGGCAGGAGGGGCTGATTACCCTGCTCACTGTAACATTGTCTACCACTACTGGAGTAGGGAGCTTGAACCCAAAACTCTCCTTGGCCAGCCCCTCATCTTTGTTCTCAAGTTTACCCCTTCAAGACTATCACTCTTCTCTGCTACCTCCTGTCTGAGGGTCCCAAGCATTGGGCCATGTTACTGACTGTCTGTGATGGCAAGAGACTCCCTTCTCTCTGGGCTTCAGCTCCCCCGCCTCAGTTTAATGGGATTAATCATCTTCCCTGCATTAGTAGAGGTGGGCTTTGGAGTCTGTTACAGAACAGGACCTCAGAGAAGAAAGTATTATTACTCTCATTTTTAAAAAGGGAAACTGAGGCACACAGAGGGGAAGAAATTGCTCATCCAGCCGATCAGCATGAGCTGAACTTAGAGCTCATGAGGTCCCCATGACCCAGGCCCATGTGCAGGCTACTAGCATTTACCCTTTGCTTTGCTGAGCCTGGCTAGCCTGTGTTAAAACCTTTCCTTGCTGTCCCTGCTGTCAGCTGCTGATTGCTTCCTTTCTGTTCTGGCAGAAAACTTCTTCCCTGTCCAAGATGCATCAAAATTTAAATTGCAGCCTATGTCAATTTGAATGATTTCCCTAATGTTGCACGGAGGAAGCCAATCCCTTCCCCATTGTTCTTCATGCTCTAATTGCTCAGTGGCATTTCTTGCCACCTTGCTGATGGTCCTGAGGTTTTCTTCTGCAGGAGGTGGCAGACTCCAGAGCTGTCGGTTCATCCATCTAATGTGCCTGCCTGCCCAGCATTGCAAAACCAAGAGGCCTGCAGACAAGGAGCCTGGAGGCTTCCACAGACCACTCCTCTGCTATCTTTGCAGTAGCATAACAGGAGCAAGGGAGAACCCTTTCTACCCCACTGGAGCAGTAGCTTGACAGGAGTTATCCTTTGGGGGTGGGAGGGTCCTGCTTCCTCAGGAGAGCAAGCTCCTTTAACAGTGAGGCTGTGATGCAGCAGTATGGGATGGGCTGGTGGGAGAGGTCTCAAAGCCCTCTTCCTGGGAGCTGAATGGCTCAGTTGATCTCTGCTGTGTTCCCCCCCTGCAGCTGACACTTGTACCCACCTATGCAGAGTAGAAGTCAGCTCTTTGTGCGATGCCAGCCCTCCACAGAGAACAAGAGGCCACTAAAGGATGCATGGCTCCTGCCAGGGGCTGGCAATGTCAGAGGCTTTTGGGAGTCAGCCTGACTTTACCTCCCCAGCATTGGGGACCAACAGAAAATCACCCTTAGCAAGAGGCAGCTTCACCCTCCTTCCCATGGGAAAACTGGGGTGTCTTCACATGGATTTTGGGGTATAACTGCAGCACACTTGCACGCACATTCCTGAGGACAGACAGATGGACAAGCGACCTCTTCTTATACACAGGCAGGTTCTTGCAAAGTCACTTCTGTGTCATGCATTCACATGTCCCTGCCAACTGAGACCCTTCTTGCATGCACATGGGTATATACACACATATATGCACTCACACATGCATGAACATCCCTGCAGACACATTCCCATATTCCACTTACCACACTTGGACACTTGTAGATGGGGAGAAATCTATGTACCACCCAGTACAGACAGAGAGACAACTCCCCCTCACAGACATCGCCCAGCCATCTGCACCTGGACTTGCCTGCCCCGCACCCCGCCAGCTCCTTCCAGAAGCCTTCCCCCAAGGACCTGCCGCATGCCCTGCCCATGACAGCTGCACTCCCTGCTTCTAGCAGGCACCTTCAGTGTTCTGAATTTGCACCTGGTGGGTACTGGGGTGGAAAGTGGATTGCCCTGGTCTGAGGTTTATCAGAGTGGTGATGTGTCTGGGGCTTGCGTACTGAAGGGCAATAGGAGATGGGGAGAGGAGCTGCTAGGAAAATTACCCAGGTACAGCAGTGCAGGGTAGAGAAGATGTTGTTCCTGACAATTACCAGGAACCTGCCTCTTTTTGGTTGTTGCTGATACCATCTACCACTTCTCCATCAGTGCAGGGGCCTGGAGTGATGCCTTGTTTTTGTTTTTGGGATTTTTTTTGGTAAATATGTACAACTCCACCTCCAACACTCTGCCAAGCAGCCCCTGTTTCACAGTTTGCATCAGGTATCCCATGCGCCCATCTTCATACCCGTACCCCCACCCACTGCCCCCCTCAGAGGGCCTGCCCCTGAAAAAGCAGATGCCAGACCGCTTTCCACCAGATGAGATCTGCCATTTCTTTCCTGTCGTCCTCTTCTGTCTTCCTGTAGTACCAGTACATTTCACTTAGTCCCATTTTAACACAGTCCTAGACTTTGGGGTCTGATGGGCAGGTTCCTGGGTCTGGGGTGATGCCTTGATGACCACCCAGGCTTCAGTAGAGGGCTGTTAAATCAGGAGGCAGCATCTTGGTTGCCTGTCCTGTGACAGCAGCAAGTGAGCGATGTGAGCGTGTTGCAATGCCTGCCACTAATGTTTCTTGTTAGGCTGTAGGAACATATTTAGCGTGTTGGAAATTAAACCTGTTTCATACTGAGCTCTGCATGGAGGCACTTAATCACAAGCTCATCGAAAGTGAGCCAGGGATAGGGGGAGGGTGAGATGTTTTTCTTTCCTTTCCACATTAGCCAGGAGTCACTCGGAGGCTTCAGTTGCTCTCCACATTGAGGTAGTTTTAATGAGCTGTTGCTGTTTTAGATCCAAAATGCTGTTTTCCATGAAAACAACATGTCTGGGGGCAAGCAGCCAAAACCTTGCACTGAGCAAGTAGGTGGGGCTGTGCTCTGCTACCCTCTATTGAATGGGACCAAACCTGTTGTGGCCTTAGACTGCTGGCAGGGATTCTCTGCTGGGTAACGAACAAGGTGGTTGTGCTTTGGGAGGAAGAGGAGGACCTGAGCTCTTGTGTGGCAGCACCTGGAGGCCTTAGCTGAGCTCAGAGTCCTGTTGTGTTGGGGGTTGCATGGACAAAGAGTCAAAGATGGTTGCTTGCTGATGAGAGGAATGTTTTGCCTGAACAGACTGGAAAGACAGAGGCAGCTTTGTTATCCCTGGTTTATAGATAAAGAACCAGGGCATGAAGTGAACAAGTGATATGCCCAAGGTCACACAGGAGGTCTGTAGCAGAGACACAGTTTAGGTCTCCTGGACTCTAGGGCAGTGTCTTATCCATTAATCCCAGGGCCAGCTCTTGTTTCTGTCAGGATCCTCAGAACTGCACAGTGACTCATGCCAAGCCCTGTAAGGCCTTGGATTTGGTACAGCAGCTTCAGGATTTTTTTCCTGGGGGGTTCCAGAGCACAGTTTGAGCAGTTCCTCATCTCACAATACCCCTGTTGTGGCAATACCGTGTGTGCATAAACCAGATTAACTGATTATTCACAATAGGGTCACAGACAGGATGCAGGAGTCCTGGCTGCCCTTCCCTGAGATCATGCTGCAGCCCTTGTCAAGAAGGAAACAGAATTAATGATGGCATCGGGGCTTATCACCCTGTACTGCAGCGACAGCACCTAAAGAGCTGACAGTATTGGGAGCACACAGCAGAGCATGCATTGAAAGCCCTGGCTTTAATTTGCTGTCAGCCATAGCCAAGTGGGGGTTGTATTGCCTACAGCCATACCACCTCTGGCTGTGACCTCATCAGGTTTGACAAGTCAGGAAGGGTCAAGCCTCTGCAGTCATTCCACTGAGGGACCTCAAAGGAAAAGCCAGGTGCTGTAGGAAGAGGAGGTGGCCCTCTTTCTCTGGAGTCTATTAAACGAATGCCTCAGTGTGTGTTGGAAGGAATATGTGATCATTCTCCATGTCTAAGAGTAGGGAAGTGAGGTGATTTAAGCAGTGACATTCTTTGACTTGAACTCAACCCCTCCAGCATCTTCACTTCCTGCACTAATGCACAGTGCAGCTCCAACCCATTCAGCATCAGCCATGTTCTACCCCAGAAGTGGCTGCATTTCAGTGGTAGGGGAAATTATATTGATTTGATCATTAAAGCCTACTGATACTGTGATGTCTACAAAGTGCTTGACAGTGGGTTGGGAGATGGTGGGTTGTGGGGTGTATCCCACCCTTCCTAAGTGCCTGATTGTTCTTATGTATTCCCCCATACCTACTGTCTGTGGCCTTAGCCTTGGATGCTAGGATGGTTGTAGGGGGAACAGACAGTCATTTGACTCTCTGTGAGTGAAACAGTTTGCATATTTGGCATAACCCTGCAGATGCTCCTGAAGTTTAAATAATAATTCCTGTATCTATGAGTGACTGTACCTATGTGTTCCTGTTGATGTGTGTGTGCTGCTGTGTCTGTGCATGACTGTGTGCACACACATATGCATGCACAAACACTCTCTGGCTGTATCTATACGAGATGCTTTACTGCACAGTAGACTAATCTACTGCGCAGTGAAGCATGGCCATCTATACGTGGGCACCATTTCCTGCGCAGTAAATTAGTCTACTGTGCAGTTAGCTAACTACCTGTAAATACAAGTAGTAAACTAACTGCACAGTAGATACTGCACAGTAGCATATGTATAGACGCTGACCAGGAGCAAATCTGCTCTCCTTTCTGCCTTCCCCTGTCCTGGTACTGTCCAGGTCCTGGCTCCTCACAGGAACCAGGAGCTGGGCAGCACTGGAACTGGGGAGCTCTCTGTATCCCATGGCTGGGCAGGGAAATCCTTGGGCATGGGGCTTGTCCCCATGTGCGTGGGGATAGGAATGCTCTGCAGCAGCAGCTGTCTCCCAGCCTCTTGCACATCAGGACCCCTCCCGATTTGCATGGGGGCCAGGAGACAGCTGCTGCTGCAGCCAGCAGAGATCTCCTGGGCCTGTGTGCACTGGGACCAGCCCTGTGCTCCCTGCCTGGATGAGCATCCTGGGGGAGTCTGGAGCTCCTTCTGGCTGCTGCAGAGGACTAGAGCAGGGTAGGAGCAGCCCTGTGGCTGCTGCTGTTCAGATCAAATTTGCTTCCAACAGGGAGCACATGAAAATGTGCTCCCAAGGTAGGCTTACTGTGCAGTATTTTACTGCACAGTAAGCCTTTATAGCGTTAATAGCATGTGTATACATGCCCTATGTGAATGTTTTAGTAGCTCCAATGGGACTGTGTTTTGGGGCCTCTTTAAACCAAGCCTACAGACCTTTCTGGGAACCTCTTGGTGCAGGATACTAGACTGGACTTTTCATCTGCTAGACCAGCATTTCCCAAACTTTGTGCACTTGCACCCACCTGCTTCAGCCACCACTCCTGCTTCCCAGCACTGATATTCCTCAGTGTCAACCGCTGTCAGTAAAAATTGGTGCCCGTTATTTGTATGCCCGTAGGAGCTTTGTGCATCCCCAGTGGGGGCATGCCCCACACTTCAGGAAACTCTGTGCTAGACAATATTCGTTTCCATTCTCTTTGTGTAATAATCAGCAAGCAAGGAACAGTGGGGTCCATGGTGGGTGAATACTGGGTAGATAGCATATGGAGAGATGTCACTGGGTGATTAGGATAGAGGATGAGGAGTTGGGATACCTGGGTTTCATTCTTATTTGGAGACATGTGACAAGTGATTGGAGCAGGAATGATGGGCAGCCAGGATGCCTGAATTCTGTTTCTGACCTGCCATATGACTATGGACAAAAACATTTCACTTCTGCTCTATCCAGATAAGGAAGAAGCCTCTTCCTTACCCCAAAGACCTGGCAATTGAAAACGTGACAAGGGCTATTTACCAACACTGAGTGGGCAGAGCAGAAGGAAGCCAAAGCCTCTGGTGTTGAGCTTAGGCATGGAGCCTGGCGATAGATGCCAATCTTCTGGGAGCAGCAGAGATCCCTGGGAGGAGGAGAGAAAAGTGGAGGAGTGGCTGGAGAGGAGCCTCAGTGCTTCAGGTCTGGAGGCTGGGGGTAGTTCTACCCCAGGATGGGTATGTTCCTAGCTAAAGCATTCAGAGACCCTTGCAGGGAGCTTTTCAACCACCCAGGTAGAGATGGCTGCTGCCGCTGTGGAATTATTACCCGCTGCTTCCTTTGGTGCCTCCCTCATTTGCTTTCCTCTTACCTATTGCACTGTCCTCATTCTACTGCCACAAGGGGTCTGTGGGGGGTGGGGGGTGGGGAAGCACTCCTAAAGTCTCCCACTGTGCTGGGTGGGGTGGCAACAGAGGTGGAGAAGCACATATAATTAGCTGATAGCCCATGCCTTGTTAAGATGCCACATCGCATTTCTCTGACTTTCCAGACCAAAGAGCCCTTGAACAGTGAGATTCAGGACTGATTGCAGTATGGGTAAAGAAAGTCATTACCTCCCTCTAATTGGAGCCCCCAGCCCTCAAAGGCAGCTCCTGAATGTTCCTGTCCACACTCTGCGGCTGGCTAGGGTGACAGTTTCAAATGAGCCCACTGCCCTTTGGAGTCCACACATCTGGCTGCTGTTCTGCTCCTGGAGAGATAATGAGATAGAAGCAGGTGAGGGAGAGAGGCTTTCTGATCACGGTGAATCATCCCCATCACCCCTGCTCTTACTTCCCGGCATGAAGTATCATAAGAGCTCTAGGTGGGGATGGCAGGCACAGTGCTGTGCCACTGGCTGGGTCACCAGTAATGGGGAACAGAACTGAAAACAGGTGTGTTGCCACCTGAGCTGTCAGACTCAGCTTTGCCAGCTGTGGCTGTGAAAAGGCGAAGTTGGGGACATTTATGGTGACTTACAGTAAATTCACCAGCCACAGAGTTTTGGGGAGACAAAGCTCAAGGTGAGTTCAGGTCAAATTTGACAAAGTTTCAGCTGAAAAAGTTGCAGGGAGGGAGGATTTCAGAAATGAAATGTCAAAATGTTCTGTTATGACATCTCCTCAATAAAACATTTTCTGGCAGAAATGCCCAAAAGTTTTATTTCAGTGTTTTTCTAAATGACACTTGTTACCTGAAGTAGCATTTCTTGGGTTTAAAAGTGACTAAAACAAAAGGGATAAATAACCTGAAAGGAAAAGATTGCATTTGGGGTTGAATGAGCCATTTAGATGGACTCCCGATGACAGGTTTGGGGTTTCTTTGGTTTTGTGTTCCCAAAAGCCATGAATCATTTCTGTTCCAGACTCAAATTGACCAATTTGATGACTCAAATTGACTTTTCCCCCAGTTTTTTACTGAGGCAAAAAAATCAGGTCTTCTCCTAGCTCCAGGAGCAAGCCCATTAACCTGTGGTATGGTGTGGACAGACACACAGTTCACCGTAGGGCTAAAAGGGCTGGGACTTTACTGTGTGTGAGCTGCTCGGTAGTAACGTCTAGTCTGCATACTCTTCCCCTCTAGGAGGTAGATGCCAGCCTCAGTAGATTAGCCTTCAATGAAAGAGGAGTAAGTTACTTTGGTTTTATTTTCACTTCCTGTGGGATGGGAGCCCTCACATGGGGTGTTTCTGCAGATAACATGTAGTTTAAGCCCTATCCCCTTCCTGCCATGCTAAATTGTTCTTCTGTCCTTTTTGGGCCCGTCACCAGTGGAGGGGGGCATTGGTGAGTGGGTGTGGATTACAAAGAGCCCTTCTAGCTGGAGTTGCAGCTCCTCCAGGGCCCCTGTTTGAAAACCCATTGGTTATGGGGGTTTGCCCTACCAGAAAGTGGCTGGGGTACCTTCTAGCCAGGAATTTTGTCATCACCCTCTGTTGCTGGGGGCTCTGAAGTACATATGAAGGGCCTGGCCCAAAGTCCATTGAAACCAAGAAAAAAATCTCCTGTTGATTTCCAGTGGCTTTGGAAGTGCAGCTCAGTACCAGCTGACCTCCGTGGTCTATGTGGTGAGGAGAATCCAGACTGGGTCTCCGTGCCCATGTGGCATGGCCTGGGTGTGCATCTCTGCACCTGTTAGGTGGCTCATATGTGGACACCCCACTCCCAGGCAGCTGGCTTTGGAGGAACCTGCAGATTGCAGATGGCAAATGCAGATGCTGATCCTTCCCCAGGTGAGCAGCTAGGGGAGGTGCAGCTTATCTCCTTGTAGCTGCTGGTGTCTCTGCACATCAAGCAGGGCTCTGTTAAAGCCAGTGTCATGCTCCTGCCTCTCCTTAATGCCAGCATTAGCTCCATTTAAATCACAGTTTAAGGGGAGGGAGGAAAAATAGGATTAAAAAAGCTCATGTCCTGTGTGACAGTAACCTTCCTTACACCAGGCTTCGAGGGTGGGGGGGTCTTTGTTGATGCATGCCCAAAGCTGCCCAGAAGGAGGAATGAAGAAAAAAGGACTCCATACCCAGCTTCCTTAAAGGAGTAACTCAAGACAGGAGTGAAATTGCTGGAGCCTGGAACATCCTTCAGGTTTTGTCGGGCCTGCCCTGAAACACAATCCCCTGGATCACATCTGTATTAATAGCCCCAGCTCCCAAACAGCCTTGGGGAAGGAAAGGCATGAAACTTATGGACTGCGTCAGAAAATACTGTACAAGGGGTGAGAATCCAATCTGGCCCCAGGAAGATCGACTGCCTTGCTCTCTTCCCTTCCAACCAGCTGAGGGCTTTTCTTTTCCCTTTTAATACCCTCGCAAAAATGTGATTGCATTTGGCTGGAGAGAGATTGGAGCCTGGCAGTGTAAAGCAATGTTAGATTAGAGGCATTGTGGGTGATTTCCTTTCTGTAGGTTTGGCTTGAAAAACTGCCTGCGTCCTAATAGATTTAATATCCGAGGGAGAGAGATGGGCCTGATTCTTTCTTCACTGGCACCTGAGTAAAACTGTGCGGCTGGGGTAAAGCCAGTGGAAGGGCTGGTGTGGGTTTACACAGTGTGATTGCAGCAGGGCTGTACCAGGGGTTTGCCTAGGTTGAAGTGACTGCAGCGAGAAAGTCCCTGCTGCAGCCCCATGTAAGCCCCTCTGCTGTTTTTACACTGTGTTGTCTTCACAGCTGCTCCTTATCTAGGTCTTCAAAAAAAAAAAAATGGAGCTGATGGGAGTTGGGACTGAGGCAGGACTGAGTCCATGATGGCATCTGCTTTAGAGCTGCCTGGCATCACAAGGAATACCAGGAAGGAGCAGGACCACTGAGGCACAACTCCTGCCCCTGTGCGGAGGGCAGTTTTCCTTTGCAGGCCTCGCCAGCTCCAGGAGCAGGGTATGCCTGCCCCTCCTCCTTGCCTACCCCTGGGGCTCCTGGAGGAAGCGCTTCTCCTGTCGTGTGTAGCCGTGGGCTGCAGCCCTGGTGTCTGGAGCACAGAAGCAAAAGTGGGGGAGAAATCTCAAGCTCCTTGCTTATCTCTCCATTGCACCCACACTAACCCCAAGAACAAGCCCTAATCTTACATTACAGATTAGGGCTACTCCTATGTGTAGAGGGTGTTCAGTCCTAGCTACATCTACTTCTCTGCTCCTGGCCTTGGTCCTCCCTGGTTTTAAACATGTGACCCACTGTGAAGCCAAGGCAATTATCTTAAGGAAAAGCCCTTGTGATCTCCAGCATGCTGGGGTAAATCCTCAGTGGTGTAAACTGGCTTAGCTCTGCAGGCTTCATTGCAGCTAGGCCAACTGATATTGTCTGGGGATCTGGCCCACTGGGCTGGGTGATGGTTTAAAGGACTTAGAACATCTATTCTAATTTCCACTTAATAGGTAAGGCCAAGAGGTCAGGCAGAAATTGTGTCTCTATTTTAGGATGCAAATGATTAATTTGTGCAGTAGTCTCTGGAGTCCCCACAGATATGATCTCTGCCACTGGTTACCTGGAGATGTCATGTGTTCTGGGTTTGATTTTTAATCTCCCTGGCAGTCCTGTCTTTCTGTTTCCAGCTACTGTAATATGCATGCAACGTTGGGGTTAAAGCATTCCTGATGGAGGAGGGGGAAATCACTTTGCAAATATGTCTTCAAACTCAGCCTCATGGCGATATCCAGAGGGGCAGGAACCTTGTGCGCTGCTTTCTGCATGGGACAATGCCATGGGGCCTCAAACAGGGCCAAGCCCTCTGGCTGTTTTCTCTATTGCTCTTGCTTGCTTGCCTTCTTTCCCTTCTGCTGGGCTTGCAACTTCAGAGCCTGATTTCTGGCTGCCCTGTCCTTATGCTGATGCAAAGTGACTGAAAACCAACTGGTAGGTAACATCCCTGGTACAAGTGCCTTCCTCTGCCAGGCTGCCAAGATAGGGGCTGTTCCCTGATACCAGCCGGTGCAACTCTGTACTGTAGCTACCCAGTGCCCTATCCTTTGGGCAGCTCTGGCATGAGATAGTGCAGGCCTTGTCGATCTTATTAGGCCTTGCCTATTGATATTAGTCCAGGCACCCCTTAGTTGGTGTGCACAGCACCTAGCATGTTGGGGTCCTGCTTTGAGGTGCTACTACAGTGTAGTTGCACTGAGATTTTTAGCAGCCACATAGGGCTGGGCTCCTTTGAAAGCTCAGGGTTATTAAACCATAGCAAGCAGAGTGTGGAGACTTTTAAGTGGCATCATAAACGTGGCTCATCAACTGTAGTTAATTAACTTTCTCCTTCTGTGCACGGGCTCATTTCTTTATTCCAAGGAAGGCCTGTGGGTCACAGGAAGCTCATCCCAAGAAGCTGAGACAAGCCATTCATTGTCAGGTAGGATAGTCATTCATGACAGGTGTTTTGTATCTCTCCAGTTCTGATCCCTTCTGGCTTGGCTGCCAGCTAACCTGGGTTTGTGTTCTTCTAGTAGTGTAATTCTTTTATCGGGCATTATGTTAACAGGCTTTCAGCCACAGTGGAGGAGGATTTGTCAAGATGACTCAGCAAGGGGCTATAGATCCCTTCTCACGCTACTGGCCAGGTGTCTGGTTCTGTAGACGGGCCAAGCTTAGTTGCACAGAGTTCATGTTTGCTGTCTCCTCTGGGAAAGTGTGTACAGGAGCTGCATTTTAACATGGACCACGCAGCTAAGGCGACCTAGCATTTCCCCAGGCTGGCTAATGTTATAGAGCTGACAAACACGAGGTTTGATTTCCCCAAGCTTTATATCCTGAAATCCATCACAGGCTATCTCCACCAAGCCTTGCTGAGATGCAGCTACTTCTGGGGTGGAGGCAATACATTCCACTGTAGCCAGTGCACAGTACAATACATGAGGGGGAAGGCCAGGTGTGTAGGAATTGAAAGTCCCATGAGTGCATCCCTGGGCAGAGTGGCCATGTGATGAAGCAAGGATGGAGCCACTCCGCAGTGCAACAAACATTGCTCCATCCTGTGTTGAGATGCAGGAAGGGCAAGGGCTTGGGACTGCCCTAGAAGACCTGAGACAGCTTGGAGGTTGGGGCTTGGCTGTCCTTCCTCCACACTCCACTGTGCCAAACACACCTGGCTGGACACACAGCTTGGGACTTAGCTGCAGACTGGGCTAGGGCTGGAAAGAGACCCCTCAGGGTGGGAAGAGCTCTTGGACCTGCCTCTCTGTGACTACCTCATCAGCAGAGTTGGGAAAGACCCTGTGCAGCTCCTAAGGCTCCTCAGACATTGAGGGAGCAGACAGCTGCTTCCTACACTAGCCTGATATCTGAGTGGGGAGCAGACCTGTCCTCTCCCCCCTCCCCTGACTCCAGTAAAGTTCCTCCATGGCATCAAGCCCTACTCGCAAGCAAGGGTTGAGAAGCAAGCGAGGCAATTAGCATAGAAAATCGCTCCTCCGTGTCAGGGCCCCTGCTAATGAAGCAGACACTTTATTACAGATCAGCAAAAGCCATGCTGATGCATCCATCAAGCAGCTCGTGGAGCTGGCCTGCTCCTGCTGTTTGCTCTCCTACAGTGGGGGGGCCACTTCTCAAAAATGGAGACATCAAATTGCAGCTTTCCCCCTTCAAAGGAAATAGGAGAGGAGCTCTAAATAATTAAACAACAACAACCCTGAAAAAGTGGGAGCACAAGTGCAGTGTTTTAATATCAGGCAGCCCCCCCACTCTTTGTTTCCCTGGGGGCTGAGCTGGCTTCAAGGGAGAGGTGAGGATCATAACATACATCAGCATCTGCTCTTGGGGCTAGAATGTCTCTGTGATCAGCAGTTTGCCTGGGTTTGGGGCTGTAAATGGTGCTCTTTGAGGTGACTTGTTTCTCTGGGTTTGATCTGGGGAGGAGGTGGAATTGACACAGGGCTAAGGGAAGACTTGCTGTGTGCCTGGGGCTGGAGGAAAGCACGTGCTTCTGGAGCTCCCTCCATCGTGAGACTGACACTCATCAGTGATGATGGTGGAGCATAGCACCAGGTACATTCTGGTGGGAAAGGCCTGTCAGACCATCCTGCCTCTGCCCTGGCCAGGAAGGATTGCTCCCTTTGGTGCATTCCTTGATGAGTTGTCCTGTCCCACGTGAACTCTCCCAAGGTCCTGAATTACAGCTCAGATCATCATAGAAAAATGGGGCCAGAAAGGACCTCAAGGGGTCAACTAGTCCTGTGAACTAGCTCAAGGCAGGATCATCTCTGGCTAAACCAGCCTAGACAAAAGGGTTTGCCTCACTTGCCCTCACACTTAAAAATTTCCGGTAAAGGAGGTTCCATACTCAGCCTTGGCAATCTGTTCCAGTGCCTAACCACCCGCATTGTTAGAAAGCTCTTCCTAATATCTAACCTAAATCTCCCTTGTTGCAATTTAAACCCATTACTGCTTGTCCTGTCCCCTGTAGATTCAGAGAACAATTGATTGCCATCTTTATAACAGCCTTTCTTATATTTGAAGGCTGCTATCCAATCCCACTGCTCCCCCCACAACCTTCTGCTCGCCGCTCTAAACAATCCCAGGTCTTCCAACCTCTCCTCAGATGTCATGTTTTCTAGATTTCTAATAATTTTTGTTATATGCTCCTCTGGCATCTTTCTGATTGTCTGTATCTTTCTTAAGGAGTGCAACACAGTACTCAAGGTGAAGCCTCACCAGGGCTGAGTAGAGTGGAAGAATTATTTCCTGTGACTTGCATATAACGCTCCCCTTAATACATCCTAGTTTGCTCCTGGCTTTTTTTCAAAACTGTTAAATTGTTGACTAACTTTCTGCTTGTGGTCTATTATAACCACCCGTTCCTTTTCTGCAGTACTGCAGCCTGGCCAGTGCCTCCTTTTTATTGCATTTGTGCACACGATTTTTCCTTCCTTAGTGTGTTGTATTTGCATTTGTCCTTATTGAATTGCATCCTATTTTTTTCATACTGCTTTTCCAATTGATCAGTTGCAATTGATTCCAACTGATTTGCAGTCTCTTTTACTCCTCTGCCTTCCTTTTGGCCCTTTCCGTCTGGCAGTTTCTGCATTATTTTAGCTCTAGGATAACATTTTCCAAAGCCCCTAAGTGACTTAGAAGCTCAAATCCCATTTATTTCTAATGAAACATGTCACTTAGGAAGATGGGACTTAGTGTTTAAGTCACTTCTGGGTATTTTTACACCACAATGACAAGAGGGATGTCTTGTTGCTGATGGAATAAGCCCTGCCTGCTTGCTTCTGCCCTCTGTACATCAACCCTAGAAATCAGGTGATGAGGGTGCCCCGAGAATGCCACACGCGAGCAGTTAAGAACGCAGGTCTTAAGCAGGGCACTCTCACCACCTCACTTACAAGGTTGGTGCTGGGGGAGCGGGAATAGGTGGGCATATTGCTTGTGTGGTGAGGCTGAATGTCCTGTGGCCACAGGCAGACATCTCCTCCGGGCCTTAGACAACATTCCCCCACTCTCCTTACTCTTGGATCGGTCTTTCTGCATCGCCACTCAAAAAGTTCCCAGACCCTTACCCTCTCTCCCTGTCACTGCCTTCATTTTCTTTCATCCTAATCCTTGAAGGCCAGAACTGTATCCAGCAGGCCTGTAACTCTGTGGGTTTCAATGGCAGCTTCCCAGCCATATGAATGAAAGGAGGATTGGGCCAGTATTGCAGGGGTCTCTTCAGCGTGGCCCTCTCCTAACATGCAGCGTCTCTAGATGAGACCAGCGATGGCTTCTTTTCAGCTGCACTGTCCTGAGCGCTCACAGTTACTCTAATTAAAATGGGCATCTCTGCACCTTCTGCTCGCTGAGTATTGACACCCTTGGGGATGGCAGGAGCCCAGTCGCAGAGTTTGCACCCTTATGTTTATCTCCTTATTGCTGCCTTTGCAGGTTGTTCAATATGCCCTTCACTCATCACAGCCTATTGATTTTAAAGTAGCAAGAGTTAATAAAACTGACTGCAGGAGGTAAGAGGAGGAGGAAGGCTGCAACCCCCAACAGCTGGAGTGAGTTGTTGCATTCATTGAAATAGGCACCTATCTTGGTCACAGTTAGGAAAATTGTAAACTTTTTCCTCTCAGGCAGCCTCATCAGTGTAAAAGAAGCTGAAATTGGGATTCGGCAATGTTGCTGCCTCTGCTGTTTCTCTGAATGAGTCGTCTGCATTCACTGATTGCGTCCCCCCCTCTGGGATGAGATGCAGAACTGACCTTGGTTCAGCATTAACATTCGGTCTCCTTGCTATGATCCCACCCAGCTGATGATGGTCTGCTGTTCCCAGACCTCCCCTGTGCTTTCTCATGGGTTCCCCTTCACTTCCTGACCCTGACTAGATTAGCGGAGAGCTGGCACCTTCTCCACCAGGGGTGGCTGCATTTCGGTGGCTGGTGATGTGAGCTCTGCATGTGTCCCCTAGCTGAGACTGTGTGATGCATCTGTAAAGTTCCTGGGATCCTTGGGGCAGAAGCTGTGTTTTATATGGGGACTATTGCAGTTGTAGAGGGCTGTGGTGGCGTGGGGACTGTATGTCTGCAGCCTCCTGAAGCCCTCGTGGAAGTTCATGCTGGGAACTGTTGGCCAGCTCCCCCCTGCTGTGGTTTAGGATCCCTGTGACGAGCAGCAGTGAGCACTAAGCAGTGGACAGCCAAGCACCTGCCCCACTTCCATCCTTCCCTTCAGGAGCCTCAAGTTGAGTCTGCGGTGCAGGCGATGGAAGGCAGAGTGGGTGCTCCCTTCCATGAGATATTTGCACTCCTGTCTTGTGGGGCACGGAGGTTTTGGGGACCCTTCAGCCAAAATTAAGTGGGCCTACTAGCCACGTAGTCCCATGGAAGGGTGAGGTTGCAACAGCAACATGTTCTGTCGTAGGCTGGACCTGCATGCTACCCGTGTGTCATGGACGCTCCCAGCAGGAGCCACATCCTGGTTCTGTGGTTTGTTGGTTGACCCCATTTTGCAACCAGCTGGGGGAAGGCTTGAAATCTCAGCCAGTGGGGCACCCATCCTTCCAACACTCCAGCAAGCACGGGGCCTCTGCAGGAAGCAGCACTCACCACTGCCAGCTGGAATCGGAAACCTCCATGCATTAGGGAGCTGATGAAAATGCAGCTCCTTTCAGCTGGGTCCTGGTTCAGTCAAGTGAAAAGCATCAATGATTTGCCCAAAATGTTTCGGAGAAGTGACTGCAAAACAAGGCTCTGTGGTGCTTGGCATCTCTCAATCTGTGGGTCTTCAGAGCTGAACCCGGGGATTTTAACACTCACAGACTCTCTCTTGTACTAGCCTAGCAGCACTGATTCAGCACCAGCATGGGAAAGCCAGATTCTGCTCTGGTTTGTCCATCACCATCAGCCTTGTCAACTCAGCGGCTATTTCCAGACTGCTTTTCCTGTGGAATTGTCCCATACAGGATGGGCAGCTGGAAATGCTGGGAAGGCACCTTGATTCAGTGGTGCTAAATACAGAGGCTCTGATGCAGCACTGCCTCTGGCCAGGACTGTGCGTTGCAGTTTGCTTTGTGCTGCGGACGGCAACCTTATTAGAACGTGGAAATCAGGATTAACCAGAAAAAAAACTATCTGTGCGTTCCTCTGTTGA
Organism: Crocodylus siamensis; assembly: GCF_052110815.1. Lineage (NCBI taxonomy): Eukaryota > Metazoa > Chordata > Crocodylia > Crocodylidae > Crocodylus > Crocodylus siamensis. The sequence goes on from NC_143401.1 coordinate 10,755,235, forward strand.
ACCTAAAACCCTACCCCAGCCCAGCTCACGCTGGCTGAAGATTTAAAGAAACAGTGCTCTTTTTAAAATGTTGCTGATACCAGCTGTGATTGGAGGCTTTTGAATGGACCTTGGCTTTCCCTTGAAGGCAGCAGAGAGCCTCCAGCCCAGCAGGCAGGAACTCTGTGCGAGGGAGAAGGTTAGTTTGAGCAAGCAAGTGATTAAGATGGATGAGTCATGCTTCAATTATTGATCTGCAGGTTGGCGGAGAAATAGATAGTAAAAAGCAAACCAAAGTACAAACACTTCAGCGAGAAGCATCAGGAATGCTCGGTGGTGCTACTCTGGGGGTTAATCTAACAGTTGGCCAGGCCCACATGCCTGCTTGAGACCTTTGCAGTGGTGAAATGGGTTGTTATTTTTAGATGTGATTCAGCTGTCATGTGTCTTGGGTCTTCCATGTTTCCAGTAAATTAACCAGCCTTCCCCTTCCAAGTCTTGCCTGGGATGATTTACTTTGTAGAGGTTTCTTGAACTCCCAGGAAAAAATCTTCTTTGAAGCAAAGCTCCCCCCTCTTCCCCCAACCCTTTTTTTTAATAATATTTTGTTTCCAAGCTCAAATCGGTTTCTAATTAAGTTCCAATTTTTGACTGAGCAGAGCTCAATTATTCAAGTCTCTGTGGCAATACCACTGGCAAGTTTCCTGCATCCCAGAATCATCAGCCTGGGGCTTCAGATACTCCCAAATCCATGGCAGGCATCCTGTGTGCAAGCCCCAAGCGCAGAGGCCTTGGAGTTCAGATGCCCCCTAGTCTCGCTTGCCTCTAAGCCAAAAGCTCCTTGCTGAAACTAGAATGCCCTGGGCTAGGATTAAAACTATAACAGAAACAGTGCTTATTCATCCCAGTGCCTTGTCCGTAGGATAGATGCAGTGTTGGTGGGATGGAAATCAGACCCAGACAGCAACAAAAGTTTCCTTTCACCACATCAGATATGCTCCCCGAGTCCTCGTGTTGTCAATACACAAGCTGGAATAGAAACTGGGTCACCTTTCCGAGCCTGTGCCAGTTCTGCAGGGCTAATGGGGGAGAGAGGCAGTGAAATCCTGACCTTAATGTCCCTGTGCCTTGGTTTTTCCACCTGTAAAGCAGGGAAAATGATATAATAAACCTTCAACCTTGTAGGATTCATGGTTTTTGCTGGTGAGATTAACTATATACAGAAGCCTGTGTCCCAATGAAATCCTCAGGGGAAAGTTAAGATGGCACTGTATTCCCTTCACAGATCAAGGGCCAAATTCAGCTGTTCCTTCTTGAAAGCACAGCCCCCAGACCACTGCGCCTCGTGGCACCGGGACACAATCACCCGCATGGCCAGCAGCAGGCAGTATCTCTGGGCCTGGTCTCACCAACCAGAACTGGGTTTCAAGGAGACCTCAGTCCACTGGGGGTTGAGCACTTGTGCAAATCTGCCCCGTAAGGGGCTACACGGGAACAGAGCTTTTCCAGAAGTCTGGCCCCTGTTGAGTCCTGGAAAGCCTGGCCCTGAGCTCTTGAAAATGTCACACTTGTGTGACTTATCCAAAGTCACAGAGGATGTCTGTGGAAGAACCTAGAAGAGGAACCAGATCTCCTGACTCCTAGTCTAGTGCCTTAACCAGTAGGCTTGGCTTCCTCTGTTACGTATGGCATTGCTAAGAGGTCTCTAGATTTGAGAAGGCGGCAGGCTGTTTCCTGCCCCATGCCATCAGTGGCAGTAAAGAAGCTGTGAATGGAGCTGACCTGGCCAATCTGTTGATGATTCACGAGCCAGAAGCAAATCCAGCTCACCTCTCCTTTGCTAGTAGTAAAGGTTTTCAGCAAGGTCACACAGGGTTTAGGGATGGAGGTGCTGTGATGTAAACACTTTCCTGACTAACCATTTTTGAACGGCCCTTAACTGGCTCCCCGTTACAAAGGGTGTCAGTTCCCTCTTACACGTCCAAGTCCTAGGCCAGCCCTGCTGTCGCCATTACACAGATAATGGCAGGGTGGGGAAGGGATGTGCCTTCCCCCAGTTAAGCTGATCAAGCATGGAGTTTCCTTGTCCCGGGCATCTCCAGCTTCCTGAAGGTCTCTTTCCAAATTGGAATGAAAACCTGAACGGTCCGAACCTCCCCAGGGAGAGGAAATTCTGGATTCTTTTCTTTTGGAAAAAAAACGAGACATTTCCTTTCAATTTACTCTAAACGAACAGAGTCTCCAGCTGCTTCCCAACCCCTGAGGAGCTGCATTAGACTCCTGCCTTGGTCTTGGCTAAAATTCATCCAAGTGGAAGCAGTTCTGTGAAACATTCTGGCATTGCTGAATTAGCAATTTCCGATGAGAAAGCATTGTACCGAGTAGAGCACCCTGTCCAGATCTACTCTGTATATTAGCAGCCGAACCTAAATGAAACTCTGCTCTCTTGACTCCAAGGGCAGTGCCCTCCACACTGACCAATACTGTTATGAAGAATATGTCTTCTTAGGCACTTGCTTGAGGTCTTAAATGTTCCACCTGTCCTGCTCTTATTATTGCAACAGTAGCTCCTAGATGGTCTGAGATCAGGGTGCTGTTGTGCTAGGCACTGCACATATGCATCCTGAGAGTCACTGCCCCAAAGAGCCTTCCGTCTGAACAGAAAAGACATCATTATCATCTGCAATTCCTTATCTGAGGAATATGCTGGACAAGCTGTTTCCATGGAAGATGCCTGTAGATGATTTCTTTATTGTGGAGAAGCTGCTGCACATCAGCTTCCATGAGGTTCTGGACAGAACAGGGCCTTGATACAATGGCATGGAGGCCAAGACCATTGGAGATCTCGTTCTGCTGCAGCCTTCATCTACCTTCACAGCTGTTGAGATTCTAACATCTTCTGCATGCTCTGCTGTTGGGGACTTGTAGACCCATGGCTAGGGGCTGGGAAGACTTATTATAATGGCAAACTGTACTTGCACGTCACAGCACCATCAAAGGGTATATGTGGCTTTTCAGGAGAGAAAGCATTGCCATCTGCTGTCCCCACCGCAGCCTGGTGGTGCTGCCGGTGCTTGGTCCATGACTGCTTATTCATCAGTTACCCCTGCTTGTTTTGCAGCTAACCTTCCCTGGAGGTCATTCCACTATCTGCCACCCGTGGATGCTCTGGGTAGCAAGCTGTGTAGCTTTACTGCCAGATAAGGCAAACTAATGGCAGGAAGAAGGAAGCAGAGATCCAGAGAAGTGATTGCTCCAGGTCCCATGAGAGGTCAGTGGTGGAGCCAGGAACAGAAGCCAGGTTTCTTGACTCCTAGGCCCACACCTCATCTATCAGTCCATGTCACTTATGGACAGTGACAGCCTTTGCTGTAGGAACTGTGTGTGAGGCAGTGGAACAACTCCAGCACCATCCTTGTCCACAGAAGCATCTTTAGCCTATATGCAGCACTGAAGCGGTTATGTGGAACGCTCCTGTGTGCCCAGCTTGGCAATATTATATTCCAAGAGGGTGTTTGTCCTGTGAAGGATCTGCCTCCAGCAGGATAAAACAAATAGATGAGCCCAATTTGCAGGAGTGGCAGAGCTGCCTTTTGGAGCGCTGAGTTGTATTTGTGGGGAACAGAACAGAAATTGGATAAAGCTCCTTGCATCTGCTGGCAGCACAAAGCAATGCAGAGCACAGCTATTCCCAGAGATACAGCACACGTCTTCAGGGCTGGGGATTTTCCTAGTACATTTGCAGATCTGAATTACACCCATATATTAGCTGTTTGACACAGCAATCTGTCACACTCGGGCCTCACAGACAGAAGCAGAGGACATCTTTCCTCCCACTTGGCCCAGTCTGGACACCACAGTGTGTGTGTGTGTGTGGGGTGGGGGCATGAGTGCTTTTGTCCCGGGGTATCCACCTGTCTATCTGTACATTCCTCTCCCAGTATAATAGTCACCAGTTGGCGTGCCTGTCTGTATCTCTCTGTCCAGGGGCTGGACAGCGTGTGCCTATATGTCACTGTGTGTGATCATGTGTTTGTGCGTACTCGTATATCTTTGTGTGCATGTGTTCGTGCCAATCTGTGTATTTGTGTCTATGCCATTGTATTTGGCTGGATGTTTGGGAGTTTGTGCATCAGTTACTCGGTGTGTGGGTGTAAATAACTTCCCCGTCAGGATTGTCCCTCGAGTCACACTTCATTAATTTCCCGAGGGAGCGTGACCATCTCCAAGCCCCCCCACCTCCCCTCACAGCACATGGGAAAGAGGCCTGGCCTGGGAGAAAGAGTTGCATTGGTTTTGCAGGGAGTGTTGAGAGTGGAGCTGGGCTCGCAGGGGGCTCCCTGCTGTCCAGTGCTGTACTGTTGCCTCACCGCAAACAGTGAGACTGGAGGGGTGACTCCCAGGTGCTAGTCTCTGCAGAGTTTTAAACTTGTTCCTGGACAGTTGCTTCCACTGATTCTGTGGAGTGTGTCTTGTGGCGTGCCCATTGCCATGCTCTCCAGGCAGCCAGCTCCGGAAGTGGGCTTAACTCCAGCTATTCAGATCTCACATGCCAAGATACAGCAGAGTTGAGATTTCCTCATATACAGAGCCCACAGCTGGGAGCCAGCTTACCAAGAAGCCCAGCACCCAGCTCAGCCCCTAAGGAAATTTGTCCCTGGAGGGTCATCATGAGAGAAGTGTGGGAAAGTTCGTATCTAGGGAGACACTTTTTGGCTGAAATCACCAGGCACAGAGGTTTGGAGAAGGTGGCTTCAGCAGAGACCCATGCATTCTCTGAATGCCCTTGGGGATAGCGTTCACACACACACACGCACACATGCATGCATGCATGCACCCCCCACACACACATGGCTGAGCCGTATTCATACAGAACCCTTCCTGCCTCTGTCATATCCACACTTTCACCAGCCGTTCTTACATTGCTTGCCAGCAGCCTCATGCTTCTGCATGAACACCATCTCCACATTCAGCCACACTCACAAATGACCACATGTGCTCCCCTCCTCCATCCCCCCCCACTGCAGATGCCTAGTCCTCAGACTCACTCCTCATCACACACCCATAAAACATCGGCATGCTGCACCTCCGCTGATCCGTGCCACTGTTGCACAAGCAGTCATTGAAGCTTTGGCATCCATTGAAACAATGCCCAGAACAAAATCCCCTTGCCCTATCCCTCCCTCTGCTCTCCTCTCTACCCCATCTTCCCTGTCCCTCTCTCCCACCAATCAGACTGAGACACTGTCATAACTCTACCTGCCTTCAAGGTTTTATCTGTTTAATTAGATAATTTTCCACCCCATTTGTCATCAGTGGCTCAGCCATGCACTCGAGCCCCCGATTAGAATGACAGCCCCGTGCAAATAAACGAACGCTCGGACCAGTGCTTCCCTCCAGAGAGGATGTCAGCCCACAATGCTTCTTTCATCTCCCTTGGCATCAGTGCCCACGACTGCGCCAGCCCCCCCACCTCCATGGAGATCGCTCCTTAGCCTCTGTATCTCTCTGTCAGTCCCTCGGCGTGAGGCTTTCTGCCTTTCTGAGGATCTGCCTTGCTGTCTCCCTCATTGTGTTCTCCTTTTTGCCTGCTCCTGGTTATCGCAGTGCCTAACAGAAGCCCAGCACAGCCATGGCACCTCCAGTTCCCCCTTGTCAAGCGCTCGCCCATGGATTAATCTTTATGTACTCTCCCTCATGCCTCCCCCCAGCCCTCCATCTCCCCTTTGATCCAGAGGAGTGTTTCTTTGCCAAGCAGCATCGTATTGCCCCCACCCTTACCATCACCGCCAGCAGCTGGGGTGGGGGTGGGCTGGGCAGTAGAGCGAACAGGCGGAGCAGGGGAAGGCAGCTCTCCTCCCACCATCCCGAGTCCCCATGCCCCTACGTTCTTGGCCAGGAGGCGTCCGGCTGATTCACCGTCTCAGTTATTGAAGCCTTCTGCCCTGATCCCCCAAGCAGCTGTGCCCAAGCCACCCCCTACGCCCAGGCAGGGCTCAGTAACTTCCTAGGAGCCATGCGAGGGCATGAGGCCTTGTCGTAGGGTCCACTGCCGTGGGGGCCTTACAGCGAGCCCTGCCGCACAGGTGGGAGCCGGGGCTCCAGCAGGGCACTGGGGGGGGACTGCCCCCAAGCTTTAGGGTTACCATACATCTGGGTTTTCCTGATCACGTCCTCTTTTTAGATCCTCCAATCTCGGTCTGGGCGGTTCCCTTAAATACGCCTGGGGTTTTGGTCAGCTCTGCTTCAAAGTTTTTGCTGGTACTTCCTGGCTTGCCCGAGCAAGGAGCTGCTTGGGGCTGGGGGCAGGGTGCACACATGTGGCAGGGGTGGGAGCGGCAAGTGGATACAGGTTAGTCGGTGGGGCCCGCGGTTGGAGGAGCAGGGCTTGGGGGGTCACGGGGGTGTGTGTGTGGGCGGGTGTATGACGGGTATGTGGCAGGCTGTGTATGTATGGCAGGTGTGTGTGGCGGGGGTGTGTGACGGTGTGTGGCGCGGGGTGCGGGGGTGTGGCAGGCCCGGGGCGGCGGGCTCGCTCCGCTCGGGGGCTCGGCGGGGCCGGCAGGAGGCGCCCTGTGCCCGCGCTAGGCTCCGCCGCGGCCCGGCGCTGACGTCAGGGCGGGCGGAGGCGCCGCTCGCGCGGGGCTCGGGCTACTTCACCGGGCTCCGGCGGCGACGGCGGCTCCGGCTCCGGCTCCGCGGCCGCGGCGCAGCATGCGGGAGGCGCGGGCGCTCGTGCTGGCGCTGGTGCTGGCGCTGGGCGCCCAGCTCTGCGCCCCGGACAGCGACACGCCGACAGGTCAGCGCCCCCCGCCCGCGCGCTGCCGGGACCCCGCGGCTCTTCCTCGCCGCCGAGAAGTTTGCGGCGCGGCCGCCCGCCCGCCGTGCCCGCCGCGGCCGCTCGCGAGCCGGGGGGAGCGGGAGCGGGAGCGGGAGCCGCCTCTCGCTGCGCTGCCGCGGGCAGAAACTTCATCCCGGCCGCGCTCTCGCTCCGGGCTCTGGCTGGGAGGCAGGAGAAACCCGGGGCGGTCACCGAGGGACTTTTCTGTGGGGAAACCCTCCCGCACGCCGATGTTTGTCTTTCCCTGTCGCATTTAGGAGCGCGCCCGCATGCTGGTGCCCTGTGCGGGAGGTGCGCGCTGCCCCCTTCGCTCCTCTCCGGCTTCTGCCGCCGGGTTTGGGCACCTGGGACCCGGGAGTGACAGCACGCAGTTGTGCGCCACTTGTTCAGGGCATCCCGCAGCCAGAGCAAGGAGGGTCTCGGTCCCCGGTGCGAGCGGGAGAGTCAGCCGAGCTCGGGGACGCCGCCGGGAAGACCGGCGTTGTCATTACCAGCTCTCCCCGGCTGTGCCAGGCTAACGAAGGTGTAGGCGAGGTTTGTTCCAGAGAAAGCTAAGGATCCTCAACTTCGTCCCCGATCCCCGCAAGTTGAAAAGCGGCGGTTTGAAGCTGGGGTTTCGGGGATTGCTCGGTGTCGCTGCTCTGCTTGTTCCTTTCCGTGCCGGGCGTTCAAGTGTACGGAGGGGCTTGCGGCAGCTCTCGCATAACAAACCCCTCTCGTCCAGGCATGTAATAAATGTGGCGTTGAAAGAAGGAAGAGAGAAACTCTTGGGGCTGAAGCTTCCTAGACAAAGATTCAGCCCAGAGGCAGGCTTTGTTGGTAAAGGATGAGTTCAAGTGTGTGCATATACATGCACACACACACATGCATGCACGCACTTTTGCGATCTCTCAGTTTTGGGTGCTGCTTTTAATCTGGAGTGTCCTTGTTTTTTCCATCTGATATTTCAGACTCCGGGTTCGCATGATATGTATCTGGCTCCGTCTGCCTGGTTCGGGTCAATCCATGGCTTTGTGTGCGTGTATTTCTGTTGACTCGGGGGTGGGAAAAAGGTCTGGCTTGGTAACGTGGCCCATGTGTGCTAATTATTTTTGGTGGGTGTCGTGTTGGGGCTGCAGTAGGGAGTGGTCTGAGACGGGTTTTTCAAATGACAGCTGCTCTTGCGTGTTTCGGATCCTTTCGGGAAAGATTGTTGTTATTGTTGTTGTTCTATTCAATAAGTAAGTAAATTTTAAATACAAAAACTCTGCGGCCCTGGTATTCTATTGAGCCATGGAAACTAGATGGAGGAAAACCGCTCGGCGTCAGTCCTGCCCAGCGCAGACTACTTATGTTATATACATACTAACACATTTGTTTTGCCTTGTTTTAAATGTCCCTAGAAGGGGCTTCCATGGACTGAGCAGTTGCTTTCCTATCTTGCTTAACTTCTTCTTGGTGCTCTTTCTTCGGTGCCTCCAACGAGCGCCCTAACCAATTCCTCTTGCCCACGTCCACCCTTCACATCCCTGTCTGTCCCCTGCGGGGTGGTGTTCGAGGGGACGCTCAGTGTGGTGGAGTAGCCTTGCAGGGATGTTTGGTGTCCTCTGCTGTAGAGGACATGCAGATGGTGACTGAAACGCAGAGATCCAGGGAGGTGCAGACCACTGTGCTCCGTCTCACGCGCTGTTGCACTCCTTGCTGATGGGCACGAGGAGTTGCCATATGTAGGACGCTGCACATCGTAGTGTAGCAACAGTTAAAATACTGCAGTCGGACCCTGGCCAGCTGGAGCAGGTGTAGGGCGTAGGGTGCGTGTGTTTTAGGGCTGGCTGTGTTTGCGTCCAAGTTGCACCATCTTTATTGCCCAGAATATCTTGATAGTCCGATCCCTCCCTCTTCCTTTTCCTTTTATTTCCTGGTTGTGCTGTGGGGAAAAAACTTTGTTCTCATAGGGATGTTTCTTACTTCAGAGCTTGCCAAATTTTAATCGTTCTTGAAACGAATGGATCCGCTAGGGTAAACGCGCCGCAGATCTGATCTGAAGTAGCTAAACAACAGCTTGGGCTGTGCTGCTCCCATCTGGCGACTGTGTTCGAACGTAGGGGTTCCAGTTCAGGCCGGTAGAGAGAAGCTCTAACTCTTCTGTGCCCTGATCTTGAAACCTGCACCTAGCAGAGATCTGCCTCTGGGTTTGGGTTTACATTTTAAGCTGCCCTCTTACAGTCAGGAGTAGGGGCCAGTGCAGGCAAGTCCCTGCAGAACGAGTGGGGCATGTGAGTCTGGCCTCTCCTGCAGAGGACGGCCGTGGGTTCAGGTTTCTAGGCTGCTTCATGGAGATTCTCCTTATGAAGGGGAGAAGCAGCCACAGGTGATACCCAGGAGGGATTTAGTACCTCTCAAATGCTTTCTGGAGTAATAACTCTCCTTTAAGACTGCTGCTGCTCTTTGATGTACACTGTTTTCAAGCGTCTTTTCATCGGGCTATATTTAGATGTTACAGAGCGTTTTACTAAACAAGGATGTTTGTGTGTCCCCCTGCCACACCCCCCCCCCCCCCTTGAGTGACGTTAAAGAGAAGCTGGTCTCTAAGCATCTCATCCGGTCCTGCTCCTGGGAGAGTCATGGGAAAGAAACTTGACCCTGAGGGCTGTTGTGGAAACGGGATAAACAAGGGGAGAGGAGGACCTCTTCTTCCCTCCCCCCCCACACATACACGTACGCATTCATACATGTACACATTTACACACACAATTTCCCAACATGTCAGACATGTCTCCAGCTTCCTTAGGAAACATGAGTAGGTGTGGAGCTGTGGTCGGGTTTGAATGGGGGCAGTGAACTTTTTTAGACTTATCCAGAATGGTGGGTGCTGTGATTTAAGGAGCCCATAGAGACTTCATGTATTAATACTGATCTTCCTAAACAGAGACTTTTTCCATGGTGCTGTACATGGCTCTTTGAAGGCAGTTGGCAAGGAAGTGTAGAGTGCTGGGGTAGAAGGCATAATCACGAGCACAGCAGGGACCAGGAGGAGCTGATAGTTTTAGTCTTGTCCCAGTTTCAAGCCCACCTCCAGGAGGGAAGAGTCACCTGCAAACCTTGTGGGCCTGACGTGAAGCTTGTTGGAGCATGGGCGAAGATTCCCTCCAGGCTTTGGATTTGCCCCATATGAAAAACATCCTAGTCTCAAAACCAGCCTTCTGAGGCAGCAGAACAAGTGCCTCAGTTTCCCCTTCTTTAAAATCCTGACATCACAAGGGATCACAGGTGACCTTCCTGCTTACAAAGTGCTCTGAAGAGAAGGGGTTATAGGACAGCAAAGGACTGTGCAACTTTGCTGCTTTTCAGGATTGTTACTATCATTTTACCAAAGGGGAAACTGAGGCACGGAATGAAGTGATTTAGTCCTGGTTTCATGTGGCCACTTGGGGAGATTGGAGCCCAGGCATCCTGTCTTGCAGCTACTGGCCAACACTGTAGGCAGCTTGGTTGGTGAGCAATTCATCAAAAAAAAGTAATTTTTTTTTTTTTTTTTTTTTAAGTTTATAAACGGGAATACAAGAAAACAACGTGAGGCCCACATGCTAGTCAATTGATTTCTGTGGTGGCTACTGGCCATAAAATTATGACAGGAGACCCACTGGCCAAAAAGGAAAAAAAAATCAAGTAGAGTTGACCTGTACTCATGGAGAGTGCTGCTGGGGATTGTGGATCGCTGAAAGGTGAAGGAGCCAGGGCTCCCGGCAGCGGCCGCCTCGCTGCTTAATGAATGATCAGAGGGAGGGGGAATGTGTCCAGGTTTTGCTTGGGCCCCAGCAGCAAAGGGAATCATGTGCTGGGGCCGGAGGGGGTGGAAATACCATTGCGGGCTTGTGATCAGGTTCAAGGGTCTTTGACTGTGGTGGGCGCTTAATGCTGCTTCCTGGCCTCCTGCCAGAATCCACCTTGGGTGGCTATGCGAGGGCTAGTTAGCTGCCTTTATGCTGTGCTGCTTCAGGAGGGCTTGGACTTCAGGGCGGCTGAGTACCTCCCGCAGGGATGGTTATTGTAATATTATGAGATGAATATCATTCACCTCCTCAAACTGGCATCCTGAGGGGCCCTGTACATAGTCACTCACCCAGGGAGGGACCATGCCTCCTTGCAGTCTAAATAGGCAAGATGGACAATGGATGGGAGGGGGAGCTGAGCGACAGGGTAGCAAAGTGACTTGCCTGAGGTTACAAAGTAGCTCAGTGGCGGAGGCTGGTGTAGCACTCCAGCCACTAGTTACCTAGCCGTGGTGCTGTGTTGCTCCTCACTCACTGGGGCATTGAGGAAGAGGCCTTATAAGAAGCAAAGCCTAGTGTGTCCAGCTGCTATGGCAGTTTCAGAGCCCCTGTGTGCATGTGTATGCACATGGATGGATTATGGATGTGCACATACATCATGTTTTCAGGTTACTGAACTCTAATAATCACACACATAATCCACAGCAGCCTGTAATGGGCTCATGAAAGGATAATAATGGGGGATTTGCATGCTGACCATTGTTCACAGAGAGCCTGTGAGGTCAGCAAACACGGGGCCCAGAACAGACTTCTGCTATGGAGGTAGTGGGGCAGTGAATGCAGTGTTGTAGTTTGATTTCTTAAATGAAACTGTCCAAAGTTTGGGAGAAAAGGGTTTTGCAAAAGGCTGGACACGGGGAAATATGTCCAGGGAAAGTGCTGAGTAAACACATGGCACCAGATATGTCAATCAGTGGATCAAGGGGCAGAAAGGTGATGTTGGAGTTAGCCCTGGAAGGAGATAAAGGCAAGAATTGTAATGTTCTGGGGTGTTGCACAAGACTGACCATGAGCACTGCCTGCTGGGTGGTCATGGGCAAGTCGTTTCTCCTCCTGTGCCTCAGTTTCCCCATGTGTATAATAGAGTTAATACCACTTGCGCACCTCTGCAAAGGGCTTCTGAAACCTGCTGATGGAAAGCTGCTGTGAGAGGGCAGCCTTGCAATTTTAGTTGGCATAAATTGGCAAGAAAGCTTGTGATGTTTGTGGAGTTGCTCTGGGCTTTGCATAATGGAGAACAGAATCTGGCCCTTGGACTGAAGCAAAATTCATCTTGTTAGACTCCGATAACATGCCTGATGCGTCTGGCTGCTGGAAATCCTGTAGCAGAATTGTAGGCTCATTAATCGTAGGTGAGGCTCCAGTTCTCTTCAATTCCCTGGGATCCCAACCCATCAGGGCTCCTTTCCTAGGCTAGCTGCAGCAGCCTCTGCCCTTTCTCTGCCTTAAACTCCTGCCTGCTCAGACAGGGTTGTTCAGGCTCAGTTGTACAGTGGGAGCTCATCCTGCTGCTGTTGCACTGTGTTTGGGGCTGGTAAAACTGAAGTTGTCTGTGTGTACTCTGGGGTCATTGGCACCCACTAAACGTGTCATGAGGAAGCACGTTTGCCCTTAAGGTTAGTATCGACTTGGCCTTTGTATGCTTTCTTGGCAGGCTCAGCTGGCTGTGGCCAGAACGCATCCCAGAGCAGAGGGTGGGGAGCTGGAATACAGCTTTGTCATCTGGGTGCAGCCATAAATTCCTCCACTGAATAACAACAACCAGCTGATTTGAGGGAAGGGGTGCTGAAAAATGACTGGAAACCACTGCATATGATTGGGCACTGTTTGTCCTGCAGCCTGAGAGCTCCTGCTGGCATAGAGGCTCATGCTGGGCGACCTGGATTTGATAACTGGTCCCTGCTCGAGTACTGTGCATGGGTTCTGCCAGCTCTAGCAAGAGGGATGGCTCAGTTTTTGTCTCTGTTTGCAGTCTATATCTGTAGCATGTTATCAGAGGCCATCAATATGCTCGAATCCGTTGGCCTTTCCTGAGTAGAGTAGATCCATAGGTGACCTGCTTTACAAACGGGGAAGCCAAGGAACTTGGAGTCTGAGACCTGCTCTAGATTGGTGTGAATCGGCATCAGAGCCAGGAATAGAGCCCAGGTGTCCTGGCTCCCCAGTCCATCCTGCCTTGTGAACCCAGGAGTCCTGATTCTGCTCCCCTTTCCCAACCCAACCCCTAGATGATACTCCCTCCTCCCTTTCCAGAGCACGTTGTAAATTTTACGATTCATTAAAATGTTACAGTGACTAAGCTGTCGACATGTATCTGTGTCCTGCTCCTGACAGCCACTGCCTGTGGAGAGACCTTCAGAAGGGGATTGTCACGCTGGGGACATTAACTCAGAATCCAGAGGGGCCGTGCAGAAGCCTGGGAAGGAGTATTGTTCTTGGCTTTGCAAGGGTGGTGATGGTTGCTGGAAGGGGGAAGGAAATGGAGTCATATGCAGCTTAGAAAACAAAATGGACTAAGTGGGCAGAGGCCTTTGGATCTAGGGCAGGGGTAAGTTGGTCTCATGCCAAGAGTTGCCCACTTGAGACTTTACTCTGAGAAGTCAGTCACAGTAAGCAGCTATGATATGATCCAATCTTCTCCATGTTCCTTTGGCACTTTGCTCAGCAGTGAAATGGTTAATGGGCACCATCCTTCCCCTCCCTTGTCCTGTGATGGGGTGGGGGGCAGCTCCTACCTGGTGTCAGGGCTGTGGGCTAGGTCAGCTGCTGGCTTGGCCTCACTTTGCCCCTGATTCGCAACGTAAAATGATCTGTTGTGACCTCAGAGGCCGGCGGGGTAGGCTTGTCATTCAGTGAAAGCGTTGATGCTGGAGTGCAGAGCGCATCCTCAAGGAGGATGCTCAGTACTGCCAATCCTCTGTGATCTGGCCTGTGATTCATCCCCTGAATCGGGGGACTTGTACAGGCAGGAACGCTTCTGCTTAGCCAGCGTGGACGCCTGCAGTCCAAGCATTGCTCGAGCTGGGGAGGGGGACATGCCCTTACTGAGGGCAGCCTAGACCCACCCGTCATTAGATGCTCGTGTTTCCACTGCATGGTGGGTGGCGAGCGCAGCAATGGAAGCCTGAACCCAGCCATTTAGCTGCAGCAGGCCAGATTCTGCTCGTGATGGCACTGCAGTGATCCTGGAGTAACTCCTTCGGTTTGGTAGGGTTACTCCAGACTGCTGCCGGCTGAAAGGAGAACAGGATGTTGCCGCTTTGCTAATGGCTGCCAGGTGGGATGGGGAGCTCGGGAGATTGTTTGCCGAGAACATAACGCTCTGCAGTCGCAGTTGGAACTTGGAGGCAGCAGGTGTCATACACAGGGTTATAATTGTGTGCGGCATTACTCCCCCTTCTTGCTTCCTATAAAAGCAGAAACCCAACCAAGGGCTGCAAATCTCTGGTTCTTCTGAATAGCTTTGATAGATCCCCTGAAACTTCATTGATCGCCCAATAAGAAATATAGTTGTTCTTCAGGCGTCTCTCCCCCCTCCTCCTCGTGCTCTCTGTGTTTTGCATTGCCGGCTCGTGCGCTGTCTTTTGACAGCTGAATTGTTTGTACTCCTAGCATCTCAAGGCACATGGTAATGGAGCGAGCCTGTCAGCAACTGGAGTCACACAATGCACTCCTGGCATAATTCCTCAGAAGCTGTTCACACTTGGATTTGACTGCATTAGCAGCAATTAACCAAATAAAATATTTTGGTTTGGAGCTTTCACTTACAAATGGATTTTCATTCGCCCCCCATCCTCCCTGCGCGTTGTCCTGTACAATGCTTGCTCTGCTTGCGCTGCCTACTGGCTGGCTCAAAGCGTGTAGGGCTCTCCGGAAACCAGCCAACGGTGCGGGCAGTGGTGCACCCTGGTTAGCGGTGGAGGGTCTGATCCAGGACTCCAGGGTTTGTTCTTAAGCTTTGATACTTCAGGGAAGGGGAACAATACGGTAAAGAAGATTGGGGCCCAGCTGTCAGGGAGTGTGGTCTTCTCCGATCTTTAAGGGGGGGCTTCTGGGTACCTTTTCTGTCTCTGCACTGAGTTTTGTGTTGCCATAGGCAATTCATTTCTAGGCACTGCTGTATCATTGTGCATTTGTTGTTACTCATCCGTAAGTGCTGGTTCCCTTTTTGGGGCCAGAGTCACTGGCTTACAGCTGTTCTGGGCTAGCTGCTACCAAGGCAGGGCTTCGTTCACTCTCTGCACATGAGGGGCCTTGGACATGCACATATGAAGATCAGGCCTTTGCTCTGGGCCAGAACCTGGGTGGCAGCTACTGCTTGAGGCTCTGTGTTTCCAGCCAGTCTAGTGCTGGAGTGACGTGCAGCACAATGCAAGGGTTAACTGAGCCTCTGCCAGGACCTCTGTCTAGATTGTTTCTGCTCATCTAGGCAGGAGATGCAGGCTCTATTGTCTGGGTGAGCGTGTGGAAAACGCCCCGTGAGCACATTCTCTTTGTCAGGGCCAGGTTGGGGTCAGGACAAATTTGTTTTGTTTGCATACGCCCCCAACGCCTTCCCAACCGCTAACCATAGCATCTTCATCGCCATACTGGAGCGCAAAAGGCTTGGGAGGTCAGGGCAGGATGTGTCAGCGGGAACTGCTTGGGAGAAGGAGGAGGATGTTCACATCTACTACATCTCCTTGGGGTCCTGGTCCCAATCCTGAGGGGGCAGCTTGATCTGTCCTTGGCATAAAGCAGCTGCTGTGGGTGCCATGCTGGGACAAATACAAGGACAGCATAAAACAGGGATGGTGATTATCTCGATGCAAATACCCATCTCTGCAGCAAAGATAATGATCTTGCTGTAAAATCGTAGTAGAAACAAGGTACAAGTCAATTTTCTCCCCTTGCTGTAGCTAGCTGAGGTTAATCTATACCTTTCTCCACCAGTTCTGAGCTACCTCTGTAGAGAGGACTCCCTGTGCCTTCTCTGGTAGGTTTTCACGGTAACTTGGCCTCCATGAAGAAGTGCCCTGTGCACCTGTGCCCTGCCCAGCACAGCAGAGCCCCAGTCCATGCTGGGCTTCAGGCACTCCTGTTTTGCAAACAACAATTAAATCTGCTTGGGTCTGGAGAACTGAGCGCAGTCAGCTCATGGCCCCTCTCTCGGCTGGTCGGGTGCCCTGCAAGGTGTCCTTGTGGTGCTGAGAGCTGCAGCTGGGAGCCAGCCACAGCAGGGAGGTGTTTTCAGACCCTTCATATTCACCTGGTGCTTGAGCTTTGACAAGGGTCAGACTGGTTGCGATCTGCTCTGTGTATATTCCCCACGTTGCACACCTGGCTGCAGAAGGGTTGTGTCCTGCCGTGGCTTTCTCTCACCCTGTGGTGCTGCCAGGTGCATAGAAAACATTGACTAGCACTGTGTTTTTCTTGTCAGTGTTTCAGGCTTAATATTTCACCCTGTCTTGTGGGTTTGGAGAGGAGGGGCCTATTTTAATGTCTTAAAAGTACTCTGCTTTTTTCTGCTTGTGCCTTGGCAGCAGGATTGTTGCCCTGACTGGTTGCAAGTGTGGGGTCAGCTAAAACAACTGTCCAGTGCGAGGTGGGATCTTCCAGAGACCCATTAAATCTAGGGCCATGCATCCCACTGCCTTGTGCTCTTAATATTCCTTGGTGCTCAGGGAAACCCCACCTAGGCCATTTGTACAAAGCCTCATGAGTGCTGTAGCCAGAGCCAGGCCCTGCTATGAGTACTACCCCCGCACCTCTGTCCCCCTTCCTGGCTTTGCCTCTTGTGCCCTGTCACCTTTCTTGTGGACTCAGGTGATGTGAGTAGAGGGGGCTCCTGTCCTCTAAGAAGAGGTTGTATAACTTTGGGGTGCACTGGGTTCTGCTGAAACTTGCTGTCCTGTTGCCGCATGGGGGTGGGAGCTGTGCTGTTGGTGCTGGCCTCTTGTTCGTGCCAGGGCTGGAGCAGGTTTCTCCATCGCTCAGCTTCTGTCACCAGGTTTTCTACCACGGCTGTCACCTTAGCCACTGAGTGCAGCCCAGGCGTCTTGGGTCTACGCCCACAGTGGATGCCTCTTGGTCTCCTCCCTTCCTCAGTTTTGAAGTCCAGTTTTGTCCCTTTTCCTTTCCCCTCCCCTCTTCTAGTGTGCATTGGCTTCCTGTTTTTTGAGGCAACTTCCCTTGACTGCTGCGCTAATTGGAGGGAGCAGTGCCTTTGACCCTACTGCCCTTCCTTTGCTGGGACTGCCTCCGACTGTGCAGTGCAGAGCACCATCCCCCAGGCACCGGCTCAAGCCACTACTTTGGATCCAGGTTTCAAACCCTCTGGAGTCCTGGCTGGTAGGTTTGGCCCAGTACAAAGAAAGAAGCAGATTGGCCATCAAATCATCACCTTTCCCTTTTCTAAGCATCTAGGAAGAGGGAACCCCCTCAACTCCCGCCCCTTCCCCGTCACTAATCTGCAGTGATATTTTCTTCTTTTACTGTTTGAACTGGGACAAAGCTCTTCTGGAAGGCAGTAGGCACCTTACCTGGGTAAGGTCATCCTGAGAGAGAGCATGCCTCCAAACCGGGAGAGGAGGCAGCTGCTGACAGCTGTCCCGGGGGCAACGGAGGTCAACCCCCTGCTCCTTTTGCTGCTATTTAAAGCGTCAATGAGTGTTCATTGATTAGGGATTTTGCAGTGTGTCCCCTTGACTGCCTTGCCGGCCGGAGGTGCTTTCCAGTGGCAAACAACACTTCCTTTCCTCCTTCTCCAAGGGCCATGCAATTAAATTCTGAAATGACAAATTTCGGGAGCAAAGGTCAGGTTCAGCTTGTGGGAAGGGGCAGTGGCAAGTGGGAAGTGCACACCGGGAGCTTATGCACCAGACCGACTGTGCTGGGGTGCCAGTGGCCATGAGCGTAGCAGGGCCCCAGCCTAAGCCATGGGACTTCCCACACCAGGTCCTAAAGGCTGGATCACATCTGCTGGCAAATGCAGCTCGTAGGGGAGGGAGGAGCTTTGAGCCATGTTCCCAACTGTGACAAAGGTTTGCTTTGTTGCCTCCATGTCCTGAATCAGCAGTTTGCAGCCAGTGGCATCAGCAGGGCGGTGGGAGCGGAAGTTAACTGAGGTGTGGGGAAAGAGGCTGGGTTCATGGTCTAGGGTGCGGCAAGGCTCTGGAGGGCTGGAGACTGGACAAATTCCGGTTTCTTTGATGAATTCAGGGCCTACAGAAGGGGCTGATGCAACCCTGAAGACCAGAAGTTTTCTGTCCTCATAAATGCTTTGTTCCCAGCTAGCAGTGAGATGAGCTGGCCCCTGTGCTATTGCACACAGGCCAGCTGTCAGAAGTGCTGGGCTCCCACAGCTCTAATGGGGCTCTACGCGAGGTGCAAGTGCTTAGCACCTGTGTAAGACCAGGCCCTCTGTCTATCTATCACCTCATTGCTAAAGTATCTGAATGCCTCACAGAGTTAATTAGCTTCACCTTGAAGTCCTCTTTTTCCCTTGAGGTAGGAAGGATTCATGTTCTCGGCAGAGGGAGCCCATAGGAAGGAGCTGCCAGCCCTGCCAGAGGAGATTTCTGGAGCCCTGCTTTGGGGCAGAAGGGGCAGGCTTCTCTGGGCTAGGGTCTGCTGCGGCTGGACTGGGACCCATTCGCTTTGCTGCACATCTGCTACCAGTCGGAGCACAAAAATACCCCAGCCTAAATTTTAGATGCTGAAATGCCTGCTGGGGACCTATGGGGAAGCAGAGCAACAACCAGCGTGGTCCTCTCTTTCCCAGTTGCCGAGTTCAGAACCCTGGTCGTCCATCACTTCCTGGGACTTTTACTGGGACTGACGTATCCCTTGACAATCCCAGGCATTGCTATTCCTACCTCTCCTGACACACATAGGTAGCACTTAACTCCTTGAATGCCAGATTATGCCCTGATTCTATGGATGGGCCTCTAGGAGTTTTTTCTGTCATGCTCTCCGTTCCCAATAAGGTGCTAGGCTAGGGCAGCACTTTGTCTGCAGTGCACTGTGTGTCACCGAAAAGGTTAAATCAAAGCTGCCAACTGCATGGTTAATTTTACAGGGTAACCTCCGTGTTGTGTGCACAGTACCAAGAGGTTATGAAACCAGCTCTGCGGATCATTAGCAATACAGCCCCGCCATCTAGCTGTTCAGCCTCCATAAATAAGCTTTTTAATAATCCGTTATGAACACTCAGTATAATTGTCTGATTAGCTGTGTCTGGGAACCTTTACTCACTACTTGATTAAATGTCAGATTCCCAAACCTGCCTGATATTTGCTTTGTAGTTCCGTCTGGTCACTGTTTCAATTTTCTCCTATCTGTCACTCAGCTTCTCAGGGTTGCTGGTGAATAATCCTTGTTGAAGCTGAATGCTTCTACGAGTATCTGCTGGCATTACTGCTCTTTGCAGGCACTGAAACACATTCCTCAGGACCAGTTTGGGCAGTCTGAGAAACAAGTGGTTCTGGAAAAAACCTTCCAGGATGCAGCTTGAGAAATTTCTTCTCATATCGTTATGAGAATTGGGGCACTGCTACTATTGCTAACTCCATTTAACAGATGGAGAAACTGAGGTACAGGGAAGCTGAACTACTTGTCTAAGAACACACAGGGAATCGGTGGCTGAGCCAGGAACTGAGCTCCTCTCTCCCAAGTCCCAGTCTAGTGTCTTAACTTTCCAAGCCATTTTTATTGCTGAGATGCTGACTTGTTCCCCGCTTCTGGGATGTGTGAGAAGGTCACGTCTCCTGTTTGCAGGAGCTTTCTTTTCTGGGTGGCCATGCACAGGATTGTCTGGGGGCAGCAAGCCTGGCTGCAGACGCCAAAGCAGCCAGCTGTACAGGAGAGCAGCATGCAGCGACGCATGTTCCCTCGGCAGTGATCCTGCCTGCCGTTCCTCTCCTGGGGGATCCATTAGATTCAGAACTGTCCTCTGAATCTGCCTGGACAATCCAGCAAGATGTGGAGGTGTGTGCAGGGTTTTTCTGAGAGGCAGCCTTTGCCATTTGAGATATTCCTGGTCCTTTTAGCCAATTCTTTGTCCTTAATCTGAAGTGACTGAGTAAACTGAGGAGGACAACTCCAGTAGGGGAACAGTGCTCCTTCTGTCATGCACTGGCCAGGGCACTCGTCTGATATTAATGTCCAGAGACTTGCCCTGAGGAGCAGGGATGCTTTGGCGTACAGGTGTTAGCATAAGCAGTCATTCACCTCTAGGTCTCCGGTTCAGTGCCTGAATACCCACTGTCTGGAAGTCTCTGTCCACTTGATAGATGTGGGGTAACCCAGGTGAAAGATTCCTGCAGGACTGGTGTTGCCAGCAGCTTTTTATGATTCTGTCCCCCATGCTGGCAGGGTTTAGGAGTGGATGCACTGTCAGCACTGAATTTCCCTATCTACTCTGGAGGTCGTGGTGTCTCTAAGCCTCCCTAGACCATTGCATAGGGGGAGTGTGGTTCTTTGCAGCTTTCTCGTGGATGCATGGAAGGCCTGAATCTCTACAGCTGTCCATTCACCAGCGTGAAATCCATTCGGCGTTGATTAAAGGCTATAAATGTGCTTGGTGGCACCTCGTGCTGGCTTCTCAGTTGCAGCAGGAAGTTGCTGTACTTGTGATCTGGGGAGGGCCCTGCCTGAGGCTTGGAAATCAGTTGCCATCTGGCTGTAGAGTTGTCTTTCAACCTGCTGCCCAGTGTGGGACGGGAGGCAAGACGTCAAGGCAGGCAACTGAAAATGACTCGGGGATTGATTCCTTTTTGCATAAATAGGCCCTGGCACCGTGACAGTGTGGGATAATAAAAAGTGAGAGAGCAACACCCAGCATGTGTGGGCTGGCAAGAGCTCTGCATCCAGAGGGAGGGCCAGGCGTGATTGTGGACAGCAGGGAGGGGTGGCGGTTCTAACTTTCCTACAGTACTAAGTCGCCCAAAGCATTCCCTGTTTAATATTTAAACTGAGTTTTTAATGTTTATAAAGCAGCTTCATTTCCTGGGCCTTGGGATGCGTCTCCTGCAGGATGCCCATGCGATGGGGTCAGGGTTAGTGAGCTGCAGACGGGCTGAAATGCACCACTACCTCTTCCCTGCTCCAACCTAGACATGTCTTGAATAGCTCGGTGCCTCCCTACCAGGTGCTTCAAGGGATGTCATGGAGCTGCCCTATTTCTGTCTGTGTGGTCCTCTGACTGTATAGATGTCTTTCCCCTCAACCAGCTGGCGGTCGGCTCATGCCCCAGAGCTTGGGGGCTGAGCCCTTGTCACCTTCAGTCTTGGTCCTGTTCATTGTGGGATTACTTGGTTGGTGGTACCGGTGTCAGATCTCGTTTTGTACCGTACCAGGCTGTTTGCTGCCAGAGCATCCCGTGGGAGCAGGTGTCATGGGAGTGTGCAGAGAAGTTTTTCCTCATTAGATATCCCATCCAGTGGCAGGAGAAGAATTCAGATCCTGGCACCTTTGCACGTTCCTTGTGCTCTGGTCCAGGTGGTACTTAAAGGCCTGGGATTCCTTCCACTGAATGGAGGGCTGCTGTGTCTGGAAGGGCCAAAATCCCAGGTGAGAGGCATTGGCAGCTAGCAGGATACATTTCCCCCAGGACTTTCAGTTTGTTTCCCACTGGCTTGGGGGGGGGGGTGGGGGGAGGCATTGAAGAAACGAGTCTGCTTCACAGCATCTCTTCCAAGTTGCCCCAGCTTTTTGACCCCTCTTCCCATTCCTCACTTTGGAAGAGCTTTAAAAGTGGTGAAGATTGTGTGTTTATTCAGCGTTATTGTTGCTGCAGCACATCTGAATCTCCTGGGCCAGCCAACCCATTCTGGTCCCAGGGCTCTGGCCTGGGATCTGGCAATGGGGTGCAGTATTGGTGCTAACTTTCTTGTGGGAGAGAGAGAGTTTCACACCTACCCTACCCAGGGTGTTAATGGTGGTGGTCTGGCTCTGCTGCTGCAGTTTGTGGCTGGTGAAGTCCATTGCCTTGCTCAGGGCAACAAAATGCTGCCTTCTCAAAGATGCCCCTGAGGCTGGGGATTTGGCATTTTGCTCCCACATTGCTGGAAGACTGACACAAAAGGTGGGTGCAGGGGCAAGTTTAACCTTCCCAGCAGCTGTTTGAAATGTGGATTTTTGGTGCTGTCTTCCCAAACTGCCTTTTCTCTATGCCTGCATCACGTTCATCTGTTCTGTCTTCACCTAAAGCCTCCTGCAAAATATTGGCCGGGGGCTGCCCCCAGCACATCAGCCTGCTTATTTCTCCTCCTATTGCTGTCTGGCTTCCCTGCTTCCCCTTCTGTACATTGCTGAGTCACTTGCAGGCAGAGGGGTGCTGGGGTGCTAGGATTCCTGAATGCTTTTAGCTTGGCAGGTTGACGCACAAAGCTGACGTGCTGCTGGGTTTGAGTCACCGAAATGTCTAGCAACAACCTGAGAGTGCAGGGCCTTTGTTCCCTTGCAGGGGGAGGATTTGGTGCCTTGGTCACTAATTGCAGCATGACTTGGGCGAGTGTGTTGGAACAGATCCACCACGAATCTTGCCGGGGGGAGGGGTGGGGCAGGAAGCTGAAGTGGGGGAGGAACGTGGAGGTGGCAGCTCCTTATTCAGTCTAGGGACATCTCGCGTCCCATGGCAGAATGACAGCAGCTGGGTCAAGGGTGGGAACTGGGGCTGGCACCTCCAGGCTGCTGCTCTGACCCAGCTCTGCAACAACAGTTGGTATGATGTGACTGAAGATCTTGGTTGGGTCCCTGCTAGGGCAAGGCATCTGCAATGCCAAAGCAGCTGAGACTGGCACCAGTTGCCAAGAGGGGCCAAGGGGAGGGCTGGCTGGGGAGAGTACTTGACTTCACATCAGGGCCAAGCCATACCTGGGTGTCCATGGCCTAAGCTTACTGAGCTGTCTGGGTAAACGGAGAGCTCCACTCCTCAGCAAGGTCCATCGCTCCTATAGGGTTATTGCGAGATCCAGGTGGAAGGCTGCTCCCAGCACCATGATGGATGGACTTGACCAAGTGCATCTTTGCTGCCTCCTGCTGATTAGTAATTGTGGAGCATGCTGCTTGTGGATTCAGCAGCTTCACTAGTTCAGGCTGGGGAGGGAATCCTGTGATCTTGTTTGTGCTAGATATGGGCTCTGATTGTGCTACAGCATACTGAACAGGTGACATGCAGCGCTGGAAAAATGAATTGCAGTGTTCTCTGGGGGTTTGGTTAAGAAGAAGGGCTGTGGGAGAAGGTGGGTCACCTGAATTCCCTGATGTCCCATGTGTGGGGTGAGGGAGCAGAGGTAACGAGGATGGGTTAATTCTCTTGGTCCCAAGTGTTGTCGGGGCTCAAAGAGTCCTTTGCGTGGATTTGGGCAAGTTGTTGTGTGCATCTCTTCTTTGCTCCTGTAAAAAGGCAATGGCGTGTTTACACCAGTCCAAACCAGGAGGGGACATGATGCAAGCCCTTCCTCTGGGGTAACTTTGCCTAATCTTATGCAAAATATTCCCTGAAAGAATTGGTGGTAAAGCTACGCTGGTGTAAGTATCTTCAGTCCAGAGGGTAGTTATTTGCTCAGTGCAAACAGGATATGATTGGCTTCCTTAACACCTGATGGTGTTATATTTGTACTTTTGTTATTTTTGTTTAAATGTATTTATATTATGGTTGCATGTTTTTCATGTTGTTTCTGGGAGCATGGCTTTCAGCCAGAATCCTTAATAATAATAAACTGAAACACCCGATGGCAAGATTTAGTAATACTAGCCTGCAGTCTGCTATCCTGAGATAAGCTGTTTGTCTGTCCACTCCAGGTCCTGGGGTAATTTTCCTTCCATGTAGACAACACCAGCATAAATACGTTGTGTGCCTGGGCCTGCGGGGAGTGTGGCAGAGCTGTCTCTTCTTTCAGGGAAGATGGTGCCTTATGGGGACCGCTTTTTCAGGGTGCCTTACAGCTTCCATCCTTCCCTTCCCATGTGGATTTGGTGCTGGAGATGGACAGGTGGCCCTGGCAGCTGACAGGCTTGGTTTATCGGTGACAAAGTGAAGTTCGTCTTGCTGCTACTACCCGGTTCTGCCCTGGAGCCTGACACTGGCCTCATGCACTTGTTAACTATGGAGGAGCGGCTTCTGACTTAAAGCAGTGGGGAAGTGAGATGGGAGTCGGGTGTCTGCATAATGATGCCTCCACTCAGATCATTCGTGGGAATCTTGGACTTCTGCTGGGACAGCAGGGACCTCTTCAGCTGGGTGCAAAGGCCACTAGTGGAGAAATCTGTGTGGAGAAAACAGATATGTAGCATCTGGAGACCAGAAGTTCCAGCCCTCCCCAGCAGAAATCCCCTCTGACTCCCTGCTTCCTCTATTCCCCATCTCCTGGGGAAGGGCAGCTAATGGACAGTTGCAGAAGGCAGGCATGGACCCAGAGGAGGTTTTTGGGGTCGGGTGGGAGGGCAGATGGAGTAGCCAACTTCCTTCTCACAGCTGGGCTGGGGGAGTGGAGAGAGATCAGTATGGCTTGCCGCATCTTCCCCCCTTTCTGGGATCCAGCCGGTTAGTCTGCTTCCTCTCCTAGAATCATAGAAAATTAGGGTTGGAAGGGACCTCGGGAGGTTATCCAGCCTAACCAAAGCAGGACCACCCCCGACTAGATCATCCCAACAACGGCTTTGTTGAGTCGGACCTTAAAAACCTCCAAGGATGGAGATTCCACCACCTCTCTAGGTAACCTGTTCCAGTGCTTCACCACCCTCCTAATATCCAACCTAAACCCCTCTTGCTGCAACTTGAGCCCATTGCTCCTTGTTCTGTTATTTGTCACCACCGAGAACAGTGCATCATCAGCCTTAGGAAGGGGATAAGGGAGGTTGAGGGGGACAATCAGGGGCTGGTGTGATGGAGAGGAGCACAGATTAGTTGGTTAGATGTTGGGGACTGGGGGGAGCTGGGTGCTCTCCCACCAGCAGCCAGCGAGCTGGGGCTGAACTTGCAGTGCTTCATGAGCCTGGGAGAGTTTCAGTACAGGGTGTTGTGTGCATGCACTCTGTGTGCTGGGGGACAGGAGGGGGCAGAACTAGGGCAAACCCCAGGAGGTAATCTTGAAAAAATAAGGGATGCAGTGTGTTTGGGAGGTGGGGAATCTGAAGAATAAAAAATATGGAGGTTTTGGAGTTGACGTGTGTGAGAGAGAGAGAGACCACCCAGCACTGGGACCCAGAGGATCCCCCCCTAACATACATGCCTAGAGAGGTGGCCTGGGCCACTGTTAGGCAAGGAGACTGTGCATCCTGCCTGCCTCTTCCACTCTGGGAGACTTCCAAAAAAATATCTCCCCTTCCTCCCTGCTTCTTCTGCCCATTTAGAAATTGAGCCTTTCAAGGCGGGGGCTCTCGTGACACCTTTTTTGTACAGCGCCCTGCATAACAGAGCCCTGATCTCTGCTGGGGCCTCTGGGCTTATTAAACAAGCAGCTGTTTGCAGCTGAAACCATACCGGGTTTGCAAGCCACATGTAATAAGAACCATAAGGTGCTGCTGAGCAAAGGGCTGTCTCTCTCCCTAGCGTCCCTGCCTTCCGCCTGTGCCAAAGTGCTCCTGCGCTGACTTTGTTACTGCTGCCAGCGGTGATGGCTTTTCAGTTATTTTTTTTATTTTTTAAAGTTAGTCATTTAAAAAGAAGCCCAAGAAAAGCTGCCTTGAAAAAGGAACAAGAAGCCTGCAGTGGCAATGAGCCCACTCTGCCTCTCCGCTCCCAGGGCATTCATTACCCTGCTGCTGAGAGGCAGATGGAGGGAGGTCTATTAGCCTCACAGACGCTTAGATGGGAGCGTTCTTTAAAGACCCCCGCATGGAAGGAGCCTCGCTGGTGACCTCTCCGAGAGCGTTTGGGGATAAGACAATGAACAGAGCTTCAGTGCCGAGGGGTGGCTTCGCTTGCAGCATGGAGGGAGGGAGAGGGGAGCATGCCGGCTCTTTGCGTGGGGCTGATTGGCAGGTGTCTGCTTGTCTCGGTTTGGAAGTCGGCAGCCCACCTGTGATGCTGACAGTGGCACTGTGCGCTGGCAGGCGTCATGGCTGTGACGGTGTGGAGCTGAGGTGGTATCGCTGGGGGAGCGTGCGTGTGTACGTGAGAGTAGAAGTGAGTGCTCCTCTGAGGGCTCAGCAGTCCACTTCTGTTTGCAACAGGCTGAGAGGTATTTTGATCTCCCTGTCTTTCAGGCTGCTATAATGCTTGTTGCAGTCAGGGTTTGTTGAGCAGGGGAAGTGGAAGTGTTGCTTCCCACCGGCAATAGGGATGGTGCAATAATAATGAGGATTGTTCTTTATCCATCTCCTGTACCTTATAGCTGGGGGATGCAGAGCACTCTGTAGATCAGTGCTGCTTAACCTTTTTTAGACTCAAAAATGTCAGCTCTTGGTTTTCACTGTTCTGCTGTTGCAAAGAACACAAAAAGACCACAGCAGGTCACACCATTGGCACCCTGGTTGGGAATTGCTGCTCTGAGTGTTAGATTGATGCCTGCTCTGATCTCCCAGCAAGGTAGATCTGTCTCATGAATCCCCATTTAAAAGTAGGGAAACTGAGGCAAACAGCACGGGGAACAACATGGCTAAGGTAGGCACAGCCATGGAGGGAAACTGGGGATCCTGCCTTGCAATCCATTGTTCAGGCTCGCATCAAGAGAGTTGATGGCAGAGCTGGGGACAGAGCTCTGGAGTGACAGCTGTCAGTCCCCAGCTCAAACCACTGGCCTGAAAGGAAGGAAGTACCAGAGCAGAGGAGCACTCGGCTTGCACAGTGGTGCGTGCATGTGTGGGGCGGACCTGGACTCCAATCTCGCTTCCCCACTGATGTGAATTGGGAGCCGCTCGTCTGCAGTTTGAATGCGCAAGGCTAGTGTTGGGCTTCGGGGCAGAACCAGGCAGCTGCAGCAGGACGGCCTTCCATCTGCCACGGATAAACCAAACCTGTCAGCTGCCAGGGGTGTCTGACTAGACAGGGTAAGCCTATTTCCTCACCTGTGTGCATGCCCCTTCTGGAAACGTGCGGTGCATCAGTTCTGGGAGGCGCTGTGCTCCGCGGGGTGCCGTCTGCCTCGGTGTGGACTGAGGCGTTGTAAGTTGTGGCCAAGTGTGCCAGACCTCAGGGGCTGGGAGTGACTGCCCGAGCCACAAAGTGGTCAGGGATGCCTCGGATGCCACTATCTGGCACTGAGCGTTGAGCAGATCTCCCTGTGCTGCTGCTAGCACGCAAGGCAGCGCTGCTGTTGCCTCCGCGGCGAGGAGAGTCTGCATCTGTTGTTTTGTGGGAGGGAAGGAACTGGCCAGAGTCTGTGCCTGGTCCCTGCTCTGCACTCGAACGTGCTACCTCCCATGGAGCAGAACCCAGGACCTTGTGGCTAGCTGCGGCTTCTCTCAGCGGCCCGGGGGGAGGGAGGGGTGCTTGGATGAGGCGAGCTTGTGGCCTGAAGTGCAACAGAACAGCCCATCTGGAAGAGATCTGCAGCCAGCGTTTTGCCAGAAATTGGTTATTTCCTGACCTTCTTGGCATGTGCGTGAAATATATGAGGAAGTGTGTAAAATGTTGCAGATGTGGTAGGAACTGGAGCTGGCTGAGGTCTGGTGGGGTGCTGCCCCCCCATCCAGCCACAGTCCTTCATGGCTTATTCTGGAGGGCCAGGAATGCATTTAATGCATCTGCGCCCTTGCTTGAGACCCCTGCTCCTCCCCAGGCTGAGCTCCATGTCCAAACAGCGCAGTTTGCTTGAACCCAAGCCGGTTTCTTTCCACGGAGAAGAGAAGCCTGCTGTACAGCTGTGTTCCCACTGGAGGGAGCAGTGAAGCAGCAGCCAGCATCTCTGCAGCCTGCAACAAGCAGTAACTGCCCGCCTATGTGCATTATACCCCTTCTACCAGCCCCTCTCCTAGGTCTGTTGTTTCCTGCTGCCTAGGGGAGGGGATGTTTCAGAGGTCAGAGACCCTCTCTCCTCTTGTGTTGGTTGGACCCTGGAGGGGGTGGGCAGATGCTGATTGTAGGGCATTCAAGATCTGCTATGTTTCTGAGTCCCTGAGGCTGCACATTCCCGTTCCTTCTATTAGGAACTGGGGACTTGGATGCTGGGCACAGCTTTGAAAAATGCCAGCCCTTTGAACCTGACTGGAACCCACTGTGTCCAGACTGTGTTTATTGGACCTGCCACAAGTGGCACTAGCCAGCAAATACCTCCCAGAAGGGGTAATGTGCGCCAGTGCAGCGGCTTAGGTGCCATCCAGCCCTCATCCCTATCCCACCCAGAAGAGGGGAGGGGAGAGTGTCCATGGCCCCGTACAGTTTAGCAATGTGGGAGGGGGCAGGGCAGAGCAGATTAGGCCTGCGCTGCGGCTCAGAGTAATGTCTCATTGCAGGAACTTGGATATTTGCAGAATTTGTTTTCATTTTATAAAAGGTCTTAAAATCCCCATGCCTGGCACAGCTGCTGGTATTCCTAGGGGAGCCCCTCCCACCACTCCTGTTGTCTATAGCACCTTCCTGCTGTGTGTGGCTGGCTCACTTCCATCCCTGCTGCTGGTCCTCCTGCCGTGGGCAGTGCCTTGCGTAGTAGGGTGCCAGATGTTTGCAGCACTCCAGAGCCTCTCGGCTCCTGTCCAGATGTGAGGTCCTGCACAGGGAGGTGTGGGCAGGTTGGCTGGTGCTAGGGTATTCACAAGGTGCCCTCCTCCCTTGCCCTACAGAGCTCCTTGGGTGTTGCCAAGTGAATTCAGTGTTTGCTGGAGTTGCTGTGGGAGGAGGGTGGGAGCTGTTTTGCCTTTTTCCAGCCCAGTGACCCTTTGCTCAAGCTGCAGCTGTTGTGCAGCAATGGTATGTATTGACCTGCAGTGGGTTAGTGGGACCTGTTTGTCAGGGCCTTCTTTCCTGGAGCAGTGGGGATCATTTCTCTTCCAAGCCACCAGCAGTTTGACCCCTTAACTCCTAAACGATAGTAGTGTCCTGTCCCAGCATTTCAAATCCAGTCCAGTGCAACTGGATTCCCTCTTCCTGAGTTGGGGAAGCGGGGAGGGAGGGAGAGATCATGGGCTGAAGGGTCTGTGCAGGTGGTGCTGTGCTCTTTGGCCCAGGATGAAGCATGGTGGGGAGGCAGGATATGCCAGAACTGCCCCATTGGTAACAACCTGAGGGTCAAACCAGGGAGCTCCAGTTTGAACTATAACATCTGAAGCTCAGTGCTACCTCTGTGACTGGCATAAATCTCCTGCTGATTGGGCCCAGAGACCCTAACCCATGTGCTTGATTTGCCCTCCTAGGATGATTGAGGGCTCCCTCCTCCAGTGCAGGCAATGCAGTGCACTTCACTAGTGCCCAGTCCCCATCAGTGATTATAAAGGGACTGCAGGGCAGTGGAGCCGTTCTACTGCCTCCTCACGGGCTTGGGAAGAAACCTGCCATTGGAAACGTGATTGATGGACAAGGATGACCCCTCCCTACTCCCAGGATGTTGGCAGGTTGTTCTGGCTGGGTAACAGGGACAGGTTCTTTCTTTGGAGGCAGGACAGAGAGGAACTGTAAAACCAAGATCCTGACTAGGTTGTTGCTATGATTCCCAAGAGGGTATTGTGCCAGGTTAGGGTTTCTGTGCTCCAATGCCCAGCCTGGTTCCTAGTAGCTCTGCCCACCCCTTCTGCCCCTTCCTCTTTCAGTTGGATGTATTGCTATTTACCCACTTCCTTTCCCTTGCTATTTCTTCCCTTCAGTGTCCTACACCATTGCTGCCTGCAATCAAGCAGCTTCCAGGCTCTACCCCAGAGGCAGCTGCCTCTTAATGATGGGCAAAATGGCTCCTGTGGTTTTAAAAAAAAAAAAAAAAAAAAAAGAAGGGGAAAAAAAAAAGTTAGCAGATTTGCTTTGACAGCTACAGAAACAAAAGGCCTTGTTCACAGAGAAGATATTATTGCTTTACTAAGAGCAGTGGTTCAGATAAAATCAGCAGCTCTCCTTAGGTGCCATGTGATTTTTGCCTGGGAGAGGCCAAGCAGAGTTGGGGAGTCTCGAGACCTGATGCACTTCAATGAGGCTGCTGTCCCCATGGCCACCCTCCGCGCTGGCAGGTGCCTGCAGTGCTGATTTAAGAAGCATGGAGATGAGCTGCGGCATGTGGCAGCCCCTCACCTGCAGTCTCGCAAGTCTTCCGCACTGCCTTGTGTTTGCGCTCAGTCCAATTAGCCAGACCAGCCAAGGAGTAAAGCACGGTTTAATTCCAGTGCATTTCACCTGATAAGCAGCTCACCAGCTGCCAGTTGGGTCAGCATCAGCTGCAGGGTGGGGAGCAGGAGATGCAGCTGAGATTGGAGCAGCTCTCTTGTGCAGAAACCTGCTGGCTCCCCGGGTGAGAGCTGCTCTTCTCTGGGGTGCAGCCCCAGAGCTATGAAGCGGGGTTTAGAGGGAGGATGATGGAGGCGGCTTTTCCTTGTCAGGCCAATGCCAGTTGGAAAGAGCTGTGATGCTGCTGCAGTGGTGCTGGGGAGTCGAGCTGTTTGGAGAGATTCTGGTGAAACCATTTATTTTGGAAATAAGTGCTGTGGTGAAGTGGAAACCTTCCATGAAGATAGGCCAGTTTCCATGGTCTTTCTCCAGAGCAAAGGCAGGGCTCTTGGCTGCCTGGCTTCCTGTCAGCTTGCCCAACTGGTCAGCCTGCCCCAGGCCTGGGGGTAGCTTGCCTCATCCCCTAGGCAGTCTGCACCAGGCCTGGGGGTCTTGAGGCCTGTGGCAGCCCTGCCAGGCCCCTGCCTCAGCACTGCTGCTTTTACAGGGAATTCAGAAATGTTATTTTTGGTTGTAATTGAGACAAAACACTGTTGAATTCCTCTGTGGATGGTGCAAACTTTCTTCCACTTGGATTCACTAGAAAGCCTGAGACTTCCCACTTATCCTCTGGCCATGGCACTCTAGTCTGAGCAGTGCAGAGAAAGCATCTTTACTTCCCCCTGCCCTGCCCAGGAAGAAGTCACTTTTTGGGAACAGTAGGAAACTTCATCTCAACACCTCTGTCGGCTTTTGCCCCCAGTCAGTTTTTAGCCTCTGCTGAGGTTGCCAAGTGTGGGGGCCAGTGGGATGTGCAGTGGAGAACCATCAGATGGCCCCTTCTGACTGCTCCTAAGCTTGGCTGGGTTTCACCGGCTGACCTGGAGGAGAAGGTGGTGTGCCCCTCTCAGCAGAGGCGTGGATCCCTCCTGGAGATATGCCCGCAATGGTATTTCAGCACCGTGTGCTTCCCTCCCAGGTAGCTGCTGGGTTCTTCTATACTATGTGCTCTAGGACTGGGACTGCTCTGGGTCTCCCCCTCAGTGTCTATGGGGAAGGCTGGGATGGGGCAGGCCCTTGCTGAGGACACCGTAGCACTCTGTCTGGGTCTTCATGTCAGGCTGAAAGCAGATTGAAGTGGGGCACCTGCATCTGCCGTTTGCCCTCCCTCGCAGACTCCATTTGGTCCTGCAAGGTAGAGATTGGAAGCTTTCCCCATGCTGGAGCAGGGAGGGTCTGGAACAGCCCCTTAGTGGGAGGCATGTGGGCAAAACCCAGTTCACTGCTGACAGACCTCATGAGTTCAGGAATGGATGTGTATGACGTGGCTGCCTGCAGCAGCAGACTGGACTCGATGACCCAGGAAGTCCTCTCCAATCATCTGCATCTTTGGAAACTTAGGCCCATGTAGGTTTAAGAGGAAGAGAGGGAAGGGGTCTAGGGCTATGTGTGAAAAGAGCAGAAGCTGTCAAAAGGACTTGTTTTGGGGCTCTCAAGTGCCTCTCCTACTCCAGCTGGACCAGTTCAGAGTGATGTCTCCCTACAGGAGCCCTCTACTTCTCAATGAGCATTTCCCCTGGGAGGGGTGGGCTGAGTGACCTCTTGCGAGGTCTCGGCAAAGCCCAGACCAGCTGTGTATGGGGTGGGATAGGTGAAGGGGTCTTATCTTCTCTCTGGGAGAGCAAGGCACTGTAGTCCTTGTTGAAGTCCCAGGTGCAGCAGTATATCTATCTGCACCCATAGTACTCAACGGGGTCCCCATCACCAAAGTTACCAAGTGCCTCTTAGTTTTTAGGATGTTTGTTCCCCGCCTCCCAGGCATTATTTCCCCTTTGTACATGCAGGAAACTGAGGCACAGAGAGCCCAAGTGACTTGCCCAAGAGCTGGGAATCAAAGCAGGACTTCCCAGGTCAGGCTGGTGCCCTGGTCCTTGGCCTGTCCTGGTGAGGGGTGAGTGGAAATGTTGGAGAGACTCTTTGGGCTGGGGATTTTGCCAGCAGGCTGGGAGAGCGCGTGAGCGGGCTGTGCCCGGGGGAAGCACTCAGTTTCCAGACTGCCTGTGACTGCGGGGGACTGTATCTGTTAGCAGAGGCATTGTAACTTCCTGTGTAATTAGCTGAATAAAAGCTTTTGACATAATAACTAGGTGCAGCTCTCATAGCCTGGGTGCCATGGTTTGGATAATTGAATTAGCACACGTGGGAGGATATTTCTTTTATTTAAAGTCTCCTTGTGACTTATTTATTTTTGCTGTGTAGATCAGTGGCTGGATCGAAGGTGCTGGCAATCTCTGGTTCTTTATGCTGGTGTGCTGGTTGTGTATCATGGGAAGAGGAAGGGCTTAGCAGACCTCTGGCTTCTGAATTGTGAGGGCTGAGGTGGAGCCCCCTCTCCAGAGCTGCCTGCAGTCGCATCAAAGTCAGCAGTGTGATGGGCCAGCGTAGAGGCACACCAGCTGATCTGCAGCACACAATGGGCTTCACTTAGCTATAGGTGTTGGGAGCACAATGCTTCCCACTGATGCATGCGATGTCTAAACCCAGGCCTTGCCTAGTGGGCAGTCCTCATGCCAAAAGCAATGGGGAAGATGGAGTGTGGTTATTTTTGTGGCCTGGTAAAAGATGTGGCCCCTCCTAGATTTAAGGCTTAAAGCAGGGGTTTGGTAGGGGCAGCCACTATCTCTTAGTAACGTGGTGCAGCTCCTTTCAAAGATGGGCTGCCACCACTCTCACCCCCTGCTGCTGTTGTCGCAGTTGGCAGGCTGGGTAGACTTTCTCCAGAGGTTGCATCTGTCCTGCAGATCATAGGTTGCTGGCCCCTGGTCTAAAGCATAGAGACTGCTTTCCATCCCAGATATCCATGCCAATTTTGTCTCAAGGTTTGCAGTAACCATCCACTGCAGGTACAGAAGCAATTGTTAGCTTGGTTTTGAGTCCCATGCCATCCTCACCATCTGCTGAGACTAAAAAGCATTAAAAGACCACTGAAACTACTACGAGCTAGAGAAGTGGATTCCCCCTTGGTGGGGTGGGGTTTGAAACCCACCCAACTTGATTCATATAACCTAGCTTTGGACCATTGGGTGGTTGAGTTCAGTCAGTGCTGCACTGGGCTAGATTTGAACTGGCAGCCTTAAAGTTCAAGGCTCTGTATCCATGTGACAGACTGGGCATACACCTGGGTCATCTGCTGATCTCCGTGTTGTGGTAGGGGCTTGACAGCTGCTCAAATGCAAGTTGGGGAAGCAGGCACAGAGTGATCGAGGCCATTGATGTACTTTCCCAACTACCACTTGAAGATGAGTGGGTGCTCTGCACAGGAGTCTGCCTAGGGCCAGGGCTTGGAGACTTTCAACCTGGATGCATCAAGGGAGAGGGTCAGAGATGCAGCAAGAGAGGCCATTGCCCTTCTCATGCCAGAAAATCAAACAAGAAAGACTGCTTTTGCCTGAGGACCCTGACCAAACCCAGGGCTTGCATCAGGGTGAGGTCAGAC
Organism: Crocodylus siamensis; assembly: GCF_052110815.1. Classification (NCBI taxonomy): domain Eukaryota; kingdom Metazoa; phylum Chordata; order Crocodylia; family Crocodylidae; genus Crocodylus; species Crocodylus siamensis. Next base: position 10,788,633 of record NC_143401.1, read on the forward strand.
TGCAGGCATTGCATATGGGATTCTGTTTCTCCCCGGTGCTTTCAGGAGTAACGTGTTTGTGTTTTAGAGGTTCCTTTGCAATGTGTCTGTTTTCTTTTAGCTGTACATGTCTCTGAAGGAGTTAATTGAGAAACCAGAGTTCCTGCAAACAGGTGGACTTCAGTAGAACACGTTAAGCATCAAGAGGCTGAGGGGACGCAGGGGGTCAGAAGAGTCAGGTATATGCTTTGCACTTGGCGTGCTCCTGCAAACACAGCTAGGAACAGCAAGTGACCAGGTGCTATATTTCCAGAGCTAGGGGTAGGAGCATGTAACGGCCACCCCAGACTGGTCCTTCCAGAGAGGGGACTGGACAGGATGTAACAATCCCTTTTACCAATCTTGAATTGCACAGACCCTGGAATGACTATTAGTAAAGTATAGAGATCATCCTGAGTCTATTAGTTCACTGACATTTTTTTTTTAGACTGATACAAGTGGAGCTCTGTGCTGTCTCATGAGCAGGGATCCTGGTTTTCTCTGATTTTTAAAGGAAATCCCCAATTTTCAGTTGGGAAGGAAAAAAAAAAAAAAAGTAACCCCAAATACACATTTTTTTTTTTTTGTGATTTAAATGAAACACCACTAATATATAGCTACATAGTGGTATTTCATTTCATCAGCATGGAAAAATGTGGATTTGGGGTTACTTTTTTTTTAAAGCAAAAATTGGGGACTTGTTTAAATCGGAGAAAACCAGGATCTCTGCTCATACGTCAGCATGTAGCAAAGCATGAGTTCCTGTTCTGTGCCCTGGGCCAAGTCTCCAGGGTTTTGCTGTTACAAGCCAGTGCAGCAGGACAGCATGTGTAATTTATTGCCATTAGCAGATGATGACCCCAGATTCTCCTGGTGCCTTGGGGGAACACTCCCAGATTGAAAAGTTATGCCGGCAGTTGTTTTCATGCCTGCCAGAGACTGGGGGTGGAGGCTGGTGTTTGAAGACAAGTCCAGAGCCGCTTTACCGGGGTTCTTCTGGTTTTGAAGCCTGTGCATGGGCGCAAATAGCTCTTGTGGGACAAGACGTGCTTGGGACCTGGTGTTGCTGTAGTGTAGACAAGTCCCTACAGGCCAGATCCCTCCCTGACATGCAACACAGCTTGCTGGTACAATGCTTGGGACTGGAAGTCTTCAAACACTGGTTGCCTGCCTCTGCGTGAAGGAGACTGGCTCAGGTGTGGAGAATGGTGCTTGCTCGACCAAGCAAATGTGATCCACCTTTGTAGCATTTGAGCTGCTGTTCAACTTGGCTTATCCCTTTCAATCCCATCAACATCCAAGTCCTTCATACATCGAATGGCAAAAGTCCATAACTCTTCCTGCCAGCAGGGCTGGAAGAGACTCTTCTGTTCACTTCTTGTGGAAGGTATTTGGACAGGCAAAGTTTTATATTCTCCAAATGAAGTGCAGGCTCTGACCCTGGTGGGGTCTTTGTTTCAGTGAGCACTGGAAAGTTTGGAGTAGAGTTGGTGTCCAATGGGTTAAGGCAGAATTATTGTGGAGTTGGTCTGTCTTTAGCCATCTCAGCTCCCTTCTTGCTTTTCTGACTGCAGCCTCTAGACCTGCCCGAGGCTTTAGGTTGCTTTAGTTCAAGTCTATCTTTAGTGCAGTGCACATGGTCTCCAGGGGAGTGATAACAGTCCCTAGGTTTGCCATGTAGGATGCTGCCAAGTCCCCAGAGCAACTATTTTTTTTATGATCCCAGGCTCCAGCGTGATCACAGTTGGCTTGAGCTCAACCACCCTGCAGCATTTCTTCTGATGCAACCACATTCCTGGCCTGGCCTGCTCACTCCGCCCATGATGACGGCCAGGTTTGTACTGGTGGGTTCTGGGGAAAGCTGGGCTGCTCTCCAGTATTACCTCTACTCCTGCTGGTGCCAGAACAGAGGGCTGTGGGCTGGGGTGCAGCATGCAGTGCAGCGTGTGCTAACATCCTCCTGTGGCACAGAGCCATGAGAGGCAAGAGGGCTTTCCAGCTTCATCTTGTAGATGCAGTCGGGGCCCAGCTCAAAAGTATAAGGACTGAGATGCAGTCTGACAGTGTGTACCAGCAGGACTGGTACCTGGATGGCATGCTAGTGTCCCCCTGGTAGAGCAGACATGGTGATTATTGCAACTTGGACTCTTTAGTGGGGCTGCTGGTCTCGGCCAGACCCTCTGTTTCTCTCTAGCTCAGACACTCTTGTTCTCTGTAGCTCCAGCTCCCCAGCTGTGCTGTCACGTGCCCTGACCTAGGCTAACGGGTGAGGGAAGCGGCTGGCTCTTCTGCAGGGAAAGGCTGGCCTTGTGGCTAGGGCACTAGGATTGGGAGACATAGATTGGGTTCCTGCTGTGGACTCCCCGTGTCACCTTGGGCATGTCACTTAATCTCTCTGTCTCGTTTTCCCATCAGCTGGATAGGGATAGGTCTGTCCTTTCTCCCCCAGCCCTCTCTGTGATGAGGCCTTTGAGGCAGGGTCTGTCTGTATCTCCCACCGTGCACATAGCACACCCTGGCCATGCACAGTCCCAGGATCCTACTGCAAAGCTCCCAGCAGTTGTAGTGCATGGGCACCACTCTGAGGCATTTGGAGAGCTGCAGTGTGGACCGGCCCCAGGGGTGCATCAGTGTGATAGGATGACAAAGGGCTCTATATTCTGCCCTCCCTGCTGTCTACCTTCCTGCCCCACTTGTGCTCCTGAGACGAGGCTGGAAACCACCTGTCTGAGAGTTTGCATTCCAGCGCTGTTCCTGCCTGTGCAGAGCAGTGTCCTGGGAGATGTGCCCGAAAGCCACGGATTGGGGGTGGGTTCATTACAAAAGCCTTTTGTGTCTGACAGATCCTTTTATGTCCGCAGCCCAGCCTGCAGATGTGGCATGTGTGTGTATATGTGGCTGGGCTGACCTGTTAGGCAGGTGTAGGCACATTGTGTGCTGGGATTCCTGGGAATAAAGAGCCCATGCTCTTCCTTAAAGTCGTGGAGCTAATTTGCTGTCAGGCTTCTCTGCAACAGGGCGGGTAGCTGGGTATGCAGGTTCCCCACCCCTGTTTTTGCCCCCCACCTCAAGAGCCCCATTGGGGTGCCGGCAGAGGTGTCCTCTAGGGGCAGGAGGCAGCACTACATCTCTGTAGCTCTGCTAGTGTTTTTGCCTGGATAATTCAGCTAATACAGGTCTGTTTTAACAGTGGTGGGTCCTGCACTATGATGTTTGTCCATCAGGGACTGGACTCGGTCAAGATCCCTTGGTTTTTTTTTTTTTTTTTTCTTAGGGGCCTGGACCTGGACTGGAACAGCCAGATCCCTCTCCAGAAATGAGCTTTTAATACCCTTCTCCTAGGAGCCCTGGGGGCTGAAGGGCCTGTTGTGGTGCTTTCAGTCACCCCACCTGTTGCCTGCAGCTGATGACATGAATGAGTAGGGCTTGGGAGGCTTGGTTTATGACAGCCTTCAGCTCTCTGTTGGAGGACTCTTTTTAATAAAAAGAATGGTCCTGTGCCCTCCATCACCTGCTGCAGAGCAGAAGCCGGTTCTGTGAGATGAGGGAGGCGAGAACTCTCTCGCCTCAGCTGCCTTCATGCACACTGAGTGCTGCGGACTCGCGTGGGGGCCAAGTGACGCATTCCCTGGGTGACGGGCTGTGGATCGAGGTCAGAGTGCCAGTCCCCAGCTTCCAGGGACAGTGCCACCAGGAGCCTCCTTGCATTTGTTCCCTCTCTTGGTCTGTGCTTCTGCATGGTCTTGAGCGATCTGTTCCCAGGTGGTAAAAGAGTCTTTGGGTTGGAGAGTCTCTGGATCCCTGTGGCATAAACCAACACCTCTGCTTTTCCCTGGTGCCATTTTGTGTGCAGATCTCAAAGCATGTCAGACTCCTAGTTTCTGGGCCCTCCCAGCATTTTGTGAGGTGGGTGCTTTTGTTCCCATTGTGCAAATGGGAAAACTGAGGCAGAGCAAGTCTGTTGCTCAAAGTTGCATGGTGTGTGAGTACTTGAGATGGGACTAGAGCCTATTTTGTGACCCTTCCTTGTTTGCCATTGGAGGTATGCATTTAAACCCTATGCACCCTTTGTTTTTCTTTTTACTGCCCCATGGCAGTCCTGCTGGTGGCCACTGCATGCTCCCACCTGAACCACACCTCCTAGGGATCACGTGAGGGTGAGATCTGATGAATCGGCTTTGGCACTAGCTCTGTTCTTGGTCTCTCTTGCAAAGCAGGTTGGCTACTCTAGTGAATTTAGGTTTTGCAATTTTGCTTGCTGCAATAGAGGGTGCTGCACAGACTCTGCTTGACCCCATTTTAGAGAATAGGAAACTGAGTTACACAAAGCCTAAGTGACTTTCTCAAAGACAAATGGCAGGTTATGGCATGGGTATGCCACCTTTCTGCTAGACTGTAGTCCCTGTGGTCTCTAATAGCAATTCAGCATGCTAGGGCACACAAAATACTGAAGGAGATGAGCCCCTTGAACAGGGACTTTTCTCCTTCCCTCAATTGCCTCTTATCTTCTCCTGAGGTGACGGCTACTTGCTGTTAAACAGGTTTGGGCTTCCTGGTATGGAAAGCACGTGCACGTTAAGTGTCTTGAGAACCACTCACATCTTCTGCACTCAGGAAGACTCAAATGTGGCACTTGGTGTGGCTGCATTGGTGCTGACCTTGAAGCATAGGCAAAGCCCAAGAGATTTTGGCACAGCCTGGGTTAAATATGTACTAGCCTAGCGTAGACTGCTTTGGGTCTGTTCATCAGTATAGACGAGGCTTTACATGGTGGTACCTATGCTGAGATGCATCGTCCCATTGGAAGGAGAGCTCCCACCTTTATTGTCGTCTCCTTTGGCTCTCAACCATATGATGCTCTTGTCTCAGCAGGGTGAGGATCTGGTACTGTGCTGGGGGCTAATATCTTCCCCTGACCTAAATATATTAACCATAGCTGTTGTTAAATTTATAGCATCATCTTAACATCCCACCAACTAGCACTGCAAGTGGCAGGACCCCATACTGATTGTTGTTACATGCATGGCATTAAAGAGTATTTTGTTACTAGTTGAAACTACTGTAGATTGCGGTCATTGTACTGCAGAGTGTTGGGCTAGTACTACAGAACGCAGCAGGCCTATGGATGAGTGGGTTGCCATCTAAAAGTAGGGTTGTCTGGGGATCAACCAGCTTGCTGCTGGAGAAGTGGGCTAGAACAATAAGGGGAAGCTGTTTGTTTGACCATAAGATGATGCGTCTCCAAGCTCCCAACTGCTGCTCTTCACACTTTTTTTACCCCCACTTTTCCTTGCCTCAAAGTCCCTTCCATGATCACAGACAAATTGTTGAAGTCCTTCTCTGTGCATCCCTTCTGTGCAGGTAAACATTTTCATTTCCATTAAGGCTCAGAGAAGTGAAGCAACTTGCCCACGGTCATGGATTCAATGGCAGAACCTGGAGCAGAACCCAGGAGTCCTGCTGTTGAGTTGCTTGCTGACCCACTGCAGTGGCTCTCTAACTCCAGGCAATGCCTAATGGGTGTCTCCAGAGCCTTTCCAATGTGTCTTTATCTCCCCTAGCTTTGCAGTGGTGCTGACATTGTCTTCACGCTCTCCTCTGCTTGTATAATCTACCTCTGGTCTCCTGTTTTACCCTTGTTGTTGACTTCAGGCAACCACTGTGGGGACCTGGTCCATGACTGGGGCTCCTGGGTGCCCCTGCCATGCAGATAATAATCAGGGTTTACTTAATGCATGAAAAGTGGGTGATATTGCCTTGTACAGGAGGAGCAGCCTATAGAGAGGATTAGGGGTCCTTTGCCCTTGGACACTGTGATCCAGTTCAGGTCGTCTGGGCTTAGAGCTGCAAGCTGGGGGCTCTGTTTCCATCTCCCCACGTGTGTCCTCTAGCCCCTCCCTGTTCCTATTTTAACATCTTTAATAATCTCACAGGCAGACTCTTGTGAGATGGGGCCCAGGCCTCTGAGCTAACAGATTGTCTTCCTGGGGAGAGATGGTCTCCCCAGCTGCTGCGGCGCAGCAATGAGGAAGGGGCTAAGGAGGCGGAATTCAGCTCCGAGCACTAATCTGCTGAATGACGCTGCAGGCTCGGTGTTTGGTAAATAGCACCGACTGTTGAGAGCCTGAAATTACAGGGGAAGTTAAATGGGCAGCAGGAGCAGAGAGAGCTACAGCAGAATGGAGCCCCAGCTGGGTCCCATTTCAGGTGGATGCGGGGGATTCTGCCTTATTTTCTGGGAAGGAATAGGCCAGGGGAGGCCTTTCTGTGCACCCAGCGCCAGTGCAGGCTCTGTTCCTTGGAGCGTGGCTGTCTCTGAGGCAGTGACAGGCTAATCGGGGACTGGATTTCTGTGCTGGCTGGAAAGGGCCCTCCTGGCTGTTGGCCTGAGAAGGTCAAGGCTGGGCTGGGGGGGAAGGCAGTTCCCGCTTTGACCGTAGGGCTCAGCTGTTGGTTGTCTGTCTATGCCTGTTTGCGTGTACTTGGGGAAGGGGCAGGGGGCAATGGAGAGGTAGGCAAAATCCCTCTGCTTTCATGCTGGCTCCTTCCCGTGAGGCGTAAGCAGGGAGCTCTCTTCTCTGAGTGTCCCTTGGGTGCATCTTGTCACCAGGCATCATTCTGGTGGGGAGAGGGGCTTTTCCCTCGAGCCTTGTGGCACCTACTCCAACCTGGAAGCCCCATAGCCCAGCCCTTGTGCCACTCAAAGGGGCAGGATCCCCTTCCAAGCTCTTTAGTGGAGCCGGGTGGTCTAACACTTAGAGGAGCTGGAATGCAATGAACCTCTGTGCCAGGGTCTCCTGGAGCGAAGTGTATGCTGCTCCACTCAGCAGGGGTAGTACGTCCTGTAGTGGAGCACAGCTGCTCCTCGCAACCAGAGAAACCCAAGGCATCTCTGCATAGAGGCTGAGCCATGCTAGGGCCATGGCAGGTAGAGCAATGCAGTGCGGTAAGGTGCCTGGCATTGGGGAGGACCTAGTGTGCAAGAGAAGGAGAAGTCAGGGATTGGGCACATGGAACAATGCAGGCAGCTCTGGGGCCTATACGTGTCTTCTGGGCTGGACTTGATCTCTGCCCCCAACACAGGATATTCAGTGTGGGGCTTCTTGCATCTGGTACTGCCCCCTATCCACCAGGAAGCCGGGATAAGGGGAGGGTTTGGTCTTGCCCAGTTAAGCAGGGAGCAGCCCCAAGGGACATGCTCACCCTTAGCTTGTCAAGAGGTGGCTCAAACTCCACCCATGATACTGGTTAGAGGGCATGTCACGCTCGCAGCATCAGGCAGAGGAGAACAGCTGTGCTGTGCAGGACGTGGGCTCTTCCCTGGTGCCCACAGCCTGGGAGTGGCAGTACCCTCTGCCCTCTGTGATGGAAGTGCCCTCACCATGTGGTCCAGTGGCATCCCCCTAGGCTTCAGTCAGCCTCTCTGGTTGCTCCTATGTCCTACGCACGTGTCTTGCTGTCTGAGGCAAGTGCATCTCATGGCCGTGGGTACCTTCTGATGGACTTTTCCCTGGCTAAGTTGGCCATTCCCAAGCAGACAGGCCTCCTTGGGAGTACGAAGAGGCCAGATCCTGGCAACAGGTTTCACAGACCCTTGTGCCTCTCTGGGGATAGCTGGGTCATGCCTGCCTTGGAGGGCAGGGGTGAGGAGAGGATCAGGTTTTGCTGGTGGGTGACTAGCTGAGCAGGAGGCCCTGCTGTGAGGGGTTGGAATCGGAGGTGCCCTGGGGGACTAGGTCAGCCATGAGTAGCAGATCAGCTGTGGCAAAGAAAGGTTTGGCTGTCTTTGTCCATCTCTCCTCCCTGCCTTCAAGTGCCTCTGGTGCTCTTCATTCCAGGAATTAGCTTCACAAGCACGTAGCACCCTCCTGGTACCTTCCATTGCTGGAGCAAAGCAGGAATGGATTGGGCCATGCAACCCTGCTGATGTCAGACCCAAGTGGGGAAACGGAGGGGCAAAGTGATTGCTCAAGGCTGCACAGCTGATCTGGGATAGAGCTGGGGACAGAAAACGGCTGTTGTGCCCTAACCACTTGGATGTCCTCTTGTGTAGGCAGAGGAGGCCCCTTTGTGCATGCGGGTCTGCTTTTTTGGGTTGGGGAAAATGTGACTGGCAGAGCAAGGTGGGGTGGCTGGGACAGAAAGCAGGGAGGGTGTCGGTGCTAATTGTGGTCCTGCCACAATGGCTGAGTTGCTTCTCTTCTCTGTGCCTCAGTTTCCCTGTCTGCACAGTGGTAGATAATACCCAGGGTGGAGACTCTCTTGTGTTGCCCTACTGCAGTAGAGTCCTGGTCTGCAACTGGTGGGATGCCCAGCTGTGAGCATCAAGTAGAGAAATGGCAAGTGACTGAGATGTGCTGGATCCTAAGGGCAGACCTATAGTATTTGTCCTTGCATGCCCTTTGCATGCCACTTTTCTCCTCCTTCCCCTATTGCCCTGTGAAGCAAAGGGGAGGAAGAGCTTTGTGTGGGACTTCTGAGCTGCTGCAGGGTGTCTGGAAATGCCTTTCTCTTCCCAGGTGGGATGCTCCTGTTTGTCCCATGATTTGGGGCCTGTGTTCATCCCCACACCACCCTGTTAGGCCCATGATCTGGCACCCCCATGCCAAGTGATGTGGGTCCAGCACTGGCAATGAAGAGGTTAACCTCAGGAGGCTGGCTGAGTGTGTCCTGAACAATGGAGATATTAAGCAGCGCTAATTAGCATTCCTGGCAGAGAGCTCCCCTGCTCCTCGCTTGAGTGGCACAATTGTCTCCTCTGTGGTGCTGCTGCCGAAGCCCTGCGATGCCGTGCGATACGCCCTCCCCTGCCAGGCTGGCTGTTCCGGCTCAGAGGGCATCTCCTGGGGAGGAGGGTTGCCATGAGTATCCGTCTAGGGCTGGTTTCACCCCTTGGCTGCCAGGCCCCACGACAACCTGTCTGAACAGCTGCTGCAGCTCCTGCTTGGATGCCTGCTTCTTGGGCTGCTTCAGGCCCTTGCCAAGGTCTGCCCCCCCCGTGCCTCCCTGAAGAGCAATTTAGTGCCCCAAGCATCTCCGCACATGGCAGGGGCTTCATTGGTGCAGTCTCCATCCCCAAGTGCCACCGCTGGTTCAGAGCTAGCAGGAGAGGAGAGTGCAACTGTTCCTTTCTGGTGCTCACTGCTGGGAGGGTTGGGGCAGCGCTTTGGCTAATGCAGTGACTACTGAATCCTGTACAATTCCCTTAGGAGCCTGGCTAGTATGTCTTGTGCTGGGCAGTACTCTCCTGGCACTGAACACTGGGCTGAAAGTGCTTGTTTCCCACCAAACCATTGCTTTATTTCCTCTCCATACCCCTTCAGACTGTGGATGGTAGTTGGACAAATGGCACCTGGAGTTCCTCAGTGTTGGCACTTTTGTCCACGGTCATATCTGATGCTGATCTGACCAGGGTGTCGTGCACTGTCTGCCTTCTCACTCTGCATAGTGCCATCAGCAGTGGGTCGGTCCAGGCTTGGACCATGTCCCTTGTAGGGATCTCAGAGAGTCAGGGACTAGTTCAGCCCTGACTTGCTCTGCTGATGTTCAGCAGCTCAGTCTGGCTGCTAGCAGCATCCTCTGCTATCCCAGCCCCAGGATCCCCATCCAGCTCTGCCAGTGCCCCTCAGTCCCACCCTATATCCATCCCCTGTTGTCCCAGCCCTCAGCTCTCCACACAACCTGGGCATCTACTGTGGCCTTGACAAGCAGCACTTGCTCCTTGTCCTCTCCAAGGCTTCTCTTGGGCACAGGCTTTGAATCCTGCTCCATGGTGGCTCAGCTAGGGCCGTAAGTGGATGTGCCTCTGAAGATGCATGGTTGGCACATTCCTTGTGGGCCCATGAGCGGTTTTTCTGATGCCTTGGTTACTGTCAGATGTGCTGGTCTGTAAGGCAAGATTCCCACTGCCTTCCAGGACTTGGGATTTTACTTCAAATCCTCCATTTACTCTGACACAAGGCACAGCACAACATGGCAGGCTGGGCAGTGACTCTGATGTTGGCTGCTTCGCTGCATCTGCTGGGCCAGGCCCTTCAGTTGTCCTGGGCTCAGCAACACCAGCAAAAATCAGAGCCTCAATCCCACCACATCCATGCCATCAGAAGCTGCAGGACCACAGGGGCTAGTTCTTGCACACCATGCTCTAGGCCCCTGCTAGCAGGGACTGGTGATGTGTGCTTACTTCACACAGAGGCTGGTGGTGTTAGCCACCACCAAAAGCCTAGCCCAGTCCCTTTACTTTGGTCCCTAGATTTCCCTACTTGATCTTTATATAAAGAGAAGTATGCAGGTAGGTCAGCTTGGCACTTCTGTTGATCCCTTCTTTGACTCGCTCTGCAAATCTGTTTCCATGTAACTTTTTATGTTTGAAACCAGAAGAATCAGTTTTTCTCCCCAAAGCCAAATCATCCAGAAGTGTTGAACCCTTCCATAACATCCCAGTTAAATCTTGCTGGCCAGGGCGTGAAGGAACCATCCCATAAGAAGTGAACCATGTGCTGTTCCATTGCAGTCTTGTGTGGAGGGCACTAAAATTCCTCCTTAAATTAAAAAAAAAATGTTGTGGCCAGTCCTTTTATCAAATCCAAACCAGTGTGATGGCTGGCTGGTCGTTTTCTCCCGAGGTCTCTCTTGCGCTGTCTCTCGCTCTCTGTTTATTTCTCAGTGTATTTACAGCCCATGTATAGCAGGCGGATGTCTGGCCCCTCATTGCCAAGTGATAATGTCCTATTGATTTTTTTTTTTTTTTTTTTTTTTTTTCCCCACAGCTGCCGATAATCCTGGTTTACTTTTGTTATAACAATATCAAACAAGAGCAGTGGATCTTGGTGTGTTGGGGATCCTTCTTTTTATTAGTGTAACTTTTTTTATTTAATAACTTATTTTGTTTTCCAGAACAACTAACTTCTTTTTCTTTGGCTCGTCCAGTATTTATTGTTCAGCCTCTGGGGGGAAAAGCTGGCGGTGTGATATGTGAATGGGAGCTAGAAAGGTTTCTGCTCAGATTCTTGCCTGTGCTTTCTATAAGGTTGAGCTCCATAAGGGACTGGAGTGCCATGGATGTGTGTGGTGGGGTTGCCCGTGCTTGGGGGAGGGAGTGCGTGGTATGGACAGGGGCGATGTTAGGCCTGGGTGGCCCAGGAGGGCAGGTTGTGGTACCCACTTTGCTCCATTGTGCTCCTGATGCAGGGAATGAGCCATGTGAAATGCTTGGTCCTATGGGAGGCTCCAGGGATCTGGGCAGCTGCTACCAAAAGAAAGGCTGTGTTGTGCCATAGCAAACCATAGGATCTTGCCCCTGTCTGTGACCACCACCAAGTGCATCAGAGGGAAGTGTGTGGACCCCTGTAATACAGTACAGGCAACTTAGTGGGAGGCAGAAGCGGGTGGAGACTTACCTTGCATCAGCTTCATGGTAACTTGCCATGTCTACTCTGTTGCTGGGCAGCAAGTGGCAGCTCAAAGAAACGGAGCTGAAGCGCTGCTGTTCAGCTTCCACGTGCTGTGGGGCACTTAGCACAGAGCAGCTGACATGCAGCAAGTCCCTACTCTCATTTAATGGGCCATGGCTTGTTTGCTTGTCCCTGCCTGTGGGCAGTGATGGATAATGCCTGCCTGAGGAGGCATCTTCCATAGGCTCTTGTCAACAGACTTGTGGGCAGCACCTGCCTGCTCTTTGTCTGACTCGAGTGCAGGTGTCTTCCTGGCTCAGTCGCTAGTAAAAACTCGGTGTCCTTTCTCAGCGCTGCCTGCAGTTGGGCTCTGGTCAGGCTGGGCCCTACCTGCCATTCATGCCCCTAGCTATATGGCTCCAGCGATCCCCATCGTTGGAGGTGCAGCAGTGAGTCGCACCTGATCCACATGGCACTCCAGCATGTCAAGCCTTTCAGCTGGGGCTTTCCACCCCAAGGTTTCAGTAATTGTCTGCGGGGGGGGGGAGTTAAGTCCTATCTGTGCCTGGCAGCTGGCCAAGGAAAGGGACTTTTAGTCCCAGAGATCCCAGTGTGCTACCTCACATCCTTATTATTTTTATTCTTATTATTCACGGTGTGCCAGTGCCAAGGAACCTTGGTTGTGGACCAGGATCCGGGTGCTGTACAGACTCGGAGCATAAAAAGGGTCCCTGCCCCAAGGCACTTACATTTGATGTTTCCCGGTGCCCTTTTGAGTATTCTGTACACACGTGTGCACCAGTGTATCTGATGCTATTTTCTGTCTTTCTACATGTAATGGATGATTCCCAAATACTATGCAGACTTCCTTGGTCTCCCAGCTTCTGTGGATGGAGCAATGGGAAGCGACTGTCCCCAGGTCACACAGTAGGGCTGAGAGCTGGGAATACAAGCTTGCAGTCCTGAATTCCCTGCCCCTCCACTAACTGCTATTTCATTCTCCTCCTTCCTGTACAGTAGGCGCCAAGCTGACCAGGGAAACATCTGGCTTGATGAGCATAGGAAAGGCTTGTCTGTGCTGCCCAGCTGCCATTGTGCAACTTCCACTGAAAGGTGGTAGAGGCTTAGCAGTGGGGAAGGCATCTGGGGCTGACTGCAGGTCCTAGCTAGCAGTGTCCGTGAGATTTGCTCTTTGAGTGTTTTTCTGTGCCTTGTGATTTACGCTCATTAAATCACCTGCCTGGAGATGTACTCCTCCTTGGAGGTGCCTGCTGCAGACTTGTCATGAATGAGGTGAAGCAAAACACCTTTGGAGGTGATGTCCTGGAGAACACCACCTCTTTTGGGCCTACTCCCTCTGGTTTTTGCTAGCAGATGGTTGCCCTCTCCTTGCTGGGTCGAACGAGCTCGGTGCCTTCTCTCTCCATCCCTCTGGTTACTTTGGTTGGTTTTCTTTGTGCCTGGTAGAATGTGTCTTCCATTTTATATTTAGCTTTGCTTGCACTCCTCCGTGGGCCTGCTGCTGCCTCTCATTAAATACGAGCTGACAAGGTGCTAGAAAAAAACATCATTGTTCAGGCTAAGCGGTCTTCAGAAGTTTCCTAAAAGAGAGCCTGCTGGATTTGAGCCCTCCTTTTGTTCCAGTGTGGATGGCTTCCCTGTTCAGCCACCGTGAATAAGGAGGTTTAGTGTTGCAGCAGGTGACTGTGCTAGTGCTTCGTGTTCGGAGGCTCAGGTTCAGACGAGATGTCAGATTGCAAATGAAACAAATTTGGTTGCGGCTCGGACCCTGGGGGAAGTAGGCCAAGGGCACACACACACGCACCAAAAAAAGTGTGAGACAATTTTGGCATGAATATTTCTCTCCACTCACCAGAGAGGCCTGGTACGCAATAGCAAGAGATGCATTAGTGTAACTGCGGAGATGCCCAGAACTGGAATTTAAAGGGAAGGAGAGGATTGCATGTTATAATGGAGGTGAATTGGTATTGCTGTGTGTGGGGGTCCTCACCTTAAAGATCAGGGAAGGGCAGGACTTGTGGAGCATCTGCAGATCTGTGTCCATGCCCAGAACCGGAATGATTTGAGGGGAGTCTGTAGGTTAGGATGGAAATGAGATGACAGACTGGGTAGGCATATGTGTTTGTGTGTGTCCCAGGACTGGACAAGCACGAAATCATCATGGCTTGTAGTGTTAGTGACCCCATTGCCTGAAGCAGTCTGGTGCCATCTTGTGATACCCTTTCCTGTATGCGTCATGCTGGATAATCTTGCAAGATGTCAGGCAGCTGGTGCTTTCCTCCCGGGTGGGCTGTCCGTAATGCTTGCCTGTGAAAGGGCAGAACGAGTGCTGGCTGCTGGAAGCGCAGGTGCAGTGGCTGCGCAACATTGGGAGGAGCCAGCTGTCCCCCAACAAAAGGCTCCACGTGAATTGTAGGTGCCCTGAGTAGACTCTCAGGCTCGAGGCCTTGGCTGGCATGAGCCAGTAAGGGGTCTTCTGGAGAAGGCTGGCTGCAGAGTGTCATGCAGTACAATCCAGCTGGCCTGCACTCTCCCTTTGGGCACCTAATGAGAATGGACAACCTGCGCTGTCAGGAACGTGGCCACGGATGGCAGTGACTGCAGACAGCTGGAGCTCATCCCCTCTGGCAGGAGCAGGCACTGCCATGTCTGTTCTGCTTGCTAAGTGGTTGCCCTGCGTTAGGCCAGGGGAGGCCAAGTTCATCCAGAAAATGAAGACCCTGGAGAGCATTGCCTTGCCTTGCAATAGAGAAAAGATGAGGGCACTGCTCATGTTCAGGTCTTCTCCCAATGCAACCATCAATGGTCCGGCTGTCTTCCTAGGAACACTGCAGAGCTTTGGCCAGATTTCACAAGATCTGTTTATCCTGAGAGTCTCCCATCTGCCATGAGGGCAGCTCAGCTGTAGGGAGAGCCAAGTACATAAAGATCCCTTGCTTGAATGGCAGGGATGCTCTGGCTCCCAGCCTAAATACCTTGTGAAGGAAGTCTTGCCCAGGGCCTGGCTGCAACCTGCCTTGTGCTTGCCTGGGCTATTAAGACCCTCCTCTTACCCATGCCTTGTTTGCCGTCAAAGCACTTGAGAGGAGATAAAGTGAACATGCCTGATGAGGGAATAAACCCTCTGAAAGCACGAAACTGCAGAGCAGTGAATGTTGGAGCATAATAGAAAAAGCAGTCGTCTTAGAGATGAGAGCTGTTGCAAGGAGAATGGTTGCAGATATCAAACTGAAATGGATGTCATAAAACAGCCGAGCCCTCCTCGGTAATGGAAAGCTGAGTAATCGGGTGATATAGGTGCTAGTCTGCTCTTACAGCTTCCTTTTACTGTATGTGCTTTGTAAAGAAAAAACCTAATGCTCTCACACTTCCGGCTTCCAGTATTTGGCCTGCCACCTACTTGCCCTCTTAGCAGGTTTGGATCCTGCTGGTAAAGGTTGTTGGAGCGGTCTAAAGGCATTTGGTGTCTAGCTCACTTTGAAATGGGGGTATGGGGTCTCGCTCTCTCCAGTCCCTTGAAAATCCCAGTCTTGGTAGGTTCTGCAGAGTGGTGGACGGACACGATTGCATCTCCCACAGGGTGCCAGGGCAGTGGGGGCATGCATTTGCAGAGGGAAAGATGCAGGGTCTGGGGGCAAGAGCCCTGAGCCAGAGGAGGGGAGCTGGAGGCAGCAGCACAGGTGGAGGTTTCATTCATTCTTAGAATTAGCTTTTTGTTAATAGATAGAGGGAAGGGGAGGGATTTTATCAGAGCATGCGGGTTTTATGGAAGAGGGTAGGGATGCAACTTGGAGCTTCCTGTAGAGCAGGGGGTGGCTACCAGCTTGGCCTGAGCTGGGCTGGTGCCCCTGACCTGTACGTTGCTGCTGAATGGCTGCTGAACCCCCAGTTCTGCTGCTGCTGCTGCTATTCTGGTTTCGTAGACCGGATAAAATTGCTCAGAGCCAGATCTGGCCCGCAGGCTGTGGGTTGCTGACACCTGTTCTGGAAGAGCTCGGGTTCGGATCCTGCGTTGGGCTGAGCACTTGCATCTCATTTCCCACCTGTGGATCAGGCCCGTTGTCTAGGACCAGACCTGTCTTCAGCAGCTCAGAGCCTGCCTGATGCTCTGTTTTCCCAAAGACAGACACAAAGCCTGTTTATTAGTATTTCCACCCCCTGCTCCCCTGCCTCCACCTTCCATTTCTCGGAGATCTGCAGCTTTTAAAGAACCAGCTCTCTCCTTGTGCGCTGATGCGTGGTGATGTTTTTCATCCGCTAATAGAGTGTTTTCCAGCTCTGCATTCTTATTTTCAAAATCTCCCTTCAGTCAGGCGGAAACCAAAATTACCTCCCCAAGCAGGTGGGCGCCAAATAGCACCGCTGGGGAGGGCAGCCAAGGGGGGGAAAGATATGGCACCACAGGGCACAGGATGCTGGGCTGGGGGGGAAAAGGGAGGGAGACCGGGAGTTAGCATCTTGACACCACTGCGTGTGTGTGAGAGAGAAAATTACCATCAGCAATATGCAGAGGGTGCAACTGCCGGCAAGGAAAGCATACAGAGGAATTAAAGGAAGGGGGAAGGACACCAGTAAACGGGTGCACTTTTCATAGGCCCTACCTGTAACAGTCGGATACTATACCGAGCTCCCTGCTTTACGCAACCAGAAGGGATCACTTACACTGTAGATTAAGGTTTCTTTGTCAGATCTTTTTTTTTTCCCCACCCCTTCCTTCCTTGCCTGGGACCATGGATGAAGTTATAAAGGAGCCGGGGTGGGGGGGTCTGTGCTGCTGAGATAAGATGGCCACTAGTGTTTGTTAATGAGAAACGGTGCTTTTGGTGGCTGGTTCAAATCCAGCTCATGCCCATCGTGATCCAAGGGTCTGACCAGCCAGCAGTTGAGACCCAGCGTTGTTGACTGTGAAGACCTAAGGTATCCACCAGTGTACACGTGGTCCTGCCACAAACCCCACAACTGGCCTCCACGTGGCTATGAAGCCTGTGGTGTCTGAACTGCCCTTGAGCCCTTCCAGTGAACCCTGTTGGCTGGACCGTGGTAGAGAGACTTGCACTGCCTGAGACCAGCCCTGTGGCTTAATAGGAGTCCAGTCCCCTGTGGTGTCAGGCTGCAAAATATTGCAACATGTCCTTTCTACTGGACGGTTTTCTGTCGCATGCACCCACAGCCGTCTCAGTGCAGCGGCTGGAGGGCGCAGTGTGAAGAGCGCGCACACCTGCTGTCTCTCTCGTTCTTTGTTTTTCTTTAATCATTCGTAGGAGGCAACAGGACTGAAAAGTGTGGGTGCAGCAGGGGCAAGGCAGTTAAATGTTGGTTGTTTTTCTTGCACAAGGAAAAACCTATAAGTCTCTTACCTCTCAAATGGGTTTCAAAGGGCCTACCAAAAAAAAAAGTGCAGCGCAATCCCCTTGGTGGTTGCAGTGGAGTATTAATAAGCATGCTCTTCCTAATGCTGATGGGTGTTGGAACAGAATTTGGTTAATTCAGGGAAGGCAAAATGCAATTTTTGACAAATAGCACAGTTAAACCAGGCCAAATAAACCAAGCTCCACAGACAGTGCCAGGAGCAACAGAGAGGGAAGTATTAAAACAATAAGTAAGCTAGGAGCAACAGAGAGGGAAGCATTAAAACAATAAGTAAGCTAGGGGGAAACCAGAGGCCGTTCTCTTGATTATACCTGGGCTAATAATGTGTGCTCTCTCCAAATGAAGTAGTCTTTTATGTGCAACATCTGCACAGGAGAGTCTGCACCCAGGGGACCCAAAGAAATTATCTGCCCGTTTAAAAGAAATACACTCTGAAGCGGAGCTGGGGGCTTCTCCAGCCTGTTCATCTGATGGTGAAGCGACAGCATCCCCAAGCAGCTGAGAAATGGGAGATTCAGTGTTTTCCCAGCAGGTGGGAAGAGAGGGGACTTGAGGAGAATGGATGTAAGGAGATCAGGTGTTGAGGCTGCTGAACAAAGACAGATCCTGGAGTGCTGGCTGGTGTGGCCACACTGAGTACCCCCAAGTGCTGGCCTGGACGTGGCAGTGGTGAAGTCCCACATGTGCCCCCCGGGTCCTCTTTGGATCTGGATCTCATCGCTGAGCTCCCTGCACATGAAATCACTGAAGGTGCCAGAGTGGGTGCTACAAAATTCTGCAGAGTTTGCAAACCTTTTGAGTGAGGCACAAAGCCCAAAGTCCTAACAGCACATATAAACCCTGTGACAGCTTTGGTAGTATGAGGGGCATTTGACCTAAGTTTTCTGGACAGAGTTCTGATTCGTAGGTGAGTCTTCTCCCTGCTGAGCTGACGTACCAGAGCCTCGGTTCAAGTCCTGCCCTGACCCATCTGTAAATGAGTACTTGGTTCTTCAGCCATGGGAGCCAAAGGTGGTTGGGCACCATGGTAGCTGCATCACTGCCTCCAGGGATGCTGCCTGTAGGGTCTGGTAGAAACCCCTGGGCTTTTGGACTCTCTTTATATTCTGCTTTTCTAAATATGTGACTATCTGCTTCCATCCATGGTATGAACTGGATATGATGGTCTTTGCTTCATGCCCCTGGCAACTGCTGCATTCCACCCCAGAGATGGCTGCATTTCATTGATTGATGAGACTGACTCCGGTCTGTGTGGATGCTGGCAAGCACTTTGAAATCCTTCAGGATGAAGGCTAGGCTAGAAATACCAAGGATTATAAGCATAGCTGACTGAATAATGAAATCTGTCACTTTACACACCATTTATTTACCCAGTGCATGAAGAAATCTACAAATAACCGTATTGGGTGCATATTACTAAGCCATTTTTAGAGCTGGTGAATAAATTGATGCCTTTGTTTCTGATTAGTTTTGCAGACCACCCTTTCGTCCAAACCGTGTAAGAGGGTTACTTGCTCGGCTCTAATTGCTGTCACTCGTGGGGGAAGAACCTGGCAACGTTTCCCTCCCCGGCTTGTAGCGCATCTCTGCTTTTCACTTGCTGTGGTGCTTTGTCCAAGGGGCTGCTCAGCACCACAGCTCTTCTTCCAACCTCAGGGGCAGATTCTGTTCTCTTCCTATGAGAAGTGACAAAGGCTGGGTTTGTCCTGTCAGTTCCTGGCATGTGAACTGCTTCCCTTCCAGTGTCAAGATTGTCCCCCTGATTCAATCAGAAATTCAGGTTGACAGAAGTCCTCTGTGGACTGTTCCTGTGGGTTTTTTTTTTTTTTTTCCACCTATGGGTGCCCAGCATCTTTGACACGACTCTCTCCCCAGCCAGCGAGTAAGTGCCCCCCTGGTGCAAGGCTGTCAGATCAGTTTCTCTTAATCACCAGGATAATGTTCTTAGCCAGCAACTTCTGAGCGACCCCAGGCCAACAGCAAAGGGAATGTGTGAGAGAGCAAAGGTTGATTATCCCTTCAAAACCCGATGTTCAGTCCCATTCTCATGGAAGAGGGAGTTCAGCCGAGGAAAGGAACGGTGAGAAGAGCCCCAATTACCGGTAACAAGGAGCCATGGGAGCCCTGCTCTGTGCAGCTATGCTGCTCCAGGGGTTGGATGGATACTGTGATTGGCTTGCTAGGGGGCACATCTACAGGAGACGTTTACTGCAGAGCTGACTAATTGGCTCCGCAGTAAATGTCTTGTGTCTGCACGTGCAGCCCTATTAGGCTGCAGGAAGCTAATTAACACTGCAGCAGGGTAGTACTTGTAAATGCAAGTACTACCCTGCTGCGGGGTTTATTCATGCACAGCAGTGCACATGTAGTTGCTGACTGGCTGGCTGGGGCATGAGGGTGCTTCGGTGCAGGGGCTGCTTGCACCTTGTGCTCCAGTCAGCCCTTCTGCTGCACACTGAACTGGGTTGGAGCAGGCCCAGGCTGGCAGGCTGATGCCTCAGGCTCCTTGCCAGTCAGGGCTGCTGCAGCCTGGTTCAACATACTGTGATCCTGGGGGGCCATAAAAATGGGGTGCCTGAGAGCAATAAACTCCAATGCAATAAGCTTATTGCCCTGCCCTCATTGCATGTGTAGACACACAGGGTGTCTCTACCCATCTGAAGCAGAGATTCTTGCCAGTACCAAGAAATCATCCTAGTACTGCTGCCCATATCAGATTTGCCCCAAAGATAGAAGTCTTCTCCAAGGTACTGGCATTTAGTTTTATAAAATTGCTTTGATATTTAATAAAATGAGGAGGAAGAAGGTGGCCTGGTTTGTGGTTCAGGCAGGAGCTGAGCTCTCTTCCCATTCCTGCCCCAGACTCTCTGTATGACCATGGGGAAGTCTTTGACTTTCTCTTCAGCTCAGTTCCCCAAGCTCCCATAGCCTCCCTGTCACCCTGAAGAACAGGGGAGCAGGCCCTTGTACTCTGGTCTGTAATCCCAGAGTAGGCTTATTCCTGTCATCTTTGCTTAGGTTCCTATCCACCCAGCACTCCCAGAACCCATTCTTTTTTCTACTTGCTGGCCTAGATTGGGAATAAAATCCCAAGAGCCACTGGAGTTGCATCGATGGGGGAGGAAGACTCCAGGCCATGGAGCAGGGACAGCATCACGTACAGGTGGCAGTTTGTCTCAGTGCCAGTGGCTAGGCTTAGTTATCCACATCCCCAAATCTTCCTGAGACAGCCTCACCCTGCAGCAGGGCCTGGTGTGGGCTTTGGCTGGATGAGCAACGTGGCTTTCTTCTTTTCCCCTGACTGCTTTGCCCATGTGTGTTCAGGGGCCAGTGTTCTCCTTGAGGCTGACTCTCTAGTACAGAGGTGGGAGCAGCCCCCACTTGCAAGGCTGGCATATACGGGACTGCTTTGGGGGTGGGAAGAGAGGTGAGGAGGGTTTTTCCCGTGCCTTTGTGGGGTAGAGGCAGTAAGATCTTACTCCATTGTGGAGCCTACCTTTATGTTCCAGCACTGCCTACCTGTGTTCAGCGTCTCACTTTGCAGCTCTGCTATGGATCCTTAGTAATTAATAATTACCATGATAACTTCCTTTTTTATTCATACTGTTGTATCCAGGCATCCCCAGCTGCCTGATTGGTACTCATGAAAGCCTCCCAATACTGCAGCAGTGGCTAATTGCACCCACTTCAGAGAGAGAGCAGGAGGGAAGAGGCCTCAGAGTTGAAGCGACTTGGCCATGCAGTAAGTTTGGTGGCAGAGCTGGGAACAGAACCCAGGAATCCCGATTCTCAGGTTCAGTGATGCCAAATGTTAGATATCAGCAATACAGAGATGAGTTTAAAAATCACAAGGCTAATAACAATATGCCCTTTTAATTTGCCCCTGGATTATTGAGCCTATGAGATGGGGGAGTCCTATTTCTGGCAAGCAGCAGGGCAGAAACTCTTTACTGAAGATGAATCTTGTATAATCCCATGGCTCCAGGATCTGGAGCTTTAAGAAAAACATATATTCTGAGACTCTTTTAAAAAGAGAGAGACGCGGCAGTGCATCCTTCTTGCTCTGACCAGCTGGCCCACACCATACTGTTTCTTTCATCGTGATCACTGCAGCCTCTGAATGCCTCTCGTTAGGGAGTGAAGCAACGTGATTCCTGCTCGCTCTGTTCTTAGCATCTCCCCTGGGGAGCGGTGTGCAGGGGAGGTTTTGTTCTGTTCCTCTTGTACATGTGTGCACACACTCAGTGCTCTGCTTCTTACAGTAGCAGTGTTGTCAGCTCTTGCAAACTCTCCATGAGTGACGGGATTAAGGCCAGGGCTGGAGCTGGTCTCACGATGACACGAGAGCCTCAGTCCTCGTGGGAATTCGAGGCTGTTTGCTGGGGAAGCCCCCCACTGATTGGCTGCCTGCTGCAGTGCCTACCTGCTGGGGTCAGAGCGGCCAGTTGGGGTGGACGAGGGTGCAGATAGTTCCCTTTTGCTTCTGCTCATGGTTGCTACATGGTTCAAACAGGAGGGGAGTGGGGAGCAGGAGCAACAACCCAGCAGCTCAGGCTGGATTCACTCCTTCCTTTTTCCTCCTGAGAGCCCCAGGGGCAACTCCCTTGCCCTCCTCTCTCTGTGTGCCTGGCCTGGAAGGTGGACAGGGGTCCCTGCTACAGCTACTGCCTCCCACCCCGGGAGGGAGAAACCTGACATGCCAGCTCACAGCGTGGGCAATCAGGCTGCATTTTCCAGCCGTGGCTGCTGTTGGGTGGACCCCTACTTCTGCCAGGGCCGCTTCTACCCCAGTGCTTGAGGGTGAAGGGCATGAGGGAGGGAGCACCCAGGCTCTTCAGGGCTACTCCTGCCTCTGCTTGCTCTGGGGATGCATTACTGGTTTCTTCTGGCTTGATAGTCTGTGCCGATTCACCATTCCCTTCCTTGCTGTGTGGGCTGAAGCCTTCAGCAGAACTGACTGCATCAAGTAAGTTTCTTTGCACTAATTGCCTTGACAGCCCATGAAGCCCGGTGAAGTGCCCTGCGTTCTCAGGCCCCGCGAGAAACCCACACAAACATCAATAGACTGTCACTTCCCTCCAGCGCACTTTTGTCTCATAATTTATAGACAAGAGAGAAATCTCTGATCGGGGCAGAGGGCTAGTGCCTGGCTTGTCTCTCTTGCAGCTGGGTGGCAAGACTGAGCTCAGCCAAGTGACTCAACCCAGGGTTGAAGGTCAAGCAGGGTGCAGTGCCCCCCCCCCCAGCACATGACACAGGGTTACATGACAAAATGAAAGACCAGTAAATGGAGACTTAATAGAAGGGTGCTGCTTTGGGTAGGGGGGTCCAGCTGGCTCTGATTATTGTTGCCCAAGGGAGAGTTGGGCTGTCAGTGGCTGGATTTAAAAAGGGACTGGATAATTTATAACTGGTAATAGCTTTCCTAGTTGTGCTGGTTTATGACTGGGACATGAACCAGGGCAAGCAACCTGCCCTGCCAGCAATGCAGCCCATGCAGGGAGCAATCTCTTTGCCTTTATTCTTCTACCACAGAGCCCCAGGGCAGAGCTGTATTTGGAGACCTAAGTCTTGGCCTCGGCTCCCAGTTTAACTGCGCTTAAAGGTACTTCCCATAAGATTTGCCGTATTCTCCTGTCTCGGGGAAAATAAGGGTATGCAAGCACAGCATCACAGAAGTGTCATTGGTAGCATGCTAATGTGTAGGCTTGGCAGGATTCAACTTTTTTTTTTATTGATAAATATAGATTTCACCTGATGCTCACAGGCCAAAGGGAACATATTTCCATTGGTAATCAGTGACATTCACATAAAGGAGATGTAAAAAAATAATAATTTCTGGGATGGAAATCCAGGGCAGGGCGTGCTGTGCATGGATGCATGTACGTGACCACATGCACATACATGATGGCTGCTGCAGGAAGTATGGGCTGTGCCAGTAAGGCCATACTGGGAGTGGGGGTTAGAGGAACAGGGCTGGTAAAAGTGGGGAGCCTGGTGCTGCTTGTTCTTCCCAGGTCCCAGCTGCGGCAGGAGCCAAACTCCTGCAGAGGCTGGCCTGGCTTCTACTGGGGTTTGGCCCTTGCCCTTAATCATGCAGGGGCCAGGTCAGGCTTTGCAGGAGTTTGGCCCTGGTGTGACCAGAGCAGGGATCAAACGCCCGCAGAGGCTGGGTCAGGCCAGGCTCCGTAGGAATTCGGCTGCTGTCCTGGCTCAGATCTGGGCAGAGCGAAGGGCTGGCGGCTCCAGGCATTACCAGCCCTTTCCCTCCAACCCTCACTCCCCATGCAGCCTTATGGGCCTGGCCCCCCGCTCCTGCAGCAGCCTCTGTGCATGTGCGTGTTAAACCAATAAAAATCTAACACCACCCCTAATTTTGCGCAATCCTGAAAATGTCAATCTATTAAAAGTCAAAACAAATACTTCAATATAAACATCAGTACTAATTTTTTTAGCAGTCAAAATTAAAAAAATAATAATCAAATTGTGCCAAGCCTAGTAATGTGCATGATAGCTTGATCTAACTAAGATGAGCAATAGCACAAGGGAAAACGTGGTGGCAGGAGCTTCAGCCCATGGGAGTAACCAAAGCACAGACTCTCCAGGGACCCTGGCTTTGTACCTTGGTTGTCATCCCATGCTGAAATGTATTTTTCTATGCCTATATCATTATCTTGACTGTAGCGCATGCTAGCACAGATAATGCCCTCTTTTCTTTTTTATGTATACATAGCCAAAACATTTTATTCTCCTGGTTGAACTAATGTGACTGGTGTGGTCTGGTGGCCGGAATGAGTCAATGAAAGGACTCCACCTTTCCCCAGGGCTATAATTAGTGACAGGTTAACTGAATCTAATGTTTAAGCATCGGGGTGGCAAACCTGTGGTAAAGGCAGCCTGTGTGTGTGGCCTGTGACAGATCAGGGAGGGGACAGGCAGCATAGCAGCTCATAGGGCAGGGAGCAGAAAGCAGAGCAGGAGATCAGGTGGGGAGCATTGGGCAGAAAGCAGAGCAGCAGATTGTGCAGGGGAAGGGATTGGAGTGATCCTTGGTGGGGTGTGTGTGTGTGTGTGTGCAGGGCTAAATTGCGGCAAAAGTTTGGCTCTGCATTTTGGGGAAAGGATCAGGAAAGGGGCTCAGCCATTTGTGCAAAGCGCTTATGCAATTGGATAGATGGTTTCACTGGTTTAAAGAGTAGCAGTTTCCTTCCCTTGAGCCAGTGGAGGCGGGAGACGGTCTGTGTGGACCAGTGATCTGGATTCGTCCCGTCTGAGGTCTGCTGAAGGCAGGTCAGTGGCTCGAGCAGCACTGGAACTCCAGGTCTCTTAACTTGTCCCAATCACTGTGGGGCATGCAGTCTCTTGTGAGCAGACTGTCATGTTGCCTGTTGTTGATCTGGGATCTAGAATAACTCCCTAACCAGGGTTTCCTTCCCAGGGGTCTCATGGGGCAGGTGACATGCTCAGAGGTTGCTTGGGGGGGCTCTTCTGTCCTGGGAGAGAAAACTAAGTCCAGGAGAACCCTTCCCTTGAGCATCCCCATTATTCCTTTTGCTGACAGCATGGACATGGCAGATTGGAGCCGGCTTTATCTCCTGGCAGGAGGGAAATGGATAGCTTGCTTATATATAAAACAAAATGTGGAAACGTGGTGGCGCCTTGACAGATGACTCTCTCTTTTCATTAGCATTAAGGAACGGGTGTCATTGTCGCTTCACATATTTACCTTGGGGGACGCTGGGTGAGTTCTGCTCTGGATGCAAATTGCTATTGAATGAAATGATTTGTCAGTGCAGGCTCTGCAGTGACTTACAGTCTGGCTTCTGTTTAGCTTGTTGGTAGCTGAGGGAGGGGGGATTTGAAACCAGAGCCTTTTGCTGGTTCGGGATTCCTAGAATTGAAGAGCCTGTTTTTTTTTTTTTTTTTGGGGGGGGTTGTATCCCCCCCACCCCCAGGTGCTGAACTTTCCAGCCCAAAGCTGAGAGAAGTCCCTTGGAGCCCAGTGCTTACCATCATCTTGCAGCCTTCTGAACATTTCTGAGGCTCAAATGCCATTTATGGGGGAGGGAATTTTTTTTTTTTTCTGTGGAGAAAATAGTATCTGAAGTTGACAAGCATGTGGGCTTTGCCCCAGCTTCTCCATCCACACCCCCCCTTCATCATCAGATGTGTGCATTGCTATCTGTCTGTCCATCCCTGCTATACCAGAGAGCCTTCTGCACTGAGCAAGAGGTGACGGCAAAGCATGTATACTTCACCTGCGTCTTTGGTTTTTCCTTCTTGGCTCCCTTTGGCTTGTGTCTCAGGTGAAAACGGGATTTGGGGAATCTATTCTGTGCACAGCTGCTAGATTTCAAATTTCAGTGCTGTAGATTTTATAATTAAAAATCACTATCCTGGAAGGGTTCCTATATAGAGGTGGAACTCACCGTTTGCAAGCAAGGGCTGTGTCCTGTCTAATCCATCCATGGGCAGTAGCTGGTCATTAAACCTGAATGTTTGTCTAGTTCGATGGAAGCCCCATGAGATGAAGGGCTAGTTGAAGCCAAGGAGAAATATCTGTACAGTAGGCTGGAATTTGGGCGGTGGAATATTCTTAGTCCAAAGGATCTGGCTGGTAGGGGGTGGGCAATGTAGGGAGAGCTCCCAGAGATGTTCAAGGAGCTGTGATCATCAGGAACAGAAGAGATGAACAGGATTTCACAGCAGTAGGTCTGCTCTAACCATGGGATTAGCCAAGGTCAGAGAAATCGGGCTAGCCCAGAAGGGCTGGGGGATTCCAAATAAAAGTTTGGAGCAAGAGGAGAAGGCTCCAAAACGCCTCGATTTCTAGGTGCTCTCCAGAGCAGTGAAGCAACAACAGACGGGGAGAGGCAGATAGGTGGGGTTGCTGCTTCTGGTGGATCTGTTTCTCTTGCTGCTAAGTGAAGAAATAATTACTTTCCTTAAACTTACCAGGCGTCTGTCTGCAAGGTCTGCGTGCACACAGAGACAACCCTCCATAAACAACTCGAGTTATGTTTCCCACATGCTGGGAAGAAAGCTTGTCACGGAGGCCGAGTGCCTTCTAAGTATATACAAGTTATCACAATGTGTGAGCTGGTACAGAAGGACGCATGTGGTCTGGGCCCTTTCTGTGTCGGACCTAAGGTAGGTTTTAGCCTCCCAGCATATCCTGGCAGTTGATCTTTATCTGATTAATAATGAATGGTTAGATTAGCCCTTATCAGAGAATCAATAATTTGCACCCCCATCTCCCACCGCCCCCTACTTCTGGCAGCTCATGTGTAAGTGATTGATTTGCTTGCATCGGCTGAATTACCACCTTTAAGCCTCCTTGTCAATCTTCAGTTTTTGTTTTTACAGCTCTCACCAAGTAGCATCCCCAGGCTGGAAAGAAGATGTTTAACTCTAGCTTATGCTACAATTAGGTGCAGTTTAGAGTTGCATGTCTCCCTTTTATCTTTTTTAAAGCTACTGAGAATATGAGTTCCATGCAAGCTGTATCAGCCAGATACAATAATGAGTGCTTATGTACATAGTTCTCGACAGGAACCGATATGGTTTTCACCACCCACCACCTTCACCAGTGACGTATATCTATTTATATTTTTTTTCTTTTTTGGCCAACTTTGGAAGCCAGACATGAAGCTCAGCTGCTGTGGGGGAGATGATTTAGAACTTGATGCTCAGGTGGGGTCTGAGCTTTTGGAGGGACCATACAACTGAGCTGTGACAACTCATGAGAAAAGAATTGCTGTTTGAATGATGGTAGCCTCTAGGCAACCTAACAGAGATATCTCCCCACCATGTCAGAGGCATAAGGGTAGTAGGAGACAGTCCCTGATCCTGAAATCTTGCACCAAGATGGAGAAAATAGATGTGGGAAACAAATAATCCTTCCTCTCCATTTTTTCTAGGGGTGGGGGAGGCATGGAGAGATCAGGTGCCTTGCCCAAGGTCACACAGGTGGTTTGCAGCAAAGCCAAGAACAAACTCAGATCTGAGCCCCAGTTCAGTGCTTTAATGCTGGCATGGTCTCTCTCTTCCAGC
The DNA here is from genome assembly GCF_052110815.1 of Crocodylus siamensis. Lineage (NCBI taxonomy): Eukaryota > Metazoa > Chordata > Crocodylia > Crocodylidae > Crocodylus > Crocodylus siamensis. The sequence goes on from NC_143401.1 coordinate 10,815,488, forward strand.
TCCTTCACATCCTTGGGGTTGCTGTTTCCTTTTAGGTCTAATGGGGCTGTGGGTGTTCTGGTCTGTGTAGGGTCCTCTCCTGCTCTCATTCCCGTCGTATCTGAGCACTGTCCAGTCATGCACTGGGCGACATGACTGACATCTGCTAAGTGTCACTGGTGCTCTCTCTGGGGTTTGGTTTGGTAAAGTTCTCGGGCTCTTTGACACACCGATGCTTCCTCGCAGGTTAGTAAAAGCCTGGTGGGGAAGTGCATCCCATGCATGGAGTGGAAAGTGGGGTGGGTTGAAAGGGTCCTTCACTCCTAAGAGAGTTGGTTCCAAGTCTGGGACCGGGGCTAAGAAAGCCCTTTGCCCAGGGAGCTTCTACCTGAGGGTGGAAAAAGTCCCTCGTGCTCTTTTGGATCTCTTGCTCAGGTCCATGCTGCTCCTTGATGAGACAGCCAGAACTGTTGCGGCTGATTTTATTTAACTACTCAGGGTGGTGTGTGCTGCTCAGACAAGGGTGCCAGTTGCTTCGAGCTCTTGGGAAAGGTGCTGGAGAAGGCCAGCGAGCTGCTGCTTTTGCCTTCATCCCAGGCAGCATGTCAGTGTTGCCTTGGGCTGCAGCAAAGGGAACGTGTGAGTGCATTTCTATGCCTGGAAGCTCTATGATGGTCACAAGAACATCGAAGAACAGTGGAGGGAAGCTTGGGCAGATACCAACCTGCTGTAGAAATACATCGTTAGCGACCCTACAATTCCCCAGCCAGGATTTGACCTACAGAGAAGGAATTGTCCTCCCCAGATCACATCCAGACACTTCATGGAAAATGTGGACACCTACTCTATAAATGGAGGATCAGAGAGAGTCCGGGTTACAATTTTGGTTTGATTTTTTTCAGGCAGTGCGATACATTGTGAATAATTGCCCAATTAGATCGTTTAATGGAGATCTAAAATCAATCCATGCAGCTACCCCTGAAGCAGTTGAATGGCTATCCCATTTAGATATTAATCTATGAATGTTGTAATCCTAAAATGTCATACGAAAGAGGGAGAGTTCCCCTGTCATGACTGTCTCCCTGCCCCCCATGCTGTTTCCCCTGCTGAGCCCAGGCAAGGGATCAACAGCAGATTTCAGAGGGGGCAGCAGGGACCTGCCCAGGGCATGCGAGCACTGAGGTTGTCCATGATGCAGGATGGGAAGGACATTGCTAAACCTGCCTCTCTTGTGTCTTACCCCTAACTGGCACCAGGAGGACTCTGACTACCTACCTGCTCCAATGGATCTTGCTGTAGCTTGGTGCTGTGAGCACCTGGTCTCCCTTCCCTCTGCCCACCCTGCTTACAAAGTGTCTGGCCCTATGCTGCGTGGTCAACTCCAGCCTCAATGGGGAAAGCTTGAAGAGGCCCCCGAGAATCTGTTCAGGGTTGTAGGGAGTTCGTAGGCTGGAGGCTCCTCAGCTCCTGCTCTGTAAGGAACATGCACGCTTCCTGTGAACAATTGCACCCTTGCACGCAACGCAACACGTGCTCTGCCATAGAGTGGCCGCAGCAGCTTCCGTTTGAATCCGTTTTATTTTCTTGTGAAACAGGGTGGTAGAACTGAGGCTGCTTAGTCTGGCGAAGAAAAGATGAGCAGGGTGGGATTTGAAAGCAGCCTTCAAACACCAGAAGGGTTGTTATAAAGATGGCGATCCATTGTTCTCTGAGCCAACAGAGGACAGGACAAGCAGTAAAACTGCACCAGGGGAGACTTTAGGTTGGTTATTCGGAAGAATTTGCTAATGATGAGATTGGTTAAGCACCGGAACAGATCACCTAGAGAGGCTGTGGAGTCTCCCTCAGTGGAAGTTTCTAAGAACCAATTTGACAAATATTTGTCTAGGCTGGTTAAGACGGGACTGATCCTGCCCTGAGTAGGGGCTGGACTAGCTTGAGGTCCCTTCAGGCTTTTTTGTATGTGTGCAAGTGCATGCATACACGTGTACCGCCACCCCCAAAATCTCTTGTCCTGCTGGTGAACCCAAGCCCTGCATTTCTAAATGGAGATGAGCTTGAGGAAGCATGTTTGAATTTGCTGCTCTTCTGATGTCAGTGGGGATTTTGTCATGGACTTCTTTGAGTCAAGGCTTCACTAGGCACTGGTGGGATGGTGGAATTTGACTTTTACAATGTTTTCTTCAAAAATGCAGATCTTGATCCTGTCCGGATCTCGGTTTTGTCTGCTGCTTAGTGCAGTGGAGCCCTGATCTCAAAGATGCTGGGTGTTTCTTTGACACCAATAATACCAGAGACTTGGTCAGTGCAACAGCTGTGATAATGCATCTTGGCATGCCTGTCATACTCGAGGAGATGGCAGTAGAGGGGGCTCACGGGGCTGCAAAAGTATTGGGTGGTGGAAGCTGCAGCGCCTTCCAGATAGTTGCTTGGCTCTCTTTCCTGTGCACCCATGAATTATTTAGCTCTCGCATCAAGGCAAATGGATAGCAGGTGTCTCATCTGGAAGGTAATTTGGTTTCTTTGATTCATGAGCTAGCTGTGCTCTGTCACGCTGTTCTGCCTCAGGCCCTGCATGCAGGCTGGCACAGGGCACCTAAACTAGGGACTGCACATGCAGCCCCTTGCCTGGCCCTCCCAAGCTTTCTGCTGGAAGGCTCTGAGCATCCCCTCGTGCCACTTCTTGTGTAAGGGGTGCAAAGGCTGGAGCTTCTTTTAAAAGCCCTTTTCCTGAGGTTACAAAGCTACAGTCCTGATGACGGGGCTTGCAACTGGAGTGGCTTTCTGTTGTGCTGAACTGGGTACGTGCGTGCCCCATCACCCTCCAGTGGTTGGAGCTGGAATGGCTCAACTGTGTCATAGACCCTTAGCTGCAGACAGTTTGTGGCGATTCTCCTATAGGTTTGTGGCTAGTGCCTGAGCCTTTGGAGGATGAGGATGGCAGTTTTATCTGTCTGAAGGTCAGAGTCGCCATGATGTACAGCATCAGCTCTAGGCCTGGCAGCATTTCAGAGGCAAGTTTTATGGCAAAGGGGTGATGGTTGGGAAACAGCAGTTAGGCTGGAAAGCCAGGGGTCCCTTCAACTGCATTGCTGGGAGGGGGGACAAGAGGGCTTTTATTCTGGCTCTGTTCCCATTGGTGATTCCAGAGTAGCCACTTCCTTTGCTTGAGCCCAAAGCCTGCTCTACTCCTTGCAAGCACCATGGCATCTTTGTGTCTCCTCCCAACTTGCTTTCTCCTGCCTTGTCCCAGTTCCCTGGGGCAGAGGCAGATGCAGGTGTATGAGCACAGCTATGGAGGTGCTGGAGGGTGAGAAGAGACGATGCAGACAGAATGGTGCTGGTTGAACAAGCGGTGCCGCTTGTTCGTGTTAAGAGGCCATACATCACCTGTGTGATCTGCTCCGTGGGTCTGCATGGTTTTACTGCCTCTTGTAGCATATCCCATCACATCTGCACCACAGCCCCAAACTAGGAAAGCCACTTGCTGCAGAAGGCTCTTTCCAGCCCCCCTGTAGCAAATGAGGCACTAGCCTCAATTATTTAGAAACTCTCTTATTGCTGGCTGCTCTGCAATGAAGCTAAAGCACTACCTCCTCTTGAGCTGTCCTCCTTGATGGGTAGGGATGTGGAAGGGCTCCTCAGAGGACCGACAGGGCGTTTGTGCTTTTCCCTCTCTTGGTTGGTGGCAAATTTTGAAGTGGGTTTCAGGGCTGGTGGTGTTAGTGTCTGTCCTGCTGAGGAGCCAGGCCTGGGCTATGCTTAAAAAGTTTTATGGCTTGTATTGGTTGGGCGATAAGGGGAGGGAGGAGGCTTTTGGGCCAACATCTGTGCTGGCGAAGTACCTGTGTTTGGATGAAGCACCTTTATGCTGATGTAACCTATTTTATTTCCTGAGTTGGACTAAACAACTCAGGGCTCCAACTCAGGGCTCCAAGTCCCTTTGTGCCCCCACTACGGGTATCTTGCTGGCACAGTTAAAGCAACCACATCTTTTAAGTGTAGACAAGACCTGACTGTTTGTGGCCTTGTCAGTGGTACAAGGACAGGCTGGCAGAGCTGTGTCTGAGGGGTGGGAGGATAGCGCCTTGGAGCTGATGTAGTTCTACAGGCAAAGCCCCCAGTGCGGATGCAGCTGTGCTGGCAGAAAGCGGTTTCTGATGTTTAGTTTCTGCTTTCTGGGGGAGATGGTGTAGCTCTGGCAGCTGAAAAACTCTTTCAAATGGCAGGACAGCATCCACACTGGGGTTTGGTTTCTGTTGGAGTGGCAGCAGCCAAGTAGTATTTACATAAGCTGAAGTGATGGTCATGCCATTGGACCCAGGGCCAGGAGACGTGTGCTGTATGCTGCTGACTTGCTGTGTCCCCCTGGGCAATTCACCTCTCTTCCCGTTGGTTTTTCCCCTGCAGTTCTTTTGTTGGTTTAGATGAAGGGCTGGGTAAAATACGGCCCGTGGGCTGTATCTGGCCCACCAAGGGATTTTGTCCAGCCCATGGTGGGTCTCTCTGTCCTGCCTAGCCCAGGCAGGAGCATGTGCAGTTGGTTCTGCCACCCCCAGGTGTGCAGCAGGGCTGGGGTGGCGTGGCGGCTGGACTCCATTTCCCAGCAGCACTCCCAAGTGGGATGGCAGGGGGGAGCCACAGGGCAGCCCTGGCCTGGGCTCTAGGCAGCCACAGCAAGAAGGGCACTGCCATGCTGTGCTTTTTCCCAGTGCCTAGCAGCAGCTTCTGCCTGGCTGCTGCCACCTCTGCACCTGGTCCGCCAAAGCCAGGCAGTGGCACTAAGTTGGGCAGAAGCTCCAGCCCCTTCTCGGGGTCCAAGGGCACCTCCATCTCCATCTTCATGGCCGCCCACTTGCCACTACTCCTCATGGCTGGGGCAGGCGGGTCCAGAGTGGGCAGTGCAGGGACCCCAACCTCCTCTGTGGGATTTCCCTGGAGACTCCGGGATCTTGGGGTGGGCCTGGCTCCTGGCTGAGCCACCCCTGCTGATGCTGCCGCCTCCACCTGGAGCAGCTGCTGCGCCAGGTACCAGCTCCATATCCGTGCCAGTTCCCTGTCCGCCTGCAGCCCCATCCCACATAGGGAGTGTTGGTGAGCTCTTGCGTGGGGGTAGGAGGTGGGTGCTATTCTGGCTGGTGACAGCTCTGCAAAACTCCCTATGTGGCCCAAATCATTGCCCACCCCTATTTTAGAGTGTAAGCTCTTTGAAGCAGACTGTCTCTTGGTGGGTCTGTCTCACACCAGGTACGGTGGAGCCCTGGTGTTAGTTACTGCTTGGTACTACTGTAATAGTAAGCAGTCACATCACCTCTCTGTATGCTCTAGTCCTAATACTGTGACTTGGGAGATTTGGACCCAGTTTTCTGGCTCTGATGCACAGTTCCACACATACCTTTCCTGTCTTGGTTTCCCCAGCTGTAAGGGGAATGCCAGTGGTGAGATTTACAGACTGGGGTGTGTGTACACATGCACTAACTTTCTAACAGTTATGCTGACTTAACTTTTTAAAGTTGACTTAACAGTTGGAGTATACGCACACGTGGAAAAAAGTTGACTTAATTATAGCACAAGATAATACACCTCCAAGGTGTATTTTCTTGAGTCAAATTAGTTCGGCCGACTTAACTCACAAGGTGGCTGCCATCATGTCAAGGAGCCAAACATACGTATGCTTTGATGTGGCTTAACTTAAGCTGCCTTATTTTAAGGCGCCTTTAGTATGTGTGTACACACCCAAAGATACTTCACATTTAATAAACTTTGAAGTGTTTGGTGTAGTAATGGAGCCCTCTCTATAGAGAATTTCCAAGTCCAGATACCTGTATTTATTGTATTTGTGTCCACCTCAAACACCCACACATTTTCTCCGCCCATTTCAGACTCTCTTGCTGCCTGTGTTTAATCAATATGCCTTTGTGGTATGAGCTTACAGGAGAGATGTCCCAGCTAGATGTATAGAAAGAGAGAAACCACATGGCCTCACCTGGTCCCACAATGTCCTTTAGAGGAAAGCGTCCCCTTCCCTCACGTCATGTCCTGCTGCTAAGTGCTGCGCACTGGTGGGATTTCTCCTTGACCTGGCTGGGTCCCTTTGATGTGTGTGAGGACTGAGACTTCATAATTGTGTCTCAACTGCAATTCCTACAGATGTTGCTGCTGCTAATCCCAACCCTGGCTGGAGCCATTTTGAATTTTAGCAAATAGGCTGAAATTCCTACTTCTGGCTGAATTCTTGTCATAGTGCGTTGTCCTGTTCAGGCCTCATTTGAAAGAACCATGGTTAAAAAACTCTGGTGGCCTGACTCCCAGCCCAATGCTCTTTCCACCTGGTCGCACAAAGATTTCATCTGGCTTGGAGACCTGCGGGCGGGCTCTGGTGTCAGAGTGGTTTTTTCTCCTACCACCTACTCCCAAGGAATGATGTCCATTAAGGGCATGAGACTCCCTGTGCTCTTTCAGCTGGGCTTTGCAGCTTTCTGCTAGAGGAAGTGATTTGCTCCAGAGACTTGGCTTTAACAGTTTTTGCCCTTGAGCAGAGGGCCCCAGAGTAGGCAGTGGGTCAGTGTAATGTCCTCACCAGCAGCTGCTACATTATTAGGCTCAGCTGCATCATCAGTGCCTAGCTTCTGGTGCAGTCATGCCCAGCATTGAGCTAACACCTGGCTTCAGCAGCTGCATCAGGTTAATGCTCAACTTTATATTGGCTGCAGCATGGGGCAGGGCTGCTAAACCAGAGTAAAAGTTTTGGGGTCAAGAGGGAAGCCACCCCCATGCCCAGCAGGCTCTCAGGTTTGGCTGTATACCTGGTGGGGTGGTCAGACTGGGGTGATGGTAACTGCTGTTATGTAATCAATAGCTCCAAGACTCGGCATTCAGACTAGGGACAGAAGTTACACATAAACTAGTTTAAGTAATCAGAAACTGATTTAAACCTGTAACAGAATAGAAGTTCAGTGCACATAAGGTAGTTTCAAAATGGCTGAAACTGGTTTAAGATAAATCTGGTTGAATGTAATATCAGACTCAACTGATTTGGGTCAAACTGGTTTATTAAACTTCTGTCCCAGATCCCTTCCTGGTTTAAGTTAAATCGGAGTCCCCCAGCATTTTGCAGCCCTGGGCTGGATTGTGCTGTCTGCTCCAGAGAGCAGGACTGGTCCCACCCCTCTGCTCCCTAGCTGGAGCAGTGAAGGCTGGCTCACTGTCTCCTCAGGCAAACCCCAGCTGGGTCTGGGGCCAGGAAAGAGGGTTAAACTTCCCTTCCCTTGAGTACAGAGCTGCCCTACCTGCTTGCTTAGTGCTGGCTGGAACTGTGGACTACAACTCAGGTACCTGGAAGCAGGAAGAGGAAGTGTTGAACAACCCTGCAGAGTCCTGCTGTTGTGAGTTTGGACTGCATATCCCAGAGACCTTGGGGGCAGCAGGAAGAGGAAGTGAACGCACAACCCATTTTGGCTATGTGTCAGAGAGCCGTGCTGTAGCTTCCCTTGGCTTCAGCCACTGCAGACATCTGGCTACATTTCCTGAATCACAAGTGAATGTCTGTTCGTTTGCTTATAGGTTTAATCTTTGCAGCTTAGACTAACCTACAAAAATTGAATCAATTCAGTCTCGGGCTTTTTGACTGTACTTGGCCTCAAAGAGCCTGTGCTTGCAGCAGGCCAGGCACTCATGGATGTTAATTAAGCTGTGGTTAATTATTAAAGTTGTTGCGCTGCAGATTGCTCAGCCTGGCCTGCCTGGATTTTGGTGGATGGGTTTACTTAGCAGCGAATTTCTGTGCATCCCTGTGGCTTTGCCTAAGATGCAGGGATCACTGTTGATTCTGTGAGCTCTTTCTAGGGAAACCTTAATTTTGGGGGTCTGATGTGCCTTAAAGGGCCAGAGCTACTTTCTGAGGGAGTCCTGGCCAGTCAGTTGGGGCCAGCCAGGGCTCTAGGTGTCTCTGTCAATAGTGGGTGGTTGCAGTGCCCTCTGCCATGATTCCCAAACATCAGGGACAATAAACACCAATCCATTTGTTATTGTAAGGTCAGGAAGTGTGTGCTGCTGTGTTAGGGCACTTTGGCTATGACTCTGGGCTCAGTCTATGAGGCATCCACATGTACGCGCACATCCTGCTGCTCCAGCAGGGCACTGTAGCTTCTTTGTACCCACCTTGCTGAAGGCAAGAAGAGGGTGTCTCTGTCTCTGTCTGTCTGTCTCCATGAAGTCAGTGTCTGAGCAAGGCTTCACTTTGGTTCTTATCAATGTCTGCCTAAGGAAAGAGCAGGTGCTTGTGAGCGGCTGGGCCTCAGTACCACAGCCCTGTCTGTCGGGCTGCTCGGCAGCTGCAGCTTTGTCCCAGCCTGTGCTCATCTGTTCCAGGGATGGTTCTGGTCTGAGCCCCTGGTTCCTAGCAGCAAGTATTGCCTTCCACTTCGTTGCAGCCGCCCAGCAGAATAGAGATTGTGCTCTGGCAGCTGTGCTGAAATCATGCCATTCATTCTTGGTAGCGTCCCTGCAAAACAGCCAAAGAGTTAAAGCATCACCTGGTTGCATTGGTTTGACTTCGAGAAGAGTCTGTTTCTGTATATCTCCATTTGACAAACCTTGGAAAATGTCATGGCCAAGTAGTGATATGGCAGCACTTACTTTTCCACGTCTGCTCTCTTGTGCAGTGTCACTTCCAGAAAGACTTCCTGCAATACCATCATTACTCCCATTGTAAATTTGGCCTCTGGGACTTGTACAAACTCTGCTCACCTGCCTTGGAATTTTGGCTTGTCTCCATTAAGCAAATAATAGATTATTCCATAGCAATAACTCCAACCACAGGTGTGATTAAATTGGAAACTATAGCAATTGATATTACCAACCTTGGGCATTCAAACATCTCCAAAGAGCCATAGGATCACCTTTAAAATCACAAGACTTATTTTTAAACATATTTTGGAGCTTCTACCTGCCAATGTCTTTTAGATGCAAATTTTCAAAATTCTCTGTTACCATAAGTGTGCAAAAAACATTTTTCCCCCCAATTTTTTTAAATGGAAGCTGAGATTTCACTCTGTCACTTGACTCCAAGAGCTTCAAGGAAAACACAAAAGATTATGAGGTTTGTGAGTAAAATCACAAGAACTGGGAATAGAGTATTTAGAATGTAACTGTAGAGGAAATGCTATTTTTATTTAATGAGGTTTTATCTCTGAAAAGATTTCTCTATCTTTTCAATGAGTAAGAATGCAATATCAATCACTTCTGTGCTTTGGATGGTTAACCTGTGATTGTTCTGTATTATGCTAACATCTCAGAGCGCAGATCAGAGCCATTTTAGGCAAGACAGTATACAGATGCAACAAGAAGATGGATCTTTGTCTACCATTTTTCCTTTTGAGAGGGCAATTTTAAAAGGGGAGTGGATGTAGTTGCTTGATAGCCTGATATTGTTCCCCTTAGTCTTGAATTTTCAAATACTGAGGTTATCAAGGATAAATGACTTATTATGCAAATCTTCTTCCTTAATATCTGGCTGGTCTCCCACTGGATGTGCATTGGCTAAACCCCATGCATTACTGGAACTGATAATGTTTACACATCAACTTCTTTGGCTAATAGACAAGCCTTCAAGTTGCAAATTGATGTTTCTTACAGCTGAGCAAATTATTTTTCTATTAAATGCAGTATTTTAAAATGATTTGGAAAAGGAAAACATACTACTGGCAAGAATTTTAATGTAGCCACTTTCCATGCCCCCCTAATCAGCTTATATCAACTCCTGAAAACCAGTAATGGGTTTTTAAGCATTTTTAACTTGCAAAAAAAAAAAAAAGTATTTATTGTAACTTGCATCATGTTTAAATGTCAGTGCTCATTGTATGTGATAATTTGCTTGTACCTAGCACCTTTTGCATCCAAGGACTTTAATGTGCATTTATAAATACTAAGCTAATTGGGCATCACGCTTCCCACTCTGGCTTTGTCTAGATTAGAAAAAAGTGATATTTCCCCCCCCACACACACCCGTTAATCGCATTAGTTCAGTTGAGCTAGTTTAACTTGACTGAAAACTCCTCCACTCCAGGGTAGGCACGACTGGGTCTCTTCTGTGCAGATGTTTCACCTTGAGACAGCATTTCACTTTAAAATCCTGGCAGAGATTGACACACTCATTCTTACCCCAGCATGGCTAATTGGATGGCATGGGTTGTTTTGAAATATTCTGTGTCGAGATTTCCCCATCTTTCAGTGTGAGCTGTGTTCAGGGAGTTACCTCTAGACTGGTGGTTTTCAGCCTTTTTTTCATCTGTAGACCCCTTTGGAAATTTTGAATGGAGGTGCAGACCCCTTTGAATTGTAAGTGTAGGTATTCATACTTTTGAGCATAATCATCTTTTGCGGACCTCTTGGATGTAGTCTGTGGACCTCCCAGGGATCTGAAGACCACAGGATGAAAACCACTGCTCTAAACTCATGCAAGCGGAAACCAGGGTACTGTTTTGTTAGGTGCTGTAAATACGCTCACAATAAGTGACTGTCCCTGTCTCAAGAAATGTATAATATATAGATGAGATGGACAAAAGGGTAGGAGGAAGGGAAAGGGGGCTGTCCAGATTTTATAGTGGCAATCCAGAGATTTGAATGGAGTCTTTGCCAACTGCATACCACACCAGACCATTCTGGTTCATCAGCGGTCATGTTCTGACCTTGGTAATTCATTTAACTTCTGCATTTGAGCTCACTCTTCTACAGTCAGACGGGCCTTGTCTTTGCCTTTGTACAGTGCCTAGCATGTTGCAGGTACAACGATGTGGACAGCAATAGTGGTATTACCTTATGTAATGAGCCAACAGGAGCTCATGGGCTTGGGATGGATCAGGTGTGGGATGAGGGATCTCAAAGGAAAACCTAGGTCTGGGATTGCCAGCAGGGAGGTAGCTGCAGGTCAGGAGTGAGGGCCATAGTCAGGAGCCCTTGCCTGAGCGAGTGAAGGGCTGCGGGCTGGGACCATGGTGCAGAACTGCTTGAAGGCAGAGCTCAGGGCTTGACTCGGGATGTCACAGGGCAGGACTGTGGGGTCTCTGCTGTGCTGTGTGAGGAACCCTCTAGTACTCAGTCTGCTTTTGGCTCTGCAGTGCTATTTCTGAATTTGCCAGGGGGCAAAGCCTGCAGGAAGCATGCAGCCAGGTGAAGATGGCAGCCTCGAGAGTAGATTTGTGGGGATCTGATTCTCCCTTCCCCATCTTTCCTGCTGCCCAAGTCTTCTGGTAGATGAGGCAGCCTCCAGATGAGCGGGGCCTGGCTGAGTCGGCCCCAGTGTGTCGGACAAGACGGCGTTGTCCAGGTCCTTAACTCTCTAGGCCAGGAAGATCTTGGATTTCTGATTCCTGGGCCAAGTTAATATGCAGGCGTGGGCGGTAGGGGTGGAGACACGGGAGGAAAATTCTCCTGGGATTGTTTCAAAAAATGAGTCCAAATTAACAGGATAAGTACTGCTGCCTGTACTTTATACGCTCTTCTGGGAAGAAAAGACCTAGAAATCAAGCTTTATTATTCACAGTGGGATAGTTATGAGCCAGTGCTGAAGGCAGTGTGTGTGCACACGTGTTTGTGTGGGCATGTGTGCGCACATACGTATGTAAGGGAACACAATTTTAACTCAAGGAGCTGTGTTGCAAATGACTGGAAAAGGCTGATGTCTGTTGGGAACCTCTGCTCACAATTGTGCATCCTAATGCGATTGCTCTGTATCTCTCCTCTGTGCTCTGTTGCCCTCTGCTAGCTTTTGTTATGTTCAACATCTTGTAACCAGGCTGGTTGTGTGTCGGTTCACAAGCCCCTGCTGCTTTTTGCCCACCTAAATTGTTGTTGCATTTCTGCTGTCCCAGCTGGCCATGATAGCATTGCAAATGGAAAGGTCTTTGCTGGGATCTGCATTGGCTGCCTGCGGATGAAGTTTAAGATGGAGTTTTGGCCTTTTAACTCTACATAGCTCAGAAGAGAGCATCCCTTAGGCCCAGCCCTACCTGGACTGGCTCTTCCCTCCTATGACATTGTCACAAGCAGAGGGATCCATCTGGGGCCGTGTTGTATGTAAGAAGGGGCTGGTGAACTAGCCGTCAGCATGAGGTCCCCATAGGTTGGAGCTCGCTCCCGTGTGTCACTTGACTTTATACAGCTCAGATTTGGCAACCTTCATGTATTCTGCAAAGCTGCCGTTTGGCTTTTGAAAATAAGCAGGGATGTAATGGTGGAGGACTGGTGGAAGGCGATGCAACCTTTGCTGGCAGCACAATGTTTATTGCATTATGCTGCTGCTTTTTAGTCAAGTTTGGACACTGCTTTTGCTGTGTATTTTAATTCTCTCTTGGGCTTCTACATTGTATTGGTTGTCTGTCTTGTGTATCCCTCCAGCCAGTTTTTTGTCCGTCTGTCCCCACCTGTCTGGCCTCTATTGCCCTAGTATTTAAGTGCCACGTGATCTTCAGCATATTTATCCTCCCAACAGCCCTGTGAGCCAAGGCAAGTGCTGTTATCCTCATTGTAAAGATGGGAAATTAAAGCCCAGGGAGACCGGCCCAGAGTCCCACGGGAGGTGTGTGGAGCTGGCTGGGCTTGCTGTTTATTAGGTATGTGTGTGTAGGTCTGAATAAATACAACCCATACATTAAATGCATTGTTTACAGCAATACATTGATCTAATTATAAAAGTGCCAGGTGCAAAAAGGGGAGAGGGAGAGTGATGCCTTTGGCTTGTAGGCCTAGAGCTGTGGATCTTCAGGAGGTGAAGCCTTAACCATGCTCCAGGCTATGGGTTTATAAGCCAAACCCATAGGCAGCACTTTGACAAGAGGGACCAAGCCCTGGGGCAATAGTAGCAGTTGGAGAAGTGTGCTACCTCTGTCCTCTGCTCCTGGTTGTGCTCTCCTCTGAGAACACATCTGGTGCCTGTCTTAGGCCATGCTGGGCTCTGGTGAGAAGGAGGCATGTGGTTAAGGTACTTGGTTGGGACTCAGGAGATCTGTGTCCAATTCCTGGTTCTGGGATTGTCACTCTGTGATCCTGGGCACGTCATCGAACTGTCTGTACCTGGGTGTACATTTTGGGGAAGGTGATGGGTGATTAAAGCTTGTCCTTGTGCTGCAGTGTGAGGATGGATTTGCAATGGTTGAGGTACTGGGGTATGGAGTAGCGGGAACTAACGTGTTTTGCCTTCGTGTTCATCTTTGCCATTTATCCACAGTGTCTACATCCCCTCTCAGCTATCGGGAATAAAAATCCTTCTACAGTGACATGAGCTCTGTATGAGAGAGAGCCCTCTTCCCAGACTCTCTCCTTTTTGTGATTTCAGGCTAACTCCAACCCTTGGATAATCATTTTTAGACTTAGACAAAAGAAACCCTGCGGCAGCAGTTTTTTCCTCCATCAGGAGTGCCAAGGCCCTGCCTGTTTCAACGTACCCCACGGCTTTCAGCACAGCTAACTTCGCTGCCTTTCCTGGGAGCGCTTGCTTATCTGCAGAACTCAAACCCTGGGGCAGGCAGCATCGGGAGCCTTTTAAAAGCCGGATAAATGTACTATTTGTTCAGTCAAATTACCAGTAATCAGATTGTTAAAGCACATCTGCAGAGGTCTGACCAGTGCGCGGAGTGACTAGCCCATCAACTGAGAATTGCATCATAAATGCTGACAAACGGCGGTCTATAAACACCTCCAGCCTCCACACTCAGCAGCCTTAGCTGAGCAGGAATAAAGAGAGGCTTTGCCTTGCACCTGGGAGGTGGGCAAAGCTGCGACCTGGTGGGGTGAAGTGAGGGCAAGTTCTGAAATTGGGACCCCTTTCCTAAGGATTGCCAGCAAGGGCTCACCCCTGGTTTCTCTTGAACGTGGTAGCTGGAGTGCGAGGACCAGGGATCATTCAACAGAATTTAAAGGCAGGATATTGGCAGTGGCTCAAAGGAGATTCCTTTACTTGCAGCATAATTAGATGGGGCAGCTTGTTGCCATAGGAAGTCAGAACTCAAGTGAGATTTGCAAAGGGGGTTGGATAATTACATAGATATCCAGACTATCTAGGGCGGCTGTAATTAGGTGCATCACAGATTTTGGAAGGGGTATTACCTCATGTGCCTCCGAGCACAAGTCAGGCTCTCGTTACTAGAGATTGAGATGAAGCCTACGTGGAGGGCAGGCCCTTAGCAGTCTCCTACCTTCTGGCATAGCCACTGGGGCTGGCGTTTGGCAGAGAGCCACGAGACTGGGCTGGCTGGGCTTTCGGGTCTGATCTGTTCTGCCCAGTCCTGAGAGCCCCTCTGAGATCAGCTGCGATGGCAGGGAAATGTCTCTCGGGTAACTGGACCCCGTGTTATTTAGGGCTTTATAGGTTAAAACCAATGTCTCAAATTCCACCGGGAAGCTGACTAGGAGCCAGCACAGATCCCAGGGTGCTGCGCAATGAGCTCCCAACTTGCTAAGTCCTTTGAACAGGCTTCAGCTTCTGAATGGTCCTGATGTGCAGAGCCATTACTGCCACCTGACCCGAGATGACAGCTGCTTAAATAACTGTTGGCAAGGTCTGCACTGGTAAGGAAAGGTCCCATATTGCATCACAGTAGCTCCCAGAGGCCCCGGGTGAGATCATGGCTTCCTCATGCTAGGTGATGTACAGACGTAGTCGAAGACAGTAATTGCTCACAGTCTATAGAGAGAAAAAGATGGACAAAAGGTGAGAGAGGGGAGGGGTTAATATTCCCTGATGTATGGATGTGGGGGGAAGTGAGGGACTGGGCCCAGAGGGAGCTTGTGGTGGAGCTGCAGACTGCCCCGTGGTCAGCCTTGATGCTGATGGGCATAGCTGCTGGAGCACACTTGGGCTTGGAGACCAGCTCGGTGGCTGTGAGAGACTGGGTCTCCGCATGGGCAGCTGCGCTGCTGGCTGACATGGAGGCAAATCCCCAGTGCAGGACAGGGCCTTCTGTCCTTTGAACTTCTCTTGGAGGGGCAGGTCGGACTCACCCCTGAGCATGGGATGGCCTTGAGGTCTGGGGAAGATTACATTTTTGAACAGGCTTGTCCCTGCATATACCCTCTTCAATCACCTGTCCCTGCAGCTTTCTTTTAATAAACCCGCTGATCCCCTCTCGGCGGCTTTTACTGACGCTGCAGAACCAGCCAACGGTCCCAAATTGCCCTGCTGCGATGGCCTGTTCTGGTGTTACTCCTGTATTTATAGAACCCACTTCCCTCCCTTTTCTCTCTCTGTTACCCTCCTTCCTAATAAAAGTGTCAGGCTGAAAAATACAGCCAGCTGCTGAGTAGGGTTTTTTTTTTTTTTTTTTTTTTTTTTCTTCTTCTCAGTCTTGGGCTCAGCTGGCAGGTGGGTTCTGTGGGGCGGTGTTGGAGAGGACAGGAGTGGGGTGTGTGTGTGTGTGTGTGTGAGTGTGAGGGGGAGAGAGAGAGATTCTGAAGTTATTGGGCTTTGCAGTGGAGAGGTCCCTGTATCTCAGGCACTGGCTTCCCTAATTACAGAAGAGTGCATCTCATTGCTGCACTGAGACAATCGGGAAGCTGGTGGCGGCTGTCTTTTGGCTTCTCGCATGTGCGGGGAAGCACTCGCTTACTAAGCTGGCACCGTCCATGGGGAATGAGTTGGAGCTGCCAGCAGCCGGGCTGGTGAGAGAGGAGGAAGGAGGCTTGCTGGTGTGTGTGGGGTGATCAGCTGGAGCTGCCTGGTATGTAATGAAGGGCTGGGGGTTAAGCTGGCTGGAACTTGGCCATTGGTGCTGTTGCTTGGCTGCGGCAGGCCAGGGCAATGCTGAGGCTGTTGGCTGCCCCCCCTGCCCTGCCCTTGTGCAGTGCTAAGAGGCACAGTGCTCTCTCCCCAGTGAGAGCATCCCTGGTCGGACCTAGGGTCTGAGGTCTCGGGCTGAGGGTGGGATTTGAGCAGCAGGATCCCCTGGCACAGGAGCAGGGATGGGCTGGAGGCTTGGAGCTTTGTGCACGGGCAGGCAGGACTGTTTTGTAGGGGAAGTGAACCTTTGTTGGATCCTTGCCACTCTGTGTTAACCCTCTGGACGGTGTGAGGCCCTCTCACCTGCGACCTTGGCAGGGACTGGAGAGTGGTGTCTGCAATCCTTACGTGGATCAGACCATCTTAGCTTGTGGGATGGAGGTCTCCAAGCTTCCCGAGTCATTTCCTCACCCAGTTACAGTGGGTTTGGGGAGGAGGAGGGATGGCTTTGTGATAAAACACGTGATAGGGACGTGGGAGGTTTGGGTGCTGCTATTAGCTCTAACGGAGACCTGCTGCAGGACTTTTGGGCAGGCCACTGGCCACCTTCAGGACACGGTTTCCCCATCTCTAAAGTGGGGTTGGCAGGTGTTGTGGGATGGCAGGATGAGTGAGGTGAGATCCTCTGAGGGCAGGTGGTTTGGGAGGGTGAGCAGAATAATTACTTGTATTGTGGTAGTGTCTAGAGGCCCAACTTGGGAACAGGACTCCATAGTGTCAGGTGCTGTACAACTACTGAGAAAAGAGCTGATCTGTGCCCTGACAGGCTGATAATCTTTGCATGTGATAAATGACAACAGGTGTGTAGAGAAAGGCCCAGGCCTGGGGGAAGTTCCTGTTCAATAGAGGGGGTAAGAAAGATGGTGCCCAGCTGCCACCAAGGCTCAACAGTGTCTGAGCCAGGTGCAGATGGGACCCTGCGAGGCTTAGACACATGCTTGGCCTTATTGCAGAGTATTTTCCTGTATCCTCCTCCCCTTCAGAGTGCAAAGCCCTTGTCGGAGCTCTCCTGAGCCCCAGGAGAGACTGGCTTCATGAGAGTTGGGGTAGGGGAGAGGGCTTATGTGCACAGGGCATCGGGGCTGAGGGGTTCCTGTCGCATTGGAAGAGTTTTAGCTGAAGCAGAGGAAAGTGCTTCCTTTTTGGGATTTATTTGCTGTTACCAGAAATAGAGCAGGAGCCAGTCCTGCTGGCTTCCCCAGCAAGGGCAAGAGGAACATCTCAAAGTCAGCCACATCCTTGTGGGAGAGATGATGATGTAAGCAGGGAAGGGCTAGTTCAGCCTTTGGATGGGAGACTGCTAAGGAAAGCTGGTGATGCTGTGGCAGCCATCCTCTTCATAACAGCTCTTAGGGCAGTGATTCTCAGCCAGAGTGCTGTGGCACCCTGGTGTGCCTTGAGAGCCTTTCAAGGGTGCTATGGGGTGCCACACAATGTTAGCACTGTTAGGTGTGCAAACAGGATTCACAAGATAAATCCCAGAGATTTCAAATAGGAATGCATGGTTTCCTATTGACCTGTTGTGGTCTTTCTGAGTTACTTGCAATGGAAGAATTCTCTATTGCTCTTTTGGAGTAAAAAAAACCCAAGTGAAAACCCAAGAGCTGGCATTTTCCAAGGGTACCTTGTGCCTAAAATGTTGAAAACCAGTTTTAGGCTCCCTTTTGAGCTAGGTGCTATACAGATACGTGGGAAGAGACCATGCCTCTCATCAAGACTTCTTTTCATAAAGCATCAGTTAGCTACTTTGCTCTCTGCCCTGCACTGTGCTTTTGTGAGTGCTCTCACAGAGCTGGTTGCACATCAGCGGTAGAAAGATGATTTCCACAGAGACTGTCCGTTCATTTGTGAGGCACTGGGGGGTGCTTGGAAAGGAAAGTGCTTTACAACCACGTACTGTAGGATCCATAACCTGCTGCTTCTGGTTCCAGACGCCCACGGTGATGGTTCCTCTGAGACATCCCAGAGCAGTGTTAATTCCCACTAGTAGTTTGAATAAAAAAGGGAAAAAAAAGGGAAATCTGGAAGTGAACAGGGGGCCATGTCTCTCCTCCATAGGCCATGTCCCTGCATGGGATATGTGCTAGCCTGTTGCATCACCTATGCTTGGACTGCTCAGTGCTCCAAATATGAGTTAAACTTCACAGCTTCCAGTGGGTAATCTCCCTATTTTTATAGATGGAGGGGAAACTAAGGCATGGGGCGGGGGGTAGGCATTGGACCAGGGTAAAATTGCAAACAGAAGTCCTACAGCCCAAGGGCCCACTGGAACCACGAAGCAATCTCCATCTCATCACAGGCTCCTGATTATTTTATTCATTTCCTTAATGAAAGTGGTGTCATGCCAGTTACTATATATATAATCATCCGTAAAGGAGCCCACTGTGGAGCTGTTTCAGCTGTTGTGCTGAATCTCTCCTTGCATGAGCCTGACACCTCCACGAAGCATGTCTCCAAGCGGTGCTGGGAATAACCTCCACCAGGAGCCTGAAGCACAATGCGCAGGAGATATTGTTAGATAATAATTATATCTAATTTTAGATGAGCTGTGGTACGTGTTCCGAATCCTTTATCCCTTCCTGCTTCGTGACAGTGAAGCGAAGCTGCTCCCACCACCTCCTCCACATCCATCCTGACCTGCAGCCCCTGCTGTGGGCATCCCCCCCTTAGGTCTGCCAGTGGCCTGCTTCCCCCAAGTTGCAGCTTCTCTGCTATACCAGGCCTTCGTGCACAGCCCTGCCACTCTAGTGCACTTAGGCTGGCAGCATCTTCTGGCAGCTCAAGTCTCTTGTTTCCTGCTCCTAGCTTGGTAGATGCCTCTGGCTAGGTCTGCAGTGCCTCCTGCAGTTTCATCCCAAGGAGCTCTGCAAATGTGCCTCCATCCAGAACTGCAGCCTCCTCCCTGCCCCCTACTATTCTAGCCACTTTAACAGCTTGGCCAATGCACCTTAATCCTTACTTACAGGATCATATTATGTTTGTCCTGGGCCTCCCTCCCCATCTGCTCACATCCTTTCCAGTGCTGACCTGCAGCCCACCTTGCTTATTGTACCCTTTGTCTGCTCCATGCCAATCCCTTGCTCTACTTCCGGTGGGGCTGGATGTCAAGGGCCTGTCCTGCCTCTGTCTCCTTCCAGCCGGAAAACTGCCCTTCTGCGTGGCTGAGACCGTTCTTTGGGAGCATGCAGAGGAAATGTGCTTTAATAAATAATAACATGTCCAATACAAACCTGTCTGTGTGAGGCAAAGTAATATATATCTCTGGGAGTGTGCGTGCAACCTGGCAATGAGCGTTTGTTTATGGGGGTGGGTGGAACTGGCTTTTCATTTCCCACCAGCTCCATTTTCAAACATGCAATTGAAGCAGAGGATTGCATTAAAGGTGATTGTAATTCACAGGGAGTGGAGAGAGCGGAGATCCTGAGAGCCTGTTCCACTGATTGATGGCGTGGGGAGGGGGGGACACAGAGGACAGGGGACCTACATATCTCCCGTCTGTAATGAGTTGCAGCCCATTCCCACGCTTCTGGGGTCTGTTCCCCTCAGCTTGCACTGCCTGCCTCATGAATTCACTGCAGCAGCTCCCCGTGTGCTCCCAGCTCACTGAGTCTTTGAAACGGGATTGCCTGGGTTCTGATTGAGGGAGAGCTCACCTTGGGGTGTGGAGGAGAGGGGCTGGAGGATAGAGCACGTTAGCAGTCCTGGAAAGGGAAACTTCTGTGAGTATGCTTGGATGGGTACAGCATGGGGTGGGTCAGCTTCCCCCTGCCTATGGGCTTCTGTCCTGAAGTGGGACCAAGGTCAGCAGCTCTAGCCCAGCCCTTGGTTCCTTGAAAGGGGGATCCTGTGGGAGAGGCTGTAATGTAGGAATCCATGCCCCAGGAAATAGGCGGAGACCTACAGACTTGTTTCAAGCTGGCTAGCACTACTGGCCTTGATTTGTGGGATGATAGCAGCCAGGGAAGGGGACGGTACATCCCATTTTGGGGTGCGTCTGCACTGCAATTTGGAGGAGGGACTGCAGCTGGTGTGGACTCTGCTGCCCATGTAGATGGAGCTCAGCCTGGGCTAGCCACCCAAGCGTGTCCCCTGGGTCCTTGGTGGGTTTAGCTGCCCACGCTGAAGCCCAGGCTAGTATAGCTGTGCTGCTGTCAGTACCTGGGAGCGACTGTAAAACCAGCTTGGTTCTGCGCATGTGAATTAGTGCAGAGGGTATTTGAGAGGTCGTTGATGATGATGACAACTACTCTGGGGTTATACTGGCTTACCTGTATGGGTGGAATTGCAACTGCCCAACTGTGTGTCATAGTTCCTATACTGCAGAAGGGGATTCTCTTTTGGCTGAAGGAAGGCCTGCTTCCATTCCCCTTCTGTTCTGTCGCTGAGGGACTGTGCTGTGAAGTGGAGCATACTGAATGGTCCCGACTTTGCTGTTTAACACGTGGGCTTCCAGACATGGATCAATGGAGATTTATAGGTGAATCTATGGTGTGTGCATAACAAATATGCTTCTGCCATTGATGGGCCCAAGCTGTGGGGCAATTTGGATGTCCTGAAGGATGCAGCATGGCCTCAGCACATCAGTGGCTAGAGCTGCTTTCCCAGTGCCCTACGCAGGTTCAGGAGGAGGAGGATGTACGAGGGCTGAGCCTCAAAGGGCTGCTAGTTCCCAACACGGTGCAGTTCTTGAGGACAGACTTGCTGAGCCTGGCCTCCCACCTCGAGCATGGCTGTGGCTCAGGACAGGGCTGATGCTATACACACTGTGAGGACCTTCTGCCTAGGAGACAGCGGTCTGCCTGATGCCCCGCTGTGGGCCAGGCATTACTGCGGTACAAGGGCTGTGTGGTTTTTCTCTTTTTCCCCTATGGCAACTGGTGCTTTCCTCATGCTTCACAATGTTAGTGGCGGTTGTAGGCCAAGCTGACTCAGCCCATGCACTGAACAGCACATTGTTCCCAAGAGGAGTTTCTCGCATATAGAAAGATCCAGCTAGAAAACAAAGCAAAACTTCTGCTTTTTCAGCACCCATGGCCATGACTTTCATCACTGGGACTGTTTCGGTGCTTGTTCCCACAGCTAGCTGCTAATGAGAACATTGCCTTAATATCCTAGGCTTGCCCTTCCCAAACTGCTCTGCGGACCACAGCTGGCCCATGGGACTAGAGGAAGAGATCCAAGAATTGCTCCTTTAAAAGGCCGATGATAAGGGTGCGTGGTGATTTGTGAGAAACTCCGAGGGTCGACAGTGTGCTGCCTAGTACAAAACGTTTGGGAGCTCCTGCTCTGGGTCAGAAAGCAGCTGGTTCCCGGGGGCTCAGGTTCATTGTCCTGCTCCTGGGCCGGCATCTTTTGGCACTGCTGGTTGGTGAGACATGATGGGGTAGGGAGGATTGGCTGAGGGCTGCTACCTTCCACTCATGGGGCTGAAAATCTCTTTAAAATACATCCGCAGAGAGGGTACATACAAAAGTCTCTTCAGCCAGTCTCGGTGCACAGAGGAGTGTCCGCGGACTTCTGGACTTCGTCTTCCCAGAGCCTGTTCTTCCCCTTTTGGTTTGATTTATCAGCTAAGATTCCCCTGCCAGAACACGACGGAGATGATTATGTATCTGTTGTTCTATTTTGGGGACTACCCTTTGTCTGTCCCTCCATCTATCTTCCCACTCAGCCATGCCAAATATCTTGCACTGCTGTCCTCAGACGCTGCCGAAAACACGGTGATATTTTTGTTCCCCTGACACAGAGACAAAAGCATGCACATTCCATCTAGGTGGTTTTTATTGTAAGGAGACGGATAAAGAAAGAAATAAAACCATTTGTTGGGGGAGCACTGGGTGTATGTGTGACTAACTTGGGAAGATCCTTTCTCACCTGATAGCCTGCCCTTCACATGTGCTCCTGGACAGGCAGCTGGCTTTCCCGGTGCACCCAGTGATAGCTCCCTGAAGGTAGTGTGGGACTCTGAGGACAATGTATGGGGCTGGGAGTCAGGTACCACGTCTGGCTCTGTTACAAATACGCTGTGTAATTTAAGCCTAGTCGCTTTCTGGCTCTGTGCCTTGGTGGCCCCATCTGTAAAGTAGGGACAGCAGCAATAGCTGTGGAAAGGCCTTCGAGATTTCAGACTGAAAACAGCTCTATGAATTCTTCTCCAGCACCTGGGGCCTGACCCCTGCTTGCAGTAGTGTTTGTGCGTGTGTGAATTATGTTCCTGCCCCCCAGGTAACGGGGATCCATTTGGAGAAGGTAAAGCAATGCAAGTCAAATAAACGGACGGAAACTTCTGTGCACCTGAGAGTGCAGATGAATTGTGGCCTGGCCCAGCCATTCCTCATCTTTAATTATCCTGGTGTGTGGCATTCGGTGTCTGAATTCTCAGGAGCCCAGGCGATGTGTCATATATCCTGCTAAAGATTCCCGTTAGCCTTTATTATCTTACTAATAATTACAGGGGAGAGCAAGAAACGTGGGAGAACGGGAGGGGCACAGCGCGGGCAAGGAGGAAGCCGACGAGGCTTTAATGAAGCTCTTAGGCGCCCTGAAGTCCAGGTGGCAGAGTGTGTTATTTAGTGACTCTCTAGTTTGATTGGTTTGATTTATTTTGGTGTGATTTTTGTTTCCCCCTTCCCTTCTAGGCTGGAGCAGGACAGGAGTAGATGGTTGAATCCTTGCCCTGTAAGGATATTATTGAGGTTCCTGGGGAATGGCTGGTCAGGGCTATAATTTAGTGTATTAAGAGAAGGAGAAATGAGTCTCGCGTCCTGTAAATCTGTGGAATTATTAATGGTGCAGAAGCTGAGCTGTTGTCTTGGCCACCCTAATCCTGATCTGCAGTCCTTGCTGCCCTTCGTGTCCTCAGCGTTCACACATGGCTGTGCCAATGCACTGCTGCTTCCTGCTGATCCAGGCCTGAGCTTCCCTCCGCTGGGATCATGGTCTGCAGCCTTCCCATTCTCCCAGTCTGAAGCCTGCCCCTGGAAGGAGGCTACTGATTCACTTAGCTGTTGATCTGCACCAGCCCCTGCTGTGCCACTCCGGGTTGTGCTCTGCATGCCCTGCTGTCCTGGCAGCGCACCGCAGTCTTGTCCTGCAGCACTCTTGCCCAGTGCCAGCTCCGACTCTCGCTGGCTGGGGGTGTCTTGCTTTTTTAGCTCCGTCCCTCTCCTCGCTTTGCTTTTCCTCTTCTTGCTCTGTGCTTCACACACTTAACGCCCTTACTTAGTGAGGGCCATCTGGTCTCGAGCAAGTTTGTTCCCATATGGTTTCTTTAAAAAATCTCTCCTGGCATTATCCTTTTCAATGGTGCTTGGAGGTGTTTAAACCCTGCCATATTTAAAATGTCCTGATTTGTGGGCTCCGGGGGATGACGGCTTTATTATGGGCTTAGCTTTCAGTAAGTATAAGAAAAGGAGGCGGTGAGGGAGTTTAGTTCAGACCCTCCAAACTTGTTACACGAGGGACCTCTTCTTTTTGAAACCACAGCTGTGGAGATCAATCCAGATGTTAATGTTTAATGTTTCCTGCATGTGTTCACACAGGGTCAGCTTTATTGAGCATGGGCAGGAAAAAAGGCATGTTCTTGACTTGGGTTGAAATTGCAGCAGAGAAAGGAACTTGGCTTTTAACTTAGCGTGGCAGCTTGGGTCCAAAAGTCTGCTGGGAATACAGATGGGAGTCACACTACTAACCTGAGTTAAAATCCAGTTGATCTCTTCTTCACTTGTATTTTAACCCAGGTTTGCTAACTTGCATTAACTAGCCTGAGTTAAGAACTGATTTTTTTTTTTTCCTCCGCATAGACAAAATCTTGGTGTTGAGTCCCTTGTTACTGGGGTTGGACACCACAGTGCTTGAAGTGCTGATGGCCACCAGAACACTGTTTTAGTATTAGTATCCCTGCCTATGCCTCTTAACCTATCAAGGCTCAATTCCCAGATCCCACAAGTCCAGGGGCCCCTGGCAGTGTGTTCAGCTCCTTTGCAGTCCCATTTGGTGCCCTTCTTCATCCAGGTTTGGTTAGTCTGGAAATGTCACAAGGCTGTGCGTGCCGCCCCCCCCCCCCCCCCCAAATGTGAAGTGAGCAGTCCTTAGTTGGGTTTATTGGCTTAAGATGATTGCCTGAGCCTCCGTGAAAGGCCAACAATGAAAAATTAATCGGGACTGTAAAAGGTCACCTGTGTTTGCTTTCTTGGCTGCCGTCTGACCAGTGCTGTACTGGGCGCATGCAGCTGGGAGGCAGTGGAAGGAGCGCTCTGAGCAGGAAGGTGATGGAGGTGGAAGGGCTGTAGAGAAGCTACTGCTACCCTGAAGGCCAGGCCATCCTGGTTCCCCTGAGGTCTCTTTCTGGGTGTCTGGTGTATGTAGAATAACCCCATGGGGAGGTCTTCTGCCTTCTGTTGTCCAGTGGCTTTGTACAATGGGATTGCCTTGTATTGAGCCCTGATGCAGTAGTCATCGCCAGGCATTGGGGCAAAAGTGTCCTGAGTTTTGCTGAGGAACAGCTGTGGGCAGGGCCTGGGCTGAAAATTTCTCTCAAAGTACAGAGAATTTGGGTGTGTAGCTCTACTCTTAGCTTGTTTTTAATGCTGAATAATCCTTGCCCTGCATGGCACGGAGGAAAGGCTCGTGAGCAGAGGTGGATCCAATGGGAGCGGGGTGGGGGGGGTAGTGGTACATTTGTAACTCCCTTCGCCTCTGATTTCTGCTTCACCCAAACTTTAAAGGCAGCTCTCTGGGAGAGGCAGTGGCATTTCTATTCGGGCACCCCTGAGGGAGTCGATTTGACTTCATGACTCATTTATAATCTAAGTGATCCCCACTAATCTCTCTTCACTTCACAGGTGTTAATGATCCTATCTCCTTTTAAATGACCTTGGTGTTCCACTATCCAAACCACCCTTTCTTCTTCGCTTCTGCTGTCTGTTGCCCACTCCTGATGATGTCTGTCTTCTATTTCAGATTGTTTTTAGCTTTAGCTACATACCTTAATTTGGGTCTGGTAATATTAACTGAGGTGTAGGAATGACTGACACTGAAGTCTTGAGGCACTGTCAAGACACTTGAGAAGACTAGGTTTTGTTTTATGAATCTGAATATGAGATGCACATTTAACTATAATGACTACAGGACTAATGAGACAGTATCTTTTGACTATTTTTTTTGCCTAGTTCATGTTTTTTATACTGAATATAAAATCTAGGAAATTGGTACACAGTCTAATAAAGTTATATTTGTTTTTGCTTTGATCTTGAATGGAATCATATAGTGCTAGCTCCTAGCATATTAGTAAGGCTTCTAGTTTCTTTTTAACTGGGGGAAAAATAGTTGCTATGTTATTTGGGATGATGTGCCACACCATCTGCACTTCCCTTTTCACAATCCTAGATCTGCCCATACCCATGAGTTGCTTCCTGGCTGGTTGAACCAGGTTATAGGACATATATGGATGCATGTAGGATGTATGTAAGGACAAGTCTTTAATGCCAGTGGGGTTAGAGCAGGGGTTGGCAATGTTTTTGGGCAGAGTGCTAAAAATACCCACAACCTTGACTTGTAGGGTGTTGGCATGCCAGGGGCAGATGATGAGGGAGCTGTGAAGGGCCTGATTCTTGTTGTTGCAGCCCCTTCCCTGTTGTCCACCCCGCAGAACATGTGACGAGCAAAATACCTTCACCCGTCATGCTCTGGTGCCCGTGCTGGGGGTTACCTACCCCTGGGTTACAGCATCTTTCAACCTTGGGTCCTGAACCACTTCAGTGGACACAAAGCTAGCTGGGGTTACTGCCAGAGAGTCCCAAGGCTAAGCTGATCTTTTGAGCCAGAGAGTTGTGAAACTAGGAATACAAGCCAGGAGTCCTAATGCCGTGTCCTCTTCTCTAGAGACCCCAGGTGCCCTCGCCAGCTCCTGCTCATCACCTCCTCCAGGATGCGCTCTTCTCTGGCCTCCATTGCCTGTGGAGAGCCTGGGCTCTTTTTGGGCTTTGGATTCAGATTTCTTCCTGCGCTCTGTGTCAAGATCTCTTGCTTTGGGCCACGTTCCCTATGCAGATGGCACCTCCTGCAGAGGAGTCTCAGCTGAGCCAAGCGGACTCCGGCTTTCTTGGCCAGCCATCCCTGGCCTTAATCTGCAGTGCAAACCCACTTCAGGGTAAACAAGCGTGCGATCAAATTAATGATGGTGTCAAACCACCCTTTAGCACGGGCGCCTTTCAAAGGCTGCTCAATAAAAGGAGAGAGAAACCCGTGGAACATTTCCCATGGTGCATTAGGTTAAACAGAAAGGGTTTAAGTGTGTAATTAACTTTGAAGCAAGAGGCCTATAGACTAAACAGATCAAAAAGCACCAGGCAGACTCCTGGGCAGGCATCCATATTCCTGAGCGACTGTGGAGGATTTAATTAGGTTCTGTTGATTGCACCGGGCCGCTTGTTCTTTCTTCCTTCTCTTCTCTCCTGCTCCGTCTTTTCTCCCCTCCTTCTTTTCTCTTCACGTTTCTTTCCTGTGCTGCCTTTCCTCCTGCCTCTGTGCTTGCAACAGCTTCGTGTTTTTGTCTAAGTGCCTGCCCTTCCTTCTGCGGCAAGGCTTTTTCTTTGGGGTGGCCTTATTCTCTGCTCTCCCCACATCTGACCTCTTTGCCCTTTATCTGGCATCCCTGCCGGCTTGCGACCTCCCTGGCTAGACTCATGGGTTGTGTGCGATGCATGGTAAGGATGGAAGGAAGGGCTGGTTTCTCAGGCACCGGTGTTGCCCTGTAGCTCTAGGTGAGTGAGTTGACCTTGCTCGTAGGGCGTCTACTGAGAAAACGTATTTGCTGGTGGCATAAGAACTACGCTGGCATAACAAAAAGTAGCAGACTGATCTCAGACCTGTAAATTAAGGTAACTTCATCTGTTCTGGTGCAGAATCGCCCCTGAAAGAATCAGTGATAATGCTCTACCAGTGCCCCACTGCCGGTTTCATTTGTCTGTATCCGTCCTGGGGCAGACGCTTGCTAAAGGCCAATAGACTGTTACCCGATCTCCCCATTCCCTAGCACAAAGGCAGAATAATAACAGCCTCTTGTGTGAGCTGCCCCAGAAGAGGGCCGTGTCTGCTTGCTCCTGATTTTGATGGAATTTACACGGTAAGTCAGCGGACGGCGATTTACACAGGGCGGGGAGGGAAACCTTTTCGGTTGGTGTGCCACAAATTAGCTCTGCATTGTCCTTGAATACCACTCCTATCCCTCTCCTCTGCCTGATCTCCTGCTCTGTTTTCTGCTTCCTGCCCTATCCACTGATCCGCCACGTGCCCCACGCAGAGGCTGCCCATACAACTCGTGGCGCTCGTGCCACAGGTTGGCCACCCCTGGTTTATACCATCATAAACTGACGTAAATAACGCTGCAATGCCTCTTCCTCTGTCTCCCTGTTTCTAAGTGTGGGACATCCTGGCTAAGATTCTCATTTCTCTCAAGTTTTCCACTTTCTTCCCTGTTTCTGAGTCTCCCCTCACCCCTGTCCCCATCCCCACAGTGAGATCTCTGAGATGCAACTTAGAGAGCAGGGTGCAGTATTTAGCAAGGAGCCTGTATTTTGGACCACATCACTCATGTCTGAGCTGTAATCCCAAGACTGATTTAGGAGCCCTCCTGTTGCCGGGAATCCCATGACTCCAATTTGTCAGGTACCTGGTCCTGGCTGCTTCTGCTTTGTGTCCCTTTTTTCGAGCAGGGCTGGGGGTGGTTTTAAATGCCGCTCTTCCTAGTGAGATCTCATCTGGGCCTCTGTGTGCATTCAAGAAAGAGGATTGGAAAAAGGAACAGGTGCAGAGCTGGGCTGTGGGGATGATCAGGGAATGGAGAGCTTGTCTTCCAAAGGGATGCTAAAAGAGCTTGGCATGTGTAGTCTAGCAAAGCACAGGCTGAGAGAGGATACAATTGTGTCTATAAATACATTGCCACAGAGGGAGAAGTGCTATTTATGCTAAAGGACATTGTTGATGTGAGAAGAAATAGGCATAAACTAGCCAGAAGAAGTTCAGGCTGGGAGGGAGAAGCAGCTTTCCAGGCTTTGGAGCAGGGAGGGTTTACACCAGCATCCCAGAGGAGCCTTGGGGGCCAGAGACCGACTGGCTTGCCTCACCTTATGGATAAGATTACATGAAGTGGTGATTGCAGCAGCTGAGTATCGGGCTTGATGACGCAAGGGGTCCTGCGAGGCCTGTACTCCAGAAGGGAACAGACCCCCAGTCCCCCTTGGGCCGATCTGGACCCCCTGTGCTGTCGGCAGCAGGGAGGGATGGAAGCTGGACTCCCCGCCCAGAGGTGCAGCAGGTGCAAAACGCCCAGGCTTATTTGCATTCCTCCTCTCAGGCACTCTGGTGCTGAGCCCTTTGCGGGGGGCAGATCTGCCCAGGAAGAAAAAGCCCTTTTTACCCACTCCTTTAAATGACAATCTTAGTGTCCCAGGTGGCCTAGTGATGCTGGCTACCAAGTCTCGCTGGACGCTGGGGGCCTGGAGGTAGGTGCCTAGCTCCTCAGCACTGGGAAGGAGTGCTTTGCCCGCAGGCTGGGGAAAATGCTGGGCATGTGCAGACCTGTGCCTGTCAGCCAGGTGCCTTCTCCCTACCCCAGCCTGGGGTGCCCTCTGTGCTGCAGCAGAGACAGTCTGCTTGTCTCGGCTCTCCTTTGGGTAAATGGGAGAACCTGCCTTCCCTGCTCCACCACCTTCAGCTCCATCCTCTGTGGCTGACTCTCCCCTTCCCACCCTCTCAAGGATCCTCCAGTGTTGCCTGGGTGCACGGCAGCTATGCTCTGCCAATGTGTGACTGGCTTT
Source organism: Crocodylus siamensis (assembly GCF_052110815.1). Classification (NCBI taxonomy): domain Eukaryota; kingdom Metazoa; phylum Chordata; order Crocodylia; family Crocodylidae; genus Crocodylus; species Crocodylus siamensis. The sequence goes on from NC_143401.1 coordinate 10,844,057, forward strand.
ACTTGCCTTGTGCATTACTGGCACGCTGTGCCGGGCTCCCCTGAGAGATTTGGGCCATCACACTCCACAACCAGAGTCATGATCTCACCGGAGCAAGTCTGACTTCGAAGGAAACGGGCTTGGGGTCTGGGGGTGGCAAGGTGGTTGGTGAGGGGAAGATGTGCTCCAGTCTTTCTTTTGCAATTTATTCTGCACAACCTTTGGGCATTCCTAAGGGCTTTAGGCACGTAAATTCATTGGAGGACTGCCTCAGCCTTCCATCCATGGAGTGGAGGTACGTGTGTTTCCTTTCTTCACTGGGATTTGGGGAGAATCAGTTGGTTTCTGCTTCTCCCCAGGCATGCAGCCAGATAGGCACATGGATATCAGGGCTCTCTTCCTGCAGACTGAGCTGCCCCACTGGTGCTTTGATGGAGTTGGGGTTGCCTGCTGTTCTTCCCTTCTTGGTTTGCTTGCCAGCCCTTTGGCAGTGTGCTCCTGGGGCTGTCCGAGTAAAGATGCTAAGCAGTCCTACCCCTCCAGTGCACAGCTGCTGCCCCCTGTTCTGGGCTGATGAGCTGCGTGGGAAGTAGAGGCTGGCTCTGCGAGCAGACACTTTGGTCCAGACCTCCGCAGTAATTCTCATTGAACTGACAGGGTCAGGCATGGCTCTTGCCAGGCAGTTCATGGCCCCCAGCCCATTGCAAAGTAAACAGGCAACTCTGAGGTCACTTTGACCACCTGGAGGTAATGGACCAGTGCTCTCCACAGCCAGGTCCTTGATTAATGGATGCCACTTGCAGCCAGGCTCTGCCCACTCACCTCAGCCGGTGCTTTGCATTAATTTCCAGCCTCCTGACTGAGTCATAAATCACTTGCTGGGTGGAAAGGTGGCAGGGGCCATTGGGACAGGAGAGGGGCCCTGCGAAGTTTGCAGTGCAAACAAGCTAGTTTGTATGGCCTGCCAGGTTGTCTTGTGATTAGAGGTCTGATGGATGAGGCCTCCATAGCGTTCTAGTCTTGATCTCAGTCCCCTGAGGTTCAGGGGCGTTCCTGGGAGCTTGAGCACTGCCCCTTAGGAGCACACTTTGGAGGGACTTGAGAGTTGCGCCATAGAGTGCCATCTGTATCCAACTTGAAGCATAAGAATTGCACCTACTATATATATTCTACGTGCCTTTTACTTTGGCCTTGAAGCTGCACATGCCATTTCTGCAACAGCTTGGATAAGTGAGTTCTCCCCATTATGGTTGGGAGAAGTTGGGGAAATGTCCAGATTCCAATAGGTGATGGCTCTTGGGAACAGGTTGGAGAAGTTCAAGTCTGGTAGAGTTTAGGGGTTTGGATAGCATCATCCCAGGGGATATAACTAGCCCGTGGTTAACTGAGTTCATTTGGTCAACGGGAGCCTCAAAGATTGTGGCAGCAGTAGGTCATAGGCTGGGAGCTAACTTGAGTGAGGATGGCTGATGCTCCAGTGGTGAGAGACCACTGTCTTGCCAACCTGCCCATTGCTGCCTTCAAGTTACACTCCGCAGCTAAGGAGCTCAGTTCATCCGATTGTCGGGTTTTGAACCTGCCTGTGAGCCCAAAGAGCAAGATTCCTGGGTGACTTCAGCTCTTCAATGTATGGCTTGCACTGAAACCACAAGCAGGTGCCCAGCTATGTGCTTCCTGATTTGTCCTCTGAATGCTCCTCAAGGAAGTGCCTGGGATGCCAGTGCAGGGATGCACAACTGAGTAACTCAACACAGCTGATGTTGGCACAGTGTAGCACTCACAGCTGTCCCTGGGCTGAGTGAAGTGCCCTCCCTGGTCTCTTCAAGCTGTGCTTCGGGAGGTCCAAGGGGCATCTGCCATTCTGAGTCTGCTGGTGCCTCCCTTAAGCCTCCTGTGGCCTGCACAGTGGGAGAGGGGAATTACTGCCATCCCTTTTAGTCAGTCATGTCCCCAGTTGCTTTTCCCTGGCCACTGGCATTCTTGCTTATGCTGCTTGAGCCCAGTTTCCCTTGCATTTAGATGAACATGTGCATTTTAGCAAGTGTGAGCGCTGGGCTTCAGAGCATCTCAAAACAGTCTGGCAAACATGATAGGCAGGCTTCTGATCACCCTTGACATGGGTGGAGCTAATTATCCCCATTGTTACACACACAGTTATTTTGAGCTGCAGCAACGTCTATGCAGGAGGGCTAGGAACAAAACTCGGGTGTCCTGGCAGTTCTAGCCAGGCATGAGCTGGTGTTGTTAGGAGCTGATGATGCTTTAGGCCAAAACATTAAAAATCCAGATTTCTGAAAGCTCTGCCTTCTGCTAAGGTTTTCAGCTTGGCCTTGGGCACAGGAAGTACCTGGCATTGGGCTAACCTTGTTTGTCTTTCAGTGGCTGTTGGAAGAGGATGACTTAAATAATGGCTGTAAGATCTGGAGACGGGATGTTAGGATTTATCTGCTTTAGTATTGATTTGCATGGTGCCTTCCATCTTGAAACTGGGGGATGGGGAAGGAATGAGGTGAGTGAGTCAGCGACCAGCCCAGAGGTTTGACCCATCAGCAGTCATCGGCAGGGCATGCCATGGACACCTAAGCATCTCCCAAACTCCTTTGCCCTCAGCCTAGCCTTGAACTGGGTGAGACTGGTGCTGAGGATGAAGAGGAGGCAGGAGAGCAATAACTGTATCTCAGTGATGGGGCATATTTTGATTGTATGGTCACAGAAATGCAACCAGCTCTGGGGTGGGTGGTAGGGTGAGCTCAGTTTTGCATGTGGGGAAGGGGTGTCGGGGATTGGTGGTGGTGGTGGGAGATCTTACCCTTTTGTGCAAAGCATTATAGGCTTTTTAATGATTTCATAGATTTCATAGACATTAGGGCTGGAAGGGACCTCGGGAGATCGAGTCCAGCCCCCTGCCCAAAGGGCAGGAAGTCAGCTGGGGTCATAGGATCCCAGCAAGATAAGCATCCAATTTACTCTTGATCACGGAGATGTAATGGACTATGACTTCAGCTTGGGAGGTGGAGGTGGAGGTTTGCACTTTGTCCCAAATGCACATCCCATTTCTGCTTGAGTTCAAGGAGAGAGCCATTAGAGATTGATAGCAGGCACTAACAGTGCCTGGAACAGCTGCAAGGGGTGGTGATCCCTGTACCAGGTTAGTGCCTTCCACAGGGAAGAATGGGGCATGTGGGGCTTTCCGCAGGTGGAAAGGAGGCCAGATCATGCCAGATCCCCCGTGCCTGTCCCAAAGCTGCTCTGCCTGCTTGTTGCTCCAGTTACGTGCCATTGATGGTTATGTGGGGTAGTGCAAGACTGCTGAAACGAGGATTGAAATCCATGAGCTCTGACTCCTATTGAGAGATGCTTTAGGCCCTGCAGGTAAGGGCCTTGTCATGTTCACATGCAACAGCTGGAAATCATCAGAGTGGAGTGACCTATTCTCTCTGGGCATGTGAGGAGATGACTCTTGCCTGAAAGGGAACAGCTTTGAAATGCCACAAGGGCACTTCACACGGGCTAAACTATTTGCATTTTACCTGCGTGTAGTAAGTGTTAAGTTGAATGTGTGACGCCGCCTGGAGTTGCAGCAGACTTTGCTGTGGCCTGGCGGGTTGGGAATATGTCCTATGGTGTCCTGAGGCACTGGGTTTTAGTAGATCAGCTACTTGGGGTGCTGGGAGGGCAGGAAGAGCTGGAGTCGATTCCCAGCTTGTCTGTTCTCCTGTGTGCCTTGAGATGGGTCAGCGACCCCTGTTTTCTCTTTGTGCTCAACGTATTTAATGCTTTAGGCTACAGCTCCCTCTTACTACGTGTCTGTACAGCGCCTAGAATAGTGCAGCATTGATCTAATTTTTCTGTCTTCTGGCTGGGACTGGGGGACAGTGATAGGGTGGTTAAGCTGCCTAGAGCCATGAGTGTGAGCCCCGCTCTAGACTCATGCTGAAGGCAGCCTCTAAATGACCCAGCTGTAAATGGTACCAGACCTGGTCCCCATCCAAGGTCCCTTCCAGCCTTACGATCTATGAATCATTTGGGGCCAAAGGCAGCTGGATGTGTTGCTGGCCACTTCCCTCCCTTGTGCACCACTGGCTGCGGTAACTGGCAGTGCCTTAACCCTGATACAACTTAATGAGCTGCTAGTCTCGTAAGGACCTTTACATGTTATAGTATAATAACAAGGAGCTGTTTTGCAAGTGTGCCTTCTAGCAGCAGTGGAAGTGTTAACAGAAAGCCCAAAGGCACTGTATGCCTCAGGCTGCCTGACAAGGAAGTTATTTTCAAACTCAATTTTTTTGTGTACAAATCGTGGGCAAATTTGTTGGCAAGATGGAGCAGCCATCCAGCCCGGTTCCATTTCAGCTATAGATCGGGGGAGTAAGATGGGAGGAAAGGCCCACACATGAGACGCAATAACAATAAACCTGTCCGAGGAGGGGAGATGGATTGGCTTGGACAGCTGTGTGCTCGCTGGCGAAATATCCATTCCACGTAATTGCATTTTAAGCTTCCGCTGGTCACTTGCAAAAATTGTTTCATTATGGCAACATATTAGGTGGAATGACAGGCTTTCACTGGTAATTCCTTGATAAGAGGTGAGCGGCTTGCAGGCACGGGTGTGAGAACGCGGAGGTTTTTGCTAATGCAGCCTCTCTGTCTTCAGAAGCAAGCGATGAGCACGCTGTCTCCCTGGGCCAGCCCCCAAAACAGCAAAGCCTTCTCACAAGGCAGGTGAAGTGTGCTACCAGCTGGGGAAACTGAGGCACGGCGCCTTGCACCAGTCTCCTCGGGAGTCTGCAGCAGAGCTGGGATTTAAACCTATATCCTTGGTGGCCGAGTCTAGTGTGGTAACTATGACAAAACCCTGCTACTCTTCCTTGCCCGTCTGGAAAAGCGCTGCTAACTCATCCGCTTTGCTGCGATGTGTTTTGTAGTGGGGTCATTGGGGCCAAGCAAACTCACTTCACAAAAGTCACAGAACAGTGTGAGATGCCAGCATGCTGTGGCTGCTGCTCCCCTGGGTTGGCTCGGAGCGGGTACCCGAAAGGCGAGAGGCAGGGCGGTCGGCTCCCACTGCAGAGCTACTTTGTCTTGAGAGGGCTTATCCACCCTTTTGGGATCACCTGAACATGGTGCGCAGGCTCCTGCCCTTCGCGTGCTGAGTGCATGGTTTCTCTATTTCCAGATGTTCCCCTCCAGCCTCCCCTGCTCATTGCTGGGTGCTCGCTCTTCTCCCATTTCCCATATGTGCCAGTGCGCTGACCTCTTGGCTGCTTAGTTGAAATTACCTCTGGCATCCAACTTTCCCTGTGGTAACATTGTGGATTGAAGAATAAAAGCCCCTCTGGGGACTGGGGAAGGGTGAGCACAGCAGACACAGCCAGGCCCCCTCAGCCTCTGGCTTGAGCTTTTATGCATGAAGTTTTCTCTCCCTTTCATGTGCATTCCCTGTCCCTGTTTCCCTGCCATTGTCTCTGTCCCTCTTCTTGTTTCACTTCCTCAGGGTTTTGATTTTGTTTAGTGCATCTTGGTAATTTTCCCCACAGCCCCAGCTCCCAGGGTCCTGTGAGAATTGCAGCTTGAATTTCTTTTTAACAAAATTAGGCTTAGCCATCCTGGTTGTAGAAGAGAGTTTAAATCCCTGAAACCTAATGCCTCAGGACCTTGAAGGCCACGGGAGAGGGAGGCTTTTTTTTTTTTTTTTTTTTTTTAATTTCTTGATTTCTAAGATGGTCGTGCTTTTTGATGGGATTTCATGATATTGGCAGTGGTGATTCCTGCCCCATAGTGGTCATTGCTTGGACTAGCATGGCTGAGGGATCCTTCTTTGGAAAGCAGAAGGATTTCAACAGGGAATTCTGTGACTGAACAAGATTTCCCCAGCTGAAGCAGCAGCACCCAACTGGCTTTGCACTCAGGGGAAGATGCTGGAGAATGAGGTTGTCCTTAGGATTTTGGAAGTTGGCATTGCCCTTTGGATAGCAACTGGAGGACAGAGACTGGAGGGAAGTGTCTTCCTTGGTGCTGCAGCAGGGAGCACTGATGTTATATCTCAGCCTCTGTAGAGTCTGAATGCTGGCTTCTGTTTAGAAGAAAAGAGAAGAGCAGCCGCTCCATGGGGGAGATAAAACAGGGTGTGCTAGATCCAGGGGGCTGGAAATACGGAGCAAGAGAGTGTGTATATGTGTGTGTAAATAGGTAGCAGTAAATTGGGCCTAAGTGGCTGGGGAAGGTTCTCAGCCAAAGCCTGCAGTGGAGCAGAGGTGGTAGTCCTAGGGACTATCCTGTTGTCTTTATTTTGAGAGTACTCCTTGTTCAGTGCTAGAAGAAAGCAGCTCTTCCTGTGGTTCTTCTCCATTGCTTCAAGGCATGGAGAAATGCTGCTGGGAACAAGAGCAACAGGTGTGGGATGGAGAACAGAGGCGGGAGGTAGGGAATTGTTGTTTGGGGTGGCACTTACTGGCATCTTTGCCTGGTGGAAGTGAATATGGGACAGGTAGTAGGCTACCCCATTTCCAGACCCCTGGAACAAGTTATAAAAGGCCTGAATCCCACATCTTTTAAAGTTTTTTGCAGGTGCGGTGGGTCCAAACCTGGTCTCCAGTACTTGGCTGGTACCTGGTCAACCCCAGACCCCTACAGCTTCACCCTAGCTTGAGCTGCAAATTTGCTTCCTCTATAAAGGATATAAATAGGAAAACCCAGCTTTGAGACCATCGAGCATGCGGTATCTTATATCAGTGATTGAGGACTCTCATCCTCCTCATTATACCCTCGGTACTATTTCTAGTACCCTCTGAGCAGACATCACCAGCTCCCTGCAGTTTAACTTGGAAGCAAAGTTTTATACTTAATTTCTAGTTGTTTGCTTTGAACTCATTGCAGAAAAGCTGGAAGATCCTAAAACTGCTTAGACTCTAATACCTGGCCATGTGGAGGACACTTGACAGTTGAGCTCAAAAAATTTTGGGGGGGTGGGCAGGCAGGTGGGAAGGAAATGGCTCTACCCGTCTGTTCATTTTGTGTTTGATACCAGCATAAACAGCTAAATAACGGTGTTAAATTTACACTGCCGCTTATATATTTCTTCCAATTTTATATGGTGCGTCCCTGAGCCTGTCTCATAGAAATGGTATGTAAGCATTGCGTATATGTGTATTGGAGACACCTGTATACTGGTTTTTCTATGTATGTATATATGTATGTCATCAGCTGCTGGTCACTGTACTATAGGTGGAGACGGATAGAAATTCAGCCCCAGACAAAATGAATGCAAGTCTCTTGTGGTTTGTGAAAGTCATGCAGAGGGGGCTGGAAGAGCCACAACAGAATGAAACAGCTTGATCAATCTGAGATGGGCTTGGTGTGGCATTTTCTGGTTGTGAAATGCTGAAACATTCAGGATTTGTTCCTGCTTGGAATGAAACTTGATCACTTTGTGCAGAGGAATTTGGTGGAAAATGTCCGGAGAAAAGTTTTCTTAGATTTCATAGATTTCATAGACATCAGGGCTGGAAGGGACCTCAGGAGATCATCGAGTCCAGCCCCCTGCCCAAAGGGCAGGAAGTCAGCTGGGGTCATAGGATCCCAGCAAGATAAGCATCCAATTTACTCTTGAAGGTGTTCAATGTAGGTGCTTGAACCACCTCCGATGGCAGGCTGTTCCAGACCTTGGGGGCTCAGACAGTAAAGAAATTCTTCCTTATGTCTAGCCTGAAACGGTCTTGCAGGAGTTTGTGACCGTTCGACCTCGTCATCCCTTGGGGCGCTCCGGTGAACAGATGTTCCCCCAGATCCTGGTGGTCACCCCGATAAACTTATAGGTGGCCATCAGATCACCCCTGAGCCTGCACTTTTTCAGGCTAAAGATTCCCATGGCTCTCAGCCTGTCATCATAAGATCTGTTTTCCTGACCTCTGATCATGTGCGTGGCTCTCCTCTGGACTCTCTCAAGCTTCTCCACATCCTTTTTGAATTGTGGAGCCCAAAACTGGACGCAGTAGTCCAGCTGCGGCCTCATCAAGGACGAGTACAAGGGGGGGGTTGCCTGTGGGGGTTGGCATTTCCACTCCTAATCCCATCCCAAGCCCCATGGGTATTGGCAGGGAAGGGGATCTGGAGGACTGGGCCCTTCTGGAAGCTGCTGTTCGTGCTTGGTGCTGGGAGTGAGTGATGGATTGGATAGCTCCCTCTCTCCAGCTGGCTTGTATTTTATGTTCTTCTCTCAGTGCTCCTCTTACACTCTTCCTTTCTCGACAACTTTTTACAGCTCCCATCAGAGGTTTATCTCACCCTAGAGAGCACAAGAAGTTGTTCTGTCTAGGGGAAGAGCAATAAACTGAGCCAACTGCAGTGCTCTCCCTTTCTGTCACACTTTTTGGCTCTCCCATCGCTGGGTGCAGTCTGATCCCTTGTGGCTGCTAGCTGGTGGACATTTTAAAGCTAAGCTGGGGAGAACCCCTTTGAAAAATTTGCTGGCTCCCAGTAAGCCAGCAGGTAAAATTATTCTATTTGCATCCTGACACTGCTGTTTCAGGGTGGTCAGAGGTGGGGTTGGTACTGAGACATGAGGATGAGATGCTTGCAGGCCAGAAGACTCATGGATCTGTAGAGAAGGAATACCTGATACCATGTTTCACCCTAACCTCCTTACCACTAATTTCACCTCCAAGAAGGTCTTTGCTTCCCATCCCAAGCTGGTGGGATAGTGTTGATGTGGTTTGTTTGAGCAGTTGCTGTATCGCATCCCAGAGGCACCTGCATTGATGTGACAGGCACATGTAATCCTTGTGCATCTCCTGTGTGATTTAGAGAAGGGTTGTTGGGGGGGATTCTTTAGGGATGCAGAATATCCTAGCTGTCTAAGGGAACAAATTGCCACTGATTTCTTGCTTTTAAAAGAAGTATTTTTATTTTTTCGTTATTAGCTGCCAGCTGATGGGGTGGTGGGGGGAGCTTGGGAGGGGAGAGTTGGGTGCAGCCTCAGAGAGGCAACAGCTAGATTAATACAGAGATGCAGCCACTGTCACAGCCCCTTAGCCAGCCCTTTAAATCAGGTGTGCCGCACAGACAGCTACCTGCCTGGCAGTGGGGCCTCTGCCATCTGTCTCTGTCGAGAATGCTGGGACCCAATTACTTTCCATTTCTGGTAGTAAATGAGTGGTTGAGATGCCGCTGCTGCTGGGCGTCCCATCCATCCGTCAGCACTGAGCACAGCACTGCCTTGTGTGGGCAGGTGGGGGGGGTGCGAGTGCACTGCGGCAGAGCCGGGCCAGGCAAAGGGCACCGGGTGCATGGAGAGAAGCATGGTAGCACCTGCTCTGGGGACGGACATGGGACTGTGCAGCCCTCCCAGCTCCCTGCGTCACAGCAGTGCAGGGAGGGCTGCACAGTCCCTTGTCAGTCTCTATGCAGGAGCTGCGGCATCTTGGATATGAGTGCACAGCACATGAGAGACCGGGTTTAGTCTTTGACACCCCTATGGCATGCTCCCAGGGCAGTGCCACAAAGCTTTCTTACTTCTGCTTTGCCCAGGGTTGCCTAGGCCAGGCTGGATGCAGTTGTACCTGGAGAGCATCTCTGGAGAGCAGGTGGAGCAGTGGATTTAGCTTGCCCCTGGTAGCCAGACTTCAGGACAGGCTTTGCTGGGAGGGGGAAACTAGGGCTACGTTGTATCCCTGTGGAGGTGCCACTTACCCCAGCAGGAGAACTTTGCAGCCAGGATGAAGTGTTGACATGAGCTGTGTTGGCAAAAGTGCTTTTGCTGGTATGAAATGTGCCGGTGGGATGGGTTTGGCTCTGGCGGTGAGTGAGGTGATCTGCATGTTCCTGACTTGCCCAGCTGCACCTTCAGATGCTGTCATGTGGGCCTGGTGTGTGACTGACCCTGGTGCAGATGACAGCTCTTGCCTTTTACAGTAGTTTAGCTGGGCCACTTCTGCCTAGGTTAAATTAGGGTTACTCCTCAACCATAGGCCTGTCATCCTAATGTAGATGGATCTGGAGACTGGATATGTGGTGTTTCACCCACTGGTGTCCCTTTAAAACATGCACAGGGGGCCAGCCAATATTTTTGTAAGTTCCCCCTGCTGGTGCAAGGCATTTAAAATATGACCTGGATTCTCTTGCTGGACTGGGACTTGGAAAACCTGAGCTCTAGTCCTAGCTCTGCTCTTGGCCTGTTGGGTATCCTGGTGCAAATCCCTTCCCCTCTGTGTCTCAGTTTCCACATCTGTAGGATGAGGGTAATGGTACTGACCTCCTTTGCAAAGCAGTTTCATATTTGGCAGTGAAAAAGGCTATATGTGAGCTAGAACCTGTGGTTATTTGGTTTAGCTTAAGTAAGTTAGGAGCAGGTTTAACAAGCTCCATGCATCAAAATATGGGGCTCCAAGTTCTTGTAGTAGTTTAACTTGTAGTTCACCCCACGTCAGGGTTTCCAGCACCGACTCAGAGGCACCGCCTCTAGGAGGGAGAGAGACATTTGCCTCTTGGGGTGTGATTTCTGGGGCCAGCTTCCTTCTCAGCTCCCAAGGGGAATTTGGAGGGCTGGCAGTACAACTAGATCACCTGTCATCTCATGTGCTGCCTGATTCAGGATCCCTGTGGGAGGAGGAGCTGTGGCCCAACCAGGCTATTTGTACAGAGCCTGCTGTCAGATCACAGCTGTGTTGGGGTGGCAGCAGCATGGCAGGCACCTGTGGCCTTGCAGAAGGTGGTCACAATTGTCTTCTCTTGTGGCTTGTCCTACAAACCCAGTTCACCTCTGATTTTGCACTGATGGCCCTCATCACCCTGGTGTGTGGGCCCTTGACATCTTAAATGTATGAACACAATGTCCCTATGAAGCAGGGCAGGATGGTCTCCCCTGCTGAAGAGACTGAGGCCTGGAAAAACTAGGTGGCATGCCCAATATCAGTGACAGAGCAGGGGACTGAACTCGACAATCCCACGTCCCAGTGCTCTAACCACTGGGCCAACCTCCCTCTCCATCCTGCACAGCGTGTCGTGGATGCTGCTTAAGAACCAGTCATCGCAGGAGGTTGTACTGCTCCCAGATAATTTGTTGGGTGTGATGGCTCAGTAGTCCTGTGTTCCTTTCCCACTGGGGAGAAATACCCTCTGGGGACTCTGTTTTAGGCCCCACCATGCATTTCATTTGTATTACAGAACCACCCACCCCTTACATCTCCTGGCATGTCCACAGCCAGCAGCTGCACCACTGTTTGCTGCCTGAGCACGAATTCCCTGGCACTGGGGAGAATTGACCAACATAATTTAAGGAAAAATGTGAAAAAGTAAATGAAATAATAAAGCAGGCGGGCGCTGGTGGAGCGCTGGCCTATTTAGGGGATATTTGCCTTTGTTCTTTCTGCTTGCTCAGGGCTTTCTTAATGTGCCTGTCCTTGTCAGCCCAGGGGGGTCGGTATTAATTATTACTGAAGGCCTGGCCCGCCTGTAATCTGTGGTTTTAAGGGAACAATAGGTCAGTGTTTAACAAGCTGGGCTGTACCGGTTACATGTTGTACAAAATAAAAGCCCCAGCGCCCTTCCTGGTTTGGCTGCAGTACAGATGACTGGATACAAGAATGCCCCAGGTTCCAGCTTGTGGGGGTGGGGTGTGGTGGTGGTGAAGGCATTTGTTGGGTGGAGCATCAGAGCACGGTCCCTCTGCTATTTTGGGGAGGGCCCTGTGCTCTGTTGCATTGGATTGAACCACAAAGCCATTTACCTTGTGCAGGTTGGTTTCTCGGCTTGTCTCGCACCAGGCTTGCTGGCATTTGCTTCAATTATCTATGCTCAGTCTAATGCCTTTTATCCCTCTGTAGGCTAGCGAGGCAGCGTGTGTAGTAGGAACTGCTCCATGGCAGGACCTGGGTTCCAAAATGCCTTTTCAGCTTTTATTTGCTCTCTGTAAAACCCTTCTATAGCTTCTCTTTAGGGGAAAATGGGTGTGTGCACAAAATGCTTTACTGCACAGTAGACTAATCTACTGTGCATTAAAGCATCACTGTCTACACGTGCACACCATTTACTGTGTGGTAAATTATTCTACTTCAGTTAGCCATTACCTGTAAATGCAGGTAGGAAACTAAGTGCACAGTAAATACTGTGTAGTAGCGCATGTGTAAACACTGACTAGGAACAATTTTGCTCCTGGTCAGCCCCAACACTAGGAGGCCACAGGGGATGGAGAACTCCCCTGATCCTGGTACTGCTCAGTTCCTGGCTACCCCAGGAGCTGGGAGCCAAGCAGTGCTGGGACAGGTGAGCTTTCTGCTTCCCTGCACAGGCAGGGGCTGACTAGAAACTGTCCTGCTTGTGGGGTAGCTCCCAGCCAGCCCCTAGCTGTGTGGGGAAATCCTGGCCGCAGGGCACAGGGCCAGGAGGGCTCTGTAGTGGCAGCTGTCTCCTGGCCTTGTGCACGTCGGGCCCCTCCCTATGTGTGCAGGGCAAGAAGTCAGCAGAGCTCTGCTGGCCCCGGGCTAGTATCCTGGGGGAAGCTGGAACTTCCCCTGGCTGCTGCATGGGGCCAAAGCAGGGTAGGAGCAGCCTTGTACCAGGCTGCTCCAGTTGGGAAGCAGTTTTGATCCCAATAGAGAACACGTGTAGATGTGCTCCCAGAGAAGGATTACTGCGCAGTAAAATATTGTTCAGTAAGTCTTTATAGAATTTATAGCACATGTAGACATGTTAATTGTGTATTTTCAACCCTTCTATCAATGTTATCCTTGTAGCCAACACTGCTTCTCTCTCCTACTTCATCTGCGTTGTGCATGGAGCTGTACAGGTTTTGCAGGGACTGCCAGCCAGAACAAATTAGGGATATTTTCTTCTGTCACTTTAATGTGTAGCTGTCCCCCTCTCTCTTGTTGCAGGAATTTGGAGGTGCAGGTGCTGCAGAAGGAATGATTTTTTTTTTCTCCACTTAACCACAGCTAAAACACAGCATGTGCAGTAGCAGGATTAACTTCCTCACTTACCTCCTGTCTGCCCTGGAGGAAATATCTCTAGCAGCCTTTGAATAGAATCCTGGCCGCATTATAGTCAGCAGGTCCAGGATTTCAGTATTTATTTACTGGCACTGTGGGTAAACATTAAGAGTGCACCAGTAGAGATTTTTAAGGAGCCATACTGGCCGATACCGATCTGATTCCAATATTCAGCCGGGCAGCTTGAAGACCAGCGTTGGGCTGGTAAATCTGTGAGGGGAGGGCAGATTGAAGCCCCTGAGGTGGGGCTGGGGTAGGTGCTGCTCAGGTGGGACGTGGGATGGAGCCATGAATGGCTTGTCTGGGGGATGTGGGGGGTGGCTCCCACCACTGTAGGCACCCTGGGAAGGCATGGGGGGCATGTGCCCCTGGATGTACATGGGGAAGGGTGGGCTGCTGCTGCAGGCTTGGGAAGGGGCTGGGCTGGGCTGGGCTGCGCTCAGGGTGGGCAGGGGTGTCTCTGGGATGGGAGCTACAGGGGAGGCTGCAGCCACCCCAAAATTCACTGTAGTCCCCTCCCTGTAGCCCTGCTTCCAGCACTGCTGCCACCAGCCCTCGCTGAGAAGAGCCTGGCCCCACCCCAGCCCCAGCCTGCAGCAGCATCCTGCACAGATCCAGGGGCACATGCACCCATGCCCTCCTGTGGTGCATGCAATGGCGGGCGTGGGCCCCCCCTTATGCCCTCCCGGACAAGCTGTTCACGGCTCGATCCCAGGCCCCGGCCTGGCTGGGCAGCCCCAGCGCCACTCCCACCCTCACCACGGGGGCCTTGATCTATGCTCCATGACCCTTCCCCCACAACACTTACCAGCCAATGCTGCTCTCCAAGATGCCGGGCTGTGCTCCTGGCTGCGTGCATGCAACAGCCAGGGCATTTATTAGCCAGATTATTGGCCACACCAGGGAAAAGATGCTGATTGCTGATACTGTCAATTTTCCCTATGTTGGTGCCTATCCAATATGGGACCGATGTATCAGTGCACCTCTAATAAACCTAACTTTAAACCATTTTAAACAGGGTTGGGGGACTTCCTGCTCAAGAGCATGCAACAGCTGTTCCTATCTGTCTGCTCTTATCTTGGTACAGCATAAGTGAGGTAAACCACTGTAACTTTACTCTGAATGAACCAGGTTTAAAATGACAGGAGTTTAGCTTCACTTAGTGTAGATACAGACAGATCTAGCCATTGTATTAAAATAATTCATTCAGTGTAATTTAATATTGGTATCTCCATCTATCCACACTGTAGGATTGGCATTTGTAGTAGGGGAGGGTATACAGCTACTATATAGTCCCATGACTGAGATGAGGGGCTGGCTGTGCCAGGTGTGGAATGGATGAAGTGGGAACCAGTTGTTCAGAGAGAGCTCGAAGCCTAAAGAGACAAGACAGATAAAAGATGGACTCTTGTCCTGCTTCAGAGATGAGGAGCTGAGAGTGGCTGGGCTTTTCTGAGGGCCTCAGGGATGAAAAAGTCTCCTTTCCTGGGATTGCCATGGGAGTTTGGTTGCTATTTCCCTTTAGAAATCCCAGTGGAAGTGAATAGCCCAAGGCCATATGCGGAGTGCAGCAGAACTCGTAGCTGAACCCAGGCTTCTTGATCATTGCTCCTCTGGCACAAGTGCAGCCTCTCATCTCTCTTCAGTCCTCACCTTGCCTGCTGGGACTTCCTGGAAAAAGATCAGCAGTGCAGGAGCTGAACTGAGACCTGCTGCCTTGTTTTACTTCCAGCAGAACAGAGTTGCCTTTGGACAGGCCCGTTATTCAGCTACTGGCAACTTGATCTGCATTTGAACCCGCAACCGAGGAGCTTCCAAGCTATTGTGCCACCTCCTTAATGATCTCACCAGGCAGCTTCTCCCCTACAGTCCCCCACATTCATAGCCATTTAAAGGAGCAATGCCCTGGCATCTTGAAGCAGGGGAACCGTGGAAACACCTCCCTGGGCACATAAGTGTTGATGGCTTGTTGCAGTTAATGATGGTGAAAAGGTGATCACACAGGGAGCTGCATGCCTGCCTGGCTTCTTTTGCAGCCACAGCGATCAAGCTGGGGGGTGGGAGGAGGGAGAGAGGAGGGGAATAAACCACATTTCCGATTTTTACAACACGATAAAACATAATTGTAATTTTATAAGATGCCGAAACACAGGATTACGTGCTAATGTGAGTACAGTGCTGCCAGTCATGCACAGCAGGCGGCCCTGGGCTGCCTGCTTCAGAGGAGGCAGCAGGACCCGTGCCGTGTGCCAGCAGAGGGCACTGCAGGCATGGCGTGCTTGGCCACTTGCTCAGGGCTAGTTGGGGTCGGAGTTGCAGCAATGGGTTGCAGGTCGGGATCCACGTGCAGCTGGGGTTGGGTGAGAGGGCCGGCCCAGAGCTGTAATAGCAGGGGCTGCAGGCTAGGAGCCGAGGTCCTTGGCAGAGACCTCCGAGAGCGGTTGCCTTCTCCCTGCCTTATTGCAGCCACGGCCTCTGCTTCAGGGCGACTCAGACCCTAGAGGCATTGCTGCAGGCTGGGATGAGAGGGAATGTGGGGATGAATGGGAAGCCCCTGTGCTGGAACAGGCAGAGGTTCAGCCCTCCTGCTTTGTCAGAGCCGGGGCTGGGGCTGGGGCTGGGCTCATCAGGGCTTGGGAGCCAAGAGCCTCGTGCAGGGGAAGCTTGCACAGCCCCTGCCCAGATGCTGCCTTTGTCTAGTGACGGCTGTCTATCCCCGCCACTGCATCCTCCCACTACTCCAGGTTCCCGTCTCTTTCTTTTTTTTGCCATTGACTGCATCGTCTCTTGAAATCCGTCATATCACTGCTGTGGCCGGTGCCCAGAGTGCTGTGGGCTGTGAGGAGGGATTGATCCTGCGGCAGTACATACGTGGAAGGGGTAGAGGAGAGGTGTGTGCTAAAGGCTGGCTCAGCTCCAGCCCTTTGATCTTTGGAGCTGGTTTTGAATTCATGTCCGTATTTTGTAGCTGGTCACTGCTGGCCAAGGCACAGCAGCCCCGCCACGACGTCAACACCCTGCAACTCCGACTGCAATCTGGGGTCAATCTGGGTCTGGATTTCAGCGCTGTGGTTCAGGTCTGTCACTAGGTTCTTGTTAATGCACATCCCTGCCCAGGGCTGGAGCTCGCTACAAGAGACTTGCTGGTTAGCAAAGCCGTTGACCAGCCATCGCACCCTCCCTGCCTTTGTATGCTACACACATACAGTAAAGAGACTTCTCTTGGTTTCCTAACGGTTAATTAGATGGGAACAAATAATGAATGAGCTAGGGGATTACATTTGACCCCCACCACCCTCAGAGGCCTCAGGCCATGTGTGATGCTAAATACCCATGTATTCTCTTGCTCCCATGTTTCATTTGGTGACTATTACCTCCTATTCAACTGCCTGCTGTTTTATGCTGCGCTTAAAAAAGAATAATACCAACAATTGCTCTGTTCCCCTCTGAACTGCGCATCTCTCAGATAGAACTGCTTAAATATCATCATCATCTATATTTATAGCTCTGGAGAGTGTGCTGGTCGCCTCTCAGGAATGCGGGCGGCTGATTTTAGCTGCTTTACTCTTGGCTTCGCTTCCTTGAGGGATAAAGGGATTGGGTTTTTGGAGCAATAGCTGGGTTCACGTCCAGGTCTGTGGGGAGCCAACCTGGGTGCTAAGCACTCAGTAACTCTGTGGTGAGGATTGGAAACATAGGGTGTAGGACTGGAAGGGGTTTCACTCATCACAAGTGACCCTGTCATGTAATCCCATTTGCAGACCAACTCGGCCTGTGCTGTTTTCGTCACCACCTGAGGTCGCCTGACATCCTGGATTAGAATAAGCCCTAGAGCCAGAATTTAGCATTATCTGCTCTTCCTTGTCTGATGGGGCTGCTACTCTGGAGGCTGCCTCTTGAACGGGGCAGCGTTTTCCATGTGTCACCCAGGCTGCGTGAAGAGAAGGCAGTTGCTTTCTACCACTCAGTCCTCCACTGCCCCTGCATTTCAGCTGCTCCAGTGAGAAGAGATAACATAGCAATCTCCATTTAAAAACCCATCTTCCAGCACAGTGGCTCATTTCAGAGCCTGTTGGAGGACAAGGCAGGCTCGGTGCTCGCAATGCAAATCCTAAATGATCCCGAAATGTTTTTCCAGCTGCTGCCTCCTGAGTAATCTTCTTCTCCATGTCCCATTTCTGCCCCTGTCATCCCCATCACTTTGCTTGGCACACCTGAGGGGTGATGGAAAAGATGGGTTTTTAATCTGTGCATTCTGGTGGGCAGCTTAAAGGGGGAAAGGTGGCATTAGAAAGCAGAGGGTTAAGGGTGTGTATGAGGGGAGGTTTGCATCCGTTCGGGTCCGCGTGCATTTGAGGGGGTGGCCTCTTGGAGTCGGGGGGGGGGGGGGTGCCTGTGTGTGTACGGGTACACGTGCTGAGGGATGTTACGCCATAAGTCAGATGCCTTATGCACAGTGTCGCTGTTCAGGCCCTGTAAGTGCAAGAAGGCACAGGGTCTCTTAGTGGAGCCTGTTCTGTTGGGCCAGTGGGTTGGGATGCCCTCCCGGAGAGCAGATGGATGGTTAGCTTTGCCCAGACCTATAAGGGAGCTCCCACCCTCTCTCTGACTTGGGCCTGCAGGCGGTTTCGCTGCTGGCCCCTTGCTTCCTTTCCACTGCCACTGATGGTTTCTTTCTCTCTCTCTCCCTCTCCTGACTGCAGCTGGCTGCACCTTTGAGGAAGATGGAGATTTGAACCAGTGTGAGTACAGCCAAGGAGAGGAAGATGACTTTGAGTGGGAGCTGATCCGGAGCTATATCATGCCTCATCTGTCTTCTGATCTTCCTCATGGTGAGTTTGGCTCCTCTGGCTTTTGCCGTCCTTTAGGAAGTCTGAGCCCCTTAAAGGTTTGATAATCCCCACGTACACTGAGCAGACCATCTCCGTCACAGACTCGCAGGCTCCCATGGCTGCTTGGAGCAGAGCCTGCTGACATTGCAGCCATCTTGTTTTCAGAGTCCCTGCAGGCTGTCACAAAGGAGATCATATACTCTGCTCTCTCTGGGAGACGTTGTCTGTCTTCTTTTTTATTTGCTGCTTTCTTAAAGTCATTTTAGTCTGTAAGTACATATTCTATAGAAGCTTGATATGTACCTAAAAAGCTCCAGGAGAGCAAGATGTGGTTAGCAACTATGACTAGCTGCACTGTGATGCTCTGTTCACTGATAGTCCCTCAAGGGGTACTTTTCACCACTCTCTGAGTTGAAAGCCCCCTGTCCAGTAATAGCTTTGCATGCTGGATGCACAGAAGCACGAGCATGATCATGGCTGCCTGTTTACTAGGGAAAGAGAAGGAAATGTATGTATTGAGGAGAGATGCTCTTCACCCTGGTGGGGTGGAGATGGCCTTCTCCCAGGGTCGTGGAGCTGCAATACTGCTCTTCCTTTCCAGGGCTCAGGTTGATGAGGTAGCAAACAGCTTTGCAGGTACCCCTTGTGCCAGGTGAAGTTCGACCCATGCTCCCTTCCTGTACTGCCTGGGATCTGCCTGTGATTTTCCCAAATGTATTTGCCTACTAGTTCCCACCTTCTCCTTTGTCGTGGATTAGCTGTTGCTCTTTGCGTTCAGTCGCTGGACTCCAGGCTGCGTTAGTGTTAGCTCGAGCAGGGTTTGCCTGAGGTGTGCGTGCAGACAGATGGTGCGCTGATCGGTTTGGACCGTTCTCTTGGAGATGAGGCCTTTGGGTTTCCAAGATGCCTGCTGTTAGCAATGTTTGACGGGCTGCGTGAATCCCTCCCTGGGCATCATGTGTTCACCTAGTTCTCAGATTCCCAAGTGTGGGTGGACTATGGAGACACTGCAGCGTGTGATGCCCTGCATTGTGGCAGCGAGTCCTGCTGACCGGAGGCCTCAGCTCGCTGGGGTAGGGACTCTGGTCTGGCTCAGGCGTATGGGCTGGAAACCTTCTGGTGTTCAGCAAGCTACCAGCCTGCTGCAGAGCATGTTTCATGCAGGGTCAAGGAGGTGGATTCTGGCATGCAGAGGTAGAAGTGGGATACAGCCATTTACTTTTCCTTCGTACCAGTGGAAACCCCCCTCCCTCCCCCTGAATGTGTGAATCCTAGCCTTGTGAGTGACATGGCCCCAGTGGCTGGGCTCACATCTAGGATAAGGGACATATGACTAACAGCCAAAAGAGCTCTTAGTGGGTCAAGGCCTGTGTTCTGGTGGTCAGAGCTCTGGGGATTTAGGGATGGTCCCCATGTGCCAACTAGGCAGTAGTTGTGCCTGTTGCCTCCTACACCCAGGTCCATCCTAAGGGCCTGCGCTAATCTGTAGTCACTTGTCCCAAGTGAGACAGAGACTTGCCCCTGGTTTTCAGGTCTTTAGCTTGCAGTGACGTGGGATGATGGTAGATTGTCCTTTGCTAGGTAAGGTCTGCTGAGACTGGTGCTGCCCCTTGCACTTGGAGGAGACCCCTTCTGGCTGGCACTGGGAGTGTTGTGGCAGATGCACGGGCTGCTGCTGTCCTTGCCAAGCCTCATGTGTGTCTCCGTAGTGTCTCTCTGTTAGTGCAAGTGGCCTCTTCCTCTGCTACTCTGTGATGCACAGCCTGGTGCTTGCAGGATGCCAGGCTCCCCATCTGCTGAGGATCTGATGCCTCTGCAACAGTGATGCCACCTTGCCAAGCAAGAATCCTTGGTATTTTCCTTTAAAGGGACACATTCTTTTTGAAAGTGTTTTTCTACATGCCTTGATCCCAGGAAGGGATTTTTCAGGAAGATCATGCTATGTTGTTATCTTTGTGTGTGAGTGTGCATGCTTGCAATGATGTCAACCCTTGCCAATTGATCATGAGTCTGGTAATATGTGGTGTTATTCTTCAAGCCTCAACTCCTCGAGTCATGTGACTATTTGAGAGTCCCAGCTTTGAACTAGAAATGGGCAAATAAAATTGTACTCCTTGTGGGTTTAAAGAGACTTGAAAATGTGAAACAAGTGTGCCACCGCCTGTAGTGTAAAGCACAGATAAATGAAACTGGCTGAAAGCAATCAATTTAAAAGCAATCAGTCCTCATGTGTGGGACAATCGATGGGATGTATCCCATGGTAGTTGGAAGTTCCAGGAGGCCATGCTGGGGAGACAGTGCTCCCACAACCATGGTGGCCATACTGCTAGTCTGGATTTTAGCTGGACTGGGAAGGTTGAGAGTGCCTGCACCTCCATTGCCAGGATGGCCTTGTGCTTGGTGAGCTGAGCTGGCGTATGGGAGATTTTTCAGCTTTATGCTTAGCTCCCAGTCAGACCTCAATTAGTTTATTAGCCTATGTGGTGTCTTGCTCCCTCATCTTTACCAGTGGAGTTGCCTGGGGCCTTGTGAGGCTGAATTCCTGAATACTTTCATATTCTGTCCTTATACCCCTGCACTGGGCTGGGAGTACCATGCTGATCCCAGCGGTAACTGAGCACCTCGAAGTAGGAGTTCCCAGTGCTCTGAATTCCCTCTGCCCAGGCGAGAGCCTGGAGACCAGGTCTGGCACTGGAGCCTGGGCACTGATAGAGAGAAGCCAGTTTATAGCTTGATAGTAAAAATGATTTTTTATTAGAGCATTAACTGCTTTATAGAAAGATCTTTACTGCTCCATCAATCTGCCTTTGGCTGTTTATCTTGCTGTCTTGTTCACACCAGTGCTTTATTTTGCTTTCCATCCATTTTTCCTCTCTTCTAATCTCTCCTCTCCCCTCCTTTTATGTACTCCTTCCAATTCCGTCCTCCTCCGGGCCTTTGGGGGAAAGGTCTTTCAGGATTTACAGGGCAGGCAGCAGTCACAGACTTCTCTCTGAGTCCATTGGGATCCAGTTTCATAGTGCCATTCCCTTTCTTGGTTTTGTGTCTGTGCATGCGCACACACCCTATACCTTTTGTGTGTGCGTGTGCTTACTCTATACCTTTTTAAATACATAATTCTTAAAAACAAAACCACCTGATTATTGAGACGCAGGGTCAGATAAGACAGAAGTGGAAGGTATGGGAGACTTGCAGGAAAGGAAAGATGGCGAAAGAGTGGGGGGGGAAAGAGGGAGAAAGCAAGAGGAATGAATGGGAAGACAGGAAGTAAAGGCAGAAACTTCCTGAGCCTGGAATGGTCCTGGGGGTGGAAGTAAAGCCCTCCTGGGAGCTGGAGGCTGGAGGAGACTCTGCTCCCAGTGCCCTTGGGTTCTGGCAGCTGTTCATTTTACAGCGGATGTCCTTCCTTATAGATCGGAGATAAGGCAGCTGAACCAGGGTAGGGAAGAGCAGGAACCAGGAGCAAGGGCAGCCAGAACAGCACCACCTACCAGATGATAAATCCCGTTCCATCAAACACATAATGACTTCTCTGATAGTGCTGGGATAGCTGGGCCTGCAGCACATCAATGGGGGTGGTGGTTGTGGGGGCATCACCTTCTATGTTCCCAATGGCTATGACTTCATCAAAATGTTAACCTGGGCTTTGACCAGGTGTTTCCCTTGCCCTCCGTCTTGTCTGTGCATAAAATAAGTAGTGCTTTCAGGCCAGGCTGGTGGTTTTTGTAGGGGTGGGAAGTTAAAGCCAACTTTTGCTTTCTGTTGGACTGTAACCTGCTTTCTTTGCCACGAGGGCAGAGGCTCCAGTGGTGAGAGTCCTCCAGTGCCTTCCTGCAATTCCCCTGTGTGTCCAGAAGAAATGACCTAGATTAGTGGGTTCAATGGAATGGGCTCCCAGAAATCCTAGAAAGACCTAGGCAAATGCATCTTCTGTAAGGCCAGTGTCTTGGGCATGTCTTTGCTGCATGGTCTGTCTTGCTGGGGCTAGGCAAACCAAGAGACCGATTGCTTGAGTTAAATGCAGTGGATACATGTGTCAAACGGCTTCTTTAAGATCAGGCAGCAGCATCGGGGGACCTAGGTGTCTAATTATGACACTGCATTATTCTTGTGTTCAACCTGTAGCGAGTCCCTTAGCATAGGCCTCATTATGGGGTTAGTTTATAGAAGACACTAAGCTGCCACTTTTACCCTAGCAGAGCTTTGATAGGAAAGTCACTGATGATGGGAGATGCCATATTTTTCAGTGGGTAAAAAATACCCATATATTCTTTGGGTGTATACTTTTATACCCAAAGAATAAAACCGGGTAAAAATTCCATGTCCACCATAATGATGAGAGGCCCAGGGGAGAGGGAAGCTCTCACATGCATGTCCTCATGGCAGCTGATAAAGAAGTTGGGAGGGGAACAGGAAAACAGAGGGGACAAAGATGGGGTTGGCATGAGAGACCCACTCCTGCAGAGGTGGCCTCCACTGGACCATGCGGCAGGAAGGAACAGGAGCATAGTGTGGTGGCAGCCCCATGTGGACTAGTCTGGGGCATACTTCGGGGGAGAATGGCCATGGGCCACTACAAGCCTCACCCTCTCTGCTTTCCCTGGTGGCACTGTGGCACCTGGGGGCTGTCTAGTATGTGGACATGGGTGCTGACACGCATGCCCTTTCTCCCTAACCAGACCTGCAGACTCTCCCTGGCATCTCTTCAACTTACCAATGTCTAATATCAAATACCAGATACTTCTCTTTCCACTTTCCTGGTGTATAAGTCGTATCTTCCTTTCAGAGCTCCATTTTGGCAGGGTTCTGGGGGGCATGCCTTGCATCCTAGAAATTATGGTATGCAGGGGTTTGGCGAGGCATTCTTTTTCTTGGCCTTCAGATGAACTGTCATGTTTGACTGCTGAGATCCTGATATGTGTTTACCACGACACCCCTGCAAACCAGCCCCAGTGAAGCCCCCACCCTGCCCTCAGCGGAGAGCGGAAAGTTGCTGCCCAGAGAATTCCCGGAATTCCTGGCCTCTGAAGCCCTGCTCCCAGTCCCTGGCTGCAGAGCAAGCTTCGGAGCTGAGATTAAACGTATTAATCAGCAGACTGTCTGACAAGATGGGGGCCGCATGGCGGAGATCAAAGCCAGGAAAACCAACACTAAATAGGACTCGTCAGAAAATCAAACAGCTCTTTCGTAGTCAATTAATCATGGAAATTCAATTCATTTTTTTTTTTTTCTTTTGGGGCAAGAGTTATGGCTGTTCTGCGCAGTGAAGCACTCTGTGGCATGGGAGTCTGCTAGTGCTGAGTCGAGACAGATGTGGGGCCTGGCTGGGCTGATCAAGTTTCCTCAGCCACTTTCCATACCCCTCTGGTTCACAGCAGATCTTAAGGGTTGTCCTCACTCAGGTGATCGATAGCTGGATGAGCTCAGGTCAGGAGTGAGCCTCTTCTGCAGAGCCCTACCTGTGTGCAGTGCCCTTGCTGATGCTATGCTCACCTTCATGCATTGCTAAGTCTTCTTCAGTATGGGTGTTCGGGCTTCAGTGAGATGAATCATTGCTTGGCTCGTCCCTGAAGAACTATGGAGAACTCATTTTTCTTCCTGGGTACATGGGAGAGAATTGGGAAACCCTGGAGGGTCAGCACTGATGTGATTCGTCTGCATCCTCACCACACAGCAGGTGAGTTTCATGTCCGAGTGGGAACGGTGCTGAGGCTTCAGCTTCTGTTGTTTAGCTGGATCAAAATGCTAACCGAGAGTGGAGTTGAGTATGGATGGGAGGGGAGGTAAAGGGCAGCACCTAACTAAGAGGTCATGTCAGCTCTGCAGTGAAGATGCAGCCTGACGGTAAGGCTGAAGTCCCGCACACTTGGCTAATTCCAGAGGCATTAACTCAAATGGAAATAACTTGGGTTAGCTGTGCAATGAAGGCCTAGCCAAAGCCTCTGTCTACATAAGAAAATTGCAACAAGTTGACCAAGGATGTGTTGTTAAACAGGTGCCAAGTGCTGCGTGGGCCCATATACGCTGTTTGGAACCAGTTTTATATATAGTTGAATTTGATTAGAAATTGGTTTTAAAGTCAATTGAAATAAGGCTCTTTGACAGAAATAAACATCCACGCAGCTCTTTTGTACTGGTTTAATTCAACTGATTTAAAAATGGTCGCAGTTTCCCTATGTAGCCAGTGCCTCTGGGGTGCCCAGGCATCACTCTCAGGAGGCTCTGAAACCAAGGAGAATGCGAGCCGCAGCCTTATCTGTGTCTGAACTCTGCCCTCAAGTCTGGTTTTGTAATAACCAGGCATTGGTACATGAAGCAGTGTTGGCAACTCTCACTGTTTTATCGAACCTGTGGTTGCTGGTGTGCTTTCTTAAAGCCTCAGCTTTGGGAAGTCGCATGGTTCTTTGAGCATCTCAGGTGAATTTAAAAAGTAAAGTAAGCTTCTAGCTTTTTTGGTCAAAACCTGAAAATGGAACCTCCCACCCCTTCCTCCAGAAGACGGACCAAAGCAACCCTAAGTGTCATATTCTTTTTTCAAATCCCAGGATTGTTAGGCCTATTTTAGGATTTTGTGTGGCTGCAGACTCTTGATTTTTTTTTAATGTTTGGGAATGGCCAAGCTGCAAACGTGGTTGGCAAAAATGCCCCATGAAGAAAACAAGATGTTTGCTCTGGTCCCATAAGGGCATGCGAACCTAAAATCCATGAGCGCCACAGGACCTGAGAGGAGGGGACTGGGCAAAAGCATTTTTGGGTGCTCCTTCCCCCTTTTTACATTGGTGCTCAGTCCTGTTCCAATGTCCCAGGTGGCTTTTGCCAAGTCAGCGCCCTTCTTAGTGCCTCGTTGTTCCCCTCTGCATAACGGGGCGCAGTCATCCTTGTGCAATGAGCGCGACCCTCCTGTTATGGGGATCAGCTGGATGCGGAGGGTAGGATGAGCGCTCAGCATTGTTGTTAATGCAAGGACGGGCAAGAAAGAGAGATCAGAAGAATGAGTGAGTGTCTCCTTGGGCCTTCCCGTGTGGGTTGTCTAGCATAGCATTGCCAGGGGTGTTTTTAAGGGTGTGGGGTTAAACCCCTCTCTCTTGGTAGGCTTGGTGGAAAGGGGTGAGGAAACCTGGAGATACAAGCCTTCCAGTCCCTTGCCTATCTCCAGTCCACTCCAGCCGCATGCTGGACGAATAATATTTCACATCAACATGGCCTCTCAAGGGAACACTTTGCAAAGGAGTCTCGTGGTCTTAGATTAAAATGAGTTTTTATTGGAGATCAGCCAATTTCAGGAAGCCTAGAGTTTATTTGAACAGATGCTGGCTGCTGGCCATCATCCTTCTCTGCCTGCTTTGTTTTGGTTTGGTTTTCTTCCCCTTCTTTTGATTTGTTTTTTCCCCTGCACGTGAAGAGGAAAGATTTCTCTCTCCCACAACCACGCCTGACTTCTCTTTTCCTTATTATTTAATTTAAAGGGACAGTGCCTAGAGCAGGAGCTCTATGGATGCAGCAATCTGGGGTGATTACTTGGGACCCCAAAGAGAAGAGAATCCAGGAAAAGTGTATGTTACAGTCATGTCTAGAGGCCTCAGGTAGAGGCTGACACCAAGTGAGACAGAGCCCCTTTCCTGGAAGAGCTTAGGGGTTGGAGGAACATACAGGTAAGGTAGAAGAGAGGGAAACAACTAGCCTGGCTTTATTGGCTTCGCAATAAAGAGAGAAAACCCTGCTGTCCTGATCTTAAAGGGATACCACTGGGAATAATTCTGGCCTGCAATTCTTGCAATCTAGTAGAGAGGGTTAGCCACAGAGGTGGGTTAGCAAGCAGTGCTCACATGTGGAACTGAATCCCCCACAACTTCTCCCTCCCTGAAAAAACTCTGGAGAAACCTGATTGCTGCCCCAGTGTTCCCCTTCTGGCCAAGTTAGTCCCACGCTGCCTTCAAGCTTGTCTAATGATACCAATGTCTACACACAACGCCACCTGGTCTTGTGGAGGCATTGTGGTCCAGTGGGTTGTCCACCATGCAGGGAGTCAGGAGGTGGGAGCTTAGTTCCTACCTCTTCCAGTGAGCCATGTGCTTTTGATCAAGTCACCTTTCTTCTCTGCATTCTCCTTACTCCTCTGTCTTGAGTTTTTTTGGCAGTGAAATCCTGGCCTTCTTGAAGTCCAGCGGTGCCTTGCCTTTGACTTCCCTGTTGTGCCTATGCAGTGCCTAGCACAGTGGAGTCTAGAGATCGGTAGGGGCCTACAAGTGATGCTGTGTGATGAATGATGATCAAGGGTGACGAACTGTCTGTGGGAGAGGGCAGCCATCCCTCCTCCAGATTCCCAGACCTCTCCACAGGATTGGCATCATTGAACCTAAACACTGCTATGTTTCTGAGGGAGGTGACAGGAACCTACCTAGACAGCCTGGCACGTTGGGCAGAACGGAACCAGGTGAAGTTCAGCATAGAGAAATGCAAAGTGCTGCATCTGGGAAGGAAGAAGTGATTCTCCTGCTTTACTCAACATTGGTGCAGCCACAGCTGGAGTATTGCGTCCAGTTTTGGGCACCACACTTCAACAAGGATGTGCTAAAACTTGAGAGGGTCCAGAGAAGGGCCGTCCACATGATCGGGGATGTGCATGGCAAACCATACGAGGAGAGGCTGAGGGATCTCAGACTCTTCAGCCTCAAGAAAAGAAGGCTGAGAGGGGACCTGACTGTGGCTTACCGCTATCTCAGAGGTGTACATCAGGGGCTCGGCAAACAACTGTTTACCAGGGTGCCCTGGGGGAAAACTAGAAACAATGGCCACAAACTCCTAGAAGATGTTTTTTCCTAATGCTCAGCCTGAAACTTTCTTTACAACTGGGGTGTCCAGACTATGGAACAAGCTCTCCCCGGATGTGGTGCAGTTATCTACCCTGGAGGTTTTCAAGAGAAGACTGGGTGGTCACCTGGCTGGGGTCGTCTGACCCCAGATGTCTTTCCTGCCTGTGCAGGGGGCTGGACCTGCTGATCCTTTGAGGTCCCTTCCAGCCCTGTGATTCTACGAGCCCACAGAAAGGACCTGGAATGGCTTGAGTCCTGGCTGGAAGGGATGTGTCCAGAGAGTAATCTTGGGGATTGACCTCTTATGAGGATCTATTCACTGTCTCCATGTAGCCACTCAGAGTGTTTTAGTGGCTGTGGATTTAAATGCAGGTGAGTTAAATCTCTACCAATCTTCCGGCAACAAGTCCCACCACCACTGTCACTTGGCCACAAATAGTAGGGAGAGGAGCTGGACCCCGAGGGAGGACATTAGAAAGGCAGAGGGGATGGATGTGGAAAAGTACAACAACTAACATACTCTGGGACAGGAAGAGGACGGACGTAAAACCATGCGATTTGGCTGGAGGAAAACCAGCTTGGCCAGTTGACCACACCAGATCTCTGAGGATGTTAAATGCAATGAGGAGTGTTTTATTGAATGTGAAAATGAGAGGGGTTGTGTGGGGCAGGTGCAGCTTCGGTGGCAGTGAGGCAGAGATACCTGTAGACCTAGCACTTCTCAGATATTTCTCAATAGCTGTCTGCAAGAATGGTGACTTAGTGCAATTTAGAATGATCCCTATACTGGTTGTAGATGGGATCAAGACAGAGATGTGCAGCTCTCTTGGGAGCTGGCTGGAAGAAATTGTAATGCAACACTTTTTTTTTTTTTTTTTGTTGGAAATTGCCAGTCTGTTGAAACGGAAATGTTTTGCTGAGCTGGTTTGAAGAAGTTCTGGCTAAACTCAGGCAAGCTTCCAGCTCTTTTGCTCGCTCAGTGCCTCTGCAGCCCAGGCTGCCAGCGTCTGTGGCTCTGGGGCAGCTTGCTGTGTGGACTGCATCTGCGCTGGGGATCTCGGGGCTACCTGTGGCCTTGGCTCCAGCACACCTGCCAGGTGGATAGTCATGTAATCAAGGTTTCCTGGCTGTGCTTCAACTCATGGCATGGAGTTTTCTTTAGAGACTACTGAAATTAAATACCTCCATTTTGCCAGTTGTAACCCCCCACTCCTGGGTTGCAAAGGGTTAAGCAGAGAGTGGTGATAGTACCAATTATTCTCCTTATATGCTAATGTTTGGGAGGGAAGCTGGTGCGCCCATGGATCTCTGCGTTGGTGTTTCAGC
This sequence comes from Crocodylus siamensis, assembly GCF_052110815.1. NCBI lineage: Eukaryota > Metazoa > Chordata > Crocodylia > Crocodylidae > Crocodylus > Crocodylus siamensis. The sequence continues at coordinate 10,871,990 of NC_143401.1, forward strand.
TGATGGTGCTCTCCCAGTAACTGGCCTCCTGTATGCCAAGAGGCTAAAGAAAGACTTAGCAAATGCCTATACTACTGATTTAGAGGCTGCTGCAAGGCTGGGCATAAAAAATAAGGCTCGATATGACCAGCAAGTGTGACACCAAGACTTGCAACCTGGTGACTGTGGAACTTGGGCCTCCCTGGGAAACTCAATATACAAAATGACTGGGGTGTCACCTCATGTGTAACTGAGGAACAGCTTCCCAATTGTCCAGACTATCGGGTGAAGCCTGAGCATGGGCATGGGAAAGAAAAAATGTAGCACCAGAATCATCTTGTCCCCACTGGACAATCCACGTCTCCTGTGCCACGGGTTGATCCCAAGATTCAGACATTGGCCATTGTCCCTAAGAGCTGGACCTATGCTCAGATGGTATAGCGGAGAGCCCTATGCACAACAGAAGGAGAGGGCTGGCCAATACTGCTGTCACAGGGGGAAGATAGTGAAGAGGGAGATGAACATTTGTGACTGGGATAGGCCATTGACAGTCACCACTGAACGCACGTCTCCGTAGATCGTTTTCCTCAAGCAGAGTTTCCCCCATCATGAGGACATCCACCTCTACCCAATACTTCAGGAGAGGTAGACATGAGGCTGAACCTGGATACTGTAGGGTTTACACGGTTTCCAGCACCACTTGCTGTGACCACTAACAAGAAGGATGACTTGCCAGATAGCGAAAGAGAAGAGGTCACTGAACCTCTCTGGAGATCAACCAGAGACAGCCACCCTGTATCCTGACCTATGACTAGCTGGGGCATCCTACCGAGTGGCCGTTGCGAGTAGCCTACAACCGGCTGTGTGCTCACCCTGCTGCCTCGGTCATTGCTGTAGATTCTGGACACCCTTCCGGCTACCGTTGTTTGACACTGTGGTTTAATTGCCTTGTCAGGAGCCACAGTACATACGCAGGGAGGGAGAACGTAGCCCCCGCCCTTAGGTTTAGCAGAGAAGGGTGGGGTGACTCCAAGCACAGGGAAATCGGACCCGGAGAACTGACCTGAGCTATGGCTCTCAACCTGCCCTGGGAGCTGGCAGGAAGTTGCCACCACTCAATAGGAGAGGGAGGAGAGGGCCAAAAGCCAGTGAAAATGAAAAACGGGGGACAGCAGGTTGATCTACAGCACCCAGGCTGCTTTGAAGGCCGGTGGGAAAGAGGAGCTGCACCGTGGGGGTGATTTGCCTGGATTTAGCATGGATGGAACGGGAGAGGTCTTGCTCCCTAATATGCTTGAAGGACCATTGAAAAACGCCCCAGGAAGGATCGACTTTCCTGCAGAGGAGACTGTAGCAGAGAGAGAAGCAGACTGCCGCTGCACAGTAGGACCTGACTCGGTTGCACTTAAAAGGCTGCAGAAGTTCGTGCCGTCAGCATGGCTGTGGAGTAATGGAAGTCCTTGTGCTATCCGGCACAGCTGGGCCTGTGCAGGTGAGGAGTCTCACCCCGAAGGGTCCTTTTGGGGCTGTTTGGGGTCGGGCTTCTGTTAATTTGAGAACAGAATTAACCTGTTTTCCATGCAGGGGTTCATGGGTTATATTACAGGTTGATGTTCTAATGCCCAGGGGTATAAATAAATCAGGCTTGTTTGTGCTCTACTGTTAAACTGCTGTACTGCTGGGGACACTGTGTCACCACTGCCACACCCCTGCATCCCCTCCCAAGAGGGGTTACACAAGCATGTTTAGGAGTATTTGTTTTACAGAATTTAACATATATATTTTAAAAAATGTTCTAAATTGGGAAGGCAGTTCTTGAAATCTCAGAATCCTCCCTGAAATGGTGCTCCTGTTCTTCATCCACTTCTACTTGCCGTGTCCTTCAGGAGTCCTTATCCTTGCACAGGCCTGTTCCAAGCACTGACCTTTAAATACCTGACCTCGCATCATTTATGTGTGCTGAGGTAGTGATGCTAGCTGGGTGGGTAGGTAAATGAGCCAGGATACCTCTCCATACCCTGGCCATGAGTGAGGGGGCACTGCTATACCTTGCCAGGCCCCTAGCATCAGTACAGGCTCCTTGCATCAATTGCTTGGAGGTCACCCTCTCCCATATGCTGCTGGAGTTTCTCCTTCAGCCGACAGATGTGGTCCTGGTTTCCAGATAAATGGCCCAGGGGGGAGAAAACAAACCATCAGCTGCAAGAGTGACTCACTGTCTACAGCCACAGAGCAGGAGGCATTAGCTAATTGAGCGGCAAGGCACAGGTGTTGGCCAGGGACATGGGAAGTCACTGTCACTCCCAGTGGCATAACTAAGTCAGTGTGACTGGGGCAGTAGCTCCAGGCGCTGACTTGGGAGGGGGGTGTGGAAAAATAACAGCTTTTATTTATGTATTTATTTATTTTTATAATATATTTTGTGTTCCAGACCAAATTAGCCAAATCTGTTCCAAATCATACTGATTGAGCAAAACTCAATTGTTCCAAAAACCGCATCAATTGAGCAGGCAGAACACAATCATTCTATACGCCATGTATGATGCTACAACTGGCAAGCATCCTCTGTCCCAGCCTCTCACCCTGGGACTTCAGATGCTCCCAAATCCATTAGCAGGCATCCTATGTACAGGCCTAAGCCCAGAGATCTTGGGGTTTGGTGCCCCCAGAAATTACAGGCAAGCATCCTCCATCCCAGCCTCTCAAGTCCAAGCCTTCAGATACTTCCTTAGCTGTGTGGTTATGCTAGTGGTACCAGCCAGTGGAAGTTGTTACTGTCTTGGGTACTGAGCTGTCTTACTCTGTGAAGGGCAGGGCATGATGTATCTGAACAGGGGCAGACATGCCTTTCCCAGGGCAGAGGACAGTGACAGGCCCACTTCTATCACATCAGCACAGACTGCTTATTCATTCTTTTAAAATCCAGCCCTCATCAAAGTGAGAGACAGAGTTCAAGGACAGTGGGGTAAGACCCCCTCCCAGCTCTGCTAATGCCTGCAGCGTCTCTTCTAATGCAGCCCTGAGGCCTCCTAGGCACCTTTGCCAGTGCCCCTCCAACCTGACTTCCTGCTCTGCTGCTCCCTTACACAGCTCTGCCTGTGCCATTCAGTCCAGACCCTACACAGCCTGCCTTGTTTTTCTCATCCTTGACGTCTCTGGAGTACAGTCTCCCCAGTGTACTGTTTGCAATGGGGTCTCATCTAATCCGACTCTCTAGTATTTTGCCCTCTGCCCATCATTAGCCTATCTGAGCAGTAGGGCAGTGATACAGTACCACCGATTTCCATTTCTCTAGTGACCTACTAGGAGTAAGGGTTTGATCCTATGTCCTCAGGACATGACTGGTTAGCACACTGTCTAGTTCATACGTCCTGTGTGCTCCATTGTCAGTAGATCAGCCCCTGAAAGCTCTCGTGCAATGACTCCCAGTCTTTTCCTGTTGTGACCTCACTTCCACTTGCCTTGTGACCTCATTTCCAGCCTGTGATTACATTTCTATGGGACTTGTGCCCCCAACCCCTTATTTGGGAAATGCTACTCTCATGTGTGATTACACCACCTTGTATAATCAGACCTTTTGGCGCTTGTGATAGAGTAATTAGCACTGGCAAGCAGCAGGGCTCTTTAGTGCAGCCTCACACTGTTTGGTAGGCTGACTGTGTGGACACAGCCTCACTGAGGGTTATGCAGAGAGGCTTATGGGCTTGTCCCTAGCCTCATTCTCTGCCCCCTGCCAGGCCTATGCGGGCAACGGGAACCAAACCTAGATTCCTTGGGTCCTTGTCCTGTGCCTTGTGCAGGGGATCAGGCTTCAGCAAGGCCTCTCCTAATTTACCCAGGGTAAATGAGTTCTGAATCTAGCTGACAATCCCTTTAACAGAGCCTCCCTTACCTCTGCTGTGCATTAATAACTCTCCACCAGAGGTAACCAATGATGCTGGTTTTTCACACCCTCTTTTTTTGGAAGCTTGAATTTAATTTCCAACTGTAATTTCATCCTGGGGATTTCTGATTGCTCGCCCAGCCCTATCCATTGCCATTTGTATGCAAAGAGAGGATCTTAGTTTTCCACTTTCCCCACCCTTGTCTCTTGCCTGCACAGCTCTAGTCTCATTACTTGGAAAGGGTGAGGCTTGGAAAGGTTGACAGGAAGATACTGCTCCCTAGTACAGCTTGACTGGCTGCTAAGAAAGCTGGGAAGATTTGCAAGTGCACAGCAGCCAGGGCCCAAACAGACATGCATTGGTGATGGCGATAACAGTATAGATAACAGGTTGTTTAATACAATCATCATTCAGACTTTATCAGCCTGCACTTTCCCCTGAAGCAGTTCAGGGATCTGAGGTCCTTAAAGATGCAGGCACCTTGGAAATTCAAGGGCTGGCAGTAATGTCAGCCATGGAGGAAATGCTTGTAAAGAAGGGCAGGCTTTTGAGTGTGCAAAGCTTGTTAGGCGTTAGGGAGGCCGGGTGGTCTCAAGGTTGGGGGTCAGGACATGAGCTCTGTTCCAGGTTTTGTCCCTGCCATTCTGAAGCAAGTCCCTTCCCCTCCCTCTGCCTCAGTCTCCCCTGTCCTCCCAGCCGCCTTAGCTCTCTCGGGCAGGCTTGCTGGGACTGTGGGAATCCCCTTGTCCTGCCCTTTCCATCCATCCATCTGATATTTCCCAAGACACAGAGTCACTGCTTTCACACAGCGCGTAGTTCCCCAGACTTGCTTCTCTGCCTGCAAGAGGCGTTCCCACAACCCAGCACCAGGCCTGGCTCTGGCTTTCCAGAGGATTTTGACTGAAGGTTGCATCAATTCAACCGTCTCCATGGCCTGTTTTGATTTAAAAACTCTTGCCAGTGGGGCAGCCCCACCAGAAGCACGTGCCTTGTTTTCCTGAGAGGTCCACCCGATGCAGCACAGAGCACCAGAGCTAATGTGCTGTGCACACAATTGGTTTGATGTGCTGGAAAGGAGAAAAAGAAAAAGCCGTTGTTGGGTCTGATTGTTCAAAGAGATTTCCTGAAGGAAGATTCTGCGATGCTCAGACCGGCTCCCCACTGGCACCTCTTCTCTGCTAAAGCATCGTCGGGCCTGTAATCCCCTCCTTGCCTGGCGCCTTTTAATATATTTTTTTTCCCCCTCTCTGTGTATTTAAAAAAAACACACACAACAAAACATGAAAGAGACTGAGGGAGAACAGTCGCTGCTTTCCCCTCTTTGTAGGTTCAGAGCGGATCCTGCGTTTGGCTCCAAATGCGCGTGCCAGTGCCTGGGAGGGAACAGTTGGCGGCATTACAGGCCTTGGCACAGCTCCCCAGAGCGGCAGCCTGCCAGCAATTTCCAGCCCTTGTCCCCCTCCGCCCCTGCCCGGAGCTGTATGACTTCCCTATTGTCTGCGGCCCCGGTCACAAGTCTCACAGCCTTGATGATGCCGCCGAAGACCGTAGGAAGTCGGATTACCAAGACTTTTCCCCCCCCCCCCCCCCACTGGCCTCTTGGAGCAGAAATGGGGAAGGGCTGGGCTTGGGGTAGGGGTCTGGGAGTGGTTTGTTAATTGGGCTTGGAACTGGATTTTCACAGCTGCCTGCAGTGGAATTCAAAGAGACTTCGTTAAAGGAGGCGGCTGTCATGTAGCTCAGTGCAGTCGCGTCCTGGGAGTCCTCCTGGGGAGAAGTGATTTTTCTCACAGTGCTTGTGAATTGTGCTGGAAAATATGGTTTGATTAAATGCTGGGCTGTTCCCCTCTTTCCTTTTTTCCCCGTGGATTTGGCTCTGGTGCATAGTGCACTGACTGACAGCTGTGAAGAGAGGAGAGCTTGGGTTATTTGGAGGAGCAAGGCAGGCTTCCCCAGTCTCTCTCCACCTCGGCATCCTGGCCCGGAGCTGGAGGGCGGAACGGGGCGTTTAGTTTCTATGACCTGCTTACGGCTCAGCCTTTTTGTGTTGGAGCTAATTTGTGTTGATGGCTCTGATATGTCCTCCATAGGAGGTCTATATTGAGCAGATTCTTTTTGGTATTGGGTGGTGGAACCGGAGCGTGCTCCATCCACTCCATGCATTGACCTGGTATTGCAGTGCTTCCAGGACTGGCGCAAAAAAACAAAAAAAAAACAAAAAAAAAAAAGGCCATTGAGATGTGGACAACTGGGTGGGAGGAACTTGAGACCCAGCAAGCTCATTTCACATGCTACGAGCTGGATGTAGCTCCCTACCAGGCTGCGTTTGAAAACTGGGTGGTGGTTGAGTTCTGTTTTTCTGGAAGGAAAGGTGGAGCCTTGTTAGAAAGATGCTACTGGTTGATACTCTGATTCAGTGCAGTTTAAGAGGTGGTCTGTCTCTCCCACATTCAATTTGGAGTTCTTATAACATCTACCAGCAAAGTTTGCTGGGTGTGGATTGGCCCATACATATTGAAGACTGTCATATGAACTCCAGCCTATTGCATGTGTCTCTTTCCTTTGCCTTGACATAAGGATATATTTTTTTCCTCATTGGTTGACTGGAGTTTTACTCAAGATGCAGAAACCCAGATTTGAGGTCTGTGGGCTTATTTCCTGGGCTGTGGTGCTCATGTAGGAACCTGAATCCATTGTCAAACCCTCCATGACCAAATTGCAAAGCTAGTTCTTCCAACAAGAGCTTGAATTTTGCCAAAGGGTCTAATGATTTTGGTCACCTCAATTTTGCGGAATTTAGTATGAGACCCCTTAATGGAGCCTGGTTTTCAGACACTGCTGAGCACCCACATCCCGCTTGTCAGGTGTCTCAAGGTGGTGTCCCTAGAGCACTAGTGGCTTGAAAATATAGGCCAAAGATTTCATATTTCATAGATTTCTTAGGTATTAGGGGCTAGAAGGAACCTTGTGGGATCATCGGGTCCAGCCCCCTCGGCATAGGCAGGAAGTCAACTGGGGTCAAGTGACCCAAGCAAGAAAAATATCCACCTGTTTTTTTGAAGGAGCCCAGAGCAGGTGCTTGTACCACCTCTGGGGGGAGTTTTTTCCAGATCCTGGACACATGCACTGTAAAGAACTTTTTTCTTATGTCTAATCTAACTTGGCCCTCCTGGAGTTTATGGCCGTTAGACCTTGTTATCTCTTGGGGAGCTCTGGTGAACAGCTGTTCTCCCAGGTCCTGATGCACCCCTCTTATGCAACTGCAGGCTGCCACCAAGTCCCCACTGAGCCTTCTCTTTTCCAGACTGAAGACTCCCAAGTCCCTCAGCCTCTCCTCATGTGCCTTGCCCTCTAGGCCTTGGATCGTATGAGTGCCTCTCCTTCTGACTCTCAATCTTCTCCACATCCCTCCTGAAATAGGGGCCCAATACTAGATGCAGTACTCCAGCTGCGGTCTCACCTGGGCCGAGTAAACTAGGAGGATGAATTCCCTGGTTTTGCTTGTGAGGCATCGGTGGATGCACACTGGAGTTTGGTTAGCTTTGCCAGCCACAGCATCACGTTGGTGGCTCATATTCATCTTGTGGTCAATCAAGACCCCCAAGTCCCTTCTGGTCGTGGTGCTAGCGAACATAGCACTGCCAAACCTGTAAGTATTTTGGGGGTTCTTCCTACGAAGGTGCAGCACTTTACACTTCTCTTCATTGAAGGCCATCAGGTTTTGGTCAGCCCACCTTGAGAGTGTGTCCAGATGTGATGTGCCAGCCCAGGATAGGGCACCCTTATCAACTGTCTTTAGATGCCCGCAATATGAATGATAGCTGTGCTGGCCTTTTGGAGACAATTGATGCCCAGACTACTTGCATCCCAGTGCAAGGTTGCAGACAACTCCTTGGAGGGTCGAGGCCTGGCTGTGGTTTTCTTCCAGAGTCTTGTTAAAATTCTACCACAAAGCTGATGGGAAAGTCGTAATGAGTTCCCTGCTTCCACCTCATCTCTTTTGCTCTCTGGTTACTGCTAAATTGTGCACAGTTAGGGCTCAGGAACAGCTGTGCCACATACTGGCACCTCTCTGAGCCTCGTTAGGAAGGTTCTTGTTCTTTCTTCAGATTTTCAGCTGTAATTAAAATAAAAAAGGAGGTGTGGGGGAGAAGAAAGTGCTAGCTGCTAACAAGAAAGTCTCAGAAATGTGAATGGATGTAGCTGATATTTACTTAGGTTTGCAAAGAACCTGAAATGGAAGTTGGAGGGTGTGAATTGCCCTGGGCATCTTTGGGGAGGGACCATCTCAGGGTTGGTTCTGGTGTATGATGATACTAAGTTGAAAGTCAACTTCAGCTAGTTCCTTCTCATGTCAGAAAGGAGAGGGCGGGTTACAGATCTGCTTAATTGCCTGACAGCAATGTATCATTTGGGTGCCAGCACTGGGTGGCTTTCAGTAGGCATCACTAGCCAAGAAAGAGAGAAACGTGAGGACCCACCAGTGATGTTGAGCAGCCCTGCTGCAGGGGAGTCAGGCTCCAGGAGTGCCCAGAAGCTCATAGCCACATGATCGCAGTCTGGATGCTTGTGCAGCGGGCAGTGAGCAGCATCTCATTCTGACAGCACTCTGGATGAAGCTGATTTTGTAGGTGGTGCTTGGATGAGGACCATCCCCTTTTGCCCCTTATGTGACTCTTGCTTTCAGGATATGGTTTACACCAAGCAAGGTGGCTTACCAGGCGATACAAGGGAACCCACTGTTGGAAAGCTGGCAACTGAATGAAGAGGCTTTAAGAGATTAAGTGTGATATAGATTGATCTGACCTTAGTAATGAACTCTCCCTGCAGCCACAGGCAACGGTGACACGGTCTCCTCTCTTAGTCCTGTGCCAGTCACTCACTATAGGCACAGAATAGACTGAATGAAGCAGGGATATGGGGTCTTAAAGCTGGCAGGGACTGCAAGAGTCATCTAGTCCTAAACAGGGTATAGATGCAGGCTTCACGGTTCCTAAATCATCCCAGGCCGGTGCCTCTCCAGCTTGTCGTCTTCTTGGATGCCTCCAGTGAAGGAGATCCCACAACTTCCCCGGGTAGGTTGTTTTGCTGCCTGACTGCTTTTATAGGTAGGATGTTTCCCCTGAAGGCTGACCTGAATCTGCTTTGCTGTGGTGTAAGTTTGTTACCTTGTGTTCTGCTTTTTGTGGCAAGGAAGAACAATGTTTCTCCATCTTTACAGCAGCCTCTAAAGAAAGATGGGCTCTCTCCCCATTTGATGATGGCTTAAGAAGTGGAACAGATTGGGTCAAGGGTGAGGTTTAAGGCCCCGGTTCTACCATGGGAGCCATAGCTTGGAGCAGTTTGTCATATCTAAGTCTGATAGTGGATGGCTTCCTCTAAATTAAAATACAGACTAAACCACTTTGGAGAGCCCTGATGATCTGTGCACCTTGTTGAGTGCTGGTTTTAGGTTCAGTGAATGGCCTTGTTGCTGTGTTTTCTTCCATCTCTGATAGAAGATGGGCCTGGAATTTATTATCAAATCCATTCCCTGGGAGGATCAGCCATACCTAAACCTTTTCTGATCAATTTTTGTCAACCTGTTTGTAAAAACTTCCAACAGTGGAGATTCTGCCACTTCCCAGTGCTTAACTGTCCTTACAGCTAGCATGTTTTTCCTAATACATAGGTTAAAACTCTCGGGATGCAATTTAAACCTATTACTACTTGTCCTATCTACAGTGGACAACAAAAGCAATTTATAACCTTCCTCTTTGCAGTGGCGTGTTACATATTTGAAGGCTGTTATCGTCTTTGCTCAATCTTCTCTTCTTTAGGTTAAACAAACCCAACTCTTTCCACATTTCCTGGGGGGTCATGCTGTTTAGACCTCTGTTCATTTTTTTTGTTGCTGTCTTCTGGACTCTCCAGTTGGCCCATTCCTTTCTTGAAGCGGACAGCCCCAAATGAGACGAGCCAGCTGGGGCCTTTCCAGTGCTGGGTGGAGGAATTACTTCAGGAGTCTGCCATGCAATGGGTCTGTTTATATAGCCCAGAATAGAGTTTTGCCTTTTTCACAATAATACAACATTGTTGACTCATTTCAGTTCATGAATTCCTACAGCTCACAGATCCCCTTTCTGCAGAGAAGTAGATCTTGCCATCTTAATAAGTTCCCTGCATTCCTGAGGAAATCTGGAGCATCTGAGCTTTGGCATGTTTTTTACAAACAATCCTTTTGCTGTTTACTCCTTACTCGGGCACATGAGAGAGGCCTGTTCCCATTCAGGAAGTGTAAAACATTTTCTTTGGAGCAGGGTTGAGCTGACTCACTCTTTGGCTCTTCAGCTTTAGTCTGGGATGATGTTTTTTACAAGCCTCCGAGTTGTGGTGCAAACCATTTCCTGGTGAAGACTTGGAGAACTAATTCTGCAGCTCCAGCTCCTTATATTTTCCAAATGGGCAAAGGGATTTAGAGACGGGTCTTACTTAAAAACAAAGCTATGGTGTGCATCTAAGTCCCATTGCTGACTATTCTCAAAAGTTTCTTCGGGGGCTTGGTTCTGTGGCTGTTAAAGGGCAGCCTTTTGCAGAAAGGGTTTGGAAATGCTTTCTCCATTAAGGTTTTGAAAGTCTTATCTGTTATCTGTTTCTCCAGCACATGGACAGGATTTAAAGTGAAACGGCTGTGTTGATCAGTTGTTATATTGGCCATCTGGTAACTTCCTGATTGTCCCCACGTGGTGTGGTGTGGGGCGGTGCCCAGAATCTCAGAGAGGCTTTGGATCGTTCTCCTACAGGAATCCAGGCTTTAGTGCTGAAGGAGAATCTTCATGAGCTACACGTACTATAGGGACCATGACACGCAGTTTAAATTTCAGCTGAAAGAGGCTAGTGATGCATCACCACATTGTCCATCTCTTCTCAATATCTTATCTGAAACACAGCATATGCTATATTTTAAAATAACTTAAAAAAGATTTTTGTGAACAGTTTATATTGGTGGATATCAACCTTTTTAGACTTCTGGCACCCCTTGGAAAACGCTACCTCTTAGCTTTCACTCATTTTTGACTACTGAAAAATTGTAGAGCAATTCTTTTGTTGCAAAGAACTTAGAGCAAAAGAGGTCACAATGTGCTTGACGCTCTGGATTACAATTTGAAATCTCTGGGTTTATCCTGTGGATCATGTGTAGGACACACCTCCCAGTGCTAATATTGTGCAGCACCCCATGGTACCTTGGTTGAGAATCGCTGTTTTATACAAACAGCTGTCACCGGTTCATTGTCTGTGATGAATGGGAATGTTGTTTGGATTTCATGGAAGTTTATAATTGGACACAGTTATCCAAAATTATATCCACTGAAACATTCAGAGTAAAACAAACTCCCATTTAAAAAAGGGGGATTACAAGAAAGGTGATGGGTTATCTCAAAACTATAGATCGGTGTGTGCAGCACCTAGCATAGTGAGACCCAAGCCTTGTTTGGGGCTTTGAAGCACTACCTTCATGTTAAAATATCATCTTTCATTGTTTGTTTTACCTTGGTTCTTAATGTTATCGTTGATGTGTTTGAACTCTCTTGAAGGCGTTCAAAGTGGGTGCTTGAACCACCTCCAGCGGCAGTCTATTCCAAACCGTGGGGGCTCGGACAGTAAAGAAGTTCTTCCTTATGTCCAGACTGAAACGGTAATGGAGGAGTTCGTGACCGTTCGACCTTGTCATCCCTTGGGGCGCTCTGGTGAACAGACATTCCCATATAGGGACTGTCATTATAAGAACCCTGCTTTTTTTCAGACCTCCTGCTTTCCTGTGCGTTTATGTGGGAGTTGTTCCAGAGTCCTGTTTTCCAGCAGCAGGTGCTCTAGTCTGTGTTGCTTTGCTTGATCCCTAATAATTCTCCTTCAAGTGTTTCTACTTACAACACCCAGCTCTTACTGAGTACTGTCCATTGCAAGAGAGCTGGGTATCATCACCTGTCTTAGAGATGGGGACACTGAGACATTGGAAGGCAAAGGGACTTGCCCAAGAGTGCTCAGAACACCAGTGGCAGATCCAGGAGCAGACCTGAGGTCTCCTGAATCCCAGTGTTTCACGCCCTCCTTTTAAGTAGGTTGCTTATAATTAATAATAATAATAACATTTAAATTGAGTCACTTTTCCTTGTGGTCAAATTCAGATGGTCTGCAGGCTGCAGCTGAGCTTTAGCTATACCTTTGCTGGTAGCAGGGATGAGCCCTGGAGTGCTGTGCTGCTGGGCATGTGTTATCTTGCACACTGGAAGGGAAGCACAGACACTCCCTTCCAATGCAGTCCTTCACCTTTGTCAATGAGGATAATGTATAGGAGAGCTCCTCCAGGCTGGCTGGGGGTCAGGCACCTGCTGCCGAGCAGAGCTGTCCTTGAGAGGTCGGCCAGTGCCGTTCTCTTTTCTCATTAAAAAGGCAGCAGGACATATTACCTTGCAGAGGCTGGGCCAAGGCACAGCAGGTACTGGGTGGGGTACCTTGTCCCGCCTTTCCCCCTCTGCACCAGGAGAGCTCCCTCCCAACATGACCCTGAACCCTGCAACACCTCCCCACCCAGCTCCAGTTTTACCAGTGCTGCTGCATCCCTCCCGGGGGGGGGGGGGGGGGCCGGATGGAGCCTAGAGGAGTCCAGAGCAGTGGTGTGGCCCCTGCCTGTGCCTGCGTGTTATAGACATGCTCTTTTCATGGGGCTTGTTGGGGTTTTTGCCCTGAACCAGGAGCTAAAGAGAATTAAAAAATAAATAAATAAATTTTAAAAAATCCACAGGTGGTTAACCCTTTCAATGCTGTCTTGCTTTTTGTCCACACATGGACCAGAAAGGACCTTGAGTCAAGAGAAGACAAACCAAAAACCAGACAGAGGGGTGTGTGTGTGTGTGTGCATGTGCCTCTGCAGGTGTATTTTGGAAGTAAAATTTTCCAGCCTTATCCATTCTGGTACCTAGTATTTAACACAGTCGTCTTTGACAAGGATGTCAAGCCTTGGGCCATTATTGCTGTGCCATGCTACATCATTGCACTTGTGGCTGTCGTGGGAGTCAGCAGTGAGGAGGTTAACAGCTTTCTCGGGTGCCTGCAGCCTGGCCTCATGGGTTGGGGGCTTCTGTGTGACTGTCTAGTATCTGCCCTGATGAGCTGAGCCCGGAAACGAGGGCAGCCTACCAGCCAGCCCCCAGTCTGTAGTGTAGCTGTGATCACTCTGGAGCATGGCTCAGTTGCTGGTGAAAATTTCGATCCATTTCCCATCGTAGTCTTACAAGTTGCTAATTCATTGGATTTCTCCCTGGGGCTGGCTGTGTGTAACAGCCACCTCCCCATGCTTGTGTAGTCTTTTCCGCCTGTCTCTATTGATTGTTTTGGAGGATACATGCTCTTACTTGCTGGCTTCTTTGTGCCACAGACCCTTCTCCCCCTCCCTCCCTCCCCACCTTGCCCACCACTGCTGTGGAGTCTCACTGATGCTGGGCACTGGGACTTTACAAGCTGTTCAACAGCCTGGACTGACAACAGCAGGAGCGTGAACTGGAGGGGCAGGGGAAGCAGGCACCAGCTCATTAGGGCTGTGTAAAATTTAGACAGCTGTGGGTGTTTTGGCCTGTTTTGTTGCCTGAAACGCCAAATCTGAAACTAAATGGAAGGCTCTGAAACACTTCCAAAATGAAACAAAGCTATCTGAAAAGTTTTGGAAATGTTTTGGAGCTGGGCTTGCAGGGAAACAGAAACTAAGGAGAGGGAAGAGGGTTGGAAGGACTGTTCTAATATTAACACCTGTAGCTGGCCTGTGTCCGTGATCTGTCCCTGAGGTCCCTTCCAATCCCAGTGCACTGGGGAAGGGATGGCAGCCTGCTGTCATTCCGCACGTGGATCCAGGGACCCACGCCCCCCTGGGAGGAGTCTGGGGCAGCCGGATCTGTTCACAGGATGACAGCAGGTTGATGCTACCAGCTGGGGCCCGCACCTGAGTTTGCTCAGTGCAGCCTGTGCTGAGCACAGCCAGGGGAGCTGCAGGAGAAGCCGCCATGACTGCCCTGCCCAGCTTCATCCCCCACCCAGCCCGGCCTCCTGGCACTTAAAGAAAGAAAGAAAGAAAGAAAAAAAGGGCGGGGGGGAAGTCCTGCACTCACTGGCAGACTCACGTGCAGTGCCCCCCCCGCCTGGCACCTACATGGAAGCTGTTGCATCACATGGATGCAGTGCAGCTTGGCATGGTGTCATGCTGTCTGGGAGCTGGGGAGGCTCCACCTGTCACCTGGAGCCTGGCAGTGCTCAGCCCCAGTGGCCCCAGCTCCCAGACAGCGCATGGCGCCCTGCCGAGCTGCACTGCACCCGTGCTGTGGGGCAGCTACTGCACAGGTGCTAGGTGGGGGGGGCAATTTCCATTGCCCTATGCTGCACAGCAGGACTCTCCCATGAGCCCTCAGAGGCCCTGTTCACTGCTGCCAGAGCTGGTGAGTGCAGGGCTTTTTTTTTTTTTAAAGTGTAGAACAGGAGTTGTGAGCTTTGATCAGCTCCAGTCATCAGCCTCCAACCCAGGACCTTTCACTTAGCTCCTGAGTTCACTGCAGTAGAGACGCCCTTCCTGTCTTGCTGCAGTAATTAATTTATCAGGTATATTGTACAGAGCACCTTCAGTGAATTCACTGTACATTACAGTTGGAAACCTCAAGGTCAGACACTCCCAAGAATCAGTGGTAGGTTTTCTCTGAGCCCTGTAGCATCATTTTGGAACTGATTTTAGGTGTTGCTTCTCTTAATGCCACATCCAGTGAATCTCAAAGACACTTGTCAGTCAGTGTGCTCATCAAAGAGAAGTCCTATAAGCAGGTTGATTTGCCAGAGCCTACACCTTGTCTTCCCCAATTGCGGTCCATGGCAAAGAACTGGAAAAGGGAAAAATGGTGATTTACCAACACTTCCACCACTCAAAGCACTGAATTCAGACTCCCTGCACTTTCATGGATTCCTTTATCATTTTTATTGTCATTAAGATGGCAGAAATTTTGGATCAGACCCAAGGCCCAGCCAGTCCTGTCTGGTCTGTCTCCAACCTTGTCAGTATTAGCGCTGCCAGACTTGAAAAAATATCTTGTTTTAAGGTAAATTCAGCTCTTGTACAGTGAATGCTAAATAATTGTGAAAGCAGCTAAAATGTTCAATAACTCGGGAAGGGCTGGAGTGCTCACATTTGAAAGAAAAGTTTCATACTTGATCAATTTTCCCGAACCAGATGACGTTAAAAAGTCTGCGTGACATCCCTTGCTCACGGTCTCACTTTGGGACGTGTCAGACCCACTGCTAAAGGCAAATGTCGCGGCAGAGGACGTTGACTCGGAAGTTGAATTTAGCTGGAAGTTTCATGTGCTGGGAGGCAAGGAGAAGGGAAGTGATCCACATATTTGCTGTTTATGGCAATAGGATCATATATGAAAGACAAAAGTGCTTGCACGCTCTTCCATGCTGCAGTGCATGATCCTTTTAGGTAAATAGTTCTTTGGAGGTTCCAGTGTTGCATTTCCATTTTTCATATCCGGCAATACTGGTTGGGACGTGCTGCTTGCAAAAGAGGAACAAGAAACCTTCCCTCAAGCAGTGGTGAGAGAAACTCCTGTAGGAGAGGTTTCTCCAACTCCTATTAGAGGTCAGCTCCTGCCGTCAAGCAGGAGGGTTTCGTTCCCTTCCAGAGGTCTTGGTTATTTGTGTTGCATTTACGGTTACAGCCCTGTAGATTCTCATTCTGCCTATAAACCTCCAATAAAAGGAAGTTAGTTGTGTTGTTTAATGCCTGACTGGAAAGTGTGTGGAGATTCTGGTGGTGAATAGGCCTTTGGGAGGCCATGTAGGCAGGAGTGTGTGACTGTTGCAAATGACTGCTCAACTGCTGAGCCCTGACAAAAATGATAGCATGTTTCTGAAGTGCACGACACGGTGCTTTGTCTGAAGAGCTGTACGTGCGGGGATTATGGCTCTGCAAACGGAGGTCCAGACACCGAGCGCTTGGATTGAAGCATCTGCCGGCAAAGAAATCCATGCCCCACACACTACAGAAAAGTGAGCCCCATAATACCGGGGGGGTGAGAGGGGCTTTGGATCCTGGGTTATGAATGTTGTGGTTGGATGGGATCTAGGCTCTGTGATGGGGTATATAAGCCCCCAATAGCAGCAGCCTGGAAAGAGTTCATTGCATTCCCCAGCTGTGACCCAGGTGCTAAAAAAGACTATAGCCCCTGCAGAAGGGAGCCGGCGGGTGGAGAGGCTGGAGGGTGCTTTGGAGAGGTTTCGGAGCAGCAGGCTGAGGAGCTGTGAAGAAGTACTGTGGGAGACACCACCAGGCTGGGAAGGCAGGAAAGAGCTCAGGATGAGGGACAGGAAGGAACCGTTCTCAGCTGTGTAACGTGAGGTTCCTGGGTTGGAGAAGGGGGACCCGGGTTTTCCTCCTCTACCTTGTCTGTGGGAGGGGGTGATGGCTCTGGAAGTAAAGGGGCAAAGAGCAGTAAGCCCTAGACTGGGGAGAAGCCCAAGACCATGCATGTTGCTCTCTGGGATCTGGGGCGTCAGTTCGGGTCCTCTCTTACTCCTTGGGAAGGGGGAACACCTAATCTCATTGACTGAGCCCGTAGACGGGCCCCATTTTATCCTGTGTGCTGGAAACCATTGAAAAGAATTTAGCTGTTCAAGTGGGGACAGAGACAGTCACGGGACTTTGACAGCTAGCTGCACCCCAGGAGTAATGCACGGAGGTACCGAATGGCTCAAGTGAACAGCCTGTGGGCTGGAAATGTATTTGACAAAACTGCTCGTCTAGCCCCTCTGAGTAATGAATCTGTTAACAGCCCTCGGGATTGATTCATGAACCAAAAGAAGGCAGAACGGGCTATGGATAATATCCAAAACAAATAGTTTGATCACTTCTTCCTGAAAACCGTTGCAAGCTGCTGCCTGCCACAGCAAGGCAGTTGTTCCCGAACGAAAAGCTGTGCCGTGGTACAAACACAAGGATAGTGGCAGGCACTGGGCCTTGCATCTTGTTTGTGTTGCAGCTGCACAAATTGATCCTCACTGAGATCAGGGCCCTATTGTACTAGGTTTTGTACAGGCATAAAGGAAGTGACAGCCGTTACCCCAGTTTAAGTAGACCAGACGCAAGGAGGGAGGGAAGGAAGGAAAGCAGCTTGCCCAATATAGCTTATCAAATCAATTGCAGAGGCAGACGCTGATGAAGGCCCCTGGTCTCGCCGTGCTATGCTTTGCCTACTGGCCCGGGCTGCTACTTAGCAAGTGGCTGCTTTGTAATCTCTTTCCTATTCAAGCAACAAAACAAAAATCCTTAGATCTTACTAAACTACAGTGGCTCTAAGTTGTCACCGCAGCTCGAGTCTCACGTGGATCCAAATGCCTATTAAACAACTAGATCTAATTAAAGGACCAAGAACTCACAGACAAGCATTTTGGCCAGGTGCCTTGTACAGTAGCCCATGTTTTCTGAGATCGGGAACTTGGGAGGGTTCCTGAAGCCCTGGCTGACTAGCGAAAGTGTGTTTTGTCCATAAAGCTGATTTCCTGACCCCTTGATTCGGATTCATAGAGGAGCGCTTTTAATATGCAACTGAGACGTTCATGGGAATGGCCTTTTCCTTTTCCCCAGGTTGTAGGACAACACTGCTCCCTGGAAGAGATGTTTCAGGAGGGTGAAATGTGGGGTGGGAGACCAAGGTCTGATCCATACAGCAGCAGGCATCACACCTGTCTTTCAGACTGGACATTCAGCTGCTGCAGTATAGACGGTAGCAACGTTGCTAAGGCCCTGGCAGATGCGATGCTGAGACGTGAGCCATCATCCAGTAGGATTAAACCAGATTCTTAGGTGAAGCCAGTGTTCAAACCAGACTCATTCTTACTCTGTTCTTTTCTGGCCTGCTTCCTGCTGAGTCTCTCTCTGATGATGAAGAGAGGGTTGCCACACTTACATAAGGGCTAGAAAGCCAGTGATAGATAGAGTGGCCAATGTCAGTAAGATCTTGGGTACCCAAAGGAAGGCCAGGAGGACGTTCATGGAGGATGTGGTCAGCTGTCTGAGCTTGAGCACCCCAAGAGTGCATGTTTGCCTTAAAATGCCCAGTGCCCATTTTGCATCTCTCTCTCTCTAATGCTGTGGTTCCCTAACCAAGGTGTCAGGACACCTGCAAGATCCTTGAAGGGTGCCAGGAAATAAGCAGATAAACTCAGGCTTGGGCTTATCCCTGCCTGGTTGCTCCCCCCATCCTGTCTGGCTGGCCCCTCTGTAAGGAGGTAAGCACAGTAATAAAGAAATTAGTTTATTAAATAGGGTGCTGCCTCATTCACAAAAGTTCTGGTGGGGGGCATCAAGTCTAATGGGGGTACCTTGAGTCTAAAAGGCTATCATCACTGCTCCAATGGCTTCAGAAACATTTGCTTCTCTCTTGCTCTGGTTCAGAAGTTTTGGAGAGGATGGATGCCATCCCTAGAGACCAGTCTCTCAAGGATACTGCCCTTGGCAGCTGGCATGGCAGCAGCTTTGGGGGCTGCCAGGATTGGGGTTGTTCTTGGGAACATGCCTGTCATTTCAGCTGGGGACTGGAGTTATTTTAAGTAACTCTGAGTTGTTAAACACTCGTGCAGCGTGGTGCTTCATTAATTGCCTTGTTAGAGGGAGATAACTCTAGCGACAGCTACAGCATTACATAGCACCTGTACTCTGCCTGCAGGCAGATGCCTGATTTACCTCTGTAACAGGATCGAGAGCATGTGACAATTAATTAACCTTTCGCAGATTAAAAATTGTACATGCTTTGCTTGGAGGGTGACTGGGTGCCCCTTG
Organism: Crocodylus siamensis; assembly: GCF_052110815.1. Lineage (NCBI taxonomy): Eukaryota > Metazoa > Chordata > Crocodylia > Crocodylidae > Crocodylus > Crocodylus siamensis. Next base: position 10,890,704 of record NC_143401.1, read on the forward strand.
GGAAGGAAGTACAGCAGCACTCTGCAGCGCATGCCTTGGCCTGTCTCTAGGCACGTGTTGTCTTATGTCTTAGACTTAACCTGCCAGCTTTTTGGGTCAGGGACCATATTTATTTTGCATTTGTACAGCCCCTAACACAGTGGAGTCCTAGTCTGCGATTGGCACTCTAATATGCCTTGAAGTAGCATCTCAGTACCAATACATCCGAGAGTAAAGTGTTTGGCTCTCACCATGAAAAATTCTCATTCCCTCAAGCTTTTAAGATGAAGTCAAAGTTGAGAGAACAGATCAGTAACTCAAGAGTAAAGGACACGGCAAGAGTGTTGTTATGATCCCCAAACCAGACATTATAAACCCAGGACATTCAGAGTTACAATTACCCATAGAGGAAAACATGTTAGGTTAAAAAAAACACAGGGTTCAGGCAACCAATCTACTGCAATTCTGCCCCGCAGTGAGCTCACATAATAATTATACTGTTATGCTTAAGACTTGTTAGTGTTTGAGGCCCCACGTTAGATTAAAGCAATCCTGTGCTTTGTGGCGTGGCTCCAAGATTAGGGCCACACTCTGCTCAGTGACAGTCTGGAGTCAGAAAAAGCCCTTGTCCCGGGTGTCCAAGTAGGACTTGCTGGGACTAGAGCTGGTCTGAGGACTTGGCCCAGGGCTTGTGACTGCAGAGAATTGCGGTATTAGCTGCATGGTTGGTTGTGCTCTAAACGGCTGTGAAGTGGCTGGTATTTCTCCCTTGGAGCCATCCAGAACAAATGCTGCTTTGATTTGATCCAAACCCGAGCCTGAATGTTTTACTCCTGCTCTCCCAGCAAGTAGCAAACGCAGTCTCGGCTCCTGCTGACAGATCCTGCCCACTAGCTAACTGTTCCCTAAATTGCTAATAATCATTATAGCCTTAGCTTCCCCTTAGCAGCCTTAGAGTAGCACCATGAAGACTTAGTGCTGGCGTGGAAGGCTCTCTTGTGGAAGCTGCTGTCGATGGGTGCGTGCAAGGGCGGGTTCAGCCTTGTTGTGCGTGCTGTTGGTGGTCAGCCCAGGAGGTGTCACAGCGCGTGTAATGCAGAGTTTGGTTACTTCAAAGCTTCAGATGAACACACTTGGCATTCATTGATTCATAGATTGTAAGGCTGGAAGGGACCTTGGAAGATCACTGGGTCCAGCCCCCTGCACCAAGTAGGAGACACAGCTGGGGGCAGGGAGATACTGAAAGGCCTTCTCCATGGTTGGCCTCCATGTGCCCTTCATCACTATAGCATCTGAGTGCATTGAGTGCTGTTATGCACCTTGTATAGATGGGAACAGAGGAGAGAGAGGGAGGCGGGGAGAGACTGAGTGACTTGCCCAGGGTTACACAGCCAGGCCTCCCAAATCCTAGGTTGGCACTTTACCTGCACTTCTCCCCAAAGTGTAGGAGACCTCTGCCGCCTCCTTCTTCGCAGTTCCCTTCCCTTCTCAGTAATAAGCCCCCATCTCTCGGGGCCCTTGGGATCATTCAGTTCAGGGGTGCAGCCATCGCACTTGCAGAACCGGTGCTGTCTGTATGGCTCCCCTGGGCTAGAGGTTTCATTACAGCACCTCATATTGCTCACTTGACTCTGGGGTTTATTCCAGACCAGGTCCACTGCTGGCATAAATCAGTGCAGATGCATTGACTTCAGAGGAGCCACGCTGGTGTATTTCAGCTCAGGATCTTGCCCACGTTGCTCATCTCACCAAAAGCTTCCTGCCTGGTCTGGTGTTTCACATCTCATGAATTCATGCTCTTGCTGTGGTGGGAGGTGATGAGTTCATCTGACTTTGACAGTTTTTTGGGACAGGGTTACAGTAGGAACCCACCATGAACAAGAACCAGATTAGTCCTAGATCACAAAGAGGAAATCTTTCCTGTGTGGGAGAGGGGACTTTCTTGGGGAACTCGTCCCAGGCTGGAGCAAACTCCCTCATGCGGTAAGAACTGTCATGCTCTTTGCTTGACTTGCATAACCTGCGAGAAAATCTTTGCTAACATAAATGCAGAGCTCTGCCTGCACAGAATGCATTTCACTTAGAAAATATAAAATCGTACATGTCCACCCCCCTTCCAGCCCCTGGGGAGAGTGTGAGAGAAGAAGCAGTGACCACATGTGACAAATGCCACACGTGTCCCCCTTTAATGAATGAGCGGTTGCTGCTGGATTCCCAGGGGTGAGGGTGGGGTAAGAACCTGAACAGCCACCTCCAGTGGGGTTAGGGACTCTCTTCTGTCTCTCTCTGCCCCAGCCCACCCCTGGCCAAGGCAGGACTGCTCCCTACAGTCTCTCTCCTAGAAGCCTCTCTATGACCATAGTCAGATATTTATTTCACAAAGCCTCTGCAGGCGTGTTTCCTGCATGTAACCTTCTTGCCCTATCTTGGATGTCATTTCTCTGAGTTCCTTTCCAGCAATTTTATTTTAGTTTTTATCTTTCTGTCTGGCTTTCAGGGGAAGAAGGGCCTTCACTTATTAATGAGACCCCGGCAGATGGGGCGGGTAGAGTGATTGGAAGCTGTCCCCTGGCTGTGGTTCAGATGGAGGAGCAGGCTGGAGTTAGCTCTCGCAGCTAGCTTTGCCTAGGCCAAATGGAGCTGATCTCATTAGTGCAAAAATAATTTTGCCAGGCGGGAAAAAAAAATGTAGATTTTCTCTCTCTCGCTCTCTCTCTCGCTCTTGCTGGCTTTCACATGCGCACTCTCGTGTGTACGTGTATACACACACACACACACACACACACACACACACACACTCTCTCACTCTCTCTCTCTCTCTCTCTTTTCAGTCAGTGGAACAGAGTCAGGTTTGATTCTTAGAGCTCAAATTGTCCTTTTCCTCAGCTTTTGGGCCCAAGGGCAATTTAATAAAAGGGGAAACCTGAGTCTTTAAGAGCTCTGACAAAAGGCATTGTGTGTGTGTGTGTGTGGGAGGCGGGGAGTGGGCACTGCTTGCTAAGAGGCAGTATGGCCCAGTGGTTAAGTAGGAGAGCCTGCCTTAAAAGTCTCTTTTCTGCTTACTAGATCCATTATTGCCCCCTGTGCCTTGGTTTCCCCATCCCCCTAAATATGGGGATAAATTAAGCTTTTCTTTGGGTTGGTGGAAGGGAGTGAGCCATGGGTGGGTTACATGTCAGTAGGCCAGATTATCAGCTGGTGTAAAGTGATGAAACTGTGTTGGATTCATGGAGTTGCATTGATTTCAAGGAGTTACACTGAGGCAGGGGGCTGGACTTAATGATCTTCTGAGGTCTCTTCCAACCCTTATGTCTTTGATATCTATGAAATCCATGATTTACACCAGCTGAGGAACTGGCTTTTTGTGTTTAGGAATTCATAATGTCTTTTAGTGGCTGCTCAGAGTAGGGACAAGGCACCTGCCGCTGCCTGTCGGGGAGATCCACTGCTGTGCGGCTCAACCACTCTGAGGTTCGGGATGTTTTGAGGACTAGTAGGGGGCAAGCTCTAGGTCTTGCTCCTGTGCATGTATGTGTGTTAGAGAGTGAGTAAGATGGTTTTACTGAAGAATTTGTGCCAAGGGGGGCTCATTCCAGAGCCAAGGGGGTACAGTTTCTAAGGGTAGCTGTGTCCCTGACAATTTTCTTTGGCAAATGTAGCCCCCCACCACTCCACCCTCCTGTCCCTGCCTTGCCCTCCCTTCCCTTGCCCTGTTCCCTAAGCCCGTCCCATGCTATGTTGGTTGGTGGGCAAAGTTTTATTCACAAGCCTCCAAGCAGCTGCTGAAATCACAGAGGAAAATGGCTCCATGTTATTCTAACTAAATCCAGAACAAGCATCCTTGTCACAGATATATGGCACCTCCTGGCTTACGCACTGAACTGCTGCAGGGACAGAGCCCTGGTCTTTCTGGCCCCGAAACTCAGGTCCTTGCCATCTGAGCTGCAAGACAATCTTCATGAGCTGCTAGGAATATAGGGCCTATAACACACTCTTGGGGAGATCTGAATTCCTCCAAACGAGAGCACTGCCCCACATGTGCACTTGCCATTTCATTACTCTGTAGCCCAGCAAGACTTCTAAGAAGAGAGTAATGTGGATTCATTTAAATTAAACAGTGGTAAAAGCTATTAATAATTAAAGGGCTACTGTCAAGAAAACAATGGCAGATTTAAATAAATGGCTTGCCATGGTTACTTACAGCATCTGGCATTATTAAAATGAAAGGAGTATTAACAGTCTCATTTTCTTCATTGTGCTGTGTCCCTAGCTCTTGCTGTGTGCAAGGGGAGCAGAGCAGGTCTGGGACTCCAAAGGCCCTGGTTGCTGGAACGCTAACGGTAGACTCAGTCCTAGCCACGTCACCATACCATGCTCCAGGGGCTTCTGCATGACCCTGTCCCTATGTGGTATGTAGGGGGGAAGCGTGCTGCCAGGACTCCTGGACTCTCCACTGTGCATGTGTGTGTGTTCAGGGGTATAACACAAAAGGCTGAAAATCAGAATTCCTTAGTTCTGCTTCTAACTTGGGGAGTTGAATGTAGGGAATAGATGAGAAGGACCGGGTGTCAGGACCCCTGGTTTCTTTGCTGCTGACCCCATCCCAGGTGGCGGGTAGGAAGGGTACACAGCGTGACTAGTCTGTCAAGTTCTGGAAGACTTGGGGAAGGAAGGTGTGCTGAGTGTGATTAGGGAGCTGGGTAGGCTTCCTGCCCAGGAGTTGCGATGTGGTGTTCGTTAAGCTAACTGTCTATGAACATGCTCCCTGCATAACTGCCTGCTGAGCACAGTTTTAAAATCAGCGGCAACTGTGTGCTAAATGATACGAGGCAATGGAAATAGAAATTAAATGGTTCAAGTCCAGACGGGGATAGCGGTACTGATGCAGCCACAGCAGTGAGCATTAAAGGAAAACAGCTAGCAAGTCTCTGGTGAGATGTAAGCAATTACCACAGCCTGGTTTATAGAGATCCTGGAGAAAGTGCTAAGCCTGGGCTGCCAGGAGAGGAGGAGGGAGGATGCTAAGGGGCCTGCAGATGGCTCAAGGGTCCTCCCAGCTTCTTCATCTTTGGGGCTTTGGGATCTGGTGGTTAGCTCTGTCTCTAAATTGCTGCAGGGCCTGAGTGCCAGTGCAGGGTTTCCCAGATAGAGCCACTCACGTGGCAGTACATGCATGTGCATCCACATGTGGGTAGTGAGGTTGTCCCGAGAGGAGCAGTGCAAGCTCTGGAAAGAGCACAGGTGAGCCCCCTTTGCAGTGCAGGACTCGCGTGTAGATGAATCACATGACCCAACCCCCTTGTCGCAGTCTTCTGTATTCTAGGAGAGCTGGAGCCAGGACACTAGTTTTCCCCCAGCTGTTGCTATGTAGCTGTCCAAAGTTGGGGCCTGTTTCAGTGAATGAGCCTATTCCCTTACCTCTGCCCAGGGCCTGTTCCATGCTTCTCGGGTGCAGAACCTCCCTTTTCCCCTCCTTATAGTCATTTTGAGCCCTTGCCCATCCTCAGACCCTCCTGCAAACATCAGTGTGAACCACCCCAAAAGATCTTGTCCTTTCCTAGCTGTCCAGCCCTCCCAGAGGGCCTGTTTCCCTGTCTGGCTGCCTTGTTCTCCTGTAACTCTTTTACCTGTCCTAGCGTCCTCTCCTGGCCAGAGCACAGGACTCTCCAGCAATCGCCTTGACTTTTTCTTGCTGCATATCCTCCCCTCAACTCTTGTAGGGTATGTTCTGGGGTAGGATCCAAAAGCTTTGGGTGTCGAAACACTACCTGCAGGCCCAGTCCTAGCCGTGTCGCTGTACCACACTCGAGGGGTTGTGTCTGACCCTGCACCCATGTGGTATATAGGGGGGAAGCATGCTGCGAGGACTCCTGGGTTCTACACTTGGGGTGTGCGTGCATGCTTGTGTGTGTGCATGCTTGTGTGTGTGCATCTCAATAACAATCCATGTGATCTGGGTTGCCGTGATAGGCTCTGGTACTCTGATTATGATGGCAGTGACCCCACGTAACCCTGCCCTGCTTGTTCCATTTCTGCCAGTGGGCCCCTTCTGATCTCCTTTAATCTCGTGACAGTCCAGCCAGGGAGTGATGAGATAGTGGGGCAGGAGCTGGGAGCAGGACCTGCTGCCTCTGCCTCCTGCCTGTCCTGTCCCTTGGTCCTCCAGCATGGAGGGTTGCTCCCTGCTCCCCATCCCCTCCCTCTGCTGCTGCAAGGGAACGGGTCCCCTGAGGCCCTTGCCAGCCTTGGGGAAGCCGTATGTCACCAGCCAGAGTCAGCACAAGGAGAGAGAGAAGTTAGAGCCACCTGTTTCCCCAGCGCTGCTCCCCTGTCATGCATCTCCCCTGCTATTCCAGTCCTGTGCATCCCTTGCCCATCTCTGCCGCTGCCTCTCATTGAGGGTGTGGCCCAATGTGACGTGCAGGCCTGTAGGGTGAAAAACTTGTGCCTATGCATCCATAACATGCCACCTGCTTCCATGCACCTGCATGGTCCCTGCAGCCACAGCCGCAGCTGCAGCCTCAGGCTGTTATTTCAACCTTGTGACCAGAGGGTACCAGAGAAATTACTTGGGGCGTAGCCAATGTTTCTCAGGATCCCTTGGGGTGTTGTAATGGAATCAGTGCCACTGGGAGGGGCTTTGTGAGTCCGTACTATTAGAGTGAGGTGGGTACAAGTTTGGACTTGCAGGCCTCCTCTAACCACTTGACTACACTGCCCTTAGGGGGCTGTCAAGATCAGGTACAGTCCCATAACCTTTTGGTATACGCTCCTGCCCCAGGCCAAGGATTCTGGCTCTGGATACCCAGGAGATCTCATTCCCTTCAGATCAAAGCCACTCTGATATTGCTGTAGTGGCTGTGAAAGTCCCACAGGACCTGGCAGATAACTTGGTCTGGGTTGTGCTCAGGGGTGGGGGGAGGAATCCAGCAATGAAAGGGTGGATGGAGAAGCAGGGAATGAAAACAATCCTGCAAAAAATAGGGTGAAAAGAAGATGGAGAGGGGTGTGAGAGGTCCAAGGAGAAAATCAGTGCAGCAGCCAACAGCATACGGGACCCCAGCTTGTGGCAGGCTGGATCATGGGGACTCTTCTGTTCCTAACAGCCAGTGCAGCCTGCCCGTCAGCTGGGAACCTGGGCTGTGAAATGGGCTGTCCTTTCCAGGGAAAGGCATAGGCTCAATCCTCAGCAGGAGAGCTCTGGGAAGGCTGTTTTCATCCTCTGACTTTAGATCACAGGTTCTCAGGCTTTCCCAATGCTCCCACCTCTTTATTCATGAGGTGTTCCCGACCCCCTGTCTCCTGATCGTACCCCTTCAGCTTAGACCCTATGGCAGAGAGAGGGTCCCAGGTTTGATGCAGCTTGGTGCATCCCCTTCCCAAGAGGGAGGCCCTTCAGTGCTTCAGGCCTTGTGTCCCCAGCCCTGTAAGGATGGGGAAGGTTTCATGGAAGTGGCTTGTTGATGGGCCTGAGCCATCACGATGGTGAGTGTGAGGTCTTGCACAGCTGTGTGGCTCATGCAACTCCAGGGGCCTGACACTGAGGAAGCCGACTGCTGTGCGAAGGGGGCTATCTGTGAAAGCACTGGTCAGGACCACAGGCGCAGTCGCTGTGCCCACTGCCCCTCTGCATGTCCTGCTCTTGCTCAGCAGCCCCCCTGCTTGTCCAAAAGAGACTGCCTGCCATGCCAAGCTGCGAGCTGGGCAGCCTGAGCAAGGACCTCTTGGTAGCAGGTGCAGTCTGATGACACTGGCTGTTGGGGTGGCCCCTCAGGTAAATCCGAGGGGCCCCTGGCCCGCTTTAGCTCTGTGCAGTCACCTACAGGTGGGGATTTTCCAGGGCTAGGGTTGCAGGGTTCCTGTTCTCTTTGGCCATTCATGAAGCCCTGGACTGCTGCTGGTAGTTTGGGGAGCCGAGATGGGGAAACTGAGACAAGGTGGCTTAAACATCTTGTCCCAGGCTGCAGGGAGATCAGTGTCAAAGATGGCTTTTCAGCTTCTTCAGAGGCTCCCGTTGTCTCCTTTCAGGAGGATCTGCTGTGAAGATCTCTCTGCCATCCTCCCCAGCCATGGCCACAGCCTGCAGAGGAGTCAGCACGGTGCTGGGGGAGCTGTGGCATGGAGAGGCCGGGGTTTTTCCTCCCTATTCCCTGTCTGTATGATGCGCGTCTCTGCGTGGCAGAGCAGCACCCCCAGACGCTGGCAGGGCCTGGCCCCTCCTGCAGCCTTCCTTCTTTGTGCCGCCAGTATCCGAGGTGCCGGCAGCTACCAGGCGTGTTCTTTAATCCTCTTCTCGACATGAGAGGCTAAGTCCCTTCCATCGGCAGTAATCTCTCCTTGCAGGCTGAGCGGCTGTCGGGTGACATTGTGGCTGAGAAGGGGGACAAGGAACCAACTTAACAGGTTCTCTGCCCCAGCTAATAACTCGGCAGAACATCAGTCACTGTCTGAGCAGCTTTCCCAGGCAAACTGGCTGCTTGTTAACCCTGGGAGATGACAGAGAGCTCGATAATGATGATTTGCCAGGAGGAGCCCATTTAGCTGAAGGAAGCACATCAATCACATGGGAGGGAGAGGGTTGCAAAAATAGCACTTACCTGCGCTGCCTGCTGGCTCATCCATCAGCCCTCACCTTATCTTTTCCCAGGTGGAGCAAGTGCACTTGATGCTGGCCCCAATTCACCATAGCGGCGTACCTGGTGGTGCCAGGTGGACCCTTCTAGTCCTGGTGCAAGTGGCTTCACGAGGGGTGTGGTGGGGGTGAATTGGTCCCTGTATCAGCCTGGTGTCCTCCCTGGACGTGAAGCCATAGGGGCTAGCAGTTGCTATTGCCTCACCACACTGTTGGTTGAAAAACAAACTGTATTTTCTGTGTGTATTTATGTTCAGGGCGCTCATGTGGCAGCTGACCCCCTTCTTTTGGCTGGCAGAGTGAGCAACACTTTTCTAATTGAAAGAAGGTCTCTGCTGCCAGTTAGCAGCCAGCAGAGGTACATGTCAAGATGTCCGTGCCTTCTGCCAGTTGCCGCGGGCCCCTGAGCAGCCGGGGCCTTTTCAGGGTGCCCTCCACCTTGTTGGCATGGCTGCTGCAGCGGAGCCACTGGGGACCGTGTGGCTGTGAGTGCACTCCAGCAGCTTCCTGGCGGTGGCCGATGGCTGCCGGCTGCTGAAGTTGTGGCCGTGCAGGCAGCCAAGTGTAGGTGAGGTCCGGAGTTAGACCTGGGTTTTCTTCCCTTCGTTGGTTTGCAGTGAGGAAGTGTTACTCATCTCCTTTGGGAAGGGCTTTGAAGGCAAAAAATGAAAAACTCTATTTGAGTTAACTGCTGTTACCGACAGGGAAACTGGTCACTTCCTGCTTTCTCACCCCTGCAGTCAACATCCTTTTTTCGTCTACAGCAGGCTGTCTAAGGGGCTTGCCCTCTAGAGGTTTTGAGACCTCAGGGGTTCAAGCAGCTGGCTATCACCAACTGGTCTGTTATCTGGTGTTTTCATACTCTGCCCCAAAGCGTTCAGTCTAAGGGAGACATGTCAAGTAAAGACTATGCCGTCGAGAGCTGTTCATGCCTAGGAAGGGGCAGCTAACAAGAGAAGAGAGTAAGGAAAGGAGGAGTCCTGGGAGGAGTGACTCTGGAGGAGACTTGGAAATTGGAAGGCTGCCACAGATGTAAAAGGAAGCATGATAGGGGAGATGGAGAGATTATCTCTAGACTCTGGCTAGAGCTGGGCAAAAATTTGTGGAGGAAGAATTTCTTAGCTGAAAAATACAGTTTTGAGTGAAACAAAGCTATTTGAGAGTTCAGACCGAATTTGGAGAACAGTCCAGCTGAAAAAAGAAGTCAGAAGTTTTGGGGGTATTTTGTGGAAAAGTTGACACATTTCCTTTCAAAACAAAGCAGTTCAGCTTTTCTTTTCAGTGGGTGCTTTTGTTTTGAAATTTGCTGAAACTCAGTTTTAAAAATGGTATTAGAAAAAGGGTTGAAAATCTAAAAATGAAATGAAATGTTTCAGGTTGAACAAAATGTTTTGCTTTACCCGAAAAGGGATTTTTCTTCCCTTTGTTCTCAGTTCAGCCAGGAAATAGGAAAACGAGGTCTCTATACAGCTCTGACTTGCCATCTTGAAGGCAGTGGTCTAGGCAAAGCTAGGAATGGCAAAGCTCAATATTTTGTGGAAGAGATTTAGATCCTAAGGCGGACAGAGACTGAATAGAGCGTTTTTATGTCCCTGCATGAGCTGTGGGTCAAGGTAATGGAGTGGTGCAAGAGAGAGGTAAGGATGTCCTCATGGGAAGGTGCCAAGCAGCAGTGTGGCTTGACTCGGATGGCTAGACAAGGAGGGCAGGGTACCTGACGTGCACACATCCTCTTGAGCCAAGGGACTGTCTTTATTCTCCTGCCTCTTTCTTGCAGGTTCCTACCTCATGGTCAACTCCTCTCAGCACGCGCCAGGGCAGAAAGCTCACATCCTCTTCCAGTCACTGAGCGAGAATGATACTCACTGCCTCCAGTTCAGCTACTTCATGTACAGCCGGGATGGCCACAGCCCGGGCTCCCTCAATGTCTATGTGAAAGTCAATGGTGGCCCACTGGGCAGCATGGTTTGGAACGTGTCTGGCTCCCATGGGCGCCAGTGGCATCAGGCAGAGCTGGCTGTCAGCATGTTTTGGCCCAACGAATACCAGGTGAGTGACAATGGGAGATGATGCTATAGAGTGGTTCAAGGCCTGGAAAATAAAAAGTGAGCCCAGGGGGATACCAAGGGACAGTGCATTCAAGCAGTGACTGAGCCACAACATAGCCTGGTATTCTGGGGCCTGGTCCTGAGCCCTTACTAATACAACTTCAGCTACCCACATGAGGAAGGAGTGTAGGGCTAGGGCTGCTAGTCCGGATGGAAAATGCCTGGTTGGTGACTCAGCTTCCTGTTCCAGGTCTAGGGGCTCCATCATGCAGCAAGCAGTCCTAGTGCTCTACCATCCCAGCCTTCAGTTGTGGGCTGCTCCTCTATTGCTCTGCTGATGTCCCTCATTCCCAACGTTTCTGTTGCATGTCTGCCATCCTCAGCTCTGCTGATGGCAACCCCCAGTGCTAGGCTTCTGGAGAGCTGATTGGAAAAGTATGGGGGTGGTGTCTACATAAACCTGTCAGTGCCCCAGGTGGAGCTGGGGAACCTCATGGGAGTGTGCTTTCACTTGGAGTTGTAGCACATCCAGCTGCTGGTTGGGGCTGCATGTACAAGCACAACATGTCTTTTTCTGGGTGTTAGCTCCTCAGCTTTCCATAGTAGCGGGAACCCAGGCGAGAAAGGACTGCAAAAAACATGAACAACTGTTAAGCCAGAGAGTGGCCTAGGATTCCTTGCCTTAAAGAGTGTGATACAGACTAGAGATGAGCCCGAGCTGCAGCATCTGAATCCAGCCCTGGAGTCTCGCACCCAGCCGGTGTTTGGGGTGGTCAGTTTTGGGGACTGGGACCAGGACATTATGTAAATAGGCCAACACCGTAAGTTCTGGGCCCATTGTGAAAGATTTCCGGGCTCTTCCTTTGCTGGTGTCATCCTCCCTGTACCAGGGGATGGTGGTATGTCATTCCAGCATAGAATTAAGTAACAGGTATGTGTCTGGTTGTTCTCAGGTCCAGTTTGAGGCGGTGATCTCCAGCGAGCGTAGAGGATACCTTGGCTTGGATGACATTTTGGTCTTGAATTATCCCTGCTGTAAGTAAGATGGAGACCTGGCTGCAGCTGCCTTCCTGACAGGGTCCAGCCGTCTGGCCTGCCATGCTGTCATGGGAAGTCCTCACACTGCCAATTAACGTCCTTGTAATGAGGGGTTTGATGGGACTCAGTGTTAACTGGCTACTGTGGTGCCTGACAGCATTCATACTCTCCTGTCAGAGCAGAGCCAAGGGGGCACACCAGCTGATGTGGCTGGGGTTGGATGAGAGATGGCTGTCAGGACCTTATATGTCAGCAGGGTGTTGGGGTGGGGGTGAGGGTGAAGGGACAGCCTCCTACAGACAGCATAAACTTGAAGTATCAGGAACTGGGAGTCACCAGCCTGGTGAATAGGACCGGAGACGGCCATGCAGGGGAACAGGCTGGTGAACAGCACTGATTTTTGGCAGGTTGGGAGAGATGCTGTCGCTGGGCAGGGTGGTGCTGGGTAGGTAAAGAACATGACTTAATGGTTAGTGCTGCACAGGGCCAGAGAGGGTGCGGAGTGCAGGCTAGTGCCTAGCACCAGGCAGGAAAGCTATGAGTCCCAATCCCCACCCCTCCCATCTCACCTTGGGGAATAGACCAGTGCCCCCATCATGTAGCTGTGATCACTGGGGGCCAGTGACAAGGGGCTCAAGGCAGCCAGGGTCGCACTGAGCCCTACCCCTGCTGAATGGACACCACTCACTGTAGATATGATCAGTGAAGTTCAGTTATGTACCTTCCTGTGGGATCCTAGGGGCTTGTTTTCAGGAGTTCTCAGCTCATGGGCTCAGTGGTTGGGTGGGTGATACTGCAGGGGCTTATGTGAATCTCCCTTGAATGATACACCCCATAGCTGTTTCTGCTTCTGCTCATGTCTGTAAACTTAGATGAGCACAGGCCTAGATGACATGCCTTTGAAAAGGACAGTTCTGGTAGCAAGGGAAAGGTCAGTTGACTGGGGATAGCCTCTGGGAGGTAGCTAACATCCTGGCAGATGGGACAAATTGGGTTCAGGGCATGGATACCAGTGTGCCCCTGAGTCCTTTCCCTAAATAGTGTTTCTGCTAGACCAAGCCAGTAAGCTCTGGAGCATTAATGATAGGGAAGGAGGGCATTGCAGGAATGTGGTGCTAGTCAGGAGAGTCCTTCTCTGTGGCTGGCGAGTTGAACCGTCAGGGAGCTTCTGAGCCTTTCATATCAGAGTCTTCCCTGCTGCCTCCTTCATGGCTGCTTCTGCTTCTGAGCAGTTCCTCCCATACAGTCTGTTTTGGCAGTGGAGCAGTTGCTCCATAGAATAAGACAGTGAGAATTTACAGACAAGGTCACAGCCTTCATTCCATGACGCCCAGTACCCTACAGCCTGCAGTCATCAATATATGATGCTAAGAGGAAGGAGAAAATCCTCCTCATAATGGGCTTGTCTAATTGTGCCATGTGGCAGCTTCCTTCCTGACTGTCACTGAAGTGGATTGCTTCTAACCTACCCTTCCTAAATGCAAAGAATTTGGATTAATACCATTTAAGTCAGCTCCTGCTACCGCCATTAACCCTGAACAAGAAAATGGCATGTTTTGTAGCTGTGCTCCACTGCAGAGCCATAATCTGGCGTGGCCGTGTGCTCCTGGGATCCAGCGCTCTGCTCTGTCCCACGGCCATGTACAGGGGGAAGCGAGGGGCAAGCCCACCGTAGTGTAGATCTGGCGGGGTGCACCTGTGGAATCCAGTGGGATTGTTTGTTTCTGTACCTTTGCAGCCAAAGCGCCTCATTTCTCCCGCTTGGGCGATGTGGAGGTCAATGCCGGGCAGAACGCTACCTTCCAGTGTGTGGCAGCTGGGAAGGCATCGGAAGCCGAGAGGTTCCTCATGCAGGTGACTGGACCAGACCGGGGGGGCTGCCTGGTTTTGCTGTCTTTCTCCCTGTGTGTGGGACTCCCTGAGATGGCGTCACCTCATTCCCAACTCTTCTGTGCAGAGCCCTGATTGCAAAGCCAGGGTGCTGGTGCTGACTACCTCATCAGTACTACCCAGAGAGGTGGCACTCCCGGTCCATTTGAAGGCACTGGTGTGGGGGCTGGTGGAAACGAGCGGAGGAGGGGAAGGCACTTTAACACTCCTCCCCTCCCCGACCCTCTGTGTCACATCAGAGGTTCCCTCAGGCCCCTTTCCACTAGAGAACAGTTGATGGAGGATAGAGAGATGACCCCACTGGCCTACCTTACCCTGGCCTACCTCAGGGGCTCTTCTGGGCGATGTTCCCATTGAGGTTGGCAGGAGTTTTACCAAACTAAGGGTGATGAGACTGGACCCCTAAGCAGCAACGGAAGACATGGGCTGCTGTAATCTCCTACTCGCCACCCTTTCCCCACATCCCAGTGGGGCATTAGCATTTGGCATTGTGCTGCCATTCCCATGCTGCTCCACATTACCACCATCTAACTGTATAGAGAGCAGCACTGAGGGCTGGAAGGCTTGACAGACAGGGCCTTGAGGGAGAACACAGTGGGGAAAACGGGTGGGGTGGGTACTGTTAGATGCAAAGGAGATCCCACATTGCTACTTGGCCATTATGGGGAGCTTTACAGAGCCGGCATGGAAGAGCTTCCTCCCAACGTAACATCATCTTGTTGGCCAGCAGAGGCAGAATGGAGCAGTTGTCCCAGCTGCCTCGGTGAAGCACATCAGCCATAGGAGGTTCCTGGCTACCTTCCAGTTGGACGAGGTCTCCAAGGCAGAGCAGGACCTCTACCGCTGCGTCACCCAATCTGTCCGGGGCTCTGGTGTCTCCAACTTTGCAGAGCTGATTGTGAAAGGTGAGGGTGATGCTTCTTTATGTTATGGGAGGGCCCTTCAGCTGAAGATTGCATCACAAATCTTGACCGCTGGCCCCATCCCTGTGGTACAGATGAGGGAACTGGGGTACAGAGACAGAAAAACCTTGCTTCAAATTACACAGGGAATTGTTGGTGAATCTAGAGGCTTGACTCCCACTTGTTGGTTAGTGCACCAGACTGGAACTTTAGAGACTGGGTTTTGTATCCAGTTTTGCCACTGGCCTGCTGGATAACCTTGGGCAAGTCACTGTCTCTGCTTGTAGCTCAGTTTTCCCTATCTTTAAAATGGGAAAAATGCTGCAAGCCTTGCTTTGAGCTCTCCTGATGAGTTAGTTCAGTGGTATCAGACTAATCCAGTCCCTGCAGACCATCCCTATGATTGGATCCAGAATATGGGGCTGGACCAGCACAGATTCCCTGCGTAGGGTGTGCTAGATCGGGTCCATGCAGCACATGTGCCAGACCAGCTGTGTGTGTGGGGTCTGGCCCATTCCAGCTTGTGGGGCTGGTCTGACGCATACTGAATGTGGTGTGTGGGTTCAGTCCAAGACCTGTGAGTAGCACTGCAGGCTGGATAATAAGGATCCCCAGGCCAGATTTGGCCTGTGGGGGCTGTATCTTTGACACCCCTGAGCTAGCCATTGCTAACAACTGTAGATACTAAACAAAGATGGTTCATTGGGTGAGGGGAGGTGCCGTCTCTTCCTCAGTCCTCTCCCTGCGGCAGGCCTCAGGCTGTACTGTGTTGGCTTGTAGCCCTGCTCCAGCTTAGATGCGTGTTCAAGCAGAGGCAAGGAGCTTGACAGGAGGCTGGAGGGAAGAGCAGGGACAAGTGTGATGGTGGGGAAGGGGAAGCTGATGGGCTGGGGCAAGATGTGATAGGAGAAGAGCAGGTGAGCTGGTGTGAGGAAGGGAAGGACAGGAGGTGTTGGGTGTGCTTGGAAATGGTGGGGGCTGGTGAAAAGGCACCTCTGAAAACCAGACTTGAGGTGTCTCACTGACTTTAGAGGGAGTGAGTTTAGTCCACTGGATGTGGGATGACTGAACCTATGCTGAAGGTCTTCCCTCTGATCAGGACTCCTCATTGATTTAGACCAGGGACAGGCAATTAATTTGGGCAGAGGGCCTCTTACTGAGTTTCAGCAAGCCATCGAGGGCTGCATGACAGGCAGCCCAGGGCAGATTTAATTAATTTTCTAAATTTTTTAGGGGCCCCACGGGCTGGATAGAATGGCTTGGCGGGCCACATCTGGCCCCTGGGCCGCATTTTGCCCACCCCTGATTTAGACTGACTCATTGTTTCATCCCAGTGCCATGTGATGCTCATGAAGTCACTAGGAGCCTTATTGTAGATTTGAGTGATTATTGGTTCATATTGCAGGAGTCTTTGCTGTAGAAATGCAGCTGACTGTGAGGTAGGTTGTGGCAACCATTCAGCAGAGCACAGTAGCAGTGCCTCATGTTTTTAGCATGTAATGACTTAGGAAGCAGCAGGCAGGATCAGACCTGAGGTCCGGTGTGTGCAGTGTCTTGTCTCTGACATTCGCTCATACCAGGCGCTTCAGAGGCACGAGCAGGAAAACTCGCTTCTTAAAGCAATTCCTTCCTGACTCATAATTGATAAGTGTTAGGTTGTTCCCTGATCTATAAATGTTCATAGTCCTGCAAAAACTCTTGGGCATTTAAAAAATATTGATTTAACTGGAGATTCTTTCTTTCCATATACATTGTTCCTTTCCTTGTACAGCTCTGCCCCGGCTGGACCTGATGATCTTGTAAGGTCCCTTCCAGACCCTAACATCTATGATTCACCATCTATGAATCTATGTGCAGGCACTTTCTACCTGTTAGCATTGAGCTCCATAAGCTCAGCGTGCCATCCGTTGGTGGATTCAGAGGCACGGCAGTCTTTGTTAAGGTAGTGGGATAGCACTAGTTTGCACTTATCAGTGTCTGTGTGTCAGCCAATGCAGACTATTTGGGAAAAAAAAAAACAAAGAAGGGAGGTGCCTCCCCACAGGGACTTTGTTCATTTATTTTGATGGTCATAGTTAGGTGCTAATTAATTTTGATGGAGCTTCACAGCACCTTCACAGCCTGCTTTGTACAATTAAGGTTTGGTCAGTGGAGCTGTTGTGCTCTGCATTGTAAAAACCTTTGCAGGGAGAGGGGAGGGAGTGAGAGAGAGCGGAACTGTGTGTGTGCGTGTCTGTGTGTGTGTAAGGGGGAGAGATGGGAGGGAGCGAGAGAGAGCGAGTGTGTGTGTTGGGGGAAGTACAGCAAATGTCTTAGTTTTAGGGGTACGTTCTCTTTGCTTGTCTGGTTTTGTTCAAGACCAGATTATACTCTCAGTTGCATCTGTCCTTTGCAGCGTCCTGCAACTGAGGTCAGAATTTGACCCGCAGGCCAAGGGCAGAGTTGCCTATGAAGAGAAATTTGTGTGTGCCAGGGTTGCTAGATCATGGGCTGGAGCAGGGGTGGGCAAAATGGTGGATCCAGCTGGTGGTGGCTGGACTCCATTTCTCAGTAACCCCTGCCTACGTTGCTATGACTGGTTTCCATGGAGATCCCAGCAGCTGTGGTACCCTGACAGTGTAGGGCCAGAGTTTCCATGGAGACCAGTCCCAGCAGCACTGGCAGGGCACACAGCTGGGCAGGGAGCTGTGCTGGGACTGGGATCTGGCAGTGGTGACAGTGTGGTTTGGAGTTGGGACAGAGCCCCGATCCGCTGCCTGCATGCCCCCACCTGGGACATGTGGGCAGTGGATTGCAGCTCTGCCCCGGCTTTGGACCACGCTGTCACTGCCACAAGATCCCAGCCCCAAAGCTCACCCTGCCCAGGCTTATGCCCTACCAGTGCTGCTGGGGCTGGTCTCCATGGAAACCCTGGCCCCACGCTGCCTTGGCACTGCCACTGGGGGTCCCCACGGAAACTGGCTGCGGCGATGTGGGCAGGAGCTTCTGAGAAATGGAGTCCTCTGAGAGCCCGGTGTGGCCCATGGACCGGGCTTTGCCTGCCCGTAGGCTAGAGTCTGCCCTTGTTTGAAAAGGTGGAGCTCTGTGGCAAAGTCAGTGGAACTGCTCTGCACTGAGAGGACGCTGAGTCTGACCCAGTCGTCCTTCTCAAGCCAGGATCCTGGTAGACAAATGAGGAAAAGGAGGATTTGAATGTGTCTATACTATAGAAAGGATTGGAGCCCCATTGCATTGGGTGCTGTACACACACCTGGCAAGAGGCGCTGTTGACCCCAGGGCAGTCAGAGCTCAAGCAGACAAGACATGTCATAAGTGGGAGAGATTCAACATGGGGAACTGGGCTCAGGGAAGTTCACTGATTTACTTAAGGCTACACAGGGAGCCTGCAGCAGAACCTAGACCCTGGATTTCCCAAGTCCTAACACAGCACCAGCCATACAGCGCAGTTGATGGTGGTGGTGCAGGACCGGCGCTTGGCTCAGTAGGGAGGGGGATGCGCCATTCACCTTCTCTGTCCTTCCCCAGAGCCTCCGACGCCCATTGCTCCCCCACAGCTGCTTCGAGCTGGCTCCACCTACCTGATCATCCAGCTCAACACCAACTCCATCATTGGCGATGGTCCCATTGTGCGCAAGGAGATTGAGTACCGCATGACGTCAGGGCCCTGGTCAGAGGTCCACGCCGTCAACATGCAGACCTACAAGCTGTGGCATCTGGATCCCGACACGGAGTATGAGATCAGTGTGCTGCTCACTCGTCCAGGCGAGGGAGGGACTGGCAAGCCGGGGCCGCCCCTCATAAGCAGGACCAAATGCGCAGGTAGGTGGCTGGTTAACAAGGTGTGTGGGAGGTGCTCTGTCCATCCCAGGTTGCGGGAGGTGCTTTAACTCATCAGGATCTGCACAAGCATCCATGGGGCAAAGGGGGTGGCACGCGTGGAGTCTCTGCTTGTTCCAGTGTCCTGGTCAGTAACACAGAGGGATGTTCCTCAAGACGCTTAACTTCTCCTGGCCGTCCAGTACGCTTGTTACTAGGGCTCAGACCTGTCTCCGGCTGCCCCTAGCCACAGGATTCAGGTTTGCCTGTAGGCTTCCAGCCAGCAGGTGATGTGTTTCACTAGCGCATGGGTGTGGGGGCATGGGGCAGGGCCTGTCAGAAGGCAGCCGGCCTCATCAGGGTCCACCCTGGGTTAGTGCGATGGGAGTGATAGCTCCAAGCCCTGTGTTTAGAGACAGTGTCATGCGTGCTGTGAAGAAATACCTTCTCATCTACCCCATGCTGGGAGACCTGTCCCTAGCAATTCGGCCCCTCCCACATACATTTTTTCAGTGGATGCTGCTTTTAATTCTAGTGTTTAGGTGAGACCTTGTCTCGGGGGCTCCTCCATTAAGTGAGTTCAGGCCGTTCCTTTAATTTGACTCCAAGATGAACATGGGCCGGCAGTGTGGAGAGGCAGTCAGGAAGGCCAACCACACCTTGGCATGCATCCACAGATGCATCTCGAGCAGGTCCAAGGAGGTGATCCTCCCCCTCTATGCGGCACTGGTCAGGCCACAGCTGGAGTACTGCGTCCAGTTCTGGGCACCGCACTTCAAGAGGGATGTCGACAATATGGAGAGGGTCCAGAGGAGGCCACTCGTATGATCAGGGGACAACAGGGCAGGCCTTATGAGGAGAGGCTACGGGATCTGAACCTGTTCAGCCTCCACAAGAGAAGGCTGAGGGGGGATCTTGTGGCCTGTTATAAACTAGTCAGGGGGGATCAGCAGGCATTGGGGAAGTCACTGTTTCCCTGAGCACCGCCAGGAGTGACCAGGAATAACGGTCACAAGCTGGCAGAGGGTATATTTAGGTTAGATATCAGGAGGCGCTACTTCACAGTCAGGGCGGCTAGGGTCTGGAACCAGCTTCCAAGAGAAGTGGTGCAGGCTCCTACCCTGGGGGTGTTTAAGAGGAGGTTAGATGAACATCTTGCTGGGGTCGTTTGACCCCAGTACTCTTTCCTGCCATGGCAGGGGGTCAGACTTGATGATCTGCTCAGGTCCCTTCCGACCCTAGAAACTATGAAACTTCTCTCAGCCTGTGAAAGACAAGCAGTTGCTGCACAGTCCTGGCCCCTTCCCTCTCACCCCTTACCTAAGAAGAGGGAAGGCCATGCTACTCTTGATTTTGTGTGCTCAGTTTGCAATTATGTGCACTCAGGTGCTAATGGCCGAGCCTGGGTAAAAATAAAAAAAAGTCGTCCTTTGTGCCGAGGCTGACTGTGCAGCTGGGATTTACTGTCTCATATGTTAACAGGGGTCACATTAAACTGACAAATGATCGTTGCTTCAGCAACTGGATAAAGAAACAGTCAACATTCATTGGCAGTGGGATTAATAATGGCCCAGGAACAATGAGGTTTTGCACTCGCCGTGGCCTATAACTCAACTCCAGAGCACTCGTTTTTACAGCTTATGGCTTGTTGAGTACATTGGTTAAGCACTTGCTCTGGTGATGAATGGGTTAATAATGAGTGGGACAATAGCTTTCGTGTGTGCTGGATCCTGCCCCAAAGAGCTGGGTCTTGCACTTGCTGTCTGGACAGGTGGGGGCACCAGTACCATGCCAGGCTAAGGGGGAGCGTGTCTTGCACATGTGACATGAAAGGCCCTGCCCCAGAGAGCCAGACTGACCTGGAGGACACAAGAGGTGGGTGGAGAGAAGGAGGAGCCAGGGCAGCAAATGTAACGGGGTGTTAGGATTGTGATCTTTCCAGCCGTGCTTTTACCTTAGAGGCACATCCCTTGACTTTGATGTGAGCAAAGGTTGCCCAGTGCTTCTTGAGGGGGTGGAAGTGGACCTCCTCACAGGATCAGACCCTGTGAGGTTGCAGGTGGTGGCAGTGTACCCATCTCAGGTCTTCTGTGCCTCATTCCTAGCCTGCGTGCTCTCACGTAGGGCTGAGCTGGCCCTCATGTTCCCCAGTATCATTATCCCCATTGCTCAGATGGAGAAGTGAGGCACAAATTGACAGAGTGAGCCCAACAGGGGCTTCCTGGGACTCGAGTCCTGTGGGAACATGCTCCACTGCTTGGATTCACTACACGGGACACAGCATGTGACCAGCATTCCCGGGAGCGAAGCATTAGCAGAGCCCTGACTGTGAAGTATCCTGCAGACAGGAGCCTGTAGCAGTGGAAGCCCAGAAACCTTTGGCTTCAGCAATCAGCTGCCTCCAACCACAATAGATAAGCGTGTGGATCTGCCCTTAATTGACTTTTTAGCAACAGCATCCTGCAGCATTCACTCTGCTCTATTGTTCCCTAACCAAGATCCTTTCAGGAGGGCTGGCTGGGCTGTCACTGGAAGAGCTGAATGTCCTCGGATGCACTGAGAGCCTCTGGAGGCCAGAGCATAATTAGCTGGCTTGTCACTGCAGAGGCACAACTGGACTGCCTTCCAGGAGAGCGCTGGCATTCAGGATGGGATTCCCCCCACCTGGCCTGGCACAGGAACAGACATTGTTTGTAGATGCTCCATGCTCCTTGCGCGGAGACCAGATGCCCGGAGCCTGCTCACTGCCTCCAGGCTCAGCAGCCCCAGTTCACAAGCAGAGCCGTCCTGCTTTGACAGAGGTTTCTAATGGAGCCTGAGCTCCAATTGGGTTCATTGGAGGGTGAGAGGATGCGCCTGTTAGGGCACAGTTTTAAACTGGGGAAAAGAACATGTGCAGTTATGCTGACTGGGCCAAAAATATTAATCCCAGTTAAGGAGCTTTGATTGATTGGCAGTGGGTTTTTGCTGCTCAGAGTCTGGCAGCAGCCGAACTGAGTGACCATCACCAGTCCTATTTGCTCTTTCTGTTCCTGCCATCACTCTTTAGAGATGCGGGCAGCTCCAAAGTGTTGGAGATCAGCAGGGATGAGCCCAACCCACAAAGTCCTGATGCTGATTTGGATCATACCCACCCTAAATTGGAAAGGGGTTGGTTTTGAGTCAGCCTGTTAGGCTGGGAGTCTGGCTTTGAGATTTAGACACAGAGCCCAGGCCACCTCCAAACTCTGTTTCAAGTGTGAAATGTCATCAAAAGGGCAAGGTTTAGGGTGTTGCTGTGCTGTGACGGTGCGTTGGCTATGAAGGTGTATTCTGGGGTGTTCTCCAAGCTTTTTCATATTAGTCTACAGGAGGCAGGTGAACTGCAAAGGAAGTAATGTATAAATCAGGGTGGTAAACTCCTTGACCTAGAGGGGGAAATCCCTGTTTCTCTGATCTCTGCACCAGGGTTATTGTGCCCATTGTGGCTATATGGAAAGCCACTTTTTAGTCTCTTATGCCTGAGTTTAAGTAGACAATGCCTTTTATAATGTTTGCTTAAAGACTAAGCAAAATGTCCTGGTTATTAACCTATTTGAAAGCAGGATGAAGGTTATCTTGCCATATTTCAGAACAGGCTCTCTTATATGAGCAATAGCAATGTTGGTAGCTGGGCCTCATTGCTAAATGTTCTGATTTTCTGCAGTTCCATTTTCCCTCCGGCATGTAGCCAATAATAAGACTAATTTCTTTCATGCAGATGATATTCAGGAAGTTAAGTGACATGCCCAAGGTCACACATTCAGTGGTCAGTGGAGATGGCAATAGAGCTCTGCCCGCCTGATTCCCAGAAGCCCGTTCTAGCCATGGGCCGGTGCCCTTACTTGGACACCCTACACTGGGGCATCGGGTGGTCAGAGCAGACGTCTCCCAGTAGTGGGGCCAACACTGGCATTTGTGGGGAGTCTTTCCAAAGACCTCTCCCACCTCTGTTACCTTGACAGAGAGTCTCCTGAGGTCTCAGATGACAGGAAGCATCCTGGGGCTGGCGTTTCAGACACTCCATAGCAACAGACTTCCTCCGTGTGCCAGGGGTTTAACTGCTCAGTAATTAAACAAAGTCAAAGGGAGCACATTTTTTTTGAAAGATGAGCATGATTGTGATGTGCCCTGTCCCTTCGAAGGAGCGGCTTTTATGAGATGATCCTTAATGCTCACCGGTTGGGAAGCGATTGCAGCCCCACAATAACAGCAACGCAGATTGCCGTCTTCACATTTGTTTTATTTTCCCCCTCCTCCCTCAGCCCCACCCTCCATGGATGATTATAGTTGGAGCATATAAATTAAATACACAAAAGTGCACAAGATCGCTGTGCTGGGGAAGTAATAAGAGTATTTAACCTTTCTGGGAAAGAGCTTGTTTTTCAAGTGGCTGAGCTTGAATGTTGCTTGCAAAGTGATATTATGGGCGTCCTCGTCACGTCTCATGGCCAGGCTTGTGGGGAGTGGGAAGAGAACTCAGGCACTTGCTGACAACCAGGTCCCTTGGGAAACAGTTTGCCAGTGATAATATTATGTTAGATGGGCATGCAGAGAACTGCTTCCGGCCTTTGCCCAAACCTTTCCTCATGCCCTGAATTAAAACTGTCCAGAAATTCAAACAGTCCTCAGCAGTGCAAGATCATTAGAAATGGAGCCTGCAGTATCTCGCTCTGAAACCGGAGCCTTGGTGGCCAGAGCTGCAGGACTGTCTTCCCTACCCGGTGGCAGTAGCAGAGGACTCTCAACCATCTTTTCCAGACTAGCCACTTGGAGGAGAAAAAAGAGCGTGCACTATAGTGACAGGGTTTCAAATGGGAAGCCAAGGCTCCTTCAGACAGACTTGCCCCGCTCTGCTCACTCTTCAACATCTCTTCTCTGAGGGGAAAAGTGGCAGTTCCTGAGTGTGGAGGTAGGGTCTACTTGCAATAGCACTATTACAGATCTTGTTCCAAACCCACGGGAACTAGGCAGTGACATAATCCTTGCCATTCATCTAGCATGGTCTTACTGAGGACCTCATTCAGTGGGTGTGAGTGAGTATTAACCCCCCTTCATTTAATAGATGTGGAAACCGAGGCACAGCGAGGTGGAGCAATGCACCTGAGAAGTCTGAGGGCTCTGCCTGCTTTGTTCTTGTTCATGTGTGCAACTGAGTTTTAAAATTGCCATCCTTGCACAGAGCAGAATTTGCCTCTGCCGTGGTGCTTACTGCATGAGATGGTTGGAAGAAAAGTGATGGGACACTAGATGAGATCAAAGAAGTCACCTACCTTATCTTCCTCTGCAGTTGGTGGTTGCCACTGTGGTCTTGACGAGGGGCAGGTAAAATACAGCCCACTGGCTGGATTCGGCTTGCCAGGCCATTCTGCCTGGCTCGTGGGGCCCCTCCAAAAAACCAGCTATGACCGACCCACGGCTGCCCCTCTGAAAGCTGGTGGGAGGAGGGCTTTCAGAGGTCATGTGCCATTGGACTGGGCACTCCATGGAGCTCTGGGCACTCCAGCTGGGAGCCCAGTATGGAGGCACCGAGAGGGATGGCGAGTGACTGGACAGTTGGTGAGTGGGGAGTGCTGGAAGACCCATGCAGAGGCATGGAGCCAGCTTGCCCCGGCCCAGTGGTGTGTGGCTGTGGCTGAGTCCTGGGAGATGCACGTGGCTGCACAGATCCAGTTCGGTCTGTCCTGGAGATGCATGCAAACTGGCCAGCCTGGCTTGGCTCTGTGTTGCCACGTGCAGCTTTCAGGACTTAGCCAGAGCTGTGCACTGCCAGGGGGGAATGCTCTGCCTGGTGTGGGCCATGAGCGCCCTAAGGGCCTGCCACCTGCTGCTGCTGTTGGCATTGGGGGCTCTGCACCATGTGGGGGGGTATGTAGTGGTGGGGCCCACACTCACCCACATAAACCCCACACACACCCATACAGTCCCACACTCAACCCCCACAAACCCCCAGCCCCCTCCACAAGCTTCATACCCCCACCCTGCCACACCTCTTCACAACCCCTCCACAAACTGCACACGTGCCCACACCCCCCATGCCCCTTCACAAACTCCACACATACACGCACATCCCCACAAATCCTGCACATGCACACATACACACCAGAAACTCCCGCCCCCCCACTGCACCCCATAGACAATATGCAAGAATAAGACTTTATTTTGAGCTATTATGCAAGTGCTTCTATGCACTACGCAAATACTCATAAATCAGAACAAAAATATTTTTTGAAATAAAATGAAAATAATGTTATGGTAGATGTTTGATTTTTAGTATATGATTTTTGTTTTTTGTTTTTTCTGTTTTTTGGTTCCAAGATGGCAAGCCCCCCTCCCCCCCCTCCCAGGGGCAAATAGAGGGACTTCTGGTGGCAAAGACCAGGGGTTAGGGGTGGGACTTTCAGTCCCAAGGTGGCGATTAGAGGACAGGTCACCTGTCAAGGGACAGGGTTACCCTTGCAGCCCTCCACAACCCGCAGGAAGTCCTTAAGCGGCCTTCAAGCCGAAATAATTGCCTGTGCCGGCTCTAGACTTTAGACTCTACAATGACAGCAGGGGGCAGGAGACTATAACCTGGGACAAGTCACCCCCCTCCCTGCCTCAGTTTTCCCACCTGTAAAATGGAGCTTATGATACTGATTGACTTTGAGAACTACTGAACAAGGCACCATGTAAGAGGGGCAGCATTATGCTTGTGTCACAAAGCAGGGGTCTTCTGCCCTTATTAGTGTGCACTCTCATGTCTAATGCCTGTTACCCAGGGACTGATGTCCCATGCACCCAGCACAGTTGCTTCTGTTTCCTGACCCCCTGTGACACAGCTGACTTCAAGCCTTGGTGTGGGGTAGGACTCTCTCCACTTCAGCTTGGAGTGCCTCTCACCCATATTAAACAGCTGACTCAGTTGGAAGCCTGGTGGTAATGGATTAATTTGTATGCTGCCGATATGACCTACATGCCCCTCCTTCTCCAGCAACACCCTTCTTCCAGTTCCATCCCAGCTGAGTGACCGCCAGTGCAGCCCAGGTTGTGCCAGCTTCCAAAAGAGGGAAGTGCAGCACAAATCTGCAGAGTTGCTGCTTTCCTTAAGTGTCAAAGCCAGCCTCCATCACTTAATGCAAGAGAACAAGCTCATCACTGCACTGACAGTGCATGTTTAGCGCTGAAATACCTCCTTAGCCTTCATTATGTGCTACACAGCAATCAGTAACATTAGACACACCTTGTAAATCCAGCAAGCTCCCTACTGTACCCCCTCAATTCTTAGCTGATTGCCTCTGGGATGAGATGTGTGTCGGCTTGGCTGCTATCTGTGCACAGGGCTCTGCTCCCATAAGATCACCAGGCTGGGGCTGGGACAGCACTTTGGAGGATGGGCATTCAGGGAACCCCTGAGGCTGCAAGAAGCAGTATTGGCCATTCTCTAGGTAGCATTTCTCTCCAGGAGCTGAAGGCTCTGGATGGATCTGTACCTTGAGCTTGTACAGATTCATTTGCAGGGGCTCAGCCCTTGGAACTGCCCCTAGTTTCCCCCGTCAGGAGTTAAGGGTGCTTGGTTCTGAAACAAACCTGAATGGATGCAGCGCGAAACTAGATTCATAGACGTTAGGGCTGGAAGGAACCTCGGAAGATCATCTAGTCCAGGCCCCTGCCCGAGGGGCAGGAAGTCAGCTGGGGTCATAGGATCCCAGCAAGATAAGCAGGCAAATTTCTCTTGAAGGTGTTCAATGTAGGTGCTTGAACCACCTCCGATGGCAGGCTGTTCCAGACCTTGGGAGCTCGGACAGCAAAGAAAATCTTTCACTAAGGACATGTCAAACTGTAGACCCCATGGGACTGTTTAAAAATGCCAGCCCTCATGTCCTGCAGGCCATATCATGTGGTTGAAGCCTAAACTCCCTCTCTGCTCCCGTGTGATGTGGAATAGCCCTTCCCTGGGATCCAGACTGGGGAGCAGTCCCATGCTATGAAGAGTAGAACGTGTGCTGCCTCCTCCTCAGAGGTGGCTGCTTGGCAATGATGGGTGTTGATTCCTCTGCACCTGTCAGCAAAGTGCTTTGCGTACTCAACTTTAGCTACCCCCTGTGGCATTGGAAGCCACGAGCCCAGCCTGCAATAGGGAGGAGGCTCCTCTGAGACCTGTGTGCCTGGGAGTCATTTCTGTAAGTGCCTGCTGCTGAGCCAGGCATGTGTCTGGAGCACACTTGCCCATCCTTTACCTGAGGCAGCCCCGGAGCGACGGGAGATTCCCAGTGCTGCCACATGCCATCGGCTGTGATTGACACTGCTTGTACAGGCGCGCCCGTGTGTAATACAGCTGTATTAGCAACTGTAAGCACAGGCGGCTCTGTGCTGGCACTAATTGTATGGATATATTCAGCGATATTAATGCCTGCAGACATCCTTGTTAGCTGATCTCTTGCTGAACCACTCTTAGAATCTGCTTACATTGGCCCGGGGGTGCCAGGCTGTCTGTTTCCCACTGATCATTTAAATACACTGGAATAAAAAGGAGATTGAAGCTTAAAGCCTGGCTTTCTATCAGTGCCATGTGCTGCTCTTCTCCTGATGAGGACTCCAGGTAGGGCCAGGAACAGCATATCATTTGCAGCTCATGCCCAGCTGTTGTACCCAGTGTTAAATATGGGTCATAGGACACTCTTCTTGCTTGTGCCTCCTTTGAAGTCAAAGTCTCAGCCCCACTTTGATTTCCAGCATGTGTCTGCTGCACATTGTATTGGCTCAGCTGCTGTTCCCCTTTTCTTTGGCATTCGGTTTCCCTTCCATGCGTGTTTCATGGAGCTTAAGAAATGCCTAACCCAGTTAGCAGAGGTATCTCGACACGGATCCATCCATGCATGTTTGAATGAAAGCCGCCTCCAGCTGGAAAAGGGCACAAGGTCATTTGGGTAGGAAGTGGTGCTCACTGCATTGTTTCCTTGTATGCTGCTGGCTGTGGGAAGTGGTGTGTATTAGCCATGCTAGCTTCATAGGCCACCTTAGGTCAGAATGGACTTCTGACCTTTATGGGTGTTGCACAATTTGGAGGTGTTTGGTACTTAGGATTCAAAGATCTCGCCAGGGCTCAAGCTGTATCCCTGCAGAATTGCTGTGCAGTGGGCAGATTGTGGGAAGGGGAGGTGCCGCTTCTGAGCTTACAGGGGGACTGACATTGCAGCTGCTCCTAGGACTACTGCCCTGGCTGTTCCCCACCCCTTCCACATCCCTGCATTGTTTCCAAAGGAAATTTGACAAGCGCTGCTTATTGGGAAAGTTCAACTCAAGCAGTAAGACCAATGATGTGTTTGAGCCTGGGTATGCATGGCAGATTTCCAGGAAGGGCCTGTGAAGTTCAATTCAGTCCTGGACATACTTACATGCACATGGTTGTCTTTGTTCACTGCCTCTACTTCCTATGAAGAACTCGTGTGGCTCTGGGCTCTCCAGTAGGAGGGACCCTGGTGGATTCAAGGTTCCAGTTTGTCACCTGTGGCTTGAGTGTCATTGGTGTAGTGTTCTGGCATCCTATTTGGGGATTTTTGCACCAGCGGGTGTCATTTGTAGGTAGCAGCTCTGCACCTAGAGTGACTCGGCCAGAGAGAAATAAAGGGAGAGAGCAGTGTTGACTGCTGATATATTCAGCTCCTACAATGAACTGCACTGGCAGCATGCATTCCTTCCAGATACCCATACCTCCAGCTAGACGGGGCTAGTCAGGGCTTGCTGTGCTGCTGCCGTCCGGTGACTCCCCCAGAGTGCTGTGACTGGAAAATGATATTTATTCAGTGGGAGAAAGGGTCACTTCGTACAAATTTCATGCACATCCCACAAGGATGGTGGAAAGATCTGATCTGGAGGTGGATGGCAATTGAGCAATGATTTTCTGCACTTCCCTAGTATGTGAACATCCCTTTGTAAATTAATTGATTCCCTCAAACCCACTGGGGCTTTGTGCATTGAGGCAGGGCAATGACTTGTTCTGTTTCATCTCAGTGGGAGAGCATGTTGACTCAGACATCTGTGTCCCAAGAAGGGCTCCAGCTAGTTTTACCAGCAGCCCTGCTCCAGGTTGAGTTGGGAATGGTTATGATTTTTCTACTGCCTGTGCAGAGCTCTGGGGACTGACCTTTTAAATCAGTCAAGTCATAAAAGTGACCTGTGTGTGTCACAGCTTTGACAAGCAGGCAAGACCATGGCACACGCAGGGAGAACAGCAGAGTTTGGGAACCAGTCTTATTAATTAGGGTCATTAACATCAAGAGCCGGCACCTATGGGGAGCAAGGCTGTGTCATTCCCTTGAGGCAAGTTGTCACTTGTGGTTTAGGGAAGATGCTGGATTCAATGCATATCAGCGGCAGAAGGTGAGCCAGCCGGGACAGCAGTTTTCGTTTAGGAGCTTGCAGGGCTAAACACGGGTTAGCACAGCTCCTCTGTTTGCAATGCTTCTGATATGGTCGTTCTTACATGCTGGTGGGGAGAATCTATGGGAGCCTGCATCCTTGACCTGATTGTGAAGCCAGCAATGTACTATGGGGGCACATCAGGACCAGCTCTGTAGCTAAGGCCTTGTGGACCTTTTCCTTCTTTCTCCTGCTGGAGTGATGGAATGTGAAACCCGCTGCCTACATTTCCATGGGCGTCCCCTTGCAAGGCTTCTGCAGCATGAAGTGGCTCTTGTATTGATGAGACTCAACTCTCAAACCTCCAGTTTCTTGACATTACTTTTCAAGGGAGAGTTGAACGTTCTGAGTAAAATCCTGATGGGGTTTTTTTTCTGAGAGAAACCACTTAATAGGTCACTTAGCTTGAGCCCTGACCTTCTTACCGTATTTCTGTTTGGTTTTGTTCACCTGGCACTGCACAGCCACCAATTCCTCACAAACTCCTGGTCCTAATTGCTGTGGCTGCCACATCTCACCTGGAGCAGGAGGAATTGCAATGTAGCATCTGAAGCGTGAATTATAATTTGGTATGATACCAAATCATGGGGAAAATTAACATACCGGAGGGTAGGGAATAGATCCAGGCGAATCTGGAGAGGTTTGAAAAATGGGCAGAATGAAATAGGATGCAGTTCAACAAAGACAAGTGCAAAGTGCTGCACCTGGGCAAAAAGAACCACCAACACACTTACAGGCTGGGGGATGACCTTCTTAGCACTACAGCAGCGGAAAGGGACCTTAGCGTCATAGTTGACTCCAAGATGAAAATGAATCATCAGTGTGATGAAGTGATCAACAAGGCTAACTGCACTTTATCATGCATTAGCAGGTGCATGACTAACAGGTCCAGGGAGGTGATGCTTCCCCTCTGTGCGGCACTGGTCAGGCCGTAGTTGGAGTGCTGCATCCAGTTTTGGGTGCTGCACTTCAAGAGGGATGTGGAGAACCTGGAGAGGGTGTAGAGGAGACCATTTGTATGGTCAGAGGCCTGCAGGCAAGGTCCTACGAGGAGAGACTGAGGGACCTAGATCTCTTCAACCTTTGCAAGACAAGGCTGAGAGGTGATCTTGTGGCTGCCTATAAATTTATCAGGGGAGGGCAGGAGGGAATAAGGGATGCTCTGTTTACTTTACCCCCTGGAGTAAGTAGCGACAACGGCCACAAATTGAGAGAGCGCAGATTTAGGTTGGACATTACAAAGGACTTCTTTATGGTAAGGGTTGCCAGAATTTGGAATGGGCTTCCAAGGGAGGTGGTGCTCTCCCCTACCTTGGGGGTCTTCAAGAGGAGGCTGGACAAGCACCTAGTTTGGGATGTCTGACTCCAACGCTCTCTCCTGCCCAGGGCAGAGGGTCGGACTCAATGTCCTACTGAGGACCCTTCCGACCCTAACATCTATGAATCTATAGCCACAATTAGCTGCAATGAATAAGTAGCACTTGAATATGTAATTAAAGGGAGTGTTTTAATGTGCGTGTGGCACGGGGAAGAGTTAAGGACATTGGCTGAGGCATGCATTCCTATAACTTGCCTTTTGGGTGCTCAACTCTGCCACCTTAATGTTGCCTGAATGCTGTGGGAGGTTGTGTCTTTCCATAAATCTTGCAGGCATTTAGTGTTAGGCCCAGTGCTTATATCCTCTCTTACTCATCCCCCTGGCTTATGAAATACATGAACCTCAAACACTTCTCTGCTGTGGGGGTTGCTTCTTTTTGGCTTGATTCATAGCAACTCCTGCTCGTGAAGTCCCCAGTTCAGTCCTTCCCGGCAAGCAAGATGGCGGTTGTCACTCTTCGTTGTCTGATGAGTGCTTTTTATTGTACAGTCTTGTTTGCTGCATTGAGACCACTCTCAGCAACTGTTGGTGTTTGTAGGCTCCAGCCCCAGAGCAGCAAGTGAGTCACAGCCTTTGAGAGTGATGGTGGTGATAAAGCCCCTCCATAATAATCAGGCCTATTAATGACAAGGCAGGGAGTTGACTCACCCCTTCTCCACTTTCCTCCCAGGGCAGTGATTCCAAACTAGCCTGCACACCTCTCTCCGATGTGCCATCCAAGCAGGTGTCTTTCCTTGTTCACTTGCATCATCTCTTCCCCAGGGCTCACTACAACACAGCGAGACTGGGCAGGCAGAAACCTTTCCAGCTCAGCTGTTCCCACCAGGCAGGCTGGCACTCTGGGCTGGCTGGAACATGTGTGCTTTGATCAGGAAAGAAGCTGCCACCCCACTGGCACTTCACTGCCGCTCGTCTTTCAGCCTGGGGGGAAAGGATTGGGGTGGCATTAATGAGGCCCTGAGGAAGCCACATGGGCTGGTCTCCGTCAGCACTACTTACCTGCTCTGCACTCAGGAAAGCCCCTATATGCCTGCCTGAGAGTTGGCATAGCTCTCGTCTGATCCAGACAATGCTGTGCATTTGATGCAGGTGGTGTGGCAGGGATACTATGCATCTCCTCTGCCAGTCCTGACGATTCTCATCTGGGCTCACTCACTGCTTAAATGAGTTTACGTGGGTTCTGCCT
Source organism: Crocodylus siamensis (assembly GCF_052110815.1). Taxonomy (NCBI): domain Eukaryota; kingdom Metazoa; phylum Chordata; order Crocodylia; family Crocodylidae; genus Crocodylus; species Crocodylus siamensis. The sequence goes on from NC_143401.1 coordinate 10,921,992, forward strand.
TAGTTCCTCAAGGAGATACTGATCTACAAAGAGCATCTTTAAGCTGAGATGAGCTCAGGGAGGCTCCTGCCAGGTCAGCCAAGCAGAGTCTGGGTTGGCTAACTTGATAGATCCAATGTCTACAGACTTCTGCAAGTCTGGAGCTGGGCCTTTGCTCTCAGCTGTGGGAGGGAAGTGGACCCAGACACCAGTCCAGGGCAGCAGGGGCAATACTCTTTCCCTAGCAGAGATTCAGCACTTGGTTTTATATTCTGTAACAATTTCCACACCGCTGACCAGGCTAGATTGCTCTGTGGTGCAGTCCCTTTGAAATCAGTCTACCAGCAGCCCTGGGATTCCCTCCTGTGTGTTGCAACTGGCCTATTGCAGCACTAGACAAGGCTGCACATCCTGTATGCAGCCTGGGAAATGTAAGGACTCCAGTCCCCTTTATCTGTCAGTGCAACCAGAGGGCCCTCCCGGCTGCATGTCTCAGGGCAGTGACTGCCTAGGAGGCATGCTCTGAGGCATCTGCCAGTTGACCTTGTGCCTGATAAAAATGCAGCCAGCTGGACTTGCTTTAACCCTGGAGAAACATGCTGTATCTTATCACTCAGCTCAGTTGCAGCTCACAAGTGTGTCCTTTAAATATGACAGCATCTGCCCATCCCCTACTAGGGCAAGGCATACACTGGAGCTTTTTATTCCCTAGAGTGGCTTAGCTAATCCAGTTGCCTCTGCTTATCATGCTGCCTCTGTGACTGCTGGGAGCAGGGCAGGGAATCTCTCCCCCAAGACCAGGACAGGGAGTGGAACTGGGCACTAAAGATATGGTGCCTTTTATAATTCTCCCTGCCTGTCTTCCTGGAAGTCATTGTTGCAATGGCATTTGCCCCATAGGGTCAGATATCCCTTGCAGAGCAGGTGGGATGTTAAGAAAACAGGACTGTGAACTCTGTTTATGTAGATATATCCAGGCACATGCTTGGTACACTGGGACATGCAGATGGCGGTGTCCCTATACAGCCATGTTCTTTTGGGGTTGTAAATTGAGAATGAAAGGGGCGGCTTGAAATCTACATGTGCAGCCCTGGGTGTCAATTTGTCTGGCAAGCTGAGCCCGCTCTTGACTGCAGTGCTGGGATGGCCAGGCTGTGTTTTGGCATAATTGAGTCAGGAAGCAGGGCCCTGATGCTTTGGCAGATGTTCCCCTATACAGCCGCACGGCATGCTGAGTCATTGTGAAAACTGGGCCCCAGAACATAGACTTCCATCCTTGGAGTAGCTGACAGCACAGATGACAGTCCTGGCAGATCCAAGGCAATTCCTACATGCTGGATTTGAGGTGTCACAGTAATAATCCAGGTGCATCTAATGAGAACCAAATGTGACCAGATCCAAAACTCAACTTGGCTGTTGAAAGAACTCCCATGGACTTCAGTGGGCCTTGATGGGTCCATGAAGTAGAATAGTAATTTCTTTGCTTTCCGGGTTGATGCCTCTGCTGGTGTTACCCCATCTCACAGTTACTTGCACCTTTGTGGAAGAACCGTTTCCTCCCTCCAGTCAAAGGCTCCTCTTCCCACTGTGTCCCTGTGCCATTAGGGGTAAGTTACTCCTGCCCCAATCTCACTAGTGTAATCCCTGCCACCTTAGCATCATTTTTGAAGAATCCAGGGGAATTCTTTGCTGTGGAGACAAATGAACTGTGTATTTGCTATTGGCAAAGGAGCTTGGCTCCTCATTGAATCAGGCATCTTCTATTGATGCCAATTATGATAACTAATTAAACCACTCCCCAACGACTCTGCTCAGTCTGTCCTTTCAAGAGCCTGACACTTGCTTGATGAAAAGGTGAGGGCTCCTGTCACGCAGGCCTATTACATTTATTGGTTTGAGCCCACATGGAAAGCCCTTCCTGTGTGCTGTGCATCATTAATCAATCCTGCTTCCCAGTCCTGCCCACTCACTGCATGAAATGCAGGGACCTGTTAAAAGGAAGCAGCTGGCATTTGGTGGAAGATCTTCATAGATGAGAAAGGAAGAGTGCCCTCCTAGTTCACTTTCTCTGGAGTACGATTATGCAGGGCACTGACCCAAAGAAGGTGATGAAGCCCCTTGAGATCCCCGATGCAACTTAACCTGGGGAAAGCAGTGATTGAGGAGTGATCTGAAGAAGGTTTCTGGCTCTCGTTTGGATGCGTAGTTGAACTCTGGCCTTAACTCTGCTTTGAAAAACTGGGATTCTGTGATGACACACGGCTCCCTGGAGCAGGTCCCTGCAAGGACTGTTATAGGTTTGACTGTCCTTTCATTTGTACTTTGTACGACAGTAAAGCATGAATCTCCTGCCCTGCCTGGAAGCTTTTGCTTCCCCCCTTCCCTTGGATTGATATAAATGTTGACATGTGGTACAGAACCTGGCTTGGCTGGTGAGATCATGGTGCTGGTGGTATTAAGGCAGCCATGAAAATTAATGTTTAGCAGCTTTCTCTGGTTGCCTCCAGCAGACGATCTCATAGTGCTTTGTAAAGAGAAAGAGGTAAAGACTCACAGCACTTTTGGGTTTTTATCCCCAAATTTCAGATGAGATGAAACTCAGAGATAAAGATCCAAGGCTACACAAATACCATAAATATTTGCATACAACATGCATCTTTCCCTACAAAAATTAACCCTCCAAAATTGGGCTGAGTTTCTAAAGTGTGGAATCTGATTTTTCTATACTGGAATAGACGTGTACAGACACCGTGTTATAGTGACTGCCACGGGGGTTGAAGTTTATCTCTGGCCCGGGAAACAGAATAGTGGAGTCCTGTGTTTAACCATCTTGCAGCCGTTGCTGTTGGTTGAGCACTGTAGTTTGTGCTTGAAGGAGCAATGGAGTTGGCTCAACGGACATGAGTTGCTACATGAGGTCTGTAGTATCTCGATGAAGTTTGTGGTGTAGAAAGAGTATACTTTATTACTTACAGGGACTTATATAAAGAACTATTTACAGTGAAGAAGTAATAGTTTTGTTACTGCCCTTGCAAGAGTCTTGGGCTTAGCTGTGTTGCTCTTCTGCCACACTGGGCAGTTCCTGCTGCCCCATCCAGACTGTCTTCTTGGATGCCACACTCCTGGACACTGTGCTTCCAGGAGGACTTGCCCTGTGTCACACAGTTGGCCATGACTCTGGGGACTGAGAGGAGTGGAAATTCTGTGTTCTGCCTTCCAGAAACAAGGGGTGCATCTTATTTGGGGAGTGTGTGGTGTGCATGAAAATATAGTCACACGTGGTGGTTTGTTATTGTATTAATGCTTAGCATCCCATCATGGATTATAACCCCATTGTGCCAGGTGCTGTACACACAACAAAAAAATGGTCTCTGCTCCAAAGCGCTTTCACCTCAAATAATCTTGGAGTTGGCTGTGTGTAAGTAAAATGGCTAGCTTCACTTTGTGTCACTTCAGCTGGGCCAAGTTTTTACCTAGGGATCTATCTAGAACCACCGTCCATAGGCCTGTGATCTTGTTCATATGACGGGAAATGCAATCTCCCCTCACTATTGGCCATTTCTGGGGCAAATAGCCTGGAGTCACTGGGTATAGAATTTTGCTGCAATTTTAGTTGATTTGTGGGTGCAGCAGGAAAGGGTCTGTGGTAGGGGATGGATGCATGCTGCAAACAGGGCATTCGCACACAGCTATTATTAAGGGTGATGAAAACTTTTCTGCTGTCCAGCTTCTAAATGCTGGTGATCTTTGATTTTGAGGAACATAGGAGGCAGCATCAAGTAAGCAAGGGAGTGCAGCTGAGAGCAAGGCCATTTGGTAGTGCACATGAATCTGTTCTGCCATCCCAGAACACTATGTTTTTTTTCTTCCTCCTCCCTTTTTTTCTCCTTTTTTCTTTCTTCTCCCTCTGCCCCCATGTCAGTGTCATTGCTCAATCTAATCTATTGTAAGTGTCTATTGAAAGGCCTAAGTTTCCTTTACATTGACCAGAGTAATGTAAAGGGGCCTTAGCCTAGATGGTGGTGGCTCAACACTGGTGGTCCTGAGAACTCCCCTGTTTCTAGACCAATGGTGCTATCAGGCCTGTGGCAATTAATGCTGCCGCTGTTCCCCTGCTGCCAAATTTCTGGACCCATGGGAGCTCCCCAGGCCCAATGACATGGTTCCACCTGCCAGCCCCATGTGGCACACATGGCCAGATCCAACCCACAGATCTAGCCCCATGCCAGAGATTCATGGTTCATTCATCTTCCCCCACACAGCAGAAAGGTTGAGCTTTTCTAGACTTAGGCTCTCATGAGTAGTAGTGGACTGATTTTCAGTAGGTACAAAATTGAGACTCGCTAAACTCATTTCACTTGCTTTGCTTTGCTTTCCTCCTGATTTTATGGTTTTCTGTGTTTTCTTTCATGCTGTCCATTACAGAGCCCATGCGGGCACCCAAGGGGCTCGCCTTCTCAGAGATCCAATCCAGGCAGCTGACGCTGCAGTGGGAGCCGTTGGGCTACAACCTGACCCGCTGCCACACCTATACAGTCTCGCTGTGTTACCGTTATTTTGTGGGCAACAGCCACAACCAGACCTTCCGGGAATGCATGAAGATGGAGCGCAGTGTCAACCGCTACACCGTTAAGAACCTGCTGCCTTACAAGAACATTCATGTGAAGCTCATCCTGTCCAACCCTGAGGGACGCAAGGAAGGGAAGGAGATGATATTCCAGACAGATGAGGATGGTAAGTGCCTCATGCCTGCTTGGCAAATGGACTCCAGGTTGCTTTGCCAGGAGAGCTGTCCCCTGTGCCCCTGGGGCAGTGCAAGGGAGCTGCCAGAGCAGCTATAAAGGAGCGTCTGCATTGCTCCTCTCTTCTGGGTCAGGCTGGGGCAGTCCAGGGAAGGGACACTGGGTCAGCATGTCTGTGGATCCATGGACCCTGCCACACACAGCACAAGTGGTAATGTGAGGGTGGAGTCACTATTGAAGCCACTGTACCCCATGAACCTCAAATTTTCCCTCTGGTAAAATAGGAATAAGGATACCAACTTCTTGGCTTTGAGATCTGCTGAGGAAAAGCACTTATGAGAGCTCGGAGTTATTATTTGAACCTTTAGACTGGAGTAGCAGCTGGAAAGCTGGGGGAGGGTAGTGCAGCCCTGTTTCCTGAACCCAGCATGTCGGGATGGAGCTCTCTTCTTCAAGAAGGCTGTGAATTCAGACAATGGAGGTAATGTGAATTCCACCCACAGCAACTGCTGCAAATGAAGTGGCTCTGTAAGTGCTGCAGAAGGCACTTCTGGGGGTGGGCAGCTGGCCCATGGTAGTGGAGTCTTGGAGAAAGCTCCGTGACTGCATCCAGAGATGAAGAACAGGGAGCAGTCAGGGAGACCAGTGAGTTTCATGCTGAGTAAAGTGTATGAGGGGAGGGTGAAGGTGATGGCAGCTGGGGCTGTAGAAATGTCAGGGATTGATAGAGTGATGGCAGGACATATATGGAGATACAGACAATAGGAGGCTGAAGAAAAAGGATCAGAGGTTGCGAGAGGAGTTCTGAAATCCCCGTAGAAAGCCACATGTGTGCCCAGTCAGTCCCTCTACAGGCTGTGGGGCTAAGGGATAGCTATGCATTTCTGCTTGAACTGGCTTTTGGGTAAATATACAATGTGTATTTCTTTCCCTACACCCTCTCCTTGAGGAGAATTCATCCTGATGAGAGGGCATGAGGCACTATAAGACATGCCAGTGTAGGGCAGCCATGTCCCATGGCATTCCAGGCTGTAGTTATGGCTCCCTGATGAGGGAACTCTTATGCACACACATAACCCCTGGCTTGAGCAAGACCCCTTTTCTTCCCTCCTTCCCTTCTATGCTGCCCTTCCATCCATCACTTCTCCCTTTTCTGTTCCTGTCTGAACCAGCTGCTATATTGGATTGCTCCATTCCAGATAGCATTTGACTGCTTAGTGGTTCAGATTTGAGACTTAGTCACAGAGTTATAGAGAAGTAGGGCTGGAAGGGATTTCCTGAGGCCATCTAGTCCAACCCCCTGCCTGGGGCAGAATCAACCCTATCAAAACCGTCCCATACAACCATAATCTAAACTCTACATAAGCATACCATCAGCCTTAACACAACATAGACCCACCGCCCTAAGCTGCCACAGGTAAAGCAGGGGAACCATGGCAGCCAATGTCCTGCTTCTATAAAATGTTGTCAATATATGCTTACAAGAGATCTCAAATGGAGGGCCATGCCCTGGCTACAGAGGAAGGCAAAAACCCCCTACAGTCTATACCAATCTGACCATGGGGTAAAATTCCTTCCTGACCCCAAATATAGTGATCAGTCTGACCCTGAGTAGAGGGGCAAGACCCTCTAGCCAGGAACCTACAGCTTTGCTTCTATCAGGAGAATCAGCACGCCACAGTTTAAGTCCCCAGCCTTAGCTGTAGCCAATACCCAGTGCCTTTGGGGAGACTTAAAAAACACACTGACACATAGCAGAAAAATGGTGGTGTTGGGGGAAGGGAACAACCAGGAAAGCCCAGAAGCATGGTAAATGCCCATGGTAGAAAATAGGCAAAACTATACCTAGATCATCCCTGGTCAGTGTCTGTCCAACATCTTTGGCTAGGGACAAACATTCAAAAACCTGAGCCTGAATTTATTCAATCTTTGCAGGTTACTCTAATCTGGCTAGGCTGAACCAGTTTGCAAGTGTACAGACATTCCCTCTGGACTGAGAAGATGCAGGCACATGCCTGCAGTGGCTCAGACTAGAAGCCAGGGGGTGCTAGAGCAGCCCTCCATCCCCTTTCTCAGGACTGAGCTGAAGGGGGCATGGGCAGGCCCCCACAGGATTAGGAAGGAGTCCCCCCTGACCTTGATAACAGAACATTTATCAGCTCTGTTATCAGCATTTATCACCCCATCAGAAAGCACCTTTTTAATAGTTCAGACTCTTCTTAAAAATGGAGGAATGGAGAGATATTACCAGCTGAGCTGTTGATTAGCTCCAAAAAACCCTAAGTTGACACTGCTGTCTTCCACTTTGCAGCAAAAAAAAAGAAGGTGTTTTCCTCTTCTTTATGGCAGCCCTTCAACTTCAATTATTTGAAGACTGCTATCATGTCCCCTCTTAGGTGTCTTTTTTGCAAGCTGAACATGCCTAACTCCTTCAGGTTCTCCTCCATAGGACTTGCCATCCAAGCCTTTGATCATCTTTATTGCCTTCCTCTGGAGCCTCTCCAGCTTCTCCACATCCTTTTAAAATGTGGAGCCCAGAACTGCACACAGTACTCCAGATGAGGCCTAACCAGTCACCGTTATCTCCCACGTCTTACACCTAGTGTTTCTGTTGATGCAGTCCAAAACCACATTTGCCTTTTGAGTGGCTGCATCACACTGCAAATTCATACTGAGTTTGTGGTCTACCAAGACGCCCAAGTCCTTTTCCATAGTGTTGCCATCCAGGCGGACGTTGCTAATTTTATATTTGTGTTTTTGATTATGAGGTGTAACATATTGCATTTGTCTGCATTGAATTTCATCCTGTTAGCTTCAGCCCAGCTTTCCAATCTGTTGAGATCCTTCTGAACTGTGCTTGCATCCTCCAACATGTTCACACTCCTTCCTAGTTTTGTCATCCACAATCTTGTTCAAGAAGCTTTCCATGCCTGCATCTAAATCATTAATTAACGCATTGAACAGCACTGGGCCGAGGACAGGCCCCTGTGGGACTTCACTCAGACCTTCTGCCATTCTGACATGGACCTGGTAATAATTACCTTTTGCTTGTGGCTATCGAGCCAATTATCTATCTACCTTGTAGTAGTTTGTGTCCAGCCCACATTCTTTCAATTTGTTTGAGAAGGTCGTGTGGGACCTTGTCAAAAGTAGGAATGTAAATATTGTTGAAAAATTATTTGTTTAACCTCTCTATATTGGCTCAATGGTTAACCCATAACACAGCAGCTGCTGGAAGGGTTCCTGGGGCCCCTTGGTGTGGGGGGCAGAGAAGGAGGTGGTGGCAAGCACAGCCATACAAGGGTGTCCAAGTGAAGCCTCTTGCTGGGAGGGAAGGAGCACCTGTGAACAAGTAGCTAATTGCTTAATTGATGAGTCATTAGGATGCCTCCTGTTTTCCTCCTTAACTATATAAACTAGTTCCCTTCAGTACCGGGGAACTAGTACTAGTTTCCTTCGATCTTTGCTCTCCCTCTCCGCTGCTCCCTATATTTGTCTCTCCTGCCCTGTCACCTTTTGGTTCCTGCTGGAGCACCTTCTGGCTTCCCTTCCTCCATCTTCCCAGCCAGACTGCACCTTAACCTCAAACTAAACAATAACTGGTAAATTAACTAGTTTCTCATTGGGCTTATCAGTTAAACAGTTAACCATTTAACCTTTCACATCCCTAGCCAAAAAGCCTTGCTGAAATCCAGATATATCCACACCATGACCTAAGTAGTTACTTTGTCAGAGAAGGAGATCTGTTTTGTTTGACACGATTTGTTTTTTCATAAATCCAGTCTGGCTGCTTGCAGTTAGCCTTTCCTTCTCCAAATGCTTGCCAATCGCCTTCCTTAGGATATGCTCCAGTAACTTCCCAGGTATTGAGGTGAGGTTAACTGGTCTGTAGTTCCCTGGGTCCTGCTTCTTGCCTTTAAAGAGGAGCACTACCCCTTTCCAGTCCTCTGGTACCTGGCCCATCTCCTACGAGTTTATGAAGATCATTGCCAAGAACTCCAATATCTCCTCTGCCAGTTCCTTCAGGATCCTGGGATGAAGCTCATCTAGCCCTGCTGACTTGGAAATCATTTAGACCTAACAAAAGCTCTCTTACCATCTTTTTTGTAGATGGAGGCAAAGTAGCTATTGAGTAGCTCTGTCTTCTTTATATCTTCAGTTAGGAGTTCCCCCGACTTGTTACCAGACCACAGCTTCCTTGGTCCTTTTCTGGCCAGTATATTTATAGAACCGCTTCTTTTTGTCCTTAACCTCCTTTGCCAGGTGCAGCTTGTTGTTTATCTTTGCCTTCTTGGTTTTTACCCCTGCAGATTCTTGCTATTTGCTGGTATGCTTCCTTGGTGACCTGCCCATTCTTCCACTACCTGTGTATGCTTTCCTTTTGCATTTGAGACATTTTAGAAGCTCCTTGTGCAGCCATTTTTCTTATGCTTCCAACTGTCAGGACAGTTTCTTGTTGGGTTTCCAATACTGTGCCCCTTAGAAGCTCTCAGCCCTCCTTTATCCTTAAATCTCTCCTCCCATGTCACTACACCTATTAGTTCTTAGATTGGATGAAATCCACCTTCTTCAGATCTAGCGTCCAAATGTTGCTGACCTCATGCTTTCCTTGCCTCAGGATGTGGAATTCTGTCATGCTGTGATTCCTTCCTCCCATGTTACCCATCACCTTCATATCCTCCACCAGGTCTTCCCTGTTGGCCAGGATAAGATCCAAGATAGATGATCCCCTAGTTGTTTTCTCCACTTTCTGGAAGGGAAGGTTATCTTCACACAATTTTGGAACTGGCCTGACATTTTATGTTTGGCTGCGTTGTTCTTCCAGCAGATGTCTGGAAAATTGAAGTCTCCTAGTGCCATCCATAGCTTTTGGATAGATTCAAAACTGGGTTCAAGTTCAGCAATGACCATGGTGAACTTGTACCTGGGTTCAAGTTCAGTGATGGCCATGGTGCCCCTGGAGTCCCCTTGGCCCTTATCAACTTCACTGTCTCTGGGTAGTTACCCCTTCACTCTCCTGCCATGCCTTGATGTATTTATCTTTTAGATAAAGGGAGGCTGCCATGTGGCTTCCTAAGCTTAAGCTCATGTTCCTGAGCTCAGGTCTCTCTGTTTTCTGCCTTAAGGTCTAATTACAAAGCTGCAACCACCCCTTGTACAATGCCCATGCCTTGCAGATGTCACTACTTGCTACTGAACTGTCTCTGCCCAAATCTGGGCATTTCACCCATCTTGGTTACTCCCAGATGCACCCTTGGGTCCCTGACTTGGGTCCTGCCTTTTCTGAGGTACTGGGCCCCTAGCTCTGACTCCACCCTACTTTGGGCTGTGGGCCTCTGACCCTTCTGGCAGTGGTCCTCCCTTGACCTTTGGCCCCTCCTGGCCCTGCTAACCCTCCTGGGCTACAAGTTGCTGACTCTGCCTCTCATCCCTTGCAGGCTATAGGTCCCTGACCCTTGTTGCTCTCATGACCCTTCAGCTGTGGTCCTATTCTTTGGCCTTGGCCCCTATCTTTTGGGCCCTGACCCTACTACTGGGCCAGCTGAGACCACCTCTGTCCCCTGTCTCAGTCCCCAGACCACCAGTCTCCTTAGCTCAGCTTAGGTGTTTGCCAGGAGCCTGGCTTCAGTGCAGCCCTGCCGTTCAGGAGTTCTTGACATCTTGGCTGCCAGGATCAGACCACTGCCCCAGCTCAGGTTCTGGGCTTATATCCTGGTAGGCCAGCCCTCTTTTGAATTGTGTGATCCCTGGTTGCCTCCTGCAGATTTCCACCTGCAGTCTGCCTTCTCTTAAAGTAGCAGGAGCACCAAGCCTTCTGCTGCAATCTTCTACCTGCTTATCCAGTGTAAGAGTTTTATTTCTGGTTTAAGTGGGGAGGAGCTGACCCGCGGGGTTTGGGCCTTCACACACACAAGGTATAAAAGCACTATGAGAGATGGGTGCATGGGGGAGCCTGATTTAGCATTTGCGAGTGTGCTGCTGAGTGGCTTCCAGTTTACCATGCCTCGTAGTAGGCGCAAAGCCTGGGGGGGAATCCATAGCTAAGTGCCTTGCTAGGAAGATGAGCATCATGTATTGGCTCAGATGTATCCACTCCACTCCAGTCCTAGTTCTTTTGGCTTGGCTTACTTTCAGGTAAGGCAGCTGCATGCAGAGCACAGGAGCCTCAGAGATCAGAGCAGAGGGCTTTATCTAGTACTTAACCTGATTTAGGATTAGCTTCTGTCCTTACTTGTGTAGGAACATAACTAGTTTCTCTATGGCTGTCATAGACTGGCAGGGCTGAGACCTCCATCCTTCCCTAGATTCCCACCCTCCCTGAACTCATGTGCCAGGCAGCAGTTTTAAGTTCTCCAGTGGGATTTCTATTTTTGTAGCATTTACCTTTGTCAACTAGAATTTTCCTCAGCAAAAGATGTTCCCGTTCTTTGTTCATCTCTGTTGTTACGGAATCAAAGCCTTATAACAACAATAATAATTAAAATAATTAATACCTCGCACTTAGGTAGTGTCTTTCATCTGAGGATCTTAAGCAGTGATTAATTAAGCCTTGCAATGCCTCTGTGAAGTAGTTATTAACAGCGATAAAGAGCCAGAGGTCAACCTGCCTCTGATATTGGCTTTGTTTAGTCTCCCGATTTATTTCTGCCTGGAATAAGTGCACGTACGTGCAGTTTTGCACCATCTGAATGAGCGCCCCACTCTTCTCTGGACGACACGCGCATGTTGATGAGAGAGCAGCAGGCCTGGGCTGTTTGTTATCTGTTTTCCCTCAAAGCATCTGTGCAGTTTCTCTCCTGTCATTCCTGGCCCTGTCCCAAGCCAGACATGACCCTGAGGTTCACCACGCTGTTTATCCAGCATCCGTCACAACCACACTTCCACGAAAGCAGGTCGCTTCTGACAAAAAGGTGCCATTAATCACCCAGTGGGAGGCATGCGTGGAGGTGGTATCTGTTCTTCCCGTCTTCCCACCCCTTCCTCAGAGCACTTGTAACAAGTTCCTCAGGTTGTGCTGATCTGGATCACCAGAGACCTGACTGAGTGAACCGTGCTAAGACTGCTCCTACTCTCCTGTAGCTCAGTTTTTTTTTGTTTTTTTTTAGCAGTGTTATTTGCAACACATGGGGACGTGAAACACGCCCACTCTGCTGCTCAAAGCTTACGACAAAGCAGCCTTTTCCCCTCCTGCTCCCTCGGGGCAGCACAGAGCTATGGCTTGGGTAGTGGTTGTCCACAAAGCATGTTGCAACCTGACGGATGACCAAACCCTCTTTGCAAAGCCTCTGGCTCAAAACAACAGACTGTACCGGAGTTCTGGACTTATCTGTGCCCCTGGATAGCCTTGCCTTATGTGTTTGACATAATTATTCTTGGCCTCCCGAGAAGTCCTCATTTCCGCATCAGGGCTTTTCTGGAGTGTGCTGAGTTATAGTGAACATTAGACAAACTTCCCACTCGCAGCAGGTGGTTGTAACCAGTAGCAGTCAAGCTGTCCCATGGTAGAATCTCTGCTTCCTGGCCCCCATACAGCCAGGATCAAGCTGGGACCTCTGTCCTATTTAGCAGCATGGTTGAGGGCTACACTGAGTTTCCGTGATGTAGATCAGGGCTGTCTAACTGGCATTGTGCAGGCTCCCATGCCTTTCCTCTGCTCCCTTTGCTTACCCCCGTGGATCTGGGCCCCTCTCCCACTGACTGTCATCTTGCCTGCTCCTACTACTGCCACCATCCTCTTCCCCAGGCTGCCGTGGTCTCCAGGCTCTTCCTCCCTCTTCCAGCTTCCAGCTGTATGCCACCATTCTTGTACATGTTGTGGTCTGTGACCACTCAGAAGTTGGATAACCCTGATGTTGAACATCCCCAAACCTCTGACTACTGGAAGAAAGGAGGAATGTAATCGTGTTTTACCAATGACTTTAATATGGTCAGGGCTTCTCCCTAGGTTCCTGCACTGTATTCTCCAGTGCTTTGCCTGGTCTGCTTTTAAATGCCCCACATGGCTGGGTTTCTGCCACTTCCCTGTGACCCAGCTTAATAGATCAGGAAGCCTCTGCTGACATCCAGCATACGTTTTCCTTCTCTTGCATGCTGCACTGGGCAGGGATTAGCAGGACAGCTTGGCTCTACAAAGTTAATTTTGAGCTCTGAAGATCTAGATAATGTAACATGAAATACAAGACAACTGTGTTCTAATGAAGTGGAACTGGTACAGTATTTCAGGTGCCAGCCACAGGAGATGTACTGTCCCAGGAGAGTCTGCGGAAGGTAACTTCCACTAATGACTCATTATGCTTATAATATACCAACTCCCTTCTCGCTCCCCAATTACCATCTCCCACACACACCGTAATAACTCAGATGTCTGAAAGGGCTACTTCGCTATCTTCGCTGGCAGCATGCTGCCGGCATTCACTGCATGAATGATGGTTTCTGTTGTATGAGACCCCCCCGTGTGTACTGTGCAGATGCAGAGCAGGAGAGCAGGACATAAAAAACGTTGTAGGGCAGGGGACAGTAGGGCAGCCCATGTGACATTCCTGAGAGCACTTGCTGCACAGTCCTGGTTACTTCTGCAGTTGCTCAATGCTAGCTAGATGCCAGTTGTTGGGAAGGGGTACAAGGAGAAAGGACTGAAAGTGGAGGCCATAGCTAAGTGCCACATTACCAAGGTAAGGATCATGCTACCTATGTCTCTGACATGCCTGTTCTCATGCTATACATGCATGTGCATGAGAGTTTCTCCTGTTTAAGCAGTGGGTACTACACAGACTTGCTCTGGAGCACAGCAGCATGGTGGGCCCTGTTTAGCCCTGTGAAAGGACTTAGAGGAACATGGGTGAACAAGGCACTCAAGAGTTACTAGTGTAGGGAAAGGCCCCAGGTGAAGTGCAGCACAGATGGAGTTAGAAGAAGGTGCATCCTGGCATTGTGTGCCCTTCTGATCCTGGGCCTTCTGAAGTTCACCTGTCAAGTACCACTGAGTTGACTAAGTAAGAATAGAGTAAGTTCAGCGTAATCACAAAGCAATGACCTGATTGCTGATCAGTGCTGAACATTGCAGCTGAATGGTAAGAGCTTACAGCAAGAGGTTACAAGGTAATTAATCTCTGAGACAATTCTCAGCATCAAGAGTTAGCAATTCACCTGGAAAAGCTGGTAATCACTAGGGATTTGACTGTGTGGCTGATAATAGTGGGCTTAATTTACATGCAGTCACAACTTCAATGGCAGAGCAATGATTTGAACCCAGAGCTTTAGAGCTCTATTTTTCTAGTTTAACATAAGAGTGAGGACCAACTTTTTTTTCACTTACTTCAGTCCTCAAGAGCCTTTCTCCAAGCCCTCGTGCGAACCTGTCTGATGTTGATGCACCCAACTTGACACTCCCAGTGGTTTATTTTTTAACTGTAATTGCTCCAGCTGTGTTTTAGTGTGCTATGATTACTCCAGCTGTTTTCTTATTGTACGGTAATACAGTAGCTCCAGCTGTTTTCTTGCTATACTGTAATCACTCCAGCTGTTTTTCACTATACATTGATTAACTAGGCTTTTTTCTTCCCTCTTGAATTCAGCTTGATACAACATACGCATTCTGCCTCTCAAGGGATCAATAATTCTCCCTGAGTATGGATATATTGTAAATTGTACATGTGGGTTTGTCTCGCTTACAGATCTATTCAGTTTATCTAAATTGGCTAATGATCGTGCATAAAGCTCTTTTGTTTTCTTTGTAACTAAAACTCACCTGGTACATTCATTACAACTTCACCATTTTAGAAGAACTGCTATTTTTTCCAGTTTAAAATAATAGCAGAAGGTGATTTTAAAGTACAGCTCTACTCTAGAAAGTGCTTGTGTCAAAAAGTGCTCTTGTACTCTCAACGAGCTTTAGTTCAAAGTGCCCCACCACCATTTTTCAGCCCGGGGACACTGATACAACACTGTGGCTGGGGGGGGCCTGGTGCTTCCCTCTGTGGTTGCCCCCCTGGGACTGCCTGGGCTGGGTGCCTGTAAGCAGGTGTCACTGGGGGTGCTGCTGCTGCTGTGGAGGTCCTCCCCGCAGCTCAGGGACCGCTCAGCCCACTGGCAGCTTGCTCTCACAGGGGTTTACATTGGTTTAAATTGAAACGGGGTTTTTAAAAACTCACTGCTTCAATTTAGGGAGAGTTAAGCCAAAGTAAACCACTGTGACATGTACAAGCAGCCTATAGGACTAAATCCATGAAAGGAGTTAGGTGCTTAAGTCCATTTTGGTTGCCTTGGTCCAACATGGTGCTGCTCAGAACATATGCCTAGATGTAGATGCCTCCTTATAACCCTGAGTCCAGTGCCTAAATCCTGAAGAGAGGCTGGACTTAAGACATTCCCCTATCCCCAGTGTTTCCTATTGGATATATTGGTTGTCTGCACCCACACACTGAGCTGGCTACCATGAATCTTTTTCAAAGCATCCAATTCTCACATGCACAGGGTAGGAGGGTGTATCAGCACATAGCTCAGGGCAGAGGATTCTGCAACAGCAACCATGTACCTAAATCAAATCCCCTTTGCGGATTTAACCCGCAGTGACTAATCAAAGTCTTCAGTGCCTTTTCCTCTTGGGAGTCGCTCAGAGCCTGCCAAAGCTCCGGGAGGGTGAGCTGGATTCTGATCCGGCCAGGCATCATCATCTGAGTGGTGAAGTCCAGGGTCAGCAGCGCAGGCAGGGGACCAAATTCCTTCCTCCTTTAACTGCACTGGTTTTAGTGGGATGAATTTGGCCCGGTTTTTTGGCGGAGTGGTACAGGTGTGCTTGAGAGCCTAGTTCAGCCTGCAGAATTGCCCTTGCTGGGGATGATGCATGAGAAGGTATTTGTCCAGTGTGGTGGAGGTTGCACACCTAGCAGCTTTTATTTAACAAACAAAAAGAAAAAAAAATACATGAAGAACATGGAGGCAGAGCAGCGCACCAGAACTCAGGAGATTTGGATTCCACTCTGGTCTGCTGTGGGACCTTCCTGTTTCCTTCTGTCTTTTTGGACTGCAAGCTCTTAGATAAAGGGGGCTTCTCTTACTATGTACCTGCCCAGTATATACCTCCATGGGACTATTATAGCCTCTAGTCATGATCATGAGGTGAATAATTAGAAGCAAAATAATAATACTGTAAACTGGGCACATAGGCTCTGGAGAGACTGAGATGCAATAAACATGGAATCCCTTGATGCTTCTCACAAAGCTAATTTCCAAATAGCTCCATCATGTAAAATTTTAAAAACGGAAACTGGAGAGAATTAGTTTAAATTCTTGCCTTGCGTAGCTGTCCAGTCCTTTGAGTCTGAGACCAACATAAGGTTCTTATTAAAAAATATATGGGAAGTCTTTAATGAGCAACTGTCTGTGCAATTAATGAAAATAGTGAAAATTCATGACTAATAGGACCCTTGATTGTGTTTTATTTTGTCTTTTTTGACATGAAGCAAGCAAACTTGATTTGCATAGTCTGTTTGTGTATTGCTGCAGAAAGCTGGATGTTCCTAGATGAGTCATCGGAAAAGAAATTGCTAGGTACATGGTGGAAAAGAACAAAGAGGGGATTTAGAAAAAAAAAAAGGTTGGAAACTCAGTTGGAAAAGGGGTGGGAAGGCCATTCCCCTGGTAGAGCTCTTTTGAATAAAAAATGGTTGTCTCCTTTCATTGCCAGGGCTGAGAAAAACCCCACTCCTGACACCAGTTGCCAAGCCAATGTGGGCAGCTGCCCAGCTTTTCCCAGCATGCACAGAGACAGCCACGGTTCCAGGACATTGGAGGGCTGGAAACGTAAAGGCAGGTTTTGACTGGATAACCTCTTGTCTGGATACGAGGCAACCATGTTTCTTGCAATTTGTCCAGAGAGTTAAGACTGGACAGGGACATTGCCTGAATCACGTAGCCATTGATTTTTGGCCTGTCCGGGTACATTGGAATGAGAGGCTGGAATCTATTTGACCCTACTGCCTGGCCAGGGAATATGAGTAATTGCTACTCAAGCCAATGGGAGACTTTCAAATCCAGCTGAATGAATACTGAGACTTCTGGTTGAGTATCTCCATCCCTCAGCAGTTGCTGAATTCTAGGTAGTTCACTGGAGGTGCATTTTTTGGGCAAGACCTTAAAAACTCAGGATCCTCCGTGCTCTTCAGGGATAGTACAGATCTGTTTGCATTTTTATGAGTAGCTATTTTGTCCTATTTTCCTTAATCAACATTTGCCTTCCTCTTGCTCCTGTGCATCTTGCTCTGTTTGACTTGGTTTTTACCTTCTGTGCCCAAAGGTAGCTGCATTTCTGTGGTAATGCAAGTGTGTACTAAGGACTGGCATTGGGACCTTCAGAGAAGCAAAGTTTCATTTTAATATGCTAGTGACTTGCGCATTGCCATCCCTAATGACTAGCCACTGGAAGATTATATCCTACTACTGCCACTAACCAGTGAAGCTATTCCTGATACAAAGTAGTACTTAAAAGTCATAGGTTGCTGAGAGTCTGTGTGGAGGACCCAGCTGTATGATTTGGATTTGGATCTGAACCTGGGACTGTTTGGATCTCGGGTGTTGGTTTAGACCGGTGATTCTCAACCTGGGTGCCATGGTACCCTGAGGTGCCACAAAATCATTAGAAGGGTGCCATGACGTGAGGAGTTAAGCAGATGAGTGCAGGCTCAGACTTGTCCCTGCCTGGCTGATCTCCCACCCTCACTATCCAGCCCCTTTGCATGGAGGTAAGCATTGTAATATATACATTAATTTTTTAAATTGGGTGCCACGCAATTCATAAAAGTTATGTTGAGGGGGCTTTGAGTCCAGTGAGGGTTGCCTTGAGTCCAAAAGGCTGCAAGCCACTGATTTAGATGTTTCTTTCATATATAAAGTGAAGGCCAAATGTCTTCCAGCTTCTGCAATGGTTCCAGTGCAGGTTGGGTCAGTAGTTACTCTGTCCAAAATGCATTTGGCCACTTCATTTTCCTAAATATGTCCTGGGTTGGCAAATACAGCATCTAGATCTAGCATGGTCAGGGCAACTGGAAGGAAAGGAAGCAGTTCCTTTCCAATTGCTGACAGCTTTTCCTCTGCGCACAGGAGTCCTCTAACTTCCACTTCCCATTCTGTTCCTGTTTTACCATGAAACTGGCTGTACATCAGGGGCAAGCTACAGTACCTTTTTGGCAGGCAAAGGTGGTGCAAGGCAGGCCCCCACAACCTTCTAGTGTATCCCCTTCATGCAGATATCAACGACAAAGGCGGGGAAACGGCAGCACCTCTCTGTTCTGTCCCTGCGGAGGTTATTCCAGGACATTAAGTGATGAAGCGTCTCCATTATGAGATGGAACGGCTCATTAGCAGGCGGGGCGCTGGTGGCCAGAGCGCTTCTCAAGGCATATAGGAGGATTCCTAGGGCTAGATGCAGAAGGGGATGCTTTCATTTCTGCACACACTGTCCCCAAGATCCAAGACTTGAGTGGTATTGATTCAAGACTCCTTTCTTCCTGTTCTCTTCTCTGTGTGTGCTTGGGAGGCGAGCAGCAGGGAGCACTGGTTTGTTGATCCTCAAACTGTTGTTCAAGTGTCAGCATGAGGGTTGTGGGAATCTACTACCATGCAAAGCCTGGAAATACTGGATCCTGTCTACAGAACAGGAGGGGACCTAGCTTTGGTGGTCTTTAGAGGAATTGCTGAAACAAGGCAATAGCAGCAGCATCAATTGGAGCTTTTATTGATTCTTGCACATATGCTCAAACACACAGATGTGCGCATCTACATACACAAAATGCCCCCACCTTCAGACACATAAGGCTATGCATAAGTGCACTCGTTCATACACACATGCACTCTTTGCATGTGAATGCATCTACACACCTCTCAATCCATGATCACATGTATATATGTATGTGGCGCACGCACGCTTACATGCATATATTCACAGATATGCTTTTACGTGTGTAAACACTTCCCTACAGCTAGTGTGAACCAGAAGGACTAGGAACATTTTTTTGCCACAGAAACATAAAATAGTTGTGTAATTAGTGGTAAACTACTGAGGAGAGCAAATCATTCTCTACTTAGGAACAGTCACAGTCGGGCATGTGTGTTGCTTTATTTAAAATAAATGTTTAAGGAGAAAAAAAGAAGCCTCTTTAAAGGATTCAGTTTTGGCACAACAAAAGCATAAATCCCCCCTCTATTACCGTAGAATGAAAACCTCTTAAAGATATGAGCGGTAGAAGAATAAAACCCCCCATAACACACACACACTTTTTCTACATGCTGAGGTGCTCTGTACACATTAGTGAAGAAATCACTAGAGTTCACTTAAACTGCTGTGTTCAGATGTTTATACAAAATGTCAGCAGCAGTAATAGTTGCACATTACTAACTCAGTGCCTAAGCAGCAGGGTAGAACTGAATGCTTTTTGCCTCTGGAGACTTGAGTTCAAAATCAGACTTGTCTCACATGTGAAATGAGGTTTCCTTTCTTCCTTCTCCTTTTTGTTTTTATAGTTGCAAGCCGCATTGTTCTAGGTGGCTGTTTGATTTATCTGGCTTGCAAAGTAGCGACACTAATTCAGTAGGCTCTGAACAGTAGGCCAGGGCTGGAACGGTGACGGGGTACAGGGCAGGACTGAGGGGCACGAGCAGAGCTGTGGGGAGGTCCCCAACCCAGAATAGCTGGGTGGATAAGAGATTGAGGGGTATCAGCAAAACTGGGTGTGGGCTCTGGACTGGAGTAGCAGGGGGGTGTTGCAGGTTGGGACTGAGGTGCATTAGCCAAGCCCTGGGATGATAGCTCGGGATGATCTATCAGAGAGCACTGCATATCAGAAAGGAGGAGTGATGGCGGAGCTGTGGGAGGAGGACTGAGCCGGGGCTATCAGCATTCCTTCTTTGTTAGCACTAAAAATCCACTGCCAGGCTTCAGAGAAATATTAAAGAAAAACAGGCACTTTCAATTCATGCCAGAAACAAGGCTTCTATCAGCCGCTTCTCGGCTGCTGATACGACTTGCAGGCAGTCAAAGGCAGGCACCATGGGATGGCAAGAAAAGGGCAGCTTTATCCTAGAGCTCCCATTACAGGGAGAGTGAACTTGTTTATTGGAGGCATCAGGGAGTCGGCCCTTACCCTGTGCTTGTTCTCTCTGCTAATTCACGTCGGGACTGGATCGTGGCAAATCCTGTTGCTTTGCAGAGCATAGGCATGACCAGATGGGATGAGACCCAGGCTCCGGCTGCTCCAGCCTCTTGTCTGTGAAAGTTGCCCTGGGGGAGCAGAGGCAAGCCTCTAGGCAGAGCATCGGGGGTGAGCCCTGAAGCGTGAGATATTCTATCCCTTCCAAAACGTCTTGTCAGCACTGTGTCAACTCTGGACAGCCTTGCTATTCATGTAATGCGAATGTATGAACTTGCAGAGCTCTTGGGTAGCCCCGGTGCCGTGGGGGCTGGTAAGACTGGGATTGTTTTCTTTTAAGTTTTCTGCTCTGGTTTATGTTTCAGCGCATGCTTGTGGGTGCACACATGCTGCTGTTTCTAAGCAGCCAAAAGTGAGTGTACCAGCAAGGGAGATGTGTGCTGTGCTCAAGTCTGCTTCCAGACTCAGAGTTGATACTGCCCTTCTGGAGCCCACCCCCCACATTAGAATCATAGAAAATGAGGGTTGGAAGGGACCTCAGGAGGTCATCTAGTCCAACCCCCTGCTCAAAGCAGGACCAGCCCCAGCTAGATCATCCCAGCCAAGGCTTTGTCTAGCTGGGTCTTAAAAACCTCCATGGATGGAGATTGCACCACCTCTCTGGGTAGCCTGTTCCAGTGCTTCACTACCCTTCTAGTGAGAAAATTCTTCCTAATATCTAACCTAAACTTCCCTTGCTGCAACTTGAACACATTGCTCCTTGTTCTGTCATCTGCCACCACTGAGAACAGTCCGGCTCCATCCTCTTCGGAACCTCCTTTCAGGTAGTTGAAGGCTGCTGTTAAATCCCCCCTCAGTCTTCTCTTCTCTAGACTAAATAAGCCCAGTTTCTTCAGCCTCTCCTCAGAAGTCGTGGCCCCCAACCCCCTCACCATTTTTGTTGCCCTCTGCTGTACTCTCTTCAATTTGTCCACATCCTTTCCCTAATAGGGGCCCAAAACTGAACACAGTACTCCAGATGTGGCCTCACCAGTGTTGAATAGAGGGGGATAATCACTTCCTTTGACTTACTGGCAACATACCTACCAATGCAGCCCAAGATGCCATTAGCCTTCTTGGCAACAAGGGCACACTGCTGGCTCGTACTCAGCTTATTGTCCACTGTAACCCCCAGGTCCTTGTCTGCAGAGCTGCTGCCCAGCCAGTCAGCCCCAAATCTGTACTGGTGCATGGGATTGCTCCATCCTAATTACGGGACTTTGCACTTGTCCTTGTTGAACCTCATAAGATTTCTTTTGGCCTAATCATCCAATTTGTCTAGGTCACTCTGAATCCTTTCCCTACCCTCCAGCGTATCTATTGCTCCCCCCAGCTTGGTGTCATCTGCAGACTTGCTGAGGGTGCACGCTATGCCATCTTCCAGGTCATAATGAAGACATCAAACAAAACTGGCACCCGGGACTGACCCCTGGGGCACTCCACTTGATACCGGCTGCCAAGTAGACATCAAGCCATTGATTACTACTCTTTGAGTCTGATGCTCCAGTCAGTTTTCTATCCACCTTACAGTCCATTCATTCAGACCATACTTCTTTAGGTTGCCTGTGACACTGTTGTGGGAGACTGTATCAGAAGACTTGCTAAAATCAAGGTATACTGCATCTATTGCTCTCCCTGTGTCCCCAGAGCCAGTCATCCCATCATAGAAGGTGATCAGGGTGGTCAGGCATGACTTGCCCATGGTGAATCTATGCTGACTGTTCCTAATCACCATCTTTTCCTCCAACTGCTTAAAAATGGATTCCTTAAAAATGGATTCCTTGAGGCTCTTCTCCATGATTTTTCCAGGGGCTAAGGTGAGGATGACTGGTTTGTAGTTCCTTGGATCCCCCAGTTTCCCTTTTTCTTAAATATGGGCACTATGTTTGCCCTTTTCCAATCATCTGGGACCTCTCCTGGTCACCATGAGTTTTCAGAGATAATGGCCGGTGGCTCTGCAGTCATGTCGACCAGCTCCCTCAGCACCCTCAGTTTCATCCCACCTAGCCCCATAGATTTGTATGTGTCCAGCTTTCCTAAATAGTCCCTAACCTGTTTTTTTGCCACTGTTGGCTGCTCACCTCCTCCCCAAACTGTGCTGCCAGGTGCAGTAGTCTGGGAGCTGAGCTTGCCTGTGGAGGCTGAGGTGAAAAAGGCACTGAGCACTTTAGCCTTTTCTGTATCCTCTGTCACTAGGTTGCCTCCCCCATTCAGTAAAGTACCCACACTTTCCCTGCTCTTCCTTTTGCTACTGTCATACTTGTAGAAACCCTTCTTGGTATCCTTTACATCCCTTGCTAGCTGCAACTCCAATTGTGCTTTGGCCTTCCTGACTTCACCCCGCTTACCCAAGTATGTTCAGAAGCATCTGGCCATTTGAGGTCTGCTGTAGAATTGGGGCCTAATTTGAATGGCAGCATCCTTTTGGGGATAGGGCTTGAATGGAAAGAAACCTGGGTTTACCCTGGCCCTACCAGTGACCTGCTGTCTGGTTTGGGGCAGATCAGTTCCCCTGTCTGAGAGTCTCTTCCCTGTCTGTACAATGGGGAGTAGCAATGCTGGGGAGTCGCAACGCTGACCTCCTATAATGTGCTTGCAGATTCTGTGGACAGAAAGGCTTATATACGTGTTGGCTGTTATTAGATTGGTTCATGATCACTGAGAAGTAACTTATAGTGATCATTATAATCTAATCCCAATCATATCCCCCTTTCTCTTTCTGTAAAGTGCCCAGCACAGCGGGGACCTGTATTATCTCGGGGCCTCTTAGACACTGCTGCAGTACAAATAATAATGAATAATGTCTGTCTCTGCATATTTATGGTGCTTCAGAACACCCCTCATGGGGTGTGGTGAGGGTTGTTCGGTCACTAAAATGCTTTGATAGCTTCAGAGAGAGAGAGAAGATGTTATAGAAGGGCAACGTAGTAATCAGTTCCAGGCTGCCACTGAGGATTATGTCTTGCCTAACGGGCAATGGGAGCGTGCTGGAAAGTTTGTGCTGAAGCATCTTTTGCTGTGAAACATCAGGTGCGTTGCTAACACTTGTAATTAAATGGAACATTTGCATAGTGTTGGTCATGGTTTCAATTTGCAGATAAATTCTCTGCATTTGTTTCCAGGAGGAGAAAAAA
This sequence comes from Crocodylus siamensis, assembly GCF_052110815.1. Classification (NCBI taxonomy): domain Eukaryota; kingdom Metazoa; phylum Chordata; order Crocodylia; family Crocodylidae; genus Crocodylus; species Crocodylus siamensis. The sequence continues at coordinate 10,945,029 of NC_143401.1, forward strand.
TATATCTCTTTCTCTCTCTGCCCCAAAGGTTTCCATAATGCTCCATGAATTTAATAAGTGTCTTGTGTACATGTGTAGGACACAGCACCTCTGATTAAATTAACTTGTAAATCAAGTGGAAATTGTGTATTTGCATGGTGGGAGCAGCGCGCCAGGCGATCCCTCTCCTATGGCCGTGTAATTAGATCTGAGCAAAGGCTGCAAAAAAATTGTCCACGGCTGTTTATTTGAATGAGGAACTGAATTCCCGTCCCCTGCCTCCGCACCGCTATTGCATTTGCTTGTGGTGGGTATTCCATCTGGAGACTTCTCTGGCAGGGATGTTCACGAAAATGAAAGGTATTCATGAGAAACACATTTTGACTTTGCAGTCTCTCGGGCCTTGAAGCATCGTGGCACTAAGCGTATGCCTAATTTTTAAGCAGCTGGACGGAACCCTGTTGATTTCAACGCAGTTACTGGGGGGCATAAAATTAGGTATATGCTCAAGTTCCTTTCTGAATCGTGGCCTCACTGCACTCCTGACTGAATTGCCTTGATCCAGCCAAGGGCCAGGAGCACTTCATATCACCTTCACGTCCATTTGGAGTTGATCAGAATAGCTCAAACATTGAACACGTGCAACAAACTGCTTGTGAAGGTGCTACAGGCTGAGCACCTTTTGGAGACGTTGTAGATAGATGGATTTGAGCAAAGCCCAAGCCGCTCCCAGAGAAAAGAGGAAACAGTGCATGAAAGCAAGTCATCTGCGTTTGCTACAAAGGCACATCTCTAGCCAGGGTTTGCAACCTGTCTTGAGCAAACCTGAGTTGAGTTTTAAGTGAGTCTTGGAAAAGTTACAGTGTTGTATTGAAACCCTGAAAATGCCCATTCAGCACTGAACTGGGCAACATTAGGGCTTTTGACTGAAGTCATTTCCTCCTCGGCCCTTCATACTCAAAATGAAACATGAGGGTAAGACTTGTATTTGACTCAATCCCCCATGATCCCAAACTATAGAATTAACAAAGATCGTTTGAGCCCAAAACAAATAGCAATGGTTGCAATGCAGCCTGTATCGCACATAAAACTAAAAAGCCTATTTCCAAGCAGGCAGTTTCAGGAAGGCCCAGCTAATGGCTGTTAATAATGTCTTTGGACTTTTCATCCTAGCTGTTATTTCATCAGCTCAGCCCCTGTGCATAGCGTTTAGCTTTTTTTAAGTGGGTATAATTGCTCCCTCTGCCTGAAATTAGAGGGTGCATTTTTCAAGCATTAAAGCTTGTAGCAGATGATACTGCTCATGAATAGTGATCTTTGCAAAGCAATTGCCTGTTCTGTCCTCCTTAATAACAACCTTGGGTTGGGGGATGAAAAAAGCTGCACGCTCAGTGAGTGCATATTGATCCTAGTGTCTTCAACTGTTGTTATTGTTTTGTGGTTATTATTATTATTGTTGTTGTTAATTGGCGGGAATGGCTCTGCCACACCGAACCTGCCAGATTGTTTGCAGATTAGACGCTACACAGGGCTTTTATAGTAAGCATCAGGGCAGCACTCAGCACAGTCTCCAGGCTTGTGAGAGTGAAGGGGGCTGTCACTTTGTGGAACAGACACGTAACCCACGCTAAGACCACGGGGCTCTGTCATCCTCTAGTGGCTGGCTCCTGCAGACAACGTTGTGAGTCCACGGCTGGTTTTAGGCAACTGTCTGTCGGTTTAGCTCCACCTGTAGAGGCTTGTGGCTTTCAGATCCACAGGTTCAGTCTCTGAAGATGACTTGGTGAGGGCTCTAACTGAAGAGGTCCCTTCCAACAATAGCTTAAGTGGGATTGTCTGCCCTGGCAGGATGGGAGGGTGCAGCAGTCGGGTCACCAGGAAGCTTAAGTCCCTGGTTTATAGTGTGAATGTTATGTAGGGACAGGATTTTCAGCACTTGCCTAACTGCTCCTGTTGAGATCTGTAGCCAGCTTCCCTCCACCTCGAGGTGAAAGGGGCCGGTCTCTCTTCTGCTTGTTGCACCGTCTGATGCTTCTGTTGCTGGGAGGGGGCCACGCTCTGTCATTGCTACTGCGAATCACTCCAGAGCCTGGGTTGGTGTCTGTTGTGCCTTGCTGTGTGTTTGAGTCAACGCTGTTGTAAAAATGATGGGGCATTCTGGCCTGAGGCCTATTCGGAGCTGGATATTTTGGTGCTGGATGAGGGGGTTGTGGGGTGGGGTGAGAGGATGTTCTCTGTTCAAGTGAAGCACAGAGCACCAAGGGAGGAGGGGCAGGTTTTGGAGATGGGAAGGGGACCTTGTTAAATGTGTCCCAGGCAGACCCAGAGAGTAGGTCTGGGGCTGGTTAGGCTGGTTACAGGGCCGGCCCCGAGTGACTTGGTTTGGAGTATGCTTTGCCTGCCTCTCAACCAGGTAGGAGCAACATCCCAAGAGCAGGGGATATGAAGGTGCATCTCAGCTGCACTGTGTAGCCTTTCTAGTTGAGAGCACTGAAGAGCATGAGACCACCAGCATTAGGGAACCAGGGAGGTAGAGGGAGCTGAGCCCAGCATACCTGAGGAGAGTAGACAGAGCTGAAAAGTCAGTACTGGGCAGCACTTACTGTTATCTCTAAGGCCGTAGTCCACCCCAGTCCCACGAATAGCAGCTTTTGGCCGACTGGATGGCATCTCAGTAAATCTGACATGCAGCAGCGACTGCTGGAGCAAGTGAGGCCTGGACCTCAGTAGGGATTTGGCGTGATCTCATCACAGGTGGGGCAGAGAGGCATGGATAAGGAGAACCTGCCCCTTCCCCAGGCTCTAGTCTCAGTCTCTAATGTGGCTCTTGCCTCCCTCGCCTACAAGGACATGCGGTTTATTGCCTCCTGTGCGAGAGCCTTTATCTTTTGGGGAATGTAGAGCAGGTTTGCGCATTAGTGCCGGTCAGGGCACCCGGGCTTCACTTCCTCTCTGCGGCAGGACCATGGACTAGTCATTTCCCTCCTTCACTCTTTGTCTCTTAGATGGTAAGCACTTTGCAGCACAGGCTGCCCTTCACTGTGCTTGTGTGTGTGCAGCAAAGAACACAAAGGGGGAGCCCAGTGGTGACCAGCTGGTCATGTAATACAAATTACTCCTTTGCAGAGCTTAATTGATACCTTCTGCATTTCCGCCCTTCCTTTTAATTCCAGGTAGGAACATCTAAGTGCGGCAGAAATGCCTGCTTTCCTCAGATCCTCTGTTGTGTTTTGCAGACCATGTTTGGGCAAGCATCCAAAGCCGGGCTATTCCAAACGTGCTCTCCCTTAGCGCGCTCGTCATGACTATTCTGCGTGTGAATCCAACCAGCACCTGTGTGTCTCTCTTTACCGTTGTGCTTTTCCAAAGTGGTGGGCTGACTGGATTCAACAGAATGCAATTAAGATGCCCCAATAAAATATATACAAGCAGAAATAGCCAACAGATTCAACATCCGTGGGTTGGTTCGAGTGCCAGTTTATGGTGAATTGAGAGCTCCTGTTGCAGCAATCAGGCCAGAATGCACAGGATTACGCAGGGAGATTCGGGAAATGGTTTTTTTCTTTCTTTGGGCTGTTAAACTTTATCAGGTTCTGCTCTTGCCTCCCTTGCCTTACTGTGGACATGAGGTTTATTACCTCCAATGCAAGACCGAGGGGTGGGGGGGAGAGGTGTGAGCATTTATCCATGTCAGTACATCTGCCCTGTGCTCTAGATGGGTGAAAAAGGAAAGCTCTGTCTCTACTTTCCAGAGGCTGCTCTCTGTGCTTTGTGCCATGGCGTTCGTTTCCAGAGGTCTGGACAGAAACATTATCCAAGGATCCCAGAGCTCTGCACAGACTTTCCTTAACTGTGCCCCAGAGCAGCCCTGTGACGTAGGATTATTAGCCCCGTTTCTCTGATGGTTGTGTGGAAGTCTTAAGGGGTCAAGTGATTTGCCCAAAGTCTCATGGCCCCTTAGGTGTGAAGCTGGGTAAGGAGGTCAGTAGTCTGGACTCTGCGTGCTGTTCTCAAAGCTACAAGTGCCAGCTGGTGAGAGTTGGCAGAGCTCAAGGCATTTCTGTAAGGTGGTATGGGAGGAGTGTGTCTGCTTCCTATCTCCTGTCTGCAGGGAACAGCAGATCATCAGCTGGGAGTGGGCACTGGGGAAGCACTTGTCAGAGCTTCAGTCTGATATTTCCTTCTTTAGCACAGTCTTGTGGATCCCAATGGCTGTAATGTTTAATTACCTTTGGATGAACTGAGGTAATGGCTTGACTCAGAAGCAGGAAAAAGAAAGGTGTTCAGTGGTGTCAGAGCAGATCCTTGGCTTTCGCATCCCCCTTTGTTTAATGATGAACTCCAGAACAACCCTGAAACCACAATGGCCCCTTTGTAACTTTTGTCGAGGTGCGTACACGGCCCCATCCCTGCAGCATTTTAGCAGATCACAGCCTTTGATATATTCAGCCTCAGGGCACCCCTGTGAGCAAGGACAGTACTGCTGTGCCTGTGTTACAGGTGGAGACTATGGGCACAGAGAGTCCATGACCTGCCCATGGCTGCACAAGGGGTCTGTGGCACAGCAGAAAAAAAATAAAACCCGGGTCTCCAACTCCCATGCTGGTATCCTAAACCCCTGGTCCATCTTTCCCAGGCCCTCTGGGCAGGCTCCCCTCCCCTCCGGTGGCAGCTCCATGCTCTATCTGGGCCTGGCAGGAGATGGTAGAGTTAGTGACTTCTGACACCTCCAACCTGCACCTGTCACAAGGAACTTGGGGTAAGCTGAAGTGTGTCAGTAGGTCCAGTGTAGCCCCCTTGGGCTCCAGAGGTTTCTGAGCGAGTCCTAGCTATCCAGGTTGCAGTCATATTGGTAGAGGCAAAAGGAATCAGAGCTCATGGCAGAGGTGATATCTTTTATTAGACCAACTACATTTTTGCAAAAAAAAAAAAAATACTTTTGTTGCAAGCTTTCTGGCACAAGCAGTGAATGAGTGCTAAGAATTTGCTACTGGCTGAGGAGTGTTTTAGTTTGGGAATCCTGAGGACCAGATCCTGAACAGAGGTAAATGGGTGTACTTCTAGGAGAGGCATTAGAGCTATGGCACCTTACACCAGCTGGGGATCTGGGGTGACACTGTGTGGCTGCTTTTTGGCTTCTTGCTGTGCTGAGTAAAAATGCCTTGTTAGAGTTACCTGGCTCCCAAAAACCCTGCAGTTATCAGGCGCATTGATCTACAGGGCTTCACAACCTGAACTCTGAATTTCTTGGCTTTTCCAGGGGTTGGGCGCTTGAATTGGATACAGTCTTTTGTATGGCAGTGGCTGGGCTCTATTTGGGAGGAATGGGCATCATTATGTATCTGTGTTTTTTTGCTCTTTTTTTTTTGGACTCTTCTGAGATCAGAAGGTGTTTTAGGGAAGCTGAGTGACCAGCAGAGACTTGTCTTGCCCTGAATCCTATCTGTCTGTCTTTTCTTTTTTTTTTAGTCCCTGGAGGCATTGCTTCAGAGTCGCTCACATTCACTCCCTTGGAGGACATGATCTTTCTGAAATGGGAAGAGCCAGTGGAGCCCAACGGTCTCATCACCCAGTATGAGGTATGTTTTCTGAGCCAGGGCTGTCCAGCTTCTAAGCAGCCAAGGGCCACACCAGCAGAGACTGCATGCCCACAGACTGTACCAGTGCGAGCCCTGGGCTGCAGACTACTTGATGGCCCCACCTCCTCCCCCACCTCACTGCATGAGAGCCCCCTCCTTCTCTCCTTGCCTGCTACACCATTTGTCCTCACCCCTGTCTCATGGCTGCACCTTATGCTCATGCACCCCCACCCCCCACACATGCTGCTGTGCTGTGCCCTGCCCCTACTGCACTGTATTCATGCTCTTCTCCCCCTCAACCCCACAGACCATGTACCACCTCCCTTGCAGGAGCAGGCAGTGGAAACTGAAGGAGGGAGGGAAAGCCAGGAGACTCCAGCTGCTGTTGCAGCCAGAGCAGTTGAGGAGTGGTGGCCAGGCAGGAGCCTGGACATGGTAACTTAACCCCTTGCAGGCCTTGTGTGCCAGTTGGACAGTTCTGCTCTAAGCCACTGCTAAACGCTGTGGGAAAAAATTGCTGGGGCCAGGTGTGATGCACACTTCAACAACTTAGTGACAACCCCTTGAATGTATCAGGCCTTGTTAACATACTATATACCTTTTACTTGAGCCTTGGAAATACGACCTAAAATGTACCAGGTAGAAAGCAAAAATAATAATTATTAAATAAAAGTGATGATGAAAACAGTAATATAACCCAAGATATTATCTTGTCTCTGTCACTGATTCACTGGATAGTCCTAGTTGCATCCTGTAGATCCAGTAGTTGGGTGTGTTCTTTTCAAGATACCTAATTATAGACATATAGAGCCTGATCTTCAAAGGGCACTGGGAGTTGTGCGATCTTAACATCTCTGACAGTGACAGCCCAGCCCACTGCCACTGGACAACCAAAAAATGAGGTGCACAAAATGAGAAGCTGCACAGGAAAATTTGCTTTGAAATCTCCCGGTACCTCTGTTCCCCCAGGGGATGGTTCCCAGTTAGTTCTCAAGACAACAGTGAGGCATCAGTTAAGCATGCATGTGAGAAGGGGAAACACCATTTAAGTGCTGAGGAGTATTAGCTCCCCGGCTGCTGTTTTGATGTAGCAGGTCCCAAAGGCCTTATAACATCTGGGAACCCAAAAGGCCTGCTCCTTGCTCGTCAGGCTGCACTGAAAGAGTTGATAGAGTTGATTCCTTTATCAGCAGGGCAACAAGAAGAGACTTGCTTTTTGTGTCTCTTCCTGCTTGCTTCAGTGTGGAGAGAAAAATGTCACATTGTGACTGGTGTGTTTCTTGAATGGGCATGCTGGTGTGTGTGGGCCCCGCCATGTCTCCCAAATGCAGCCAGGCAAGACTCCCTCTTATCTCTCTCTGCTTTTCATTCTTTGCTTCAGCCTCTTTGACATCAACAAAATTATTAGAGCAAGGAAACAGACAAATGAAAAGCTGATTGCTATCTCCATTCCCCGTGCTGCCACGCTCCTGGCTGGACTGCGGCTTCTGGGGAATGATGATGATTGGGGACTCGGCATTCATTCTGGAAATGCCGGGTTTAATCTCGGAGATTAAGGGCAACCACATTGGTGCCGCTACCTTCAGGCCCGTCACTTGGAGCATGCAATCCAGCCTGCCTCTTGCTGACCGTAGGGTGGAGTCTGTCTCATTCTCTTTCTCTCTTCCTCTTCAATGTCCCTACAATCACTTTGTGATGGCCTTCAGATAAGACGCCCTGTTTGGGACTCCTGTTTAAAAAGTACAGCATCAGCCATTTCAACAGGAGGCTCTGCAGAGGCTGGTGGATGTCTCTGTGCTGCACAGAGTGTGTTGTCTTTAACTCCCCTCTGACATCTAACGTGAAAAAGGAGTTGGGTGATAGTTCACCTTACATCCCAGCATGGGTGACTATGCTTCCCGAGTCTTGGGGGGCACCAGGTCACCTATAGGGGGGTTCCCCACTGCCTATTGCTGATTGGGGAGGGGGCTGCACTTCCGCTGGCACTTCCTGTTTCGTGGCTGTGTTTCCAGGGGGTGCACGGCCGATCTTGGTGCACCCCTGTGCACCCCCTACACGTTGCCAATGAATCCCAGCCATCTTTCATCCCACAGACTGCTTGGCTCGCGTAGGCCCTTAGATGGGAATTACAAAGCAGAGGCGAAAGAGCTAGTGACAGAGCTGTATGTAGAAATAGGTTGTATGTGATGGGCATTGACAGAACTGAGCAGAGTCCCAGGGCTGGACCAGTTGAGGCAGGGAGTGCACACTGGGGCTGAGGGTCCTGGGGAGACCTGTGTCGGGTTCCCGAACCAGAAGGTGAAGACCTGTGACGTGTGCATTTGGGATGGTAGCACAGTGCTGGATCTGTCTCATACTCCAAGCGATTGAAGCGTCAGATCCAAAATACCAGCATTGTTGACAGATTGATAACACCTATTTTTATATTCAAACCAAACCCGTACCCAAACTGTTTCCACACCTCCCCCACATCTACGTCACGTATGGTGGCACTCAACCCACTCTATCACATCTACCCAGAGGGCAGAACCCCCCTCCTGCATACCCTGCACATCTGCCTCATACTTTCCTCTCCTCCACGAGGTGCAGACAGAAGTGCAGCTCCCTGCTGTAACTGAAAGAGCTTTGCAGGAAGCGTTCTGTGTTGCAACGATCTTCTAAACAGAAGTTCACTGTTGTTTTCGGGTGGGGGGAGTTGCCGGGGGTGGGAATCTAGTTGCTGGCTGGAGCCTGCAGCTGGTTTCCCCAGCAATAGCCCCTCCTCACTCCCAACCTGCCCCTGGTTCAGGATGGGAGGGGGGAAAGGGAGAAGAGGGAGCTTGTTCTAGGGGTACCCCAGCCAGTGCTGGAGCACGGGGTGGGTGAATTGGAGCACCCCATTGGGGGTGCAGGGCTCCAATACACTCACCCCACCTTCCAGCAGGGGCTAAAAAACCCCCAGACTGAACTCCCTCTGCTTCCTCCCTCCTCCCATTCTGAAAACAGCACCAGGGTGGCAGGCAGTGTAGACAGAAGTTACAGAAGATGCTTTGTTTTGAAACATCTTCGTCTGACCCCTCATGCAGTGAGGGTTCATTCAGATTTTCCCTGCTTGGTCATTTTTTAAGCTGTCTGCAGCCATGCACTTGTTTGGTCATGGCTATGGACCACTTTCTGTGGCCAGAGCGGGCAAAAATGATCACTTCTATCTGCACCTCGTATTAACTCACTGTGCAGGCTTTGTCTGTTGCACCAGCCTGCTGCACTCTCCCCATACCATACCATGACCAGCACCTGTCTGATGGCCTCTCCTGTTTTCTTAGATCAGCTACCAGAGCATCGAGTCTTCAGACCCTGCGGTCAATGTGCCCGGCCCGCGGCGCACTGTCTCCAAGCTCCGCAATGAGACGTACCACGTCTTCTCCAACCTGCACCCAGGCACCACCTACTTGTTCTCTGTTCGGGCACGCACTGGAAAGGGCTTTGGCCAGACAGCACTGACCGAGATCACCACCAATATCTCAGGTGGGTTATGGAGATACCATCCTGCTGGCTATGACCAATTCTTTGAAAGGGAAGATGATTGTATGTTGTGTTTATGCTGTATTTCTGCTGACAAGCTCAACATCTGAAACACCCCAAGACTGTTAAGGGCAAGGTAAGGGTAAGGTTCCATTAAGGGTAAGGTAAGAATATTACTGATGAGGTAGGTCGTCCTGTCTTGACCAGGGGTCTGGACTAGGTGACCTTGTGAACTCCCTTGCAGCTTTATTTCTGTATGTTCTTAAGGGCCATCCATAGTTCCAATGCCATAGCCAAACTCCCCTTGGGAAGTCGGGTCGTCTTTTGGTTTTTTTGAAGTTTCAGTTGGATTGAATAGTCTTCTTCACTTGCTGTCTGAAACTACAGGTGGTCCTTGGACTTGTAACATAATTGGTTCCTGAAACCGTGTCTTAAATCAAAATGTTGTAACTTGGAACTGATTTTCCCATAGGAAACAATATTATAAATGGGGGATTTGTTCCTGAACCAAGGCCTGATACCCTGTTTTCATAAAAAATAACCCAGAATTTTGTACTTGCTCAGTTATAGATGAGTAATATAGCTACATTGATGTATTTCTATTGTAAATAGCAATCATATTGATTTGGAAGGACTTCTTTGGGGTGACTTTGCTGGACTTTTTGAAGGGTTCTTGGCTGGAGTCTTCTCAGGAGTCTTGGCTGCAGGTTTTTCTGGAGTCTTGTCTGCTTTCCTAAAGAAAGTGTTCAAAGAAGTTTGGACAGATGTTCTCCAGGGAGATGGGTGAGGCAGCAAACTTGTTCACTGGTGTGGTATCGTGTCAGATCAAATGTTGTAAAGTCAAAACCGATGGCAGAAAGTTGAAACAGGGTGTCAATTTATAAACGTTATGAGTATGAACCATTGTAACTCGAAATGTTGCAATCCTCGACTTACCTGTATCCTTTTTTCTCCTCTTATTCCACTTACTAAGTTGGTACTGATTTCTTCCCCCCCCCCCCCAAGTGTAGATACTTTTCTGTAGGCATGATCCAGCAGATAGTGGTCAGTGGGAAAGCTCCACTCTGACTTCAGTGCTGCAGGATGGGCCTTATATAAATTACTGCTGGCAGAGGTTCACACTACAATGGGCAACTATTTCAGTGACCGTCAACATGCATTTGTGCATGCTGGAATAGCCACGTGCATGGTTCAACACTCATGCTTTGGGAAGTGTAGACTTCAGTGCTGGGGAAAGGCAGTAGCTTCACAGTGTAGGCTCGTGTCCCATGTAATCCCTGGACGGACGGGAGGGATGCCCACCCCCACAGGCCAGGCTGGGTGTTCACTCATTAGCCCTTCTGCCAAGAGTGCCAGCCTGCTTGCCAGTCAGCCCACCAACTCACCTCGGAGAGATTGCTCAACTACTCTTGCATGGTAACAACTTACATCCAATGTCTCTCTACATGACATGTTAACCAGCAACCTTCCGCAGAGCTGGAAAGCATTCTTATCCCCATCCTCATCCCAACCAAAGCATGGCTAGAGTTTTGATTAACCCTTGCTCGTCCTTCCCACTGGCAGTCCTATGCATGCCTTGCTGCCATGATTACCCCTTTTGACCACAGGCTGTACAGGAGACAGGAAAGAGCAAGGAGAGCCAAGGCTGCTCTGTGACAATCAGGAAGGGTGGCAGTCCCAGACGGAGCCTGACAATGCACATTCGTGGCCTTCTCCTACTGTCTCGCTTCCCACTGTGCTGGCACAGTTAAATACGTCTTCTCTTGAAATGGATTCTTCATGCTCCGGAAGTCCCCTCCCCTTTCCCCGGGCTACCCTGCCGTCAGGATTCAAATGAAAAGCAGTGTGCGTTATGTTTTACAACTCTGCTGGATAATTTAGTCGCATGGCAGTTTGCGAGCTGCCTTGTTTACATTGCGGCAGACCCGGGCTGTGGTGCTAGTGGAACACATTTCCTAACTCACTGGAGCAACCTTGATGTGATCCATTAGCAGGAGGTGGGCTGAGAAGATAGAAATTGAACACTGCCAGCCCTGTATCCTTCCCAAAATGGTCTTGGAGAAATGATATTATTTGCATGAGTGAGAAACAGTGTCTGAGGTGGAATAGATAAGATGCCTTAGCTAGGTGGGAAGGGACTGTGCTTCTTTGTCAGATGGCGCATGGTTTTTGGCTTACCTGTGCCTGAGCATTCAAAGAGCTCGCCTGTACTGGGGATAAGGTTCTAAGTACGGATAGAGAAGCAGGATGGATTGGGACCAGGTGATATTTGTGAGATAAGCCAGAGGGGTATGTGATAAATAGTTGTATGTTGTGCCTGTGGATCTTATTCCATGCCTTGCACCGTGTGATAATGTCCCTACCACCCTCTCACCCCTTGAACAGCACCCAGAAATGGTATAAGAAGGGGTGTTAACCCTTTCAGGTGGTTGGAGCTGTATTACAACCTGTGCCAGGCTCAGCCTACCTTTCCAAAGGAAGGGGGCAGGAGACAACACATGGAGCTGTTTTGGGATAGCCATTGTGGAAAGAATCCTTGTACGGCTGCCCTTCTACTAGTGCAGGTGCTCCTTGCTCTGCATGCATTCAGTCAGTTTTGAAAGCAGAAATTAAGTGGAACAAGAATCCATGTGTCCCCACATGGATTTATTCAGGAACAGCTATTACACACTTCATTTACTTCTTCCATTAATCCAAATTAACTTCCACATCTAGATAAGCCAAATTCCAGGGCCACATGGGAAAAGTTATTCAGAGAGAGGCCTTGTGGCACAGAAAGGGCAGCTTGCATTCAGAGGGTGGAGCGGCTTATCCATTGCTGCAGGCGTGCAATCCTGCAGGAGGCCTGGGGAGCGAGACCTGCAGGTATACACACTCCTGTAGGAGACCCCAGGTCAGGGGATGGACATGGGCTTTATGTGGAACTCATGTTAGAAACTCTTTGGAAGAGGTACAACTTGGGGACTGCAGCCCTGCATCTGCTGAGGATCCTTTGATTCCCTGGCTTGTGGGCTGGATTGCAAGCTTTCTATACGAGAATAAAATCAGTCTGGCTGAGGGAAGTTTCCTCCTCATCTTCCTCTTTTGTCCAACTGTGGAAGTCCAACTATCTGCCTGTTGTTACCTCCGCTTGAGCCCAGGGCCAGCGCCAGCTTTTCTAGCAGTTTTAAAGTGCAGTATCTTGTTGCTTTTTGAAGGGCAGCTTTGTACTGTTGGCAGGAGGCACGAGGTCTCCATTTGTCAGTGGAATCTGGCATTTGCTTTAAGAAATGCACTAGGATACTATAAGGTTGGGACATTCTTATCCCTGGAAGAGATGTTTTGGGTCATTTTTTAAAGGGGTTGTATCTGCAGGAGTTATGATCCCACCGTCTCCGGACTCTGCCCAACAGGGCTCATGGAGTTGCATTTTCACAATAGCTTAAAGTCAGGCTTTCAGAAGTGCTTAGCACCCAGCAGCAGCCACCTTGGCACCTAGGGCTTCATTTTTTTTAAACCGCTCAGTACCCAAAGTACATCCAGAAGTCTGAACTCTTTTGGAAAATCTAGGTATTTACTTGGGTGTGTAAGCAGGAGCTTGAGCTCTTTTGAAAATAGTCTCATTTAGGGGTGCTCAACGGAAAGTTGCACCTGTAGTGAGTAAGGCACTTGGCTTTACCTGCCAGTGTGCACAAGAGATGGTCTTAAGGGCATTCTTTTGAAATTTCCCTACAGCTGTATCTTTTTCATGGCACACCCTGCGCCCCACTTGCCTTGGAATGGCAGGAAAGTTCACAGATTCATAGACGTTAGGGCTGGAAGGGACCTCGAAGATCGTCAAGTCCAGCCCCCTGGTCCAAGGGCAGGAAGTCATCTGGGTCAAAGGATCCCAACAAAATAGATGTCCAAATGTTTCTTAAAAGAGTCCAGAGTAGGTGCTTGCACCATCCCTGGAAGGGAGTCTATTCCAGGCCTTGGGGGCTCGGACAGTGAAGAAGTTTTTCGTTATGTCCAGCCTGAAATGGTCTTGGAGGAGTTTGTGACCATTTGACCGTGTTATCCCTTGGGGTGCTCTGGTGGACAGGTATCCCCCAGATCCTGATGCACACCCCTTATATATTGATAGGCAGCCGCCAGGTCCCCCCTGAGCCTGGGCTTTTCCAAGCTGAAGAGTCCCGTGGCTCTCAGCCTCTCTTCATAAGACCTGTTCTCTTGCCCTCTGATCATGCATGTGGCTCTCCTCTGGACTCTCTCAAATTTTTCCACATCCTTTTTTTAAATTGTGGAGCCCAGAATTGGATGCAGTACTCCAGCTGCGGCCTCACCAAGGCTGAGTACAGCGGGAGGATGACATCCTGTGATTTGCTTGAGAAACATCTATGGATACAAGCCAGAGTTTTGCTTGCTTTACCAGCTGCGACATTCCACTGGTGGCTTATATTCATCTTGTGGTCAATCATGACCCCCAAGTCCCTTTCCGCCGTGGTGCTAGCAAGTGTAGCACTGCCAAGCCTATAAGCCTGCTGTGGGTTTTCTTTCCCCAAGGTGGTGTACCTTGCATTTTTCGGTATTGAATGCCATCAGGTTTTCTTCCGCCCATTTTCTGAGCCTGTCGAGGTTGGTCTGGATCACTAGCCTATCCTCATGTGTAGACGCTTTATCCCAAAGTTTGGTATCATCGGTGAACTTGGCCAGTCCGCTTCTGACACTAATGTCTACGTCATTAATAAAGATGTTAAAGAGTATAGGTCCAAGGATGGAGTCTTGGGGGACCCCACTGGTCATGGCGCACCACAGCGATTTACTTTTATAGGTTACCGCTCTTTGGGTCCGACCTCCGAGCCAATTCCCCAGCCATCAGACTGTGAAGTAGCCGAGGCAGCAGTTGGCCAGTTTTTCCAAGAGGAGATCATGGGACACCAGATCAAAGGCTTTTTTAAAGTCAAGATATATGATGTCAATCTCTTCTCCCTTGTCCAGGTGGTGTGTCACCTGGTCATAGAAGGACATGAGATTGGTCAGGCAAGACCTGCCTACAACAAACCTGTGCTGGCTGTCCCACAAGATATTGCCATCGGCCAGTTTGTCTAGAATGGCCTCTTCGGTAATTTTTCCAAGATCTTCCCCAGAATAGAGGTCAGGCTGATAAACCTGTAGTTCCCTGGATCTACTTTCCTCTCTTTCTTGAACATAGGCACCACATTGGCCTTCTTCCAACCTTTGGGCACTTCACCTGAGCACCACGAGTTCTCGAAGATCTGTGCCAGTGGCTGAGCTATGATTCTTGCCAACTCCTTACGTACCCTGGGGTGTAAACTGTCTGGGCCAGCCAAGTTTTTTATTGGCTCTTATTTGGAAAGACTTCAGACCTTAGCCGCCCTTCAGCAATAAAGTGTCCCCTGATTGCTGCAAGAGGGGTAGGGAACCCTTTCACTAGGTTTGCTCTTTCTCTAAGATTCCCCAGAGCATGGTCTGCATACCTGCTGCTCCTTTACCCTGCCTGCTCCTGTGTCTGGGGTCCCATGGGATCTTCCTGGTGACTCTTTCTGTGCTGTGGTGATGTGACGTCACCAGGACTTCAGACAAGGGAAACTACTAGAGCAAGTAGGAGGGCCTGTCTTGGACCTCTTGAGTCCTCAGCCCAGTGGTTACCCAGGAAAACTCACCTGGCTTTTCTGGGAGAAATTCTACCTCTGCCAATAGGAGCAGTGTGGTCACACCTTGCTGACCTGATACGCCCATCACAGCTGCCTCTGAGGCACATGTGAGAGCAGTGCTATGTCTCTCTGATGTCTCCTGGGCTAGTGCTGGCACTAGTTACATCAAGAAAATGCTTCGCCCTCACAATGGTTGGGAGTTCACACATCCCTTTTTTGGAGCGCTGCCTATTCAAAGACAGTGAGGCTGTGTTTTTGCCATCGCTGGGGTGCTGGCATCGCAGGGGCTTGCACAGGACTACCCAGTAGTTCAGCCAGGGAATCCAGGATTTATCACAAGCAGGCATCTCGAGAGAGTGTTCAAGTCTCGAGCTGCTGCAGTTATGGTCAGCCTTATTGGGAGAGGCCAGGGAGACCCCTGGAAGGAGAAATGAGCTTGCATTTTGTGGATCATTCTGTACCTATACCATGGCAACAATTGCACACGGCAGGGGGAGATTTACAGAAACGAAACTATTAGTCTATCTGAGTTACAAGTGTACAAATGAGGGATTAATTGGGCTTCATTAACAAGCCATACAGTACTTAGGGCTGTTTGCTAATGTCCTTGGTGTAGCTATTAACAGCACTGAATGGGTTGAGATGTTTCCTAATGGGGGCATAGAAATTACAAAGCAACATGAGCCCAACCCTAGTGACTACTAATTAATCAGGCACTCTAGGCATGACAGAGACATGAGGGCAAGGGATTGTATCAGGGTGGGGAGAAAAGGTTCCCTGAGTCCACTGGAGAATGGCATTGGGAAGTGCAGGATCTGCCTACATGCATTTCCATGCTGGTTACTGGAAACCCCCCCCCAGAACAAAACAGAAACAACCGGAGTGGTGTTTGTTAATAATGAACATCTCTCTTCTGCGCAGCACCTTTCCTCCCAAAGTGACTATGGGGTTTGCACTTTCCTCGTGACAGGCCCAACCTTTATACCCATCTCTGAAATTCTGCCATTTCTGGGCTGGAGCATGGCAACCGTGCAGTGGCGCACAGCATGATATCAGGGCAGAAAGTGAAGACCATGACTACTTAGGGAGAAGTAAGGGAGGTGGAACAAAGGAGCTGAGCTGGGATTTGGCCAGGACATGAAGGCTAATGCTGTGAGCACAGGGCTTTTGACTTTGTATGTTTTTTGTCTCATGCTGAACATGGTACCTCTAGTGACCTAATGCTCCCTAGCATTAAGCTGGAGGTTATCTCTGTGCTAAATCAGGTGGAATTGTGTCCCCAAACAGTTGAGTTCGCCAGTGCCGCATCCTGAACATGTAGCATTTTTCTTCAACTTGTCCCATTTGTGTCCCGACACCACTGGTCCTGCCGAGCTGTTGTCACTCCTGAGTTGCATCTAATACACTCCAGAGCTTTGCCAACTTAAGCTTTCTAAACCACGAGTCTAGCCCCCAACCCGCACTCTGAAAATGTGACATTTTATTTAAAGGTCGTGACATTTTTTTTTAAAGAATTATAATTGGGTGTGATTTTTATTTTTTCTGGTTTCTGAGCCATTCAAGTTTGAATTTCCAGCTTTCCTCCCCAACTACAAGAGGTAGAAATTCGTGGATGTGTGTTTGAAGCTGAGATTTTCCCATGAATGACTCCAGAAGCTGGTGATATTTTAAAAAAATGCCAAATATCACCACACTCATAATAGATAGCAACAGTGAGGGAAGCAGCCTTAACCCCTGATTATATCAATATTTTCCACTGCCATAAATATTATTCCTGAGTTCCCTCCTACAGCAGCTGTGCAGGCCACTAGGTATCTGCCTGCCACTCAGTACCACACAGAAAACCCCTCCATCCCATCAAAGCAGCTGGTTTGAAGAACACAAAGTGCAAAAGGTCCCATGCTGCATAATTCAGAAGTACATCACAACTGGTGCTAGGATACTGGGTCCCGGTCCAACCCATTGTAGAAATAGGGACATTCAGATCTGGACCTAGGTTTGGTTTCAGAACCGCCTGCCAGCTCAGGTTTACTGGCTCCTCTCTTACCCTTGAAGGAAATGGTAGGTATTTGAATATATTTTTTGATGGGTTGATGCAGATTAACTGCCTTGTTTTCTAAATCAAGCAACTGGGCAACAGCAGCACAGCGCAACTGTGTCCAAACACATTTGTCCAATTAGTAATACTTGGCTCTTAGCCAGCCTCTGACGTATGAAATGATGGTTTTGTCTTGCATCTCCTCTTGGAGCCGAGGTAATTAAGCAAGGGGGATACCTAGGTACAGAGAGGTTAAGTGACTGGCCTAAGGTCCTACAAGGAGTCGAGGGACAGAACCCAAGAGTTCTGAGCGGGCTTCGCTGACACGCGGCGGAGCCTAATGCTGCAGTACTCGCATTGGCAAAACCCTTTAAACCTCAGCGAGAGAGACCGGAGGCCTGAATCTTTTGGTCAGACACAGCTAAAGCCTGGCGCTAGATCAGGGTTGGTGCGATGCGCAGAGCAAAGAATGAGAGCCAGGAGGACTGGAGTTGACTCCGGACCCTTCCACTGTCCAGCTGTACCTTGTGTCTGACCTCAGACAAAGCCATCGGCCTCACTTTCCCCATCTTAGCAATGGGGGCAAGGATCCTGATGTGCTTCACAGGAGGGCAATACATCCCAGCCATTTAGCACTGGTGAAGTGCTTTGAAGTCCTCGGAAGGAAAGTGCTACAAAGGGGCAAACATCATTAATGAAATCCAGAGGGAAGCTTGCTTCTGGCGCTGCTCACCTCAGGCTCCTGCTGTCTGACTGGTCGTTCCAAAGAGCCCGTAGCCTTCTGTCCCTAGGACTGTGAGTAACTTGCTTCCCTCCATGGTGGGTCCAGAGTGCTCATCACCGTCTCGCTTCTGCTTCCCTTGCAGCTCCCACCTTCGACTATGGGGACATGCCATCACCTCTGAGCGAGTCAGAGAGCACCATCACCGTGCTGCTGAGGCCCGCACAGGGCAGAGGGGCCCCCATCAGGTAGGAAAACCAGGACTGTTGAAAGGGCTCTGAGCATCCTGTATGCGAGGCATGGTTTGACCGAGGGCCCTGTCCTGAGGCTTTCATTACCATGAGAGCTAAGAAAGGGCCCCAGGGTGAGGCAATCACACTCTTCTTTTTCTCTCTCTATCTTACATTCCTGGGAAATCCTGGGGCAGAACACCAGCTTTCTCTTTCACCTGTGGATTAATGAGCCACTGGTTAAGGGCACATCGCACCTACCCCTAATAGCCTCTTGGGTCTCCATGAGGCATGATGCCAAGTCAGTACCTGAGCAGCAATTTACTCAGCACTTGTCCCCATTTAAGCAGGTGTCACCTGGACTAGGAGAGAGGTTGCTAAAGGTGGTCTGCTCCCTGAGTGTCTGTTTCAGAGGTAGCCATCGGAGCTGGTCATCTGTACCTTGCTCTGCCCCGCTTTGGAGACTGCAGGATGTCATGCTTCACACTTTACTGAGAGCTTGGGGGTGCCTTCCTAAGGTCTGGAAGATCTCCCAGGATTCAGACGCATGGTTTGTTCTGCAAACAGGGCTTAAGTCTCACAAGCTTCTCATGAAATTCAGCAACTGCTGCTGTGAAACAGATTACTAGCTTTGTAACACTTCTGTTCCACTATCAAGCATCTGGCTGGAGACCCAGAGAGGGTCTGAGGGTTAGACCAGGTATGTCTGTAGCAGTTTGCCCATGGGCATTTGCTGTATGGTTAAGTAGCAGCTTTATAGCTTGGGATAACTGAACTGGCCTAGTTCACACAGAGACCAGTGAGGCTATTCAAGTGGGTAATCGCTCCCTCAAAAGTGGGCTATATAGCTCAGCCTTCAGTGTTCACTACAGAGCTTGGGGAAATATACCCCCTCCTTAACTGACTATTTTCCTTGTGGAGATCCCATCTTCCCACTAAGTTGCAAATAAAAAAAAAAAAAAAAAGCCTTTGTGTTGCCGGTGGGCAGTCTGGTTCCCTGCGTTGGGCAAATGGGCTTGGAGCTTGGCACCAGTTCATCACTGTCCTCCCAGCCTGGTGCACAGCTGTGCCCTTGACTCAAGCAAATCCCTTTATTTCAAAGGGCTTGGCGCTCCCCTTAGACTAAGGTCAGGAATGCCTTGGAGTAAACTGTTTGTCCCATTGTTGGTGACACCCAAGTTAGCTGATATGAGAAGTTCAGATCCCATAATTTTCTTCAGGGGCTTCCTTGGTGGAACTGAAGTGAAGTGGGAGATCCAGAGTGCACTAGTCTGCAAGCCCACCTCCCTAGGCCTCAGTTTCCTTTTTTGTATGGTGAATCTAATGGCACCTCCCTGACAAGGATAATTACTATTTACTGGCCCCTGTGTGCATGCTGTAAACAGCAGGTCAAATCAAAACCCCAGGCACCGACCCCCTTGTGATGTGGGATCTAGGTCCATCTTCTTTGTCTTAGGTTCAGACTCTTTTCTGGTTGTTGCTGCACAGCTTGGTGTTCTCCTGCCTTGTAGGAGCTTGGGGTTTTGCCTGTCAGACAGCACTGCGTGGAGGACTGAGCTCAGGCCTGGATGCCAGGAAGCTCTGAGTGTCAATGCCACTTTGCTCTGCATGGTTTTGGGAGAGTCGCTGTCTTGCTCTGTGCCTCAGTTCCCCTCCACTGAAAGAAGATAACGCCATTAGAGACCAAGTGGTGCAAACTAATCCCATGATAACAATCCATGTGGGGCTGTAGCCGTGCTTGTGAAATACATGGACCGCTGCAGAGTGCTCTCTCTCCCGGTTGCTTGCAAATGGCATTAGAATCTGGAGGCGCGTAACAAATGCGTCAGCAGGGATTTGCAAGTAGGCCTAAGGGAATTAGATGAATCTCATGTTGGTGGGGCTCCAAAGCCCTGGAGGCTCCTTTGCAAATGTAAGCTGTGAAGGGCAAATTTAGACTGAGGATGTTTACCTGCAGGAATCTGAAAATTAAGTAGTAAAATGAACCAGTTGGCCTGTTTTTTCCCCTCCTCTGAGCCATGCGCAAGTAAATAAACTCCATGTGGGCTGGAATGACAGAGTGCTCAAGGTGTTTTGCTGTGGCTCCAGATGTGTGAGTTTGTGTCACGCCCAAGGCTTGTGCCAAAGGCCTCCCTGAGTCATTCCAGATGGAAATGAATGCTGGGTTATTTAGGCTGAGGACTCAAAAGTAGCTGAATATGATGCTGGCCATATCCTTCCCTTGTTTGCAGGTGGCTACAGAAGCTGGCAGGCCTTCAGCACACTAAATGTGCTGGGTGGCTGGGCTTGGCTGGTCTCTCCTTATCTCCAATCCTTCTCCCTGCTCCCCCCAGAAAGGGGTCAGGAAATTGTTTTACTCAGTGAACAGACCCTATGGGCACCACGGAACAGTTGTCTCAGCACCATCAATACGAACTCAAGAAGCAGCGATGTTGTGGAGCATGTTGGATCAAGTGCTCACAGTCCATTCCCCAAGAAGGCTTGTCTGCCTTCTCATCAGGGGAAATGCAGCTCGGCCTGTGTTGCGCTGTCTCTCCTATCTGGAGACAGATCGTTCCTTTTGCTGCCGTGCCTGGTTCAGCAGCACGCTCTGCTGAGGAGCAGCCTTTGAAGCACTCTTTCTTGCGCTGTTGAGTCTGCACAATACAGACAGCGAGTGGGAGTAGGAATGCAACGTGCGGACTGAAGCTTGAGCACGGAGCTCCGCTGTGAGATCACCTTTCACCTCTTTAGACAGTGAAGTTCATAAGGGAAGCAGAAGCACTCTGGCTAGTAGGAGCCCATTAGGGAGCTGCTCATGCTTCGTGAGAAACACTGACCAGTGACTTCTGCTTTGAGTCGCTGGTGCCGCTCTCCCCAGTTCTGAACCTGCTCGCTGTCACCTGGGCAGCTGTCCAGATGCAGGCCTTTGCCAGACAAAATTCCTCTTCCTTCCCTCCTGCCCAAGCTGTGCTTGCTTATTCTCAACCTAAAGCCATCTGCCTCTGCTTGTGGCAGCCGGGCCGTGGCTCTGAGGGTGACAGCTGTGAAAGAGGAATCATCTGAGCTGTGCGGGATGATGGACACTAGGCTGCAGAGCACGAGTAACCCCCCTGGTTTATGGCTTCCAAGGAGTCTTGCATCAGACCCCACCCCCCGCAAAAAAAAAAGAAAAAAAAAAAGTCACAAACAGGATCCAGGGGTGTTCAGAGTAAACCTGATCTCACCCTTGGAGGGCTCCTGGAGATGGGTTCAAGTTCCACATCAAACCCATGTAGAGTCCCCCCCCCCCAAGCTTTGTGCACAGCTTTGGCTTTGAGATCCTGAGTTCATTCAAAATAGGAGAGGCTACAAACCCCAAGAGAAGAGCTCTCTGCCCCCCCCACCAACGTCCTGCCTCGGGTGCAGCTGTGGAATGAGCAGCAGGTGTATAAAGCGCCGTTCCCATTTCCACCAGCAACATTGCCTGACCCTTCTCTGTGCCTTGGTCTCCCTGTCGGCAAAAGGGGGAAGAAGTGTCAGTCACGTCAAGAACATTGGGTTCTTCAGAAAATGCCAGAGTTATAATTATTTCTCTGCATCCCACTAGCCTCTGTTTTCTCTTAACAGAATCAGCTGCTCCTCAGTGAGATGCTCACTGATACTGTTGTGATTATTTTTATTCCAGTAGTGACTTGAGGCCTCAGCCCAGGTCGGGAGTGCTGCACGGGCAGAGCTTCCTGAGGAGCTCCCAAAGGGCAGGAGTGGAGACGGTATGCAGGCTTCCCTGCGGTCTTGGGCAGTGCAGGCAGGTGCTCTGACTCCCAGACTACTACCTTGGCCGTTGGATTACAGCGCTCTTCTGATTCACAGTGGCATTGGAGTGATGCAGGACAGCGCACGGTGACAGTTGTGTGAGAAGCGTCAATCTGAGCCACCACAGATGCGCTCTCAAGATCTTGGAGCTACTTTCAGAGCCAAAACACTCTTCTCACTTCCCTGCATCTGCCTGTGCTGTCACCAATGCTGAATATATCTGAGCAGAAGAAACCAATAAACTGGACCCTGGTTGCTCATCAGGTCCTAAGGTTGAGCTCAGGCAGTGGCATACAGTTATTATAACCTACAGCTGTTTGCAGTGACACACACTCAATAGGGAAAAGACTGGATCTGATTCAGCGTTATTAGAGAAACAACTTTAATAGAACTGGTGACTTAATGTGTCTGGGTACAGAAGATCTGCCCGCAAGACTTGCGGGCCCCTAAACAACTCATCTTCATATGGTGCTGTTACTGATGGAGGCTGAGTAATAGAAGGATGGAGGAAGTAATAAACACTGCCTGAGATGGCAGGTTTAATTATATCCAGAACATATTCTTCCCTGTAGAGGAGCCATCCTGATTTAAAGGCATTTAGCAGGCCAGGAAGCTGCTTTTCAGCACAACATGCTTTTGTGGGGTTGGAAAGATGTCTACCTGGATTTTCACACGGTCCCTTCAGTAGAGCAAACAGGCATTGTTTCTAAGTTTTTCTAAAACTAGGTAGAGTCTAAACTCACCACGTTGCTCTTCTGGTTTATTAACAAAATCAGTAAGATAGCAGAGAGATCAGTCATAACCTGCTCCTATGACTCATCCTGCGGGACTTCTGTCCTCTCTCCTAAGAAAACTTAGATGCTAGGAGGGTGACCAGCCACTTGCATGAAAGAATGAGCTGAAACCATTTAGCCTTTTGCTGTCAGCATCTGCAATAGGTTGGTCGTGAGGTTTGTGGAGTACGGTGGAGAATGCTGGCAAGGGGTCCCAGGCTTATTTGAGGACAGAGACTTGCTGCCAGCACGTTGCAGCCCCAGGATTTGAGTAATTTAAATAAATTAACATGTGTTTTGCATGCATTAAGTGATTGTCCTCTCACCTTCTCAGTTAGGTGTATAGAAATTGCCGATTGATAAAATGCACTAGCAGCAAAAAGCTGTTATTAGCCAGCGTTATCTCTGGTCTGGACTTACAGGGAGAGTGTGTCTTCAGGAAGTGCATAGTAGGCACAAACTGCCTTCTTCCCTCCAGCCATGGTGATGCAAGGGTTTGGGACTGTGGGAGCAGGGGTGGGATGGTGTCTGGGTCATCAGGTTTGAGAGAACTTTGTGGCTGGGGAGAGTTTGTTCTTCATTTTACAGCCAATAAATATCCCTGTAGTTTCCCATCCTTTTTTTTCTTGTCTCTGTCTCCTTGTCATGCACTCAGCACATACCAGGTCATTGTGGAGGAAGACAGGCCAAAGAAGATCAAGAGGGAGTTGAGCGGGCAGGAGTGCTTCCCAGTCCCACTGACGTATGACGATGCCATGTCCCGGGGCTCTGTGCATTACTTTGGGGCTGAGCTGCCTCCCAGCAGCCTCACCGAAGCCAAACCTTTCACTGTTGGGGACAACCAGACGTACAGTGGGTACTGGAATCCACCGCTGGAGCCCAAGAAGGCTTATCTTATCTACTTCCAGGCCACAAGTAACCTGAAAGGGGTGAGTAGCTGATGGCTGGGACCAGTGGCATGGTGTCTCTAAGCAGCCAGAAGAGTAGGACATTCATTTGATGGGTAATGGGATCTGGTGTGCGTCCTGTCCAGGGGAATGCATGGGGAATGGGAGACATCGCAGGTCAGAATTTTAAGAGTCATTTTCAGAATCTGTGCTCCCCAGCTGCAGTCCCAAACACTGCATCTGTTCACTCTTAGGGAAGGTAGCATGCGTGTCAAAATACACATGCAACAGAAAACCGAGGAGGCTTGCTTGATGGTTCTGTTTCCCATAATCAGCCTGAGCCAGTCTCAGCAGTCTCCATGTATTGCACTGTTTTTTTCATACTGTGTTTATTAGGTGGCTTGTCATCTCTGTGCCTGATCTTACTGTTATTGGGGTTGCTGAAAGTTTTGCTATTGGCTTCAGGGGAGTTGGGTTCAGTCCCGATATAGATACATATATGTATTAACCTTACTACCAGAGCTGGAGGGCAGGAAAATGTCAGATCTTTCCCCCCAGATCTCAGTTCTGCCATCTGATCCCCACAGACGACCTTTAGCCTTAAGTAGGATGGCACTGATGTGAAAGAGCAAACACACTGTCGTATAGAGATGGGCATCAGGGAGCTGATTTGGAGTCCAGGCATGTTGGTTATTGGGGTTCAGATTGTCCAAGCTAAGAGGGGGGGCTGAGGTGTCCAGATCATGATGGCACCTTTGAGAAGCCCACCCTGCAATGCCACATGTCAGTGCAGTGTAGGTATAACTCTACTGGCTGTGTGCATGTGAGAGCTTTGCTGCATGTTTCCTTCCAACTTGCTTCCCAATGTGGGAGTTGCACTTCAGGACTCCAGCATCATGTGATAACACTGCAAACACAGCTACTCCCTGGGAGAGGATGAGAGAATGAACCCCACATGACAGTGGTTAGTACGTCACTTGACACAGGAGTGGAAGCTGCTGAGACATGAGAGGGATCAGGATGATTTCAGAGCACATGAAGAATAGCATCAGGTTGCTTGTAAACCCTGTTCTAATGCAGGAATCACATCAGTCACTTGGAACGGGGAGCGCAGACAAAAGGCAATATTGCCCTCCTAAGCTGTTGGCAAGTCTGAATTTGTGTTTTGGTTGTTGTCAGTATTTTGTGAGTCAGTCACTCGATAGGACTAAAATTTTAAAAAGATGACATGGTTTGCTTCATAACTTCTACCAAAGCCTGGCAGGTTGTTCAGACAGGAGCTGCATTTCCTGAAGTCCACTATGCTTCATCGCATTGGCTGGATGGCAGCTTCCTGCAGGAAGATGGACTGTTATTTGGGCTTCTATTGATAGCCCTTAAAAAAAAAAATAAGTAGCTAAAGCCAGGCCCTCCCTGCCACCTTGGGTAGCTCCTTGCTGCCCAAACAACCCCACGTTAGACCTGAGCGAATGAGAAGGGGGAGCCTCCCTCTATTTGTGGTTTTGTGCTATTTGCCATGCCTGTGCAACAAAATGGCTTTCCATGAGTTACCCAGTTACGTTTCTGGAGGGAAATCTCAGCAGGATAAGAAAATGCTTCTGTGCCAGTGTACAGCGAGGGGAGCAGAAAGAATTGCCCTGTATTTATTGATGCAGAGTTGACCAGGAGATCTTCGCTGAGTGATGCTGCCTGCCTGGGGCTCCATGGTAGGTATGGCATCTCATTGGGTCCCCTCATCTCCCAACACAGGGAGACAGGATTCCCCAGGAGGTGTTTGTGGGTGGGAAGAGGCAGGCATAGAAGCAAGAATCCCTGCTCTGCTGGTCTTTCCGGATATATACAACGAAGCATTTACCCCTGGGGCCTTCTCTAAGCTCCCTTCTCCCCAGTGGTCACCAAGGTTCTCCTTGCAGGTCTTTCTCTGACGCTTTCCAAGATGCATACAGCTGGCTTCACTTTGACTTCATTGCAGAAGCAAATAAGCTCCGACTGACCCAGAGTTCTGTTCCCCATCTTGGCTAATTTCCTTCAAAAAGATGGTGGGAAGGACTGGAGCTCCCTCAAGAGATCCTTGTCATCTTCACGTGCTCTAGTAGCTCCCATCCTATCTACCGGGGTATGAACTGTCAAGCCTGAAGGGACAGGCTCCAGTAGCAGCCATAGCAAGTGTCTCTCTCATCTAATACTGGCTGTGAGCAGGCAGATAACTGGCGTGGTGCGCACAAAGCTGCTGTCTAGTTGAAGTATGGATGATGGCTGACAGCCTCCTTCCTTGTGGGAAGGTGCCGGCAGTCAAAGCTGTCCTTCCAAGGATTTGTTCACACCTTGTTAGGTTGTTGTTAGGGCTGTGACAGGCAGACTCTTCTCTCTGGTTCTCTTGAGTCCCGCTCAGTCATGAGTGATGGTGGTCACCATCTCCTGGTCTGTCTACAAGTAGGTAGTGGTGTAAGCCCAGCTACTGACTGACGCCATGAAGATCCAGCATCACAGCTCGGGGTTTGTTTGTCCTTCTCACCATAGGGCCCATGAGGCACATTAATAGGACAGTGTGGGTGAAGCATGCTCTTCCTCTGCCAGTGAGGGGTATGTTATGTGGGTAAATTTGATTCTCATCTGATACAACTCCATGGACATAGGTGAAACTATGCTGATCCTCCCCAGCTGAAAACCCAGCCAGTACCTGCAAAGCCTGTCGGGCTCGTGCCTTTTGTCTGCACACAACTCTTGATAAATTAGAGGCATTTCAATAAAGAGCAAAGGAAATGATCAGCTTTTCTCTGATACAGTTTTGGAGGAAAGACCAAAGCATCCCTCTAATCTGACATCACCTGCACATAGTGACGGTTGAGGCTGGCTGAGCAGTTGCTATAGGTGGTAGATGGAGTGGGGGCAGGGGCAGGCTAGCACTTTCCCCTAGTTACGAATTTGAGAAACTTTCAGGATTTTTTCATGCCATTTTAATTTTTCTTGACAGAAATTGGAATATTAAAAATTTTGAAATATTTAGGCCTGGACCCCCAAGTCCAGCTGAAAGACCAAACTGGAGCTCCTCATGAGGTATCATGGCAGCATATAAGAATTTCAGAATTGCCATCAGAGAGAAATCTTTGTGAAAAATGATGCTTAATTCAAATACCATAGAAAACGTTTGTCCAGCCCTGCTGTCCAAAGCCTGGTACATGGTTATCCTCTTTGCCCTGTTGCTTTTGGAGCCAGGCCTGGGTAATTCCTTCCTATTGACAGCAGTCAGAAACCTAAATGACAGGTCACTTAAATCAGAGGGGGATGTGTTTCTTCCTGGGTCCCTTCTAGTCCATCCCTGGGGCTCATCACAGGGGTTTTGTGCTCCAGAGCTGTCTGCAGCTCAGTTTATAGGCCTTTGTTGAACTCTGAACTGAGACCCAGCCAGTGCTTGGTTTGGGGCAGGCTGATGGATGGACAGTTCAGTACTGATCATTGTAGTCCATCAGGGCTGTCCCTTTGGCTCCGGACAGAGATCAGTCAGAAGAGCAAACATGGTTCATGTAGAACATTACCCCAGGTACAAATTTTCAGTAAACTGACCAAATTTTGTTCTAGCTTCCCCACCGAGAAGCACCCAGTGATGCCTCTCTTGCATCCTGGTTGAATCTCCAATCTTTTTTCTCTCTGCAGGAAACCAGGCTGAACTGTGTCCGGATTGCTCGCAAAGGTAAGATCCTAGCTGGGCCTCCCACTGCTCTGGGTATAGCTCTTTGCTCCACTGAGGCTGGGCCTACGCGGCCTGGGTTGTCATTCTAGGGGGTCTCCTGAGATCTGGGTCGTACTTTGTCATTTGCTATTACAGGATGGCTGTTGAAGGCTGGCATTTGTATGCACACCGTTTCATCATGTTGCACTTGAAATCCAGGCTGTGAAGAAGGGTTCATTGTTGCCAGGTTGCTCTTGCTTCTGACAGTATTTTAATTTGAAGGTCGTTATTATGGTAACCCTCAGAAGCCTTGTCGAGCTCAGGGCTCTGTTCGGGTAGATTCTGCACATATACCCAGTGAGAGGCAGCTCCAGCCTCAAAGACCTTCCAATCTCAGCAGATGAGAAGAAGTAGGATGAAGGAAGGACAGTTTTATCCCCATTTTATAGGTCAGGAGCTGAAAGATTAAGTTAGGCACCAGAAGTGACATATAGTCTATCTCAGAGGAAGGAGTTGACCTCTGACCTCCTGGGTTCCTGCCCAGTGCCCTATTCACAAGCCTGTTTGTTTTGGACTAAGACTCGCATATGTGGATCCTTTGAGGGGAAAAAAACAGGCGGGGAGGAAGGCACGTTGAATTTTAGACCTTGTCAGCATCCCTTTAATGCATCAAATACTGCAATTGATCTCGGCTGGTATAAACCGTAGACATGCTTGGCATTTATATAGTCCAGGAGTGAGATTAGCCAGGGTAATTGTGTGGCTGGCAGTCCTGGGGGGCCCCTCCGGCAAGTGAAATTGGTTGAGGTGGGGAGAGTTGTATTTCAGCCTTTCTCTTTTGCTCCAGGAATTTCAACAAGTAACTAAATGGTTTGGACTTTCAGGGGGATTGAACTTTTGTGGCCTTGTGTATTTAATAAAATTCCTCGTGCTTGACTAATATATTTAGCTCCCTATTGGACCCAGGGAAGGGGAAAAAAATGTAATAAAGTGACTTAAACTCCTGGCTCAGTGGGAAATGAAAAATGGGCATAAATGTGTGTGCAGCTACTGCAGAATATTAAAAAAGGACAAAAGGGATTTATAAACCAGCTAGTGTTGGAATTATGCATAGATAGGCTAAAAGCCAGGCATCCACTGGCACTATCTTGGGGGTTAGCTCTGAGCTGGGATACCTGGGCCTGGTACTTTATGCATCGGCTATCACACCAGAGCCATGCTTACTTTCTTGAACAAGACAGTAACCCCAGTGATATTGCCCAGTCAGAGTGCACCAGTGGGACATGGGGGCATGGCAGGATCGGAGGATGCTGGATTGTGCTACAGACTTAGAGAAGGACACAACTCTTTTGTGCCACGGAGCAGTGGGCAGCCGGAGGGCGAGTAGACAGGCGGTGGGGGGAGGGAGCTGCTCACCTCAAGCTTGCTGTAGACACCCTTTTCCCACCCTTGCTTCTCCCTTGAAACCCTGTCTCCTTTCTTTCCCTTTCTTTCCTTTTCCAGTGAGTGAATGCGATGGGGTGGGACAGATAATGGGGAGCTGGGCACAAAAAGCCTCCACTCCATTGGCCCTGCCATTCAGCTGCTAGCAAGACCCTTGCTGAGTTTGTATCTTCAGTGGAGCTGTCCTGGCATGAACAGGGTGGGAGTATGGGGGTGGCTCACCAGTTAGCAGCCTGAGTAGCACTGGCAGTGTTTAATGGCTGGGACCTGCAAGTGTTCAGAATAGGAGGGGAAGGAATTAGTGGCTGGGTAAGGGATAAGCACTGGCTCCTGGGGTAAGAGAGGTACCTAGCTTGAGTCTGGGGAGCATCACCTCTGGTAGTTGGGGGCAGTTGCAGCATGTATTAGTTGGGCACAGGGATTAATCTGCTCCCACAATTAGATTTTAGTTTTTGCAGAAGACTTCTTCCCCATTTTGTGGCTTAATTCTATGTTTGAATTGATTAAACCACCCTTGGAGGAAACATTATAAATGAGAGTTGATTTACAGGCAGACTTTTAACCGCATCCTGAGGCTGGGCACTATTCCTCTGTCTCCCCTTTGGATGCCTGCTTTGTACAGGTTTATTAATAATCCTCATTATCATTATAACACTATTTATAAAGCACCCTCTGCCCCTGCCAAGGCACTGCATGAAAATGCAATCATTCTGATAAAAAGCAAGAGTTAAACCATCATTAGTTGCACAGTAGGCAAACCAGAATGGGAGAGCCCTGGAAGTGGGGGGCATGTGTATGGGGGGAGGTGTGGGAAACACGATATGTATGTAATGGTGTGCATACAGTGTGTGCAGGGTGGAAGTGGGTATGGGTGTGGGGAAGAAGGATGTGTACATACAGTGTGTATGCAGGGAGGAAATGGGTGTGAATGTGGTGTGTGTATATGCATGTGTGCATTTGTGCGTGAGGGTATTTATGTGTTTGGGTAGGATTGTCTGTGTGTGTAGGGGCGCAGTGGTTCATGTACTGTTCTTTGAGAGCGAGGAGGAACAGGCTAGTGTTGATGGCAGCATGACGATTCCCTTTTGGATAGACACCTCTGCTCTCCTCTTCTGCATCTTTTTTATGGCTTATAAATGCTGCTTTATGCCTGGGAGGGAGGCCATCTCTGCAAAGAGATGCACAGTGCAGTGCTTCAGGGAGCAGTGCTCCTGTTAATTACTCTTTACTGCCTTCACACAACAATGGAACAGATGGGCGCAATGGAGGAAGGGGGAGAGGGGGGCTGCATGGGCCTCTTACCTGTATTTACCAACCATCCTGGCAGGGCCAATTTCTTGGCCTGCTAACTTTAATAGTATCTCTTTAAGTCACACAAACAAGGTGAAAAGAGGAGGGAAGCCAGGCCAGACTAGGTCAGACTGCTGTCTCATGACCAAGACGTCCCCCATCTGCATCAGAGTGAAGGCAGCAGCAAGAGTCTTAATCCTGCACAATCATCATCATCTCTCTGTGGCTTTAAAGGTAGTGTAGAGCAGGCTGCAGGGCTAACGTGCTGGCTTGCCCACCATAATGAGGGCCTGTGGAGTAAGACCTCAAGGGAGCTGAGGCAGAGAAGGGAAGGTTAATCAGAAGAGAGAGCACCTTTCAGCACCCAGCATTCAGGGAGGTCACCCGCATTGGAGAGGACAGGGAAATGCAAAAGAAATTCCCTTAGAGATTTGCTTGACTTGTCCATTTTACCTATCCTCTCAGTGCATCTGCCCAGCCCTTCCACAGAGCCCTTTCAGCTCAGTTGCCCTCTGATCTGGGTATCCATCCACCCAGCTCACTGCCTAATTTAGGTGTGTCCAGCCTGTGGCATACATGCCATTAGTGGCACAGGCAGCCTCTGTGCGTGGCATGCAGCAGATCAGTAGGGAGCAAAATGCAGAGTAGCAGCCCAGGCAGATTGGCTTGCCAAGCAGGTTGGCCCATGATGACCTAGATCCTCCACCAACCCTGTCCACCTTGTCCTTTCACAGAACCAGTCCACTCAGGCCACCCGCCAAAACTTCTCGTCCATCCAACTGTCCACATGCCCTACCTGTCCATTTAGTTTGTGTTCCCTTTCTGGAGTGCCGCAGCCCTTTGGTGTGCCTGGCAGTGCACTGGCCATGCCTCTGCTATCTCTGTTTCCTTCAGCAAATGCCTGAGAGTGAATTTCCTCAGCATGGGCACGGGCTCTCTCAGAGAACAACTTCAGCGATGCACACGCAAGTGCTGACTCAGTGCAAACTCATGACTCGCACACTTGTGAACTTCTGCCCGACGTGCCCCTCTTCTCCTTCTGTTTGCGAGTTTAAATAATTCAATGTGACCCTCCCCCAGGCTGATGCAGTGCCATTGAAAGGACCTCACGCTCAGCTGACCGGATTGGGAGGGATCTGTAGAGGAGATGGGGATGGGGTGAGCGGAAAGGAGACAAAGAGCTGCAGCTCGTTTCTGACCACCTTCGGCTGGATGAGAAGTTTGATGGGGTTGTTCTTTTGTTTGATTGTTTGTTTGGATCAGAACATTAAGCAGCCTCATTTATGTGGGGATTAGATTGGATTGTTTGCTAGAACATTAAACAGGTGTCGAACCCATTTGTGCAAGGACATTTCTTTCCTGGGTGTCAAGCAGGCTGCTTGCTGCTGGCTGGGGAGAACATGCACTTTGCCACGGGTATGCCTCCTGCTGTGGCCTAGCTGATTAAAGACTCTTCAGGGTACTGCAAGCAAGACCTGTGCCTGCCTCGAGGGGTGGTGGCTGGAGTCATTCAGTCCTACTTCTAGATGCACAAGGCACTCAGCCCCACTGCTTTGAAATCCCAGAAGGAGAGTTCAGCTCTGTAGGCAACAGGAAACTAATTGCAACAATTTCTGAATGTGTGTGTGCGTGCGCGAATATAAATTCTCTGCTCCAGTGGTTCTTAAGTAGGGTGCTGCAGCACCCGGATGTGCCTTGTTGTGCTTCCAGGGGTGCTACAGGGTGCTATGCGATCTTAGCATTGTTAGGCATGCAAGCATGATTTGCAAGATGAGCCTAAAGATTTCACACAGGAATCCATAGCAGTAGAAGCATTCTGACCTGCTGTGATCTTTCTGAATTCTCTGCAATAGAAGAATTACAACATTACTTTTTGCTAGTCAGAAATCCAAATGAAAACTAAGAGCTGGCATTTGAGTCTAAAAAGGGTGAGAATCGCTGTCCTACTCCGACCACTCTGCTGGAGTTGAGTGTGACCCTTAATACTTGTGCGTGACTGCAGATGTCTGTGAGGGTTTGTTTGGTATGTGCACATTACCTATGCCTGCAAGGGAGCTTTAGTGTGTGTGTGTGTGTGTGTGTGTGTGTGTGTGTATGCACTACACAGGTATACATGTGTATATGTAGAGGTGAGAGTGCGTTGTTTGTGTCCACTTGGGATTTTTCTTGCACGTCTGTTCTGTGAGCTGGTGTGTTTATACATATCCATGCTCTCTGCATGCTTGTAGGGGAGCTTTTGCTGTGTGGGATACATTTTGCATGTCTGTGGGGAGCTTTTTGCACATGCATGTGTTCCTGTAGAGCACGTTCACGTGTCTGTGCCTCTTGAGTGTGGGATTTGCCTTGGCCAGTTGCGTTTAAGCTTGACGAGCGCAGCCTGCCTGGCACTGGTTCCTTGACAAGTGCTTCTCCAGGCAAGTGTGCATGTCTGGGAAAAGGATCTGCCAAGCCAGCTGCAAAGAAACTAGGTCAGAGCTGAATTTTTGACCCCGCTTTTCTGTACTTTTTCCCCTTGCAGCTGCCTGCAAAGAGAGCAAACGTCCCCTGGAGGTGTCCCAGCACTCGGAGGAGATGGGCCTGATCCTGGGTATCTGTGCTGGAGGGCTGGTTGTCTTAATTATTCTCCTTGGCGCTATCATTGTCGTCATTCGGAAAGGGTAAGGAAACCTCTGTCTGTCTCCTCATCCCTCTGTGAGCTTTGCAGCTGGCAGCTCCCTTGCTTCTTGGCATTTGGCCCTTTCCACTCCTCTGAGCTCTGCTCTTTCTTTTGAGGGGGGATTTCAGTGCCTAGAAAGTGGTGCGTTGTTGTTGACAGGATCTCAGAGAGCTAGGGAAGGGGGCATGAGGGAGTTGCAAAAATCCCACCCCCCGGCTCAGCTGTAACCCATGCCTGAAGTTGCTTCCTTGACTCTATCCACCCTGCCTTCACTCCTTTTGCTCTGCCGATGCCCCTCATCCTGACCTCCTGCTATTGCATTCCTGCTCCAGACAGCTTGCCAGGTACCTCAGTTCTGTCCTGTGTTCTGTTATTGCCGTCTTTCCCTCGGATCTGCCAACACACGCCGCATCTGACCCCCTGCTTCCAGTCCAGTCTTGTTCCTCTCCTGAGCAAATTATGCCAAATTGTACCTTGCTGGTTTCCTTTGGCCAGCAGGGCTGTGATTCAAACAGTCTCAGTGTCCTGCTCGGTCTGTATCTGCCGCTCTGGTAAGATTTCACAGTGACATCAGGGCTTGGACAGCTGGTTAGACGCCTGCATAAAACCACTGCTGCCTTTGAGGAGGCAGAGAGATGGTTTAGATCAGTGAAGAGAAGGCGAGGCCAAGGTGAGAATGGCAAACATCCATTATTTGAGGCTAACGTAAGTCCTTGGGGTTCCCAGCAGAGGGGCTCCTATCTCCCCTGCTGGCTGAAAGTCTGTGTTGCAAGTCTCAGGAGTTTAAAAAAAAAAAAAAAAAAAATCCAGTGATACCCAGATAAATTCAGGAGAGCTGCTTCCAGCCACAGAGCGGGGGCAGGAGCCATATGCCAGGGCTGGGGTCCTGGCCCTGCAGTATAGCACTGCTGCCTCCCATGCAGAGCAGGGAGCACGCAGGGGATGAGACGGGCTTGGTGCTGTGGGTGCTGCTCCAGGCAGTCCCATCTCACACCTCCCTTTCTTCACTATCCCTGTCAGGTTGCAGAACCGGCAGACCCATTCGATTTGTGCCTGGTGTGGTAGCATTAAGCTGGCACACTGCAGAGCCTACCTACCCCCATGCCCTCGTTAGCATCATTCCTGCAGCACATGGTGCCACGGCGACAGCACTGACCTTCTGTGCCTTCTCCTGCTGTCCATTCCCTGGCCGGCTGCCTGGAAGATGCCCGCTGCTAGCAGCTCCTTTGCCGGAGAGGTGACGTTCCGTAAAGGGCAGAGGAGTCAGGCCCGTCCAGGCAAACCACTAACTAATGAAATATGCATGAAATGTTTGGTGATAGGCACTGGCCTCCCACCCCTCCAGCCCCTGAACTGCGGTGTCAGGGAGGCTGCGAGATCCACACAGCTGCTGCCCATGGAAAAGAGCAGCCTGCCCTGTGACGGCAATGGCAGCTCCATGCGGCTCTTCTTTGCAACTGAGTTGGTTGCGATCAGTGCTGGAGAAGCTCTGTCTGTTGCCTCAGTGCAGGCAGCTCACACCAGGCTCTGCTGTTCCTGCCTGTCTCACATTTTGCGGAGACCTGATGATTTCATTTAAGATATGGAGCAAGCAGGAATAGTTGGTTTCCTTTTCTTCCCCTCAAAGGGCACTGCATGTCAGAAGCTCCTTGCTGCAGATGCTTCTGCTCTAACCTATGCTTCTGCTCAGGGCTGGGCCCTGGGGAGCCTGAGATAGAGGCAGTAGTCCCTGACAGGAGAGCTGATGGAATGACAGGCTTCTTCCTGTCCCCAAGCTGGAGATAAAGCTAGGCACTGGGCATCTCCGCCTGCCTTTCACATTCAGCTGTACATAGGAAAGGGCTGGAGGCTAAGGCCTTGTCTCCATTGGGGATCTGAGCTTGTGTCAGTCTCTAGCAGAGCTGCTCCAGCTGCAGACCACAGGAGCAAAAGCAGCTTTTTGCAGGGGAGAAGCATAAGCTGCTCTGATTTTAAATTACAGCTTTGCCTTATCTGCATGGGGAAGCTATGCCAGCAGGAGGCTTCTGGTATTCCCTGGGAGTGGGTCGAAGGCATACACAGGCATGCCTGTGCCTTGTGCAGGCTGCTGCAGCCCCTTCAGCAGTTGGTGCCCACCAAAGGCACGCTCCAGGCTCTACTGGCATAGCTCTGTAACAGCACCACGCAAAGTTGCCGGACACACCTGGCTGTGAATGTGGTGAATTTCCTGTGGTGGCTGCTGTCTGCCAGCAGAAAAAGCCTGGGACAGGTAAGGTGCAAGAGCATGTGTGCATGTATGTGCATACAGTGCCCTGTAGAGATAGTTTCAGGTACTGAAGTTGTATAGCAGAGTGTTCTGCTAAGCTAAGCTGTCTGGCTGAGAAAAAGGGTACTTTTTTTGTATGTGACACCTCCCCGCCACCTGAATATGACATGCAGCCTATTTTTGGAAGGCCTTAAGAAGGGGGGAAAAAAGCTTATCTTGAGGTACAGATGAATAATTGAGATCTGGGGTCGCTGGGGTTGGGGACTGCACAGGAACAGGGCCTGGTCTGGCACTGGCGCTCATGCTGCATGCTCAGTCTGGGGTCCTGTGCAGGCTCTGAAGTCATATACAGAGTCTGACTCGGTGCACGGCCCCAGCGCCAGCTGTCATGGGCTTGGTATGCTGAGTCTGCCCAGGCATGTGGCTCTGCAGCCAGTGTGTGGGATAGAGCCTGGCATGCTGGGTTGGACCTGGCACTCCTGCTGAGGACTAGCCCCATGTGCCAGCTCAATCCAGCATGCATTTGGGGAGAGGAACTCCCCATGGGCCCAGAAATTTGGTGGTGGGGTGAGGAGGACATGAAGTCGGTACTAATTACCATGTCTCCCAGAGTGTAATGCTGCCTGTGCTCCGTGCCCCCTATCCCTTGCTGCCACATGTCCAGACCTCTGGGGAGCCCTTTTTCTCACATGGAATGCACACCCCAATTTTCCCCAGCTGGTTTTGCAGGGAAAGTTGCTGGTTATGTGAGAAAATCCAGTGTATTACCCAGCCCGAGTACTGCACTAACACGATTATGCTGCTTCCAGTTCTAGCCAAGGTGTCTGCACTGGACTGCACTGCATTGTGTCACGTAGACATACTGATATGTGGGCACAGCATGCCACAGCTCACAGAGGCGGCAGAATGGTAGTGTTGGACTAAGGGACTCTGAGGTTTTTTCAGGGTGAACTATTAATATGGTTACTCGGTGATGGTTGCACAAAGCACTCAAAGGTCCAGGTAGGATATCTGCCACCCCCTGTTAGTGCCCACCCCAAGTAGTTTCCAGAGGATTTTCACTCAGCTGTGAACGGGACACCAGGTTGTCTGAAAGCAGCATCAGACTGTCATGACCTGTAGCACTTTTCTCTGATGCTGGGACTGAGGTTCCTTGTCTGCATGGATCTGCCCATGGGATGAGACTTAAACCAGACAGACTACAGAAATGATCATTTCAGCCTGAGAGGGGTCTCTGTTGAGTGACCACAGCCTCATGGGTGCTGAGCACAGGATGGAGAGCATAGGAGGCCCTGGTCTACATCAGAGAGGCCACACGCTTGCTGCATTCATCCCTGTGTATCTAATAGGTTAGGTGTCGTGGTAACAGGAGATCCCTTGTGGCTCTGGCAGTTGCCTTTTCATCAGCTCAGGGGAAAAGGGGTCACAAGTCATGTTCCCTGAAGAGGAAGGACCAGATATGCTTGGCTTCCAGAATCTCACGTCTCCTGCTTGACGACCGCTGCTAAAGAGCTAAAATTGAGCCCCACTAGAAGGTAAAGAGGCAGGACTACAAAAGGGATGCTGGGAGACTCGTACACTAGCCTGACATGTAAAGGGAGCTACCCTATTTGGTCACACCTAGGGTGTTTATACACGTTCTTTGGGAGGGGTGGGGGGGTGGGACTTTAATTAGCACAGCTGCAAGAGCCGCAGTAATTAAAAGTTCCCGGAGCGTCATATGTATTAGCGTCCCCGCGCTGAAAAAAGGCGGTGGGGTGCTTTGACCTAAAGCTCATTGGACCAGCTTTAGTTTAAAGCACCCCACCACCATTTTTAAGCACAGGGATGCTGATGCATGTGACGCTGGAGGCTGCTGGAGCGCAGCAATTTCCACACTCCAGCAGACTCTCTGGAATTACAGTTGCATTGGAGCAGGCTTCCTGCGTCTGCATAGGAGCCCCTAGTGTTCCCCGCTTCCTAGGCCAATGCAATGTAGTTCCCAGTAGCAGTGGTTCCCGACTTTTTTAGGGAAAGAACTCAGCTGGACTGGTCAGCAATCTCTGATTCCCTTGCCGTGAATACAGGACCCAGTGCTTCACCCAGCACCAGGTGTTGGGACGTCTGTCACTTAGGCTTTGCTTCCAGAGTGGAATTTTCCACTTTTTGAATGTAGCTTGTCAATAAGCAACGAAGGAGCAGATGCTGCTCCCAGCAGGTTCTTTGTATTGGCAACATTTTTCATTTACGCCAAGTAGGGAGTGGGACTGCAGAAAGGATGATATGTGCCGATGCCTGTGCACAGACCACTGGGGGAGGTGAGGGAAAGACGCTGACCAGCTAACCTGGCAGGGTGCGGACAAGGTTTCTGTGAGTGTTCTGGCTCTCCCTAAATAACAATAGAAAAAGCAAGGGACATCATTGTGCACGTAATGGGCATGTCAGCCAGCCTGATGCAGGAAGAACATGTCTATGCTAGTCCCCATCAGGAGCCTTTTGCCTTGTTCTTTATGGCTGCAGTGAGGGGAGCTGTTGCAGCACCCACAGGCTGGTCAGAGCCAGTGAGAAGCCATCAAGGAGCTTTATTGTAACTCTAGTGGGTTTCCCACTCCTAAACAGCAGTGGTGATCAGCAGCCTGCATGCACCGGCAGGAAACAGCAGGTCCCAGTGGGCACCAGCCACCCTGCAGCTAGTGCTTGTGTCCTTTGTGTTGTTAACATGGAAGGTGAATAGAGAGAGCCAAAAGCACGATGGCTTTCAGGAGTACAGGGGGTATCAGTTTTCTGCTAGGGCTCATGCATCACCAAGTAGGATCAATGAGACTCTTTCATTTAAAGGCAGGAAAGGAGCAGGCCTGACTCAGGGCCTCCAAGTTTGGTTTTCCAAGCAAATAGGACAACCAAGAGAATCACGGCATCATCTGCATAGTGATTTGGACCCCACCAACCAGCTATTGGTCCCACAAGAACATAGGGCAGGGGCAAGATGGGGTGAATTATTTTTACTCATGTTCTCCTGCAGCCTGAACTCAGATCTGTAGAAAAGAGGCAGCCTTTTAACTGGAAGATGCAGGCCTGTGGAGCCAGGTATGGTAAATAATGTTGGTGATTTGGGAGCTAGAAAGCAGAATCAGAATGTACCGTGCACTTCTGAAAGTTGGGCGCCTAAGTGAGAAGCCCGTGTTCCCGTTGCAGGTGCAAGCCGTTGGACATCTAAGTGGAGCTCTTGGGTGTGACAGTGAGGTTCCCTGTTTGCATACACATGGACATCCTCGAACTGGGGCTGTCAGAGGGGAGAAAATCCTTTGAATCCTATCTGCACCATTTCCAGGCCTGGTGCTGTTTTCCTCAGCAGATTCTCCAAAGCATTATCTATTCTTGTACTCAGTGACCCCAGCAGTGATGTTTCCACTACTTCCCTTGGTTTTTTTTTGTTCTAATGACTCTCACCAATGGGTTTCTAAACTTCCTGCCTAAGTTGTCCTTTGCTCCATTTCCTCTCTTTCTTTTTAGCTTCATCCTTCCCCACTCCGCAATGACTGCACCTCTCCTATGTGGTTTGCCCTTCAGGTGGACAGTGGTCATGCTGCCACTTAGCCAAGCAATAATGGCCAAAGAGCTTTTAACATTTCCTGACTTTAGCCTCTAGTCATTTTTGCTGCTGTTCTCCAAATAGCCTTCAGTTCAGAAAAACCTTCCTGATATGGTGTGTCTGGAAATGAACAGCACGTTTCAGGTGCGGTTGCACAAGAGCTCTACAATGAAGAACTGTTGGCATCTTTGTGAGTGGTACGATATGTCTCTGTTTAAAGCCCCAGACTGTATAAGCAGGAGAAGTTTCCTTTTGATGCCAGTTCAGTTTTGTTTCTCAGATCTGAAATGATGCAGAGATTTAATCATTTGCCAGATTTGGGTTTCTGAAACAGAAACTGGTTTTGAATTTTGCAAAACAGCTTCTGAAATCAGACACGCCAGCTCTCGCTCCTTCTCTCTGTCATTCTCTGAGGCATGAAAATTGGCTGTGCTGAGGCTACGAGACTTTGTAAGAGAATTTAACTCACAGAAAGGAAACTCTTGGGCCAGTCTCACGCACATGGTACCTTACAGGAGGAGCTGCAACATACCTCTACCTCATTCTTTATTGATGACAATTCTCTGTCCCACCTGTAATCAGGAAATGCTGCCTCTGATTTCCAGGGCCCAGACTTGAAGGGGGTCACATAAGTATATCAGGCAGGTAGGTTGGAATATTTTTAGCAAAGAAACTCTAAGAAGGTGCTTTGTGAATTGTTTAGGAAAGAAATGCCTATGTAACCATTAGCTTAGAGCAGCCAGGTGTTATAAAGTGAGATAAACCTGCAGCAAAGCTCAGGATGGGAGGGGAGTGGGCCAACACAACACAAGCTTGGGAGTGTTCCTAGCCCGTGATCCTGGGGTAAGACACCTCCCCTCTGGGCCTCTGTTTCTTTGGGTATAGGAGGAGCAGGACGATGCTGGCCTGCCTCTAAGGGGTCAGTAGTGGGTCTGGGTCCAAGGGCATCTGTGATTTCCTAGCAGCACTTGTAACTGAGATGAAGCCCAAAGCCCTGTAGAATTTGGATTGAGCTCTGAACCTCAAACTTGAATCCATAAATGCATCTGACTCTGGAGAAGATCAAGGGTGGCAGCCAATGGCATTACTGGCACTACTGTGAGGTAGTGCAGTTTTCAGCCCTCGTATGTTATATCACCAGGATGTGGGGCAGTCGCTGCCAATGGGCAGAGCTGAAGTTTGGAACTGGTCAAAGGGTTGGGACCAATGGCCAGGGCCAGGCAGTCAAGAGGCAGGAGCAGCATGTCCTGGGCCGAGGCAGCTAACAGATCATTACCCTTGTGGCCTGAAGAGGGATCCTGCTGTTCCCATCAGCCAGTCAGAAGGCATGCAGGTTGATGCACCCCAGCTGGCCAGTCCACCTGCAGGGATGTCCGTCACAGCTCCTGACTTCATGCAAATGTTTCTGCACCCAGTGCTGTCTGCTTGTGGACGTGGTCCGAACTGAGACACGTGGAATCCACGTGTCCTGGGTCCTAAGCTTCCCCCCATCTCTCTGGGCCAACAAGCTCTGGAAGGGCAATATGTCCTGGTTCTGGGATGACCCTCTGACAGCTCAGTGCAGTGGGCTCTGAAATAGGCTGTGTGGCCTTTTCTGGAAGAGCCCTGGGAGGACTCTTGTGACACGACACTAGGTGTTTGACAGACATGGGAAAAGGGGCAGCAGGTAGGCCTGAGGCTCCCCACCCCTCTGCAGTAATCTTACTCTCTCTGCCCATCCCTCTGGCTGTCACTGGCTTATCAGTCCTGTGGGGCTGTGTGCACAAAAGGGTGTTTCTGACACCCTGCTGAGCAGCCTTGGCAAGGACTCTGTTGCAGCGCTGGATGAGCAGCACATCACAGCACTTGGCTGGCAAAGGATGGGTTTAACACTAACCATCAAGGGAGCCAGATTGTGCCCGAGAGTACTGCAGTCCAAGGTACATCACACCTATTGGTCAGCCAGCCAGGTCATCTTTAAAGGAGTTACAAGGCTCGTTGAGCCTTGTGGCCTCTAGGTCCTCTACCTCTTCTCAGCATTCAGCTTTGGCTGGTCCCTGGGGTGGTTAAGATGAGTTTCATTGTAGGAACCCACCTCTTTAATATCGGTGGGTCCCAAGCAGGACCCCAGAGCCAAACACCTTCTGACTTTTATCTGTCTACCTGCCATGGTGCTTCTGTTGCCATCACTGCAGGGTCTAAACACCTCTCAGACTTTTTAGTGAGTTCATTCTCAGTGTCCCTTCCCTTGAGATCATTGCTGGGGGAGGCAGAGGGCAAGCTTTCTAGTTGATGAAGGAGGTGGGTGGCTGGTTAAGTCCTCATGAAACTCATGCTTTTAAAGCTGCTGAGGTTTAATTTGATTACAGTATTATGTAACTTACTATGTTAAGAGTGCCTTGAGCCTTGGCTAAGTGGCTTTGTAATTTCAAATCTTAGCAAATATAAAACTTTATCCCTCTTTTACAGGTGGGGAAACTTGCAGTGTAGATAAAGGAAGAGACTTGCCCATGATGACATAAGGAGTCAGTTGCTGAGCTAGGAAGGGAGCCTGGGGGCATGGACAGATGAAGCAATTGTGAAAATTGGAAAGGGGGTGAGGTTCAGCTGAATCCAGTGTAACTGTTTTGCCTGTCCACTCTATCCTGTGATAAGCGGAAGTTAAACTGCAGTAATTTACCACAGTTTCATTCAGGTATAAATCATTGCGTTGTGGCTTTCTTATTTCATGATAGGAGTGGAAAGATGAAACAGTTGGATCAGCTGATGCATGCTTATTAGCAGTAGTTGGTGTCCCCCCCATACACATGCCATAGGAAATCTCTGTCCCACTTCTACAGCATGTGCAAGCACCACCACAGTCTGAGCCCCCTTTGTGACATGTGGAAACCCCTGGTGATTTGCAGCCCAGCTCTGGTGTATGGGGTGGTAAAGGAAAATCGGAAGTTTTTGTAAAGCCAGCATGCTATTGTCTCTTTAAGCCAAGTACGTAGGCAGTTGTCTGGCTGGGGTAGTTGCTGGGACCAGCCTGTTCCTCCCAGAGTAGATCAAGATAGGAGCAAGAAGCATCTCTCTTTTGCACCATTGCTATTTTTTACTGCTGGGCCAACTCTTCATTCTGTCTGAGATGATGGAGGCTGGCAGGGGTGAGGTGAGGCTGTCCTTGTCACCCCACCAGGCCAGAACGTGGTACCAAGGCAGGAGGAATGCAAGGGACACGTAAGTGATAAGGGGACTGGAAGGGGTCAGTAGCCAAGGTCTAAAGCATGGGAGTCACAGCCAAGTGCTCTTCCTTTGCTGGTAATGCATTTCTCTGCTTGAGAGATCCCTTGTTTCTCTGCCCCCTCCAAATCTGTTTCTTTACGGCAGTGGTTCTCACCTTCATTAGACTCAGGACACCCCTCGCTAGACTCCAGGTGCCCCTGGCTCATCATTGTCACTCCTTTTATGACTACAAAAATAATAGAGCAATTCTTCTGTTGCAAAAAACTCGGAAAGACCACAACACAGCAGGCTTCTTTTTTTTAATACTCTGCATTCCTGGAGATTTTGAAATCTCTGGCTTGATCCTGTAAATCATATTTGCATGCCTAACCATGCTAGCATTTTGTGGTCCCCTGGTTGAGAATCACTACTTTAGTGAGCTAGTGAACTCTGGAGATGCAGGAACATGGGACAGGGGTATTTTGTGCTGCCCAGTTTGCTCTGAGGTTTTGCCTAAGATAATGGCTATATTACACCTTACTTGACCTGCCAGGGGCACTCATTTACCTCCTCATGATAGTTTTCCTCCCTCTCCCTGTCCCAGGCCTGTGTTTCTGCTGATATCCCATGAGATCTCACCCCTTGATTGACCAAAAATCAGTTCTGAGCAGTGCTCTCCTTCCCACTCATGCCATTGCCCCAGACTTGGAGTGTTCTCCTTTCTCGCTAGGCTGGGAATTCATCACCCGCTTTCACCTCTATCTAATAAACAGAGAGGAAAAATAAACCAAAGGGGCTGTGTTATTTCTTAAGTTCCCTCTTGGCATCGGTTGCACTGTCCAGCAGCCAGGTTTGTTTCCATAGCCACAGAGCCAGCTGTGAGTCAGGAAATAGTGTCAGATTCTTGCTCAGGAACAAGGGGGGAATGAAACAAAAGTAATGGTGCTTCTTTTGTGGTTAGTTCCCCATCACCACTGTGCTCAGTTAACCCCTTTGGTCTTGGGCCACTGTAACCTTTCCAGCTGGAAAAAACACCCAAGATTGTAACATTGATCCTGTGAGATGCAAATTTGCATCTGCATCATTGCAAACTAGGAGGACACAAGTGGAAAACGGTAATGCAATCAGGAAAAAATAGGTATTCAGATTGGGCCACATTTGCTTTCAGTTAAATCTGTGTAAATAAGGGGTTAAGTCCATGCTTTGATTAAAAGAATGGTTAATGATGGGGTAGAATGAAAAATGCAATGCACTGGTACCTGGAAGGTGATAGGGGTATTGATTTTATCTATGTTGGTCTAAAAGCATAGGCAGACAAAACTCTTGGGGTAGGGGCGATATCTTTTATTAGACCAACTAAATAGTAGCCAAAAAAAAACTTTCTTTGCAAGCTGTCAGGCCCAGATGCCCTTCCCTGGAAATAGGAACGTGCAAAGACTGTAAAAGTTCTCCCAGGTAGCAATGAAACTTCATCTTGCACAGGGGAGTTAAAAGGTGATGCACCCTTCTGTGTTAGCATCGAACTGGCTGCGGTCATGGAGCAGCTTCTTGGGCAGATGGGCTTATAGTGGAGTTTCCTGAAGCAGTTGGTGCTAGCCGCTATCAGAGACAGGGCACTGTTCTGCCTGGCGCATCCTGTCCAACAGGAAGCCAGCATCTCCGCTGTGTTTCCAGCCATCATTCCCTGGTGGCTGTCTTTTCACTGGTCCTTTTCAGCAAAACGTTCATTCCAGTTGTGCGTTGTGAGACCGAGACAGCGTAGCAGGAGACTTTCTGACTGTTCGGTAAACTTTCCATTTTATAGACTGTCTTTTGGAGGGACAGGAAGGAGGGATGGGCGAGCAGTCATTATTAATGCCAGCCAAAATGCCAGGGAAAAAAACCAAGCTTTAATCGAGCCTTTGATCAAGTAGAAAATCATCAGGCTACAAAGTATAATAATAACAGCAAACTCTGCTCAGGTCAGGCACCTTGTACAGGACAGAAGGATAATTCTGCTTCTTTTTTATAGATGGGGAAACTGAAGCAAGGAGCAGGGAAGAAACATGGCCTGTCATGTGACCCAGTATATCACTGGGAGAGTCGGGCATAGACATCCGGTCTCTTGGGCTCTTGCTGTATCTGCTAGGGCACACTGTTTTTATGTCGCTGGTGCATTATTCTTGTGTGGCTTTACCCTGCCCCCTCAGCTTAGTACTGAGGCAGTCCTCTGCCCTGTGTTGCACCATCTGTTGAGCTATGCAGTAGCAGAGGCCATCCTCTTGCCATCCTCCTTTAGGCAGCTTGTAGCCATAGCCTGCAGCTGGAACGGAAATGATGAATTGGAGGAAGCAGGCAGGTGGGGCGTTCCCTTGGCTCTCAGTGATCCACGATACACTTTTACTTCTTTGGGTATGTCCTCGTGCTCTGGAGAAGTGGATAAAAGGCAAACTCAAGCTACAGGGTGACAAAACCTGGTGAGGCAAAGGCGTC
Source organism: Crocodylus siamensis (assembly GCF_052110815.1). Taxonomy (NCBI): domain Eukaryota; kingdom Metazoa; phylum Chordata; order Crocodylia; family Crocodylidae; genus Crocodylus; species Crocodylus siamensis. The sequence goes on from NC_143401.1 coordinate 10,988,677, forward strand.
AAGATAGGCAGTGGGGCCATACCCTGGTGAGATTTTGTTTTAGCCTTGTTGCATATGATGGTTTTGTGTTAAGGTTGTTCTAGAGAGAGGAATGTATTTGCACCCATGGACTGGACCTGGATCATCTGGAATCTAAAACTCAGCCCCCCGCCTCCTGAAAGCATCCTGCTGTTCTTGGGTCCTATTTCCTGTACCTCAAGCTGCATCACCACGCTGCACTTCTTACTGGGAAGTTCCTTTCTGGTCCCTCCCTTTCAACCATTTCTTTATGAGAACACTTCAGGTTTGCAATGTCTCTCTGATCCCTTGCATCTGTGCTCAACATCTGGAGCCATTGTACAACGAGGATGATGTTGGTAGCAGAGGTCTAGACAAAAGAGTGCAGTTAGGGAGATACAGGTTTCCCTCGCTTTATGCTGTGCATGCTTTCTTGGAAAACGGCACATAACTCAAATTTGCTTAAAGGGATCCCACTTTATAATGTAACAAACAGGGATACGTTCCAAGACCTCAAGTGTACTGACCCCCAGACCCATTTCTACCATATTTACAAGACAATTTTGGTACTCACCAACAGCAGACACTACACACAAGCACAGGGCACTATCATAATGGGGAAGTCAACTACGGAAACACGTGTCGCAGACAGTGAACGAGAAGCACAGAAGACTGTATTTTGGTGTGCGTCATTCCCACAATGCACTGCACAAAGCAGCTGACTGCGGGCTTTCACCTCACCGACTGCATAAGAGTGAATTTACCTCACATATAATGAATTTTTAGTATAAAAAGGGTCATTGCATAAGAGCAAATTCGCACACGCAGAACCTGCATAAAGTGAGGGAAACCTGTACAATCAGGGCACGTCTACATGTGTCCCGGACTGTGCAGTTGTCACTGCGCAGTCATTAATACTTACTTTAGCAAGTACTAAATGCCTGTGCAGTAACTGCCGTCACAGTGCAGTCCTGGCAGCGCACGGGTAGTTTCAGATCATACTGTGCAGTAGTGTTGGTGTCACGGTTTGTGCCCGCTGACGCTACATCACCATAGTGATGAGCTACATTGCCGTAGCTTGTCACTACAGTGACATAGGGTTTTGTGTAGATGCGCCCACATTGTACCTGCAATGGCATCACCTACCCTTCCAGTCAGGGACTTGTGTTCAGCAGATCTACAACACCCTTGCCGCTGTGAACAAGACTACCAGGGCGCAATAGGATTGATGCACTGGGGATCCCAGAATGTGATTTGTGCTGTATGTGGAGGTGCTGGGACTGCTCCAGCAGACACTGGTGCTGTTAAGCCATTGTAAGTCATGGGTTGGCAGGAAGGTTTGATCTCACGACCTGCGTTCCCATGGATTAAGCTGGTAGCAGTTGCAGGCTGTGGTCCTAGAAAGCCCGTTACCAGAGGGAGAACACAAAACATGTTGGCAGCATGTTATGAAGCCTGAAAAAGATGACCAACCCTGTAGGGGGGACTTCCTGAAAAGATGTGTTGGTTTAGTGATGAACATGGTGCCCCCAAGTGAAACCTAGGAAGCCAGGCTGGAGTGACTGCGAAGATTAGTTCAGAGCGCTGGCTGCTGGTTGTTTCTAAAGGAGACCTGGGCATAGAAGCAGAACAGCTACCTGGGAATTCACAAAGGCCTCCAGCTCATTTCTAGATTAAAAAAAAAAAAAAAAAAAGTTTAGAAGAGCCACTTTTGTCTTCGCTGTAGTAATGCTTATCCCAGAAGAGAGAGGTCTGTTGGGATCGTGCAGGTTGCAGCACACATTGGCTGAAGAAGATGGAGGACCTGGGTCAGTCTCTCCTTATTTCAGAGTGCTCATATTCAGCAAACTTGTATGGCAAAGGGTTTAATAATGGCAAGCCATTACAAGTGTCTGAAGTTCCCACTGGGTTCAGTGGAAGTTGAGGGTTTCCAGCCCGTCAGAATCAGGCGCTAGGCTATCATTGTGATGTGCAGAGGAGGTCTGTTGTGCTTCCTTCTCAGATGATCAGGGGACACTGTCATAATAACTCTCCTATTATGTATGCTTGCTCAGGTGTAGATTTGTATGATTTTGTCCTACGTGGCTAATGGGTTTCTCTTCAAGCACAAGTGGCAGAGCCTGTGTTGTAGCTCCGTTTTGTATCCCAGGAATTAGCCACGGTGCACAGTGACTGGCAGCTGTGAAGTGGAGGGTAATACGATTTACATCCTTGTTTCAGGTCATTCGAGTAATAGGCAATGGGGTAGGTCTGCTTCAGCTGCCTCCTCACTTTGATGGGGAGGTGACCACACTCTGCCTTTTCTCATGGATCCCAGGGACGCCAAAGAAATCTGTTTAAGAAAGAAGCATAAAAGCAAGGGAAGGTGATTGGGGACGGAGCACAAGATTGCAAGGAGAAGCTCGGGACTGCATGCAATCCAGATCCTGGAGATAACCTGACTTCAGAGTTTTTTTTTCCCAGAGGGTGAATCCCAATGAGAACGGTGGCACTGAACACCCTAAATGCTGGGGACCTTTAGAAATGTACCCCTGGTTACTACGAGGTTCTCGATACACATTGTGTTGAATGTTGATTGTTCCTGTAGCGCTGTTTCCATCTCTATGACTGTCCTCAAACCATCTGCTTTTCTTGCAGACCCTCTTCAAGCTGCTCACCCCAACCAGCCCCTCTCTCAGATGCTGCAGCCCTTCCTCTCTGTTTCTCTTGTGCCCAGTGCATTGTGGAGAGAGAGGAGCAGTATGCTGGCAGGGTGCTGCATGGCAACCCAGGAAACAAAGCTAGAGATCACTTGCTGGACTGAGATCTTTTTCATTTTTGAAAACTGCCTGGTGCATCTTATTATCAGGATTCACATCCCATCAAGGTTAAAGCCTGCCATAGGATGCAGTGTCACATCCCTTGCTGTGCCACAGCAAGTGAAATATCCCTTGGGTCCCCTTCCCATATTTCAGCTGAAGCCCAGTGTCACCTGCATCCCAATCTGCTGCTGCCCTCCAGGGTGCTGTTTGCTGACCTGTGCTTCTGCAGATCAGCATCACCCACTCCGTTGTTTCCCTGAAGGATGCTGCTGTCTCTGGGCTACAGCAGCCCTGTCACCTGCATGCCAGTACGTCTTCTCCCTGCAGCATCCTGCAGCCTCCTGCCCTGCCATCCAGCCAGAATTTTTGTCCCCCTGCAAGAGAGCATGGGAGTCTGTATAGACAGATGCTTCCCTATGTGTTGGAGGTATGCCTCAGCCCCAGAGAGAGGAATCTTGGAAAGAAATGCCTGCATGGCTTTGACTGCCGGGACCACTGAATGCATTTACTCAGGCAGCTAAATGGGTTGAGGTTCCCTTCAAGGGGAAGGCGGGGTCTTCCCAGGACATCTACTGCTAGGGGCATTCAGAGAGCAGCCGCTGTTTGTTGGACTGCTGTGCTCTGAATGGCTTCCTTTTACTGGAAGAGGCCTGAGGCACCAGCTAGCTGGGGGTATCATTAAAGGCAGGCCTGTCATGACAGAGAATAAAGTACAGCAATCAAATTCTCCCCCTCCCAGGAGTCCAAAATAGCAATTTAAGGAAAGTATGTTAAGCTCCCGGGGGGGGGGGGAGGGGGACATGGGCCAGAAGCTCAGCTGGCATAAAGCCATGGACCTCCATTGACTTTATGGCTTAGTTCATTTGAAAGGAGCCATACTGATTTACACCAGCTGAAGATCTAGCCCCCCTTGGTCCCGTCAAAATCTTATTCTTAAAAGTCTCTATGGGTGAATCTCATGCCAATGTCAAACTGGAGTAACTTCATTGCAGTTACTTTAGATCAGTGGCTCTCAAGGAGAGTGCTGCGGCACCCTGGGGTGCCTGGAGATCCTTTCAGGGGTGCCACTGGGTGCAACACAATGTTACATTGCTTTTATACCCTGAAATGCAGCCTTCTCAGAATGTGATAGATGTGCAACATGATTCACAAGATAAACCTAGAGATTTCAAGTAGGGCTCTGTAGTGTTAAAAACATTCTGACCTGTTACGGTCTTTCTGAGTTTTTTGCAACAGAGTAGTTGCTATATTATTTTTCTATAGTCAAAGCATGAGTGGAAACTAAAAGCTGGGGTTTTCTGAGGGGTACCTTGAAGTTTAAAAACCTTGAACTGCTTTAGATTTACAAGTGCCCACCCAAGATCCGGCTACGTCCTTCAAGGAGCAGGTGCTGGAAGCAAGCATGTGTCAGTGGGAGGAGGGTGCTGAGTTGCTTTAATCCCAATGGTTTTATGGTATGTCTGGCTTTAGCAGGAGGAAATGGAGAGGTGGTTTTCTCCTATACCCTAAAATGTAGCCTGCTCAGGATTGGCTTGACACAGAAGTTGGATTCAGACTTGCTTCCCCAAATTCAGGGCTGCTTGAATGTCTGAGCAAGTTGCAAATTTTTCTGCAAAACAGGCTTCCATCAGTCAAGGCTGGTTTGGCTGAATAAAAATATTCCACAGAAATGTGGGTTCTAGTGAAAATTTGGCAAGCTGGTGGGCTGACCTGTCCTGGGTGGCCAACCCTTGGGCTGCTCACTTGTGTAGCTGGTGGGTGTCCCAGTAAGGCGGCTGGCCAGCTCCCAGGGGTATGCGAGATGCCCAGTTTCCTGGCTGGCAGCCTGGAAGGGGTGTGAACTGCTCTGTTCTCTCCTCCCTGGCCTGGGTGCCTGGTTCCCTCAGCTGCCTTGCCTTGCCTGCTGCTTGCCTGGTTTCCCAGAACTTTACAAAGAATTGTTCTATTTTTTCCTAAACTGATTTTTACAATTGGTTTTTCACAGCTGCTTTCTTGTGATTCAGAACAAAGGAATTGAAATGGCAACATTTTCCTGAAACACAAATTCCCATTTCCTGCCCAGTCCCAGAGTTTGGAGGCTCTGGAGGATTTGAAAACATGAGTCCTGGTGAAACAAGATGCCGTGCCCTCCTGAAGCTGCTGCTTTTCAATGGGCTGGGCTGTGTACACCAGGCTGGTTTCTACCCCTAGCCATTTTTTTTCTCAGATCACCTTTGCCAGCACTTATTACCATGGTTTTGCAGATCGATTTTTGCTTGGCTGGCATGTTCAGTGGCTCTCATCATTTATGTTCATAGTTGCCGTTTATTTTGGTGGATTAACACAGGCATTGCTGTAGTTGCAGTGTAGCAGTGCCACATAAGGTCTCATTGTCAGTCTGCTCTGTGATGTCTTTTCCAATAACAAGGGTTTGTCAAAGGACCTAGCTAGCCCATGGCTTTAATCCAGGACTGTCCAACTTCTGCGTGGATGGGGGCCACACATCACATGCAATTCCCCCCCATTCCCCCCCCTGCACACATGCACACATATATTGCTAGTGCGCCTCCAGAGGCACTAGTGGCAGCAGTTGGCAGGGTGATGATGAGGGGAATGGTGCCAGGGCGGAAGTCAGCAGGCTGCAAATTAATCCCTGATGGGCTGCATGCAGCCCATGGGCCGTGAGTTGGCCAGCCCTGCTCTAAGCTGTTGATAGTGCATATTTTTATGGGGGGGGGTATGGGAAGAAAGGCCTTCTCTGGTGCACTTGGCTTTCGGATGGTCATTACCAGCAGTAGAGATTTCCCTGTACACCTGTGAGTAGCTCTCCATTAACAAATTTGAAGAACAAAGGCACACGTAGCCCATCCCCTGCTTTCTAGGATTTCCTCTGGGCAATTCTGCATTGGGATGGCTTTCACTGCACACTTCTGATGCTGCCCTGCAAATGAAGCAGAATGAGGGCACTTTATTGTGAGCAGAAGCCAGGGGAAGAGGAATGGTGGTTAGCGAGAATTTTTGTTTTCAAGGTTATATAAGCAGTTCAGTACCTCTGTGTGGATTCATATGCCCTGTAGTACACTACTGGAATATAACAGAAGGCTGTGCGTGTAGATGTGCACTGCTGCCCATCAGCGGGGTGTGCGCGCGCATGCATCAAAGTCCATTATTAGAATACAAAGAGGCATGCATAAGCATGGCTTGTTGTGGGAGCTGGAGAAACATTCACTGAGGGGGGAAAAAGAGAAAAGAAAAAACAATGTGATTTGACAATCCTGCCTTTCACAGCTAGGGTTTAGTGAGGAATCCTTTCAACCAGGACAGGTGAGTCTCCAAAAGAACGCACTCCTCCAGTGCCATTACAGGCCAGGCTAGAGGATGAGCAAATAAAAAGAGCATACACGTGACCCTCCAAACAGGCCTGCTTGGACAGAAAGGAGGGGGGTCCCCATCCCCATTCCTGTGATGCATAGACTAGTTTATTCAAAGGCGATTCCTGCACATGTCTGGGCCAGCCACAAGCATGCCGGCGTGTTGCCTTTCATTTCCAGCTTCTTGCTTTCTTTCTTCCCCTCTCTCCCCTCGCCTGCCTCTCCACTCATCCACCGCAGAGTGAATGGAGCAGTCTGTGGCCTGGTGTCATCTGAGATCCCAAATAATCCTCCCCCTCATTACTCTGGAGAAAAGCTGCTTATGCAATTTCTGCTGTTCTCTTGTTTGCACGCTTGCCAGGAGGAACTACTATTCCTATTCCTATTACCCGTAAGTAATTGTCATTCTTTCTTTCTCTCTCTCTCTCTCTCTCTTGCTCTGCTGCTCTCTGCTCCAACAAGTTTCTTTTTCTGCCAAGTAAATTTAAGTGCCTCTTTGGACTGTGCGGGGAAAAAATGCTTCTGAAGTATGTGGTGGCTTCCAGAAGGCACTGTAAACACACAGGGTCAGGTTTCCAAGGAGCTCTGCTCCCTTTGAGGCTGCAGGAAAGAGGCCAAATTTTTAAAAGGGCTCAACATTACAGGGAAATAAGACGTAGCAGGTTGGATGCCTGTGGTCCAGCCAGCCCTAGATCTTGTCTCCCTTGGTGTCCAGTATCACATGCTTCCAGGAAAGGCCAAAGAGCCCATTGGGCAGAACTGCCCCCCTCTCCCCAGTTAGACCTCACTTTGATTTCCAGCAGAGATCAGCTTCTGCCCTGAAGCAGAAGGTTTAACGTCATCCCCCAAATTTGTCATGCACGAGCCCTGATTGAAAATGAGCCCATGAGCATCCCAAAGGGATCCCCTGAGAGCCAGGAAATTTGGCTCCTTGGTTAGCTGCCTAAGTGAGAGCCCAGCTTTGAGAAAATGTGACTTCAATTGTGGCTGCTGAGCATATGACTTCCTCTGTTGAGCTCCTGTGCAAATCTGGCCCAAAGGGCCTCATTCACCTTGGCAGCCAATGGGATTTCACCAGAGATGGATATGACACCCCGGCCCTGGGCTTTTTGTTTCGATATTAACTTTATTTTGAGATACTGGCCCAGAATTATGACCTTGAAGGTCACATCTGCGCTGTGTCCCAGCTTGTCCCAGGAGAGACGCTCCTACACGGGACACGCCGCCACTCCTGCCCTGCCTGCAAATGTGGCAGTGGAGCGGCACTGAGAATCCCCCGTCCCAACCCCCATGGCTGTTCTCAAGACCTCTCTCCAGCGTGCTTGAGAGCAGCCATTGAGGTTACCCCCAAAGCAGCTTGTCCACCACGTTTCCAGGTTGGCTGCCTGAGTGTGGGAGGGGGCCAACACATGCTGGGAGCATCATGCCCTGGGCACGGCCATTCTCCAAACACCAGATCACGTAATGGCTCCTTGCCATGTAGTAACTACTGCACATGACCGGGAAATTCTTGCCTTGTACCTGTGGTATGTTGTGCCACTGAATATGTTGGAGGAATGATGTTGTAAATACTGTGGAGGGAAGCGCTGTTATACTGTCAGTGTCCTGCAAGCTCACCTCTTGCAGCTGAAAGCTTATCCTTCAGTAATTTCAAACCTTCACACTGTCTCAGGACCTGGCCCACACCTCATGCTCGATTACCAGTGTTCCCATTGTCTCTCTCCGTCCCTGCAGGAAGTCGCTCATTGGCAGAGCTCTCTGGTGGGGTGGAGGGTGGGGGGCCGTATCTCTGCGGTGCTGCCCTCCTTCTCCACCTGGTCTTGCCATCATGTTTAGAGAGTTGGGTGACTTAAAAACCAGGTGTAGGTTCAGCAGGGGAGGGCAGGGTAAGGGAAATGCTGGAATACAATTCTGGATCCATATCTGGATCTTGTACATGGCTGCTTTATTTAGCAGCCCTCCTAATCAGTGGATTAGGGACTCTGATCCAGGGACTCTGGATTTTGCATGTCTTGTTTGAAGCACTGGAAAGAGGGAGGGGTTCTCAGCATGGGGGAATCAGGCCTTCTCCAGGCACCTGCCATTGAGGCACTCAGACTCACACAAGCTTTGAATGGTACAAGATCCATGTCTAAGCCTTGCAATCCAGGCACCTCTGTCAGTCTAATAAACCTCAGCTGGGCTAGGCAGTGCTTTCAATGAGGAGAGGGAGTGTTTGCTGAACCTACAGCCTACAAGATTGCAGCCTGTCATAATCCAGAACAGGCCATATTATTCCTATCCTTGTCTCAGTTCATCTGGCTGTGGTGTCCCTGCTGGCAAGTCTCAGGATATGGCTTTGAGGGAATGAAGTCCCAAGGAATAACTCCTTGAAATCAAGCTGTTTCTTGCACAGCATGGGCTACCCAGTCCAGCCAGGAGGAAGATGCTCACAAGCAAGTGAGACAGGCTAGTGCCTCACTCATGCCCCCTTTCCCCTTAGCTCCCCTGTTCTCTATGGACTGCAGCTAATATTTCATTCGATAGCTGTTATGGTAAAGAAGATGCTCACTGCAGTGTGCTTGGATGGCGTTTGCTGATTGCTCATTGACCAGGGGTAAATCAGTGGAGTAAGACCAGGAATTATTACTTTTTAACACTGCTATATTGAGTCCTCAAATGGTAACAAACAGCTTTTCTTACAAGCTGTGATCTTCAGGAGGAAGGGATGCAGCTTGTTTGGAAGGTGAGGTTTGGTAGTGAGGTAATTAACTTTGCCAGTGGGCACTGGGTGAGGAAGGCAGAGGCTGTGCTTTGTTTATGGGTGACTCAGGTTATTGTCAGTAGATATTAAGGGCAAAGTCTGATAATAATAACAGAGACCTCAACTTAGTCTTAGATGTTCATATTTAATGTTGTGAATTGATGCCTTCCCTTTTAGCCCCCAGAACATCGACTAGGAAACATTTTGGATTTCAACTCCAGGGTCACCTTTGACTGTTACAGGAGCTGCTTACTGCTTGGTGCTTTCGGATGTTAGGCCAGAGCTGTTGGTGCAAATATGGATGTAAAGCCCTGATGGAAGGCCCTCAGCTTTGAAAAATCTGATTGGCTTTTGTTTTCTTGAATGAACTAGATGTCATCGCAGTGGATGAGCATCAGTTGCATAAATGAGCATTCAAAAGGGACTCTGGATTTTGCATGTCTTGTTTGAAGCACTGGAAAGAGGGAGGGGTTCTCAGCATGGGGGAATGCCCTGCACCCTCCGCAAATCAGGCCTTCTCCAGGCACCTGCCATTGAGGCACTCAGACTCACTAGCCACTTTGGCAAATGTGGGTATGAACCTGATTTTCAGATGGGTTGCATTCCTGGGCAGGTTCCCCCACCCCATTTGTGTAACTGGAGGTGACATGTTGGGAGCACTGATCATTGCTGGAGCATTTTTACAAGCCAACAGTGCAAGCAATCAACCGAGATTCCTCCATGCCTGCTGCAAAATCTCAGGCTGCCTCTGAGAGTCAGGCTTGTGGTTTTTAGAGCAGTACCTGTGTCACCCTGGTTTAGCATTACGTGCATCTACTTTCCCTCCTATAGAAAACCTGTCAACATGACCAAGGCTACCATTAACTATCGCCATGAGAAGACCCACATGATGAGTGCTATTGACCGGAGCTTCACGGACCAGAGCACCCTGCAGGAGGATGAGCGGCTGGGCCTGTCCTTCATGGATACCCACAACTACAGCAACAGAGGTGAGGCCTGGGCCAGTAAACGGTGGCACTCTTTGATGTTGTCTTCCCTGCTCAAAGGGTTCATTAAGTTTATTTTTAAATCTACACCATGCTGCTGTAAGTGGTTGACCAATCAGGGCTGCAGTAGGGTGGTCTTGGCAGGATATCATCCAGTGTGTTAATTGCTTCAGGCAGATGCCATTGATTTCCAGCTGAGCATGAGCCAGACCCCATACTGCTCTGCCCATGCAGCAGTCCTTCACTGAACTGAACTTGACATCAGTCGTGTTACAATAGCTCTTAGATATCCCAGCAGAGATCATTTTATGCTGCGTGCAGCACTCTCACATAGGCTATAAACAGATGTCGCTTTTGTAGTGGGGTCTTCTGTGGCACTGTGTCCTACCACAGCTGATTCAACTGATTGTCAGAGACAGATGTCACCTGGGGCCATTGTCCTGCAGGATCAGGTCTCTGTTGCTTCAGGGGACCTGGGGGCAACCCAGGGAACAGTGTGTATTCCCTGCTCCACACTTGCAGATGTACTCCCTGGGATCCCTTGCAGGTGAATTCCTGGGGCGCACATCTGGAAGCACAGCCCAGGGAACCCCATGGCATTCTCTTGCTCTGCAGAATTAAATATATGCCCTGGGATCTCGTTCAGGGGAATTCCTGAGGTGCACATCTGCAAGTGAGGAGCAGGGAATGCATGGGGTTCCCTGGAGCACTCCTAAGTCTGATCCAGGCACCTGGGACCATTGTCCCACAGGATTGGACCCCTGAAGCCCTGGGAGTGCCTGTCTGGGGTGGATGGAGACTGTGGTCAGCTCCAGACTGCTCGCACTTTTGTGCTGTGAACAAGCTGATGTCCACTGCAAAAAGCTGGCACATACTATTGCTAGTAATCACAGTGCCACCATTTCGGGCATTTGTAGCATGGCAAGAGGTAGGGATGTCTGTTCACTCAGGTTTTATGCCTCTCTCTACATTTTTATAGTGTCACAAGGGTGACCTCTGCAGCCATAGTGGAAGTGAGTTTCTCCCTTGAGGGTCTTATAGTCTAAATCAGTAAGACAGACAAAGATGGGAAGGGAAAGAGAAGCAAAGTAACTTGTCCAAGCTCCCGCAACAGATCAGTCAGGGAGTGAATCCAGGCTTCCTGAGCTTTGCATGAGAGGCCTCTGGATTGGACTGTTCTCCATCCCCGCTTCAATTTTTTGAGAATGGAAGTCAGCTTTTCCTATAAAAGTGCTGTGTGCCAAAACCATTTGTACTAGAGAGTTGGTGGGCTCTAACTCTTCAATGCTGTCTTCACCCAGCATGATTCATACTTGATATTACATTGAGCCTTCCAGTCCCACAAGCACCAGCCTGCACAGTGAAAAGTTTGTCCTGAATACAGAATGTCAACTCACAATCAAATGTTCAACTCAGTTGAATGTAGCTGTGTGCCAGCATGGAAAGCAGATACCTACCTCTTGCTGCAGACACTCCTTTTAGCATGATGTGCACTGCTCCGCAGATCCTAGCAAATTCAGTGGGTTAATGCCCATCTCTGCATCCACAACAGTCTAATCTGAGTAGAGCCATGTGTACAACAGTGAAACTCATCCTAGAGATGATTCCACCTGCAAAAGGAAGCAAGAAAGAAATACACTCAGGTGTGACTGCATGTGGCCCGAGCTGCCAAATTCACATCTGGATCTTGCTACCTTTTCAGACCTGGCAGGTGTTGCTTGGATTGCTTCTAGGGGCCATTTGCACAATTCAGATCTGGATGCAAGCTCTAAGTGTCAACCCCCCAGTCTCCTCTCTCTCTCTCTCTCTCTCTCTCTCTCTCTCTCTCTCTCTCTCTCTAAATCCATGTACTGAACTTTAACATGGACAGTTTTCTGTTGATCTGAACAGCTGTGGGCCTGGAAGTGTTAAAGATGCACTGTGTTCATGTTAAAGGGAGATAGATAATTTTACACCCACTGGCGTATTCATCTCTGTGCTGATTTAGTTGTAAGATAATTCATTCTATGCCCCAGTTTCAACCATATGCTAATAACATCTGTTACTATAACTTCAAGATGCTGCTTGCACATCCATTCCCTCCACAGACTACTGGATTAATATGGTTCCACCATTGTCTCGCAGATAATAGAAGCCTGGAGGGCAAACTTTTCCTCCTTTTTATATAGCTATATAGGTGTATTATTTTTTTACTTACTACCCTATTGTGGCTCCTTGAAATGCTTTTAGTGAGACTGGTTTGTATGAACAGTCTCTTCTCTAAGCATCTGAGAGCCTGCAGCCCGGATTCACTGCTGACTTTGATGTGCTGAAGTCAGTGGAGTTGGCTCTGCTTCTGCCAGCAATGAATTTGGTCTTGTTCCTGAGGGCATGCGTGAGAAAGAGGCTTCTGTGTGAGGCTAGAAGCAAGGCCTGCTTCTGCTCCCGGTTACGCCAGGGCAACACTGCTACCTTCAGTGGTATTACTCTGTATTTATGCTAGTGATTGGGGAAGCAGAATCTGGACTGTAATACTGGAAGCCATAAAGTTGCTTGTTGCAGCAATAGAGAGGAATGTTAACGTAGCAACTCAAGTGGTCTCATTTGATGCCAAGTGTGGGGAAGCAGAATCTTACCTATCCCTCCTCGGTGACTGTCCTGGAGGGAAGCAGGCTGTCTCCCTGCTGACCAGAGGGCTTTTCCATCTGTCCCCCTGACAGGCAGAGAAGTAATACAGAGAAGACACAAGCCAGCCCGGTGGGATTAGACTCTCTTTTTTTCCCTAAGAGAAGAAATCAGTCCAGTACGAGCTCTGTGGTCTGCAGGGCTCTTCTACCTGTCCTTTCCCAAAAGGATCAAGCTCTTGCCTACAGGAGAGAGTGTTCTGTAGTGGCTAGAGGATGAACTGGGGAATTAGGGCTCATACGTTTGGTTCCCAGCTCTGTCCCTGAAGTGCTAGGTGACCACCGCCCTCCATACCGCAGCCGATGGCTGAAAGGCGCTTCTATATAGGATTACAAAATAATATGATGGATTTTCAATTGCATTTAGTCTGCTCTAAATCAACATGATTCATGTTACTGAGCAGAGGGGCTGCCCAGAGCCATCCCTGTCCCATCACTGCATTCAATCCACATTTACACTTCTGTCCATTGAAAGAAACATTTGCAGTCAATTCTGGGGGTGTTGTTCCACCTCAGAAAAGTGCGGGGGATCATTCATCCAGGGACTCAGACATCTACTGAAGCATCTGATTTTCCTTGCATGCTGTCGCTACTGTTTCACATGCTACACAGGCAAGGGGCAGCTTAGTACACCTGCATTAGCTTTTAATAACCCCAGAGATGCATACATTCAACTTCCCGCAACTCAGAAAGAAGTGGAAGGATGAAATTCTTTGGCATTTTCTACCAAATAAAAAAGAACCCTGGGAGCTTTGTGAGTAAGCCAGAAAGGATTGTTTAGAGGCGTTGTTAAGGTAACCACATCCAGAACATGGTTTTATAGTCTTACGGAGAAGCTACATGTCTGCAGTATGGAAACAACACTCCCATCTGGAAAACTGCTCCGAGAGAAGGCAATATTTGGGCATTATTGCTGTCTTGGCCACTTCAAAGAGCATCAGTGCATGCTGAACCCCAGCAAGGACCTAGCAAAGAGGTGATGGCTCATCATGAAAAAAGCAAAGTGGATCTGATTTTGGCTTAGTGATGTTCATGGAAATATTGAGTAAAGAGCCTCATTACTGGCAGTGAATGCTGTTTGAAGGCTAGAAATAAGTATGAATTTTTAACATTTGAAGATAATTAACTGCTTAGACACCTTGGTGGATGCTCTGTCACTTGAAGTCTATCAGTCAAGACTTTAGAGAAAATACTTTAAAGGTTTCTAGGTACCTAATTCTGAATTCAGTGACAGTTTAGTGTTTAAATCAAGGGGAGTCTGGTTGTGGACAGATAAAGCAATTACTAAGGTTTTGCTGCAAGAGTCCGGTGGATGACTTCCCACTTGGGAACTGATTAGTTGTAAATGTTGTGTGCTCCCATCCCACAATGAGTGAAGCCAGACTGGGACAACATATATCCGAATGAAGCATCTACTCTATTTTATTGTGGTTTGGGCACCTGAAACAATTACTGAGTGTCAAGCTGTTCTAAGTCTTTCTTTACTTTTCAGTATTTATGAATTGTTTCATCTAGCTATACTTTCAGACACCCAAGTACCTTAAAAATATTGCTCTAATTCTTGCTAAGAGACTTGATTTAGTTCAGACAGAGGTTGTGGGATTAACACACAAATCATTGTCCTGTTTATACAGGAAATTAGACTAGATGGCCATAATTATCCTTTCTGGACTTTAAAAAATTATGGATTATTCCAAATATGAATGAGCATAATTTGACAATGTGGCAGAAGCTCTTTGTTCGCACGCGTGCACGCACACTTTTCTTAACTAAGCCACATTAAAATATTACTGTGTTAATTTAAGCATGTTAATAGTCATTGGCCACTGGGGTTGGCTTGGTCTGGCAGGGATTCATTGTCTACCTTTTCTAAGGTTAGCTGGAGGATCAGGGGAATTTCTGTAGAACTGGCAGTGAAATGTTTGGAACGGGCTGGGGAATGATTTTTTTTTCTTTCGCAAACTGTCAGTGGAAATGAAAATAAATTACTTAAATATATCTTCACAGCTTGAAACTGAGATTCCCAAATCCTTCAACTTTTTTCAGTTTCTAAAGCCTTTAATTTTTCACTGAAAACCTGAAAATTTGTATTAAAAATATATATTTTTTTCTATTAACTTTCCACTTCATCAAAAAAAAAAATTGCAGAATTTTCAAGAAGTTCTAGTTGGTCTCTGAGCCACTGGGCTTTTACCAACACTGAGCATGGCATACAGTCATAGACATGTGCTTTGCATGCCCGTGCACGCGTGCGCGCACACACTCGCAACACATTCAATACTGAACTGCAGCCATCTCCAGAGCGAAATGCATCTAGTCTTTGCTAGCCCATTATAATGCAGCATATCAGTTTGTTAGGGAATGACAAAGTCTTTCATATCCAGTTATACCCATAGGAGAAATTTTCTATAGGTGTAATAGTTACCATATATTACCATGATTAGGAATGGCCAGGCCTTCAGGGCTTGCTCATTGTTGCCTGCAGAAAACACTCTGGTATGGTGGGAAGGTTTTTATCTTGCCACCTCTGAGTGCATAGCACTACTGACCTGCTGAGCGTACTGGCTCTGGGTTGACTCAGTATAAAAGATCATCCCTCACTAGATCTCTGGCAGTATGCTAAGCTTCCTCATACAAGGCCAAGCCCAATGAGCTGAGCCTGGGAGGTTGAACAGCACCCCGGTCTCCTCTGTCATCTTCTAAATTGCTTTCACACCTTCCCCACTTTGCTCCCAGGTGACCAGCGCAGCACTGTGGTCAACGAGTCCAGCAGCTTGCTGGGAGGTTCTCCCCGTCGCCAGTGTGGGCGCAAGGGATCCCCATATCACACCGGGCAGCTCCACCCTGCTGTCAGAGTAGCTGATCTCCTTCAGCACATCAACCAGATGAAGACTGCTGAGGGCTATGGATTCAAGCAGGAGTATGAGGTAAGAGTGGTACCCTGGGACCTGTAGGGGATCCTCCCTGGCACGTCATACTTTTTGCCTCCACCGGTAGCCACTTCCCATGGAGAATGGGAGCTGGGACTTTCCTGGGAAGAGGCAGTATCCTGACATTTGCCATGGGAAGAGTGGATGGAGGGCAAACTGTTGGTTTGCAGATTTCCAGAACATCTGCGGCACCAGCCCGGCTGGTGTTCTGCCAAGCCAGGGAATGGCAGTTGTCCATATAACATGCTTGAGGTCCAAGAGCTCGTGACCCAGGCTTCCTTTCAGCTCCCAAGGCCCAGCACTGCCAGACCTGCTGTGCGCCATTCATCTTCTGCACAAGGGCTCTTGTAAATGGGTCTCCTTTCCCAAAGCTAGCTCCCCTGTTCTGTCTGTGCTCAGCACACAGCAGTGTCAGATCCATGCTGGGGTCTCCAGCTCTCTAATGCGTTGTCCTCTGAGCAAAACTCATTCTGGAAGCCTGGAAATTGTGTGGACGTGGCCTTCCTTTGTTCCAGCAAAGGGTGAGCTTGTCTGAGGAGAGAAGAGCCAACTTATTCCAGTTCCCATGGCATTGAACTGAAGTAGTTGTAATGAGGAGATCTGCCATCTGACATTTGCTATAACACACCTAGGCAAGCTGATTTCCCATTTCTTTGGTCTCCCACAGGCCCAACTATTGAAATCTCCCTTTGAAATTACTGTTTAATGTTCAGTTGTTTCAATGTTGGAGCCTTTTTTCCCCCATTTATGTATTGGACAAACCAGGGTTAGTTATAATCATTAGTGCTTCTTGAAAAGCTGCTGCATGTGCTCGAAACTAGTCATTTGGAAGCACTCACATATTATGGGTGGGGAGAAAACATGTAATTTCCTTCCACTTTCCTCCTCTTACTCTGATCCATGAACGTTACTGTCATTACATACAAACCTGTTCTATGCTGGGAGTGGGGCAGGGGAGGGGGGAAGGGGAATTAAAAAAAAAAGACCCAGAAAAACAAGCTATTTAAAAAAAAAAAAAAAAAAAAAAAAAAAGGATTATTTCTGGATGCAGCAGAAATGTGCATATGGTGCAATGCACCTTCCTAAGCAGATGTACATCCATGTCTGAAATGGAGATAGCTCAAGACGAATCTACCACGCTGTTTCTTGAAATACTCAGCAGTGGCTATTTAAAAGAGGGGGTCATGGTTGTTTTGTAGGTAGATAATTAACTTGGAAATCAGTGCCTGGGTTCTGGTGTTGACTCGCCCTCTCTGTATGTATTTGGTCAGGTTAATTTCACCTCCCCTGCCTCAGTTTCCCTTGTTGTAAACCAGGGATAATTAACGTGGACATAATTCTTGAGGTAGCCAGGAGGATTGAATGATTTGCTGTTTGTGATCCCTGTGTTAAGGTTCTTGCCTGACAAGGGCGTCACAAGACTGAGGTGGAGTTATCAATGCCGGGCTTTCAGACAGACATTTGGTTGCTGGTATTTATTTGATTCGTCACTTATCCTTGCTTTTGTGATCATGTACAGGTGGCCCTCTTGGGAGCAGCGCCCCGTGGGGCTCCTTGCCCAAAGAGCTTAGAGTCTAGTAACATCCTCTGGCACGTTCAAACTGATCCGTGGATTGTGCTATGTGGCTGGATACTGGGCTATGGCTAGGGCTCCCCCCAAAAGTACCAGCCTCTTTTCTCATCAAGTGGTTTCCTCACTGCTATCTTTCATTCAAAATGGCTAATGAAATATCACTCTTTAGGGCATTAACTGCTTGGATGTGAGGGTCAGGAAGTAATTTCTCCACATGCAGCTGTGGACCCCATCTAGGTCCAGAGACCGTAAAATGAGCTGGGAGGGGTCTGCTTTGCGAATTGCTCTGTTGGGGCAAACTTGCATACTGCTGTTTGTACCAGGGAACAGCAAAGCAGCGGCATCACCCAGGATTTGTCCCCTTGTTCCGTTAGACTGCATTCAAATTGCTATGCTGGAACTCACCATTACATCTTTACCATGCTGTGTGGAGTAGGCAAGTGGCACCCTGTTTTATAGACAGGGAAATGGAGGCACCAGGTAGTGAAATGGCTTGCCCTAAGAGGCCTGGTGAATCAGTGGAACTGGCACCTGGCAGTGCTGGGCTTATTCCTATAAATTATGCTGCCTCTCTTTGTCACCCTGTCTTTACAGGGTCTTAATTGGTCTGCAGTGCTGGATACTGCAACCAGTCATGAAGTCAAGCTCTGAGTTGAGGGGATGTTTGCTCTTGCTCCTTTTAGACTCTGGGAGGTTACAGGTACAAGTGAGTGCTGTCAGAGGGAGCCTTAAGTGTATATTTCCTGGGTAGATAATGGACTTCTCCTTTTTTTAGAGTTTTTTTGAAGGCTGGGATGCTTCAAAGAAGAAAGACAAGACCAAAGGAAGACAAGATCACATGCCAACCTGTAAGTACCAGAGACAAAAGCTTTAAAATAAACCCAAAGACCCCTTCCTTTCTTTCTGAATGCTTTGAAAGCTCTGCGGAAGATCCCCTTGGTGTGCACTAGAGGCAGGGTGCAGAGGGCCAGCTCGCTGCGCTGCAACAGGTAAACTTTAGGGACCCTGGTTATGCTTTGCTCTTGGCTGTTGCTGGTTTTCTCATCATCCTTCCTGGACATTTGTCTGCATCTCAGAATCTCTGCCCAACAGAGGCCTAAGACTGCAACAACAGGGGCGTGGGGGGTGGATGTCAGTTAAGAAGGGGCACTGAGCTGTGTAAAGAGAGAGAGATGGGAAGAGGTGACTGTGATGTATCATGGCAGCACTGTGCAAGGGATGGGGGCAGCAATGGAATAGCAAGACTGAGGGCATGAGGAGATCTGTCCTGGGGGAGCTTGGCTGGAAGGTGGGTGACCCAAGTACTGGCTAAGATGACCAGGTGAAGTTATGAGGCGTGGGTGGGCCTGGAGTGGAAGAGCAGGGGTAATTCAAGGACTACACAGGGGCAACTGCACAGAGAATTGGAATCTACCCAATTCAAGGAAAGAGAAACATGATACTTGTATTCGGTTGGCTGAGTGCAGCAGAGATCTTGTGCAGGGCAGGTTGTATGAGGCAGTTCCCATTTATTAGCAGCAGTTGTATTTAGCTCAAGCTCTGAAGCTCCACCTGGCATAGGCTCCTTTGACCACAAAAAACCTGTGGAAGTACAGGACTCACTTGTGATGTTTGTTGTTATTATGTACAAACACGTATAGTACCCAATATAATTACAGAAGAGTAGGCCTGGAAAAGACCTCTGGAAGCCTGAGGCAGGATTACCCCTATCCAAACCATCCCATGCACATTTTTGTCTAACCTGTTACTAAAACTATATGGTGAACCCCGACACAGTCACAAGGCGTAGCACCCTAACCTGCCAGAGATAAAGCAGGGAGAAAACATCAGCCAGCATCCTGCTTCTGCAAGGGTTTCATAGGTTGTTAAAATACACTTGAGAGATCTTCTAGATATGTATATAGCAGTACTATTATTACTACTGTCATTATATTTTGTATCATTCTGATGCTTAAAGGCCACAGACAGTTTGGGCCTCTATGCCCTAGGTGCAATATAAGCTCATAGTAAATGACAGGCCCTGCCCAAGAGGCTCGCAGTCTAATGTACCAGGCACAAGTGGAGAAGGCAAACAAGGTTTCAGGGCAAGCTTTTAAGGAAACAGGGGAGGTTCAGTCCTGCAGAAGTGATAGTGTGTTATATCTATAGAGTGCTTCTCTGTTCAGCTTCTTTTTTCTGACAGTCTGTGGCCATGGTCTGCGAGCCATTCACGCATTCATCTTCATAGGAGTTGCAGCTTCTGTTTGCTTTCTAAAACCAAGGAGTCGGAGAAAGGGGCAGAAGCCAAGGAGAGGGGAGTTGGCTATGGCGCATCCCACAAACTGCAGGGATGGTAGAAAAGAAAAGTGACTTGGGGCAAGCCTTGGGGAGGAAAGTCAGGTTTCCTAGTTCAGCACTTCTGAGGCTGCTACTGACTTGCGTTTTCCCAGAGGTCCCACTGAAATGGAGCACATCATTTGCATCACGTGTGCTGGCTCCTAACACAATGCCATCACTTGTTGATGCAACATCAGTTTAGCGTGATTCTTCAAACCCCAAACTATGTACACATGGGACTCTTTATTGTGCTGCAGGCTACCACACGACATCAAGTTGTTCTGTGAGTTTTGTATGAGCAGGGCTGTAGTGGGGAGAGACATTGCCTGAGGAGTCTGAGTTTGGGGCTGGACATATTAATCAATACAGCCTCCTCCCTACAGTGTCAGATAATCTCCCAGCTCCATCCACCTTGTAATGCAGGTTTACTGGGGCTTGTCAGGGTGACACCTGTGAGGTGTCTTTAGACCCGCATCATGTTTTAGAGTGAATCCACGTCCCACAGGTTTAATTTGCAAGTGTTACAGAGTCCCTTGTGTCCCATTCAGAGCCATGAAGATATCTTTACCACAGAGCAGCCCTTTACAGGGTACAGGCACTCAGTTCTGCTGTGCTGGTGCTTTGTCATAATGGCAAACGTGTATGGTGCTGTAATATTTGAGAACCGCTCAGGAGGTGACCGTGGGGAATGAGTTGCCTGGGGTGTACCGAAGGGGAGGCATTCGATGGCCCGGAAGGGACTGGAGCAACCAGGGCCAACCTGATCGGATGCTGTGGAAGCCCAGTCAAGGCTGCTTCACCACATCAATGCTTCTGTAAAACACCTCCCCCATGAATACCTTCCCCCTGGTTATTTTTACTGCTTCTAAATATATCCAGTTCCTCTCTGTATATTGCAAATTGCTGCTGCTTGTTAACATGACTAAAAAAAGGAGAGCAAACCATGCCCAAGAGCTAAACAGAGGCCAGCAGCGACAGCTCCCACTCTTTGAAGAATCATGGTTGGGGGTGTGCAGGGGGCTGGCACTCTCAGCACCTCTGTTTTCTGTCCTGGTGAATGAAGGTGCCTGGGAACAGAAGATGTCTCATTGCTCTTTGTGCTCTCCCAGGGTAATGCTGCCCTGTGGCTGCTCCTGCAGGGCATGGAGCTGTAGCTCTGGGGCGATGCTGGATGCCCTGTGCAGAGCTTTCCAGTGCTGTGGCCCAGCCTAGGTGGAATAGGGAGTCAGTGCTCTCAGGCTGACGTAGAACCATAGAAAATGAGGGTTGGAAGGGACCTCAGGAGGTCATCTAGTCCTGCTCAAAGCTGGACCATCCCTGACTAGCTCATCCCAGCCGAGGCTTTGTCTAATCTGGTCTTAAAAACCTCCAAGGAGGAAGCTTGCACCACCTCTCTGGGTAACTGGCTCCAGTGCTTCGCTACCCTCCTAGTGAGAAAATTCTTCCTAATATCTAACCTAAATTTGCTTGCTGCAACTTGAGACCTGCTCCTTGTTCTGTCATCTGCCACCATTGAAAACAGTCTAGCTCTATCCTTTTTTGACCACCCCCCTTCAGGTAGCTGAAGGCTTCTATTAAATTCCCTCTTGGTCTTATCTTCTTTAGACTAAGTGAGCTCCTGTACACATGGAGGGAGCCTGCTCTGACATGCTGGTAGTCCAGCGCGTCAGAGCAGATTCGATTAATCGAGTCTGCTGGAGCACGGAAGTTGACGTTCTCCCGCAGTCTTGCGCATCGTGTAGCAGCATCACCGCACATCTCCACACTGACAAAATGGCGGTGGGGCACTTTGAAATATAACACAGCTGATGAGCTTTAGTTCAGAGCACCCCACTGCCATTTTTTCAGCGAGGGGATGCATGGCGATGCTGATACATGTGGTGCATGGGTGCTTTTAATTAGCGCAGCTCGCTCATTAAAGCACCCAGCACCATGTCTGCAAGCATGTGTAAAAATGCCCAATAAGCCCAGTTCCCTCTGTCTTCTAAGAAGTCATTGCCATCAGGATGGTGACTGGGTAGTCCAGTTATTGACTGTGTGCATGTGTCCTTAGACTCTAGTGGCCAAACTCTTCTGTGCTACACACTGCTGTGAATCCCATTGGTTCAGATAAGCTGCAGTACTAGAGATCCTACAGGTTCAGAAATCGTGTTATGTCCTACAAATCACAAAAATGGCGTAAACACCTCTGTATACCAATGCTGACAGATGTCAGGATAGCGTTTATAGGTTTCTGGCTTCTGAGCCATTAGAGTGCACCCGGCTCTTGTTTGTCTGCAAGAGTTTTATGTGGTCATGGGAGTCTAGGAGCTGGAGCCTTCTGCACCAACTATCTTGAGAATCAGTAGCACAAAGTTAACTGGAGTCATTGGAGTGCCCTGGGATTTAGACCCAGTGGATTTTAGGCCCCCTCTACATGTGCAGGTAAAGGTGCAATTGGATCTAATGCACGATTGACACAATTGTGCCTTCTGCCATGCCACATGTGCATAGCAGGAGGTGCGATTGTGGGATTGCACATTAGATCCAATAACACCTTATTGCTGGTGTAGAGGGAGCTGATCCTGGGCTCCCTTTGCATTGGCAAGAAGCAAGCTCCCAAGGCTGGGATCCCCCTTTGCTGTGGGGGGCTTCCAGCATGGGGGCCATGTGGAGCCAGGACAGAGAGCCCATCAGGTGCTGGATTCTTGTTACCTGGGACCAAGAGCCCTGTCAGGTGCAAGGTGCAGGGACTCTCAGTCCCAGCTGCACATGTGAACCCAGGGGTTTCATGTACCCCCACAGCCCTTAGGATTATGGCAGCTACCTTCTCCATGGCCTAGGGTTGTGGGGTTTTAGCACCCCCAAGCCTTCGGGGCTCATGGCATCCATGATCCCCAGGGCTCTGGGGTTTTACACTGGACGTGATGCAGCCCAGTGGCTGGGGGACCTGTCACATGATGGGGCTCCCAGCCTGTTACATGTGCAGATTAAAGCTCAACAGCAACCAGCTGTTAAGTTAGTACACATTTTTGAGGTCAAACTTTATAGTTGGTTGGAGCTTGTTATCATGTGATAGCTACTTTGTACGTGTAGCTGGTCTTAAGGTAATTGCATAATTAACTAGTTAATTGTGTGATGCCCATAAGGTATAGAGGGGGCCTTAGAGTAAGATTTGGCCTTAACTCATGTAGACGGGAGCAGCCATTCCAGAGTGGCAGCTCCTAAGGAAGCTATTTCCTACTAGAGAGACACTTTGTCAGTCCCTGAAGGGATTGTTCACTCTAATGGCCACAACCTGATAGCAGCTTGAGGGGCCTCTGTAGGAAGCAACACATGGCCAGCATCTTGCACACTGGGGCCTAAGGCAGTGATGTTCAGCCTGTGGTTTTAGACACAAGTGGATCTTTGCCACCTGGTGCATCTGTCTTGGCATCTGCAGGGCTGGAGCTCCCCCTGCTTGGTCTCATCTCTGTAGATCCAACAGAGTGCAAGAGCTGTCTATGGTGTCCATAATACAGGAGTCTCTGGGAGCCTTCTGGTAGGTAGGACCCGGTTGGTGCTCTGTGATGACAAGGGGTTGTCTGGGGATATGACCCATAGCTTTTGCCTTAGTGTTAGTCAGTTCAGCATCATGGGCAGGAGCTCGCTGCTCAGGAGAGGTCCTGGAATAGAAGGGCAGGAGGACAACACATCAGGATCAGGGCCATCAGCAGAGCTGGGGATGAGAAAGGGTCAAGACCGGGTAGGGGGGCATGAGCACTGTGGGTCAGGAGTGTGGGGCTTCAGTAGTCAAGGAAGTCCCTTCCTTCCAAAGCAAGTGTTGGGAAGGATGCTGAGGGCTGGGGGGTGGGGGAGAGTGTAAAGGCCCAGTTTCTGACCTGTGCCCACTTCAGCCTTTCCATGATATCACAGTATCTCCTCTGATTTGGTTTCCAGATGACCGGCATCGAGTCAAACTCCACCCACTGCTTGGGGACCCCAATTCGGATTATATTAATGCTAACTACATTGATGTGAGTACCTGGGAGTGACCTCAGTCTTCAGGGGGAGACGGGGTCAGCGCTCTAGTGTTCCCACTGTCTTCTCTTAGTGCAGGGAAGGGAGGCATGTAGTGATGAGACGGGCACCCTACAAGATCTATTTGTGGCTGCAGATGTTTCTATAAGAGAAATCCAAGCAGTGTGTAGAGGGAGAGGGGACATGTGGAAGAGATGTGAGGACTGCAGCCATACCCACCAAAACCCATTCTTCTAACAAACTCTCCTGGTCAGCCTGACAGAGCACAAGGCTTTAGAGCCCATGCGGCTCATGCTCTTTATCTTCCTCTTTCTGCGTCCCCAAGGACACTATCTCTCTCCATCCCTCCTTTCCTCTCTCCCCCCCATCTCTCTGTCTCTCTCTCTGTCATTCCATCTTTTTTTCTGAGGTCTTTTTCTTCCTCCATTTCCATGGACCAAGGTGTCACTTTTTTGTTCCGGGACCCCTTCCTGCCTTTCCCCAAGTAATGGGCTATAGGGATGAAGTAGGCTGGGAGTGAGGAGTGGTTTGGGCTGAGTGGGTAGCTCAGTGCTGCAGTATATAGCAGGTCAGGATGGAGATGTTCAGCAGGGCCAGAGGAATGGAGTGAGCAGCAGGTCAGGATGCTATGTATGGACAAAGTGGGATAGGGAGCTCAGGGCTGGATTAATCAGGCTGAAAGTGCATGGGTATGGCTGTGGGAGAGACATTCCTGGCTCAAACTAGGTCAGTCCGCCTCTTTTTTTCATAGACATTTAGCCCAAGAGCGTCCTTGGTCCATCAGTGATTGCTGAGCCTGGCCTTTTTCAGCCTGCTGGCACCAGTCGGTTAACTACACAGCTGGGAGAGCCTGGCTGAATCTGGGGATTCACACATGACTTCTCTGTAAAATTGTCTGAAATAGAGCAGATCTCCCTTATCCCCCAATGGGCTCCCAGCTCAGGGCACTCGAAAGGGCCCCACAGCAGGAAGGGCTGAGCAAGACCGCTCCACGGTCTCTGTGCAGGTTGGTTAGTGCCCCTTCCCGCCCCCTCCTCTCTCTTTGTGACCCGCTCTTGCTGCTGCCGATGTTCTAATCTGTTTCTTGGACTGTACCTCACTAATCTCTCTGTCTCTGATCTTTTTCTTTTGAACCTATGTCCGATTGGGATCGTTAAGATTCGGATAAACCGAGAAGTAAGTAAACTGTCTCCCTATCCTCTCTTCTCTTCCTGTTCCCCTTTGTTCCTCCCAAGACGCTTCTCTTTCCGGCTTGTGCTACCAGCCTGATCCAGATGGGCATTGGAGTTGCCTGTGTGGTTATGGCACTTCATTGCACCTCACCAGACTGTGGTGGAATTCCTGCCCCTCCTACAGGTGACATGTGGCTTTTGGGAAATCATTTCTAGCCCCTGTGTCTCAAGTTTCCCATTGACAAATAGAGGATACTGCTTCCCGACCTCACTGGGGACAGCTGTCAGAGTGAGTCTGTTAGGGTCTGATTCTTATTTCCATTCTCCAGAAGTGAACTATCTAAATGGGCCTTTGAGTGCACATACCTTCCACACACTCCAACCGCAAGACCCCCTTACACTGGCAGAGCAGAGTGGCCAGGCCCAGTCAGGCCCCATTATGTTTGCAAGGAACACGGACAGCACGATGGGGATGGCCGGAGAAGCAGACCTAGAGGGTGTTTATGTTAAAGAATTTTCTATCAGGACAGGCATGTTTAATACAGCCCAGGCCAGTGGTTGTCAGTCTTTTCAGTCACAGCACCCCTCCACCACTTTTCTGAATGTGGTAGCATCCCCAGTTGAGAACCACTGATGATGCTACCTCAACCTACTTTAGTGCTTCTCAACCAGGTGCTGCTGCCTCCAGGTAGAAGTGCCTTACGGCTGCTGGGAGCTGTCCTATGTGCTGTTTCTGGGATGAGTGTGGGGGATGGGATGGATGGGGAAGGTTCATAAGCTGAGCCAGCTCCATTTGCTTTAGGGTGATCAAAGAGCCCTAATGAAGCAGGAGCATGTGTCTGACAACGCTGTGTGCGGGGCAGTTCTACCTGGCTGCCACAGGCAGCAGTGTTAACATTTCAGCACCCCTGAGGGGGTCTTGTGGCATCCCAGTGGAGAACCATTGGCCTAGGGTGTCAATTTAAATGGATACACATTGAGAGGCACACATTGTTCTGTCCCAAGGTCTTTTTTGATCTAACTTATGTCCCTCCAGAGGGCATATAAGATAAAGAAAATAAATAAATGTTTATTAAAATAAAAGCCCTCCATATTAGAATAAGAGCAATCCCCAGGATGTTATTTCTGTGCAAGCACCAGCTCCTCCTTCACTGGTTGGACTTTCACACAACACCAGACTAGCAAAGAAAGTACACACCAGGCTTGTAGTCTGCTCAACTCAGCATCACCCAGATTGCAGTTATTTCCGCCTAAGCAGCAAGATCATTTTTGTGAGTCTGGCAATCAATCTTGCTGCTGTCAAGGGTTTTCTTTTTCTTTTAATTTCCTTATCGATTTCCTGAAATAGCATCATTACAGTGTGGTCAAGTCTGCTTCTTCCCTCCAGGAAAAAACACTCTCACATGAAAACAAACCCAGCTGAAATGGCACGTTCTGTAGTTACAGCTGGAACCCTTCCTGTCCTGTTATTGGCCTTGTTAAGATTTGCTCTGCTATTTAGGCTGACACTTTCCTATTAAGAGTTAATAATGTTTGCAGTAAATGGTTTGGATGAATGAGGGGAGTTGGGCCATTATTCAGTGCCATATGGCGGCTTTGGACTGGGATATTATTAATAGGGCTTTCACCATGACATTTCCTGCTGTCTTAAAAATGTTTGTCAGTGCTGCTTGTGTGAGCAGGAGGCCTTTGGACCTGACACCTGCCCTCCAAATGCCTATGCCACTGCTTTTACTGCTTCTCTCCGACTTCCATGCTATGCACACAGCAGTAGCCGTGGATGGAGTGGTGCGGAGGGAACTGAGAGCTTGGGCATCGCGTGGCAAACTAGAAGATGGAGCAGGGCTGGTTGGCAGAATCTGCTCTGGAAAAGTAGCTGGGTGTCCCCCTCATGGTCCTCGCTCCATTCTGCAGTGGAGTCCCGCTCCCCCAGCCCTCCTCTTCTCGGGGTCCTATTTACTCCCTGCACTCTCTTTTCCTCTACAAATTCCTCTTCTCCTCTGATTGTCCATCTTTCCCCATTCTTTGCATGCCCCCCGCAACCTTATTTTCCATGGTCCTGTGCCCTCCTTCACATCCTTGTTCCTTCCTCACCCTCTCTCTGTCCTCTTGCTTTCTACTTCCCTGTCCTCTCTTTTCTCATTCCCTTCCCAAGCATAAAGGAAGACTGGTCTCTTGCTATCATCTGTGCCCTAGCAACCAGGAGAGGAGTCACCATGTGTGGCTAACTAAAGAGACATTGTTAGCCATGTTAGTCTGAAGTCAAGTAGAAGGCAGGATAGACTTTCACCTTTTTATAGACTTTCACCTTTTATTTATTTATTTTATATATATATATGACCTTTTGAGCTAAAACTCACTTTATCAGATGCTATGAGTTTCAGCTGATGAAAGCTTGGACTATATATCTATCTATATATAGATATAGATAGCTAGATATAGATATATATCTATATCTAATTTGGTAAGTCTGTAAGGTCCAAACCTTTTTATAGACTTTCACCTTTTATTTATTTATTTTATATATATATATATATGACCTTTTGAGCTAAAACTCACTTTATCAGATGCTATGAGTTTCAGCTGATGAAAGCTTGGACTATATATCTATCTATATATAGATATAGATAGCTAGATATAGATATATATCTAATTTGGTAAGTCTGTAAGGTCCAAATCTACCCAGCTAACTAAACTAAATGTCAGCCCATTCACTGCTTCCAGTGGTGCATTCAGACTTTGCTTTATTTTGCTCTTGACAGGAATTGAGGTTGCTTCTGCTCTGGGGTAGGATTGCTTTTGCTGATAGGAAAGTTATGTTGGCGGGGGGGGGCTCAGAGAGGTCAATAGTGCCTTTTATTAGGCACAACAAGTCCCAGTCTTCAAGGTCCAAAAGGACAAGCAGTTACAAAATGTCATCAATATGGAGCCACAGAGTCTTGTATTGAGGTCAGACCTCCTATAGACTAACATCCTGATGGCTCAGGATGTTATCTCTCATGTTGATGGACCTTAGGGGAGTTCAGAGCAAAGGGCTTGTGTGCTCTGTGTATCTAGTGGACTTGGTTTGTAAACTGGTGTTCAATGAGTAGTGTTTGGTCAGACATGAGCTTGGGTGGTCTGTCACCTACTCCAGTCTTTCCTGTGGCCGGAAGAGCACTGAGGGAGCTCTATATGGGGGAACATAGAGTACTGGGAAGTAGTTACCTCTGTACCCTGAACACATAGTCCAGTGGTTTTATGAGCTGGCCATTGGGTTGATCAATGGGAGTAGGGTCTTCATGGCAGTCCCCAGTGAGGTTGATGGTGTATGAGCTGTTTCTTGATCATGTATCCTTCCCTAGAGGTTTAATGGAGTCTTGTTCCATTACAGGGTTACCACAGATCCAACCACTTCATAGCCACTCAAGGTAAAGTATCTTCCGCATCCACACTTCGCCTTTTACTCCATTTCCCCCAAAGTGAATGGGTAGCCAGTAATTTGGGGACTAGTTAGCTACAGTTTTTTTCCTCCAAGGGATTTGGTTTTGAATATGTTAAGGCAGGGCAGGGATCACTTGTTTCAGTGCAGAGCAAGGAGGAAGTTTTTTGAAAATTATTTCAGCTCAGTAGCGCCAAGCCAAGCAATCTGTTGTTTTGCTCAGATGGAAATTCAAGCGTGATCACAAGTAATACTCACTTGTGATCCACTTGTATGACACCACTCTCCCTGCAAGGTCGCAGTGACCTCTGCAAACTGAGAGGTGCACGTCAAAAGTATGGAATAGATTTGGGAACAGGGCTGGAGCGGAGTAAAGTACTGTGTCTGACTGAAATGGCCACTAAGGGCATTTTTACATGTGTTTCTGGGGCAGTGCCAGGCACTTCAATTAGTGAGCCACATTAAGTAAAAGTGCTTGCATGTCACATGTATCAGCGTTGCCGCACATCCCTGTTTTGGAAAAAATGGTGGTGGGGCGCTTTAAACTAAAGGTCTTCGGACATGGTTTATTTTAAAGTGCCCTGCTGCCATGTTGTCAGTGCAGAGACGTGGTGATGCTGATGCACAAGACATGCAAGGTTGCCCGTCGATTCTCGTGCTCCAGGAGTAGCCCTAACAGACTGCCCTTTCTAGAACGGATGGATCCATTCCCATTGTTTAGAGGCTGTTTCAGGGAGAAAAAGGCAGGCTTCCTTGGTCCTTTTGTCCCAACACCCCACTTCACTGGCTCACCAGGACTGTGCTCAGCTCACAGATATCACCTATTTGCATCAGCCCTCCTGTTTAAACAGATTTACAAAGCCCAGCACCCCCAAGCAACCCTACAATGTCAAGGCAGTGCATGCAACTCCACCTGAACCCTTGCCAGAACAAGCCAATGCATGCAGCCCTTCCACAACAAACCACTGTGCACTCCTTAGGGCTCTCACGAGACTTCACAGATTAAGCTATTACTCCCAGGCAGTCCTATATTGCCAAGGCAGAGTATTGTCAGCAGGGAGAACTAGTTCAACAAGGAGAGAGATCCTGGTTTCAAACTCCTAACAGTTGCTATAAGAAAGAGTGAAAGGAAAAGCCTGTGGAGTGGAGACTATCTGTTCCTTTGTGTATATGCAGTGTGTACCACAGTGGGGCCCTGATCTCTTTAAGTTGTTTGTAGTTTAATTATAATAATGGGCTTTTACCCATCTTTTTACTCCCAAGGGCTTCTCAGTTCTTTTCCTCTATGTCTGCCAGGTCCCAAGCAGGAAATGGTATATGATTTCTGGCGCATGGTGTGGCAAGAGCATTGTTCCAGTATAGTGATGATAACCAAGCTGGTGGAGGTGGGAAGGGTAAGGAGTGCTCTGTTTCTCTCTCTGCTGGCTTTGGCTCTGCCAGGATATGTTCTCTTGCAGAGGTAGAGTGTGGTCTGTCTGCTTGTTGCAGGTGAAGTGTTCCAAGTACTGGCCGGATGACTCGGAGATGTACGGAGACATCAAAATCACCCTGGTGAAGTCAGAGACGCTGGCAGAATATTCTGTACGGACATTCACCCTGGAAAGGGTAAGTGTCTGCTTTCTGAAGCTCTGCTTGCTGTCCTGAAGATGGATGAGTCCCTTTGTTCTGTCTTCGGTTATGTTACAACATGGCTGGTCTCAGCCAAAGACAAGCTCCCCAGAGAAGGGGATGCTACCAGACAGCAAAATCCAAAAGCGTAGCAGAGGTTCCAGGTGCCAGGCAGATAGACAGGGTCCATCATATAGTAATACAGAGTGCATCTATGCCTCTGCTGGAGTCAGGCAAGTGGGCTGTACTTTCATGCACCCATGTTATTCCAGAGCAACTGCACTGATTTTAGTGGCACCACTCCAGAGTCACTCTGATGTTCTTGAGAAAAGGGTTTGGCCCA
This sequence comes from Crocodylus siamensis, assembly GCF_052110815.1. Classification (NCBI taxonomy): domain Eukaryota; kingdom Metazoa; phylum Chordata; order Crocodylia; family Crocodylidae; genus Crocodylus; species Crocodylus siamensis. The sequence goes on from NC_143401.1 coordinate 11,018,579, forward strand.
CAATTCTGGGGCTGGTCCCAGCAATTTGTAGCTGTTGTAGCTTTACAAAGGGCCTGATCCAAAGACTCCCATCTGTAATAAAGTGTACTTAGGTATGAAATGTTTGAGGTCTTTGTAATACAGAGCTATGTGTCCTGCAAGCCATCTTTAGCCATGCCAGCATTGCTCCCTGTGGCATGTTCTCCAGCATCCTATTGAAATGATTCAAAAAACAGGATTCTCTTCAGGGAGTCTCTTTCTCTGTCTGATCATTCTTACCTGTAGGAAGGCTGAGGTTTGTTCAGTGTGAGCTCCCCACTTTGCCTTCTGTGATCCCTAGTTAGGCCCTGGGGAGCCATGTCTTCAGAGCCTTGCAGAATGGATCCTATAGGTGAACAGCACAGAACTGCTTCTTATTTATCTACTCAGTGTTGATCATTTAATTTCAGAGGAAGCACCATATAATTGCAGAGGGGATGAATGATGATCTCCATCCTCTAGTCTGAGGTGCAGGTTACATAGCAATTACTGTACAGTACGGTGGCCAGGGACATAACCAGTGTAATTTACCCCCTAATCTACAGGAACATGAAATTACTGCCTAGTTACGAGCTAGGTGCTGAAGGGTCTTGTGGAACTAGTCCATTCATTACAGATTCATTACTGCCCTGTAGGCTCTCTGAAAGGGCTCCTTATCATTGCTTGTTTATTTTTAACCCCATTGTGCTTGATGGGACAGCAGCTTGAATTGTAGGTGACTGTAGGGTACTGGGGACATCCAACCATATTATTGCAGGTTCAAAAGGCTTAGCAGTGGCCACCCAGCTCAGCACCAATGTGCTTAAATTTCTAGGGGATCAATATTTGGTAGTGCTGGAGTGATGTTGAAGCCAGGATGCTCCAGGAATGATGTAAGAGGCAAGGATTTTTTGGGTGATATCTTTTATTGGACCAACTGCCTTGTTGGGGTAAAGTTAGATAAGCTTTCAAATGCAAGGCATTCTTCATCAGGTGTGAGGTGGGAAGCATGCACAGTGATGATTAAGAACAGGGGGTAGATCTGTGAAATTTGGGAAAGGAGAAATATCCAGGGGTGCCACACAAACAGTTAGCAGAATTAAAAAGCTTGATGATTATTGGGAGATCAAGTCCTATTGAGAGGGAAGAGGGTCAATAGAACCAGTGTTCAGTGGTTGGTTCGTAGCGTATGGCCAGCGGATAAACTTTTGTTCCCAAACTCACCTTTGAAAGATGTTTGGTAGATTTCCCTTGAGATTTCCTACGAGGATTGTGAGAACAGAAAGGAACCAGCAGCTCCATTAAAGCCGTGATGTTTGGCATGTGTCAAGCAAGTATGGCAAGATTCTCCACCTATACTTGCCTGAAATGAGTGTAGGTTGTTACTATCCTGACTTAGTAGTAAATGATTTATTTAAGTGCACAGTCTTGGGGGATCAGGCTTGCTAAGCCAGTGTGCACATCCCTGCGAGTTCTCGGGACTCTCCACAGTGCATGTGCACACATGGCTAGTGAGTAATGGGCATGTTGTCTTATAACCTCTCTATTGCCCTTTGCTATGGCACAGACTTTGTCTTGTTAGCTGGTTGCTAACATGCTGTTGGCCTTTATCACCTCTTGGCAAAGGCAGCCTACCTGGTGACACGACTTCAGCAGCGTCATGCTAGGGTCTCCTGGAATGACACTACTCAGGGGATTTTCTATTCTGAGTATTTCCAGGGTCCCCCTTAAGCAGTGTTGAGTGACTGGCATGTGGGGTAGAGTTAAGGGGGCTTTGCTGCCAGTCAGCCAGGTGGATGAATGTCTTTGGTGTGACATAGTGACCCCAGGATGCTGATTACCTGGAGCTGGGAGCACTGGGGATGCTCCAGTTCTGTGTCAGAGAATGTGTGGTTGAAGAGTGCCATTCCCTTGTGCACTTTCAGGGAGAGCAGCTTGCCCTTGTCAGCCATAAAAAAGGCCTGGTGCTTTCGCATGGTAGGGGGAGAGGGACAGTAACCCAGACAGGATAGGGAGGAGGGGCCAGGATTTTTGAGCAGCCTTCCCAATTGGCACCTGCTGTGACTCCCTGCCTCAAAGGATGGCAGCAGCTGCCTTGGCTCACTGCACAGTCAGAGCAGCAGAAACCTGTGTTTGGACATGTGCCCCCTGCCACCGATCCAAGGGGAAACATTGCCACACGTGGTGCCAGGGCAGCACCTGCACTGACACACAATTCTGCAGGTGCCCTGGAACACCGGCAGGAGGGAGTCTGGTCGCTTATTAAGCAGAAATCATCTGTTTCCTCCTGTCTGGACTCCAGAACAGCTATCAGGAGCCTGGGTCCCCATCCTCCCCTCCCTGTGTGCTCACCAAGTCTTGGCCCCTGCATACCGGAGAAATGGCCATCACCTTTACTTTGCCTTGTGCTTCCTTTGCAGAGGGGTTATTCAGCGAGGCATGAGGTGAAGCAGTTCCACTTCACTTCATGGCCAGAACATGGGGTGCCTTACCACGCCACAGGGCTCTTGGCCTTCATCCGAAGAGTGAAGGCTTCCACGCCTCCAGACGCAGGGCCAATTGTCATCCACTGCAGGTAAGAGGCAAATGCAGGGACATGAGGAAATTTCTTCATCCCAAAGATACCAGGGATTTTACTGCAGGAGCTGTGGAGGGGAGTAGCTGGTAGCAACTGTACTGGACTGTCTGACAGGTAGGGGCATATCCAGCAGATGAGTGTGCACAGGGTACCCATGGGCTGATTCTTCATCTGCCAGCTGTCTTGCAGTGCAGGTCTGCAAGCAATGCTAGCTTGGAGTTCACTTGGGGGAACTGGTATCAGGGACCTCTCCAGCACCCTAAGGGGTTTCAGTGTCACCTGTGCAGTTGAGCTCCGGGGTCAATTCCCATTCATAGGAAAGTACTGCTCACTGCAGGTGCAACAGTGCTCTGCTTCTTGCAGCACAACCCCCCTGTCCCACCCCCCCACGCCCTTCCCTTCTTCCCAGCACTATGATAATTCAGTGGGATCAGCAGTGACTGTGAGCAGAGAGCTCCCCATCCTCTTACAGGCCCACATTATAATCAAAGTCCTGCTCTAGATGCTCTAGGTTCTTGTGTGGCTTGTTTCAATTACAGTCATTTGCTGGGAGAAATCAGAGCGTTTCGGATAGGTCCCTGGCTGCCAGTATAAATCGTCCCACTCTGGAGTCGAGCCAAAACCTGGAGCTCACCCTTCCCCTCTGAACTCATTTGGACCTCCTTGTGCTGGGGCCATGTGGGAAGGGGGCACTGCCTAGGTGGAGGCTTGTCCCAGGGCCCCGTGGCCCGGAGCAGAAGAAACATGACATTTAGACTAAAAAATTTAACAGGGGAATATGAAATCTATAAATTGGCTCTGTGAAAAAGGGAAGGCTGAGGCAGGTAAGGAGCCTCTGGTTTATGGCTCTGGGTTGGAAGTGCCTGTGTGAATGTATTGAGCTATAAAATGTTATTACCTAGGCTGATGGGTAACAGGGATTCAGAGGGCTAGCAGCTTTCTCTGAAATAGGAGGCAGCCAGTAGACTATGCATTTCAGGCACTTGTGGCTTAGTATGCTTCACTGAGGGTCTTCTCGCACATGTAGAGGCTGCAGATCCTCTCTTCAGCGTCAGTACAGGTCCAGTATAGGCAGGAATGGGTTAGCTCTCCCTTTCCCCCATGCCATGTTTTCAATATGCCTCCCCCCGCCCCCAGTCCAGCACATTTTAACCTTGCTGTAGGACACGCCATAGTATGTGACAGCAGAGCAGTCTGGCCAATTCAGTCCATGCCGGCTCTACTGAGATTTACTAAGGAGGACACTATCCCCAGCTGTAGTCATACATAACCACAGGATTAAGAGCAAAAAATAATTTCATAAGAACTGTTCAAGCGCCAGCAGATGAAAAATTCTTTCTTTGATCCGTAAACCTTCCTCAAAATGCAGCTACCTCCGGGATGGAGCAAGGCAGCTGCTGAACCATACACAGTAAAGTGGCTCAGCAGCTTAGGACAGGATGTGAAGAGGAAGTTTATATCTGACTGGGAGTGCAGGTGGTATTTAGAAAATTAGAATATGATTGCCCATTGTGGGACCTGGCCAGGACACCAGGGTTCATCCTCTCATTCTCATGAAAAGGGCCATTTTTTTTTTAACAGGAAAAGACGGTTGGGACCAAGGTTGTACATCTCCCTTGCAGATGGCCCCTTCAGGAGCACAGTCCAGCACCTTATCCCTGCGCTGCCTCCTTTCCTTGTTCCAATGGAGTTTGTTTTCAGGGAAGAGCTCCCCAGACTGTATCACCCACACCTTTTTGTTTTAGCATACATTTGGGGTTTCTTGGCAGTCTTCCAAGGACTGACCATGCTGATAGCTGCTTAACTTGCAAGAACAAAAAAGGAGACTCTGGGCATCTTGCCATGCAGCAGAAACCTAAGGTGCACCCAGAATAGTTGACAAAGCCTTCCCTTGACAGGTTAATAGCTCGTCCTCTGCTGGGCAAACAAGGAGGAGATGATGAATGAGAGGGATTTTTTATTTGATTTCTCCTTGTCAATTGCCTCATCAGTATTCATTCACCAGTAACAACGAGTGTGATTATTTCCTGTAGTCTGTAATCACTGATCATCACAGAGAGTGATTCCTCAGCCCCAGAAATTAGTATTTCACTGTAAAAGACTCTGAAAAGAGAAAAGGGGGACAGATCTGTTCCTAGAATGGCCAAGGGCTGACGTTGCTCAGGCTGGTGGAGTCGCATAGAAAGGACAAGTGTGGCGGTCGGTGCTGGGATGCTTCTGACACTACGTCTACACGGCACAATTAAGTCATGCGACTGGCACTCAGATCTGAGCTCAGGTGTGACTGTCTTCAGTGACTCACATGACTGTATCCTCATTGTTTTTCCATTCACCTGTAAGTGCCTGGGGAGAGGCCTGTGGTTCTTTCTCAGATGCTCGAGGAGTCTTACCTAGTCGGTTGTGTCAGTTGAAAGAGAACCTCTCTGTCCCTTTGTGAGGGTTGTGAGAAGGCACCGGGCACTCTCAGCACAGTAGTGATTTTGTTGTGTGCACCTCACTGTAAAGTTAGAGGGTTTTCATGGAGCCCAGGCTCTTAACCCACACCCCATCTGAACAAGACCCCAGTTCTAGACCCCCTCCAAAACGAAGATGTTTTTGTGGGGTGCACAGTAGTGGGATAGGCCCAAAGTGGGGCTGTGAGTCTGGGTAAACTGTGCAGGCTCTGAATTCCTTTCAGCTGCCATCCTAGAGGGGCTTGCTTGGAGCTAACATTTGAGCTGGTTGATGTGACTACTTTCAGGTTTGGGCAAGGGTAGAATACAGTGCATGTGTCTGTATGTCATATGTGCATGTAGACACTTTGTCATCTAACTTTACTGATGGTATACCTGCGTAATGTTAATGACATCTTTCTCTCTCTTTCTCTAATTTCCTCCACCTTTCCCCCAGTGCTGGTACAGGGAGGACTGGTTGTTACATTGTCCTGGATGTGATGCTGGACATGGCGGAGTGCGAGGGGGTCGTGGACATTTACAACTGCGTGAAGACACTGTGCTCACGGAGAATCAACATGATACAGACTGAAGTGAGGAGAGAGTGGGGGTGGAAAGATTTTGTTCTTCTGCTTTTTAGCCACAGGTCTACTGGGCCTGGCATTCAGTGCAGGCTGTTGGTGTCTCCTCTCCACAGAGGTGCTGTAGGTGCTGTCAGAGAAAAAAAATAGGCCTGGTCTTTGATGCACATAAAGGAGATCTGTGCATTTCTCTTACTGAATTCTCCTGAGACCTGGGTTTGAGTGAGCAGTCATAACAGGGACCACAGAGTGCCCCAATTAAAATCATTGTCCTAATGCTGATTGTTAATCCTAATTAATTAGAAGCATAGATGTTACATAGCCATTAATAAGGTTTTCATCATGTTAGTATCCAGACCCCAACCCGTACTAGACTCCTTCCCCACCCCCAAGTCCTCTGCTCTTGTGTGTCCCATGACAGGCATGAAGCCTGGCTTGAGTCTTAATACTGTAGTCTTACCTGCTGCCATTCCTACTTTGCTGGTAGTGACAGAGGAAGTGATATTCCCTCCCCAAGTTAAGTCAAAATATTTTTTTTGCAGTTCACAAGACTGCATCTGAAACCTAGGTGATCAGTGATCCTTAGCCTAGCCATGAGTGACACTCTCACATCCAGTCTTACAAGCCTTTCAGCCTCGCAGGTCACTGGTTTGTCACTGTAATGTCCATTAATGTTTCCTGGGAAACAAGAATCCCTGTCCTGCTACCATGGCCCTGCAGTGCCGTCTTGGGAATGGCCTCAGCAAACATGGCAGTACCTGGAAGCTGTGGAGAGCCATGGGCACCTAGCTTAGTCCTTTAGAGAGGGCTAATGGCAGACCACTTGTTCAAGTATCAGAGCCAGCTCTGGGCAGTAGAGAGAAAGTTTACCCTGTACAAATGTATCTGGCAAAGAGGGAGGGTCCTTGTGGTGTCCAGTGCCTGGGAGACCTCTTGGGTGCAATGAAAGGGGGAGAAGAGACCTTCCTTAGCTCCTGCCAGAACTAAATCTGCTTTCCTTTCCCACATTGAAGGAGCAATATGTCTTCATCCATGATGCCATCTTGGAAGCCTGTCTGTGTGGGGAGACCAGCATCCCGGTCAGCGAATTCAAGCCGACATACAAGGAGATGGTCAGGATAGAACCACAGAGCAACTCCTCGCAGCTGCGGGAGGAGTTCCAGGTGAGCTCCAACAAGGCTTCCAGGACCGGGGGGCCATATTCACTCTTGGCAGGCCTCAGAAATCCTCTGAAGCTCTCCTTGGATGACCGATTTCTAACAATTAAACAGAGAAAGGCCACAGGGCTTCTCCTGTGCTCCTAACCTCAAATTCGCCTACCCTTCATTATCCCTACCCCATGCTCACTGCTAGTGTCCACCTGTAGGAAGCCAGGAGCACAGAGGTGGCTGAGTGAGCTGCTACCGGGCTCCCATAAGGGGGCCTTTTCTCACTTTCCTTCCTCAAGGCTCCACCTAATACTTGTTCTGCATGAGAAGGGGAGATCTGCTGAGACCTCAAGGTGCAGGGAGCCTCATAGAGGAGACTTGGCTTTGGAGAGAGATGGGCTGTTGCACCTATTAACATGAGCACCCTGTGCCTCACAGACCCTGAACTCAGTCACACCCCACCTGGACGTGGAGGAGTGCAGCATCGCCCTCCTGCCACGCAACCGGGAGAAGAACCGCAGCATGGACGTCCTGCCTCCGGACCGATGCCTTCCCTTCCTCATCTCTGTGGATGGGGACAGTAACAACTACATCAACGCGGCCTTAACTGATGTGAGTGTGCTCTTGGGGAGCTCTCTGGTCTGAGGAAAGATGGGCCAGTGCCCAAGTCTAAGCATGGTTCTTACTTTCTCTGTTGCTTGTGACCCTGGGTCTTATTTTTCCTTGGTTTGCATCCAGTGGCTTCACTTACACTTGTACAAAATAGGCGTGGACTCTTGACTAGTTCAGAGTAGGTGGCATTAAAGGCGATAGCATCTCACTGTAGCTAGGTATAGGTGATCCTCCCCTTTCCCACCCCTGTTAAAAGGTCACAGACAATTGTGTCCTGAAGTTATGAGACCCCAAATATGGTGACAAAATTATTTAGCAGAACTAAGGCCCTGAATCACTAAGTGTCTTCCAATATGCCAGTGAGCCTTTTGGCATGCAGGGAGCTTCTGCTTAGAGAGGAGTGCAGGTGATGAGGTGACATGACTTGCTCATCATCTGGGCACAGACGGCTCTGCTGGGCTTTGTTTCCTGAAATCTCCTTCAGTCTTGTGCCTTAGCTGTTCAGAACAAATCCAAATCCCAGCCTTATTTTATACAAGCCCCCGAAGTTCCAGGAAGGAAAGAGAGAGAGCGAGAGTGACAGAGAGAGAAAAAGGTGAGTTATACGTGTGTGTGTGTGTGTGTGTGTGTGTGTGTGTGTGTGTAGGCTTAGGTATTGCACTAGTGGGTGATATATATATATATATATATATATATATATATATATATATATATATAGACAGAGAGAAAAAATATAGGATGGAAGGGAGGAAGTGGGGGTGGGGACATTAGGCTGACTATAAGTTGGGTTTTTTAGTGGGTTCTCCATGTGGTCACACTTCCTTCTCCTACAGAGCTCTTCATCTGTAGTTCTCAAGAGCCAGGTACAAAGGAAGGCCAGCATCTGTATCTTCATTTATGTGATTTTTGACTCTGATGCACAGATGGGTGATAGGAGTGGCAACAGGTAATGGCCATTGCCTGGTTTCCTGTCTTCCAAGCGTGTGACTTGCTTACTGAGCTGTGTTACCCCTATGTAGACTCCACAGACCTAACTCCCAAGAATTGGCAATGGGTACAGAACTGGCACTGTCCCTCTGTGTCCCACTGCCCTCTCAATCCCAATCAGAAAGCATTCAGAAGTTACCTAATGGACCAGTTTTCTTCACAGGCACAGGGAATTGCAAAATGAAGCAGAAAGGGCACAGAAGGCTGGAAGCTCCAAGCTCACTGCCTGTAGAACGAAGGGAAGGGTCATTTATCATTGAAAGTGCTTTGCCTTTTTGAAACTAGCCAGGGTATTCTGATGTCCCACATTCTGGCAGCACTGAATCAAAGCCCATCACGTAATGTGTTTGCTCAGAGCAGCATCCCACACCACATCCCTTGGATTCATGTAGCACTTCTGATTACATCTGGGTACTGAGGCAGTCCAGCTGAGCTCTGCATTTTTCACCCTATAGGCAATTTATCACATTACGTCTTCATACAGATCTTGTCTCCCTGTTATCTGCTTTCACTCGCAGAACACTCAGTTCATAAACCAGAGGCAGCTGGGGAGAATGGCTCTGTAGCACCAGCCAGCCATTCTAGGAAGGCTTGAGGCTTTGGCTGATACAGAATGTGAGCTTTGTTTTAGGGTTTTTTTTGTATCACTGGAGCTCTGCTAGAGGAACAGCCTGAGTTAGGGAACAGTATTTTCTTTTCAAGCAGCAAAACCTTTCAGGGGGAAAAAAAAAAAATTCTTGCCAAAAGGAGAAACCCATTTTCTTTTTTCTAAAGGAATCTAATTTTCTTTATGTTCCAGAGAAAGTCGATCAGTCTGTCTGCAGAGTGAATTTTTAGATAATGCCCGTCACCATGGTCCTCTAAGCATGGTGGCATTTTGGAGGCTGGAGGAAGTCTGACAAACTCGGGGATCTATTCATCATCTCTCTGCATTGCATGACATTTGTCCCCATGCAAAGTGTGTGCCGTGCAGGTACAACATGCTTGTTGTGTTGATCTGGCAAGGGATCGCATAAAGCCGCCGTGAACTTGCAAAAGAGGGGAGCAGTGTGGTTTGCAGCCAGGCAAACACTTCCAACCCTTCCTGGAGTGCTCTTAAGTGGGGGAGGAAGGTCACTGTCTGTGATATCCTCACTGCATCTCTGGTACTTTTAGGGTCCCATTGGCGTTCAGTCATCAGTGCGACAATCCTCACCCAGCAGGCCTCTGAGTCAGGGCCGTGCTATTATTACGGCTGTGCAAAATGGCTGTGTTTCATTTTGGTTTTGGATTCAGCCATTTCAGAGGACAGTGATTCGTTTTGGTGTTTTGGATCTCCGGTCTGTTTCGATTCACCCGAATCTATTTTGGAGTTTCAGTGCTGATGGGGAGATTTGGATTGACTGGGGAGAGGTAGGCATAGCTGGGCGGCTGCAGGCTCTCCTGTGGCTCCTCCAGCTGTGCCTGCCTCTGCCCTGGCTGGGGGAGCTGCAGGAAAAGCCTCCATAGTTGCCCTGCCCTGTCCCACCCCCAGCCCCAGCCTCCGACACTTTAAAAGGAGGGCTGTGGGGCTGTGCCGGATAATTGCCGAGGGGGCACCTCCAAAACATTTCCAAAATGGGCCAAAACACCTCTGAAACGAAATGGCTGACAACATTTTTCACAGCTTTAGCTATTATCCACACTGGGAACTGGGGCAGAGGCAGGGTAAGGTGCAGGCAAAGGGACTTCGGTGTAGCAACACCAGTTGGGGGAAGTTGTGTTCCTGTCACTGTGTGTGCGTTTATCCAATGACTTCTTACTGTCTGAGCAGTCCCCAGGGCAGGGACCCAAACCCAGGTCTCCCCGCTCCCATCACGGGACTACAGAGTCACAGTCCCTCTTATTCTTTCTAATCACACTTTGCTGCCCAGCAGCCCTGCTTTGTTAAGAAAGTTCCCTCGGCTCAGCCCATAGCCTCTCCTGGGAGATGTGGGTTTGAACGCCTACCGGTTCAGAAGGGCATAAAGCAGAGGCCCACATCTGGGTGAATGGTATAACCACCTTCATGAATAAAAGCGACCGTGGCTGCTGCACTCAGCCCTGCCAGGGTGTGTTAGGTGTGCCTGGAGCATGCCAGCCTGATTGGGCCCATCAGAGGAGAGGTGAAGGGACCCCTTATTCACAGTGAGAGGTTGGGTGCTTCATTGAGGGTTTTTTGGGGTGCTGACTTAGCCTTTGGTGCCTAAATTTGGCAGTACTAGTTGTGTTTAGATTTTGGCTTCATGCACCTTTCCCAAGATCACGTGACATGATGGCAGAGCAGGGTATGGAGCCCAGGTTTCTCATATGGTACCCTGGCCACTGACCTGCTTTCTTTTCTGCCTGCTGAGGGGGCGGGGCAGGTCACGCCAATTGGGGTGCTGGCTGTTAAAGCCCAAACACCTACTTGTTAGGATGCAGCTTACGATCAATTAATTTCACCTGGATAAAGAAATAGCTTTCTGCTGCAGCAAAAGTAATATGCAGCAGAGGGATGAATACATGAAAGGCAATGTCTGGTAAGTGGAGGCATTGCCATGATTGAGGCCATAATGTGTATCATACAGCTGTTGGGGGGCTTGCTGTTAACTGAGTGCTGTACAAAACCAGGGGTATAACATTTACTTTTTTAAGAGGTTGCTATTTTATTTATATTCTGAGAAAGCTTGAGCTGCTCAAGCATGTTAAATAGGAACTGGGTCTTTTGATTCTGTTAATATATGAATGTTATTTGCTCTGTTTATTGGGATTTCAGTGCAGCCTAACAGCTCTAGACAAGATCAGGGCTCATTGTGCTAGGCACAGTACAGACATCTGGAACAGCCCCTTAGAGACAAGCTAAATAAATGATACAGAAAAAGTATGGGTGAAAGGAAATCTCTCTGTTTCACAGCGGGTTTCTGGTGGAACGAGAGATGAAGTGACTTGTCCAGGAGTCTTGTATGCAACCTGTGGCAGAGCTGAGAATTCATGTTGAGTCCCAATCCATTGCTTTACCCAGTTACATTCATCATATTGGTATTAGTTGATTCCTGCCTCTCCAAGCACAAGACATCACAACTGATCCCAGCTTGTCCTGCAGATACTTAGGATAGCAGTTAAGAGATGCATTCACAAATGAAATGTAGGACTAAGGCCAACATGTCATTTCTTTGCAACAGGCTCAGGCTACTTTACTTTGCACACAGACCAGCGGTAGCACTAACCAGCTCCTGTGTCAATTTATTGCTGGGCAAGACAAGTTGGCAACATACAGAAGTAACTTTGAAGGTTTGGTTTTCACTTTCCTTTTCCCAGCTATGGGAAAGAAATCCATTATGCACAAAAATTACTTGCCACTGCACAAGCTGGAGTGACATGCTCTGTTATTGTAAATATGTCTAACAAAAGCACAGGGGTAGAAAGGAGCAGGAGAAATTTGAAGGTGCAAGCTGCCTACATGATCCTTCCTGGGAGTGTGTGGCAGGGTCCCTGGTAAGCAGTAACAAACTGGAGAAGTGGATAATGAATAGATGCCATATCTCACACTTCTGAGTGCTGGTGCATGTCACTGTATCCAGCATGCTGCTTGTCAGGTGAAGAGCTCCTTCAAGGAAGCAGAAAGAGGAGCTTGCGTCTTGAGAGATCCTTGCCAGCTTTTGACAAGTGCTGCATTTGAGGGTGCAGGAATTTGTGTTGGTTGCAGGAGCAGCTGCTCAGGAGCTGTCTGAGCCGTGAGAGCTGATGTTGCTGCTTACATGGCCAGATGAGCAATGAGACATCTGTCAAGGGCTGGGATAAGGGAGAGCAGTGCTAACACACATGCTGGCCTTCTCATGAGCATGCTAATCTCATACTGTATGGACCAGGCTCACAGGTGGTGTAAATCAGTGAGCCTCCTCTGAAGCCCATGGTATAATTCTGTTGCCTCCCATGGGATGTTGGGTTATATTAATGCAGTCAGGCATTCAAATTGCCCAAACACTAGAGCTGGTCAAAGTAACTCCAGGGAAGCATGCTCTGCTTTGGAATTTGCTAGTTTGTTGAAATTGCTGTGTTTCTTTTTTGGCAAATTTCTCAGACCTCTGCTTGCTGAGCTTCCCTAGGTCTTCTGGGGCTTAAAAGCTGCCAGCTAAGATGGCTAGTTTAAATCTTCCAGGATTCAGGGCTCACTCTCACAAAGAACTTCAAGTGTTTCAGGTTTTGTTCCAAACAGGGTCTAAATCTACTTCCTCAGTGAGTTCCTCTACACCGTGTCCCCCACTGCTCTTAGGAGAAGAAGACACTCCTTGTTTGCTCCCACTCATGTATGCCACCTGGTAACATGGTGGTGAATGGCTTCAGAGACGTTGCTTTGAGACCGCTATAGGGAAAGCCTCCAAAGCAGCCTCGCTGGTGTAGTTTTGGGTTTGAAAAGTGCAAGATGGAGTGGAAGGGTGTCGTGTGTTGGGAGCAACCCTCCCTGAGAGAGCTGGGTTAGTGGGGTGGACATGCTCTGTGAGACAGTTAGCCCTTTGCAAGAGCTACAGCAAATGCCTTGTAACTACAGCAGTCAAGTCTCTCCTGTCCCAGGGAACAGGGTGGCAAATCTTGTATTTATGCTAAAATCATGTGGCTGAACCTCAGCCCACCTCATGGGGCATCCCCTGGTTTTAATTCATGTGGACATCGCACCCTCCTCTCAGCCTAACCGCTGAACAGTCTTCAGATGTTCCTGCACTGTCACTACCAGCCTAGATTTAGATTATGCAAGTGTGATCTACAGTGTAAAAAGCACCATGTTGCATAATATTTGAAACCCACCAGTACCTTGAATGGGAATATATAGCTTGAGTACAACAAGATGTGCATACGTATGCCTTAAGTCTATGAGCAGTCTTTACTTTCAGTGGAATAACTCATAGTATTAGTTAAGCACATGTTGAAACCCACTTTGTTCAGGGCCAGAAGTATAAAGTCTTGTTGTTTCTAGTGTTTCTGAACGGCATTTTACAGTTCCAGCCCAGATGTGTTTCTTGCCTTTTGAATTGTGGAAACCTTTTGAACTGCTGAATTGTTCACATGAATCCTTGGTCACTAGAGAAATGTTATCCAAAATCTCTTCATTTGGGGCAACAGCGCTGAAGAACCGTACTTTTGTCCCTGATTTGTGGTCCTTGCAGCTTGTGGACTGCGCATAGTTAGGTTAGCATGGATTGTGCTCAAAGGGTGCCAGGCTGTACAATTTTCTTTCCTAACAAGCCCCTTGCTCCCTATTCTCTGAACCTATTTTTCATTTTCAAAAGGACATGCTTTAATAAAGTCATTTCAGCCCCCAAAATCCATTTTTGAACTTTTGTTCCCTCTCCTACTCCCTTTTGTTTTTTTTTTTTGAACGCATCGGTGTCTTAAGAAAGCAGACACTAATCAAGCCAAAATCCCAAGGGAATTGACAGGGAAGATATTTCACAGAAAAATAACTACACGAGGAGGAACCCGGAGGCTCCGAGATATTCTCTAAGTGCAGAGAGCTCGTCATTTGTGCTCACGAGTGTTGTTTCAAGAGCCCTTTGGTGGGAGAAGAGAACCAATGAACAAAGCTGTAAAACACTCCACTCTGCATTCAGTCTCTTGCCAGGTGCCCCTAAAAGCACTTGCTGCTTGTGAAGCGCTAAGGAGAAGTGCTTTTTTCTTTTTCTTTTTTTTTCTTGCTTTACTGAAAAAGTGGGGGAAGGGATTCATGCTATTTTTTCCCCTCTAAGAAAATGTTTGTAAGCAGTAGAGCCCTGGTGGTGTCTCTTTGCCTTTGGCATGCCTTGCATTTCTGCTCCTTTCAGCCTCCATAGATATTGCAGTGCCGTAGTGGTGATGCTGTAGTGAAGAGTTGAGAGGCACTTTCATTCTGTGTCCCCCGTATTCAGCATGTGTAACTTTTGGAGGGAGGAAAAAACCCCAGATCCATCCAGCTGATACTTCTTGTGCTTATTCTTGGATCAAAGGTGTTTTCTTCTTTCTGCTTAGGTGGGGGGATGTCTGTTTTTGAGAGATCTGAGAATAAGAAGAAAGTGCCCCCTTCCACCCACCTAGGGATATTATGGTGCTGAAAGAGTACTGGGATTTTTTTTTTTTTTTTTTTTAACTTCTGGCTTGCTGAGGATGAGTCTAAAATGAAGAAATGCCTCTTTGATCTTCTGGGCCCAATCATCTTTTTACTTCCACTGATGTCACTGTTAATTTCCATGGAGTCATTGCTGGTCTACAGCAGCATGAGATCACAATGGGGTTCCTCATTTCCTCAGCATCGGTGTCTGTGTGTGTCCTGAGTGTTGCAGAAAACAGCCAGAGGTACTCCTGGCATGCCAGAAGCTCCTATACATAGCTCCTGTCAGAGCCCCAGATGGTTAGGCCCCGTATAGGGGAGATGTGATGGGGCAGGGAGAGGGAAGAACAGACCTGACTGCAGTGTGTTGAATGCTGGTGTAGTGGCCGATCACAGTCCCTCTGAGTGTAGGCAGCTGGTATAAGTGGCTTCTGCAAGCACCACATCCCGGCCTGAGAGTTAGGGAGTTGTAACTGGTGGTCCTAAAGCACTGGGCTCAGCGTGGCAAAGGTCCTTGGGCTAGGTATTCTGCTGGTGTCAACTAAACCAGCACCACTGAAGTCCATAGAGCCTCCTGATTTACACTAGCAAATGATCTGGCCCCTTGTACTTGTCTGCCCTGCTGTGTGGAACAAGTCTGAGACGCCACCCTTTTTAAGTAACCCCCAGCCTTAAAAGGCCACCCTGAAATGGGGCCAAATCTTCTGGAGCCTGATTCTGATTTTCTATATTCTAGTGTAAATCAGGAATAGCTCCATGGAAGTCAGTGAAATCAGGCCAATGCAGATCTGGCTTGGGTAAGAGCAGAATCAGGCTGGAATATGCTATGTATGGTGCGGTGCCAGCTGGTCAACTTTGCCCCACTGTGGTGCCTTTCACTGTAATAGGGGTTTTGACGCCTGGTCTGGTCACCATGGAGGTCAGTTGGACCCTACCAGTGACTAAATGAAGGCGGCCCAATGGTTTTCAGGAGTTGTCCAGGGAAGGTGCCTGCATGAGGTTTGGTCTGGAAGGTCCATGGTTACAGAAGAAGCAGAGCTGGGCAATAACCCCTAATCTCCCGTGTCTTGGTCCAGTGCCTTAACTACAAAACCATCCTTTTTTGGGGGCATATTTCTGCTGTCTTTGCCCCTATCAGCTGTGCTGCTTTAAAGAGGTTGGTGGGTCTTACCCTGTCTGTGCTTTCCCTCTGTCCTTTTAGAGTTACACCAAAAGCGCTGCCTTCATCGTCACCCTGCACCCACTGCAGAACACCGTGACAGACTTCTGGAGGCTGGTGTACGACTACGGCTGCACCTCCATCATCATGCTTAACCAGCTGAACCAGTCCAACTCTGCCTGGGTGAGTGGTTCTGATGCACATCCTTTAGCCCTGTCTGCTCATAGGACTTTTGAGAGCTTATTACACTAGCTGTGGCAAGCAAATCCTGGCCGTTGCATTCCATCCCCTAAACTCCTCTGCTGCTTTAATGATCAGTATTGGTAAATCCCTGTCAGGATCATTGCTGAGGAATGAACCCAGGACCTCTACTTCCAAAGCACACTCACAGACAACTCCTTTCCTGGGAGGAGAATCAGGCAATGAGCTGAGTGCTGGAGTGGGGGTAGGCGGTGGAATTTTTATCTCGTTTGGGTAACGCTGTACCCTACCCAGTATGCAAGTCCCCTTGTACGCATGTATTACCAGTCACCACCTGCAGAAGCTCAAAGGTTAATTACACAAATGAAGGGAACTACTTTCATTCTGGTTTTATAGAGGAGAACAAGACACAGAGTGATTCAGTGGCCTGTCTGTGATCACAGA
This sequence comes from Crocodylus siamensis, assembly GCF_052110815.1. NCBI lineage: Eukaryota > Metazoa > Chordata > Crocodylia > Crocodylidae > Crocodylus > Crocodylus siamensis. The sequence continues at coordinate 11,034,776 of NC_143401.1, forward strand.
CAGTCTTTGTCCGTATTTGGCTAAGAACTGTGCTCCTCTGATTTCTACTCCAGTGCAATAGCTGCTGGACTGCTCCTCTCTATTTAGCCTTGATTTCTGTCTCCATTCTCTGCCCTGGACTGTTATTTGGCAATCCTGGGCCCTATTAGCCAGCTTCTGTGCTCCAGTCTGGAGAAGGCTGCAATTCAATCCCTGCTCAGTACCTTGTAATTCAGTAAAGATCATATGAGGACTGGGAATGTTGCTGCTTAGGTCAGTGCACACTAATAAGGCCCTTCCTGTGGATTTAGTGATATGTCAGGCTATTCAGGGTGTGCTGTCCATCACGCATCCACGCTAGAGAGGGCACCAAATGGCATTATAACGATGGAAACACAGAACACAGCCTTGGGATGGAAAGTGGTGTTTGAACCTATTTTGGCTCTCTTGGTTTACCATCCCCCCACAGGGATTCCTAGAACATTCCTGCTGAGGCCAGAGCGGATTTAAGAGCCCATTACAGGTCTGTAATGTTAATTTGACAAAGAAACTTATTGGATTTTTACATAAAATTAGCATTATAGACTCTTAATGGATGTCTGGAGAAGACTTCATTAACTGGATTATTTTATGAGTTGAAATCAGACACTTAATGTAAATGACCCAAAACTGCAATCGTAATGTTCGTTGGAAATAGGCAGATGAGTAGAATAATGGTGCCCCAGATGAGGTGACACTCTCCCCTTGTCTGACACACTCACTTTGCTAAATAGAGGGAAATATATGTGTGTCTGTGTATATACATATACATATATGCATGCATACAGACATTACATGTATATGTACTTACTGACCTTTATTTGGAAGAGTCGAGCTGATTCTACAAAGACACACTGAGGTGTGACATTAAAATGTGGTGAAAATAAATAGAAGTTGAACATTGAGGGACACTCTGGGAGGGGACTCCATTGAGCTGAGATGCTTTCCTAAGGGAGGTGAATATTAATGAGCCATTACGGTTTGCATTACGATACCACCCAAAAGCCACAGCTGTACATCAAGGCCCCACTGGTTTCCTGCTCCTTGGAGTCCACAGTCTAGTTTACTAGGTGACACATCTTCCACCACATGTGGACATCTTAGCATTGGACTGAGCAGCTCTGCTCTGGCAGGTGAGAAGTGTGGGAGTGTGAATGGCCTCTTCTATCGCTGACGTCTGTGAAATGAAACATAGGCCTTTGTACAACCCAATGTTGTGACTACAGCTTTTTTTTAGCTTCCTTTGGATCTTGCTGCTGGAGAGACACAGGGGAAAAAGAGAGGGTAATTTGGTTCCTGTATAGCATATTTCAGCCCTAGGTCTTGAAATGCTTTACAGAAATGCGTGAGTACCACTGTCTCCATTTTACAGATGGGGAAACTGAGACACAGAAAGGGGGGAGGTGACTTTCCCAAGGCCACCCAACAGGTCAGTGGCAGAACCTGGGATAGAGGTCAAGTTCTCTGGTCCTTTGCTCTGCACCCTTCTGCTATTCACTGTTTCCTATCAGAGGTGAAGGCACTTAGTACATTGCCGGATTGGACCCTTGGTATTTGTTGTATCCATCCATTTCAGTGCAGTGTGAAGGGAGGAGAATCCTGCTCAGTTACCTTTCTTATCACCTACAGTGGAATTTTAGAGGTGGGGGGATCTATTTTGGATCATCAGTTGGTAGCAGACAATAAATCCAGGTTTCAAAAAGCATAGGGGCTAGGTTTGCTGAAGTTAGCCCCTGCGGAAATACTTATGGGGTGCTGAGGACAGGGAATGTTGTGTACAGTGCTCTATTTCACATGTGCCATTGCTGTTCTCTTGCTTCAATGCATCACAAGTGAACCAGGAACACGTTTCAGTATTGAGACATAGACATTTGCTGGTACGTTAGAGTCCCTCCTTCCTCTGCCAGCCCATCAGAGAGCCTGGAATTGGAGCCCTCCAGTCTCCTTTGCAGTACTACAGGCACCCCTATATTTCCCCTCCTCCCTGCTTACCCTGTGCTTTGCCCCCCTGCCTTTCAGCTGCACTTTGCATTGCCAGTGGAGCCTCATCATTTTTTTCTTTCCCCTTTGAATAAAGGCCAACCCTTGCCCTGTCTCCAATAAGTTGCAATGGTAAGCATGTACCTTTCTCACACACTTCCCAACTTGGAGACCGCCGTATTTCTTCATTATGCTGCCCTGCCTCTCCCTGGACATTTATTCTTCGGGGATGTCTGTGTAACGATATTTAGCCAGATCTTAAATGTTTACCAGCTGAAGACCAACAGCTAATAAATCAGCCTTTACAGCAGGCAGCTTTGAAAGGTGACTTAGAGGGTATATCCCTCACTTGAACTATGTCTCGCCGAAGGAAGTTTTAATATCCAAATTATAGCTCAGAGTCTAGAAAGCTTAGAGATCATGGAGATTTATAGCCCCTATTAATAACCAATTATTTCTCAAACACATTTGCCATGCAGTTAGGCCCGAGCTGTTGGATGCCCTGAAATGCTAAATGTTCTGTTAAAGTGCAATGACAAACATCATATATTTTGTATTGATGCTGGTTTCCTGGCTGCCGTGGTGTGAAAACAATCGCATCCATGACCCTTGAATAGAACAATACATCAACTGTGCTTCTGGGTGAGAGGGAGAGGGAGAGCAAAGCCAGGAGCCATCACACTCAGTAACTCCCTCCTGGAGCATCAGCATTGCCTTAGGATGCTGAGCTTGTTTCTGAGCTGGAATTTGCTTTTTCTTGGAGTAGGAGACAGTGCAGAGATGAGGCTGGCGGCTGAGGATGGAAGAAAATGTTGGCCGTTGAGTAGAATCAATGGCAGAGCTCTCTTTGATTTCAGTGGAGCTAGAGTTCATGGTAAACCCATGCCATTGGGTCCATCTTTCCCATTCTCCTGCTTTTACTCACAGTTAGTTTCACTGATGTCAGTAGGCTTCAAAATTGAAACCCAGTGCTGTGCCCAGACAGTTAGTTTACCCTTCCTGGGAGACCCCACAGTCGAGGAAGACAGCTGTTCCCACCTTCCTGCACTGCTGAAGTGCAAAGAGGGCTGCACAGCTGGAACTGAGGGCCTTTCAACTTGTCCATGTATAACAGTCACCTCCATCCAGCAATGTGCTCTACACAGCATGGTTAATAACTGTGCAAGTAATAACAGTGTGTCTTCAGCACCCCATGTCACGCACCCCATCTCGGAGCCCTCCAAACCAATCCCCTGTGTCACGTGCCCCTTTCTGGAGCTCTCTGTTGCACACCTTTTCCCAGCACTCTTCCATCACGCCCTGTGTCATGCACCAAAACCCCCTGCCTCTGTGCAAAGCCCAGTGTCACATGCCTCTGCATGGCGTCTCATGTCTCACACCTTCTGTAAAGCTGTATTATTGGTAATTGTTTCTTTTCTCTCTTCAGCCTTGTTTACAGTACTGGCCTGAGCCAGGACTCCAGCAGTACGGCCCTATGGAAGTAGAATATGTTTCCGGATCGGCTGATGAGGACCTTGTTTCTCGCCTCTTCCGAGTCCAGAATATCACACGGGTGAGAACAGTTTCTTAGCTTGGCACGAGGAAACATGTGGCATTGGGAGCTGTGTCTAGTATGTGCTAAGACCACTCTGAGACAGTCTCTCAGCTCAGAGATCCAGGCTGTATCTTGAAGTCATGGAAAGGCTGCTTCTGAGGGGACTGTGCCGGGCAGACTCTGAAGCTAACCTAGCTTTGCTAGCTCCTGTGTTAGAGATGGAAGGGGATGCCCTGGAGGAGGTCTAGAATGACATGTTCATATCCACTGTCCAAAATGTTGCCAAAAGAAACCCCGGTCCCCAGCTGAATAGCATGAGGAAAATCGGGGCTGGCCCTGCCTGTGCAGCATGTGACAGATCAGGGAGGGGGCAGGCAGCACAGCAGCAGATAGGGCAGGAAGCAGAAGGCAGAGCAGAAGATCAGGCAGGGAGCACAGAGCACGGAGCAGAAATCAGAGCAGCAAATTGGGCAGAAGGAGATCGGAGTGGCATGTGAGAAGGGTGCAGGGCTAATTTGTGGCACACGTGCCAAAGAGGTTGGACCCCACTGAAGTATACCGTTAGTGTCTCTTGTTATACTAGGTGGATGCCCCTTTAGATGCTGGCCACAGCATTCTGCTTAATTAGTCCTCTCCTAGAATATCATAACCATCCCAGAAGGCCTCCCAGCCCCAGCGGTGTAACCCCAGCCCTCTGCTCCCAGCAGTGAGTCCTTTGAAGCCCAGCTTCAAAGCCTTCTTGAGTCTCTGCCCCCTTGCAGAAGCCTGAAAGTGGGAGCAGATAACTTTTTGTGAGCTCAGACCCACTGCCATGCGTTGAGCTAGGTCCTTCTTGCTCCAGCCTGTGATTGATATGTACCCTACCCTGAGGTCAGCAACTCTCAGTTATAATCTGAGTTGCAGGGGACCTGACAAAACAGCTTTCCGATGAGGCAAAGATTTACATGGCCTTTCATTTTCTTCTGTCTGCAGCTTTCACTGCATACCTGGTTTTCATGCTCGACTGGCTCTGCTCACCATTACATGAAGGAAAATATAGCGAAGTTGGAGAAAGGGCAGCCAGGGTGATTAATGGAATGTGTGGGGGTACAGGATCTTACTTGTGAGAGGAGAATAAGAAGAATGGGCTTATTTAACTGAGAGTGCAGGCTGTGCGGAGGTGACATGACTGAAATCTTTAAGCAGGAGAAGGATTACCACAGGAGTGAGCCGCGTGTGTTTGTTGAGGTCACCAGATGAGCCAGAACAACAAGGCTTCGAAGGAAGCATATGGGAGTGATTGGCAGTGTGGTCAGCCGGTGGGGTGAGCTTTTGGCTGGGGTCTGAGGTTAAATAGGACAAATTGTTTCCATCACAAACTGACTGGTCATTTGGAGCCTGATGAGTGAAAGGCTATCGGCCAGCATGGCTCTTTGGAGCTTCAAGCTTCTTTTCGTGCATGTGAGGAGGGATTATTTTACTGAACGTGTGTTTTGCACCTTAGAGCAGCTGCACAATGCATCTCAGTCCTTTTCCCCCAGGGGAGGTGCTTTGTGCACTGTAAATCCTCAACAGAGCTATACAGACAATTTGGAGTAAAACTGGATGCATTGACCTCATTTGCCTATGTGCGGTGCAGTTTGGGGCACCACTGAGAGACAGGCAAGGTGAGTGTGTGGAGAGAAAGATGAAACTATTCTCAGCTGCAAGACAGCAAGGGCTGCTTGTCAGCCTAGATAGAGCTCTATGTCTGTGGTTAGAATAAAATATGGGATGGCTGAACTAATGGGATTTAGGATGACACTTCTCCTCTGTATGCAGATTATTTAATAATTGCCCATTAATAGTACACGAAGCCTTAATCCTAAAGTATCTGGGGCTGGTAACTGTTGGAGACAGGATGCTAGACTAGATGGATTTCACGTCTGACCTGGTGTGACAGTTCCTGTTAAAGCTGATCATGACCTTCAAACAAACCTGCAAAAGGATCCCAGAGCTTTTTTTTTGTGTTGCCACCTTTCTTGTCTTCTCTACTTATTCTTTCATATCATTCCACCTATGCATGTCTGGATTCCGGCTAGAAATGGAGGTGCTGAGATAATGCAAGGGGCCCTATGCTGACTGGATTTCTGACCTAAATTTGAGACCAAGAAAGTCTGAATAAATTTCAGACAAGCATCCAGTCTCTCTGATAGGTCTCTGAACTTAGTCATGCCAGAAGTCCATCCCTCCCTAACATTTACCCATGCCTTAGAACAAACCCAAGTCTAATGTAGCCCCTTTTATGTTTTGAAGCTGAGCCTACCAGTTGGGCTTGTTAAGTCAGAGGTGCATTTTGATTTCTCCTGTTGCTGTCTTGTGTAATTGGAGCAATACTGAAACAGCTCCCCCAACTTCATGCTCGTTTCCTTGCTGAAGCCACAGACTGTGTGTGGACGAAATGAGGGGTGTGTGTGCACAACACTTTAAAGCAGGCTAAATGCTTTCGCACCACTTTAATGGTGTCGGTGTTTGCACGCCTCGGCAGGTTATTGTGCATTAATTCCAGCTGCTGTAGGAAATTTGGTGGTGTAATGCACCTTAAATGACTTGGGGTGCAGCAAACTAAAACTCCTTCGAGGAGTTTTAGTTTGCTGCCCTACAGCCGCGGAGCAAAGCACCGGGCTCCGTGCAGTGCCACGGCTCTGCAGGAAGCCCATACAGGCATCCTGGCAGCAGCTCCACCCAAGAAAAGTGGTGAGCCTGATCTTCCCCCCTCCCCATAGAGCCTGCCTGAGCTATGCCGGGGCCTGGTGCTTCCCTCCCTGGCTGCGATGCCCCCCTGGGACCACCCGAGCCAGGTGCCTACGGGTGGGTGCTGCCTGGGGGGGCCGCTGCTGCCACAGGGGGAAGCACCAGCCCACCCTGCTCCCCATCTCTGCAACCCCACTTCTCCACCCACCAGCAGCTTGCCCTCCCCTCCCCGCTGCTGGAGAGGCAGGTAAGTCAGCGGGGTGCGTGCATGGCACAGGGGTTTAATCAGCCCTAAATTGAAGCAGCATTTTTTAAAACCCACCGCTTCAATTTAGGGCCTCCGTTTCATCTACGCTTGCCCATAGGTACTATTTTTAACGGGTACCAAAGGCCTCCAGACTATCTATTCTCTACCAGCACCTATCTTGAAGGCATCTCCCAGAATCACTGCAGGAAGGTCATTCTCCACAGTGCTGCCCTGGGTGTGAACTGGCTAGTGAGAGGAAGCTAAATGCTGTGAAAATCAACTTTAGCTCCACTCTAGGACTTGCAAGCAGCTCAGGGTGAAATGAACAGCTAGGATCATCAATCCGGGCAGCAGAAAGAGCCTTCTTAATTCTCTTATCTTCCTTCTGTTATCTGTGCTTGGAAAGTTTTATCTTGTATTCAGTGCAGCTTTTTAAAATGTTGCCATCCTGACAGAGCCAATTCCCCTCTCTTAAATGCTTTTCCTTTTAATATTGGTAAATTAATTGCTTTGCATGTACTGATGCTGCATGTCTGATTGTTACTGTTGAGTGCTGCCCTGTGCCTGCGGAAGAGCATGTGTGGGCTTTGTAACCATGTCTCTGCAGAGAGTAATGTGTGTGTAACTGTAATGTTGAGCTCTGGGGTATTGTGAGTGTGTTCATGTGTGTGACCGTGGTGTTGCCCTGTGTAGTGTGGGTGATGGGCTTTTGTGTGCCTGGGCTTCTGTGATAGTAGGTGCTGGGTAACAGAAAATGAGAGGAGTTAAGCCCTAAGGACTATAATTTTGCTGTCATGTCTCTTGGTGTAGAGCTACAAATCACTGGTGTTGCTCTGGACTCGCATCTATGTTGGAAGGGGACCCTCCAGGCACATCAGTGACAAGCTAAGCAAGCCCTGCTTAGCCCTGTCGATGTGATTCTGCCAAGTGCAGTGGGATTCAAGGTGCTATATAAAAGTGCCGTCAGCTTGAACCACTGGGTAGGGAAACAGGCATGTCTCATTGCGAGCCCTAGAAGCAGAGCAAAAGTGCCCAACTCAAATGTGCCAGGTATCTAAAAATCAAAGCAAATTGATTCTCACTTATTTGCTGGGAATTCTGCAATCTGCGTTTGTTTTCTTTTTCTTCTGGCACATGCTTCCCTCTGAACACACGTGCACGTGTACATGCACATGTGCACACACTCATGTGCACATGGCACTGAAGTCATTAAGTACACCTTGAGCGCTAGACCCAATGTTTTGCTCCATAAGCCAGTCTTGATTCCCAGAGAACTTCTACCCTGTGTGTTGGGATTGAGTCCCATAACCCTCTAGCTAAAGGCTGGGCTCAAGGCATTGTAGATGTAATCCTTCTCCTTCTGGAAAGTGCTAAATTTGTTAGGTTCCAAAGCTAACTAGATTCTCAGGGTTTTAAAGTGCATTCTTGCCACTCAGCCTCCTTGCTGGATGGCTCATTTTCAAGAGCTCCTTGGTTTACAGTGAATGCACATGAATTCACTTTGGTGATCTCTGCCTAATATTTATTGGAGCGTCTGTTGTGTGCGAGTCAGTTGGCACCTGTGAGTGCAAGACCAGGTGTGATTGCAGGTGAGGACTGAGGTGTGTAAGGCTGGGGACCTGGGGTTGGCATAGCAGGGGGTGTAGCTGGTTAGCTTGAGGTGCTTTAAGCAGAGATGTATGTCTGTGTGTGTCTGGGGGTGATGATGGGGATGGCTGGGACACTTTAGGTCAGGGTGGAGATGAAGTGGCCTAGCTGATGTGGAGACAACTGAAATGGGAGATTTGCCTCTCTTGTATAAATATTAATGCTTCCTAATGTCTCTTCTCACACGTCAAAGCCTCCCTCAGGAAATCAAAGAGGGCAGTCATACATGCAAATTGATGGGCTTCTTCTAGTTACAGGAAGGACACCTGATGGTCCGGCATTTCCAGTACCTGAGGTGGTCAGCATACAGAGACACACCAGACTCCAAGAAGTCTTTCCTGCACCTACTCACCCAAGTGGAGAAGTGGCAGAAGGAGAGCGGTGATGGGAGGACAATTGTGCACTGCTTGTGAGTGGCCCTCATGAGATGGGATGGAGGGATGGGGGAATGACTCCTATCAGTCCACCTGCCTCCGGTGCTGCTACAGAGCCCTGGTGGGTATGGAGCTTTGATGCAGTTTTATGTGCAGAGTACCACTCTTTCCAAAGCTACTGCACTAACTACAGAGGTCTGAGGGACTTTTGGGCTGCCAACATGGATTTTCTCTGATCCCCATGGCCAATATGTCAGTCTGAGCCTCAAGAACTTACCTGGCTAGGGGCTTAACTGGAGGTCATTGTGTCAGTGGAGCTACATGCATTGTACCAGAAAAACACCAAATCCACTGCATCCCAGTGGAAACCATCCATTGGGAGGTGTCGAGTCACATGCACATGCACAGTGCTGGGCTCTGAACCAACCATCACCACTCAGAAAAGAGACTTTGGAGTCATTGTAGATAGTTCTGTCAAACAAAACAACAGCAACAAAACCCAATGTGATTCAATGTGCAGTGGCAACCAAAAAAGCCAATTAAAAGTTAGGTATCATTACGAAGGAAATTGAAAACAAAATGGAAGCACCATTAATGCCATGGTGCACCCACACCTTGAATAGTATGTGCAGTTCTTGTTTCCACATCTTAAAAAGGATTTAGTGGGATTAGAAAAGATACAGAGAAGGACAACTAAGATGATCAGGGGTTTGGGGCTACTACCATACTAGGAAAGGCTAAAAGACTAGGTCTTTTCAGTTTGGAAAGGAGAAGACTGAAAGGGAATTATGATAGAGATCTATAAAATGATGATGGGTGTGGATAAAGTAAATAGAGAACTGTTATTCACTGGATTTGGGGGCTCAGGAGGTGTGCTGCTTGCCCGGATCCTAAATTTAGGATGTCACAGAGGGACTGTCAGAGCTCATCCAACCTTCAGACCATGACCCCTTCTTGCTTGACCATGTAGACACCAATGATACTGCCAGGAAAGACACTGAACAGACCAGAGGTGACTATGAGGCTTTTGGCAGGAGGGCTAAAGAGCTTGGAGCACAAGTGGTGTTTTCACTGGGCTGCTGTCAGACATCTAAGTGGGATTATCTAGATAAGGAAGGGGCAAGCTGAGAGAGGAGATAAGAAAAGAGACTTTCAAAGAGCTTTTATTGGGCTTGAATTAATTCAAGTCAGCAGGGTCAGATGAGCTTCATCCCAGGATCCTGAAGGAACTGGCAGAGGAGATCTTGGAGCCCTTGGCAAGGATCTTCATAAAGTCATAGGAGACAGGCCAGGTGCCAGAGGACTGGAAAAGGGCAAGTGTAGTGCCCTTCTTTTTTTTTTCAAAGGCAAAAAGGAGGATGTAGGAACCACAGACCAGTTAGCCTCACCTCAGTACCTGGGAAGTTACAGGAACATATCCTAAGGAAGGAGATTTTCAAGCATCTGGAGGAGGAAAGGCCTGTCACAAGCAGCCAGCCTAGATTTATGGGGAAAAAAATTGTTCCAGATTTCATCTGCTGAACAGAGCCCAGTCATTCAGGTTTGTGTGGCACTAGCACCAGCAAGTATCTTCCCTCCCAGACTCTTCAGCCTAAGGTTTCAGATACTCTCAAATCCATGGCAGGCATCCTGTGTACAGACCCCAAGCCTGGGGGTCTTGCAGTTCGGATGGCCCCAAGTCTTGCTTGCCCATAGCCAACTGACCAAATAAGCAAGCGAGGGAGAAATCCCCCGTCTCCATAAAATAGGCATGTAGTCCAGATCCTCCCATTGGGAGGCTATAGTAGACTCTGTGGGGGCTGTCCGCAGTACATTGGACAAGTCTCCATTCTTCACTACACAATTGGAGCGATCATTCGAGGTGATCTGACCTCTGTGGGATAACCACCTTATGGTATCTCCCCTGCTGAGGTTGTAATAGTTGCAGATAGGTTCAGAAGTGCTGCTTAAGAGGGCACGTATGGAGTATCTGTGCTAAAACTTGCAGCAGTTTCAAGGGAAGCAAACTGAATCAATTCTGGATCAATTCTGCATCAGTTCCCTGTGGGGGGAAGACTCGCACATTTTTTTTAAGGAACATACACACGGGGGAAAAAACAAAAACAAACCGTCCTTGTGGTAGGACAGTTAGTATGTTTGCTCCATATCGGCCATGTGTTTTATAGCCTTTCTCAGTGTTGGCTGCATTTAATCAGCTTCATAGCTAGTTTCCATTAATAAGCACATGCTGCTTTTGGCAGCAGTTAAATGATAGTGTATTTAATTAGGTTTCCTTATATGCAAATGTAAGATGAGGGTTTTTTTCCCCATGTTAATTGTAGGGAAAACCCTTACCTTGTATTCAAGTAAATACGGTACTACAGGACGAATAGATAACTTGCTCAGTAGCCACAAACAAAGGGTATTTATTAACAGGTCCACATCAGAATGGTAGGAGTTTTCAAGTAGAGTCCCACAGGGGTCTTTTCTGGGCCTGGTGCTATTCAGCATATTTATTAACTATTTGAATGCTGGCATGAAAAGATTCTGGAGCGAGATTGCAGGTGACACGAAACTGGGAAGGAGTGTGAGCATGCTGGAGGATGCAAGTTCAATTCAGGAGGATCTCAACAGATTGGAAAGCAAGTTCAATGCAGACAAATGCAAGGTGCTACACCTCGGGGTGGGAGGGAGGGGGGGAATAATCAAAAATGCAAATAGAAAATGAGTGACATCTGCCTGGATGGCAGCACTTTGGAAAAGGATTTCAGAGGCTTTGTAGATCACAAACTCAATATGAGTTTGTAGTGTGATGCAGCCGCACAAAAGGTACATGCATTTTTAGGATGCATCAATAGAAGCATTACGTGCAAGACATGGGAGGAGATGGTGACTGGTTAGGCCTCTGGAGTACTGTGTGCAGTTTTGCACTCTACGTTTTAAAAAGGACATGGAGAAGTTAGAGAGGGTCCAGAGGTGAGCAACAAAGATGACCAAGGGCTTAGAAGGCAAGTCGTATGAGGAGATACTGAAGGAACTAGGCATGTTCAGCTTGTGGACAAGGCGCTTAAGAGGGGACATGATAGAAGTCTTTAGATAACTTTGAGGGCTGCCATAAAGAAGAGGGAAAGCACCTTTTCTGTCTTGCTGCACAGAGGAAGATGCGGACCAGTGGCTTGAAGTTGCAACAGAGGAAGTTTAGATTGGCTATCTGGAAAAACTTCTTCACTGTTAGAACAGCTAAGCAATGGAATAGACTGTCTAGGGAAGGTGTGGACTCTCCATCACTGGAGGTGTTCAGCAAGAGGTTTGACAGCCACTGATCTGGGATGATTTAGGCATAACTATGCCTGTGTTTTAATATAGGTATTTCCCATGCTTCTGGGCTTCTCTCATCTGGACAGGGATGATCCTGTCTCAGGCAGGCGGTTGGACTAGATGACTTCTGGAGGTCCCTTCCAACCCTACTTCTCTATGAGTCTATGAAGTCCCAGAATGTGAGAATTAGGAGGCACCCATTGAAATTAACAGGAGAAAGTTTTAAAACAACCAAGAGGAAGTGCTTTTTATTTAGTGCGTATTTAAATTTTGGAACTCATCACCACAGGAGCTTGTAGGGCAAATAGTACTGCTGGGTTCAAAAAAGAATTAGAAATATTTATGGAGAGTAAGGCCATAAATAGCTGTGAAGTAAGAGTCAGGGATGTATCCTCTGACATCTCACAAGGTCCCTTCCAGCCCTAAACTTCTGTGAATCCCTGAACCAATAATGCCTGGTGCCAGAGAGAGTACGACAGGTAATAGCTCACCCTTGACGTGCCCTGTTCATGTAGTCTCCCTTTAAAGCATCTACTACTTACTGATGTCAGAGGCTACTTAGCCCAATGGACCATGGGTCCGAACCAGCATGGCACTTTTTATGTTTTTATGTTCCACTTGGCAATGGGGTTTAGCAGCAATCCCAGCCACAAGACTTACCCAGGAATCTGCCACACTTCAAGTCATGATGTGGGAAGAGAGGCAGCAGCTGTGTGATTATGGCAACTTGCTTTTTAGCAGGTGTGATTAACTGAATCTCATTTTATAAGTGCTCTCAAATTCCCTCCCCCACACCCTATCCTTTTGCACATTTGTCTGCATGCACACATGCACCCCCCTCCCCCACGTGGGGCACCACAAGTTTGCAAATTGACAGAGACAGCAGGCGAGTGTTTAATCAAAAATTAATTACAACCTCGTCCGTCTTCATTTGCCGAAGGGTAATTTGAGAGCACCTTTTATAAAATAAAGTTTCTCCCCTCCTCTTTGGAGCACTCCAAAAGATGAAGACAGGAAGTTGAGAGAGGGAGAAAGAAGGGGAGCGAGGTGTTGCTGCTCATAAATCAGATACTGGCACACCTGGCCAAGCTGATTCATCCAAAGGCGGTGGGTGGGATGTATCCAATGACACCAAAATTATCAGATGTGACTGGTGCATTCAGTCCTGATGGCAGTTCCTACCCAAATAGTCTACTGTCCAAATGAACAACATTGATAAAGATTTGAAGGAGTTATCATCATCATCATTATCATTTTACGTTGGAGAACTAAGTTGCCTTGGGATAACGTGACTTGTCCAGGGTTAACTTTCTGGTAGAGTTGGGGTTTGAATCCTAGTGTCCTGAGACCCAGCTTAGATGCTGCAGCAGGGCACCGTTTTTAGCTGTGGTTCCTCTTATGGTTCCCAAGTCTTACTTGGCAAGAAAAATGCAGTCAAGACCCAAAACTGGTAGCTTGGGGCACATCTTGGGGTTGTGAATCTTCCCACAATATTTTAGGCTGATTTGGTTTGGCTGTTGCGGTGTTACACGAATGCAGACATCAGGGAGGTTTCACTTCACACCCGGAGGGTTTTGCTTTATGAATGGAAATGCAGTTAAACTCAGCATACCAACGTTAAAATCCAGAACCTGCGGGTTCTTGATCTTCTGGGTCTGTTTCATGCATTCAGGTGAACCACACTTTTGTGAATAGTCTGTTATGAAACCACCCCAAATGTCAGTCTGACACTGCAGGGAAACTGCAAAGTGATTTTTCTCATTGCAAGTGAGAGGTTTTGGGACGTCCTATTAATTAACAATCTTATAAGGAGCTGAAAATCAACAGGCTTTGTTTTCTGTCTCTTAGCCAGTTTCAAATCCTTGGCAATACGTTGCCTCTCTCTCTTTGCACCTACTTAATTTCCTTAACTACCTCTTCTTAGAGAGAACTGAAGGATGATTTGGAAAGCTGGCTGAGCAATTTTGGACTGTGAGGTACTCAGACACTGTGGGAATATGAATTTATAAGTGCCTGAGGTGGTTAGACAGTGCCAAACGCTTCCTGAAAAACCTGATAAATTATACCAGCTGACTCTTCCTTATCCACCATTTTGCTAATATGCTTAAAGAATGCTAATAGATTAGCGAGGCACAATTTTTTTTCTTTGCAGAAGTGCTGCTGCTTCATCTTCAGTGTATTGTGGTCATCTAGGTGTTTTATGACCCTATCATTTAAACAAATTTACCACTGCTCAAATAGGGTTCACCACGCTGAAATTCCCACTAAAACAGTACAGTGTATGGTACCTTCCAGTCCTTCAGCGGAAAGCTGATTTTAATGAGATTGCATATTTGTTATAGTACCTCAGGCACTTCACATACAAGTTCATTCAGGGTTCTGGGATGTCCCTAAAACAGGGGTGGGCAATTATTTTGGGCAGAGGGCCGCTTACTGAGTTTTGGCAAGCCATCAAGGGCCACATGACAGGCAGCCAGGGGGAGATAAATATTAATTTTCTAAATTTTTAAGGTCTCGGTGGGACAGATAGAATGGCCTGGCAGGTCATATCTGGCCCGCAGGCTGCATTTTGCCCACCCCTGCCCTAAAATCATGGTGACTTGTTATTGTTTAATCATTTAGGGTGCCTGTAGATGAGGGGAACGCCTGCTCCGATGCACCTAAGTACAGTGAGTCGGAGCAGGGTCAAGTAATTGAGTATGCCCCAGTAGCCTTGGCATCTCGTGTATTCAGTGTCCTGCGTCCCTGGCAGCAGGAGTGTTTTAACTAAAGCTTTAACTAAGGCTTGTTCAACGAGCTTTAGTTAAAGCACCCCTGCCGCCGTTTTGAAGTGCGGGATGCTGAATACACGAGATGCTGCGGGCTCTTTGATTAGAGCAGTTCCTGAGAGCCACTCTAATTAAAGCATGTGCCTTCCCCTCGTCCCCCACCCCCAAGCATGCGTAAAGACACCCTGAATTTACTTCAAGTCTTTCCTTTATGACACTTGGCTTTGACAATACCTCATCTTTATAGCCTAAAACAGGGTACCAGAAGCAGGACTCTCTCTAGCCTCTTTTGAAGACTAATGCAAACAGCCTGTCTGCATTTGCCTATGCGGCTGCAGCTCTCATTGAGTTCTGATTATCCAACCGATTTTTTAGGGGTCTAATTTTAGGTACCCAGGTTTGAAAATATTGGCCTTAATTCCTCATTATGGCCCCAGTTCCTGTCTCCAAGGGGTACCATGGGGCCTAATTAATGATGAATATTTGTCAAAAAGTATGGAGGCACTAGAGAAAGGCCAGTTTCAGTAAGGCTGCAGCAAGGGCTTTTGGAATAAATGGTTTAAGGTGTATTGTTATGCACCATCTTTCTGTGGACTGAGTCCGTGTATTTCTTTTGCTAGGAATGGGGGTGGTCGGAGTGGCACTTTCTGTGCCTCTACCATGATCCTGGAGATGATTAAGAGTCACAACATGGTAGACGTTTTCTATGCTGCAAAGACCCTCCGCAACTACAAGCCAAATATGGTAGAGACATTGGTAAGTGCCAGATGCCATCTGTTTTTCATTTGCCTTCCTCCTATCTCCTTCCCCTTCCCTTTTCCACTGGCTATTTACTGCATATTATGTGGGTCTATCACTAAGTTTGAGACTCTCACCTTGTGGGTACTAAGGGCAACAGCTTATCCCACCTATCAAACATCTGTGTGCAATCTTATTTTACCTTCCTCGGGTCCCTGAAAAATCATTAATGTGTTTTCTTTTATGACACACCGTAATTTTAGCCGTGGGAACAAGTACCAAAAAGCTTTCTGCTAAATGAGAGTAGAGCATTATGTTTAACACAGTGAATGCAATTCATGCCATTTGAGGGGGTTTATAAGCAGTGAGGGGCCTGGCTGGGGAATAGAAAGGAGCAACTCTACTGAAGCTTTTTCCTGGTCTTAGGTTCCCTTCCAGCCTCCATGCTCTGGCTGGGCAGCTTGCTGGGGTTCCTGAGTCTGGGCTGTGTTTGGACGAAACCCACCCAGTGCATGTTTTCATGTGCACACCACGTACAACGGGAGTGATCTGATTCCCAAAGCAGGGGAATGCAGCAGAACGTCCTTTGGGCATTAGGTTCATTCAAGATCCGCACTCAGGAAACCTGAGCAGGTGCAGATCTGCATGACTAGAAGCTGAAGGCTCACGGAGGTAAACTGGCTAGGTCAGAAACCAGTGCACACTGGAGATAAAGCAGGCCTGTCATGCATCCATTGTGATGTCCTTTTCCCTCTGGGGACATGTTTGATGGTAATTTTATAAAGGAAATAATCCTTAGGCACCGTGGTTATAATGGACAAGCTACTCAGCATGAGTGCCTGGTGTGATGTTATAGCAGAAAGAGCTAATACAGTCCTTGGATGCGTAATTAAGGATGTAAGAGTAAAATGGTGATTTTTTTCCTCCATACACAGCACTGATGAGCTTGAAACTGGAACACTACCTATAGCTCTTGTGCTTACAGTTTCAAAAAGATATTGAAAAATTTGAGAAGGTGTAGGAAAGGGCCACAAAAATGATTGAAGAGCTAGAGAAACTGTTTTACAATGAGGCACTTGCAGAGTAAAATCTGTTTAGCAACTCAAAAGGAAGATTGAGCAGTAACTTGATTCTCCAGCAACAAAACACTGTGTACCAGCGATTCAGTGAAGGGCATAACGAGAACTAATGGCTGGAAGCTGGAACCGGACAAATTCCTGTTGGAAATAAGCAATTCATTTTGAATAGTGGGGATGATTAACTGCTGGAAAAGCTGCCATAGGTAACAATGCAGCATCTCTTGATATCTTCAGACTGAGTCTGGATGGCTTTCTGAAAGAGATGCTGTAGCCAAACACAAATTATTGGGTCTGGTACAGGGGTAACTGATATATAATGGGGTGTGCTATTCTGTAGGTCAGATGGGATTTCCTTAAACTTCGAGCCTAAATCCAGACATGGAGGCACATGTGGTTTGTGGCACTGCAAACCTCTGGCTGGGGCACAGGGTGCCTCAGCACAGGGGCGCACAGCCCTGGGTGGCCTGCTGCCCCATCTCCACATGCCACTCCTTGGCTGGCCAGGGCACAGGATGCCTCAGTGCAGGGGATGGCTAGCCCCTGCTGTGGCACCCTGTGCCCCTGCTGCCCCCCGCCTCCAGCACATGAAGCACCAGGACAATGTGCTTCACAACAGGACACATGGGCAGGGGTGTGCGCTGCAGCACAAAGTGGCGGCACAAATTGGTGCTGCTACTATTTGTGGGTGCACCCCTGCTCATGTGGACCCAGCCTAGGAGTCTCTGAACTCTGCTGGGAGCATTGGGCTACAGCTTACACGATTTCCAAGTTCACCACTGGAAGGCCTGAACCTGTTTTGTAGCAACACAGGCAGGCAGTGATTCACAGCTCCCCACAGATTTGGATAAATTTGTTTTTGGCCCCAGTGGCTGGCGAGTTTCAGCCCTGGGTGGCTACTCTAACTCCCCCTTGCCCTGTCTTCAGTCTGTTGGTCTCTGTGCATCTCTCCCTCTCTCTTGTGCTAGTCTGCAGTGCAACTGATCAGTAAGAGGAGACCGTGGTGGACTCTCCCTGCTGCTGTTGGGTCGAATCTGACTGCTCTGACCCGAAGTATGCAGCAGACATTGCAGCTTTTCTGCCTGCTACTAGCTGGCTCTGCTGTGTGCTGCTGGGTGGAACAAGCAATCAGGGACAGCACACACCAAGTGAGCCTGCTGCTCCAAAGAACATTAGATATGCTCTTGAGATTGCCATGTGATATGATTAGGATAGATCAGTGGTTCTCAACCTTTTGAGACCCAAAACACTCCTTGTTGACCCAAGGCATCCCTTGGATAATGTTGGAACATCACCCCTTGGATAGTTTTCACTCCATTTTTAACTATGGAAAAATAGTAGAGCAATTCTTCTGTTGCAAAGAGCTCAGGAAGACTGCGACCTTCAAAAGATCTCATGGCACCCAGTTGAGAATCACTGGGATAGATGGTGGTGGAGTAGTGGTGGCAGCTCATGGACACTCCTGTTGAATGGGTCCTAGTTTTCTGGATGTTACGTATAGCATTGTGAGGTTGCATTGCACAGCAAATAAGGGCCTGGACAAGGTCCAGGTAGCTGTCAGGGGCTCATGCATGATCCTTCTCGTTCTTATTGCGGTGAAAGTAACCTAGCTCCTACTGGATAACAAGCAGTCAGTTTGAGCCTTGCCTTATGTAACAGCTGTGTAGTCAAGGTTTTGTTTAGCCCCATTTAAATTGCTCTCTGGGGCCTGAAGATTGGGTGTGAGGCAGCCTCTCTGCAGTAGCCGAGCTTAAAATTCTCCTTGGCACGGTGGGGGCAGAGTGAGGCCAGTGGACCACGTCTATCTCACTCAACTTCAAATGGGGCTTAGGTGCTACAGGCTCTTCTGCACCAGGGTGGCCATCGTGTCTCCACTCGCAAAGGTTCATCAGAGGTCAGGCATCTGGGAACAGCCCTGAAAGGTGCACACACTGTATGGGGATCTTGACATCTGGATGGGAAAGACGCACAGCAAGCCTCGGGCATTATTGTTTTGCAGGAGGAACCTGCGCGTCTCGTTGGCCAGAATGTTTGCATTGTCTGGATTATAAAATCCCTAACTTTAAAAATGAAATGACTTCGGGGCAGATGTGATTTGCATTAGGAATTAAACGGAGTGGGGAGAGCAAGTAATAAAAAGACGCTGTGACAGGCATGAAGTCATCAAACCCATTGGGCTAAATTGCAAAGGTATTAAAACAACAACATTTCAGATCCAAGCACAATCTTTTCCCAGCCTTAAATGAACCTGAAATGTCTATTCCAGGAAACCCAATCTAGTGGAACCATTATGGGCCAGATCCCCAGCTGAGGTAAATCAGCATGGTCTCACTTGGGTCCACGGGGCTGCACCATTTTACATGCAGATATGGCCCCATGCGCCTTCCCCACCCCCACTGGCTGCCTGTGGGGGTTTATTTTTATATTATAATAAAACAGAAACAATCCCCTTTCTTAATCCAAAAGCATTATGTGGTTTTAATCTCTGTTGCGGCTTCCTTCTTCCTTTGATTTCCTTCTCCCAGTGCCTGCCCACACCTGGGGTCACGTCAGTGCTGCCCACCCCTCCACAAGTCTAATTAAATTCTTTTTAATGACACATTAATGCCTCCTGCAGAGCTCGGTGGAGTATTGTGCTTTGGAAGCAGTTTTAATTCTACAGCAGAGACTATGGCTGGGATTTTTTCTCCTTTCCTTTATGTTATGCACTGATGGGAATGGTGTGTAAACAGGATCCTCGCTGCTCAGCAATATTCTGCTCCTCTTGTCAAGTATCTGTGCTGTGCAGACGACTGCCATGTCCTCAAGGGGGCTGCAAATTAGAGAGAGATGTCCATGTTATCTAGCAATGTAAAGAAAGTTTATTCCTTGAAAATGCCTTTATACTGGCATAGAATTTGTCTCAGAGACAGGCGGGTACTAAGAGAAGCAAACAACAGATATTTTCAGGAGTAACCAGTGACTTTGGGGGTGTCAGTTGTTGGATTTGGGACACCTGATTAGGTCTTGATTTTCAGCATTGCCTGAAGATAAGGAATCACGAGTCACTGGCCAAGTAGATACCATGACAGGTTCCTAAAACAGAGGAAGCCTAGATTACATTAGGACTACAATCTCAAACACTCCAGTGCTCAGTTGCCGTATTTTGGGTCCTCCCCATTATAAAATCGGTCTGACCAGGCATGTAGGGAATGTGCCTTCGTCCGTCAGAGAGGATGCTGAGCACTGCTGGAATACAAACAGTACATAACATCTGGAGGATGCTGAGCTCTGATGTTTTCATGTGAACGTTTCTAACCCGTGAAGAAGCACCGGGGGAAGGACACAGACGAAGCACAGCTGGGACGATCCCTGCTAATGAATAGGACCCATTCTGCCCCCGGTTACTTCTGCACATCCACACTGTCCACAGTGGAGACTGGCAGAACAGAGGGGGAATTCTTTGTAGAAAGCTCCACTGCCAAGGCTGTGCCCAGTAGTTCACAGTCAAAGTGTATCCCGGTTTTAGGGCTGACTGGACAATGACGTCTTCCAGGGTAAGTTTCTGATGAAACAAAAAAAAAAGTTATTTTGATGTTTCCCCTCAAAATTCATGCTTTTCTCAACAAAATGAAATACTTTTTTGGGGGGGCCCCTAAGAAATTAGAATTTAAAAAATGTCCTTTCTCCCTTCTCTCCATTTTCTCCTCTGTTTCTCCCTTGCAAAGAAGGGAAAATGGAAGGGGACACTCCAAACTGCAAAAAAAAAAAAAAAAAAAAAAAAGCTTTAGTTTCCAAAAGCAATCATCAGATCTTCAGCCAAAATCAGGCATTGCAGGCAAAAAAAATTTTTTTTTTTTTCCCAAAAGAATTCTTAATGAAAATGATCAGATCTGACAAGTTGTATAGGTTTTTGACCTGTGTGGAAAAACATTATTTAGTACAGGAGAGAATGGGCCGACCAGAGGGAAGGCTTTGTTGGACTTGGTTCTAGCCAAAAGCGGCAGATCTGAGGATTGAGGGTAATCTGGGAGATAGCGAACATGAGACGACAGAATTCACTATCCGTTCTAGGGCAGGGAAGTCGGCCACTAGTGCGGAGGTGCTCGACTTCAGGAAGCATCTCAATTAAGCTTAGGAAAATAGTGGGAGAAACCCTATTCGCCGATGACACCAAACTTTGGGGCAAAGCATCCACGCCAGAAGATAGGCAGGTGATCCAGGCTGACCTGGACAAGCTCAGCAAATGGGCAGACGAGAACCTCGTGGTGTTTAACACCGATAAATGCAAGGTTCTCCACCTTGGGAGGAAAAACCTGCAGCACCCTTATAGGCTCGGCAGTGCTACGTTGGTTAGCACTACAGAAGAAAGAGACTTGGGGGTCATCATTGACCACAAGATGAACACGAGCCTGCAATGCGATGCTGCGGCTAGTAAAGCGACCAAAATGCTGGCGTGCATCCATAGATGCTTCTCGAGCAAATCCCGGGACGTCATTCTCCCCTTGTACTCGGCCTTGGTGAGGCCGCAGCTGGAGTACTGCGTCCAGTTTTGGGCTCCACAATTCAAAAAGGATGTGGAGAAGCTTGAGAGAGTCCAGAGGAGAGCCACGCGCATGATCAGAGGTCAGGAAAACAGATCTTACGATGACAGGCTGAGAGCCACGGGACTCTTTAGCCTGGAAAAGCGCAGGCTCAGGGGTGATCTGATGGCCACCTATAAGTTTATCAGAGGTGAACACCAGGATCTGGGGGAACGTCTGTTCACCAGAGTGCCCCAAAGGATGACGAGGTCGAACGGTCACAAACTCCTGCAAGACCATTTCAGGCTGGACATAAGGAAGAATTTCTTTACTGTCCGAGCCCCCAAGGTCTGGAACAGTCTGCCAGCGGAGGTGGTTCGAGCGCCTACATTGAACACCTTCAAGAGTAAATTGGATGCTTATCTTGCTGGGATCCTATGACCCCAGCTGACTTCCTGCCCTTTGGGCAGGGGGCTGGACTCGATGATCTCCCGAGGTCCCTTCCAGCCCTAATGTCTCTGAAATCTATGAAATCTATGGGAAGTGGGACTGGAGGGTAAGGGACTTCAGGAAGGTTGTTGTTCCTCAAAGAAATGATCCTCTGGGTGCAGCAAAGGTCCGTTCCTGTATGCAGCAAAGGTGGCAAAGGGGCCGGGAAGCCCTCTTGGGTTACCAGAGGAATGAAAGAGTGCTTAACAAAAGAAAATGAGACTTTTATGGACAGTGGAAACAAGGGGTGGTCACCAAGGCGTAATACACAAGGATAGCTTGTATTTGTAGGGGAAGAATAAGGAAGGCAAGGCAGCGACCGAGATCAGGTTGGTGACCAAAATCAAGAACAATAAGAAACCTTTCTTCAGGCATATAGGGAGCAGGAGGAGGACCAAGGGAAATGTGGGGCCCTTGCAGAATGGGACAAGACAGCTGATAACAGAGTCGGGGAAAGCTGATCTCTTCAATGAATACTTTGCATCCGCGTTCCTGCATGCAAGTGGTGGTCACCCACCTAGTCAGACAGTGGAAAGATGGGGGGAGTGGTGATTGCCAACCAATGGTCAGTGTGAGGGAGCACTTAGAGCAGCTGAATGTCTTCAAGTCGGCAGGACCGGATGGACTACGCCCAGGAATGGTGGGAGAATTGGCTGGAGTCATTGTGGGACCGTTGACGAAGGTATTTGAAAACTGGTGGTGCTCGGGAGAGGTCCTGGAAGCCTGGAAAAGGGCCAATGTGCTGCCAACCATTAAGAAGGGGAGGATCCAGGAAACTGTAGGCTGGTCAGTTTGACCTAAATATCAGGTAAAATTTAGGAAAAAATTATCAAAAAGTCCATTAGTGAGAGACTGGCAGAAGGCATGCTGCTGAAGTATATATAGCCAGTCTGTGGGCAGGTCATGCCTGAGCAAACTTGTCTTTTTCTATGATCAAGTAACAAACTGCTTAGATGTGGGAGACATGGTTGATGTCATATATTTGGATTTTAAAAAGGCCTGTGATATGGTCTCCCATGACGCCCTTATAAAAAAAAAACAAAAAACAGGGATTGTGGGCTGTCAGAGTCCACAGTTAGGTGGGTTGGGAACTGGCTAAGGGGTCAAACCTAGAGAGTGTTAGTGGATGGGTCTGTATTGTCTAGACAGGAGGTGGCCAATGGTGTCCCACAGGGTTTGGTTCTTGTTCCTATGCTGTTCAGCATCTTTACCAATGTTTTAGATGATGTGGAAAGCACGCTGGACAAGTTTGCAGATGATACTAAGTTATGGGGGAAAGCAGTCATGCTAGGGGATAGCATATAGATCCAGGTGTACCTGGACAAGCTAGAAAGGTGGACGGAGCAGAACCGGATGCAGTTCGGTATGGATAAATGCAGAGTGCTTCATTGTATCCTGTCCCTCCCTTCTAGTGTGCCCACCTCGCTCCAGATCTTGGTGTCATCATCAAATTTGAACAGGGTGCTTTTCACCCCCTCGTTCAAGTCTCTAATAAAGAGATTAAACAGTGAGGGCTGAGCCCTGGGGGACCCCACTGCCCACATCTCTCCAGGTCGAATACAACCCGTCCGCAACCACTCTGTGTGCGGCCCTCCAGCCAATTTGTGACCCATCTGACTGTGTAGGCATCAGTGCCACAGTCACCTAGCTTTTTAATGAGAATGCAATGAGAGACAGTATCAAAGGCCTTCCTGAAGTCCAGAAAGACTACATCCACCGCGACACCTGCGTCCAATGATTTTGTGACCTGATCATAGAGGGCAATCAGGTTGGTCTGACAGGACCTGCCCCTAATGAAGCCATTGTGGTTGCCCCTGAGCATCGTCCCCCCTGCCGGTCCTTCCCAGATGTGCTCCTGGATAATCTTCTCAAAGAGCTTCCCCAGCATCGAAGTAAGACTAACGGGCCTATAGTTGCCCCAGTCCTCCCTACTCCCTTTTTTGAAAATGGGGACCATATTGGCCCTCTTCCAGTAGTCTGGCACCTGGCCAGAGCACCACGAGTGCTCGTAAAGTCGTGCCGGGGCCCCTTGATAGCCCCTGCCAAGTCCCTCAGCACCCTGGGGTGGAGAGCATCTGGACCTGCTGATTTGAACACATCCAGTCCCTCCAGAAGTTCCCTAACTCGGTCCTCCCTGACCCTAGGCCTGTCAGAGTCTCCCCTGAGTTCGTCCTGAATCTCAGTGGGGGAGTCCTCGTCCCTGCACAAAAGAATGGAGGAAAAGGAAATTGTTAAAAAGGTCTGCCTTTTCCTCTGGTGCAACCGCTAGATTGCCTAGCATATCCCGCAGGGGCCCCGTGTTACCTGGTGCTTTCGTCATACTCTCTATGTATTTAAAAGGCTTTTTGTTGTCCTTGATCCTTGATGCTAGCCCTAGTTCCGTATCTGCCTTAGCTTTCCTAACAGCCCCCTACAACCCTGAGTGATGGAGGTATACTCCTCTTTGGTGATAGCCCCTCCCTTCCACTGGGTGTACGCCTCTTTTTTTGGCTTTCAGGCATTCCTGAATGCCTTTGGCGAGCCAGGGGGGCTTTAGAGCACTTTTGCCCCCTTTTGATTCTTGTTGGAACTGTCACCCCCTGGACACAGAGGATCGTCTCCTTAAGGAATGACCAGTTGTCTTGGATACCTAGTTCCCCTACTCTCCAGGACCTCAGTGCCTCTCCTACCAATCTTCTCAACTCGTTGAAGTTGGCCCTCTTAAAGTCAAGGGCTACTGCCTTGCTGCAGGCCTTTGCCACCCTGAGCTGGATGGTGAATTCCAGTATGCGATGATCGCTGTCGCCCAGGTGGTCGAGGACCTGGAGTCCCCTCACCAGGTCGTCACATGTGGCCAGAACCAGGTCCAGCAGGGCATTCCCCATGGTGGGACTGTGCGCCTCTTGGGTTAGGTGGAGGTCCTGTATCTTGGCCAGGAACCTCCGTGAGCGGTCCGACCTGGCTGACTGCTCCTCCCAGCAGATGCCTGGGTAATTTAGATCACCCATGACTACATCCCTTGCCTGAAGAGAATTCCCAGTCCAGCTAGCTCTTCCCCTTGGTTGGGTGGTCTGTAATGGACCCCCACCATTAAGTCCCCTTCCCCATGACCCCCCTGTATTCTGACCCAGAGCACTTCAGCCTGCCCCTCCTCTGTCCCCATCCTGTTAGTTGAGGATGTGTATTGCTCTTTGATGCAGAGCCCCACACTCCCGCCTTCCCCCCCGTTCTATCCCGCCTGCATAGTCTGTAGCTCCTAATGTTTACCGCCCAGTCATGGGATGAATCCCACCAGGTTTCTGTGAGCCCTACTTTGCCTAGGTTTGTACTAGCTATCCAGAGGGCGAGTTCCTCCTGTTTATTTCCCATGCTATGACCATTAGTGTAGAGGCATTTAAGGCCTTGTATTAGTGCATGCACCACCCCCTGATTCTTAGGATTATCCAGACTCCTGTCACTTACCTGGGTACTCCTTGTGCTCGTCACCTGTCGTGGTTGAGAGGTGTCCTCCTGTGGCCCATCCCTCGGTGAAGCTAGTTTAAAGCACGCCGTACGAGATCAGCCAACCTGGCCCTACGAGATCAGCCAACCTTTATGGTAAGGGTGTCCAGAATCTGGAATAGACTTCCCAAGGAGGTGGTGCAGGCCCTCAACCTTGGAAGTCTTCAAGAGACTTCTGGACAGACACCTTGCTGGGATTATTTGATCTCAACAGTATTCCTGCCCAGAGCAAGGGGGTTGGACTCGATCTTTCATGGTCCCTTCCAGCCCTTCATTTCTATGATTCTATGATTTAACCAGTTTTAGCTAGAAGGTTTCCCACAGATTGCTAGCCTCTCTGTAGAGGAATGATCCTGCTTCTAAACTGGTGTCAATCAGTGAATTAGTACAGTCACTCGGATGTAAAACCGTTGGCAGGCTCTGGTAAAATCCCATCTCTCACTCAATACGATGGGGTTGGGATTTTGCCTTAGGAAGCCTGTCAATCTCTTGCCTAGAGACTTGGGCAGCCACCACTACCTTTTTTGCTGACTTGTCTTCCTGATGTCTCTGTCGTTTCTTCAGCGGCCTTTTTTTCCTCTCTTGCTGACCTTCTCATTCAGTCCTTACCTCTGAGAAGAAGATAAGAGAAAAAGTCATACGGATCAGATGTTACTTGTGTCACATAGGCTGCACTTAGATACATCAGAGAGATATAAGGCCCTGAATAGAATAGAATAGAATTTGCTCCCCTGAATTGACGTCGTCTCTCACAACTGCATTCAAGAACGATGAATTCCAGCTGCAGCAGATGCAGAAGAGAGTTCGTAGGATGCTAATGGGAATGGAGAGTTGATTTTATGGGAGGAGACTAAAAGAGCTTAGTTTCTTTAGCCCAGCAATTCTTAACCAGGGTTCATGAGATCCTTTGAAGAATGTTGTGGGAAGGGTGAGAAGATAAATGAGGTGTGAGGAGATAACAGAGAAGAGCAGTCTCAGGCTCTCCGTGCCCTGTTGCTCCCCTGTGCCCACTGCTTGGCCCATCTGTAGGGCAGGAAGTATTGTAATAAAGAAATTACTTTTTGCAGTGGGATGCTGCTCAATTCACAAAAATTATGAAGGGTGTCTTGAGTTGAAAAAAACTTGAGAACTACTGGTTTAGCCTAATGAAACGACATGATTGCTTTATCCTAGAGACACTATTGGTATAGTACTGACTACTAGGAGTATCTTTATAGGACTGTGGCCAGTGGTACATTTATCCACAGCCATACTATTAGCTTGCCCGCTATTCTGGGCAGAAGTGGTGGCTGTTTGTTTTATATCCTACGAAAGTTTAGGTCCTATATAAATAATAATACTCTTTCCCATTAAGAGTATATTGTTATTTTAGTTCTTCTTAGGATGGGAGAAGTAAATGCCATATGGTGTCTAAACATAGAAAAATGCAGGTGGTAATTTCCAGGGGAAATTTTCACACAAGGGCATAAGTTGCAGCCCCAAAGTTTGACCAGAGGTACCGTAATCAAACGAAAACCAGCTCTGTATAAAGCAAGGCTCAGCATACCTGCAAGGCAGGAAGGGTGGTGACATTACTTGCCTGTGCTTATAGGGCAGGAACCCAGGCCACTATCCTGAGGTGTAAGGCTTTGCTACGGGGGATGCTTGATCACAGTCCCTTGAAAGGAAATAATAAAACTCCCTGTGACATTAGTATTCCATCACTGGGCCTTTATGCAATGTCATTTGTGCAGGTGTTTGCATACATCTTCTTGCATATATGTTTCACGTGCAGCAGCGGGAGTGGGTTTCAGACTGCGTGCATCCCTAGGTAGCAGAAGAGACCCCATCGGCTGGCTGCCCTCTGTCTACTTTGTGTTTTTATCTTGGGTGGAGGCTTCTTATGTTGACGTGACTAACATTGACATTAGCAAAGAACCAAGTCCAGGTGGCAACCCCCAATATTGTCCTTTAGGTCCCTTAATAGCAGCCTCAGTTGGGAGGTGGAAAAGTGAGCAGGCCAGGAAAAAGGAACTCCCATTCCCTAGTCACGGTTCTTTTGGAACAGTTACAGGGTTGCATCGCGCGGGAAGTTTGGCTGCCGTGGGTTATGCTGGAGAAATGTAGGAGCTCAGTCTTCGGTGCAATCAACTGGGCACCCTTCCTAGCACAAATGTTATTTTTAATGACCGAATGGTGCTATACGAGGGTGCCGTCGAAAGGGAAGACTATCTAGGTACATAGTCAATAGCTAATGTTGTGCTCATGAACAGGCAGCATTATTCATAGGACGAACTTGTCAGAAATTTTCCAGCGAGACGGTTTTCCATCAGGTGGTGTCATCTTGTTCAAAACAAGTGGAAACTTGTTGCTGTGATGAAAATTCATTTTGAAAGAAAAATTGAGGGGAAAAAACATTGTGATAAGGTCAAAATATTCTATTGTGACATTTTCAGAATGGACGATTGCCGTTTTTCATTTTGAAATGCCTTTTTGGTTTCATTTTTTTAAAGAATGTTACATTATAGAAATTAAAGAAGTCAGTCAGAAATGGAACAAAACATTTTCATTTTGCATGAACCAGATGTTTCAACTGACCCAAAAGAGCTTGGGTTTGGCTTTTGTTTAGTGGGAAATTTCAAAGTTTCCTGAGTTTGTTTCATTGAAATGTGAAACACTGTTCACCACAGTGAAACAAAATACCCCGTTTCCCTAAAGCGCTCTTTCCGATGTTTTCTAGGTTGGTTGTGCACTGCAAATGAATTCCTCTATGCTGCTTTTTACTTTAGCACTTAACACATTGCTGTCTCTTCTTTTATTTCTTTTCCTTAAAGGAACAGTATCATTTCTGCTATGACATAGCACTGGAATATCTGGAGTCCCTGGAGACGAGATAGCACCTTACCTGGAGATCGAAGGCAAGTGTTTGTTTAGGGTTTGTGCCCAACATGCATTTTGCACTGGGACTCGAGTCAGTGCTAATGGCGAGAGGTGGTGGCGGGGAGGGGGACAATAACAGGTGGAATCAAAACACTGAAATGAAAAAAGAAAAGGCAGGGTCTAGGGACGTGTCAGCCATTCTCAATCTTCATCCTGCTGCTCTTCCTCTTCCCACCTTCCTCCCACCCCAAGGCTGGAGCAGAGATGACACAGACTGGTTGCCAGAATTACAGAACTCATTCTGTTACCTCATCGATGCCTCCGTGACACCTTGAAACACAAATGCGTGGACCTTGGTAAGCAAGCGAGATTCACCTGTGACCACCCATGGTCATGTCTGGACACATCCAAAGCATGAAATGGACCTGAGCTGAAGAAGTGACAAAGAGGAGGAGAGAAAGATGAAATCAAGCTTGTTTGTGAGCATGGCCATGAAAGAGATGGACTTTGTGGGGGTTTTAACTGTATTTTAAGTCTAAGCAACTTTTCAGAGGAGCCCAGAAGGATCTGGGCAGGTTTTGCCCTGTGTGGAGACAAGTGTCTTGCTGGAGTAAGCACACTAAAGGGAGTTGTATAATTTTCAGCCTATTTTATTCATGAGTTTGATGTTTGCTAATCAATGGCAGCTCTCAGATAGGGGTGGAAGGGTCCCATCTTTGATGTGTACAAGTTCCAATCCTTGCCAACATCCAGCCCTTTGGAAGATGAGGAAATGAGGAATCCAGGTTGCATTAAATGTCAGAGAGGTACACAAGCTGTTCCTGGCTGTGCATCCTTGCAATCTAAGGTGTCCCGCCAGTATTTTCAAAGGTGACTTCATGATTGTGTGTGCCTTAAGGCAGTTTTCGTTTTTTTCAGGTGTGCTTAAGATTAAATATCTTAAAATCTTAATATCTTAAAATCACCTGGTTTTCTGAAGGGGGTTCTCAGTGTTTTTTGACTGTTGGGCTTGTTTGCGGTATCTCAAGGTACATGCCCAAGAAGAGAAACCCTCTGAATCACCTAATCACATTTGAAGATCTTGTCCTTTGCTCACCCAGCTTCAAGGCCTCCTACAAAAATGCTCACTTGGCTAATGATGGCTGCTTCACTGAGTGTACACCATCAGGTGGCCAAGCAGAAAGACTTGATTCATCATGAAAAGACACTACAGGCAGATGGGAGTGAGCAAACTGTAGTCAGTCACAGCTGGAATGGATGCCTTCAGAAATAACTGCAAAATAGTGTGGAGTAAAGGCCCAAATGCAGCTTTCAGTGAAAGTCCAGAGTAAGCCCATTGAAATCTATCAGCCAGATCAGACCTTCAGTTATAATACGGCAATTTCTTTCAAATCACCAGGATAAAATCTGTTTTCAGTGATGCCAGTGCAAATCCCGAGGAATTTCCTGATGCTGCAAGCCAGTACACCGATGTGAAGCTGGATTTCTTTAGGTGAAATGCCTGACAAGTTTTTAGTCGTCAAGGTGGATTTCACTGCTCTGAAATGAGGACTAGGACCTACCCAAAAATGTAAGAACACCTTTGGGGGTCCAAGTCTCGGAGCAGCAGGGTAGGCAGGGGTACTCGGAAGAGTGCCTGACACACAAGTGGTCAGCGTCATTGTGTCCGGTGGTGGTTGTGACCTGCATTGAGCTGGAAGTGGAGAGAAGAGAGGAGCTGTGGAAAGCTGAGTGACAAGAAGTCTCAGCCATGTCAGAACACTGCGTCGTCTTGACTTCCTGCCAGGGCTTGTGGTGGGTGAGCCCAGACTAATGGGGATGTGGCCAACATTTTAGAGCGTTCAAGGGCTTGTTGGGTTGATGCCACCTATTGACTAGGAGGCAGAGGTCACTTTGTCTTCATTGTGACAAGTACATGGGTTCCTTCCCCCAGGAAAAAGCCCAGCTATAATCTTAATTCTTGACATAACCTGCAGAAGAGTTTCTCCACTATCACTCTGCCATGACTTTTAGCTGTGGACCCAGAATCCCTTGTGTTTCACTGTTACCCTTGGCAAGTATTAAATTAGGATCTGGTTGCATATGCCTGACAGCCGGTTTGACTTGGACTTAGAACAGAATTAGCTGAAGCCCAGTAGTTTATCTGTAGCTTGTTTTTAATGTTTATGGACGAGCCAGTCAAAAGATGATTTGCCATCCCATATGGTGAGCCCATTTCCTCTGATGATGAGCACAGACGGTGCTATGCTCCACCACATAGCTGAGTTCCTGCTCAGCACCACAAATGGCTATAAGAAGCAGCGGCCAAAGTGACAGAAAGAAGCCCGGTGTCTGACACCATAAACTCGGAGAGCTAGGGGGCTGCCCCGCTTTGTCTCGAGGACCAGGCTTTGTCTTGGCAGGAAGAGATCAGAGGCAAGATCCTCCTCTTTGCCTTCTGGTGTTGTGCACAGCCATTTTCCTCATGATGGCTGCATTCATTATCTATGGCCAGACCGCTGTTTCCTACAGCCCCATGTGGTAGCTCTTTCACCAAGTCAGACACATTTATTCCCTCGCATCTTTTCTCACTTAACCCATCCAGTTCAGCCAATGAATCATTCACGCTGGTCTTTGCCCAGCTTCCTCTGTGTCAATGCCTTGTCAGTAGTGACAAGCTCCAAGCCCATGGCAATAAGTTCAGTTTTCCAGAGCTTCAGTGCATAAGTCCTTGGTGAGATAGTAGTGCCTTTTGACTGCTTCCAGGATGCATGCAAAATTCAGCAATTAAATGGAGAAGCTCCTAAGTGCAAGCGCTTGGCCTTCCGTACACTGAGTTGTTGTCTCTCATACCAAAGCCAACCCCAGGCCTGCTGCTGGCTCCCTGTGAGCTGTGTTTGTTCCCTTTCCTTTCCCAGCAGGGGATGGGCCCACAATATGCATTGCACGTCCAAGAAACAAGAGTGCTTTCAGCATATTTACTAAAGGGAAGTTCATCTCCTGTGTGCAACAAGGCAGGAGTATGGGGCCAAGTGCAAGGAGAGGATGGTAGGGCTTTATGCTCAGCCTCCTTCTCCACTGGATCCTCTCAAACTGCCTGCACTCCACAAGGTGTAGATAGAGCTGGTTGGGAAAATATATTTTCGAGGAAAAAGATGCTCCTTTGAGGTTTTCCTACAAGCCATTTAAGGGTGGGTGCTGCACAGGAGATATCTCCTGGGTATCTGCATGGAGGGTGCAGATACCCAGGAGGGAAGAGGAGATACTTAGGCAGCCACAGGAAGTTTACACTGAATAGCAGGGCATTTTCTAACCCTGAGGCCCATTAGGATGTGAGCAGTGTCTCGGGGAGGTTCTATAAATGCTATCTCATTGCCGTGCAGAATCTACTAGGCCTAATAAATCGCTTATGAAATCAAAGAAGTGATGTCCAGGATGAGCTTAGCCCTGTGTTTGGAGCAATCTTAAATCAGTCTCCATTGGGGTGGACCTGAGTGACACAAGAAGTCTTTGCTATTGCTGTCGCTGATTATTCTTGACTTGCTCCATCCATCTTTGTATTAAACATGTTTGATACTTATCTGGGTGCATGTTCCACTCTCTCTATCTGAACACCTGCTTGTTTCAATACTAACTTTGGTATCAGTTCCTAGTATAAGCAGTGATTTGAACGTCAGCAAGTGTCTCTGCTCCCGGCATCACCATCTTTGTGTTTGAATCCCAATGACATTGTGTTCAATCCAGTCAGTTCCTACTTGAGGAATCCTGCTAAGGTCTCTGGGCAGATTGTGCTGTGTTAAGGTCCATGGTCCAGATCCCGTTCTCAGTGCCAATAGTGATGAATTTGGAGTAACAACTGAGTCATTGGACTTAGTATTGGATTTCATACTAGGTTAATTGAGAGCAAAATCTGTTCCTGTGCCTTGGGTGAAGAAGCCCAAAAGCAGTGCTCAAACTTCATGAGTAGCATTTTTTGCTATTGATTGACTTTGATGGGGCCAGGATTCCTTCACAAATGCTTGGCTTTTCCAACTTCTTTGTGAATATTTCACACAAGCCTAATGATAATAACGTACACCAAGGGCTATAAAATCATCCCCTTCTGCTTCCCTTCCTGCCCTGTTACCACAATTAAAACCCTCTTGTCTAGTGACTGAATATTCTTTCTATCCCTACCAGAGTGTGGAAGAGTGTACAATGAATCCTTCCAGTTTAGGGTAACACGTGTGCCTATATTAGAAGGTGGTCTTTAAATAAAAGTGTCTTTTTCCTGATTTTCTTTTCAATCAAAAGGCATATTAATGTCCCCTCTTTGTGCAGCCCCTTGAAAGGTATGCTGTGGAAGAGGAGGGCTCATACACACTGGAGTGGTATTGAAGTGGTTCTTTCTAAAGGCCCAAGTTAAAAGAAATAGTACAATATGTCAGGGGCACTATGTCGGTCACAGGACTGGTGGGGTGCTTGTTTGTAGAGAACAGAGATGGCAATTACCTCCACAAGTGTAGGCAGAGGATCTCTTAAGGGTAACAAGGAATTGGGGTTGAAACTCTGTAGGATGTTGAGTATGGAAAAGGAGGAGGAACTACCAAAACTTTTATGAACAACACACCACATTTGACCTGTCATAACCAGGAAACCTTTTTTAACATTTTTTTTTTTTTTTTTAAATTTGAACTGCCTTGCTTCTTCCCAGTGCTTCCATTTGGTACATCCATCTTGGTTTGTTTGTGCAACAGTGCCAGTCAATTTATTCTGACCAAAGGGAGGAAGAAAAATCTGCAGAAGGGTTTTCCACTGACTCTTTCTGATGCTCATAGGTGAAGTGGGACCAGAAAGGCATGCAAAAAAAAATAAAATCGAAACCCATTCAGTCCTGTGGAGAAAATAGAAGCTGGATGATTTGTATATAAGTTTTAAAAGTAAGATTTTTGATATCCCCTTGCTGGACTTCTCTGAATTTTCAGTGCATCTCTCGAGAAGGGCAAGCTTTAAAATCAAAGTGCTATAACAACCAACCAATTTTCTGCTCCTATTGAGATGTTAGCACAACACAAGGCAAGGACATTCTGTACATATAAATATATATATAGAAATATATATATATATATATATATATATATATATATAAATACTGTTCTTAATATGGATAATGTTTATTGGTATTACAAATGGAGTGGTGCTTTTTTTTTTCTTTTTAATAAAAATAAAAACCAATGGAATAAAAAAAAAATAAAAGTGACAACAAAATACAAAAATTGAAATAGTTTTTGTCTAGTGCAAACTCAGAAGCGATGCCAAAGGCCACAATCAGAACAGTGGCGAATGCAGAAGCAATGGATGCTGGTTGATGCGTTTGATCCTGATAGACGGTGGGAGGGTCACAGGCCCTGCCTCCCACAGAAGGTGGGAAAGAAAGCCTCTGGTTTGTCAGAGGCTTAGGTGGTGGGAGGTAGAACAAGGTTGCACAAAGAAAGGCATTTCTACTGTGGACTGTCCCACACACACCCAGCTGTTGTTAACTTTGTTTTTTCTTTTGCTTTCTTTTCTTTTCAGAAAACCAAACGCATAAATAAATGTTCCAAATTTGTGACAGCCTCTGAATTTATTTCACTAGCTGTTGTTTTTGAAGGCCTTAAGTGGCATGGACGTGGCTGTTTCTCAAGATGTCTCCTCCTGCACCGTTGCTTTCCTACAAGGGGAAAGAGCTATGGCCCTGACGGAGACCCTGTTCAGGTGTGCACAACACAGTTTTGCCAGCTAGGCTATGTAAAATGAAGTGTGTGTGTGGGGGCGGGGGGAAAGCGCGTGCTTAGTAACAAAGCTGGCAAACATCTACTTGTGAATGCTGCTTATACTGGCAAAGATTTCATTTTCCTGATATGGCTGATGCCATTTGGAGAGTTTGGTTAACTCTCAGCACACTTGATTCAAGGTGCACCTCTGCTAAGGACTTTGCTGGCGTGGCTTTGTAGACGAGTCCCCAGCTCAGAGGAGGTGGGGGTCTATGACTAAGCTTCCTTGGAGCTGCCACAGTCCATGGCATCATAGGAGTTTGGGGAAAGAGAACAATCTCAGAAGACTTCCTTGGCTGTCAAACACAGAAGAGCCAACGATCAGGATTAGCCTCAACCTTTTTGCCAGTGATTGTGCAAGGAGGAAAGGCTTGCAACGTTCATATTGGAAGCCAAAGGTTTTCCAGTTTTGGTCTTAACGTTTTACTGCTGCAGATGGAGCAGTGGGACTGCCAGTGCAAATGGTGCTCTTTTAGTGGATGCCTGCAGTCAGTGCAGTATAGTGGTGTTCCTACCCACTTGCTGTGGGGAAGAAAGGTTTTTTGCAATAAGACATGAGCCTGGATTTTCAGCCGGTGTTAATTCCAGTGGAACTATCTTGAGGAACACCAGCCGAAAGAGACACCCTATGCTTTTTAATAGCAGAGTTCATGGCATTGCAAAGATTCATGCATCTTTTTAAAGAAGAAAAAAGGAAATTGGAACAAAAATGAAGTCTGCGTGGCTTGCTTTTGCATATATTTCAGAAAAGGAGGCACTTTGTGGGCCAAGGCTGTGTCATAACTCAATTATTCTCTCGAGCAGATCCCATTTTAAGTGAAATCAGTGAGCTGGATCCCCAGCTGGTCTGTCTCAGTATAAAAGTAATGAAGTCAATGGACGTAGGTCAAGTTACTGCACCTGAAGAATTGGTCTAATAAGAACTTACCTGCATAATCCAGCTGCTTGGGTCCTGTGCTGCAAGTAGGCACCTTTAGACCTATCTTTGGGTAGTTTAACTTTGTCCAAGAGCCTGGCATTTCCTTCCCGTGAGCCAGTTACTTTGGGAGTTCTCTGCCAGAAGAGCGGCCGTTCCACGACAGGCCATCAAGTGCGGTGTTCTGCCATCAAAGGTAACTTGTAAGTTTGAACACCGTTCCACACCATGCCCACCTACCCCATGCGCTAGTAGGCACTAGGAGGAAATTCCTTCTTTACCTATCGTATCAGCTGCTCAGCATGGAGAAGTGCACATCAAAACTGCATCCTACCTAACACAGTGCAGCTATTTTCTTTATTCCTCGCCACAGGTTAATCTTTCTCTTTCCCTGCCAGTATCTTCTAGGTGTTTCTCCAAGTGCAGATGAAAACTGTAAGGTGACAAAAAACCCAGAAAGGAATGGCTGGGACATTGTGATTGGGATATAGGGACTTGACTTCCATTCCTTGTCCCATACATGCTCAGACAGGTGAATTAGATCTAAAAGAACAAGGGTGCCTAGTTACATATTTGCTGCTTTCAGTCCACTAATAGGCACTGTTGACATGTTCCTAATTACTGGTCAGCTATGAGCAGACCCTATTCCCCATAGACATGTGCTTCCTCCAGCTAGCGTGCACAAAATTGTATATGTTCATATGCCACCATGCAGCTAATCTGCTGCTTCCAGCCCTGGGCTTGGAAACTTTTAAGGGGCCTTCTCACTAGGCTTTCCCCTGCCTATCCTACCTGCTCCTTGTGGCAGACCTAATCCAGATGCAGCCCATACAAAAGATGGCTAGTAAGGAACTTTGATAAAGGTTTGGAGGGGGAGAATGCAGGCCCTGAGGTGTGCAAGACCTACATTTCTGTCTTTGCTTTGTTCCCAGGGAGCAGGGCCCTCACCATGTGCTTTTGGGCTATGCACATGCTCATGATTTTTAGGGGAAAACTTGGTGTAGCTCTGAACTGTAGGAGCAGGTTCATGGCTAGGCATCCTTATTTCTGGCCAGCTGTTTTGGGGGCCTGAGCCCCACGTCTTTTCTCTGCATCTTACTCCTTGCTAGCTTGGGGCAGGGGCTCCCTGCATATCTGGTTTCTGCGGCTGCCTTGGGCACAGAGGAGCCCAGACCGCCAGCGCTTGGCTGAGGACTCTGCAATGGGTGAGGCATTTCCGCGCCTCCACACCTGTTACGATCAATTCAGGTCTGTAAAATGGAAACGACAGCACTGTCCTACCTCATGTGGCTCTTGAGGAAAATAAATAGACTGCGGTTTCAGAGTTACTCCAATCCTGTGTTAAGGAAGGAGAGCCCCAGGCCCAGAGTGGGAGGGAACTGCCCATCATTGGAAATGACACACAAACCAAAAGGAACCGCTTCTAATTCATGTCCCAGCTGGAAAATAAAATCCCATTGTGAGAGAGAGCTTCTGTAGAGGCAAGCGCCGGCTTTGTCTTTAGTGATTTATTTATTACAAAGCAGCCTTCAGTTTAATGTGTTGTGATATTAAACACTTCCAGTAAAAGTTGAGTCTTAATTTAATGGAGACCAAGGAAGAAAAAAAAATCTAATTGAGTTGTCAGGATTGTTTTTCATCTTTAATTAAGGTTTGTGAAGGATACGGTAATTACATTTTACCAATAAATAATAAAAAGGAGAATAATGCAAATTAAAATCAAGCACTGTATTTATGGAGGGATAGATGTGTGCATGGTAGCTTTGGGGCTGTTTTTCTGTCTGCATCAGAGCCTCATTCCCTGAGGCACGGTGTTTTCCCAAGCGCTGGCAGCCAGAGAACCGCATGCCATCCTTGGCCTGGCACCTGCACCAAAGCTATCCTGTCTCCATGGCTCCAGGCTGCTCGGGCAGTCATCTCTTCTGATGTGTACGGTGCAGGACAAGCTCTCACAGCGCACAAGTCCGAGTGGCTTCTGGGCACCAGGGATTGAGCAGGGGCTGCCGCAGCTGAGCTGCCCCAGGCTCTGCTCTAGCAGGATGGCAGTGAGGGGTGTGCTCCAGCCTGTCATGAAAGCCTCGCCAAAACTCTCAGTCCCCAGATTCTGATCAGAAAAGAGGAGGGATGGAAAGCTAGGGCCGCTTTCTCCCAAACCCTTTCCAGTTGGCAGCAGCTGGGGAGCCCAGCGGTACCGACATCTACAATAAGGTCAACCTCGGCAAAGCTGGCCTGGCTCTGGCCTGCAGACAGACTGGCCCTCTGTGCTCTTGCCCCCCTCTCGCCAAGCTCCCCGGGGGAGGGGAGGGAGAAGAGACTTCCCGGAGTTGGTTGGGAGGGAAAGGCAGATGCTTCAGCTCGTGGCACAGTTTACTCCTGCGAGGTCTCTCGATTTGTTCTTTCCTTCCTCTTTATAATTAACCGCCGCCTGCTGCACAAGTCCCAGCATGACAAGTGCCAAGGAGACAGCTTGTAACTATTCTTGGCTTGCAGCCGCCAGCCCAGCCCTGCTTGTGAGCTCATTAACAGCATGTCCTGGACAAGACTGTAGCTTATTAGACCCGAGGACCCAGTCCACTTGTGAAAGGGGAAGGGAGGGGGCCCTCAGGAATAGCCTCCCGGTGTTGCACCTGGTTTCTGGGGCATGCACAATGCCCTAATTAGCAGAACAACCCCGGCTCAGAGCGCTTTGTTCCACCCCTGACTCCAGTCCAGGACTTGGGGCTCAAGCCAGTGGAAGGACAAGGGCTGATTCTCTCCAGCTTTTTCGCTATGTTTTGTGGCTAGATACCTTGCCGCTCCTGGTGCTGGGAAGAAGACAGGACTGGCCTGAGCCTAATTCTGGGAAAGTTGCCCTGCCCTGCCCTGCCCTGCCCTGCCAGTGGGATGGCACTGTGACTTGCACCGTGGCCTCCCCCTGAAATACCTTCTGCTATTCTAGCTCTCGGTGCACCTGTGTTCAGTCCTGTACCAAACCCTCTTCCTCCAAGCCTGTCTTTTGCTTTATGAATACACTGCAACCCCCGCCTGAAAGCACCTTGTGGAGGAGAGAAATTAGCCCTTAAAAGAGCAATGAAAGTTTTATTCGAGGAACCATGGCGCAGCTAGGAAATGCGCAGGGATGCTCAAACCCAAAGCAGCCCATATCAGGAAGGCACAGAGGGCATTAACGCTGAGTGGCTTTAGTGACAAAAGCCTCCATGGGATTCTGTTCCAGCCTGAGCAAACCCGGACCCTGGCCTGGACACTCAGACACCTGAAGTCTGGACCTGGGCTTCAGACCTGCCAGCGTAGCATTTGCCTCTGATTCACCCTGCCCCGCCGGTTCCCTTTTCGTTTGTTATTCCAAGCTGGTGATTTGTATGAAGGCAGGGAAAAAATGTTTTATAGCAAGTGCCTAAGAAATTTGCATCTCAAATAATGAACGAAAGAAAAAGAGAAAAGCAGCTTTCCCGGGCAGCTGCTGCAATCAGGTCCCACTCACCGCTGCCATGTGCCCCTTTTAATCCCAAATCATCAGCCTGCTGCAGGTTTGATTTCCATAAAATTATAGGCATTCAGCCTCTATCGATATATCTCCATAAAGAGAGGCAACCTGCAGGGGCTGGGAGTGCCGGTGGCACGCAGGGTATAGAGGTAGGCTGAGTTCATTCTGGTAGGTTTTTAGGGCTAAGTGGGGGTCATGGTGGGAAACATGCTAATCTCATCCTATTTAATAACCTCTCTCGTCCCAACCAGCTCAGACCTGGCTCAGGAACATTTTCCATTCTCTGGTATTTTTCTTAGCTTTGCTGGAGGGGGCCCATCCATGGGAGGCTTCCCACATCCCCAGCAGGGGGGCAGTGGAGGCTGCCTGCAGCTGACCCCAGGCCCCACTGGAGGCAATGGGAGTTTTGGCAGTAGGGCCAGGATGACTGAGCCTGCTGTCTACTATGGGCCTGGTGCTGCAAGGTCCAGAGCTTTCTCCCTCTGAGGTGGACGGTGCTCAGCAACATTCAGGCATCAATCACTGGGCAGCGTTTGCCTACCCCAAAGACCACCAACAAAGGTGTGAATGCGCCTTTGGCTCTTTATTTCCCAAATCACCAGGCCTGGTGAAGGCTGGGCAGGGATCGTCGTCCAGCACCAAGACCACACGTGCGAAAGGAGAGCTTAGTACGAACAGTGGGTCACTTATCGTTCCTGAAGGCAGCATCCCTCGTTCGGAGACAGCGCACTAGTGCTAACAGCAGGGCACGTGTCTCAGCCCAGCTCACAACGGGAGCAGGATACTGAGCTCTGAAGTCTCAGGTGAGCTAACAGGCAGACTCTGCCGCCTCTCCATGCTGCAACGTGTTCCCACTTCCTGCCCCAAGTGCCTTTGAGTGTCACCGCTCCCAAGGGCTCAATTCAGCAAGGATCCTATGGTGAGTCTAGCCTCCCAGAAGCCTCCTTCCCCCTGGATAAGCAGTGTGTCATTCTTCTGCCAGGCAATATTTCAACCACAGCTCGTTAAGCCGTAACAGTCACCAGCTGCTAATGATGAAAAAAAAGCTTCCCCCCTGGTTTTATGAAAGCAATAATTTCATTTGCCTCCCAGTAACTAGGAGATAAATGGCTGCTGCTTATCTGGGACTTTCCTCTGACACGAACATAAACATGGCTTTCTCTATTATGCCCCATTACAATAATAAATGATTGACTTGGGCTTTGTTGGGCGATTGCAGACATCCAGCACCTCGTGTCAGTCCATTAAATGGCCAGGGTGATTGACAGCTCTGGCTCCACTTCCAGGTTCTACTGTCCATGGAGAGCATACCCCTTGGCAAAGCCAACCAGTGGGCGGAGAAGACACAGTGGCCTATTGCCAAGGCTCTTAATGAGTATCAGGTCAATAGGAAGCATATGGGAGTCTATTATGCTGGAAGATAGGGGAAATAAAACTGTAAGGTGTAATGTTTTCACCCACAGGAAGGATGGTCTTGGCCAAAAGAGGCACCTGTATGTGGCTCCTACCTCCCTAAGTGGCAGCGATGCTGAGTGTCCAAGAGCTCCCATCAAAGTGAGCAGCACTTAGCATCTCACCGTGCTTTGCAGCCTGAAATCACACTCCGCCTCTTATGAGTGGGGTAAGGAAATGGAGGCACAGAGAACTGAAGGACTCTAACTTGCCAACCAATCAGTTGAAAAGTCAGGAAAGGACCCCAGGAGTCCTGGTTCCTTGTCCCTTGCCCCACTCACAAGGTATCACACCCTTGCAGAGCCAAGACTAGAGCACGGGAGCTGCAGCTAACAGGCAGCGACACCGTTCTGAGCTGGGAATATCGCCCAAGAGCTCTGACTCTATCCATGCACCTCCCCAGTGCTTGGACTACAACCCGGGAGTCCTGATGCCAAGGTCTTGCTCTAATTACTGGACAGTGCTTCTCACCTGTGTCCCATCCAGCTGCCCAATCCCCAGCATGTGGCACATGGGGAGCGGGGAGGAGGAGAAGGGGAAGCCCAGGTGGAGCCGGGAGGGACAGACACGTCCCTCTCTCTCTTTCCGGCTGTGGGTGAGCCTGTTTGCAGCGCGATGCTCGCCTGGTGTCTCGCACTGCCTCTCTCCGGAAGACGCAGATGGATTAGAGCTGCTTAAAAGGAGCACTTTGCATTTCAATAACTAATCCAAATATGCAGTCCAAGCTCCAACTTGTGGCCCCTTGGGAATTATTCACGAAATAAACTCCTTCCTCGCGCTGTTATCTGCAGCAAACATGCCCCAAAAGGCTGGTAATGATTTCCTGAAGCCAATGTCATGGTATTGTTAGAGGTGACCTGCATATTCCTGTTCCATTCATGGAGTCTTTTCCTAATCCTGGCTGACACGAAGCGCTGAATGTGCTGGAGGCGGCTCGTCCCGGCTC
The DNA here is from genome assembly GCF_052110815.1 of Crocodylus siamensis. Classification (NCBI taxonomy): domain Eukaryota; kingdom Metazoa; phylum Chordata; order Crocodylia; family Crocodylidae; genus Crocodylus; species Crocodylus siamensis. The sequence goes on from NC_143401.1 coordinate 11,075,066, forward strand.
CCAGCAAAGGTGCCACAATAGGAGTGGGAAAGGGGTTTGGGGGAGAAGGAGCAGGCTGGAGCACAGCAGGGGAATGCAGGGGTCTCAGCCCAGGCTGGCCCCTTCACCCCAGGCAGGGGAAGGTCTCAACAGGACTGCTCTTACTGAAGCCCTCTGCTTCATTTCCACAGCACAGACACCCCGCTCTATGCATAAACACACAGATTCCTCCCCCATGTATAAATACAGCCTTACACGCGCTCACTGTTCACCAACCCCTTCACGGGCATACTCATCCTACATATGTCTTCTGTAGCTGTGTTAATAGCTGTACCATATAGATACAGAGACAGCTGTAGATTGCTACACATCCTCCCAGATGCCATTGTACTTTTATCCGTGTCTCCCTGTACACATGCATACATATAAATAACACACCCACCTGCATGCACAAAGCAGCCATGCTTGCCCCATGCCAAAGCATCCTGAGGAGGTGGTGGGTGCTGAAATGCTCTGAGTGCCCCTCATCAAGGGGGGGAGGGGCAGCCAGGTTGCTTATACACATGCTCTGATGCAGTCTAATAAGAATGCTGTAGCATCGCCGCAGCACCACATGTATAAGCTCCCACAGGTTTAAAAACCCCCGCTGGGATGCTTTAGTTAAAGTTTGCCGAACGAGCTTTAGAGGTGCAGACAGGAAGTGACCATTTTTGCCCTATTTGGCCACAGAAAGCGGTTTATAGCCATGACCAAACACAAGCGCACGGCTGCAGAGAGCTTAAAAAGTGGCCGACTGGGTGGAAATCCGACCCCTCATTGCATGACGTATCAGATAAAGACGTTTTAAAATGTAATGTCTTTTGTAACTTGTGTCTGTGGAGCTACCGTCCCGTCACTGTTTTCCGAATGGGAGGGGGGAGCAAGGGAGTGGGGGGAGTTCAGTCCGTGGGGTTTTCAGGTCCCCCCACCCCCGAGGGGAGGCAGGTGTATTGGAGCCCTCCCCCCCGATATGGGGGGAGCAGCTCCAGTTCACCCACACCACCCTTCAGCACCAGGCGGGGACCCCCAAGAATGAGCTCCTTCTGCTGCCTTTCCCCCCTCCCATTCTGAAACCGGGCAACGGCAGACCCCCGCCACTGGTACGGGAACTTGGCTGCAGTCTTGCAGCCCACATCCCCCTCCCCTGCTGGAACCACCAGTGAATGTCTGTTTGGTCCGGAGTAACGTTGTAACTCAGCACGCTTTGCAAAAATTGTGTTGAGTTACAGCTGGGAGCTGCACTTCTGTCTTCACCCTAGTTAAAGCATCCTGTGTCTGTTGTTAAATGCCTGGGAACTTAATACATGTGACGCTGTGGTGTTTTAATTAGAGTGGCCCTCCAGAAACCACTGTAATTGAACTCCTCACCTCTGAGCACATGTAGAGGCACCTCTACTGTCTTGGGAAACCAAGTGACTCCATCCCATTTGTGGTGGGAGCATATTGCAGAGCTGGGAATTTGGGCACGCTGCCCCACTGTCCCCACTGAGTCACAGCACTGTCCTTGGTGCCAGTCCAGGCAGCCCCATGTTTCAGACCCTGGAGGCTGAGCGGGGGGTTTTAGCTTCTTAAAGTTACCCGAACTTAAGATTGGGAGGGGAGGGGAGGGGAGGGGAGGGGGGGAATAAAGCAGATGAACTCATTAAAGCACAAAGGAAATTCAATTAGTTACAGTGCCCTGTTTAATGTCTGTGATTTATCTGCTGTCTGCTGAATAGATATCTGCCCTTGCTTTTCTAGCTGTTCTCCTTTTCATGCTCCCTGCTACAAGTCTGCCTCCCAGGTCCCTGCCGAGAGCTGCCTTCCGCTACAGGCATGTCTGCCATATCCAGTGAAGAAACGAGTCTTATGTCCTGTAATCCCCTGCAATCCAGTCGTGGTTTCATGTGCCCAGGATTGCTGTCATTTCTTGCTGCACAAATTAGTTGTTCTGGTGTGATCTGTAGTGAGCGCAGTTATCCCTGACGGCACTGAAATGAAGCCAGGGGTCTCGGGGAAGGGGAGAGATTTCACTGGAGGACTTGGAAATCCCTGTGGAGCTCCACGGGAGAGATCAGGGCAACTCCGTTTCTCTTAGCGTCTCTATCTGTGGGGTGTCCGGGATGCCTGAACCCCTTGGAGAGACTCTGGGTGGGGGCCAGGTGGTAGCACAGGTCCCCCTCTACAAGCTATGCGCTCATCACTGTTCCCCGAAGCTGCATCCATCCTGCAGTTATTTATTTGTGCCCTGATCCTTTCCTCCCTGGAATGACTGGTGCAGGATCAGGCCCTTAGGGTTTAATCCCAGAGGGTGCTAAGTCCTGCCAAAGTCTTGGAGACAGAGGTCTAACAGGGGCCTTTTGGGTTATGCAGGCCAGGCCTCTGCCATCCCAGAAAACTGTGTCCTATAGTGCCACCATAACGCGGATGAGCGTCAGCTTGAAATCAGTGAGGGTTGGGGTTTGTTTGTTTTTTAATTGCCTGTACAAATCTTACTGGGAAGCTGTTCCTGAACCTCACTGCTCTGATGGCCACAAACCTTTTCCTATTTTTCTGTCTAAATGTACTCGTGGCCGGGTTTTGCCCATGTGCTTTGTCACCAATGTCGGCCTTCAAGCTGATGTAGCTCTTACCCCTCAATGGCATTTGCCCCAACGTATTTATACACAGTGATCACGGGGGGCTGGCGGGAGTGCTGAGGGTCAGGACACTGGAACCTAAAAAAATCCCAATTGCTTCATGCTCGACTTTTTTCCAGGCCTTTTTCCAGGCCTTTGCTTTTTGCTGCTGCATTTAGTGCTGTGAGAGCTGGTGGGCTCCTGAGGATATTTTCTGCCAGCGAAGAAGCAGAGCATCATTAAAATACGCCCCCCCCCAGCTGGCATTGTTTCCTTTTTAACCTGCCATCAGCCACTGCTCGCTCCTTCGGGAGGATGCACTGGGCCCTGGTGAGTCTGTGAGATCAAATGCCCTGTCGCTTGCATTGCGCTGGGCTGCAGTATCCAACAGGCTCCGAACAGCTATATTTAGGGCCAGATTCCTTTCCGTACCCAGTGCACTGCACCAGTAGGTCTGTGCCCTGGGGCGTAGCATTGCCAACTCTAATGACTCACAGAGCTTGACAGTCGGATGCTGAAGCCAAAACCTGGGCTGCCATGGGAAGCTAATGTCATGTTCTTTGGAACCAGCCCAGCTAAGCTCCTTTCCTGAACCGGCAAGAAATGTCTTTGTAATGAAATCATCAACTTATTGGCCCTGTGGGCAGGCAAGACACGGTGTGAAACTATATTGTGCATGAAGGCTGTTAGTCAGTACTGATTGGCAAGGCCTTGGAGGGGCAGATCCAGCTGAGAAGGATTGAAATATGAGGACGAGAGAAAGATTTGGCTGGGAGGGGACTGGCCTTGGGGAGAGAGGAGGCTCCCTGTCAGGGTCTCTGGCCATTCAGGCCTGGCTTGGCCGAGCTCTTGAGCTTCTAGGCCTGACTCTGCTCCCCGCCTAATGCAACTGCTCCAATTCTCTGTACCTGGGTTGGCTTCTGAACACACCACTCAGCCCTTTTAAGCTCACCTGCAGCCTCAGGCTGCAAGTACACCTCGACAGCAGTCTCAGTCTGCTCCGACAAGCCTCGCGGTCACCGCTGTCTCTGGTTATCCTGACTCAGCTTCGGCTTTCTCTGACCATGCTCTTGGATCTTCCCTGGAGCTCAGCGCCGGGCTCTCTGACTCTCCTTTCTACATTTTTTGAAGATGGGAACCATGTTGGCCCTCTTCCAGTCCTCTGGCACCTCACCAGAGCACCACGAGTGCTCGTACAGCCGTGCCAGGGGTCCTGCAATGACCACAGCTAATTCCCTCAGCACTCAGGGGTGGAGATCGTCCAGACCAGCTGATTTAAATACATCCAGTCCCTCCAGAATTTCCCTGACTAGATCCTCCCTGGCCCTTGGCCTAGGTGCGCCTCCCCTGGGGCCTGAGGGAGGCCTGGGGGGTGCTGATCTGGTCCCTGCTCAGGATAATGGAGGCAAAGAAGTCATTAAATAGGTTAGCTTTGTCATCTGGTGTGATGACCAGATTTCCTAGCGTGTCTTGCAGGGGCCCCACGTTACCTGGTACCTTCTTTTTGCCCCCTATGTATTTAAAAAAGGACTTTTTGTTGTCCTTAATCCGGGAAGCTAGTTCCAGTCCCATCGCCGCCTTGGCCTTCTTGATCGCCTCCCTGCAGCCCCGAGCAACCGCAGTGTAGTCCTCCCTGGGGATGGCCCCTCCCTGCCATTGGGTGTGCGCCTCCCTTTTAGCTAGGAGACGTTCCCGGATGCTTTTGGTGAGCCGTGGAGGTTTGTGTGCCCTCCTGCTCCCTTTGATCCGTGTTGGGATTACCTCCCTTTGGGCTTGGAGGATCGTCTCCTTAAGGAGTGACCACTCTCCTTGGACACCTGGCTCCCCTCCCCTCCGGGACCCCAGTGCTTCCCTGACTATTCTCCTTAGCTCACTGAAGTCTGCCCTTCTGAAATCTAGGGCTGCTGCCTTGCTGCAGGCCTTTGCCACCTGGGGCTGGGTAGTGAATCCCAGCAGGCGATGATCGCTGTCGCCCAGGGGGTCGAGCACCCGCAGCCCCCTCACCAGGTCGTCACCCGTGGCCAGCACCAGGTCCAACAAGGCGTCTCCCCTGGGGGGGCTGTGCACCTCCTGGGTTCGATGGAGGTCCTGTATTTCAGCTAGGAATCTACATGAGCGGTCAGACCTGGCTGATTGCTCTTCCCAGCAGATGTCTGGAAAGCTCAGGTCACCCGTGATGACCACGTCCTTTGACCTAACTACCTGCATGAGCTGACTTAAGAATTCCTGGTCGAGCTCTTCCCCTTGGTTGGGAGGTCTGTAGTAGACCCCCAGTGTTAAGTCTCTTTCCCCTAAACTGCCTTGTATCCTAACCCAGAGCACTTCTGTGTGTCCCTCCTCTGACTCTGTGCTACCTGATGAGGATGTGTATTCCTCCCTAATGTAGAGCACCACACCCCCGCTTTTCTTCCCTGTCCTGTCCCTCCTGCACAGCCTGTAGCCCTTGATATTCACCACCCAGTCATGCGTTGGGTCCCACCACGTTTCAGTGAGCCCCACTATGTCTGGGTTGGTGTCAGCTAGCAAGAGGGTACGTTCCTCCTGCTTGTTCCCCATACTACAAGCGTTTGTGAAGAGGCATTTGAGGCCTCCTGTGGATGTGTGCACTGGCCCCCTAATCTCAGCATTGCCCTGGCCCCTGGTGCTGACCTGTGTATTTGTTCCTCTCGTCGGCCTAGGCTGGGCTGTACTTGTGAGTGCTGCTTGGTTTAGCGGTCCAAGGCTTCCTCCTCCCTCGTCTTCCCCTTCCCTCGACGAGCCTCGTTTAAAGCCCACTGGAGGAGATCCGCCAGCCTAGAAGAGAACACACACTTACCTTTAGGGAAAAGGTGGAGCCCATCTGAGCACGTCTCTCATCGTGATGTGCGGGTCGTTGTCGAGGAAGCCAAAGCCCGCCTCAAGACACCATTCCCGAAGCCGCCAGTTGGTCTCTGCGATGCACGTCGCATGCCGTCTTCCACGTCTGCTCACTGGTAGGACAGAAGAGAGTACCACCTGTGCACCTGTCTCCAGCTCATTGAGGCATGAAAGGAAAATGCAGACTTCATGGCACATCTTTGAGCCTGAAAAGATGCTGTTCTGCAGGCTGAAGAATATGGCTGTCCTTTCCATTGCTGTACATTGCCCTGGCTCGGTGGCATTTGACTCTCACTTGGGCTCCTTCACAGTGGACATGGTAATGTGCATGAGATAATGGAGAAAGAAGCCTCCATGGGATGCTGGAGGACTCACTTAAGGAGGCCTCAAGGAAGCAACTTCAGGGAGGCTGCAAAGCCTGGAGCATTGTCAGTGCCTTGAAATGGAGATGTCCATTCTTTGTACTGCTGAAACGCAGCACAGCAATTTGTTTAAGTAGCCTTAATGGCACTGTAATCTTTAAGCTGATAATGTCACATCTAAATGTTCCATCAAAGGCTCAATGGAAAGGATTTGTATTTCGAAATAAATATTTCCACACGGTGTGCAAAATATCTAATCATGTATTTATCCTTAAGTACTTCCAAAAGTCAACATAATTATTCTAGTCCCATTAAGTTTAATTTGCAGTAAATTATGCATTTAGCTTTAAGTTGAGGTTGCTATGCTGGTTAGAGTCAAGATAAAGCTTTTGCTATTTATAAAGCAGTATTTCAGTGGAGATATAAAATACAAATGGCTTGTGCTAAAAATTCCAGCTCAGATAGAGTGGGGACAATTCCAAATAGTGAGTCTAACAAAATCCACACTAATCTAGCTAACGGTCTAATTACATGCGCACACGCGCAGACGCACACACGCGCGCGCGCACACACACACACACACACACACACACACAGGAATCGACAGACAAATAGTATTAATCCTCAAATAGTTGCATGGATCTAAAGCTGTCAAAAGAATTTGCTTCCAGCCTGAAAACTTGGATTCTCTGAAAACGAATGTGTGAAAACAAGTGAGTTACCTAATTTTATTATTAACTTCTCTGGGCACCTGAAGAGAGGGAGAGAGCTTCACAGTGGACATGGTAATACAGCTTTCATTTGGCACCTACCTATGGTCTGTGGCATAACTGTAGTGAAAACAGGGCTGTATATAATGTGTGACACCCAGCTAACCACTGAATAGCTCTGAGCCTCAGTTCCCCACCTGTAAAACCAGGGATGGCTATCCATCTTTTGTTTTGCCTTCATCCCTCTTCTCTATTTAGTTTTTCTGGGGCAAGGGCTGCCTTTTGCTACGTACAGCACCTAGCACAGCGGGCTCATTTATGGCATGTATGACATCCTAATGCAAATAACAGGTATGCAGGGCTCCTGAGAGGAGGCATTGCCGAGGAAGCTGGATGTTCAGATGTTGGGGACCCAGCATGGCTTGAAAATATGCCTTCGTCAAAGTGTCATAACCTGAGCAACCAAAAGTAAATACACTCGCTAGAGGCTTTGGCAAATCTTGGCCTCGAGCCCTAGTACAGGGCATTTATGGGAGGGAAACAACATATGTCAATCCTAGGGCCTGAATTGCTGTGCTGGGGAGGAGTCCACGATTCGGTGGAGGCTTTCACATTTGCAAAAAGAATCTGCAAACTACCTAGGTGATTTAGGACCCCAGGGGCCAGGAAAATCAGGTTTGTATTCCTAAGGCACTTAGGGCCAGTTACTCAAAGATAACCAGGTTGCCTAATTTCTAATTGATTTTGGTAGGAATTGGGCACCTAATAACTTTGAAGTGCTGGGTCTACACGACTTAGAGGGCTATCTCCCATCAAAATGTGTGCCCTAAGTGCCTCTGAAGATCCTGCTCGCAGCTGATTTTTGAAGCCTTTCCCCTGTGTGTATAGTGATCTGACTTGTGTCTGAATCCAAATGTGAGCTCCGTGGTTTTCAGCTTGCCCGTTCGCTGGTGGAAACCATCATCACTGCCTGGAGTCAGGAGGGCTAGGCCAGTGCAGTCAGTCAATGGCATTCTGGGTATTTACACCAGCTAAATATCTGCTCCCGGTATTGTACCTTGCTGCTGCTCCACTGCAGTTAGCAATGAGTTTCTGCTCGCTTTATTCCTAACTTTGTAGTGGCAATTTCATTGAACATTTCCTCCCTCTGTGCTGGGTTCTAACAATAATTTGGACTCCAGTTAGGAAATAAAAAGGCCTGCTCATTCTCCAGCTCCCTCAAGACCACTAGTCTCTGTACCTTGCTCTCAGCCCCTTACACCCACTGGTTTAACACCCCCTATGAGAAGAGACAAGCCATCCTAAAGATACAGCTTTGAATGCTGTAATTGTCTCTCCCGCTAGCCTCAGTGTGTGCTCGTTCTGCAAACCTGTTAGCAGAGAAATAATCTCCTAGTTAAACAATATACAAGCTCAGATACTTTGGGCAAACCATGCTGGAGCTAGCTATTGATCAAGTGTTCACGATTCTTAAATGGGTAGTGTTTATAAGGGGACTATAATAGCAGTTCTACTTGCTCCTGCTCGGTTGGATACGCTCTGTAGTTTGAAGTGGGATCAGTCAACCACTTCAAGCTTTTTGTTTGAATGAATGATAAGTTCTCAAAAGCAGCTGGGTGGACTCCAGGCCTGTGGGATCTAGGGTTTCAGTCGGAAAATCTTAAAAAATAAATCAAGCAATGTGCAGGGGCTTCACTAAGGGTGAGAGCTGTTGCGATGGAGACCATCAGGCTACGGGGGGGTGGTGGAGAGTAAGGACTGGGATGCAAAAACTAAACTGAACTCAAAAAGTAGGCCAGGTTCACAATTCATCTGTGCCATCAGGTTGAATGCAGTGGAGATATGCCAGCTTACACCAACCCTGTCCCTGTCTGCGCAGGAACTGTGTGCCCAGGGGAAGCGTGGGTGCAGGTGCGGGTGAGCCTAAGCTCTTGTCATTGAGATAACTGGTTCATGCCAGTGGCCCAATGAAGACAGGTGTAGACTATATAACCTTGGGGCTGACTCTGGTACCTCTTACGCAACGAGTTCATTTGATCTTATGTAGGCAAATGTGCACTGTAGTCAGTAGGCCAAATCCATCTTTCCTCTTCATCTGTCTGCCCAGCTTTTTCTGTGACGTACTGTTTAACAGATTGACACCTCCTAGACTAACCAAAGTGTAATGTGTGTGTGCGCGTGTGTGGCACAAGCTTTTGTGGACTGATGCTTGAAGTGAGCCCTGTTCAGTTGTTCTGCTTCCCTTGCTGTAAGCTGCTCTGAGCCTTAGTTGAGAAGGCAGCACATACATGGCATAAATAAATCAGTAATACCAAATAAATAAATGGCTTATAAAAATGATTCCAGATTAATGGAAAGAGCGGGTCCTTTAACACATTGAATGATCATCTTTGGTCGCTTAAATTTTCAAACGGTTTCATCATGACCTATACAGGTGACACTTTGATTTATCAAAGTGAGAAGTTTTAATTAGCACTGAGGAGCAGCTGCCATAAATGATTAGACAAATAAAATGGGAAAAGAAAACATATTATGCTATCCTATTACATGCTCTGTCCCGTGATTATATGACATGGCATGTTTTATCATGAAATATTACTGCTGCCATGACGTGAAAAAGTAAAACAAAGCCAATTTAAAAGCAAAATATCATTTCAAAACCAAAACATTTTACATTCAAATTCTGATGTATTTTTTCCCAGCAATTCCATTTTGCAGGAAGTGTCAATCTTTTTGCTTGTTTTCGTGCTACTTTGCAAGAAAACAGATTTCTCCATGTCCCACGTTCCCACCACGTGGAAAGTCGGTGTTCTGACCAGCGCTAATTACTACTCCATTCATTTGGTTGATGAAGGATTTGTTCGGCAAGCCTTGGACAGGGGGAGGTGATGCTATTACGGCACTCATCTGCTACTAAAAGCCCAGAGATGTGGCTTCATGGCAAACATCCAACTACCCCTTCCCCCCACCCCCCACAAAAAAATGTGTACAGCTTTTATCACATCCCAAGGGAATTACTTTAATTCTCTTGAGAAAGAAGTGGTACAATCGATTTCTTGCATTATGGTAGCTCCTATGAATCCTAACCGAAGTGGAAGCACCATTGCTTAGAGACTAAATGGACAAAGCAGAGAAAGGCTGGGGACAGCAGCCGGAAGTGAAGTGGCTTACACAGCATCACGCAGCAGGTCCATGGAGCAGCCATGACGAGACCTCGGGGCTCCCACGTCCCATGATGTGACCTGTGGACCAGACCGCAGGGCTTCCTATAATCTTGTGCTGGGACATTCTTGACATAAAATCTCCTCTCTCTCTCTTACTCGCTCCCTTTCTCTCTCTCCTGAGACTCTCCGGAGACCATAAAGAGAAACAAGAGGCGTTGGCAAGGTTAAGAGACTTGGTGTCTAAACTTACCATAAAGCTTTGCGGTAATTTACAGCTGCAGGCAGCAGGCACTTTGCGCTGGGGGAAGGGAAATGCAATTTAAGGGAACAGAAATAAATAAGAAGCTGCAGTAGCTAACATTGCTTCTGATTTAATCCCCAGCCAACGAGAAAGATTTATTCTGTTATCTGGCAGTTTGATCACTCCAGGAATCCCATAGGTCAGCCCGTATCTGCTGTTATTATCTCAGGGCTGTTTCCACCAAGATGCACACGGGAGATTTGTTTAAGAAATGAACCAGGGGAAAGGGGTGCTGATAAGAGACTGTAATATATGGAGCCCCGAGAGGCCTTTGCTATGGAGATAACTTCACCCATACTGATGCACAACAGGTTGTACCATGAAGACTGCATGCAATCTTTGTGGCTGCTGGGAGATCCTGCAGAAGACGTTGAATCTGGAGTCTAGATGTAGAGATGGATGTCAAGGGATGCAAGGGATGCATTCGGGGAGAAGAGTCCTGGTCCCCAGTGGGAGGCATGTAACCTTGCCACACAGAGGTCATCGTGACAGCCGTCTGAATCTCCTTCTGCTGTGCGACTGCATGGGGGTCAGCGGAGTTACCTGAGTTTATACCACTGTAAGCCCAGTGAGAATCAGACCTGTGGCCTTGCCCAGGCGACAGAAATGAGCCCAGTGTTGTGAGGTGCCAACAGCATGAGTCTTCCCTTGATGGCAGATGCTGGTGATGAGGCTGCTCAGCTCCTTGTGCTTGCCTGGGCCCTAAGTGCTCCCTTTTTGCTCAAGTTCATCTTCATTTCAAACCCATAAAGCAGCAGCTTCCATGTTAAGTGCCTCCTGCAAATCCCCACTCGGTGATTATAAAGAACACAGATGACTGCACGCTGTCTTTTGGGGTCTGACAATAAGCTCTGCTGGGGAAAGCAAAAAGCCTCTAGTAAAAGGGGCCTTGACGTTACATTATCAGACTGCCCCCCACTGATTTATTACTCATATCATGGTAGCGCCTAGAGGGCTCTGACATGGCCCAGCAAACCATTGTGTGAAATGTGGACTAAACACAGACATCACAGAATCATAGAAAGAAGGACCAGAGAGGACCTGTAAATTCATCAAGTCCGGTCCCCTGCCACGCGCAGGAGGTAACTGGGCTCCAATGAGCTCAACAGGGTGCTTGTCCAGCCTCCTCTCAAACAGCGCCAGGGATGGTGACTGCACCACCCCTGCTGGAAGTGTGTTCCAGATTCCAGTTACCCAGACAGAAAAGATATATCTAGCATACACTTTTCCCTGACCAGCTTGTGCCCCTTGGTCTTTGGTCCCAGGGGGTGCTTTTCTGAAAAGCTGCTCTCCCAGATCCTGGTGTTCTCCCTTGACATATTTGTAGGCGGCTATCAAGTCACCCCTCAGCCTTCTTTTACTCAGACTGAACAAACCCAGACCCTGAAGTCTCTCCTCATAAGGCCTATCCCTGAGGCTCTTGATCATGCGGGTGGCCCTTCTCTGTCCCCTTTTGAGTTTGTCCACATCCTTCTTGAAGTGCAGTGCCCAGAACTGGATGTAGTACTCCAGCTGCGGCCTCACCAACACTGAACAGAGTGGGGAGGAGCACCTCTCTGCATCTATTGGCGACACACTGGCTGATGCACACTAGAGTTTTATTTGCCCGGTTGGCAACTTCATCACAGTGGTGGCTCATATTCATGCTCTGGTCAATTGTCAACCCTAGATCCCTTTTGGCTGCAGTGCCGGACAGTGGACCACCACCCATCGTATAGATATCCTACCCAGGTGAAAGACCTGGCACTTGTCCCTGTTGAACCTCATCCGATTGCATTCAGCCCATAGGATCAGCCTGTCAAGGTCATCCTGGATCTTTGCCCTGCCCTCAGATGTGCCTGTTGGGCCCCACAGCTTGGTATCTTCTGCAAACTTACTCACTGAACTTCCCACTCCCTCATCCAGGTCATTGATAAAGATGTTAAAGAGCCCAGGCCCAAGCACCTCATCGAGGTGCCTTCAAGATGAGCCGCCCCCCATCAATTACCACTCACTGGGATCAACCGCTGAGCCAGTTGCCAACCCACCTTACTGTAGCCTGGTCTAGGCCAGTACCCTCCCATTTAATTGAAAGGATTTAATGGGAAACAGTATCACAGGCCTTGCAGAAATCTAGGTAGATGACATCCACCTCCTGTCCCATCTCCAGCTGGTTAGTTACCTGGCCATAAAAGGACACCAGGTTTGTTAGGCATGACCTTCCCCCGACAAAGCCATGCTGGTTGTTTCTCAGTACCCCACCAGTTGCGAGCTTGTGGGTCATGGCCTCATTGACAATTTTTTCAAAGATTTTTGCCAGGACCGAAGTCGGACTGACCGGTCTATAGTTATAGCAGGGTCCATCTTCCCTTTCTTAAAGATGGGTACCACATTAGCCCTCTTCCAGTCGTTCAGGACCACTCCTGCCTTCCGCGACTCTTTGAACAGCCTCACCGCAGGCACCTTTGTGAGCTCGGCTAATTCCTTCAGCACTCTTGGATGCAGGTTGTCTGGCCCAGCCGACTTGAAAATGTCCATATGACCTAAGAGTATCTTCTCCTGTTCGGGACTGATTTTATGTAGACTGCTGTCATTGCCGTACTCTCTGCACCTCTGGCCAGGTGACGTGTTCTTGCCTGGTTTCAGGTATACTGATGTGAAGTAAGTATTAAGGAGCTCTGCCTTTTCACCGGGGCCAACTGTGTGCTTTCCCTCTGTGTTTAGTAGGGGTGCCACAGTGGAGCTTGATTTTTTTCTTGCTCCCTATAGAACTATTTTTTGTTGTCTTTTATTTTGGTTGCCAGCTTGATATCCATGCATGCCTTGGCTTCCCCTGGCTCATGTCTGCAGACCCTAGCCACATGAATGTACTCTTCTCTGGATGCTGAACCATTTTTCCATTGCATATATGCATCGTAGGTATCTCTCTTCCCTTCCTCCTTGGACAAACTTATTAACCGCAGCAGCACTATCGATGGTTGCTGGCCATTAGGGAAGGATGGACCAATGTGGGTGTTTCTAGCTGTTAGCAAATTTTCAAGGCACTGAGCTGGAAGGTAACAGGGAGGCCCATCAGTCTGATTTCTCCCTTGTTTCAGTTCCAAAGCCTCAAGTTTGGGAATGGGAAGTTACTGTTTTTGTTGGAGATTGGCTGAGACTGCAGGCTTGTGAGGTCAAGGCTGTTGGGGCCTTGGAAGGTTTCATAGAGAGGTGCCATGCCATTGCCAGGGATTTACTATCTAGGGTCTGCACCAAGCAGACCTGTGCCCCCCACAGCACTGCACCGACTTCAAAGCCCTTCCTCTGAAAAGCTCATGCAGGACGGGAGATCAAAGGCATGCCCATGAGGCAAATAAAGAGCGAACAAGATGCCTGAAACCCAGGGAGTGAACTGTGGGCTACACCACTGGGCCTTGTAATGAGGTGCTAGATGTTCTTGCCAGAAAACTGCTCTCTCTCTTCTCTCTCTCTCACTTGCCTTTGGAAACTGCAAAAGGAAAACAAGATGTGTTTGCAAGGTGGAAGCCGACAAGATAAAAAGCTAGATCCTTAGCTGGTGTAAGCCAGGATTATTCTACTAGAGAGACAGATTTATACCACGTCTTGGTCCATATAACACCTTCCATCTCATTTCTATGCCCCATCTCTTATCTCTCCCTGTTGCCTCCTCATTCCTGCCAGGGCATTAGTAAAACCTGCAAGTTTCTGTCCCTTAAAGCCAGAGAAAAATGTCCAGCAGAAAATTGGCTGGAGGAATAGTAACAACAGATGGATAAAACGGTGTCTGTCAGCATGACTCTCTCCTTCTCGCTCGCACACGTAGACCCGCACGCCCATACCGATAGAGATATACACATCCTGCCTATATTTCAGGAGGTTCAGAGCATTCAGCACTTTGCATGGCCGGGTAAATTAAAATGTCAATTCTGAGTCTTTTGATTTAGACGCCAAGAAGTGAAACATATGAGTGGGAAAGCATCCCTTTAAGAACCTGGCGGGATGAGGCGCAGATTAAAAATGATCCTACAGGGCACCTGCAGTACATTTACCTCCCAGCGGCTTTCCTTTTCATTCTTTCTAGCTCTGAATGTTACTCCTGCAGGCTCCAAGAAATGCCACGATGTCTATTGTCTGCTCCCCGTTCACCTGCTGACTGGGTGGAAATGATAAATTGAGAGTGTGAGGGGCAGCTCCATTGTTTTCCCAGTTAGCTCCCTGCTTTGCTGATTAACAGTTGCTTTTACTTCTGCGTGATTTCTCTTCTCTCCCAGTGGCATACAATTATTTATTAGTGCTGCATGTTCCATGCCTCTAATAGGAAAGATATCGAAAAAAGCAAAAGGAGCCCTGCTACACAATCAGCCCCATGCCCACAAATGCATGTACAAAGACACCCCACCCCAACAAGGCATACACACAAACATGCAGGTGCCCACCCAGATGTGTGCACAACACAGACACCTGACCAGACCTGGACACACACAACCAAGCATTGCAGGACACACTCAGATATGCAGCCGGATATTCATGCACAGAGGCACCAACACCATTGCATTCATTCCCTAGCCACGATGTCTCCCTTCCTCTGGATGTACGCTTGTGCTAAAGACCACGCAAAGGCACACACACAGATTACCTCCCCACACACCCACCCAAATTAGCCACTTAGCAAAAACATCTCTTGTTCTCAACTTCTTTGTTAAAAATCACACTTGTCACCACTACCAAAACGCTGTAACTTTCCCCAGGTATCTTCACTGCTAACCATCATGCACAAAGCATGCCCTTTTATCCGCTCTCTCTGCCTCGGAGAAGAACGAAATCTGTAACAGCACGACGACAGGCATAAAGCCCATCTCACTGGGTTCAAATTCCCCTTCTCGCTGTCCTGGAAAGCAGCTGGTGATGAGAACGTGGGGCAGCCTGGTTAGTAGCTCTGGTGTCATTACCTGTGTGGGGCTGGGGGCTGGATCTCTTCCAGCAAGTCTCATGTCCCTCGCTCTGTGGCTCATGCTCAGCAATACTCAAGAAACAGCCCTTTACCTTCCTGCCTAACCTGACCCCATATATCACCTAGTCTATTTTTCTTCAGATCCAAACCCTGGCTCTGAACACCATTTCACTCCCAGCTGCACTTGTAGGACAGGACCCCCAGTTCTCCCATTTCCAGGGCCCTCAGCCCATCAGCTCTTCTACTCTCCTGCCCGACTCATTCGGGCCTGTTTGTAGTGCCAGAGTAGTGTCAGATGACAACTGGTGGATTAAATAACCATGGCAAAGGCTCAGCCTTCCCTTGGGGTGCCAAGGAGTGCAAGCAAGGCTACCAGCACGGCTCAATTTGGCGTTGCGGTGAAGGTCCCTGCCAGGTTATGTCCCCTTGGATGAAAGGTGAATGTTTGAAGCAGAAAGACCAGGACAGGGTGCTGGCTTGGGCCCAGGAGCCCTGGGAACCCCATTTCCAAAGGACTGTGACATTTTGAAACCTGGCTTGGCTCCAAATTGAAATGAAAACCCAAACTTCAGAAATTGTGTAGGGGAACTCCAAACCAAACGTTTGCCTTGGGGTTTTTGTAATACTGAGCTCTGATGTAACCCAAGTGCTTCCTTTCCCTTTTTAATGGGTTCAGCTTGATCACCTTCCATAGAAGACAAAATGAAAAAAAAAAAAAACCAAGTGAGAAAAGTTGCTTCCAAAGGAAAAGTGGAAATGCATCTTTCTAACAATGAAAGGAGACATTTGGACCGGTACTAAGGCACTGAGACTCGTCTCCACCTCCCAGTGTTTTTCCCCAGTACCAAATTTTGCAAAGCCTTTTGGTTTCCAAGGAAGTGTGCAATCTGACGGATTATAGATCTGCAGTTCTTTCTCTGATTTGCTCCTGCTCTAATCGCTACTATGCCACTGACTGGCGGCGTAAGTCACGTCTCTGTTTGCCCTGCTTTTTGGGCTAGAGCCCGTCTCGCAGCCCCGCGTGCTTATGCAGTGCATAATACCTGACCTCAGCCATGGCTCTAGGGGCGAGTGTAATGGGAATAATACACGAGAAGAACAAAACAAGTCATAATGTCATATAGCATCCACAAGTAAAAGCAGGGACGTGGGCTCACGTTAGGAGACTGGGTGCAGCTAGCCTGTGGGGAAGGGATAGGAGAGATTTTACAGCAGGAGAACCAGTGGAGCCAAGTTTCTGCTCCAGGGGATGCTCGCCGAGGGGCAGCGTTGTGCGGTTTTGTTTGGCCTGCAGCTGGGGAGGCCAGACACGGCTATCGCAGCTGCACCTCTTGTTCCATCACATTGTTTTCTCAGCATGTATTTCTGTGGTCAGATGCTGTGTAACACGGAGAGGAGTCATATTGCCAACACTAGGCAAACAACACAGGTCTAACCTTCCTCTCCAAATCAGGCTAAGCCTAGTCCCCTGCTCTGTAATCACTGGCGTGCATGGCCATCTCTTCCTATTTCGGGCACAGGCACATGCCTGTTCAGTCATGGGCAAGCAGCTTGCTTCTTATCTGCATCAGAACACATGGAAATGTGCTTGGAGGCGTGAGAAACTAGGGTGGACTCACAGAAAACGTACCACGTGGCAAACAAATCTGCAATGCAAACAGTGCTCTGCTCTGCTTTCACTCTCCAAGCATACTCCGTCCATTGTATGCTATGGTTTGCAAAATAAGTAGAGAACATCTCCGGTTACAGGCCTGGTGTAAGCCAGCCACTGAAATAACAGGGCCCTCTCTTTCTCTGTCTGGCCCTATGCAATCAAGAACGAGGCCTACAACCTTGCTAGCCCCCAGCAGCCCACCTTGCTCTTTGCTCTCACAAAACTGGCAGGCCTTACGGTGCTAAAGAATCAGTGCTGCAATTGCATCTTTCAGCCCCGAGGATGCAGGCCATCACAGCCCATCCCCTGCTGAGCCTGCTTTTAAACCAGTACCCATCAAGGCACACAGCAGAGTTGGAGACCTTAGTAGTGTTATGGATACGTATATCTAAATTAAAGTCGCTGTTGTGACTGCACTGTGCTGTAGATGTAGCCAAGTTAGTGTTAAACATGCTAGCTTAATGGGTGGTAACAGCTTGGCTGTAACAGCATGGATCCCAGATCACCAGCTTTTTGGGCAGATTTTTCAGCCCGTGCCGAGCTCCGTGCTGTCAGAGCTAGACTGCGACCAGTACCAGAGCCAACTAGTGTAAAGCTAGCTTGGGTACCACTAGACACGTGCTCTGCCGTGTGGTGGTGAGAGTGGCCATTGCTGCCTGATCCTGCAGCTCCAGAGTGCCCAGTGATTCTGCCATCATCCACTTCACCGGGTTGCGCATTGCAAGTGCCTAGGAACCGGCCCAAACGATCCACTGTTAATTGACATGTCGCAGACATTCATAGTCATGCAGTCAGTGAGCAGAAGCAGTACCATGTGTCCAGGCATAAAGCATGAATAAAGTCTAGGCGCAGGGAGGAATGTGCAAGCCACGTGGAGGGAGTTCATTCACTGCCCCAAAGTACTTGGGAGAATGCTTGAAAATCGTGACAGCGTTCACAAGGCACGTCTGCACCGTGGTAGCAGGAGTTCAGCCTCGCCACTGAGGCAATAAGCCCAGGCTGTCCACCTGCAGCCACTCTGCTAGCATCAACCCTGGAAATGAGGTGGTTGGTGAAGAGTTCCTGGAGGTGCCCCAGTCCCATGCTCAAGGTGGGGGTTTCTAGCTAGGGGCTCCAAGGTTTCCTTACTGCCTAGCTACATACAGAGCCGGGGGGGTGGGCGGGGAGTGGATCAGGCTTATTCCCTAGTAAGCAGTAAGACCCAGCTCTCTGCTGCCTTGGAGCAGACTCCTCCGAAGAGGAGGAGGCAGCGAGTAGGGGCCTAGACAGGCTTGATACAGATCTGGATGGTGCACCAAGCTCTGCTAGCAATGCTGGATGGATTCACATTGTCCTTGGTTCCTGCTTGCCCTTTCTCAGGCTTCTCCATTTAGACCAGGGCTTGGCAGCATTTGGACCATATGCTGGATTTGGCTGAACGAAAGCTGCCGGATCCAGCCTGCTAAGCCAGAGGCTTTGCTGGTGGGTCAGTGGTGGGGGAATGGCAGTGGAGGGGAAAAGCGATGTCAGCAGCCAGGTCAGGATACTAGCTAGCCTGTCTCGGACCCCCGCTGGGTTGTTTCGGCCATGGCTCTGAAAGGCTGCCGACGAATAATTACAAAGTTGGGACCGGGCCGTCCTTTGACTTATGTGTTTTCTGCTCCTAGGAGCCCGTGAGCGCCTCAGAATGAGTGGATGTGTGTTCACACCCCCGTCCGGCAGAGAGGATTACTCTCTTTTAATTGGCGTGCAGGAGGGCGCGGAGTGGCACAAGGGCCGCCTGCGATCCAGACGCCTGTCTCTCACTACCAGACCCTGGGACTCGCTCTTCTCACCAGCAGCCACGTGACCAGCCCTGGCTGTTTCCCAGGACATCTGCAGGAAGCAAACGCAGGAAAAGCCAGACCGTTTCCAACGCTGAATAAATATTGACACAAGCTCCTCTGCGGGCCCAGATGCCAGAGACCCCGGGCGCCCTCTGCTGGCCAGCCCTTCGCCCCAGCTTCAGGAAGACGGGGCGTTGGGCAAGGGGCTGGAGTGCCAGGCGGCACGGCAGCTGTACGGCCCTGCTGTGATGAACTCCAGGGATATTGCCCAGCTCTGTCCATGCCCTCATCCATCTCCCTGCCCCACCCACATGTTGTACCTTAAAACATCCAACACAGGTCATGGAAGTGCTGCCCCCCACCCCACAAATGGGACTCGGGGGATCAGAGGAGGTTACATGACTTGGCCAACATCACACAACAAACTTGTGCTTGAGCCATTGACCTCATGCATGTGTCTCAAGTCCCAGGCCTTTACTCTAGCCTGGAAATATCCTTCTTGCCACAGCCCCCTTCTTTCTCCCCAGTGAGTAGCTCTTTATAGCTGATTTGTACCAGCAGGAAGCTGCAGTCCCTTTTGGTCCCATCTGGCTTAACTCCTCTTTTGAGTAAGGGGTGGTTGAGGCCAATCCTCACCCCTTCCCACTCTTGGTCTGGGGTGGAAACGGATGAGCATGCAACCTCACTTTCTCTTGCATGTCTGAGCACAAGGGTTTGGTTGTTAGTTGAGGGTATGGGGGATTTTTTACTCCCTGTCGGGGTGGAGGAGGAAGCACTGCTTCCATCTTTTAACGCATGTGTTTCTGCAGATTAGCTGAGCGGGGCTATGAAAACGCATTTGAGCAATTCAAAATCTGCTGTCCATAGAAGCATTTAAAAGTGTTCCTCCAGGAAAGATGTGAACTACGGAGGGGTTTTCTTTGGAACAACAGAGCACCGCACCCGGTCACCTGTTCATTCAAGACTGTTGGATCTGTGGCCATTGCTTGGCTCACTTTCAAACCATATTGTGCACAACCCTGAAGGTTGCACTACGGGGGAAAGGGCTGCACCAGACACAGAGAGCTGGATGAGGCATGACTTGCTGTGTTTGGCCTCTCACCCCTCTGCTGTCTTTGGTCAACTAGAGCAAGGCCTTGGGTTTTGCCAGTCCTGCTATTGTCTGCGGTCATGAGTGGCAAGACTCACACAGTTTCAAAGGCAAGTGTAAGGGTCAAGAGCCTCCCACCTCTCTACACCCACCTTCCTGTCCAGAGAAGCCTTTTCTTTTGCACAGCCTCCTCTGACTGCCAGCAAGGAGTCACACGGTGGATTTGGGAAGGCATGGCTCTTTGGATCCTTTACAGAACAGGGTCCTTTGAAGCTTGGAGCTTTCACAAGCCCCAGATCCGAATACCTGAGGTGCTTTTTGGCAAACAGACAGGGTTAGACCATCTAATTAGCTGCAAAACAGCAGGCCAGCCTGCTACAAAGCAGAATGGCTTCTGGGCAATCACTTAGGATTCGTACTCAGCACCAAGTATTTAATTAGGGACAAAGGCAATGAATTTACTTATTTTTAAAAATTTGTTCAAAGCATCATCTGGTTCCACTCCAAAGCCTCCTGCCATGCACTGAAATGACTTGGTGATATCAGACTCCTGGTTCCTGCCTGCAGTACCTTTGCCATCATTGATGATTCACCAAGAGACTGGTGCATAGCATAAGTGCAGCATCTCTACCCCTCGTTAGTTCTTTGCTGTGTGATAAAATCAATTATGTTGCAATTCAGTTCCCGTTGTCAGCCTCCTGATCTGTGGCCTTGGACATGAAGCTGGTGTCACACAAACCCTGACACATCCTCTCCCTCGCTATCTATATGTTTACCTCTACCTATGTGTAACACACCTACAAACCAATCTGAATTTCCAATGTGGTTGTCTCTCCAACTCGCCACCTAGTTTTTTCCCTCATTATTTTTTCAATGTCTGTCTCTTGTCTAGCCCATTTGGCTTTTTCTTTCTATTCTTCTTTCTTGTCATATCCTATTTAGAGTCAAGAACCCATCTATCATAACACATGATTGTGTGCTAGACGGTGACACCCTGAAGTCCACCAATATCACAGAAAATTGTGGTTGGGAGGGACTGCAGGAAATCATTAGTCCAACACCCTGCTCAAAGCAGAGCACCAGAAACTAGGTCATCCCAGCCAAGGCTTTGTCTAGACAGATCTTAAAACTCCCGAAGGATGGCGATGCTACAACCTCCTGGGTAATCTGTTCTAGTGCTTTACTACCCTCCTCATGAGAAGGTTTTTCCTAACATGCAACCTCAACTTTCCTTGCTGCAACTTGAGCCCATTGCTCCTTGCTCTGTCACCTGCCACCACTGACAACAGTCCAGCTCCATCCTCTTTGGACCCCCCTTCAGGGAGTTGAAGGCTGCTATTAAATCCCCTCTCAGTTTTCTCTTCTTCAGACTAAGTAAGTCCAGATTCCTCAGCCTCTCCTCACAAGCGCCCCAGCCCCCTCACCATTCTCCTTGCCCTCCACTGGACCTTTTCCAATTTGTCCACATCCTTTCTCAAGTGGAGGGCCCAAAACTGGCCAGAGTATGCTACATGTGGCCTCACCAGTGGTAAATAGAGGGGAATAATTATTCACCTTGATTTGCTGGTGATGCTCCTGCCAATGCAGCCCAGGATGCCGTTAGCCTTCTTGGCAACAAGGGCACACGGGTGGCTCATATTCAGCTTATTGTCCACTGTAACCCCCAGGTCCTTGTCTGCAGAGCTGCTGCCCAGCCAGTCAGCCCCCAGCCTGTACTGGTGCATGGGATTGCTCTGTCTCAAGTGAAAGACTTTGCACTGAGTCATAGATTCATAGATTAAAAGGGGCTGGAAGGGACTTCACAAGATCATTGGGTCCAGTCTCCCTGCACCAGGCAGGAAAGACACCTGGGGTCAGGTGATCCCAGTGAGGTGACCGCTTAGTCTCCTCTTAAAGATTTCAAGGGGGGGTGATTGCACCATCTCTGGAGGGAGCTTACTCCACAGTCTGGACACCCTGACTGTGAAGAAGTTTTTCCTAGTGTTAAGCCTAAAATGGTCTTCCAGGAGTTTGTGGCCATTATTCCTGGTTTTCCCCAAGGGTGCCCTGGTGAACAGTTGTTCACCCAGCCCTTGATGTATTTCCCTGATGTTGTGGTAAGCTGCTACCAAATCCCCTCTCAGTCTTCTCTTTTTTAGGCTGAAGAGGCCCAAGTCCCTCAACCTTTCCTCATATGGCTTGTCTTGCAAGTGTCTGATCATATGGGTGGCTCTTCTCTGGACTCTCTCAAACCTTACCTTGTCCCTGTTGAAGTGCGGTGCCCAGAACTGGATGCAGTCCTCCAGCTGGGGTCTCACCCGTGCTGAGCAGAGTGGCAGAATCACCTCCTTGGCTTTGCTGGAGATGCATCGGTTGATGTATGCCAGAGTATTGTTTGCCCTGCTGGCTACAGCATCACACTGATGGCTCATGTTCATACTATGGTCTATTATTACCCCCAGGTCCCTTTCAGTCTTGGTGCTAGTCAGTTTGGTGCTGCCGAGCCTGCAAGTATGTTGGGGATTGTTCGTCCCCAGGTGGAGCACTTTACACTTCTCAGTGTTGAACTTCATCTGGTTTTGACCCACCCAACTTGCTGTCCTGTCTAGGTCCGCCTGTATCTGTAGTCTATCTTCAAGCATAACCATGCTCCCCCATAACTTGGTGTTGTCCATGAACTTGGCTAGTGAGGTCTTCACCCCCACATCCAAAGCATTGATAAAGATGTTGAAAAGCACTGGACCAAGCACGGACCCCTGAGGGACACCACTGGCCACTTTTTGCCAGGACGACACAGATCTGTCATTAGACTTTAGTCCGGTGAAATACCAAAGCAAAGTAGTCATTCAGGAGTTCAGTTTTCTCCTGGGTATCAGTAAGCAGCTGTCCTGAATTGTTAAGCAATGGCCCCATGTTTCCATTTGTTTTCCTCCTGTTCCCTACATACCTAAAGGACTTTTTATTGTCCTTGATTGTTCTGTTGCTGGTTTAAATTCAGTCACCACCTTAGCCTTTCTAATTTTCTCCCCACAAGTGTGGGCCATTGTTGTACAGTCCTCCTGGGGGACTGCCCCAAGCTTCCATTGTCTGTATGCCTACTTATTCATTTTCAAGAGGACCATGATATTACTATTACGCAAAGAGGGCTTACCAGCCCTTCTGCTACCTTTCTTCCACGTGGGAATGGACTTCTTTTGTGCTTCAAGGACTGTGTCCTTGAGGAAGGACCACTCTTCATGCACGCCTTTCACCTTCGGTCCCTGGTCCCACAGCACTTCCCCTACCATTGCCCTGAGCCTGTTGAAATTGTTTCTTTTGATGTCCATGGGTGCGTGTAGACAAAATGAGGGGCATGTGCGCATGACACTTTAAAGCAGGTTAAATGCTTTTGCACTGCTTTAATGGTGTCGGCGGTGTATTGTGAGGGGTTTTAGTTTACTGCCCTACAGCCATGGAGTGAAGCACCGGGCTCTGTGCAGCTCAGGGACTGTGCAGGTAGTCTGTGCAGGCAGCCTGGCAGCAACCTGGGAAGGCAAGCTCTACCGAAGACAAAAAAAGCAGTGAGCCTGATATCTATCTATCTATCTATATCTATATTTATTTATTTCTTTTTCTTTTTTTTCCTTGGAGCCTGAGTTTTGCAGGGACTGGGTCCTTCCCTCTGCAGCTGTGGTGCCCCCTGGGACTGCCTCAGCTGGGTGCCTGCAGGCGGGTGCCACCTGGGGGAGGGCTGCCACTGCCACAGAGGGAAGCACCAGCTCCCTGCCCCCTGCCGCCACAGCCCAGGGACCGCTCTGCCCACTGGTGGCTCACCCTCCCCTCCCCACCGCTGGACAGGCAGGTAGGACACAGGTGTACACAACTCGGGGGTTTACTTCATCCTGAATTGAAGCAGTGTTTTTAAAAACCCACCACTTCAATTTAGGGCCCCCATTCAATCTACACACCTCCCAAAAATTCAACCCTGCTAGCCAATTTGCTTGCCTTGCGATGGACAGTGAACATGATGGCTTTGTGGTTGCTGTCACCCAGGCTGCCCCCTATATTCAAGTCGCTCACCAGATTGTCTCCTTTGGCCAAGACCAAATCTAGGAGAGCATTATTTCTGGTTGGCCCGTGCACTTCTTGCGTCAGGTAGAGCTCTTTGATACAGGTCAGGAAGCAACGCGACTGATCCGACTTAGCCGAGTGTTCCTCCCAAGAGATGTCTGGGTAACCGAAGTCACCTATGATGACCATGTCCTGTGTGTGTGTGTGTGTGGCCTCTGTCATTTCTCGAGAGAACTCCAGATTGAGCTCCTCTCCCTCCTTTGGTGGTCTGTAGTATACACCCACACGTAGGTCTTTCTCACTGTGCACCCTTATTGAATCTCATAAAATTTCTTCTGGTCCAATTCTCCAATTTGTCTAGGTCTTTCTGAGGTCTAGTCCTATCCTCCAGTGTATGTATTACTCCTCCCGCTTGGTGTCATCTGCAAACTCGCCGAAAGTGCACTCCTTCCTGTCTTTCAGATCGTTGACGAAGATATCGACCAAAACCAGCCCCCGGACTGACGCCTGGGGCACTCCTCTTGATACTGGATGCCAATTAGAAATCAAGCCATTGATTACTACTCTTTGAGCCTGACGATCCAGCCAGTTTTCTGTCCATCTTACAGGCCATTTATCCAACCCATACTTCCTTAGCTTGCTTCTGAGAAAGTTATGGGAGATTGCATCCAAAGCCTTGCTAGAATCCAGGTATATTATGTCCACTGCTCTCCCTGCATCCACAAAGCCACAGATCCTGCTCAGCTACTGTATCTTTGGTTTCCCTTTTAGTCATTTTCCCTTCATTCTCATTGCAAGAGATGTCCTACCTATATTGTCTTCATAGGCTATGTCCATTTTGATGAATCCTATCCTCCCCTCAACTTGTCTTCAACTGAAGCAATTTGTGTTAGACCCATCCCATCTATAATATTTCTAAGATGGTATTTCAGAAGTAGCCTCACCTTCTGAGACTCTATGTGTGTTAATCAATAATATCACCAGTCCTGCTTCATGCCTATGTCCCAATGCCCTCTACAAAGTTGGCTTACCTCCAAAGCCTGTATCAGGCAGCAGGAAATACCCCACATCTCCAGCTTTCTATGCCCTTCCACACTAGGTCATGCCAATGCCTGTCCTCCAAACAAATGAGGCAGGAGTAGAAGGCAGCCAGAGAGTTATGGCTGCTGTTGACACACAGATCCCTTAGCAATCAGTCACTAGCACTGGAGCCAGGCAGTACAGAGAGGGAGGACATAAGGGCTTAATGGGGGTTTGAAAGAAACATGTTGTAAACTTTTGAGAAAAGGAGCAACAGTTTGATCCTGACATGTTCTCTTGGCAGGGGTGGTGAGGGCCCCTGCTGCTGCTGCTGCTTTCACTCTCTCTAATTAGGCAGATTTCCATTCTGCTGATCGCGGCATGTCTCTTCTAGAGCCAGCTCAGTGACTCCACAGAGTCAAGATTAGCTTGCCATTTGCTGGCCACAGGGGCAGCGACTTCTGTCTGCTGGACTCTGCAGTGAGCTGGCAGCTCTCCAGGTGCGAGTGCAGTAGGTGGGATGGGATGGTCCTTGCAGGGGCTGCTTCCTTCCTCCTTGGTAGTTGCAGTATGAGGCAGGCCTTACCTAGCAGGCTTCTGCTGCATAGGCTGCTTGTAACCATGTACGACTAGGTCCCTGAGGTAAGGAGAGGGGACATGAGGACAAGACCCAAGTTCAACATTGGCTGTTGTATCTGTTTTATTTTCTGGCAGCTAAAAGCACAACTGAAAATGTGACCTCAGCATAAGGGTGAGATTGTGGACTGGGAGCTTGGTCAGTCATTAGCTGCCTCGGCAGAAAGGGGGAGCTCAGATCCAGGTGCTTGAGTGGCCAGTCTTCATTTTCCCCTTTCCAAACACTCCCTGGAGGAGTCTGGCTCCCATTAAAGGCACTGGTTGGGTTCTCTACCACAAAGGATCAGATGGAAGGGCAGCCTCTTATTAGCCCCCAACTCTGCAGCCAAAACACCTATCCACACTTCTGTAAAGGTATAGATTTTCCTTTGCTCGGCATTGCAAGGCCCAAGGGATTTAGATGATAAAAGATGCAGATAAGCACTTTTGACAATCTTGCTAAGTGCCTAGGTGCCTTTAAAAAAATGGCTTAAGTGATTTGATTGCAATAAAAGCGAAGCCCTTTAAATACCTTTGAAGCTCCCATTTAAGTCAGGGAAAGTTAGGCACCTACATATTAGGCCTGTGCAAAGCGCCTAGTATTTGCTTCAGATTCAAATTTGGCCGATTCAGGGGACAGTGATTTGATACAGTGATTTGAATCACTGTCCCGAATCGATTTGGCTGAAATGATTCGGCTGCCGAGTGGGGGAGTGACACCCTGCTACCCCGATTGTCCCACTCTGCATGGGGGGCTCTGCATGAGGCCCCCAACTCCCACCCCTCGCTCCTCCAACCCCTCCACGGATGCCCCGCCTGGGCCAGCTCCGGCCCTTTAAGAAAAAAAAATGAAAAAAACCCTGGACTTACCAGTCCTGCTGGCGGGGGCAATCCCTGCTGCCCCCCACTGCCCCATGGGGGGGCTCTGCACGAGCCCCCCAAACTCGAAGGCCACTGCAGGAGTGGGGAGTCCCAGGGCTTTTCTCAGCTTTTTTTTTCTTAAAGGGCTGGAGCTGGCCTAGGCAGGGCACCCATGGGGGGGCTGGGGGAGTGAGGGGGGGGTTGGGGGGCATGGGGCAGCAGGGATCACCTCCCCCTCCCGGCAGCACTTGGTGAGCACTGGGGCTTTTTTTTAAAGTACTGAGCTGGGGCAGGTGGGGGCAGCCATGTGGGAGGCTGGGGGAGAGGGTGGGAGCTGGGGGGGGCTGGCAGGGGTCCCCCCATAGTCTCCCCCACGGCCCCTAGTACTTACCAGCTTGGAGTCGGCTGCAGCTCCTGGCTGACTGCCCGAATCATCAAAGCTCTCTGAATTTTTTCTGAAGATTTGGAGAGCTTTGGCTTGATTTGGACCTTTAGATCGGTCCCCGATTCAATTCAGATTCAGAGATTTGGCCACTGAATCGGGCCGAATCTCCTCCAACTCAAATCACCAACCGAAGCTTCACACGCCCTGCTACATACATTTAAGGACCTTGCAGCTTAAGTCACTTTGAGATTTAGTTATCTAAGTCAGTGCTTTGCAAATTTCCTGCGGTCATGAAACCCTTTCATACCACCCCTTCTGCCACAGAGTCCCTACCCCTGGCTCCCTGGGCCACGCGAGCTGGTGTGCTGACCCGGTCTGGCAATGGCAGCATGCTGCTTCCTGGCCTGCTCTGCCATTTCCCCCGGTCTCTTTGTGAAACTTCCGCTGACCTGTTGTGGACCCCCAGGGTTTGGTGGAAAGCAGTTTGAAAACCACTGATCTCAGGCCAGGGAACTGCCTTAAAAACCAGAAAGTGTAGCCATGTCTCTGCAACTCTGAGGGTGGGCTAGTCAGCATGGGGATAGGGCACTGGACACTGTCACGCAGCAGTGCTAGACTCCCACAGCGTGATGTGGACATGGCTTCATTGTTTCTGGGTTATCGAGAACACATGCCCACTTGCATGGTGCACTTGAGAGTGTGCAGCTAGGCACAGTAAGATTACTGCACAGACATGGCCCAAATCATTAAACAGAGGGATGCAAGTGCTTGCCTTCCAAATCTACTCAGATACTTTTGATTCCCCCCCAGCTAGGCTTGCAATGTTGAGGGGAGCAACACGTGGACACCCGATATGTGAATCTGCACCTTGGAGGCAAAACCCACGTTACTGCCGTCCACTTGTTCATGCTATGGAAACAAAAGACTTTTCTGCCCATCGTTGGCTTTCTGCTTCTTTTGGAGCCTGATAGATATGTCCTTCTGCTCCTTATAGCAACAACAACAACAACAACAACAAAAAGTCATTCTTATTCTGTTTCTGGGCTACTTAATTTCCAGGGTGACTGTTTATGGACAACAAGGTGCTGGAGAGCAATAGCCTCCTGTGCCCTCCACATGTCACTTCTATGCAAATGTTATTGCTGCTGCTTTCCCTGCAATCTCCTCGCACAAACTGTGCATGAGCGATCAGCTCCTTCTAATCACCAGGGTAATCTATCTCTTTTGTTTAATGTTTGCTGGGAGACAGGTCCCGTCTTAATCTATTACAGTGTCATTAAGAGGGAAAATGTTTGCTCCAGAGGGCCTCAAATGGCCTTTTTACGCTACAGTAAAAATTAGGATCTAATTACCAGCTTGCTTTTAGAAATTTAACTGTTTCACTGGTTCTAACATACCTGGGTTTGTTTCAGCAGCAGCTGAGGGCGAAACCTTGAGACAGTGGCTCTTGAGCTTTTTAGATTCAAGTCGCTCCCTGTTAGACTCCAGACATCCCTTGGAAAATGGCAGCTTTTAATTTTCACTCACTTTTTTGACTACAGAGAAATAATAGAACAATTTTTTCTGTTGCAAAGAACTTAAGGGTGTGTTCCCATGAGTGGGAACGTGTGTTTCTCCACGGACAAATAGCAGAGGCACATATTTGTTCCACCGCCAGTTGTCCTTGGCATGCCCCTGCACATGCCTTGGTGTGTGGCAAATTGCCTTGGGTGGGGTAGGGAAGGCTGGGGCCAGCACCTGGGTTGGCCCCTGCAGCCTTATCTGGGGCTCTGGGGGCCTCCCGGGGCTGCAGTGGTGGCAATCAGGAGGCGTGGAGTCTGGGCAGCAGTCGGAGCATGGCTCTGGCCAGCCTGGCTTGGGTTTCAGGCGGCGCACACTGCAGCCACATGTGCTGCCCCACTTTTTTCTGCGGCAGGTTTTTTAGATGCTGGGATTTCCTGGTATCTGATTTTGCCACCAGGCTGCAGATATGCGGTGCAGCGAACAGAACCGGATACATTTTGCGGTGTCTCAAAAGACTCTGAGCACCACAAATTGCACGTTCCCACGTGTGGGGAGGTGACCAAGATGACCAAGCAAGTCAGAACGTTTCTAACATTATGACGTCCTATTTGAAATCTCTGGGTTTATCTCGTGCATTACATTTGGCCATCTAACAGTGCTAACATTGCATGGCAACCTGTTGCACCCTTGAGAGGATCTCAGGGCACCCTGGTTGAGAATCACTACCTTAAGGGATGGGGCTGCCTGAAAATCCCAGATACGAAGGCTCAGTTGGGGTGGACTTCAAGCCAGGGCAGTGTGGTCCAATCTCAGTAGCATGCCTTCCTGACTGTCAAGTCACATCGGTTCTAGGCCCACATCAGTTGCTGGGCTAATGGTGTGCAAGTCATTTCACTTCTCTGTGATGTGGTTTTCCTTATCTCTAGAATGGGGGTAAATGCCATTCAGCTTCCTTTGTAAAGCAGTTTGAGATCTGTTATAAGGTCCTGGAGAGTGGCATTTTTCTACAAGAGAGCATAGTAAAACTGAAAGCATCTTCAGGGGCTCAGGGGTCCAGAATTTGACTCTAAATTCAGGCTTCCAAACTGAGGTGTGTTCTCACACTTCGAGCTTCCCATACAGCTATTCTTGCTCCTACTCGGAGAAAGGTGAACTGGATCTGGTTAAAAGACCCGCCCCAAATGTCCTGCCCCCTAATCTGAATCCTGAAGCATTTTGAAACCTTAAGTAAACAAAGTGAACTCTCACTGCAGAGTAATGTACTGACAAGACTCTGCATCCCTGATGTCCTATCATGCCATAACCCAGACTTGTTCCTCTCGGCTTTGAAACCCAATGGGAAATAGGAATCTCATGGTGGGTCTATTCCCGTGGTGTCCCTAGTTTAGTTCCCATAAACTACAAACAAGCATCCAGAGTGGTTGGTGTTTCTCTGCACTGAGCTTGGGCTATGGATAGTCAAAGGGATGAAGTTACACGTTACATTTAGACCATACTAAATCTGTGGATTGTTAAGTGGTGTTAAAGTTGTGATGTGCTGTGAGCAGTGGCATATTAAGGGTTAATACTGTTTCTTGCCTGCACAGCTCCGACTTGTCACTAGTGGGCTAGTGAGCATCAGCATGGCTAGGAGCCAGGATACCTGGGGCACCTGTATACTCAATTGATCAAGTCTGCTGGAGCATGCTAATGAGCACGCTCCAGCAGCCTCTGCATTATGGGCATTCAGTGTCCCCACACTTTAAATGGCAGCAGGGGTGCTTTAACTTAAGCTTGTTGAACAAGCGCCCCCACGGCTATTTTGAAGCATGGGACGCTGAATACACGTGATGCTGTGGGCGCTTTAATTAGAGTGGATCCCAGGAACTGCTCTAATTAATGTGCCCCCCGCCCAAGCATGAGTAAAGTCACCCCTGGGCTTTATTCCTGGTTGAAAAGGGAGTGGTGCATCCTGGGATGCTGGTGGACTGAAAATTGCCTGTTTTATCTCTGTGGAGAAGACTGAAGTACCCCAACACAAACTAAGTAGCACAGCTCAGAGTTAAGCCTCACCTCAAGTGGTGTAACTTTGAGATACTTTGGCTGAGTTAATGAGATTTAGTGTGCAGACTTGCAAGTTTTAAGTGCCCTTAATATGGTCTAAGTGCAACATGACAAGAGAATGGAGGTGAGTCCAGTGCAGGGACAGGCAGCCAAAGCTTGTGCTCAGGGGTTGGATCTGCAGGAAGAAGTCTGGGTGCATTCTTCCTCAGCTGTTTGATTTGGGAAACTAAGTTGGAAATCTTTTGGGAACAGGCTCAGTCCTGTGACACCCAGGCCTTTCTGGCCGCATCTCATGGTGCTTTGGCAGTCCTCTTTCAGTTCAGCCAGAAGACATGGGGCTGGAGGTGTAGAGCTGGACAGGTCTAGCACTGGGTAGACCTAACCAGTAACGTAAGGTAGTGATTTTATAGGGGTACCTTCAGCTCTGTCCTGGGTCATTTGGAAGCCTTTTATTGTGGCTGAATCCCTCTTCCACCGCAATAAGTACACTCCCACAGATTTGGGAAGAAGGGACTCCCAGGCCTTTTAAGAACGTTCCTCACACCAGCGGCACCAATTGGAGACTGCTTTATCAGCACTACTGCAGCCCAGCAGCTAGGGACGATTAAAGCAGAAGAGTGAGCTCTCACCCCAGCAGGAAAGGACGAGGACGAGGACGAGGACGAGCACAGATGACCCAGCTCAGGGAGTAGAGGGAGTGTTGGGCTTTCCCTTTGCAGCTGCTTTATCTCTCATTGAAAACCAGGGAAGGTGATGCCTCATGCAGCCCTAGAGCTGGCTTTAGAGAAGCTCTTATTTATCCAGCATAGTTGACTTTCCAGTGTTGGGACCCAGCAGCCTTTGGGGCTGGGTTTTTAATTCCAGTGCTTAGCACAAGCCCAGGTGCTCTCTGCTGCAGATATAACCTTGGCTGTAACCAGCTGCAACTCAGCAAAGAGATCTGACATGATGGTCACCTTGACTGTGACCTGTTCTTGGCGAAGAAGAAGGAGGAAATCTGAAAATACCCTGTCTGGATGATCAACGTCAAAACAAAAAGTGGGCCAACCAAAATAAGGAATTTGGCTTAGGAAAAAGGGGAACAATGAGTAGCAAGACTAACTCCCACCGAGAATGAGAAAAGGTACCAACAGCTGGAAAATTCCAGTCACAAATAATCATATGTGGCAAGTGGAAATATGCGTATTAATATGCATTGTAAGGAAGGACTTATGCTAATTATATGATAATAACATAGTAACGGTAAAGTATATAAGTAGAAGAACTGGAATCTCTCCCTGGGACACTCCTGAAGAGATCCTGTCATTGATCTAAGTTCCTGCTTCCACATCAGATGTGGGAGCCAGGAGCCCCTGGGCAAGACTTCACTGCCTGATCAACCAATGAAGTTGCTTTTGCAATATCTCAGGGTGGTGAGCATCTGCTTTGGCTAGCTACAGTATTAAACTGTAACTGCTGAGAATGCTTTAGTCGTCGTTTAGAATGGTCTTTGCTAAGGGCTTAATGCATTTGTTATCGGTTAAGGGGTAACTGTCTCCTAGTCTTGGAACTAACACCTGGTACAAGGCCCGAAATAATGTTGCTGGACGTTGGCGAATGCAGGCGACCACGTAAAGTCACTTTAAGTAAGTGATGAGGTGCATGGGCATGTTAATCGTGCGCACCACCTAGGTTTGCTAAAACCCCACTGTACCCAGTGGCACCAAGTGGGTTGGGAAAAAGTGTTGCTGAATAGGTTTCAGGCAACTTGAGTCGCCGGACAGGGAGAAAGAAGGCTGTTAAGGATGCTGGATGGGAAGAAAATGATCGAGTAAAATGGTAAGACAAAAGTACACGGACTTCTTGCCAAGTTGGTCCTTTCTGGTCGTAAAGGTTGCAACCTAGCACTGAAATGACCATCCCAAACCATGAAACACCGGGGTTGCAGTGAAATCACAAGGTGAGAGTGTGGAGAAGGAAGTTACAAGCTACCACCGTTAAATAGGCAAGAAACTCAGTTGTCTCTTTCAAGAAGCAGTGGGCATGTTTACACGTGCATTTAGGTGCCACAAGTATGGCATGTTAAATTTAGTACCTGTTATTACAGGTATTAACTTAATGGGCCGTAACCGGCATTACTGTGCCATACTACAGTCTTTTACATGCTGCTAATGTGCAGTAGACTAATTGTACTAATTAGTAGACTGAGGGCATGTGTAAATGAAGCAGGAGCCCTAAATTGAAGCAGTGAGTTTTTAAAAACACTGCTTCAAATTAGGGCTCTTTAAATCCCTGTGTTGTGCACGCACCTGAACTTACCTGCCTCTCTGGCAGAGAGGGGAGGGCAAGCTGCCAGCGGGCACAGTGGTCCTTGGGCTGCGGCGGGTTGGGGCTGGTGCTTCCTCTGCAGCAGCGGTGGCCCCCCACGGGCAACCCCCACCCACAGATACCCTGCTCAGGCGGTCCCGGGGGGCACTGCAGCCACAGAGGGAAGCACCGGGCTGCCGCACAGCTCAGGCAGGCAGGCAGGCTCTGGGGTGGAGGGGGCAGGGGGGAGATCAGGCTTGCCACTTTTCTTGGGCGGAGCTGCCTTCCCGGGCTGCTGCCAGGCTGCCTGCATGGGCTTCCTGCACAGCCCGTGAGCTTCACTCTGTGGCTATACGGCAGCAAACTAAAACTCCTCAGAGTCATTTAAGGTGCATTATGCCACTGAATTTGCTACAGCGGCAGGAATTACTGTGCAATATGCCACTGAGGCGCGCAAACACTGACACCATTAAAGTGGTGCAAAAGCATTTAACCCGCTTTAAAGTGTCATGCACACATGCCCCTCGTTTCATCTACCCTTGGCCTCATACTGCGCGTTAGCATGGCGTTCTCTGTGATGCGCTAATGCGCACTAGAATTAATCCACTGCACTTCTAGCATCTCATGTCGGCAGCCCAGCATAGGCTAATCACTGGGGCACTGGGCTTGTGTTGAGGACACCCGGGCTCCGTTCCTTTGGGGGATAAGACACTCTGTGATGATGACACTAACTTGGGCCTGGGTAACCTTGCTTAAATTCACTCTTGGCCACAAACTTCTGTATGAGCTGCAAATTGCTTTGTCTCGCTGTGTCTCACCTCCCTCTGCCTACAGAGGGGATAGCAGCACTGTCCTATGTCCCTAGGTTGTTGTCAGTACAAGCACACAGAAAATTGCAAGTTCGTAGAAACGCCGGTGATGAGGCACCCATAATTCCTGCATATTGATATTCTGGCACTGATCAGCTCAGTCACTTCAGGGAAGTCACTTTGCCCCTGTTACTTTCTCATCTGTTTAGACTATGAGCTCCTCAGGATAGGGGCTGTCTCTTGCTGTGTGCCTGCATAGCACCCGGCACAAGGCGACCCCACAGCTGGATCCTTCACCTGCAGCTGGAATAGAAATAATACGATCAGCTCAAGCCAGCGGGTTTGATAAGGAGCAGCTTTCTTCCTATCTGTGTTTCTGAGGTGGGAAAAGAAATCTGCTGTAAAACCAAACTAGTTGTAAGCCAATTATTTTTATTAAAAAAAAAAATCTTTATTCAGACCCTGCTTTTTCCCCGCGCCCCCCGTAGAAGTAATACCATCAAGTAGAACTTAATTATCTTAACGGGAAGCAAGAATTGCTCCATGTGCCTCACAAAGAGAAGCACTTTATGCCACACACTGATTGTATTTGAGGTGAACCATTTTCCATTAAAAACAGTATGTCCCTGGCTTCCTGCTGTTGTTGGCAGCCATCTTGCTGGCGAGGGAATTGTCACTGCTGATGATGGCAGGTGGCATCCTGCTTTAACAGCAGCTCAGCAATTGGGAAGACAACTATGCCTCTAATTCTTTCAGACAAGGTGTTTAACGTACCCTTACAATGTAGCTGCTCCCCATTACAGGAAGCCTGCGGGATTGGCTTGATTTGCAGGAGACCTCAATTGTTGCCTTTAAAGGTATTAAAATGGGAGACACTTTGGAGATCCCGCTGACTGATCCTAGTGGAGAACCAAAGAAACTGGCAAGTGCTTTCTCATAAAGGTAGAGTTAGCTAGTGTGAGTAGTGAAAGGTATGTAGGACTGGAGAGGGTGTCCTAGGCCATCAAGCCCAGTCTTCTGGGTTCACAGTTACTTATAACTGAAGTGATCCCCCAAATGATCACTTATTGCAAGGAATAACATCCAAAACACTATCTAACAGTGCGTAGGGAATACTAGGGGTGATGTGGGCACCAGTGTCATGCTACTGTAATCACAGGGAAGTAATTGATGAATTTTTGCTCCAAAGTTCCTAGGAAAAAGCCTATGCCTCACGCTATAGAAAGTAGTAGGGATGTGCGAAGTGGGCCCTGTTCAATTTGGATTTGGATTTGGCCTGAATCAGGGACAGTGATTCGATTCGTCGATTCGGATCACTGTCCCTGATTCAATTCGGCCGAATCCAAATCTGAAGATTTGATGCTGATTATTCGGCCATAGACACAGCTTTAAAAGTTTTTTCTACATATCTCAAGGTACCAGCGTGGCTTGTGAACGCTGCAATGCTGGGGCACATGGAGTGTCCCACAGGAGTGTGGGGGAAGGGCGCCCTGCACATGCTCAGTGGTGAACCCAGAAGTGGACCAGAAGTACTTTTGGTTCACTTCTGGGTCTGCCAGGGAGCATGCTGGGGTCTCCCCACGCCTCCTGCAGAGGAAGCCTGGGTGCTCCCCCAGACCCAGGAGGCACCAGTTGCCGAGCTGGGGAGGTGGGGGGTGGTCCCCAGTGTGCTCAGCAATGGACCTGGAAGTGGACCGGATGTGCTTCTGGTCAACTTCCAGGTCTGCTGCTGAGCACACTGGGGGCTCCCCCACACTCCTGTGGGATGCTCCATGCACCCCAGCATCACAGCACTCATGAGCTGCTTGCTACCGAGAGTTATGTAGAGAAGACATTTAAAGCTGTGTCTATGTCCGAATCATTAAATCTTTCCGAATCAATTTGGAGAGTTCCAGTTTGATTCAGAGAGATTAAAGGGCCCTCTGATTCGATTCAGATTCGGAGATCTGGCCACTGACTCAAGCCGAATCTCCTCCGAATTGAATCAGGGACCAAAGCTTCGCAGAGTCCTAGAAAGTAGTAAAAAAATGCCACAATCAGTGTCAGTCTGAGGTAAGGAAAAAAATCCCTTCCTGATCCCAAATTGGGCAATTGGTGTGCCCAGAAATGGAAGAATCAGACCCATTAGCCAAGAACCTCTGGCTTCCTAGTACCAGCAGAAGCATCACCACACTTTATCAAAGCACTAACTTGAATAGTAACTTGATCCAGTGAAGCACATCAGCCTGGGCTCAGCTATAAGCATGTGGTCAAATTTATGGAGGGAAATTGGAAGGATTTTTCACAGAGAGGAGGTAAACACCCAAGTCCAGATTCCTGGAGGTATTTAAGCATGCAGTTCTAACTGATTGTTCAGTAAGAGAGAGGTGCATAAATAGCGGTTATGCATCTAAATAAATATCTTGGAGGACCTGGGGCCAAATTTCTAAGACAATGGGATGAAACTCCCATTCGTACTTTGACCCCCACCTCCCTCCATCACTACCTGCCTGAATTAGGAAGGGGACTCAGCCATTTTAGAAGAGCTCAGATTTGAGGACCTCAGAACATGTTTATTGTGATCCAAGGCACCCTCTATTCCCGCTCAGTCCTTACTTTGACACTAACCAGTTTACAAACTCCAGCTCTTTTAGTGAGCTCTTGTATCCCAGCCACATCTCAGAACAGAGATTTTAATGGGAAAAAAATGGGTAAGTGGTGATTTTATGGTCCAGATGCTATAACACACCCCTATAACAGTCTCTGAGCGAGCAATCATAAAGTTCAATTGCTGCTTCTCCATATTGGCACTTCTTGAACTTGTAGCCAAACCCTACCATCCTCTTCTACTTTATGAAGCAATATAGGGACAGGGAATAGGGGGTATTATCCTTGCATTTCACATATGCTCCCTTCCTTTTATAGGTATATGAACCCTGCACACTCTTTAGATGGGACATAGGGCATCCAGCATACAGGCACAGGGCATCTGGAATATCACCTGAAATGACAAAAATTCATATTTTGTGATGTCTCTCTTCTTTTCTTTTATCTCCTGCTCCTTGGGCTTCTTTGGTGAAGTCAGCACATATGGCTCTGAGACTGGGGGTTCTAAGTAGAACTAAGTAGTATCAAGCTATTATAATGGAGAACTTCTCAAGATATTTTTGGCTTACTGTTGCATACTCAAGAAATTCTGATATTGTTGCCTTGTCTTTCTTCAGATCTCACACCTCTTGCAGGAGGGATGGTAGTCCCTCTATGGAAAGCTTCCATTGTGTTGTGTATGATACCTTAATTAAATTGAAATGAATAATAGTTGCAGATGGGCTCAAAAGTCAGATCTGGTCCCCGCCCCTGGACTCGCATTCTGGGTACCTGTAGGACGAGGGCTGTTTGAAGCCAGCACTTCTAGAATATGTATGTTCATGTAGGCCTTGCTGGACCATTCATCAATGTACACTGCTCACAAAAAGGCTTTGCTAAAGCATTAGCCAGAGTAGGTCTGACCAGCAAACCTGACTGATGCACGCACTCCTTATATAAGCACAACTTAGCATGTGGGCCAGATGTGCACTCCTCCCAAGACATGGGAGGGGGAGATGGCTGCACAAGTTGTAGGACAGTCCAGTACCAGCATGGAATGAGAACTGGAATGAGAACACCCAATCAAGATGTGAACCAAGCCCATGGTATAGGACGGTTTGAGATATTCAAGATACAGATGGAACACAATACATAATCTGTTTTGATCATTGTATAAAAGGAGAATTGGAAATCAGGAGAACTTTGTAGTGGCCTAGGGGAGCCTGTGTGGTGTTGTGCTGACTACCTTGTCACTGGCACAAATGCTTTAACTCCTGATCTGATGTACTTGTTCCGGTCTGATCTGATGTACAAAACGTGTTAGGGCTGTGCTCGTAGACAATGAATGTGGCCACTGAACCGAGCCTGTGATGGCTCTTTAGGACAAAATTGTGGTTGGAATCTCCAGGCTGCAACTTCGTCGACATTGTAGTCCCCGAGACTTCAACACGAACAACAAGTCAATGACACCCGATGAGGACAATAGCAACGACAACACTGATCACACCCTATGACAGTTGTAACCTACCTTCAACTTTCAAATTTAGGCATGAGATTTTTGGGTCAGAGTCTAGAAAAGTCTTGAATCCAATCCAACCCATCAAAACTATACCAAACCCTGCAACCCCAGGAACTCACACAGGGAAGCCAACAAGGGAAATTCCCACTTTTATATAAGGGATTAGGGTCACAAGCCAACAGGCTAAGGAGCGGGGGACAGACAGAGGTAAATAAACATTAGCATTCAGGTACATGCACTTAGGATCTGGATACCTGGAAGTGAACAGTGACACCGTGGTGAAATCACCCAAGAACAGGGTGATATATACACTTGAGAACCTTAAACCCTAGGACTCCAAGATGAACATGAGTCGGCAGTGTGACGAAACCATCAGAAAAGCCAATGGCACTTTATCGTGCATCAGCAGATGCATGACAAATAGGTCCAAGGAGGTGATACTTCCCCTCTATCGGGCGCTGGTCAGACCGCAGCTGGAGTACTGCGTGCAATTCTGGGCGCCGCACTTCACGAAGGATGCGGATAATCTGGAGAGGGTCCAGAGAAGGGCCACTCGTATGGTTAAGGGCCTGCAGGCCAAGCCCTACGAGGAGAGACTAGAGAAACTGGACCTTTTCAGCCTCCGCAAGAGAAGGTTGAGAGGCGACCTGGTGGCTGCCTATCAGTTCATCAGGGGGGCACAGAAGGGAATTGGTGAGTATTTATTCACCAAGGCCCCCCCAGGGGTTACAAGAAATAATGGCCACAAGCTAGAAGAGAGCAGATTTAGATTGGATATTAGGAGGAACTTCTTCACAGTTCGAGTGGCCAAGGTCTGGAACGGGCTCCCAAGGGAGGTGGTGCTCTCCCCTACCCTGGGGGTCTTCAAGCGAAGGCTGGATGAGTATCTAGCTGGGGTAATGTAGGCCCAGCACTCTTTCCTGCTTATGCAGGGGGTCGGACTCGATGATCTGTTGAGGTCCCTTCCGACCCTAGCATCTATGAATCTATGAAACTCTGGAGGGCCCTGCACTAGTCTCTGGTCCCAATAAAATACTTAATTTCCATCTGCCTGGACTCCACGTCCAAGCCCAGGTGCTGCAGCTTGTACTCCTAGCTCTGCCACTCCTTCCGACCCTCCGGCCATGCGTGTCTTGCCGCAGTGCCCCGTATCCCAGCACTGCTCCTTCTGCTTCCTCTTGCCCTCTGCTGCCTTCTGGGAGTTACAGTGTGCATTGCAGTTCATTCCTTTAGTCCCGTGGAGGCTTCTCAGAGTTGTAGTTCACTCTACAGTTCCTTCCCCTGGAGCCTTCTGGGCATTGTAGTTCACATTATAACATTACAGGACATATATTCAGCATCACGGTACATTACAAAACTGTGCTGACCTTTGCCCAGCACTGTTTTCCAGTGCAAACATGGATGTACCCTTCAGTCTAATGTGCCATTGTGACTGCTTCATTCTTCTCCTTGTCCATTGTGTAGATAGCTGCAGTTTCATTGGGCTACCTCTGTAGACCCAGGAGAGTAACCCACAGTTTCCTCAGGCCACTCAGTTAAGCTGCATTATTTTTATACTTCTATTTGCATGAAAAATTCAGAAACCTATTATGCAAATGAAACTTTCTGAGTTTTCCTCTTCATTGTTTCTTACTTTGATTCTCTCAAGCTGTTGTATTTTTTGTGCAATTAAGACTTCTTCACATGGCAGTGGCTCAAGACCCTTCGCTGGTGGTGTGAGACCTTGCCCTACATTTTTATTGCTGGTGATGAAATAATGCATTTCATCACCAGCCAGTGACATGCCATTTTGGCTGTAAATATGACCCATTTTATAATTTAATGCTGAGGAAAGGGAGTAGATTTACAGCCTGGCCTGAAGGGAAACCCATTAGGGACTGGAGGGAGAGCAGAAGCCAGCGGCTACATTAGTTACAGCACACATTGTTAAGAACTGTTAACAGTACTGGATTAAAATAATCTGGGCCCAAAGTGCATAGCACCCCATACCCTGCCCCTGCCCTACTCCCTGGACTCACCTCCTGTTGGGATGGCAGCCTGTTTTGGTGTCAGGATAAATAGGATCTTTCATAACTCTCTGAACGGTTGTTTTAGGTTCTCCGTGGGCTCAGACCAGCACCAACTACCGTTGGGTCAGGCATCCTACCTTCTCTTTTCTTTCATGAGGGCTAGAAGCATAATTATAATAATGACAGCTGAATTTCTGCTACTAACTTTAACTCCAGAAGCCATGGCCCTAGTCACATGGCTTGCATGGCCGGGGCCTCGATTTGACTCTCAGTCTCAACACTTCAGTCTGAAGGCATGTGCCTGGAATTAGGCAGGCTGACCTTTGTCCAGCACTACTTTCCAATGCAAGCACTGATGACCCCCTCAGTCCTCCTGCCAATTGGGCAGCTGCATTCCCTGCATAGTGTGCTGTGTAGATGGCTGCCATTTCAAGGACTGGGCTCTCTCTGCAGATCTGGAAGGGTGACTCATGTTTTACAAAGGCCGCCCGGCTCTCATCAGTCTGCACGATTCTGATACTCCAGTTTGTATGAACAATTCCAAAACCTCGAGGGGCCTTCTCCAACTTCTGAAGCAGCTGGTGCTGGGAACTGCTGGGGCAGACTAGAAAGCACTGGTCTGATACAACCTCATTCTCTCATGCCCAAGTGGAGAAGCAGTAGTAGGAAGGGAAATATCGAGGCCTGAGAGAATAATACCCAAGCCCTTGGTGATTCCTGAGCTTCTCATAGTTGTGCCCCTTCATTTCTTCAGCTATATACTCATTGTCACTAAATGGAGGGCTCTAGTGTCCAGGGCTGCAGAATTGATCTTTTATGGACACTACATTTTTCTGTCGGTCACTGTTACTGTGCACTATTGAGTCCCTGCTGTGGGTCAGCCCAGAGATGGCTGCATTTTTCTGCTGGGAGAAATGTTCAATGTACAAGTGTACGTGTCCATTTTATTGTAGCATACAGTTCTGCGGGGTCCTTTTCTGGTGAAAGCTGCTATCTAAATGCATAGTGCCAGTGCTGGTGTGTTGTACTGGGTATGGTTCACTGGCATGAAAGTCCTTTTCCAGCAGGGGCAGAGGAGGGCAGGCATTTTTCCGCTCATGGTAAGCAAGTTAAACCCATCCTTGATGAACTGCATTTGTCTTCCAGCCACAGCCATGTGAGTACTGGTGCATATGCATGGAAGATGTAGATTAGCATTCAATACAGTGGGCATTTGGCTTGGGACAAAGGGCTGGTTTAATGCTAAGCGAGGGAGGAGAAGACGCACATGAAGTCATACTTCATTAGGAGAGCAGCTGTGGCTATGTACTTGCTTCCCCTCCTGTTGGTCTCTTTGTGACAGAGGTTAATGGAGCTGCTTTATCTCATTCATACCAGTTCAATGCCATTAATTACTCACTGGGGCAAGAGCAGGTTGGGTTTCATGGGACAGATTTGGCACTTTTCTGCAGTAGAAGCAGAAAAAGAAAGAACTGGGAGTCAGTCCTGGTCCATTGGAAGTGTGCTTAGACAATGTAGCAGGCTGGTCCCATGCCACTATAGTGGGTGGTACAGACAGAAGGTAGTAGCCTACTACTGATGCCATTTAAGGGAGGTGGTCCCTGCCTCCGCACTGCATGACTGGAAGTCAAAAGTTCAGCACCTGCTCATGATAGTGCTTGCTGGGCAGTTCAGGCAGCTTCTGCTCCATCCTCATCTTTTCAGGGGGCCTAGGAGGCTGTCACTCCTTGATTCTGGCAGCAGGATGGAGGTGAGCAATGAAACATTGTGCATGGAAGAGAAGGTAGGGACAGCCCCTGTAATACCCTCATGGGATGTCCAAAGGGGACCTGCTAGGCTCCCCTGCTAGCAGTGCTGACTGAGTTCAGCACTGGTGACTGGAAAGGGAGCCCTGTCTTATCTCAGCCCTATGTTCTGATGTGTGTCTGGCTCTCCTCACCCTGCCAGCTCTTCTGCATGTTGGGAATAAAAGTTTTATTCAAATCTTTGAATTAAAGATTAAAGATTTCGAAGCTGAGAATTTTCTTCTCTCCGTCTCCTGACGGGGTTGAAGCAAGAGCCTGGGCTTATGTTAAATAGCCTATTAGCAATTGCCCTGGTCTGAGCGTGAGAGGAGATCAATAGCCCAGCAGCTCTGTCTTAATCAAGGG
The DNA here is from genome assembly GCF_052110815.1 of Crocodylus siamensis. Taxonomy (NCBI): domain Eukaryota; kingdom Metazoa; phylum Chordata; order Crocodylia; family Crocodylidae; genus Crocodylus; species Crocodylus siamensis. The sequence goes on from NC_143401.1 coordinate 11,116,347, forward strand.
CCAATGATTAATTGAATGGGCTGGGATTGCTGCTGGTCCCTCTCAGAAGGGCAAGTGTGGCTTTCATTGTAGTGCAAAGCTGCAGATCCAGTTTCTTTCCTTTAGTCTCCATGGGCTTGAGGCTTGGTTAGGGAAGAGGTTTCTTGAGGCGTTCAGAGCCAGGCACCAGTATGCTCTATGTTTTTGTCATAGCTTTGACCAGCCTTGATGCAGGACAGAAATTTCAGTAGAAGTTGTAGACCTCCTCCCTTTACCCCAACCAAAGTCACCACAAAAGAGTTGTTCTTCTTGGGGTAAGGTACATCTGCACTGTGAACCCTCTACAAAATGTCTTTTTTGGAGTGCATTTTTGATGTAGTTTACCCAGGCTTCTTGGCCTTCAGTTGTCACAATAGCAGGCAGGCAGGTGGCAAAGATGTTTCGGGATGTTTTAAGGGCCTGTTTTCATAGATTTCATGGAGATTAGTGCTGGAATGGACCTCACGAGATCAGCCCCTTGCCCAAAGCTATTTTCAAATAACTAAGAAACTTAAGACTTTACAAATGCACATATGGTGTGTGCACACAGCACCACAGCACAAGTGAGGTCACTGCATAAGTGGCTGGCTACATGCAGCCAGAGTGCATAAATTCCCAGGGGCTATATGTAAAGGAGAAAAGCATGGCACTTTCTGGATGGTGTCATGCCGCTGTATTTGACACTTCACCTCTGTGCTCTAAAAGAACATCCCTGGCTTGAGCAACTGCAAGAGACTAAATCCTACTGGAAGTCTGGTCAACCCAAGTCACTTAGGGTATGCCCACACCACTTCTGTGGCACTCAGAACGGTCAAGCCCAGAAGTGCGGCAGGGAAGCTATGCTTAGGGTGCTCCCCACCACCACTTTTGAACATGAGTGATGGATCTCGAGAACAGCAGTGGTGGGCATCCGCAGGGCAGGTTGCCAGCATCATTTCCATTTTTGGCATTGGAGGTGTCAGAGTATGTAAGCAGGGCTGTGCCCTTCAGTGGCCCTCTTGAGGCCCAGGGAAACAGCACAGATGTACCCTGTGGTGCTTCTGAGTACATGCTCTTCATTTCTCTCCCTCCTCGGGGTACTCTATCCGCTTCTCGATGACAGCAGGAAAAGAGATTCCTGCCCTCCTTCTCCAAGAGCAAGGTTTCTCCCCCACGTGAGCTAAAGAAGAGCAGCTATGAAGAGGTGGATATTATTAGAGATTAACTGTACTCAAGCTGAGCAATTCTCATTCCCTTCAACAGGGAGACTGGCACACTCGTCAGCTCATTCCAGTGCCCTTTTTGTTCACCTCATTAATTACTGGTATAGGTAGGTACCATGCGATAGGTACTTGGTATAGGTATAGGTACCATGCAAGTCTCTGTAGTAGGAACAAAGAAGTTGGAGTCACAATGAGGCCAGGAAACTGTAACACCCCATCCCCCTGTTGAGCTTGGTGATTCCCCGCCGATATTTGTTTTATCCCAACTTTTCATTAGAAAAACTCTCTCTACCACTCGCGCTGCCTTTGGGGTAGGGTGTAAGATTCCACTTGAGCTTCTTGAGAGCCTGAGTTTGTCTTGGCATTTAGCACATCCTCCCCTGAGCTTTCTGTTTGTTGCCTTGTGGCATTTTTTACCCCTACTTAGAACTGTACTTGCTTTGCAACAGCTGCTTTCTTGCTTTCAGCCAGCCCACATATTCCAGTGGCAAACAGCCCTATGTTCAGCAGCAACACAGCATGTGATAAGCACCACCTTCCTCACGGAGACTTTTAATTATCCCTGACTTGCTTTTAATTACTTTCCAGTAATATCATATCCTGACTGAAGATGGACAAGAGAGTCCCGGTACAGGTAGAAGCACTCCAGGTCTCCTAAAACAAATCCACTTTCAGCACATGAAAATAAACCCTTTATTTCCTTTCCTCATCTGTTATTTTTGGTTATTGTTATTGTCTTTGAAGCTCAAATCCTGAAGTATTGAGACAACTCACATATTGATTTCAGTACCTTTGAGGATCTGGATCTTTATTTGAAGACAGCTGGGACCAGACTGCCACAGGAGACACTGCTTTCAGTTTGAACAGATACAGAAAATCATGGAGAGCCCTGGGCTGTGCCCTTAATCAGTTTGGATTGTGTTTCTTGTGGGCTAAATGTTTGCTAGGCTCTGAGTAAGGAACTTAGGCCTGCTGTTGTGGGAACTTGCTCTAACCAGATTTCCAGCCAAAAAGTTTCTGTATCATGCAGAGAAGTAGCTGAGTTGTATTGTCCCCTAGATGAAACTTCTAAGTCTCCTTAAGGGAGATATTAAGGGGGAGAAAAAAAAGGAGTATCCAGAGTTGGGGCTGGGGCTGTGAGGAAGCCATCAGGGTGAGCAGGAAGGTCTCAACGAGGAATAAAATTTGCCCTGAGAAGCCTCACCTGGACTTTGGAATAACCAAATAAGGCTGAATGGGTGATCTGTCCTTGATTCACTCTCTAAGCCAAGACTTGGGTAGAGCTGCTTGGGGGCTATTCTAAGTTCTACTATCTGTGCCTGGTCCCAGAGGGACCTTCTGCCACCTGAAGCACAAATAGTTCTAGTTACTCCTCATCTCCTCCTGATTTCTGACACTGCTCATGTATGAAGACTGTGGAGAAGTGTGGTCTGTATCACTTTTCTGTATAATAGGGATTCTCCCACACTAGGCATCTGTCATGAAGGCCAACCCCAGGGGTGGCCATGATGCTCCCTGGTAGCCACTTAGCTTCTGTTCCATCCTGTACTCAAGGCCACCTCCTCTTTTCCTCGCCTGCCATGTCTTGATGTAAATACATATTTAGAATTGGGAGGCTGCCCCGGAGATCCCTGAGTGAGATCTCATCCAATCCTGAGCTACGGTCTAACTTCTCATTTCACTTTCTAGCCATGCCCAAGCCTTGCAGGTGTTACCAATCAATCAAGTCAAGTGCTGTTCCCAGGTTCTGCCCTGCTCCCTGGCTTAATCAATTCAATGGGCCCTTGGTCCTCAGTCTACTCTCTCCACTCCTCCCTGGGTGCTGGTTTCCCTAGCCCTGTCTCTGCCCCTCTCTAGGGGCTGGGCTGTCTCCAGCCCCATCCCTAGTCCTTCCTCTGCCCTGCTCCCAGGCTCTGGCTTTTCCCCGAGGATTATTACTCTCTCTCTGCCCTGTTCCTGGGCTCTGGTTTGCTTTTGGGTTCTGCTGGGACTTCTGACCTCACCCACTAGTCCCAATCCCAAACCACTGGTGTTCTCCAAGGAAGTCCACAATATTCTACTTGCCTGCCCTGCTCCTGGTTCAAGTGTATCCCTGGTGTGAGCCAGGAGCAGCCCTCCTGCCCCAGCTCAGGCCCTGGTCTTATATACTTTCTAAGCCCAGCCCCCTTTCAGTCAGGTGCTTTCTTTTGAGTGCCAACCGAGCCCTTTCTGCAGCCTTTCTCCTCTTAAAGTAATAGCAGCACAAAACTCTCTGTTATAACATCTCCCTAGCAGAAGAGGTAGGGCTGGATCCTGTCCCATTTGTTCTGCAGTACCAATGCTGGAGGGGTTGCAGTAGGTAAGAGACTCTGACCCAGAGTGTCCAACCCAGTGCATAGAAAACAAGAGCCTGGGTCAATAAGTGCCATGTTTATGTCCATGCCCATGTAGAGCTGACTAAAAGGACTTAGATTTGCATACCTTGCTATGGAGTGTCAGCACATTGATGTGTGGTGTGCCTATGGGATATAACTGGTTCATTGTCATATGCTATTGATGTCATATTCATTGGATAAAAGAGTTGGGCCTGAAGGTTATGTTCCTCTGGAGTCAGTGGAGGTGTGTCACTCCCATCAGCTCAGTGTAATCCCCTTTCTTTGTAGCAAACACCACGAACATGTGCTAGGTGTTCAAGAATCGCTCTGAGACAAGGGGCTGATAGACACCTGCTTCATTCAGTCTCATCTCTAGCTGCCCGCCAGATCTAGAACCCTTCATTTGTTAAAGGTAGTGTGCACCACCTCACTTGGCTGAAATTTTGTGTGAAAATCTGCACTCAGATATATCCAGGTCAGTTTAGGCTGAGAAGTTCCCTTTGGTTTGCTCTGAAGATGCTGAACTTCCAGTAAGTCATGATGATGACCTTTCATTATCTGGCAGCATTTTAGGACAGTGGTTCCCATCTTTTTCCACCCTGGATACTCCTCCAAATTGGCCAGCATGGATTTGGAAGAACCACCCTAATTGTGCTGGGAGCTGTGTTCTACCTGGGCCAAGCAGTTCTCATGCAGTGTCTCACATACTTCACTTCTCTCCCCTCCATTGGATTCTCTCTGCCTCTTTTGGCTTCCAAAGGGCTTTTTAGACTAGAGGGTATTTGCTCACATTTGTCAGTTCTTGCTCATCAGTTCTGCGGTGGATCCATCTGGGGTGGAGACATAACACTTCCTGATCACTTCCTTAATTTTGTGTCAAGCCTTAACATTTTGTGATCACCTGCTTGAATGTGCATGAGTTTTCCCACAGCTTTTCTTTCCTTGTCCTCAGGGAACAATATTCTTATCTTGAACATCTGTCCATTGCCTTACGCTGATGTGTGAATCATTGCTTTCCTCAGCAAATACTTTTTAGTGTTACTTTTTTCAGTGCAGTAAACCCTGGAGGGCATCCATGTGATGTGATGCAGAACTCTGGGCTGTGCTGAACACACACATGGGAATAAACACTCTTTGTCCCAAAGAACTTTTTCTGCCCTTGGGGCAGGGGGCTGGACTTGAAGATCTCCTGAGGTCCCTTCCAGACCTAATGTCTATGAAACTAGGGGGCTAATAAACAGAGGGAGATCGTTACAGAGAGATGGAGGTGCTTGTTAAAGGTTTTTCAGGAGGTTATTGCTGGAGTAGGGAGAGGAATCCAGGCTTTCTATGACTGCCTGCTCTATCATACAGTCACCCTATTGGGGCCAGCTCTTCGACCCTGCTGTACCCCTGGGTACACTAGTTCTTGTTAGGTTCCTTTCAGACAGCCTTCCATAAAATCTTCCATTTCCTTTCAAGACAAGGGATAATGGGAAGAAATTAAGGATCAAGATGAAGCTATTATGAAACCTAAATCTTTAATGGAGAAGCTGCTTGTACCTTGGAATAATCTCCCAAAGGAAACGAAGGAAGCCTTATATCATGTGAGCCATTTAAATCTGGGCTAGACAAAAGTGCTATAAATGTACCATAAAGAAGGGTGAGAGAGGGAAGATGGGTTTGTCGGTTAAGCCCAGGACTGAGACTCAGGAGATCTGGGGTCAATACCTGCTTCTGACATGAACCTTGCATCATGGTGGGTATCATTCCCAATAAAGCCTTTAAAATGCTGGTGTGACTTCAGACACTGTATTTCTTTCTCAAAAGTGACTTTGGAGCCTGAGTCTCATTCATAGTCAATAGAGCTTATTCTGTTCAGTGCCCAAGTCCCATTCTCAAATGGATTCCAAATCACTTGGGATCATTTGAAATTTTTTGCCCTCTAGGGTCCAGCCCACATCTCATCCTTCATGACCTCGGGCCCCTGGCCTTGGTCTCACCCCTCTTGGGCTCTGGTCTTGCCCCCAAAAGCTATGGCCCCTGACCCTGTTTCCACCCCTCTCGGGCTCTAATTTGGCCCCTCAGGGGCACTGAGCCCCTCTGGCCTCCTGTATTAGTGCCTTAAGACCATCCCTAAGTAGGGCTCAAAGCAATCACGTACCCCTTAGGCTCCACTGGGATGTCCATCTCCCCTTACTAGTTCCAAGCCTGGTCCACTGGTTCAATATTACAAAAGAGCAAGCCCTCTGGCTGTAACATAGACTTTTCCCACACTGGGTTTCATCATAAAAATCATCTCCCTGGCTGAACCACCACACTCTCCACCATACTGGGCTCTACTTCTCTGCAAGCTGTAGGCATCTCGCTTGCAGATCTCAGGGCCTCTCAGGTCATCCAGGCAGTCAGTCCCCTTCAGCCTTCCTGCTCAGGAGCTCTTTCCCTTTCAGTCTGCAAAGCCAGATTGAAGGACTGGGCTCAGGCACTGGCTTTAGGCACTTCCTAGGTCCAGCTCCATCCCATCATGGACCTCTGCAGACACTCACAGGTGTTCCCCTTCTGTGCATGGGGACCTGTCTGTTTTCCCCATCCGGGCTTGGCTCAGCTGACTGCAGCTCTCAGCTTCTGAGCTGGTGATAGACCAGCCTGTTTGCAGCTTACTTCGGGGTGTCTGTTACCCTGTCCCGCCAGGGCCACCATTACCCTGTAGCTACAGGTCTTTCAGTTAGTTGGCAGCTGGTTTACAAGCAGTTAGCCTGTGTATTAGCTACCAGCCTGCCCAAGGCCAGCTTAGTTTGCTCCAGCTCCCTCTTAAAGTAATAGGAGGCCTCTGGCTCCCTATTACAATGACTTTGAGACTTTGAGATCTCAAATCTGGGTCTAGGTTTGCCCATCTGTAAAAAAGGGAGAAGGATGCCTGGGTGCTAAGATATTACAGAATGATCAAATCTGGACTACATCTGCCATCCATTTTACTAGGCCACATATCATTAACCTGTAAAACTCACTGCTAGATGGTATTATTAAGGCAAAAAGCACAATATGCTTTTAAAATTAATTAGGTGCTATGGGATGTAGGCCTTTCTTTGCTCCGGTGAAGCGAGGCCCTTGAGTTCACTGAAGTAAATGAGCTGAGAGTTTGGCTCTTATATAAATAGGAACATTGGGTAAGTTCATGTTCGCAGTTACACAAGGCCATCTCCCACTGTTTTCAGTGACATTCACATTTATTTAATGCAGATCAGAGTTGGTTCTAGTCCCTGCAATTCTACGAGCTGGGATATAGTTACAAGGACTATTAATTTTGATGCTCCTGGCCATAAAGTGATTGACACCTGGAGTCAGGCAGAAATGTTCTCTCCATACAGCACTCTCTCTGTAGCACTGAACGAACGACTGTGTTAGTTTTAGTAGGGATTCATGTTTTCCTCTGAGGCACCAGTTGGAGATAGGGGAGCACAGTAGCTGGACCACTGATTTAATCTAGTGCATTGGTTCTTATCTCTAACATAAGCGTTGGTCATCTTTTTCATCCAGGAGCTATGCAAGAGTCTTTGCCTACACCACTATTTGCTTCCTAGCAGCATTATTTTTCCATGAGTCACAAGTGAAATTTTGGCCCCTTGGCGATGCCAAGGTCTCTCCAATTCCTGACTAACAGTGGTTGTTAGAAATACTGCTGGAGAAAAGCAGACTTTTAGAAATCAGTAGCATAAAGCTGGGTACTTTGGTAACATTGGGTATAGAGATGGAAATAACTGCACACAAGTAGTTGTAGAAAGGCTGGTGGTGGTCACTGTAGAAGGAGATGGATGCTGATGTGTTACCAATCATTAGGAGGTCAGTTCCTGGATGCTTAGATGCTAGCAAAGGATTGAGAAAGCCTCTGAAAATCTTCTATGATGCTGCCCTTATTTAGACACAAATAGCTTGCCATAACTTTTCTTTGGCTCTCATATTGTATGCAGCTGAGCAGTTTGGGGAAGAGGGCTCTGCATTTGTCATGGGATTGTTTTTACTGAATGCCTCTGCCATTCTCCCAGTAGCAAGTTCAGCCTGCAGCTACAGCTTCTCTGAAGGGAAGGAGACCTGCTGCCTTGTCATTCCTTTGGCATCTCACTGGTGTGCTGTTTGATTCCCAAAAAGCATCACAGGCAGCTGGATCCTTTCCAGTGAAATGGAGTCTTTCTGCACTTGGTCTCTGCTCACAACAGCTTGCCTGCTATTTTAAGGCAAGAAGTGATAGATGGATGAATGTCTGCTGCTCGTGTTCTACAATGCCCAGCTCAGACTGTCTTGCCTTTGTGGTATTAGAAGCCTGATCAGCCCCAAGAAGAAAGAAAAGTTTATTGTTCTTTTGAGGCACGTGCACACATGCGCGTGCACACACACGTCCTCTCTCTCACCAAATATACGTGCCTCTGCAGACAGACGGTATAAACTTGCTGCAAAATGCAGCGAGCAAAGAATTACCCAAGTGACCTAGTTCAGGTATTGGAAACAGTATAGCTGCATTACCGCTGTACCTCAGCTAATCTACCCTACCTCTACATAGCTCTGCATCCTGACCGACGCACTCATGCACGCACCTACAGGGAGACCTCCCTTCACATACCACTAATGAGTCCAAGCACTTGGAGCGTACAGAATGGAAGTACTTTAACTCCTAAGGGTTACATCCCAAAGCAGTTGTTCAGTTTTACTCAGTAATTGCAGAAGCAGAATTCTCACCGAGTTCACAACTTCAGGAATGACACTGAGAATTATACGCGGCATTCTGGGTTTGCTCGTGCAATTAATTGGAATTTTAGCTCATCTGCCCAAAGCTGGATTCTGTCCATAATGCTGGGACTCCCCGGAGAATAGCCGAGGCAATAACCCAGATTAGCAATGGAAGGATGGTATAGTGGTTAGTGCCTTGGCTTGTGACTTGGGAGACCTAGTTCAGTGCCTTGCAGTGTCAAGGTCTGGTTATATGCAAAAGCTAGAGGGGCATGTTATTGCTTGAGTATGTGGTTTTACGGAAGGGCGGGGGGGAGGCATGAGCTACCTCTCGGTTGTATAGGGTAAGAACATGCACACCAACAGTTAGTTTGGAGTATATGATATACTACAAATTTGCACCGTGTCTTACCTCTCAAAAATTTGCTTGTGTAGTCACACCTTCCTCTGTGCTGTGGGGTGAGTCATTCTCTCTGCCTCAGTGTCCTACCCACAGCGTGGGGCTAATGGCATTGCACTTCTTCACCGGGGGTCTTGTCTTATAAGAATGGGTCTCACATTAAATGTTATGAAGTACCTGGTTGCTACATGTAAATGCCTACTGTAGATAAACACCTCACTTCTATGCCCTTATGCCAGGGTGGCTCTACAGACTTCAGTAAAGTTTCTCTTGATTTACATCTAGACATAAGATTTACATCTATGCATAAGAAACTAGTTTACACATGGGTCTTGTGTAGCACATAACACTGAGGTCAGTAGCACCTTATTTATTCTGAGGAATCACTGGTCTTGGTATCTCTGTAACCTGCCCCACTCTGCCCTGATTCAGGCACCAGCAGTAAGTCAAGCCCTGTGGTTTTATTGTGCTGTACATAGAAAACAAACCTGCTCTAGGTCAATGTGTCATGGAAGCAAAAGCCAAGGAAAAAGAAAAGGCAAAGGGATGGGCTTGTGACTTATTTGCTCTTTCTCAAGGCAGCACCATAGCTGGAGGGGCATCTGCTCTCATTTGATGGCATTAGCTGGATTTGACACAAGTAAGTTTTGACGCGGACGGAGGCTCAGGGATTCTCGGGCGACAGCATGTGAAATTCCACCTGGTTTGCCTGGTGGCTCACAAAGTCTCTCACAAAAGAGACCAGACAGCACTCAGCTGTAATGAATATAAAGAGGAGGGGTTTTTTTTTGTGACTGGGGCAGCTGGACACAGAGGGGCCCTGAGGCTCTCTCTGTGGTCTCCAGGTCTAAGACTAGCGCAGCCCACGCTGGCTAACGTTGCTATACGGGGTCTCCCTCAATCACGGCCTGGATCAAACAGTTGTGGAAGAGAATGATGCCAACTCTAGAGTGTGAGGAGGTCGCATCCTCACACCGCCCCAGTATGTGAATGACCTTAAGTCATCTTGAGGGGGGACTGCGCAGGGCAAAATTTTGGCTCTAACCTCCTATTTTAAAATATGCTGGGATGCTTTGGAGTGTAACTGAATGCAGCTCCAGCCTTATAATAGACGGGCAGATCCTATGGCATTGAAAGCCCAACCCAATCTAACGACCCTAGTAATTTGTCAGATTAATGTTTTGTATCAGAGTGTTTATTGAGATTTAATGATTATTTACTTTTTAATATTTAAACATTGGCAAATGCTACTGTTTCAGTAATTTGCTCTTCAGAGCAGAGGTGCCCTTGCAGTTGTGTTACTGCTGTTTGAAATGAGGGATTTCAAATGCAAGGGAAACTCCTTTCTAGGGATCTAGGCAGCCGGACTCGGGTCCTGAGCAGAGGGCTGAGTCCCAGGAGCTGGATTCTAATCCTGACACTGATTCGCTGTGCAGCTGTGGGCAAGCTGTATAGGCCACTGATTTCCAAAGTGATTTCATAGATTTTATAGACACTAGGGCTGGAAGGGACCTCGGAAGATCATTGAATCCAGCCCCCTGCCCCAGGGGCAGGAAGTCAGCTGGGGTCATAGGATCCCAGCAAGATAAACATCCAAATTTCTCTTGAAGGTGTTCAAAGTAGGTGCTTGAACTACTTCTGGTGGCAGGCTATTCCAGACCTTGGGGGCTCAGACGGTAAAGAAGTTCTTCCTTATGTCCAGCCTGAAACAGTCTTAGAGGAGTTTATGACCGTTCAACCTCGACATCCATTTGAGATACTGCAGCTTGAGACCTGGCTTAATTTTCACCTGTGCCAGGTATCCCATGATCACAGTGATGTAACTTTTGAGTAAACCAGGCTTGGCACTGGAAAAACAATATGAAGTGAGAAGACAGATTGCAATGGTTGTAATAAACACCATGTCCCATGTTAACAGGCTGTTCTGTGGCACTTCTACTCAGTCACAGGCTTCTTGGGCATCTGTAAATATCAGGACGTTTAATCCTAATTCACTTAAATAGGTTTATAAAATTGAAACTTGTTTATTTTGGAATGTCATGTCACTGTTTGCATGCACTGGGCTTTCAAATGAATTAAGCCCAGTGTGCAATTCCCTGTAAATTCCAGCAGGAGGAGCTGAATACCAAGCTACCCCAGTGCCAACTTCCCTACTCCAAGGAGTTGCACCAGGAAGGCTTTTAAAGTGTCTGGAAATCCCACTCATGCAAATAGCCATGCAGTTGCGGCGCAATAAAGGACGAAAAACGTGGTGTGTACAAACACCCCTTGGGATCTATCTATCTCCCCCAACTGTCTCTCTAAGCCTGGGTACCTGACCCTTGAACAACTCCCACTTTCATAGACCTATGCTCCTCCCACAGAGCTCTTCTCACCTCCCAAAGGCCCCCACCTCCTCCACAGAGGCCCACCTTAGTCAAACACAATGAGCCCTGCCCTCCTCATTCATAGAAGACATTTGCTCTGTCCCTGTGCTTTTTAGTAACTCTCTCTGCCCCCTTCAGAAGCCTGCTTTGTCCCTGGCATCTCTGGCACAGACTTTGTTGTCCTGTGAAGAAATGTGACACTTCAGTTTCCTCAGCTCTTCAGGCTGGAACATTTTTACTGAAGAAAGAAAGTAAATGTCATGAAAGAATCTGTTCTTGCAAGATTTCTGCCCAATTTCCTGCCAGAAAACAATTCGGAACAGAGCAAATGTTTGAGGCTTATCTGAATGACAGGCCTGATTCTCCTCTCCTTTATACCAGTTTCGTACCTCACTGACCTTAATGGGGTTCATCCTAATTTCAACTGTTTTGAATGTTATTGTATCAGGCCCAGCCCCTCTAAATAGGCCGATATTCATCCATCACTGATTCTGAAGTGGCCACTTGGCAATCCTGTTCTCACATTGTGTCTGCAGAGAGAAGAGACCCCCTACCAGCACCCACTGTGCCAGGAGGGATGGAGGAAGCTGTGATACTTGCATTCAGTAAGAGCAGTGCAAAAGCCACTTACAGAAAGGGCAATTAGTGTTAATACAGCCTGAAATCGATAGAAGCACCAGCAGATTCATTTTTAAAAGCTGCCTGGAGAAGTTGAACGCAGCCATCCAGGGGATTAATAAAGCAGGTAAGTGTGTGCTTTGCAGAGGTGGCAGTCCCCATTAACAAGGGAGCCTATACTAGGACAGCCTTAAAAGTGAGGATGGGAGGGAGGGAAGGGAGGAAGGGGAGGGAGAGAGCATCCTAGTTACAAGTGGGAGCAATGTGACAGAGCTTGGCAAACTTTAAATCAGCTTTTGGACCCTTGGGCCCTGATGTCCAGCAGTGGGGAGTCCACTGGATCTTGTGCCCTCAGTGGGAGTAACCTTGGCTCAGCCCCGGAAAGACAGTATAACTGTAGTCATGGGGGAGCTCACAAAGGCTCAATACATGTGGCTATTTGCTAAAAAATAAGCCATGATGAGGTGAAAATGTGTGGGAATGTTCAAAACACATTATGTACCGGGGTTGAATCTATGGGAAGGCTGACCATGTACTGATCTGAGCCAGAAATAATGCAGGTGCATGTTGTGAGCACTTCCCTCATGCATTTAACAAGAGCATCTTGGTCTAGTCTATAGCATCACCCCCAGTTGTGCGAATGCTGGACCAATATCAATTTTTGGTGAGGCACCTCCATCTAGACTTCATCTGGGCTTCCTAAATGTGTGATCATTCATGGGCCAAGGACCTCACCTTGGCGATATCTGCTTTGAGGCTATAACATCTGGCTGAGCTGCAGATTCTTCTCTTAGTGCAGTCCTAAACCCAGTGTATGAACTCTGGCCAATGTACTTCAATTCTGACCCATGTAGCTGGTCCAGCTGTGGGCTGCCTCAATAGTTTTGCAATTGTGTCTTACTTCTACGGCCAGATTCTCCGTGACACTCATGTTAATATGAGTTAGTGCCTCCACCCCAGTTGACAGAGCTGTAACTGAGATCAGCGCTTCTGTTCCCTAAATTTGTGTTTCTTGCACTAGGATTTATGAGGTTGTGTGTCATGGTGGACTGAGTCAAGCTGATTGGGAGCTACATTATTTACTTTGAATGAGATACAACACTTTACTAATAACCAAAATTAGGAACTTACATCCTGTTTATCCTGTAGTGTAAGGACATAAAGTTTTCTCCATCCCTGGAGAATCCATGTGGTCTTTCATCTTTACCTCCTTTTCTCCACTCTCTCTACCCTCCCAGCTCCTTCATGTTGAGCCTTTGGCTTTCCTTGAGACTGCTATTTAATGTGTCATTTACCTCCACCCAGGGAGAGTCAATTTTCCTCTCGACTCCATTAAAAAGCTTATAATAGAAACAAAAAGGATGGACTGGTGGGCTGGTTAGTAGCATTAAATTAATTAGATATGAAAAGAAGAGTCTAGGGGGTTTCTTAATGGAGGCTAGTCTTATGGAGTCTCATTGCGGGGGCTCAGCTCATTCATCAAAACTGCCCTTCAAATGTGTGGCTCCAGACAGACTGACACGCAATACAGTGCACAGTGCTAAAAACTTAAGACACCCCACTGCTGCTCACAATGTGCAATGCTTGCTGGCACTCTCTAGTAACCAAATAAGCATAACATCAGTACTAAACCTTCATAAAGGGTATATGCATGCTAAGTAAATTCACTTCAATCTTCTGCCTGATCCTGAAAATGAAATAAAAAAATTCCTGGTACTGGCAACTGATGTATTCCCATCCCTGCCATGAACTACGTTAGTGGAAGAAAATCCTTGCTTGAAAGAGGGCAAAGGGCATGATGGAGAGTGGGTAGTGAATCTGAAGGTTACATAGGAGACAGCCTCTGGTGTGCCATAAAACCCATAACTGCAATGCTAACACACCTCTGGGAAGCTATCAGCAAAGGGGGAAAGAGCCACTGACTTCAGCACATCTATATCAGTCTGCAGCAGCTGAGGATGTGGTTCACCAGAAGTCTGCTGCTTATACCAGAGCTGATTTTGTGTCTTGCTGATCATGAGTGAGTGAGGGTGACTCCCAGGGAGAAGTCATCATGCTGCTGGATGATAAATAAACTACAGCCTGAGGACTGATTTAAATGGGGGGAGAACTGCTTAGGGTCAGATGCTGCTATTCTAATTTCAGGTAATATCTTATTCCTTCCCCTCTGATTTTTATTGGGTCATGTCTTGAGCAAGATACCACTCAATGGGTGTGTATACATGAGATGCTTTACTGCATATGAGACTCATCCAGTGTTTCCTAAACTTTTTCAGCCCAAGGCACACTTATATGAAAATGTTTTTCTGCAGCACACCTGTTAAGGTATTCCCCATCCCCATACCTGTTGTAGCTCATTGTCATGGCAAAATTCCAGGGCACACCTGGTCATTTGTGATGGCACAATTTTGTGTGTGGCACACTGGTTGGGAAACACTGGACTAATCTAATGTGCAGTAAAGCGCCAGTATCTACACATGCATAGTAATTACTGTGCAGTAGATTAGTCTAATGTGACATTTTCTAGTACCTGTAGATACAGCGGGCATGAGAGCTGGTCCTCCATGGAACTCCCTCCACGTGTCTTCCCGCAAGAAAACCTAAGTGTACACATCCTGATTTTCCAGCATGTTGAAAAATTCACTCTTGACCTGGCAGCTGCTCAACCTTAGCTTTCACGGGGAAACAGAAATCCTATAATAGAGTAATTCTTACAAGGGCTCGCTGTACTCTGAGACACATAATGGGAAGGAAAATCCACCTTCCAGTCCTAGGACAGTGGCTGTCATGTCCAGTCGAGATCCAACTAGAAAACCTTGCTACCTTGACTTGCAACCCTCCTGTAAGTGATGTGTGGCAACTATACATCTAGGTTCCATGGTGCCTTTGTTATCCTGGCTTGCCTGAAATACATCAACATGCATTAGTTGGTTCAGAGCTTGTAGTAGCTTCTTGAATCTTAATTTCACTGCAGCCCACAGATTATGATACAGAACAAACTGGTTCCTAATACCATGCCAGCTGCTGTTGGCTCTCTACTCTTCCCTGGTCTTATCATACTCAAAACTGGAATTATGATCCAAAACCACGGCAAAATTATCCAGCTTAGTCTAATACGCTTGTCTTGCTTTCCAGCTGTTCCGTGTGTCTTGTGGCTATCTCTGTTTGGACCAGCATTTTGGAGAAGACATGAGAGATTAAGTTCACTTCAGGTCACTGCTGACACATGCCATCATACTTCCGAGCTGCCCCATGTGTTCTTGGTCACAGAAATTACAACCGGAAAACTAGAAACCAGAAAGAACCCCACACTCTTGTCATTGTCATTGACATTGGAAAATTGTATTGATCTCCAGTCAAGGGCTGGGATCCCTTTTGGTTTCATCTATTCCTTATTGGAATTCAAATGGAAGGCTCCCTGGGAATATCTTTCCAAAACCTGGTAAGGACTTCATTCGGCCAGTTGGCACCCCAGTCCTTTTTGTTGAGAAAAAATGCTGTTTCACTATGTTTGTGCATGGATTATCGAGCTCTTAGCAACATTACAGTGAGAGATGCATACCTAATTGTACTACAGTCATCGATGAGTTCCTGGGGACACTCTGCATTCCGCTTGGTTATTCACCACGTGTGATCTCTGCAGCACCTACCGCCTGGTTTGCAAAGAGGAGGAGACCACGAAGAAGCCAGTGTTGTGTACTTTGCACAGCCCTGTGGATGGAGTACAAGGATGCCTGGTGAATACTTTCTCGTGCTTTGGACTTTTCCAGAATTTCATCAATAACATCTTTAGGGGCATCCTAGAACAGGTCACAGCAGCCTATCCAGATGATAGTCGAATTTTATCTGAAGGTTGAGTCACCCATAACTTGCATGTTCACTTGGTTTCTGTTGTATATAATCTTTGGATTGAGGACACTGAGGTGGGGGCGGGGGTTAGAAAACAGGACATCCTTTCTTCCAGGACAATGAGATGCAGTCAGGCTTCCTCTCCTGGCTTCACATATATAGTCCCCTTTTGGTTGCTCTGCAGGGCAGCTTCAGAAGGTAGGGTGGGTCTAGCTATCCCATGGCCTGGTGGTTAAAGCACATTACAAAGAACTCTATGGTAAGGATTCAAACCTTCTTAAGGTGAAAGAGGTCTAGAAGTGGGGTCATGCCTACCTAGAACTCATAACAAAAGGTCCATTCAGACAGGCTTATGTAGCAGAAGCAGCAGGACCTTTTTAGACTATATAAAGACCCCAAGGCAACTTGGTGGTGTGCTAGCTCTTGCAGGTTCTAGCCTATACAGTATTCAAGTCCTTTTTGAAGCTTACAATTATTTTGAGGTCCTCCTGTGATGACCCAAACCCTGCTCATGGCTCCATCTGAAGAAATGCTAGTATTTTATTTGTGAGGCAACCTGTAAGTTCTTTAGGGTGGGACCCTTTCTTTACCTTGCTGTTCACGGGCACTTGAAATTATTATGACTGATCATACAATGGCTCCAATTTCAGGCTTGAATTAGGTGCACAAATGCATGTGCTGTTGGCATATGGAATAATTATGTACACTTTTTTTTGGAACATTGAGGCCAATTATACTAATGTCACTGATATAAATCCTGCCCAGATTATCTTTGTCTCCGATAGCCTGTCTGTTTCATGATTAGAGTAAAATGTCTTGGTGTGTCTCAAGCTGGTTCCCACTGGGTCGGTATCTGCATCATGAAAAGTACAGACAAAATTGCCAACAGCTGGCATCCTTTGTTGGCAGCCTCAATGTAGAGGACTCGACTCAGTGGGCTGTGGAGAATGAACTCCTCTCTCAGCCCTTAAGATAATCACTTCAGGTCAGAGTGGAATCATATTGAATTAGCTGCTGCTGTAATTTCTGTGTTTGTTATGTAGGTAAATTTAAGTTCTGGGTCTGACAGTGCAGCATCTATATCTGAATTTACTGAGAAAATTAATAACTATCTGTTGCCCTCTTCTTATCTCTTCTTATTTGGTGCTAGAAAATGGGATACGCAGGGGAAAAAGCCAAGTAATTATCTTCAGAACTGCACGGATCCTGAGGGTAACCTTTGAAGGAATTGATTTTTGGCATCCAGGACATGGGGTAACAGCAAATACTATTTTGAGTCAAGAGGGGCATTCTCAACTGGGACATTTATAAAAGGCAGCAGAAAGGGGCACTGATACACACTCCAACAAGAGCCAGATGAGATGCTGAGTTTTTGGTAGGGCCTGTTAAGCCCTTCTGAGACAGGAAGAACAGTCATGTAGGAAAACATGACCTTCTCAAGAATAAATGGAAACAGATTAATATTCCTCTTCCAAAACTTAGGCTGGGGTAACGTCTACCAGAGCAGCATATCTTGCTTACCCAAAGTATGGTAGCTAGTGGGCTTGGTTAATTCTCTGCTAGTTGCATTCCTGTGCACAGTGTGTCTGTGGCATCATGTCCTTGCCCCTAGCATTGCATAAAGCCAAAGAACAGATGCATCATCACTTGCTATGTGTGTCTGGTGTGCTTGGACAGTTACCACGATCATACCTGCTTTCTATTTCATGGGCAGAATCTCAGCTGCTCTAACTTGGTGCAGCTCTATTGAGCCATGCGGACTTACACCAGTTGAGAAACTAGTCAAAGCCCTGGAGCACAAATGTTAGTTATGGATGGCACTGGCCAAGTCACAAACCCCAGTTTGTGGACGTGATACTGATGATGACAATGATGACAATACTTGGTACTGGAGTGTCTCCCAGTGCCCCAGCCATGATCAGAAGAGTTTTTTCTGTTTGTAAACACACCAGAAAAGAGCTTCCAACTTCATTCTGCTTCCTCTGTAGATGAACAATGAGTTCATGAGGTTTCTTAAAATATAAAATATTCCAGGGATACCCACATGCTCCTTCATCACTGTTCCTAGTTGTGGGATGTGACTGACATATGTCAAGTATCTTGTAATGGCAAAGAGGGATCAGGAGGAGATTGGGCCTGGAACCCTAAGCACTAAAGCCACAAACCTGTGCCCCAGGAGGTAAAGAGACACTTCCATCCCTAGAAGCGGTAGGTTCTGAATCATTTGGGCCTCTAAAAAGAGACAAAATACACTTAGAAAGGCTATTTAAGTAGCATGTTTGCTCTCTAAATCTGTGGAAACCAAGACAGTGATAAATTGAAAGCTCTGACTAGAGCCAAGGCAATGCAATAACTAGTCTATTTGATTGCCTCCCCAGGGTGTTTTGCCCACCTCTCTTGTTCCTGCCCTGACATAGCTGGGTTCACCTTTGCCCATCATGCTAAATATAGCTTGGTGTGAAGGTTCAGAGTAGTCCTCCCTAAGACTAACTCACTTGACTTGAGGCCAAGTCATGCAAGGTTTTAAATATTTTCTCAGAGCATCTTGTGTCACAACTGACTCAGTAGCCTTTTGTACAGTTACCTCTGTTGCCAGCAGACTCAGCTGCAGGAGCCCTGATGCTTCGAAACCTATTGGGTTTGGGTACATTCCCAGTACTCAGATCTTTATTTCTGACACTTTGCCTTGGGATGTAGGGCATTACTATGTAGCCACCTTGGACTCTGAGATGAATGGCTGAGGCATCCTGAGCCACTGTTGTTGCTCTGCATACTCCTACAGATCCCCATTTGGGTTGTGAGTGCTCAGGCCTTCTGGTTTCAGCCATTCTAAGCCAAGGTTGCAGGAAAGCAAAGAGTGCAGGAAACTATTAAACACAGTTATTTTCCTTTTAAAGGACCTGAGATCTACAGGTTGCTGAAAGTCAGAGAAGTCTTGAGATACAGCTTCTCACTTCCTCCCTCCCATCTGAGCTCAGCCCTACTGCTGTGTCCATGGTTCATCCCATGGTGGGAAAGTCCTTTCTACCCTCTTTCTCCTGCAAGAACTTTTCCATGCTAGGCATGCTTTGTTTTCTGGGACTGAGTTGAACTCAGCTGTTCCACAGGAACTTTGATTCTGATCCATGTATTCCACCATGTGCAACCCAGGTACCTCAGCCCTGAGAGGTCCAGACCCCATCTTCTGGGCTGCTTTGAAGCCTTGGGGTGAACTTCTCAGCGAGAGACACAGTCTATGCCCCCAGATTGCCTTGTGATGACTCTTTGCATCAGCCTTGCTCTGAGGTGTCAAATGCTCTGTCTGAGTAGGGTTGCTGTCTGGAATGAAGCAAAATAGCCCTGTCTTGGGCCAGCTTTGTCACATGTCACTGTGCTAATTTCCTTGCATGAGAGACTGGTGCCTCCTGAGACTGGGTGGGCACCATGGCGGTGAGCAGGAACTGCCTGCAGCCACTGGCGTTGGTGTTGGTGTTGGCGAGAGGCAAGTGGGGACCACCTGCAGCTGCCCATGTTGCTGTTGGTGGTGGCAAGAATGGACTGCCTGCAGACGCCACTGGCAGCTTCGGCGGCAGCCAATCTCAGGGAGGGCATGTGCCCCCCACATACCGCTCCTACACGTTGCCTATGTTCCCTTGCATATAACACAATACTGAGTTCAGAATTTGACACTTCTTTGAAGTCTCATTGCCTACTGACCCCATTGGGAATCAAGGGCTCTCAGTGCTTTCCTGATGGGCCTCAGGTTGGAAGGCCAATACAGAATCCCATCATTGTCCCTAGCCTTCTCCCAACCTGATTCTTCAGCATTCAGGGGACATTTGACTTTGTGTGTAAACAGCCAACACAAAGCCTGTGAAGTAGGACTTAATGCTTTCTCCTGGAGTAGGGGCTCATCCTGGATGAGGCAAGAAAGGCAATTGGAGCTCCCAGTGTGGGGAGTGGAAAATAATTTGAAATATCCTTGTGCCACTTTTATTTTATTTTGAAGAATAGGCAATAACCCTGCATCCCTGCATGAAATATTGAATTTTAAGGGAGATGCAAACAAGTACAAATGAAAAATGTCTCTGATCATAAAGAAGGCATTTGCTAAAATTAAAATGGAATACATTACTGTCCAAGACCGGAGACAGAAATGACAGCACAGCAGCGAAGAGGAGGTTGATTGGTTAGGTGACCAGATACATTTATTGTTTTCTTTCCATTAATGCAAGTGGCAGTATTAAAAAAAAAATGTCCAATTGGCTGACAACATTTTCGAGCTGAATTAAGTCCAATTCTTTCAGAGGTCTCCATGGCTTGTGTCTGAGTAGGAAGAGAGAGGTGAACGGATTCAGACCCGGAGGGAGTAGGGTGAATAGAAGAGAATTAATTTTATTGAGTAGAGATATTATTGATAATGTCATAATAATCATTAGAAGGACAAGTGAAATTGGTCTAGTCCTTGAAGCAATCAATATGGAACATTATCTCCTTGAATTGGCATTTGACGGGAATGTCTTGTTATTGTATTGGATGTGTCTATATTTTGCATCATCACCTAATTGAGAGCCAGAGCTGTATTAAATCTGTCATGCCACCTGTATTTGCAGCCAGCTCCTGTTCATGTATAGACTGTGTGCATGTACTTGTGGAAAAAATACCTCTGTGTGTGAGTGCATGTGCATATCAGCATTGTACACAAGCATAAACGGGCATCTCTCCTAGTCTACAAGTATTTTTTTACCACCTGTGTATTTATCTATGTCTATCTATTTTTGTGCCATGTAGGTCTGATCCAGAGCTTACTGAGTCCCATCACCTAAAGACTCCCATCACAGTAGTGGGTCCTGGCAGGTCCTATATCAATGTCCTCCTTGGGCCTACAGTCACTTTGCATGCTGCTACATATGGTTTTGTGATATATCTAGCCCAGTCAAGCTGTAGCAGCACTAGCAGTTTTACTTCAATGAGATTCCCTGCAAAGTCTTGCAACCTCCATAGAGCTTGAAGAGAAGCACAGAGTAAACTTTGGAGTAGAATCTGAAGATCATCAATGTCTTGGAAGATGGGATGGAGTGCACCCTCAGTAAGTTTGCAGGTGGCACCAAGCTGGGGGGAGTAGTAGATACACTGAAGGGTAGGGCTAGGATTCAGAGAGACCTAGACAAATTGGAGGATTGGGCCAAAAGAAATCATATAAAGTTCAACAAGGACAAGTGCAAAGTCCTTCATTTAGGATGGAGCAATCCCATGTACCAGTACAGGCTGGGGGCTGACTGGCTGAGCAGCAGCTCTGTAGAAAAGGACCTGGGGGTTACAGGGGACAATAAGCTGAACATGAGCCACCCGTGTGCCCTTGTTGCCAAGAAGGCTTGTCTGACGAGCTTTAGTTTAAAGTGTCCCGCTGCCATTTTTCAGCGTGGGGATGCAGATGGTGCACTGGGTGCTTTTAATTACTATGGATCTTGGAGCTCCGCTAATTAAAGCCCTCCCCCGTGTGACCCTGGATGATGATACTGTCTGGAAAGCTAGGATTTGCAAAAGCTTAGGTGGAGGCACCCAAATTTCACTGGCTTTCAATGGGACTTGGGCACACAAATGCCATATGCCCTAGAGGGATAGGACATGTGAGTGCATCTGTAGGACATTATAGATCTTTTCTTCTTAGCCAATGCTTCCTATAGCATTTACCACTAAGCAGTTAATTCTCTTCCTCTTCAAGGGTGAGAAAGACTAGAGGTAAAATCTCAGCAATTCAGTCAATTAAATGAAAACCTACCGTGTCTGTTGCTCTAGTGGGGTGTTTTTTGTTTTTTTTTGTGTGTGTTTTTTTGGTAAATGAATTTTCTAGGGCCTTAGAGTGCTTACCACAGGGAGTGACAATCAGGAGTCACTGCCTCACATCTTCCTGCGCTACTTCACCACAGGGTCCTGGGCAATCTTAGCATCCCGTCATAAAGCTAATTACCTTCTGACACACCGTTAGGAGACACTGAGAGAAAGAGAGCACAACTCGGATAATGGTTTTAAAATTATACGGAGTTTGCTGAATATTGGTGCTGGGAGACACCAGCGGTTTGCAGCGTCAGAAGGAGAGACGTAAATCTCAGCTTTTATGAAGGGTGCTTTATGCCTCAAGCATCCTCTAAGTCCTCAACAAAAGCAGAGATATAAACTCTGATCCTGAATTGAGGGGGGGAGGAAGGGGGTAGTGGGAATTTGGCCTTTGATTTCAGTGGGTGCAGGAATGGCCTCTTAGGAAACCAAGGTGAACTCCTGGCCTATGGAAATCAATGGGAGTCTCGCCCTTAACTTCACTGGGGCCAGGACTGTTCCCATCTGCTTGCTGACAAGGGCCTTGAAGTCAGTTAAAGTCTTTTAAGTTCATTGAATTCACTGGGAGTCTTTTTTCTGGCTTCAGTGAAGGTTAGATAAGGGACTGTGACAACAGTTGTATCCTTTGCTATATTGTACACTCAGCTATTCTCTCTGAGGCTGTGCAGAGAGGGACTATGGATCCTTTTATTCAATATGAGGAAACTTAAAAGACCTTGTGAATGCTGCAGGGAGGGTGATAGCTAGCCAAACCAGACCTAGACCTTAACTAACTTCTTAACTACAGGCACCCTCAGGCTTTGGTGGGTGGAGTGGCATATTTGAGAAGCTAAATGGAGAGTTGAATTTCATGGCTAGCCATTGTCTCCCGAGAGGGCTGAAGCAAATGCTTTGGAGTTGATTTCTCCTGAATGTTGAGGGATTTGAAATTTGGACCTGAATTTTGTGGCTTAGGCCTATCTCAGAACTAACACAACAGAAGTCCCCACTCAGCTAATCAGGTTATCAGCATATTCACAGACCTGCAGTGACTTAGAGACACTCAGCTGCCTCTTGACCATCTGGAAAATCCTGATGAAAAGAAAACTAAGACACAGATTCTTTAATATAAATACATAGGCCCCCTAACATGCAAACTAGCGGGGAATTTCCAGCAATTTAGCGAGAAAGGACCAAAAAGGCGGTTGCAGCCCTCAGTTCTGATTCCACCCAGCAGAAGGCAGAGATGTACAGATGCCAGGCAGCTTATTACAGTGTAACTGGGCACGTCTACATGAGATGCTTAACTGCACAGTAGTGTAGTTTACTGCTCAGTAAGCACACATGTCTACATGTGCACTAAAAACCTCTAATCATGAGTGAATTAGATAGCTGCAAATGCAGCTATCTAATTTACTCGTGATTCATTACTGTGTAGTAATGCATGTGTAGACACAACCCAGGAGCAAATTTGTTCCCAGGTCTCTGGGCTGAGAGCCTCTCCTGCTTCAGGCTGGGACTGCCCTGTAAAAGCCTGCAGCATTTTGAGCCCTGGGGCACACCAGCAGGCAGCCTGAGGACACTCCAGGTATCTCCCTGGGCAGGCTGCAGGCCAGCTTCCCCAGCCTGTCTGCCCCCTGGCGCCACTGCCTGATACCGCAGTACCTGCCAGGCTCATGCTGTCCAGGCCTGCAGGCTGCTCCAGGCTGCTTCAGGGTGCTGCAGGCTCCAGCCAGCCCTGCCAGCCCCCAGATCCAGCTGCAGGCAGCTTCCAGCTGCCGGAACCAGCTCCACCTGCCTGCAGCCCACCCTGAGCCTGCAGGTGTTGCTGGGCATTGCCTCTGCCACATGGCTGCCAGTCCCATGCTGGGCCCCTGGGCTGGGCATAATCCCAGGTGTGCTAGACAATGTGCTGCTACCAGTCCTGGCTGGCCCAGTGGGCCCAAAGGTAGTGGAGCTGGAGGCCTAGGAGGGCAGCGGTGGCCCCAGCATTGACATTCTGGAGCCCATTGTTGGTGTCCCTGCTGGGGTCCAGCGAGGTGGACGGGGTCAACATGGCAGGTGCACGGCAGTGTGCATTGACCTGGTAGGTGGTCACTGCATGTGGGGGAGCCGGGAGGGGAGAGACAGCCATGGGACAGGTGGTGGTTGGTGTGGTGAGCCAGCAGAAGCCCAGGGCGCTGATCATCGCTGCCAGGGGCACCATAGTGCAGGGAGGCAGAGGTGGCAAGGAGAGCACTGCCACGTGCTGTCCCTGTGCTGGACATGCTGCATGTGTAGATAGATGTGCACACTGAAATCTTGCCATCAGGAGCTAGAAGATATAGCATCGGTATGTTCTGTAGTAGCACAGGGAAATGCATGTAGGGAACTACTGAATGCAACATGCAGGCCTTCTAGCTCCTGAGAAGTCCCCTGCTATTTCAACAGGCAATCAATGCATTGTTTCATCCTCCTGCCTTAGCATCACTGTAAATCTTCCTAATCTCACTGTCTGGACCTGAGTGCATGGCAGGAGGGCTAGTGACTGACCAGAAGACCAATTAACTAGACTTTCATTTGCTGAACATTTATCTGATTCCTATGGTTTTTGGCAAGGCTTCTTTAATTAACAAAAGATGTCTTCTTGTCCACAGGTCATTGACTGGTTTCCTAGTGATCTCAGGTGATGTTCCCATTTTTCAGTGACCTTCATGTAAGAGAGAAGTCATCTTGGTTTTCCTTGATTTTAATGATGGGCCTGATTCTCCTTTGCTCTGGACCGTGTCCACTGGTTTATTCCTGCGCAGTGTGAATGTCAGTACTGCAAATCTAATTCTCCTTTCACGGTGATGTAAATCAGGGGTAACAGTACTGATCTATGTGGGGTTACAAAGGTGTAATAACCAGCTTAAGAGAGAGGACAGCCAAACACTGTGGTGCTGATAGTGCAGCCATTCAGGACAGGAGAGAAAGGTGCCATTTGCATGGGTTTGTGTGTGTCCCAGGCATGGGCTGGAAGTCAGGTGTCCTGGGAGAAATGTGAGGTCCTTAGAAGGGGTAAGAAAGTGTACTTCAAGTCATGATTGCTGCATCACTGGGTGTCTTGTGTCTGGGGAATTTTGTGGGATTGTCTTACGGTGTATGTGGACCACCCCCTAACTAACAAGATCACCCCCTGGGTGAAACTCCATTTGTCAGAAAAAGAGGATTAAGGCAAATATATGCAGATGAGCAAGACTAATGAGGGCAGTGCAGAGGAGGTCAGAGCATCTTGTACCACGCGGCGCATACTGTCACACTCCACAGCCACCTCTGCCTCGGCTCGAGCAAGTAAACAAATTCAGCTCTGCTTGTTATCCAAATAAATGCAAGAACACATGGGGGGCAGGCTGGGGAAATGAACTGGCTGTGAGAAGGAGCCATGAAAGGATTAATGCACTGGCAACAAGCTCCAGCTCCATCTCCAGTAGGGAAAGCTCCCTGTGTATGTGCTTGTGTAGGTCTGTGCGCAGGGATCTTTCCTTTGAAGCACTGAACTCCAAGAGGAGGATTGGATTCTGCCATGCAGATCTGCTTAGGCAGAAATAAGAATCCACAGGGCCGCGTGATGATGAAACATTGACTTCTAAAGCAAGGCAGGGCACTCTAGAGAGAGAAAGGATGGATCGGGCATAGGGCACTGACTGGATGTCAAGTCACACCTCCACCACAGACTCCTTGTGTGACCTTGGTCAAGGCAATCAGCCATTCTCAGCCTCTGTTTCCCATTTATCAAATGGAGGTAATGGCACTTCCTTGCTTTGCAGGAGTGCGGGGAAGTGCTCAGATGGTAGGGCTGAGAGGCCTTACAAGAACCTAGATGGATAGGGATAAATTGAGACTCAGATCTTGCAAGGATAAATACATGGATATTGTGAGGGGCTCAGATACTATGTTAATAGGAGGCACGTAACTACTTCACACACATGAAAAAAGAGCACAGAAGTCAGCATTAAAGTCTCTTTCTGGCTCTGATTCAGTTTTTTGTGGGTTATTTTCAACCCCCCCCCTTATTTGCCTTGTCTTTTCTCTCTTCCTCCCTCCCTTTTCATCTTTCCTTTCTTTGTCTTTTTCTTTTTATATCATATTAATGATGATGACTATGGTGCTTATAGACCAATCAAGACTGGGACTGTGTGTAAGACACCATACCAAAATACATTAGAAAATAGTTCTGGCCTAAAAGAGCTTATGGTCTGGAGAGTGGGTGAAGGGATACAGCCCACAAGTAGACTGAATAAGGTGGTGGTAGCCAGTGTGTCAAGTTAATTCTGCAATTGGAAGGGAATCTGATAAATGCAGAGTTTCAGAAGTGAAATTGTTTGGATATTGCTGGCTGGTAGGAAACAAAAAAAAATGTTGGTTTTGATCTGTGCCTGGAAACTAAATTTTTCGAGCAAACGAGTGTCTCACGAGCAGGAAACTCTATGTTTTGACTAGTTTTAGATGCCTGGGTGTTGTAGAGTGAGCAGCACTTTGTTCTGGTCTCTTGGCCGGGGCGCTGTTTGGGACATGGCATGGGAAGGGGGTGCTGCGGTGGGAGGGCAGGACGACAGAAACGAATGGTGGTGGTCTGTTGTCATTGGGCTTAGGGGCAGAAGCAAATTGTCAAGGTGTGCAATAAGACGGATTCTGAGCCTGCTGCCTCTAGGCCCATGCCGTCCAGGCCTGCAAGGCCAGGCTGCTGTAGGCTGCTGTAGGCTCCACCCAGCCCTGCCAGCCCCCAGACCCAGCTGCAGGCAGCTTTCAGCTGCTGGGCTCAGCTCCACCTGCCTGCAGCCCACCCCCAGCAGCTTGCCCTGAGCCTACAGGTGTTGCTGGGCATTGCCTCTGCCACACGGCTGCCAGTCCCATGCTGGACCCCTGCACTGGGCACTGGACAGCTTTGGAAAAAACAACACATTTTATGCTGTTATACTGGCTACCAGGGTGGATCTAGGATTTGACAAAGGCGGAGCAGGAGCAGCCACCCCCATTGCAGGGGTGGCTACACTCCCACTCCCAGCCCTCTCCCTCCACCCCAGCTTGGATACACCCCATTGTGGAAGCCTCTCTCCTCAGGCTGCTACTGATTTCCTCACTGTCCCAGCAGCATGGGAGCTTTAAAGCCCCCCCTGCCCACCCCAGCTGGGGTATATGTGGGATGGGAACAGTCATAGCTGGAGTAGTGAGATGGGTGAGGGGCTGGGCTCCCTCACCCTGCCTGCTTTCCTGGGGAGCAGGCCTGGGAAAGGGTAACCTCCTGCTTATCCCCTCTCCTGCTTTCACCGTTCCCAGCTGAGCCCACCCCAGGAGCCGCTTTGAAGCATTATCCCCCCCTGGACCAGAGAAGCAGCAGGCAGAGATGGAGGGGAAGGGTACAGAAGAGTATATGCCTGAGCACGAAGGGGAAGGAGAGGAAATCTTATGTGCTTTGGAGACTTTAAGAAAGGCTCCAGCGGTTCCTGAGTTGGATCCGATCTGAAAGGGGTGGGGGGTGCAGCCGTGCCGCTGCACCCCATCTGGATCGGCCCCCGGGAGCTATGTATAAGCACAAATAAATAGTAAAAGCCAAAGGCTGCTGAATGATGTGCTCTGAGGGGCTGATGGCAGGCTGGGCATGCACAGGACTTGAAGGCTGACTGAATAGAGGGTTGGAAGGTTAGGATTCCCAGTCCACATCCGGGTGTTTTTGGTCTTCCACCTCCTCGTCGGTGCCTTGTGCTGAAGAGATCCTTACTTCCAGTGATCTTTGCATCTTCAGAGTCATTGCTGGTCTCCGAATCACCTACATTCCCTACATCTCTGGTGTCTTCCATAAACACAGGACAGGATGCTGGCAGCCCATGGTAATATCTGGTCCAGTTTCTTACTCAGTATATTGACAAGTGACCCAAAAACTTCTGGGTCCAGTTTTAGCTGCTTGTTTTCTCAGAAGCTGCTCTTGTATCCTTGGTTTTCTTCTGGTTTGGTATGATGTCCCAATTCATGACTCTGGTTGGCCATTCTGTTAGCAACAGCCCCCAAATATCCATGTTACAACATCTTGTTCTCTGGATTTCTAGATTTCTTCCTCTTCTGGAAGGTGAAGAGATCTAGGACCTCTGCACGTCTCCAGATGATGACAATGCTGTCATAATATGCTGTCCGTGCTAACTCTGGAAGTGTACGAGCACAAGTGCTTCTATTCTGGGTGTGAGCTAGATTTTAAACGTGGAAGTGAAATCTGGTCCTCACAAGCCCAGAGCAGTAGAGGGCACACAGATAAAAAGATTGGCCAGTCCAGGTCATGAGCAAGTAAGTTAGGGAAGGCAAGGAAAGGACTATGGGAAGGACAAAAAGTAGAGACATACCTATATGAGTGTGCCATCATTTACAGTTTCAGTATATAGCCAATATAGTCTATGCAGTATCTCACCAGTCACAACGCAATTCTAGTAGGAATATGGGCCTTTTAACTATGCATCAAACGAGTTTAAACAAAAAGTAAGCCTTCTCCCCAACCAGGAGGCAAATCTTAATGTTTGCTCCTGAATGTCTTAAGTCCCAAACTAACTGGGGGGACCTCATAACCCCAGCTTAAAGAAGCTTAATCACTTTCCTCCCTCCCCTTTTGTCCCAGCATCTGGCCTAGGTCATGCACGATAGGGCTTAGTGTGGTGTCACCTCTCTGTCAAGATGGGAAGGATCCACTGTGCCTTTGGCCTATTAATCCTGAGATCTGTGGCATTCTGCCTTCATTATCAGTGCTTCTGCCCAGCCTCTTTCTCATCATGCATCTGGGAAAGGTGAGGAAATGCTCTTAGCACCTACTGGGACATTCCCCTAAGCAGAGGGGACCTGTTAGCCGTTCAACTCTTCAAAGCTTTTGAGGGTTTTCTTACCTGAAGTTAGCTATTTCTACCAGGCCAATCAAAGGCTCATTAAATCCATCTCTCAGGCCCAGTAGGGAAAGGAAATGTGAAATAAACCCTAATTCACACAATGCCAGCTACAGTAGATGAAATAAAAGTGGGTCTGGATCGAACCTTCTGCTTTATGGCAGTGCAGGGTAGACACAGCTACTCTTTTAGAGCACAAAAATTGTGGGGAATACTCCCAAAGTTGTGCTGCCCTGTGCACCCTGGAGGCAGCTGCTATGCATTTAGAATAAAATTCTGCTGCCCATACCCCTCAGCCAGGTTTATTGCTGCTATGAAAGCTGTGGCTGCTGTGCATCTGGGGATTGCAGCTGAAGCCCAGGGTGGTATACCAGAGCTGGCTTTAATCTGGCTGGTTTAGGCAGACAGGGACCAATGTATCAGCATGTGCTTCTGTTTCTGCTGTGCGAACCCACCTGGAATCGGAGAAAACCTTTGAGGACTATTAAGTGAAGCACACAGGCCATGCCCAATTTACAAGCTTAATAGAATTTTAGGGCAATGCATTAGTGCTTTTTAATTACAACATTATGATAGATCAGATAGCGCAGAACAGGGTAATGGTCAGTTATTTGATCCTGGCATGCAGATAGGCTGCTTTAGCGATGATGTCTCTGGCTCTGCTTGCTTTGGAGAAAGGAGGATGTGCAGTGCTCCATGATGCATCTGCTTAGGGGGTGTTTCTTTGTTGGGGTTATTCCTCCCCCATGCACGCGTATACTTTTTCTTATATACAAAGCTCCTTGTGAGCCAATTAGGCCCCTTTGTATTCTACAAATTATCCAATCGCTTTTGTACCATGTTTATTTCTCATGCGATTCCTAGAAACAATTTGGCAGTTCTTTGTTCCGGCAGCTGCCTGTTTCTACACCATTTGAGTGACGGCCTCCTGCTTATCTTTACTTTGCAGGATATTCACAACATCCATAAGGGTTAAATGGGCCACACAATGGCAACTGCCATTTCCCACAAGCTGAAAGTTTAGCTGTACTTTTTGCTATGAACACCCAAACTTATGGGAGTTCATAATATTTCGCTTAGCATAGCTTCCATTTTACACCTACTAGAAGCACTTGCATATTTTGTCTACATGTGCATAACTATCAAGCACTTCCAGAACACATTTTAGAATACATTTTAATTCACCTGACCTCAATCATGTGTTATTCAACAGACCTGAAGCCCCTGCCACTGAGTCTTCATTTCCTTCCTACTGAAGCTCCCTTAGGAATGCTTGCACAGGTTGCAGTCACACCTTGGAAGTGCAGCGTAGACAGACCGTTACTTAAAGGGGAATTTTGGCAAGGCAAGGAGTGGATAAAGATGGTGGGACTTGTCAGTCTAGCACTTTTTACATTGCAATTCAGGAATTGCTATCTTGGATGGGGGCTGGAGTAGGGGGTGCAGCAGTAAAGTGGCTAAGGCATCTTGCTACGAGACTAGAGTTGCAGCCTCCCCGTAGACTCGCACTGAAGGTTGAATTCAGCTGTAAATTTGGGTCTGGAAGTCTGATCACTGACCACATTACTCCCTCCTGTGCCATAAGCTGTAGAAACGGAGGTTCCTTAACCATGCTAGCCTAATGGGCCATTTAGTTTTTTTCATGAAGCTTTGACCTTAAATTGGATCAGACCCTTGTCTGTTTAAACCTGTAGCTTATTTCTGATGGTATACAGCACTGGCTTCTTAAAAACTATATCAGTAAAATGAATCAGTATTAAACTATCCATATATAAAAAATAGAAAATGCCCAAATCAACAGAGATGGTTTTAAAGACAGAATGGACCATTTCAGAACTTCGCATCTAGCTTTAAATCAGGCCCAACAAATTTCACCCAGTTATCTCTGTCTTGTGTCCAGGCGGTTATATAGGATTATACCCTGACTTCCAGAGAGGGGAATTGTGAGACTACCTGACTATTTGGGGAGCTTCTTCCAGCCCCCATTAGTTTGACATCAGTTTATTCCTAAAAGTTGGTTTATTTCGGAGTCATCTAATGTAGCTGTGTATCGTTTGTGGTCCATATACAATTATACATGTCTCTTCCTTTTCCAGATCCTGTTGACCCCACTGCTAGCAGGTGGCAATGTGTTCCACAGGCTAGTTATGCAATAGAATAGGTTGTTATAATTTGGGACCTAATCTACTCAGTTGTGTCCTTGTGTAACTAAACCATAGAAGAAGGTGAAGATGGTAGTTTTCCTGTTTCATAGTTTCATAGAAATGAAGGGGGGGAAGTGACCTTTACTGATCATCGAGTCCAGCCCCCCTGCACTTGGGCAGGAAAGACTGCTGGGTTGTTCTCTTTGACAAACACCCGGAAGCCAAAGCACAGATGCCAAAGAAATGCCCTTATGTGAAGTGCAAAGCCAGACACCTTCGCATGCATCACCCCCTCTACCTGTAATGTATTTGTCCAGTAGATGCAGCCAGTCTAGCATCCCCATTTCCCAACGTTTTGAGAGCTCCAATAAATGCCTCCAGTAGGCTGCTAAGGGTTCTCCAGAGCACTAGAGAATCAGTGGCGCCAACTGGATTGTGACGGGGTAATGAGGGCTGGAGAGCATGTTGAAATGGTGGCTGAGCTATCGTAGCCTAAACAGCAGCTGTGTCAGGATGGGGGCTTCCATTTGCTGAAAATGCTCTTATTTCCCTGCACCTCTAGAAGGCTCTTATGGTTCCACAAGCGCTTCTCAGGTGTCCTTATAATGAGAGTGAATCTTGGTGCTTCTGGACTTTCAGGGTTTGCATAAGACATGAGGTTGTCCCTGCATGCCTTGTAATTCTGCCTGATGGAGACACAGTGGAAGATAAAAGGCCTACAGTTAGAGAGACATCCTACATGGGCAAAGTTTGGACCCACAGTTGACTTTCCACAATTGACTGAGGGCATTTGGATCTGGGCAGCCTTTTGGCCTCTGGCCTGGGAAGCCTTCACAATCATGATTTTGGACCTATAATGAGAATAATGCTCTGTGCATTTTAATCAGAAGGGTGTAGGAGGTGACTGGTTGATTCTGCTGAAAGATATGCTAGGTCGATGGCATGGAGATGTTGACAGCAGCCGTGACTGCACTGATCTCATTGCCTGGCCCAAAATGGTTGGCATCATACTGAGAAAGCAGCGCCGAGCAGGTTCCTTGCCTGCTGTTGTTAGTCATCCTGTAGATTCAGGTATTGCGAGGGTGCTGGGAGCAAGAGCAGGGGCTGCTTTGGTAAGGGATAATCTATCCAATGCTAGAGGCTAGATGAATCTCTTCCCATTCTGAGTAGGGGGCAAGTAGAAAGTAAGGAATAAATAGAGGCATAACTGGGTGAAATTTGTGCCCTGGGCAAAAACCCTGCTGACGGAGGGGTGAGGGGGAGGGGAGCAGGATCCCGAGCCCTGGGCAAAACTCTGCAGGCGGTGGGAAAGAAAATGGGGTGGAGGAGGAGGACAGCATTACCTGCCCTGGGGTCTCAAATCCCTGGCTACTGCTGGCATGGAGTTGTCCAT
This sequence comes from Crocodylus siamensis, assembly GCF_052110815.1. Taxonomy (NCBI): domain Eukaryota; kingdom Metazoa; phylum Chordata; order Crocodylia; family Crocodylidae; genus Crocodylus; species Crocodylus siamensis. Next base: position 11,148,069 of record NC_143401.1, read on the forward strand.
TTAAAAATGTCCATTTAAAAATTGTGTTTCTTGTTTAAAAAAAAAAAAATTAAAATTAAGCCAAAACCCCACAATTCATAAGCCTATCCTTTAGCCCAAGCAGTAAGAGAACCAAATACAGGCCTAATCACAGGCCCCTTGAAATCATTAGAAAGGCCGCAGAAGACTTCAGGTAGTTTTGAATCACGCCCTACGACAGGGGCGGGCAATTATTTTGGGTGGAGGGCTGCTTACTGAGTTTTGATAAGGCATTGAAGGCCGCATGACAAGCAGCCAGGGGCAGATAAATATTAACTTTTTAAATTTTTTAGGGGCCCCACGGGCCGGATAGAATGGCCTGACAGGCCACATCCGGCCCGCGGGCTGCAATTTGCCCACCTCTGCCCTATGAGAACTACTGAAGTACTCTGAAGCACAGTAGGCCAGTAAAGTGGCTCAGTCCCACCGTCACAGGTTGATTATGTATCCATGGTGTGCTAGAAATCCCTGAGATTATATTAATGGATCTAATAGCAATTCCCAACTTTTTTTTGCATGGGCAGCCCTACTTGGGCTCTCAGCCTCACCTCTGGTGAGAGCCTGAGTGCTATAAGTGAATTTTCTTGGGGTTCACAATTTCTCTAGTAAGTACTCAGAGCCCAGAAGCAGACAGATAGAGACATGTGTATGGGGATGGAAGGATAAATAGACAGATAATGATTGTACTGTAACACCAGCATCAGTACACGTCTTGGTAGGTGGAATGAGATAGGGAGGGATGGGGGTATTGCAGTTACCAGCAGACGATGATGAGCTGTGCTGAAGATAATGGGGTGATTATTAGCTGCAGCTATTTATGATGATTATAAATACTTGTTTTATTGCCATTTGCTACATTGTGCTGTTACCATATTCGGGTGCTGCCAATACTTCCATTATCAGGCCAGTCCTTGACACATAATACTGAGCTCCTGGTTGCCAAATCTCCTTTTCTTTGGCTGAAAATGATCCAGTAAGGGTGCTCCACTCCATCCTGGGTGTTGCAGAAGAGCCTGAGCATGCACCAGACTCATTTACATTTATAAGCTAATTAAAAGGACCTTGCTTGCTTTGTAGTGTGCAAACCTGGAGTGACTCCAGGACCACAGGCATAATATGCACTCTACAGGGCTGGACATCAAGCATGGACAGGGTGGGTCCCAGGGACCAAAGCTGCTTGTAAGTGTAGCTCTTGGCTTGTGCCTGCACTGGGACATGGGCCCTGTGAATACCTACTTCCCTGCCTTGCCTGTGAATGAGTCTTTATTCACATTGTCACTGCAGAAAGTGACTCCCTCTCTCTCTTTCCACTCCACTTGTCTGTCATTGTGCCTTGCATATTGATTCCTTTCCCTTTTACTGATAGAGCTCTGAAGAGAGCATCTAGCCTGCACGGATGGCACTGCAAGGATCTGCAAACACCCAGGAAAAGGCCATGCGGTACACAAATGACAGCTTCCCCTAGCATGGGAAACTTATCTGTGGGGTATCTACAGGAAAAGCTGGAGCTGAAATAGTTTCCAAAGGATCAGTCAGCAAACGGGCAATGCCTATCTACAAGCCAAAAGTTCAGGGCTCATGAGAAGAATTGGCAACATTGTTCTGAGACTGCGTAGACAAAAGAGGCAGTGTGGACCAGTGGTTAGGACACCAGAGTAGTAACCGGATGACCAGAATAGGTCAACATCATTGCCCCCATTTTACAGATGAGGAAACTGAAGGCCAGGGAGGCAAAATGGCCTGTTGATCATGGGAGTTACAGTACATAAGGAGCGAGGGAAAATCAGAGCCTGGTGCAGGATCTCTGTGTTTCTTTCTTCTCACTTGCTCTCTGACATTAGCTTAGTCACACAATGATGCCTCAAAGCGGTTGTGCTTTGGTTAAGTGAACATGACTTTTGTTAATGGTTTATCTCCTTGAAATAATAACACAATTATAATGGGTTAGCCTTAAATCAGAGGCTCTGAGTTCCACTCCTGTGTGTCTGTCACTCTCGGTTTATTCCTGTCATTTAACCAGAAGAGTGCCAGAGAGCATTTCCTGTGCTATCTGAAAGTGAAAGAAGCTGAGACGATCTTGAAATTCGGGCATGCTAACAGCCACTCAAAATCACCCTGTTTGCATAAACCACCAGTGCATACAGCGTATAAAAATGATGAGCTGGGATTTGGGGATGGTGTGGGACTGCAAAGCAGGAGAAATACACAATAGGACAGAGGTCTATGGTTTCAGGAGAGTAAAATTTGATTATTTGCTGAAGTCATGACGTGATGGAAATGCACATGTATCAGCTTGGGGGCTAGCGATCTGCAAGGCACTGGTGTACACCAAAGTACAACCATATGATATGTAATTCTGGAGCGTTAACATTTGCCTCTTTCCCAGTTATTAAAGTTCAAGCTGAAGATACAACAGCCCTCGTGGGACAACTGCTTTTAGTAACAAAGCATATGAGAAAAGCCTGCATCCACGGGGGATAGGTTACAAATTGTTAGCAATACTTTCACAGTCATATTGTGGTGAACGTAGACATTGAAAGCAAGACACGGGAGGAGATATTTAAAAGCAAACATGTATCTGTGCATTTCAGCTCTGCAGATGGTTTTGATCAATGGATTTCAGACTTGCTTTCCTGGGCAATTATCTTCAGCACCACAAATGAAATCAAAACTTACTGGCACACGTTAATTTTTGCTTGGGCAAGAATTCTCCCTTTGGCAGTGAGAGGACACCTGTGCCCTATTTGTGCCCCCAGGGCTTATATTCAGGAATAATGTGTAGATTTGTAGAAATCAGGAGATGGGCCACATTCACAGCCATTGTCATTCACAGTGAATAATTCATTCTGTTCTGTGAAGCCATGTGCCTAGGGTTATCACGGGGATTAGGCAAATTCCCACCCAGCCTTTGGGGAGGAGCCAAATTTAGGGATTCAGACTTCATCTGAGACAGAAATGGGACATTTAATTCTTGCCCTATCACGATAAGCCATGTTGAGGGAAGCAAAGCTGAATCCATTGCCATAAAGATTAATAGATTTTTAAGGCTAGAGGGGACCACACAACTTGTTTGCCCTCCTGCACAGGATGGCTTTCCTGAGCAGATGGAGAGGAAGTGCAAAGCAATTCACTCCCTCCAAGAAGTTGTGCGTTGCAAATTACTGACAATCAGCACCGAAACTTTTCCAGTGCAATTGATTATCTTGTGAGACTTGGAATTGGACCCCCACTGCTGATCTGGAGAGGGCTGGAAATTGCTTATGATCTCACTGCATGAGATGCCTCCTTTACAATAAATAAATACAGAAAATACACCCCAGACAATTCAGCACAGATACTAGGAGTCATCATTGGAAGCGGTTCCTTTGAATTCATTCTTTCAGGTCAGCTGGCCGTACCTCATTGGAAACTGCTGGCAGAAAAGCAACAAATACTCTTTATGGGTCAGATCTAAAGCACACTGAAGTCAATGGGAGTCTTTTTGTTGATTCAGTGGCCCTTGGGTTTAGCCATATAGCATCAAATAGCTGGTTAAAGGAAACACAGAGCAGCAGAAAAGCCTCTGTAAATTTTTGTTTTCTGTGGGAAAGAAATAACTGTTCCACTAGAGAATATACCCATTTTTAGTCTCTTTCCATATATATCAAAGTGAATAGTTTTTATTGGAAAGACTAACTGTGGAATTAGGGAATTTGATTTAAATATTAGGGAATACTCCTAGAAGATGAATGGTTAATTTGTAAACACGGGTATTCATTGGGGGAAACTGATTCTAGGGATTACAGTCATCCAAAAAAAAATAGAGACAGTTCCCTGGGACCTCCATGTTCCCGCAGACCCAGCCAGCAGAGCTCAGCTATCAGATAGCAAATCTTTTGAAGAAATGATTGAGCATGGGCTACAGTGCAAGAACCAAACCTCCTGCCAGCCACAACTCTATTGGCTTCAGTGGACTCTCCTAGAGAATTCAGTCCTGGGAATTGTTCCAAGAAATTGTTTGGTGAATAATTCTGAATAATGAAAGCCGGAGGAAACTGTAAAGTTACCCATGGCCAGTTCACACACAGAAAAAAGCAAAGAAATTCTTCATGTAAATGACTTGATATGAATTATTCACGCAGCCTTAGGAAAAGCGAAGTCAGGAAATAGGTAGGTAAGTCAGCATCATCATAACGTATTTTTGATGTGATTATTGCTGGAAACCCTGCCTGGCCATTTCCACATGTTGAATGCCACATCACAGGCATGACACATGATTCCCAATGCTGAACAGAGATCAGTCCCAGAGCAGGAGGAGAGCATAAAACAGCAACATTAGATCCAGGACTGAAGCCAGAGAAGCTATAAACAAGCGAAATGGCTATTAACTGTTATAACCTGATGTTGCTACACTAGTAATGGTGGGACTGCGTATCAACGAGGGACATTAGAAAAGGTTTCACTTTCTCCATGTTCTTAAGTATTCTGTTGATGGAGGGAAAGGAAATTCTGGTGTTGTAAGAGAGGTTGCTTGTGGGGCAAGAAATAAATATTCTGCATGTGGAAATAGCTGGAAAGTGATGGGTGGGGCTGGGAGGGTGGGGTAGGATATGGTACAAGGGTCTGCTCTCCATTGCTTTTGTGCAGTAATTCACATCAGGGTGCAGCAAGCACGTTCTGATTTGGCAATGGCTGACATGGACTTTGTCCTTTGCCCAGATCGAAATGACTGCACAAATGCCATAGCAAAGAAGAATCTGGCCCAGAGGCCAAACTGTTCTTATGGGGAAAGCTAATAGGAAGCAAAACCATGGAAAAGGCAAGGTGCTATCACAATGGGTATAATAGGAGGTTCACTGCCGTGGGGGCAAGGCAGATGTCACCTCCTTTTTTTGGGTGCCTACATGTATGTTGGACAGCAACAAAAAAGGGGGGCAAGATGGTTAACCCTTTCTACTGCCTTCCCGCTGCAATATTGTTTCTGCTGGCTGCTGCCCCTACACCACCCATGCGGGCATCACTAACCATGTCACAGCTGCTCGGCTGCCCTCCCCACCGCTAGAGCCAGAACCACTGCATAGTGGGTGCAGGAGATGTGTGTGTGTGTGTAGGGGTAGGGGGAGCAAGAAGGGACGGGAGGAGGAGGGAACCCTGGCTTCATTCTAGCACCCCTCCACCCTTAGGCAATGCTTGGGACTCGTGTCCACCACATCCATCCATTGTCAAACTACTGCAAACTGTACTAACTTGGTTCTGTCCATTTTGAGTCAACTTTTAAACCACAGAAAACAGAACGACTTTGGGCACCATTCAGATTGTGGGAGGCCTGCTTGACACATATTCATGGCACGATTCCTTATGATAACCTTGATCCAGCCATGGGCAGGTGTAGCCAAATGGATACAGCTCTGCATGCTAATGCTTCCAGTTTACATTTCAAAGGGGTCGGGTTCTTCTCTCAGGACCGGAAGTGCAAATCTGGAGCGAATCTGTTGCTTTTACATATGCATAGTCATATATTAAAAACATCTAGTCGTTATACAGCACTTTACATCTGTAGGTCTCAAATTGCTTTACACAGGATGGATCTCCACAAGATTTTGACTGTGCAGTAGGCTAATTAGCCACACAGTAAATGGATCAGTATCTACACATGCCTCCCTATTAGCATGGAGTAAACTAATTTACTCTGCAACAGGATAGTACTTGTAAATACAAGTACTTGTAAAAAAACTCCATAGCAGAGTATGTGTGGACGATGATCGGACTGGCTGGGGTATAAGGGTGCTTCAGTGCGGGGCTGCCTGCCAACTAGCCCCATACTGAAGTACTTTTGTGCCCCAGCCAGCCTCTCCCCAGCATACTGAGCCAGGGGGAGCAGCCCTGGGGCTGGCAAGCTGATATCCTGAGCCCCCTGCCAGCTGGGGCTGCTCTGACTCAGCTCAATGTGCTGTGGCCCTGGATGCATGTGCAAACACAATAAACTCCAGAGTTTATTGCTCCCAGGTGCATGTTCAAAAAGTGAACCCAGGAGCAATACATTCCAGAGTTTATTGCTCCACATTAATTGCACAAGTAGATGTGCCCAGAGGGGCACAGGATCATAAGCCTTATTTTATAGAAAGCAAAGAGGCTTGCCCAAAGTCATCCAGCAAACTAGTGGTAGAGCTGAGAACTGAACCTCAGTCTTTCACATCTGGGTTCAATAGTCCAAGGAGTAGAACTGGCTGCTATCTCCATTATACTGGTAGAGGTCTGTATTATAGTAGGGCCCAAAAAGTACAGGGAAAATTAAAGCAGAATTTGGCCAGAAGGGATGTTCATATGTCTGGACCAGACCTGTCTTCACCTTGCCTCTTGTTCTTGATGTGAATTTATTGCTGGTGAAAGGCAGCAGCTTATTTAAATGCTAAGACTGATGGCGAAGCCAAGAACAGAAGGTCCACTTCCTCAGTTGACAAAGGGGCCACAGAGCTATCAAGTACAATGGAGGGTGGTTGCTCTGGCAATAGGAATCATCTGTGTATCCGTAAGACAATGGTACAAGAAAGGGCACATGCTGAATATGAAGTCCATGGGATTACAGTGAAGGGATGTGTGTGGGGTGGAAAGGGTATTTGTACATAGTTGTATACATGTATGTTTTTGGAGGGACTTTGGAAGCATGCATATGTGGGCTGTATATAATTAGAAGAGGTATAGGGCCAGATCTCATGGATTTGGGTGTGGGAGGGCAAATGTTTGATGAGACATTTGTGGTGTAGTGTTTGTCATGGATAGGTGCGTGTTTGGAGGTCGTATGGCTGATTGTATCATGCGGTTTATATGGGGTTGCACAATGAGATATTGTACTGGGGGAAAAGTGTTAGCATAGATGGAAGTATCAGTCTTCCAGAAGGTGCCCATACTGTGCTGGTGTCTCACTGTTACAACCCATAATAGTTTTTATTGGTCCCATTAAAGGAAGCCAGTTCTTTGTGCAAAGATTCATCTTAGTGCTACACAAAATCAGCTCCTTTCCAAAATGGAGTTAAAGGCTCGATACTCATAAAACCGTCTCCTCTTTCCGCCCCTTCTTAGAAGGTGAGTCCCAGTGTATTTCATTGCCATATCCTTATGGCTTTGGAAAACCCTTTGTTAGATTACAGTGTGGGAAGAGTATATTTTGTCAGCATGTAGATTCAAGGATAAAACGACAGATGTCTTTCATTAAACACCTCTGGAACGAGCTGTATAGGAGGCAATATGTATTCAGAGACTATCAATATTTCATAAAGCAGTAATAGATGTTATCATAGATCCTCCATCCAATATTTATCGCACCCATAATCGCTGATACATTGCACCAGGCCTCTCTCTATTCCCCCTTAACAAAGATACTCAGGTGCGCAGGATTTAAATGAAGTGCAAGCATAGTGCCACGATAAATTTAAAGAGTTTGACGTTGTTTGTTACTCCAGACACTTTTGGGCCCAATGATAATGAAACAAATCTGTTTGCAGGAACTGTTTTTATGGAGGGGTTTCAAAGTGAGTTGGCTTGGTGTAAATTTCTAGGCTGAAGCCATTAGGAAACATTTAAACTGCAGCAAGGCAGCAGCATGCTACATCTCTCAGCTCCCGGGTCACAGGAAGAAAAGGCACAAGGATATAAGCTGTGAAACTCTATGGTCTCCTCCTGGGTGGCAACTTAATGTGCTGCCAGCCAGGCAGCTGAGCAAAGGACTGGGAATGGCAGTGGCAGGATGGTCCCAAGGTGCCCTGATTCCCTGACCTTGATTCTGTCCTGTTGAGCATCACTGATTTTGCTGAAACTGCAGGGGGTAGAGGGGGTAGAGAGCTAAGGGTTTATGTCTGGGATTTTCAGAGGAGCCTAATGGATTAAATTCTATAGCCTGTGGTATGCAGGTCAGCCTACATGATCATAACGGTTTCTTTTCTGGTCTTTAAAGCTATCAATCCAATGGAGCCCAGCTGCCACTGAATATATATGTAGATGTGTAATATTATTTGGACTTCTATGAGCCTTTCACCTGATACCACATTATAGCTTGATGAACAGCCTGGACAATACTAACACAGCATGCATTAAATGGATTACAAGCTGCATATGGGATGGGCCTCACAGTACAGGTCTGAACAGGGTGACCATAAGGAAATCTGGGACATCTGGGACACTGTCCCCTCCCAAGTCAGCAGGGCTACTGCAAGCAATGGCAGAGGCTGGTGGGCAGGTCTGGTGGGGAGGCAGAGCTGCTTGGCGTACTATGCTACTCTGTCTCCCCACCAGATTGTGCCCTGCACCCCTGTGATTCTGGGATTCTCATTTTAACTTTCACCAACTGGCTGGGACTGGCCTTCCATATCCAGGAGTGTCTGGGGCAAACTGGGACATATGGTCACTCTAGTTATAAAGAACTCTGAAGAACAGTTAATGCAAAAGATAAGTGAGTCCTCCTCCTTGCTGCTTTTTGTGACTCAGTCTTCAGGGGAAGATGATGGTGTGTTACAAAACTGGATGCATTAACTACTTTTCACGAATGGAATAGAATTGCACTTAGAATTGCCTAAGTCCACTTCAAGGCTTAGTAGGTGGAGTGGAGTGGAGTATAGGCTGTAGTTATAAGCTAGGGGCCCTATTGCATGAAGCAGTGACTCTGAAAAGGATTTAGGGGCATGATAGGTAATCAACGGAACGTGAGGCTGCTGGATGCATGCTGTAGTCAAAAGATTAATGGGATCTTTGGCTTTATAAACAGGGAAATATTGAGTAGGAGTCAAGAGGCTATACTACCCCTGCCTTAGGCACTGGTGTGTCTCCTGCTGAAATATGTGTCCAATCTGGTATCCACATGTCAAGAAGGATTTGAAATATTGGACAGGGTTCACAAAAATAATTAAGGGGTTGGAAATCATGTCTTACAACGAAAGACGTAAGGAGTTCCAGCCATTTAGCTTATCAAAGAATAAGGTTAAAGGGTTACTTGATCAGTCTATAAGTACCTACACGGGGAAGAGACATTTGATAATAGAGGGCTTTTCAATTTAGCAGATAAAGATTTAACAAGAATCAGTGGCTGGAAGTGGAAGTTAGGCAAATTCAGTTTAGAAGTAAGGCATAATTTTTGTGACAATGAGGGTGATTAATCTTTGGAGCTTGCCAAGTGAAGGGATGGATTTTTCACCACTAGACATTTTAAAACCAAGATGAGACGTTCTTCTGAAAGATCTACTCTTGTTCAAGCAGAGCTATTGGACTTGAAGCAGGAATTACTTTTGGGTGACCCTGAATAGTCTATGGCTGCCCCTGTGTTATGCAAGGCACTTCAACTAGAAGATTTTAGCAGTCCTTATGGCTCTGAGATCTCTGTGTTTCAGTGGGAATTGTGTGCCACATCCCCTTTTATTGCTTTGAAAATATCACCCCCAAAATCACCTGTAGAGATATGTATCCAGATTGTAGCCATATTGGTCTCAAGGCAAAAGGAATCAGAACTCATGGTAGAGGTGATATCTTTTATTAGACCAACTAGATTTTTTGCAAACAAATGTCTTTAATTGCAAGCTTTCAGGCACAAGTGCCCTTCTTTAGGCACTGGATAAAGATTGTTTGACCACCTGAAACCTGAGACCCTGCTTCTGCCTTTGTTCAAGTTAATTTGCATCATCACAGAGTCTTATCATCACAGAGCTCAGAGATACCTCACTACCTAAGAAATGCCTGCCCAGAAGAGCACCCCATCTTTTTACTCTTCTGTGAAATGTGAAACACCACAGCCAAAAGGAAATATGACCACATCCTGCTTACCACCAAACAACTTTGAGGTAAACCGAGTATCCCAACTTTTCTCTGAGCCTAACCTGCCTATAAAATTAACTGTTCCAAACAGGAGGTCTTACCACACCTTCAACTCTCCTATGAAACAAGAACTTTCATTTCTACCCAGGAGGACTTTAACAATCTTTTCTCTGATGCCTCAAGAAGGGTGCTTGTGCCCAAAAGTTTGCAATTAAAGACATTTTTTTTGTTGCAAAAATTGAGTTGGGTTAATAAAAGATATCACCTTTATCACAAGCCCTGATCCCTGTAGAGACAAGGGATTTTGGATTAGTCTCTTTGTAAATTCCCGTGCATTGGTTACTCCTGGGGCTGTGTGGAGCTCCGAATCCAATCAGTTCACGGGATTACCGAGGGACTAGTTTTACTGGTTAGTTTCAGTTCCCGTGAGTTCAAGTGCCATGCATGGACTTGACTTTGAACGTCAGCTTCAAATGAAATGGGAAAATTCAGCTGAGACTGTTGTTATGTGATGGAAACTGAACTCTTTTGAAAAGATGTCAGGGGGTATTCGGTTAGATCTGAACCTCAGGTTTGGGTTCAGTTTTGAATACGCTGTACTTGAATCAGGGAACAATTTGTGGAGCTAAAGTAATCCAAGAGATGTTTCTTGCATGGTACATACACGCTTCAGGAGCTGAAATACAAGGGAACAGGGTGCTAAGGGGGAGCTGGGGGGAGGGGGGGGCTAAGACCCCCATAAGAGACAAAAGCCCCCCCTGTAAGATTTGAAAATCATGACCTGGGGCAGAGCAGTCTCCAGTCAGATTGCTCTTTCACTTAGGTGGATTTGTTAATCAATTAACAGGTTTAATTTTTTTTTTTTGCAGGTCCTCCTAAGAGTGAAAGTGTAATTTGAACCCTGCAAGAGAATATTGGAACTTACATCTGTTTTGGCCCATAAATGGTTCCCAGATGCCCTGAAATCAGGCTTCGATGAACACACCTCAGTCATTCCTACCCTCAACATGCTCGAGTTCTTAGAATGCCATCGGAAAAGCAGAGCTCCTAGCATCCACCCCATGGGCAAAAATCACTGAAAGCTAACTTATCTTCACTGCCCGTAGAACCACACTTCATCTGCCATCAATTGTGTCCTCTCAAGGCTTTTCGAACAAATACTTGACAAAGCTTCTCCTGAAACTCTACCAGAACTGGTCCAGAGTTTGCCAGACATTTCATGCATCTTGTCACAGTTGGACTAAGTTTCAGATTCAAAGGGAACCTGGCTTTCTGCAAGTTTTGCATGGTCTGGTTATTGTATCCAATGCCTAGAATTTTTCATATTGCATATGTTGGGTTTAGCTGTTTAATTTTTATTAAAAATTATGCCATGTGCTGCTATTCCTCTGATGTATTGCTTGCACAATAACATGAGTTCATTTTAGACCATAAGTAGGATAGTTTGTGTGCTTTTTACCTCATGCCTGTCTAGATTTTTATAGGCACTCAATAATAGAGTGCCTGAGATCATATATGATTTAGCCTCAGAGAGAGACAGCATGCGATCCCTTCTACTAGTGGGGAACAGAGACACCAGGCTGGCCTCCACTAGGAAACCAACCAGCAAAGCTATTCTCAAGTGACTTCCTGTGTGGACATTTGTGCATAAAAGAGATCCCACTCTGCAAGCAAGCAAATTTATTTCTAGAGTAAATTAACTTTTTTTCCAGAATAATGTTTTGGGGCAATTTCCCCATGTTGAAAACTCTCTACAGGAAACTTAAGGGCTCCTATAGACGTCCAGCGAGGGTGCTCCGACATGCTGGAAGTCCAGGGCATTGGAGGGGACTTGATTAATCGAGTCTGCCGGAGCGTGGAAATTAATGTGCTTTCAACATCATCCTTGCCCCGAAAATGGCAGCGGGGTGCTTTGAACTAAAGCTAGTTCAGTGAAGTTTCGTTCAAAGCACCACACCATCATGTTTCAGCATGGGGACGCTGATACACACGATGCTCAGGCACTTTTAAATTAGCATGGCTCGATAATTAAAGCGCCACTCCCTTCTTCCCCTTCCGTCTCCTGGAGCACATCTATAAAACGGTAAGGTGCTAATTGGATATTAAGCCCAAGATGAGCTGCATTAACTTTAACAGGCTGACTCATGTGCTTTATGTCCATTGGTGAGTTGGGATGTAGATGACTTGCCCAATGTCACACAGCGAATCAGCCCTGGAGCTACATCCAGAGCTCCAGGACTATACATCCTGGCAATGTCTGCTTCCGCATTTGGCTGCATCCTCTCCACTGGCACTATTCCTAAGCATGTAAGTCACTAACAAGCACATCCTCTGTCCTTCTGTGTCCTGCTCGGTAGGATAGGGTCACCTTCTAGCTTTTCACCATATTAGGCTCACAGTTACAATGCACCCCGTAAAGCTTTGAATCCTTTGAATACTGAAGCCTGACATCTTGAAGTCTAATTTGACACATTTCCAGCAGGGGAAGCATTTATTACGTTAGACAAGTCGATGCAGCGCTCAGGTTGGGAATTGCATGTATTCTCTGTAATAATGGTGTAAAGTCCTCTTCCTTTTATTGTGTTATCTCTCTCTAATCATGCATAGACGCTCCCCAGTAATATTAATCAAAGGCTGGAGCATCACTTATCTCTACACTAATGACTCATTTCAATGAAATGAGAAACTTTGAAGAGGTAGCAATTGAGCAGGGAGGAGCAGAAAAAAGAGAATTCATTTGAAACTATTTCCGCCCTCCCCCGCCTTTTCTTTACCACTGTCACAGTTTCACCCAACATTTTTCTGGGGTCTTTTAAATGTCTGAAGAGTGTGAAAAATGCAGCTTTCGCATATTCTTCAAAAATTCCAGCTCACACCCAGGGTTTCATGACTAGATCACAGTCAAGGTGAACAGCATTGCTGCCAGAGCAGAATAGAAAGTTTTCATCTGAAACATGAATGTTTTCTGATGGGCAAATGCCAGGTCTGATTGTTTTCATTTTCCATTTTTCAAAATGGAAGATTTTTCTCTTATAATGAAACCTTTCCTCTTAGACTGTCATCCTTAAAGGAAACAAAATAAACATTTCCTTTTTGCTTTGAAATGAAAATTCCTAAGGAAAACCCCACATTTTCCAGTCAAAAAATTTCCAAAGAAGGGTTTGCGTGTGTGTGTAATTTCCATGGCAGAATTATGGGCTTTCTGATCAGCTCTAGTAGCTTAATTTGTTCCATTAGCATTGTTGGAATCTTAACATTTTGCTTCATGTTGAGTTGCAGGGTGAACGCTACTGAATCCAATTAGGTTCTTATAACGAAGGCTATTCCCATGAGACTTGAGTATTATAATTCATGTTGTAGTTTGTAGGCAAAGATTTTTAACTGTGACTCGTTACGTTGGGTGCTGAACTTGAGACACCTTTGCAATGCACAAGCACTCCAAGCTCTTAGAAGACTGAGGTCCTTTGGCAGTCAGGGTTTCCCACAATTACCACCACTCTCAAATATTTTGGTGATCCCAGAGTGCTTTATAATGGTGGATAAACAGTACTAAACTTATTGTGTAGATGGGGAAACTCAGGTACAAAGAAATGAAATGCTTCCTTAAGGGTTCGCAAGTCAGTGCTGGCAAAAGACCACAGGTATGCTGATTTCCTCTGAAGCAGCATGGTGACCGCAAGGCCATGTCCACTCTCACGCATTCTGCATTTCTAGAGTACCACTGGTGTGAGGATTCATATCAACTGTTCAGTAAAGTTTCCTTCCAAGGTTTTCAGGCAGGCCTGCTCTGCCATGGGCCATGTGCATGTGCTAAAATACTTAAAGGAGGGTGCATCTACATTTAGGCGACTGAATAAACTCCATCGTAGTTCAAGCCAGAGTTTATTGTTCCCTGATATGCCATTTGCACATGTGCCCAGGACCGCAGCACGTTGAACCAGGTTGGAGCAGCCCTGGCTGGCAGGGGGCCCCAGGGAGTCAGCCTGCCAGCCCAGGGCTGCTCTGACTTGGCTGCAGAGGGGCTGGCTGGCATGAAGATGCTTCAGTGTGGGGCTAGCTGGCAGGCAGCCCCGACACTGAAACAGCTTTGTGCCCCAGCCCCGTTAGCCTCTACATTTGTGTTGTGGCCAGGTAAATAACTCCGCCGTACAATAGTACTTGTGTTTGGCAGTACTATCCTCTGGCAGAGTTAATTAGTTTAATCCATCCTAATAGCATCGCACATGTAGACTGTGACATTTTGCTGCAGAGCTAATTAGGCAACTCTGCAGTATATGTCTTGTGTAGAGGTGTCTGGAAAGGTCCTTTCAGAAGCACTGAAGGAGGGATGAGAACCAGGAGAGAACATTAATCTCTTGAGACACCATTTCCCTGAAAGCTATATTTTTCCTACTCGGTAGGTTTGGAGACCTCTTGTGAAACACCTGGGGTGAAATCCTGGCCTCACTGGAAGCAAGAGCAAAACTTTTATTTATTTCAATAGGGCCATAGATTTCCTTAGAGAATTTGGGACACTTTTCCAGACTGAACCTCAGATCTGAATCTTTACACACAAGTTAGGCAGCAGTCTCATGCTCTGTTGCTTGCCAAGCCTCCCCTCTGTTTTCTTGCTCTTATTTTCAGTCACTGGGATGTGAGAATGAGAGAAGAGAGAGAAGATACTGGACTTGATTTTGATCTCTTGAAGGGTTTTGTGGCAATGAGGTTAAATCACCCCCATGTACACATGCACATTCTTGCTGTAGATTCAGTATAAATCCATTGTAACTAGTTGGATTCCCTGCAGAGTTTGCAAGCTACATAAAGCCTTCAGACTCTCAGACACAACTAGCAATGCTGTGTGACTGGTTATGGTGCTTTGTTACACCACATAGGAATAAGTTCCCACTATTACAGTATTATTTGACCCCCCCTTTTTTTCCTGGTGGGACAGTACTATTGGTGGTTAGGTCTTGTTGGGCAATATACATAGGGGCAGATGGCAGCTGCAACACTACAACATAGGATGTTTTCCAGATGTTAATTATAGAATATGTCATAACATTCAGTGGGATGCTGCATTTCCCATGCAAGAACCTCATTAGCTCAGCGCTGCCTGAGGCATGGGGAGCCCTGGGTAAATAGGGATTTCATCTCAGAGCCAAAAAATGGCAAGTGGTATTTCTAAAAGCAGCTGGAACTGTGGCTTCGGTTTCATACCTGCTTTATTTCATTGTGTGGTTGCTTTCCCTTCTTCAGCTGTTCTGCATGATGAATACCAATAAGCTTCATGCCCTACACCTGGTTTTGCTATCCTGTGTCTGCTGGTTCTCACCCTTTACCTTAGATGTGGCTATGGGTGGATCTAGAATACACTAAAGGTTGATGCTGCCCCTCTGACCAGGGGGCAGGGGGGAGGGTCAAGCCCCCAGGCTGGTGGGAGACACTGGGGAGCTGGGTAGATAGCACATGCATGAAGGTGTTGGGACCTGGCCCCTGCTGTCTCCAACTGACCTGGGGGAGGAGGGTGGGGGGCAAAGTGCCTTCCTTGCTCTAGCCAGGGGCTGTGGGGAGTGGCTGGGAGGGAAGCCAGCCTCAGCCAGGGAGAACCGTAGTACCATTTAGTTTCCTCCTTCCAGTCCCCACTCCTTGCCACTGCCTTACCCCTCAGTGGACTCCCCTGGTCTGGAGCAGGCCCCTGATTGATGAACTTCTGCGCTTCTGCTGCTGTCCCAAGCCAAGCATGCCTTCCCACACAGCTGCTCCCTACAGCATGGGGCAGGCATGGGTTGAGAGTGGCTCTGGGGATCCCTCTGCACCTGGATCAGCTAGGGACAGTGGCAGAAAGAGAGTATGTCCACACTATCTTACCACCCCACCCAGATCTGCCCATGGAAGTGGCTGCGTTTCAGGGTTAGCTTATGTATATTAGCTTGTCAAATATGTTCAGACCTTTGGGAATGAAAGAGGATGCATGACATGCGATATAATGCATGAGGCTGATCCAGATACTTAGATGATGATGGTATGCTTTTACAGCACTCAAGGCAACAGAGCTGTGAACTGATTGTGGCTAGCTAAACATTGAATAATAACACCACCAAAACAACAGCAGCAGCAGCAGCAACTTAATAATAACAGCAGCGACAACAATAATGATGGTAATGTACTTTTAATGACACTTAATGGCACTGTTCTTGGTATTACTATTATCATCATTATCATTGTCATCATCACAACAGAAGAACTGAAAATAGATCACGATAGATCACTGGAGAGCCTGATAACATTTAATAGATGGCTAAAATGTTTCAGAGCCTAGGGAAAGCAGTAGCATTTGGGAGAAGAGATGTAAAGCATTTGTATGGGAGGGAGACAGCGTGTGAAGGCCAAGTGTTGAAGTTCATATCTGGTTTGTCATGTGTTTCATGGTACTTCTGGTTTATGCTTCAGCCATAAATAAAACTAATACAGCCTGGTGCAACAGAGGTCTTGTTGTGCTGGGACTCTGTACTTCTGGGCTCAGGTTTTATCTCGGCCACTAACCCACTATATAACCTTAGGCAAGTCCCTTGGGCTCCACCTGCCTTGTTTGTTTTGATTGTAATCCTTCTGGTGCAAGGTTAATGTGCAGGTCCTATACAATGGGGTACTGTTCTCAGTGGGGCTGCTAACTCCTATAATAATAATGCTACAGACAATAAATAACCAACCGTTAGATTTTCCCGTAACACTCCCCTCTTTCTCCCCCCCCACACACTGGGTTGTGCATTGTGTTTTGTGTGTGTGTTTATGTGGGCAAGATGGCCCCTGTTGTTCTGGCCATGTGCTCAGCACATGGAAAGCTGGGGCCTGTATCTGGGCAAAATATGTAAAATGCTCTGGCCTCATTGGCCAGAGGCAGCTGAAGATCCTCCAGGCAGAGTGAGTGAGAGAGAGGCTGGATGGTGGCACTCCCTAATTGGACAAGGCTTGGATAATGTCACACCAGGTATATGAGAGCAACTCATTAAGGTTCTCTCCTTTCTCGGGGGGCTGCTGAGAGCTACACAGCTGAGTTGGGAGCCAGAAAACCTGCTGCCCATGGGCATGTCTCTCCCTTCTCTGCATTGGAGAGGTGAGCAAAAGCTATGGGACAGGAAAGCCTCAAGTACAGGGAGAGAAAATCTGTCTCAGAGTTTGAGACTCCTATTTTGGCATCCCTTTTCCCCCCTCACCCCTTCCCCTCCCTTTTTTTTTCTTAACTAAGTTAATGCCATAGGGGTATTAATCCCTGGAGCAAACTGCCCAGGAATGGTCCTGGCAGTTAGTGGCTCTTGTGTGTGATAACTGTAGTATCTCAGTATTGTGATATAGCTGAGACTGGATGTCCAGACCATAAGCCATAGGCCTGGGCCCTTTCTGCTGCTTCACAGCTATTGTGTTTTAGTCTAGCTGTGTGGCTGAACCTCAGTTATATGATTGACTGGCAGATTTGGGACAGGGTGAAGCCTGGCACAGTTTGAGCCTGAGTGAGACCTGGCACTACTTGTTGTTAATCCAGGCCTGAGTGCAGTATAGACCTGGCCAGCTTTTGCTGCCCAGTTCAGACCTAGTGAGATAGGCCTGGGCCTCCTTTTGTCCTTTTTGTAGTTTATGTCCCAACCAAGCACTGTGGTTGGGTGCTAGTCATAGTTCAGGCCCAAGCCAAGATAGGCATGACCTTTTCTTTGAGTTCTTTTGCAGTTTTCTGCCCAACAGAGCTGGGATTGGGATGAGAAATGTTTGGGTGTGATATGCTGATGAAAACCATGGTTAACCCCTCAAAACCACCAGGGAGAAGTGGAGGTAGGCACTCTACCACTTCTGCAGGAGCCATGGAGCCCCTTGTCCCAGCCGCCTGTGGAGGGTTTAGATTGAAAGTGTGGTCAGGGGTAGAAAAGTAAGAAAGATTTATTGACTTAAGAAAAACACAACTACGCATAATAACAAGACAAACGATGACAGACAAAAGCAATTCGTGTCAGCAATTTATCGGCTGTTCCTTTGATGCCTGACACACAGCAAGCTTCTCTTTCCACAAAGTTCAGCGAGGTCAGGCGTCCCCAAGCAACGCTGTCTGAGGGGTGCCGGGAAGGACCCAGGAATGCATCTAAACAAATACAGAAAAAGACTTGGTCTAATCTTCATAGAGCCTTCAGCAAGCACTTTTATCACACAAACATACTTTTCAGCTGCCACACACCTTGCAATGCAGAAGGACCCAGGCTCTTGAGCAGCTCCCCGCAGTGCAGTGAACCCAAGGAGCAGCTCATAGGACTCTCCAGTGTGGGCCCCCCTCTCCAGCCCATTGCTGAAGGGCAAATATAGGGGTGCGGACCCCCAGAACTATCTGTTGGTGAACCCCAAGTCCCAGACTGCCTGGGTATGGATGAAGCTTCCCCCAGAGGGTGTCACTTTGCTTTGTAGTAATAGTGTTTTAAAATTATATTTAATGTTTTTTGGGGCTTTTTTTCATTTTCTGTAATAAATTTGGGTGTCTGTGTTTATACTGTTTGCAAGGAGGGGGGTTTGTTTATGCGAGGCACCTAGTAATTCATTTAGTATTTCCCAGATGGTCTGGGTGGTGGCCTGAGCCAAGGTAAAATCTATTTAGTGCCCCAAAATTGACTGATGCCGGGCAGAAGGGTTACACTTCATATGAAGCTTGCTTTGAACTAAGAGTCTAGATATGTTCTAAAGTATGGGAACCCAGTTCTCCCCCATATATCAAGAGAAGAGCAATAACTGCCAGCCTGTGTATGACTTATATTATAGACATAGCCAGCAAGAACAGAAGTAAAGCTTCTAGGGAGAGTCTGAACACAGAGTGCTCCTATAGACACTCAGGGAGCCAGCTCCAATGTGCTGGAAATCCAGCACATGGGACCAAACTCAATTAATCAAGTTTGCTGCAGCATGGAAATAATCACGCTCCAGCTGACTCCAGATTCATGTGTATCAGTGTCCCTGCACTGAAAAGTGGTGGAGGGATGCTTTGAACTAAAGCTTGCTCAATAAGCTTTAGTTCAAAGTGCCCTCCCACCATTTTTCCGCATGGGGGATGCTGATACACGTGACACTCAGGCACTTTTACTTAGCGCTGCTTACTAATTAAAGTGCCCCCCCCACCGCCTGAAACATGTAAAAATGCCCAAAGGCTTAAGAAAACGAACGCTGGCTTCTGTAGAGGCTTTAGAAATTTAAACATGCAGTGCACAAGAAATAATACTCTAGGCCGACATAATGACACTGCAGGGGGTGAAAGGAGGTGTAATTTGAGGCAAACGAGCTTTGCTATCCCTGATGAGAGCTAAGATATGAGGCGGTTTTTCTCCATTTCAGTTGTGAAGGAAAGCTCTGGCCGAGGAGACGGTTCTGAAGGGCCCAAAGCAGTATGTCAGCTGCTGTAGGGCTCTGGAAGCTGCTGCTTCTTTGTCTGAGCCCGGGCTCCTCTGTTCCAGCTCCGATTTGTTATAACGTTCTCTCTGCTCAATGAACCCAGGCCTTGGAGCCAGGGCTTCTTTGAGAGCTGCCGGAAAGGAGACCACACAGCTTCTGGTTTAGAAAGGTCTCCAGGGTTTCTTACTGCAAGGCCTCTTTCGATCTGGGAATAGAGTCTGCTTTTACTTCAGTGAGGAACAAAACAGCTCTAGGAAAGAAAAAGCCAAAGCCTCTCTTTTGTATTGGCCCATGTCAAAATGCATCCTTGCTAATGAAGAACTTATAGCTCAGCTAGGGCTTTCTCATGAAACCACGGGGTCTCTGTGCAACGAGTCGATGTGTTTGTTGGAGAAGAAACCCGTGGATTATTTTCTCAGATGCCCTGTAGCACTGCAATGCATCCCGCAACACCAACATCAACACCAGAAGCAGTGGCCTTTGCAGAATATTGGGAGCAGACCATATAGAAAGGTGGGTTGGGGGCACAGCAAAGCAGCAGCAGTTCAGATAGGGCAGGGAGAGCCAGGATATCTGGGTTCAATCCTCTGCTTAGCTGTTGGCTCCTTGTGTGAACTGAAGCAAGTCACTCCGGGCCAAGATTCGCCAAGAAAGTTAGCATCCAGTAACAATGAGAGATAAATGCCTAAAAACCTCCAAGGATCTTGGGACGCATTCTCCCAAGGTCCTTGGGACAGTTCTCTATCTAGACCATAGAGATAATGCTTTCTCCAGCCTGTTAAGTTATGAGTCTTCTGGAACAGGGACTGTTGATTACTAAACCTCTGTCCAGCCATAGCACTGCAGGTTCTTTATTTTCACACATCAAACAAGCCTTATGAGCTATGGGTTTTTATTACCAGCCTGAGCTGACTTCAGGATAGAGAAGATGCAAAGACGGGAAAAGGCCTGTTATCCATTGCTATTTGGTTTCTGATCAAGTTGTTCCCTGTGGTTAGAAAAGGCTCTCCAGTTGGGCTCCAGTTGAGCAAACGTTTCCCTTTATGTGTTTTAAACCTCCTTGATGAGAATGCCCAGAACAGGAGCTTGTCTGGTTGATTTGCTTTCTGAAGGCCACATCCCAACCTCCTTGACTGGGTTATTCCTCCCATGTCCACTGTATGGGAAGGAGCCTCTGGGGAGAAAAGAAGAGGGCTGAGACCTAAAGGTACCTGATGTTCAATAGGAATTGGGGTCATATTTGTAAAGGTGTCTAGGTGCCTAAATGTGCATATTGGTTCCTGGGGTGATTTTTGAAAGCTACTAAACTCCTAGGCCAGATCCAGAATTGCAGGCAGGTGCAGTCTGTGAAACCACAAACCTCTTTGTGGTGCCACAAACCGCATGCCCGGCATGTTAAAATGCGTCCTGTTAAAACATGCTACTGGAAATCTGGATAGCAAAAAAAAAAAAAAAAAAGCCATGAAAAGAAGTGGTGCAGTGCATGCCATAGGAGCAGGCGCCAGCAGACATGGAGGCTCAGTCCTCCCGGGAGGTGCTCTAGCTGCTGGCCAGAATGTCTCCTCTAGTCCCGCCCTGGCTCCTCTAGCATGCCAGAAGCCAGGAGGTGCGGGGAAACAGCAGTTTCCCTGAAGTAGGGCGTTTTGCCCTGCATCATAGTATACATGCATTTGTGCTGCTATTTTTTTGCTGCTCTAAACGCATTCCCCTGCATGTGGGGATGCATCTTTACTGGGAATAATTACTCATCTGCATCTTTAGGCACCTAAATCCTTGAGCTTCCAATTCCCAAAGACACCTTTAGAAATCACTTCCTAGGTTATTAATGTCTTTAGGAAATATTTCTCACAAGTGTTAAAGGGGATGGAGGCTCTGTCCCAAAAAACTGCTTCTGAAAGATTCATGAAATGTGTTTCTGGTCCCTAACTCCTGGGTTTCTCCAGTGCTTTGTTAATACACATTGATTGCATTTGGAAGAGTTTACTGCAGCATTATTAAATCATTTAGGGATTTATTAAGCTCGCTTTAAATACTGAAAGTGCGCCATTACACCCACCCTACTTGTGATGTGCTGAAACCTAATAAATAACATTCAGGAGGCAAAGAGCACAGCTGAGCAGAGAGGGCTGCAGCTGAAACAGAACTTTTCTCGCAACAAACTTTATTTTGATGAGCATAAAATACGTTAACAGGGCTCATTAGGTGCTTCATTGTCTGTCTAGTATCGGTAAGAATCATTATTAATTTTCTCTTCTCCTCTACATAATTAAAGATAATAATAGGACTGCAGGAGGAATTCAGATATTATGGTGATGAAGAACATATGACAAAAAAAGACAGGTATAAGAGATAGAAAGTGTGAGCGAGTGAGGGCTGGGCAAAACCCAGAAGCTTAAGAGGGAGCTTGTTAAAGGCTCTTCATTGAAAGTGGAAAGAGATGGCCACTCCTTCTTATAAACTTGAAATCTCCCTCTGAATTTAGATGACTTTTTGTGAGATGCACTGCCAGGTTTCTTGCATGCACTTGGGAGGTATATGATATTGTCTAAGGATTTGGGTTTAAGCTAAGTCAAAAAGTAGAGATGGTCACAAACCAAAAAGACCATAATCTCTTCCTGGAAGGAAGCATTTGTACCTTTGTGCTCCTATAGTGCCTGATTGGGGTCTCCGGGTGATCTAATTTTAGAAGAAGGAAAAAAAAATATTATCATGCCATATTTTCTCACATACACCACACCCTTGGCAGAACAAATTTAAAAAGATCTTTTCTTGTAGTAAGTAACTGAGTAGCTACTAGGGAGTTAAGGCACTTATTCTTCCGTTTCCTGTAAGTCTCCTGAAGATTTTCCTTTCACTTTATCCATAACTGACAGAAACTGTTCTTACCATATTTTTTTTTGCATATAACCTGCACCACAGTTTGCAGCAGCTGTTTTTTTGGAGGAAAGTGCGTGCTGTATGTGAGAACATACACAATATTTATATGTGGGGTAATAACATAATACTGAACACTTAGGTTTCAATACAGGCCATCATAGAAAAAAACACCAGTTGAGAAACCTGTCACTCGATCTTAATGTTCCCCAAATCCCAGGAAACGGCACGTTGGGAACCAGAAGGTGGTTTCAAGGGCGGATTTTATTTTGGCTTCACATTTTCCCTATGTGCAGAGCATTCAGATGCAGCGTTTTCCATCTGGGGCCACGTCTACCCAAATTCAAAAGGAAACCATGAAGCCTGAGAAGGTTTGTATGGATCGTTGTAGGCCTGACACCACTTGGTCATTGCTTCCAAACTCTCAAGCCAAACCTGCTCTAGTCTCAGTTTCAGTATAAATTAGAACAGCCTAGGAGATGCTCTAATTAACACCAGTTGGCTATAGCTAGAAAAAGGACCATGTGCCAGTCAAGATTTGGAAGACGGGAGCAATGCTGTCATATCCTAATGCAGACCCTATACACAATTGAAGTAGAAGTGTGTGTCTCCTCACACCAGCTGAGAGCTCCCTTCTACCAGGAGAATCCCCCATCTGGCCAGTTTGTGTAGGCTGGGTACAAGAAAATGTCTGGGAAGAGAATCTAGCCATATACGTTAATAAAATGTCTGCTTTTAATGAAGGGAACTGGTTTCAAATGTAAAAGAACAGGAAAAGAAAACCTAGTAGTAGGGAAAGAATACTCATTTGTGAGCTTCAGTGGGGAATCAAATCAAGTAAGTAAAAACAGCCAAAAGGCAGAGACTTCTGTGGGGTGGGCAATTAGTAACTCAGGGGTGGGAAATTATTTGGACCCTAGCCCACATAGGGAGTTTTGGTGCGCTGTCATGGGCCGGCTCAGCACCCACTCCCCCTTGCAACAGCTCACCAAAACTCCTTAAGTGGCCCCATCCTGTCCATCCTTACCTTGTGCTGTCATAGCCCTGTGATCCCAGCCCCAGCTCGGCCTGCCCATCCTGCTCCCAGATGCCACTTCTCTGTATATCAGCCCTGGCCCCATCCCAGCCAGCATGGATGAGAGCTGTGATCTGCTGCCTGTGCACCCCTATGACAGGCACCAGTTCTGTGGGCAGGGGCACGCGGGGAGCAGATTGCAGCTCTTCCCAGGGCTCCGGCCCTATCCTGTCACTGCCCCATGATCCTGGGGTATTTGTGGAGACTGGCTGGGACTTGCGTGGGCAGGGTGTGCAGCTAGGTGGACAGGATGGGCCCGTGGGTGGGCATGGAGCTGTGTCCAGGGCTGGGACCAGGATCTTGGGCAGTGACAGTGCTGGGGTGGGATTGGGGCAGAACTGTGAACTGCTCCCTGCACACCCAAGCTGGCGAAGCCTACGCCCATCTCAGGGACATGCTGGGAGCAGATCACGGCTCTGCCCTGGCCCCATGTTTTCACTGCCCTAAGATCTTCACGCGTGATTCTGGCCTCCCCACTTGTCCTGCTCCTGAACACCAATCCCCTC
This sequence comes from Crocodylus siamensis, assembly GCF_052110815.1. Taxonomy (NCBI): domain Eukaryota; kingdom Metazoa; phylum Chordata; order Crocodylia; family Crocodylidae; genus Crocodylus; species Crocodylus siamensis. Next base: position 11,171,718 of record NC_143401.1, read on the forward strand.
CTGTCCACGGCTCCATCCCATCCACCTGGCCACGTGTCCTGCCTGTGCAGGTCCAACCCCTGGAGGTGTGTGTGAAGCGCATGGGTTGGGGTGCTCAGGCAGGGGGCGGGGGGTGGCAGTTACAGCAGCCGGAAGGAGCTGCTGGAAAGTAGGTCTGGCTGCTACACCACCCCAGTCCCATTGTGTGTCTGGGGGTGGGGGGGCAGGACCGGCCACATGTGCCATGGCCTGGGCTGCCCTGTGCACCTGGGCTGGTTAGGACTGAGGGACCTGCCACAGGCTAGACAAAAACCCTCGGCAGGCCAGGTCCGGCCCATGGGCTATATTTTGCCTGCCTCTGGGTTAGCCTTCTCAGCTAAAACATCTCAGGGCCCATGAAATATTCTCTGTGAGTGGATCTCTCATAGCACAGAGGTATTCAACCATTTTAAATAAATGTACCCGTTTTTAGTAAGTGTATCTCGGGGGGAGTTGCAAGCAGTGGGACGTGGAACGACGGGGTGGTGAGCGGTCGGACGCCAAATGCGGAGGGGAGGGGGTGATGAGCAGCCAGATGTGGAATGGCAGCAGCACAGCATCTGTGTGGCCTGCTCTTGCCCTGCCCCGGTGCTGCTCCTGTGAGGCAGTGGCACGGGGTGGTGGTGCTCCATCCTTGCCTGGCCCCGTGTAGCCCCTGGGACCTTTCAAAGGACCCCCGGGGTATACATACCCCCAGCTGACAACCCCTGTATAGCAGTTTAGGCCTGGTCACTTGGATCTTTCTGGTGAAGGCTGTATTTCCAGAGCTCAAAAGCTGGAGTCTGTTTATCTGGCTATATCAAAATAATTCAGGGTACAAGGGAGGTTTATTAATCTGGAGGCGTAGGTTCAGAAACCTCTCTTTTGGAAAGAGAGCTCAGGGGCTGATTAATAACCATCAGTCTTTTCTCAGGAGCAATGGAGCGTGATGCAGAGGTGTAGCCAGGATAGGGTCATTTAAAATACAGCTGTCACCACTACAAAGGCAGTAATTGGCACTGATGTCTGAGGCTCACATCTTTAGTTTCCATCAGAGCAATAGCTCCCCACCTAAGCAAATATTCCCTATCAGAGAAAGGCACATGGAGGTGGAGAGACAAGATTGAGTAAGTTTCAGTGTTCGTACAGATTGGAAGAAAAAGGAAGAGACTTGGGGCCAGATTCTTATCGGATACAAGTTGGTACTGTTCCATCCAAACCAAAGGCCCAGTGCTAACTTACGTCAGCTGAGGATCAGCCTTACAGTTTCTACCCCCACTTACTACCTCCAGTGAGGCACCTACAGCTATGTTGATGCAGCTGCATAAACTCACAGAATTGCTTGAATTATGAAATGTGGTTCTGAATTTGAACGTATTGTCTTTACAGTTCGAAATAATCCATATAGTCTGGACAATCAGGCACGTACTATAGCTCAGGTTCCATAGGTGCGGCTACTGAGGACAGTTCATTAAAATGTTCCCTTTTTGATAAAAAAATATGATTTTCAAATGTATGAAACATTTTCTGAAACTGAAAAGGAACATTTTGAGTATAGCCGAGTTGACGTGAATCTGTACTTTCTGAGCTGCCATAAAGCAAGGCTGATTAAATTTTTTGGTTGAAACATCTTTTCCTCTACACTAAAAAAAAAGAAACCAAAACAGTTTTCATATGACCAAAGCATTTTGCACATTCAAATTGCATTCACTGGATTTTTTCTGTCAAAAAAATCTTCTCAAACCCTGACACACCTCACCTCAATGTTTTCCAGATAAAAACATTTCATTTTTTAAAATATTTTTTCAATTTCATTAAAAAATAATTTAAGAACCCTAAAAATAGGAGGATTGAATGAGAGGTGAAACTTGAATTTTAGGCTGATCAAATTCCAAGTGTTATTTTTTGTGTTGCCCTCAAATTATTATTTTTATAGACATTTTTGGTAGTCCAGACAAACTGGAATATTGGTTGTGCCTACAGCTCTAGCTGAGATGCCTCATGCTGTCTTTCCTGCAGCTGAGAGACTCCTGAGCACTGTGGGAGACATGTTACTCAAAGGAGATGTAGTCTGGTTAAGCAGCACAGCATGCAGGTACAGTGGGGGCACAAGGCAGCCTGGACAGAGGCAGTCCAATGTCTTCCACAGTATTCAGTTGTTTGACATACATACAGTATACACTGCTGTCAACGATTAACATCCTAAGCACTGATCTCTTGTGGCTCCCACATAATCCGGTATGATCTGTTTACATGTTCATCCTGTGATGGGCCTAATGCTTATCTTTTTGTCCTCTCTTTGATATTTTAAGTGACATTCACAGGAATGAACCAAGAGCCTCTAGCACGTGAAAGAACAAGTCGTGAGTGTAGCAGGCTCACCTTTCAGAGTTTGGGTTGAGTCCCAGGCTTGAGATCCTGCTGTTTTGATTAGTGGAGACCATTCACCAATCAGGAGGCAGCAGGAGAAATAAAGTCATGCCCCTTTCCCGAGGGGACGGGGACAAGAGCTCCCCCAGACCTGATTGAAGACTGCAAACTGTCAGGTCCAGAAGACTTCAGGGGCGGAGCCCTGGAGCATATAGAAGGCAGCAGCTGTGTGCCCAGCGTGAGGGGAGATGTAGCGAGGGACTCAAGAAGAGCGGAGCCAATAAAAGCCGGGGAGCTCTCCCACCATGGGCAGTAGGCCCAAGGCTCCTGAAGCTGCCACTGGAGGAACAGCCCCAAGAGTGGTGTGAGAGTGCTTAGGTTGCTGACAGCATGCAGAGATGGTATGTGGAGACTCGGCCCTGGGAGCAGTGTGAGACTGCTCAGGCCCATCACGGTGCATGGTTTGGTGCACAAAGCCCAGGCTTTGGGAACCGCAAGTGGCAGCTCGAGCCTGCAACCCCGGCGGGGCCTTGGGGGCCGCAGTGAGGGAGCAAGCGGCCAGGTCCCATCGTGTGCAGGGCAGCATACGGACCCAAGCCTTGGGAGCCAGGGAGCAGTGGAGGCTGCTTGGTTTAGCCACCTAGCATGAGGATGGACGGATGGAGCCTGAAGGGCCTGGCCTGTGCTAAAAGAGCCCTCGGTGCTGAAGCCGGGGCATGGGGAAATAGTAGTGCTGCAGCATGAGGCCCATGTAATTGGAATTGAAATGTTGTATTGTGATGTTGTAAATAGTGTTATTTTGGGTTTGATCTTGGTTATTGGTTAATGTTCATGGTGTACATATATGTATATGATGCAGTAAAAGTTCTGTTATCCGGCATCTTACAAGCCAGCGTGCTCCACTCACCGGTATGTCGGCTTGTAAGGTAAAGTGAAACTGGAAGTGCCCACTGTGGCACTTCCAGTCTCTTCAAACCTCCATGGCTTATGGCAAAGCAGTCTGTGCTGCTGAGCCGCCACGGCCCAGGGACATAGCAGGCTGTGCAGGACCCACCTCCATGTACTGTGGGGCCTGCAGGGCCCCGCGGGAGTGGCGACGATGCCGTGGGAGGGACAGTAATGCCTCAGGAGGGGTGGAGGGAAGCCCCAGATGTGGTGTGAGAAGCCGTGGCCAGGGGTGCTCAACTAACCAGCATATTTTGTTATCTGGCATCCCCCGTTCCCGGGGGATGCCGGATAACAAGAGCTTTTAGTATATTTCGTTTTATGTTTATGTATATTATAACTCAATAAATTGTATATAGTTAAGAACTTTGGGGCTTGGGCTAACTCTATAGAGGAAGGAGGGATCTGCTCGAAATCCTGGCATCCCTCTCATAGCACCCCCTCCTGCCTACCCATCCCATCCTATTGAATATAGGGCACACCCTTGGGTGTACCCAGGCTACATGATGAAGGTAGATCCTGCAGTTTCCTTCACGGCACAGATTTATCCATGAACCTCACTTTCAATCTGCTGCACTTACTGGGCTTCTCTTTCAGCATTGCAATGCACTTGAGTCATAACTTCCAGCATCCCCCTGCTTGGTTAGTCATGGTGTCTCCGTCCTTGCTCTGCCGATACCTTTCAGTCCTGACCAGCAGCATGTCTCCTGGGCTAGCCCTGGATTTTCCATGCTGTTCTACTGGTGGTCCTCTATCAATCCAGGGCATTACTGGGGGGCACTGAAGAGCTGGGATAGCATGGCAAGGCTACGGTCTGTAAGAGCAGGGTTAAAGGGTGCTTGCAGATCTAACCTCCCCACCCAGCAAATGGCACTCTACTTTAAACTCGGTGCGTTTCTGTGCCAAGCCCGGCACATTGCCAGAGGAGGCAGTGCAGTACTTCTACCTGGCTTGCCTGATGTCTGTAAAGAACAGGCCCCTAAGTGGGGCTTTTTTGGCACCTTTATCTAACAGCTAAGTGAATCAGCTTTAGCTAAAGGTCCCAAAAAGCCCCTCTGAAGCGCTTGGTATTTACAGATGCAGCAGAGCTAGGCTGAAGTAATGTGTTGCTTCTTTTGGTAAAGCGCAGCTTTTTTTTTTAAATGTCTGCAAGCAGCCTTAGTACTTTGATAGAGATGCATGAGGAGCCCAGACCTGAATAGCACATAGTGCTATTTTTTCTGCCTATAATACCCAGGATTCCCAGGTGGTCCTCCAGCAAAGTACTAGCCAGGTCCAGGATTGTTTAGCATCTGCAGTCAGATAGGATCAAGTGCATTCAGCACAGTATGCCATCAGAGCCCTTCTTGAACAGTTGTGCTGAATTATGCCATGGTGTGTAACAATATCCATGCATCTAATAAATGAAAGCAAGCTTTTTCTCAGCTCATTTTTAGTTTCAACCCATTTTGCCACACAAAGTATTTCCCAGAGCTTGAAAAGCTCTGCAGCATCATCTGTACCACTGCACTGTTTATCTGTATCCCCTGGTGAAACACGGGCCTGATGAAGTGTGTGACCCCACATGGCCTACAGAAGGGAAACATTTCTAGAGTGATAGCACCTCTAATGCACCTCATCTGAGTCTGTAAATTTACTTAGTCTCAAGAAACATGGAGGGGGAGAGGGAGAAGCAGGGTTTAAGAAGAGAATAACTTGACCTGGATTTCTGTTGTCTCTTGGTTAGTGAGTCTTGCTTGGCTAATGCCTCATTACAGACAGGAAAATGGTATTCACAAAGCTGGGCTCCAATACAGTTTCTAAATAAAGCCTTTCACACAGCATGTAGAAGTAAAGACATTCAGCAACACAGTCATTGACCCTGGGAGGAGAGTTAATGATTCTTAAAGAAATTGTGCATTTCATTGGCCATTTATCAGTTGCCAGCAGTAACCAGACCTTTATTTAAGAGTAGTTTGTTTAACTGTGGTCTTCTCCTCCTTCTTTTTAAATTCACTTAATATTTTATGAACATCTGTAGGGCAAAGAATTAGCTTTCTTCTCCAGGCCAGGCCATAATTACTTACTCACCACTTTTATTGCTCTTAAAATGTTTCATAGGTACTGTTGTGAAAACTCTGCAGATATTTTGGCTGTAATCTTCATTGCCTGTATGTCCCAACTGATCTGTCTGTCCCCTTCATAATAATTGTAGGTAGCAATAGCCTATGCTGCTCATGAGCATTGCTAAATATAGTAACACTGGGGGCACCTACATGTGCATTAAAGCGCTTTTTCTAATGTGTCTTAAATTTAGTACATCTGAGCACTTTTACATGTACTCTGGTTGTCGAGGAGGGGGCGGCTCTTTAATTAGAGTGGCTCCGAGAGCCACTCTAATTAAAGCGCTGCTGTGTCTCATGTATCAGCGTTCCTGTGCTTAAAAATGGTGGCGGGGCACTTGAGCTAAAGCTCATTCGACGAGCTTGATACATAAGAGGCAGGAGGCTGCTGGAGCGCAGTAATTGCCATGCTCCAGCAGACTTGATTAATTGAGTCGCTGTGGTGCTTTAATTAGGGCAATTCTCAGATCCACTCTAATTAAAGAGTTCCCCCCCCTTCCCCACCCCTGGAGCATGTGTTAAAGACTCAATTAATAGAGTCTGCTCTGATGCACTGGACTCGTGTATAGGTGCCCTCCAATGTGAAGTACTAAAGAAATGCATATTAGGCTTCCTTAATGTGCAGTAATGAATGCTCACAGTTTTTAAGTGATGCTTAATGCACAGTAGCCTATTTTACTGTGCATTAGCCTAATCACATATTTTTTTACGTGATGCTTTTGTTTGAATAAAATAGGTTACAGGGCGTTAAAGCACACAGGTAGATGCGCCCACTGAGAAGCCCTCTGTAGAAAAAAGGCCCTATTCTACAGGACACCCGACAAATGCATCATAAGACAGAGTCTTTCCTGGAAAGAGCCTACAGTTTAAATAGATGCGCCAGATGAAGAGGTTATATGACAAAACAGGACAGTTCAGAATAGAGCTCTGGTCTCCTGATTTGCATCCCACTACCATACTTACTAGGCCAAGTTGGCTTTGGGTATGACAAGGCAATTCCCAAGAGCACAACACTAAATGTCACCACTTAGTAGTACTATCAGTCTAGAGATGTTTCCTTTCGGTGGGCCAGCATTTCTTAAGGGTGACATACACACAATTACATGTCCCAACAGCTGTGAAACTGCTCTAGCTATGGGAGTGGAAATACAACAGCAACATAGGACTAATGCTGATGTCTCTATTTTCTCCCAGATAAAATGCAAATAGCTAACAGTTGACCTGCTACAGGGAGGCCGGTTCTGTTAGGACCCCCTACCTTTCATGGTAAGGTGCAAGAACATATTAATTACTGCTTAATCTAAGTCATTCTCAAACTTTTTAGACTCAAGACACCCCTTTTTAGACTCAAGGCACCCCTGCATAACTTTTATAAATTGAGTAGCACTCCATTTCAGAAAATAATGTATTTATTTCAGTTCTGACCACCCTGCAGAGGGGCTAGGCAGTGGGGCTGGGGAATGGCCAACCTGAGCCTGTCCTTATCTGCTTATCTCCTCGCACCTCCTGTGGCATTCCTTGAAGGATCTCACAGCACCCCAGGGTGCCAAAGCACCCTGGTGGAGAATCACTGGCATATTCAGAAAGTTGCAAGTCCTGAGTCTGCATGCTGACTACAGGAGGATAAACAGAGCAGGCCTGTATCAGAGGGAATGGAGGTTGAAGAGCACTTAGGACATGGGACACCTCAATGCCAGTCTGCAGGTTATTCTGTGGTTCATGTCATGTTACTCTGCTGTTAACATTTTGCTCTAGAAGCCAGATTGATAGAGGTGATTCTGACTCTGCAGTTTTTGTTTGCATTTGGATGAGGATTTGACTGGTCTGTGTCATTTCGCTGGGTGAGTCTATGATGTCCTGTGCTGGGCTGCAGGGGAGGGTTAGTGGCAGAATGGTTGGCTGTCACAGGGTATTGGTTATGATAATATCTAAAGGGAGACACCAAGGTGATGAAGCATTATCTAGGCTGGAATAAGGGTGCTTATCCAGTGGTAAGGGCAGGAGATCAAGGGAGAATATTGCTTGGAATAACAGAAAACCTTTCTGGTTGTAAGACAGGGATCCTCAGTCTTTTTGGATTGGCTCCCTGCTCTGGGCCTGGCAATCCCAGCTTCTGGTTGGCTTGTAATGGCATGTGACCCACTTCTGGTATGAGCCCATGGGAGGCAACAATACCTGTAGAGCTTGTGACTCTACTCTTAAGGATGGAAATACTTAGGTTAGGGATTGCTAGGATGTGGAATAATCTTCTGGAGAGAGGTGCAAGTCCCATGTTTGGGACACTTACAGCAAAGGTGGATATTGGATAACATTTTCCTATTTGTCATTCCAGAGGGCTCTAGTCAGCACTTAAATGTATGTACTTAGTTTTCACGTGTACTTGTGCTGGAGCTCTACAACATGGCAAACTCTACTGGTCCTACATGGTGAATATGAAAGCTTGAGGGGAGTGATATTTGCTCTCTCTGGGGTAGAAAGCAAGAATTGGAAAGGGTTTGAGGTAGAGATGAGACCATTATATTTCTAGTATGCTACCTGGAGTTGAGAAGGCTATAATAAAAGCCCCTCCAGATATTGACTGGTGCTGATGATGATACAGTAGTGCTTCTCCAAGTATTGACGGGTGCTGATGAAGACACATAGGGGGGCCTCCCAGCTATTAGCAGTAATAGCAGACAATGTATAGTGAAGTGGAACTTGCTGCTATATTGAACTGACCACACTTGAACAGTATGTCCCTGGTGATTGAAGTGCTTTTCCAAGAGCTTTTACCTCTTTTGTCTTTGATTGGGCCTGGGCGAAGGAGTGGTGAAACGGGCTTGCTTCCTCTCATCACACTGTTCCCTTCCATTTTTAGCTCCTTGCAAATGATTAAAATGTCTTCTAGATTAAGGCAATGACACAGGGACTGAAATGCTATGAATCCTGAACTATTCAGGAGGGCAATCATGTAAGTGCTTTGGCAGCCAGCAATGCTTGTGTTGTGGTACTATTAGGAGGTTCAAACTGAGGTTGGGACCCATTGTACCAACACATAAGGGACAGGTAGATTTTTGTTATAAAGTGCTTGGGAGGAATTAGCAAACTGTGGCTGGTAAATAATTTTTCCACAACTAGCTTCTGACTGTCTCTAAATGGAAATCAAAGCTTGAAAATTATCTAGTAATTTCCCCCTCAGCCATGCTGACACTTGTCCTTTTCTCAAATTGAGCCTACAAAGCTGCACCATGTGGGTCTCAATTATGGGTACCTCAAAGCTAAAACATGGCAACCCAGGTTTATTAAGATGGACATGTGTTTCACCCAACTTTAGATTTGACTGTGTATTGGCAAACTGCATTACGGTAAATCATCCTGACTGTCACACCTTAATTTCCCACTTCAGCTGACTCTCAGGCCCATGAGCATGCATATACATGTGGAGTCCCCTCAGAGGGTAGCACTGAAAAATAAAGCATCATGGGACCCTTTGCGCTAGCTGTTGTACAAGTGTGATGGGACTGCTAACTACAATAGTATAGATAACAGAAGAGGAAGGGGAGTAAAGAAATTATGGTGCTGATGTGAAAGATGTGGACTTGTACACCCTGCTTCTCTGTTTTCTGGTCGAGTCAGTTAGGGACAGATTCCCCAAAGGGATTTAGTGCTGCACCATTTAGCATTATAGAGTTTGACTTTTGGGTGCTCTCCAGCGAGTGGAAATTCCAGACTCAAGTTAGATGTTCAGGATCCCCAGACAGGACATAGGGAGAGCTAGGTGACTACGAATAGAGCCGCAGAAGGCAAGCCGTCTATACCGGGGGGAGCGGGGTGCAAAATGGCAGATCCAGCCAGCAGCCGGACTCCATTTCCCAGCAGCCCGACCACATGGCTGGGGCCAGTCTCCATGGAGACCCCAGCTGCAGCTTCACTGTGATAGTAGAAGGCTGGGGTTGCCATGGTGATCAGCCCCAGCTGTGCTGGCAGGGCAGGGCACTGCTCTGGATCTGCTGAGATCTTGCAGTGTGGGCAGCTTGGTCTGGGCCAAGGCAGAGCTGCCATCTGCAGCAAACTACACTCAATTTTACATGTGCTCCAAGAGCCGCTCTAATTAAAGTGCACACAGCGTCTTGTGTATCAGTGGACCTGTGCTTCAAAGTGGTGGTGGAGGCACGTTAACTAAAATTCATTGATTGAGCTTTACTTAAAGCACCGTGCTGCCACTTTGAAGTGTGAAGATGCTGATGCATGAAGTAGAAGCAGACTTGCTTAATCGAGCCTGCTTTGATGCGCTGTAATTCCAGCACATTGGAGTAGCCTCCCCACACATCTACAGGCACCCCAAAAGGCCTGGTTCCATTTTACTTGGATGCATAAGTATGATTTTATTCCACCATGCTCATGTCCCTGAAAAACAGTTAAGGCACAAGGTGGGTAGATTCTCCTCGTCACTCCTTCTTTGTGACTCAGGCTTCTGGGTCAGTTAATGATATGATACAAAACTAGATCTATTTATTAATTTTCAGGACTTCAACAGGGTGGAATAGAATTGCACGTCAGTGCCTTAGTCCACCTGTGAACCTGATAAGTGGAACAGAATCTGACCAACAGAGTGTTTAGACAGCAAAATGGAAGTGTGGTTGTAGTACATTCTAGCATACCTACACCAAGTTCAACTAAATACCTTGGGTAGCAGTGGCCATGTCTACATGCACAATTAATTTGCACGAAAAAACTCCAGAGCTTATTGCTCCAGAGTTTATTCATGTGCAGCACATGGAACCCAGTGGGAGCAGCCCCAAGCTGGTAGGGGACCCAAGGGGTCAGCCTGCTAGCCTGGGGCTGCTCCCACTGGGCTCCATGTGCTGCGGAGGGGCTGGCTGGGGCACAAGGGTGCTTCAGTGCGGGGCTAGCTGGCAAGCAGCCCCGGCGCTGAAGCACACTCATGGCCCAGGCAGCCTGTCGCCATCTACATGTGGAAAGTGCAGTAACTTACTGCTCCGTTGGATAGTACTCGTGTCTGATGGGACTTTGACGGTGCAGTAAATTAGTCTACACCAGCATAATTGCTGTGCATATGTAGATGGTGATGCTTTACTGCACTGTAAATTAGTCTACTGCTCAGTAGAGCACATGTGGCCAGTGAAGATAAGGCAGCACCTATTGTGCTGTATGGATATACCCTGAGCCTCCCATACCTGGGGTGAGTGCTCTAACCACTGGGATACGGGGCAAAGGTATAGCGAGAACTCCTCTGCCAGCTGTGCTTTCGTAGGGGTTGATTCTCTAGATGGCCTCTGAGAACGCCCCTGGGCTGCGTAGGTGGGGAATACCACCTTGTGAACCCAAAAGGGGCTTAGTTATAAACTCGACTGCTAGTCCAGACTGAGATGGTCTGTACATACCCAGCAACAGAATCACTTCCAAAACCTGCCCTGTGGAAACTTGGGTATGGTTAGGCAACAGCAGAATGAGGGATTTTGAAGTTGTAGATTCTGGATTTAGGTGCCTGAAATCATTTGTAAATCTGGTCATTGGTTGCTCTGTGCCTCAGTTCCCCCTCCTTAAAATGTGGAGTGCAGAACTTGTATACATCACTGTGGTGCTGGGACGGTAAGTACACTAAAATAGCCAGGTGTTCTGATAAAATGAGGGAGGTCCTATACGAGGATGTTTAAATTGTCGGCACAGGTGTCCCTGAAGTCCAGTATTCTTGAGGAGATCTCCTCTTCCTGTGCATGCTTGAGTCTGTTGTTCTCTTTAAAAGAGCACGCACACAATATGCACTATAATAAATACCCAAGTCCCAATCTTATTTCCAGCTCTGTAGACCCTGTCTGCATATTGTATCTGGCAACACCTCCTGCAGCTTCTCAGGGGAGGCGCAGGCCTGAAATCTTAATTAAAAAGCAGATAGCTAGGTTTCATGCTAAGCTGATATAGTAGCTGTTCCCCTTTATGGACACCTTCTATGCAAGTTCCTACTGTGTTTGTCGAATTGCTAATTTAAAGGATGCTGTGGATTCATGCAATGCAGGGCCTGTGTCAGCAATGTTTAACTTCAAGAGAGTGAAGCTGCAGTCACTGATCATTTGGGTTGTTAACAACTTTTCCGAACCCCTCTTGCTTCTGCTTCTGCTAAAAAAACCCACCAGAGGGAATTTTGTTAGGAACTGGACACCAGTGGGAGACTTAAACTGTTGCATCAACATGTAGGATGGATATCATGTATGTGGCCAGGCAGCACTGGGATTTGGAGCAGTGGAAGAGTGAGTGAGAGCTTCAAAGACAGACATCTCTCTTGGAAATGTGCATGGTAGGGAAAGAAAAGATTTTCTGAAATGGTAACTGCCATGAGCACACGGGCCGCAGTGAGTTGGTGCACTGAGAATGGGACTTTGGAGACCTGATCTATTTTTCACGTTTACATTAATATGCTGTAGAAACATGGGCAAGCTACAAGGTCAACATTTTCAAATTTGGGTGTCAAAATAAATGGCTAGATTTTCAGGATGCTACATGTCCAACTCAACTCAATGAGAGTAGAGGCTCCCAGCACCTCTGAAGAGCAAAACCATTTATCCAGAAAGTGCCTAATTACAGTGATAAGTGCCTAATTTGAGGCATAGAAGTTTGAAGAATGCAACCTTGCTGCTTTGAGTTCTCTGTTTACTGAATGGGAGTAATAATAATGAGCTCCCAGGTTTGGAGAGAACCATTAGACCAGTGGCTCAATGTGCTTTTAGACAAGTTAGTTGCCTGACCGTCGAGAGGTATAGAAATAGGGTTCAGATGGGGGTAGCTCCGATGGATGGACACCTGAATGAAGTGGCTGGATTTGGGGGTTCCCAAAAATGAACTGTGCTTTACAAAAACACGTGTTCTCATGTGATGACTGGCACCTCCATCCTGGGTCCCTTCAGACCTCAGGGACACAGTATTGAGACACGTTCCACTCTACAGTGGAGAGAAGGCTGAGGGGGGATCTAGCAACCTATTACAAACTAGTCAGGGGGACCAGCAGGCATTGGGGGAGTCCCTGTTCCCCCGAGCACCACCAGGAGTGACCAGGAATAACGGTCACAAGCTGGCAGAGAGTAGATTTAGGTTAGATATCAGGAGGCGCTACTGCACTGTCAGGGCAGCTAGGATCTGAACCAGCTTCCAAGAGAAGTGGTGCTGGGTCCTACCCCCGGGGGTCTTTATAGAGGAGGCTAGATGTACACCTTGCTGAGATGGTTTGACCCCAGTGCTCTTTCCTGCCATGGCAGGGGGTCGGACTCGATGATCTGCTCGGGTCCCTTCTGACTCTACAAACTATGAAACTACATGCGACATCTTAAACTCCATTAAACAGGATTTAAGTGAATAGTATCTGCTTTGGGTCGGGTCTTTACGTAGGGGTCAAATCATCCATTTCAAGTATTTCAAAGCCTCAAAAAGGAATCAGATGAAGCTTGAAGATAGCCACAGGTGCAAAATGCAAAAGGGGGTGTTGGTTCAATGGTTTCCTCTGCCCAATTAGAGTGGCATACTGAGCTGAACTGGAGGTTGTGGGAAATTTAGACTTGGATTTCAGTTTTCTTCTGTTATTTCTCAGGGTTGAAACCAAACCCTGGATCTGAATATACTTGGTTTATGGGAAATGCCAGATCCAGGTCAAAACATCACTGCCCAGGTTCAGCTCTGTTTAGAGCACTGATTTTGTTATAAGTTTGGTTGGACCCTGATAGATCCCTGTCTGGAAAAGAGTGCAGAAGAGGAGTGATGGACACGAGTGACATGAGTGACTGGTGCCTCCTGAATCTGGGGGGCACACACAGAAGCCACCAATGGCCTTGTCAGCCCTGTCAGGGGCGACACCAGCCCTACCGACAGCATCAGTGTTAGCCATCGAGGGGGTGCACTGGCCCCTTCAGGGGGGCACATGCACCCCTGTGCACCCCCTACCAGTCGCCTATGATGAATGATGCATTACAGTATGGTTTTAATGGAGCGCCACTCTCTGTCACAGACGGTACAGGAATCCCTACGTGCCTTGCACTGAGGAGCAATACAGGTGCCATGTAATGATTCATGTTAAGTGCTTGTGCTCAGCCATACCATTTCTAGATGAGCAGGTCAGTAGTGAAGTGGGCTGATGGCTTAATTTTTCATCTCGACTAAACTAGGCTCACGCCTGCCTTGGGGCACAGCTGCAAATGAGCCCCTCATGGATTCTTATTCTAAAACTGTGTATAATATGCAAATAGCTGTCTCTCTCAGGAACAGATGAAGGGGTGGAAATGCGGGGCTGGACAATGAACCCATACAACTCTCATCAACTCTGTGATGCCAGGACCCTGGCATCCAGCAATTGGCACTCCAACCTACACGTGCCACCCTACAGCCAGGCTGACACTCCACCTCCTATGGAGCACCCCACTTGTTACCACCCAACTCCAATTTTCATCTGCCTCAGTAACATGAAGGAGAATCTGTGCTGTAGCCTCCTGCTGCATGAAACTCAACAGGGAACACAGTAGAATATTATTGTGCTCGATAGTGCACAACGCCTCCAAACTGCTTATGTATTAAACAAGCCCTCAAACCCTCCTCAGCTCCCTGCTTTTTTGTTAAACAAAGAGGGAGAGGTGCTGCCTGTCATTTAAATCAGCACCTGGCATGGCAAAAGGGCTTCTATACATGTGCAGCGAGGCTGCTCCCATATGCCGTAATTACTGTGCATTGGAGCAGACTCAATTAATCAAGTCTGCTGGAGTGTGGTAATTACCGTGCTCCAGCAGACTCCAGCATCATGTGTATCAGCGTCTCCATACTGAAAAATGGCGGCTTGTTTGATAAGCTTTACTTAAAGTGCCCGTGCTGACATTTTTCAGCTCACGTCATGCTCCAGGTGCTTTAATTAGAGCTCCTCTTGGAGCCACTCTAATTAAAGTAAGCCCCTCCCTGGAGCATGTCTATAAATGGCAAAAGAGCCAAGATGCGCTAATGGAGTCCCATCATTTCTTGGAGTCTGAAAACAAACACATGACACCTGCTTGCTGACAGTTTGGCTTTCATGGCTCTTCTAAGTTTTCCCAGGGCTTTCCAGCCTGATCAAACCCACAACTGCTGGAGCATGCATCCAAGCATGCAGCTGGGAACAGGTGCTCTGACACAAAAGAGGCCTCTGTTCTTATCTGCTTGGGTGGCTTCCCGGGGGTGATCCTAGCAGATCCCATTCATTTAGTGGCAGGAATGTTTGCAGGGTACATGGGCCAGGTCTTCATGTTAAAGACCTGTGCATGGGGGTAGGTCTACACAGAAGTAGCTGTGCCACATACGATGGCTTAAAGATGCTGTTCTGAGTTGCTTATAATTCATATCCTCTGTCTCAGTAGGTCTAGGAATGGTCTGCTTGCATTCCCAAGAAGCAACAGGTTTTCTATTACTGTACTTTTCTGTCTACCTCATGTAGTTATGGCTTCTATTATTATCAAAACTTAGGACCTCCCAACCGCCTACGCAGTCAGGAAGGGTGATTATCTTTACTGAATAAATGGGGAACATATTTGTCCAAGATGACAGTAGCTCTTGGAGTTTCTTAGGTTTTCTTTGGAAGCATTTGGTTTTAGGCAGTCAGAGATGGGTACCTGGACTGTAGTTCATCCAATCTGATTGCTACTGTCCATTTCAGGCCAGTTTCCCGATGTACTGTGAGAAATTCTTTAGCTCTTTCAGGCAACTTCATTCCTCTGAACTTTCTCGCTGCTGCACAGCCCAGTCAAACACTAATAACTATGTAAGAGGGGAAGCCTGAGCCCTGGCGATGCTCTGGCCAGGATTCAGATGTAAGGCACATTCATTATGGGAATTCCAATAAAATCCTGTCCATGTGACACTTTCCATAATAACCAATGAATCCACTCAGCTGCCGTGCCACCATGCTGCATACCAAATGCATTCATTATCATAGGGCACTTTATATCAAGTGTCACCAAAATTTTTTTGTGAAGCAGGGAAAGGCTGAAAGCAATGGGCCCTTTCCTAACGCTTCGGGTTCCATCAAACAAAGCAAAACAAATGACGTTTGGATTTTAAATAAATAAAATTTCCCCCCCAGGGGCTATTTGCAAATTCTTTGCAAATTAAATGTCACACACTCCTCTTCCAGGCACTTTTGGGTCATCAATTATTTATTGAAGTTGCATTATGGTACCTCTTCAAGGCCGCAGCTGTGATCAGAGCTCCACTGTGCTCGGTGCTGTGCTAACGTGGGAGTAGACCATGTCTGTCACTGAACAATACTCTCTCAGTGGCAGGCACTGAAAAGAGAAAGCAGAGGTGGGTGGTGTTCTCCCTGTTTGGCAAATGGGGAAACAGAGTCCTAGGGAGACAATGAAGTCCTCTGTATATCGATTCCCTGGATGATTACAGAATAAATCACCCTCCACAGCAGCTCCTTTAATGTTTTGCATGTCATTGCTTGCCCCCCACCACTTCCCCTGGTTGGTGGAGGGGCCCTGCCAGCTTGGCCACTTGCCAGGAAACATTAGGGGAGCTGCTGCACTGGAGGGGGTGGGGGCGGGGGCACTTCCAGCACAATTTATGGAGATTCCTACTCATGTTTTAATAAATTGGGATTTGGGGGTGTTTGTCATGCTTCCCAGAATGGCTGAAAATTAGGAGTAGTGAGGGAAGGCACTTTTGGGGGAGCTACTGCTTCTGCCCTGGGAAGGAAGCCCCAGCCCATGGGGACCCAATCTGGCCGCCTACCTTGTTCTCCCCCAGCCCCTCTGGGCCCCACTCCTGGACCTGTCTGCGCCCTGTGACCTGGCTAGCAGGCATGTGCTCTGCAGGCTGTTAGCACAGGGTTGCATCCTTTGGGGTGGGAAGGTCACATCCCCAGGAGCAGGAGCGGGAGTTGGCTTGGTGCCAGAACTGCTCCCTGGGCAGTAGAGTTGAGGGGGTGGGAAGTGTGTCCACACAGAACAGGAGGGTGAGGGAAGGAACACTGCATCCTGGGATGCTGGATGACTGCAACTTGGTCAGCTCACTTGTGGGGAGGGACCACACATTAATGGAACACAAGTTGGGTAACATGGATCAAAGATAAACCTGCCCTGGAGCGGCATAACTTTAAGCCACCTAAAATGCGCTTAAAAGTAGCTTCAGATGTTAAAACAAAAATGGTTCAGGGGCTGGGGCTCATGACTTAGGAGGAGAGGCTGAGGGAACTGGGCAGATTTAGTCTGCAGAAAAGAAGATGGAGAGGGGATTTAATAGCAGCCTTCAACTACCTTAAGGGAGGTTCAGAAGAGGATGGAGCCGGACTGTTCTCAGTGGTGGCAGATGACAGAGCAAGGAGCAGCGGGCTCAAGTTGCAGCAAGGGAAGTTTAGGCTAGATACTAGGAAGAATTTTCTCCCTACGAGGTTCCCCAGAGGAGTGGTGGAATCTCCATCCATGGAGGTTTTTAAGACTTGGGTAGATAAAGCCTTTGGTGGGATGATCTAGTTGGGTCTGGCCCTGCTTTGAGCAGGGCGTTGGACTAGATGACCTCCTGAGGTCCTTCCAACCCTCATTTTCTATGATTCTATGAATCTCAGCTAATGTGGGGAGCTGGCTGCAGTTTTTCTGTCCCTAGTAATAGTACGAAGGCTTTGGCTAGGAGCCCCAGTGATACGTAGCGGCTTGTGTACTGGACGCAATGTCAGATAGGCATATTCTTGGCTCCAAAGGTCAAGCTTTAACCCCTGGTGACAGTACATGAATATCTGCTATAGAGCAGAAAAGAAAAATACTGTTCCAAAGGCTACTTCTTCAGAGGAACAGCAGTAGATCTGGTTTTAATTGTTATTAGGTTACAATAACTCTCTCAGCTCTAGCTTATCTATATTATTCATGTTCATAACTGAAGAGCATTGACCAGCCAAGGATCTTTTTTAACCAGCCAAGTGATTTGAATCTTATTTTTACATCCTCTTTGTTTACTTGAGACCGGCTGTGAAATAGCCATTTACTGGTTTTGTGTTGTGTCTCAATGGTGAGAGGGGGACTCTAGCACACTTTGAAGCGAGTTCCTGATCCATGATTGTTAATTCCTTTAGTCATTTTCTGCAAATAGCATGAAACATAATAAATTACTTTGGGTTTACAGCAGAGATAGCAAGCTGCTGCATAGAAACTTTGTTGTGAATTAATATTATATTGTATCACCTTTTAAAAGCAATACCTTTGATGCTCTCCATAATGTGAACAATGACTGAATTCATCACAGATTGGATATCAATTTTAATATGAAAGCCAATTGTTCTCAGATATTTTACCTCTTTTCCAACATGTTTTAAACATTTTAATAAACACTTCATAACTTTTTCTTTCAGAAAACATTACTCAGAATTAGGCAGCAGATGATAAAAAGGTAGTTTTCCCCATCACAAAACTACTTTTTTTATAGGTTATTGGGAATGAAACAAAATATAAAGAAATTAATTAGATGATCAGTTGAAACTGCTTCTTGTTTATGGGGTAATAACAGTAGCTTGGATAATGTAAATGCTACAGGTATAAGGCCACAAACTTTATTGGTCAAGATACATGTACACTGGGTTAATGGGAAACACCATCATTTGCTTGTTAAGACTACTGACTAAAAGCTGGATCTAGTAAAGTATGCAGGTGCTCAGACTTAGGACTTAAATAGAATTTAGGTCCATATATCCAAAATGATTTTGCTGAAAAGCCCCACTCAGCTGCTTCTTAACCCTGCAAGTGCCATGGGTACATTTAGAGGCATACTTCTAACCCCTGGGTAACAGTGGCTGGGCAGCTAGGCCAGCAGCTGCTGTTTTTGTATCCTAGTGCCCCAGTCAACCCCACTTAACCGGGTAAGTTATTTTTTAAACTAACTTCCCCAGATGTAAAGAATTAAATCTCTGGGGAAGTTAGTCTTTTGGTGTTGAGCTGGTCGGCACCTAGCTCAGGCCTATATCTAATGAGGATCAAGAAAGGAAATGTTTCTCTGATTAAAGTCTTGGCGGGGCTTGGCCTGGGAAGCACACACAGACCATGCTCAACACATCAATTTGATTGGGTGTCCTAGAAAATGCAGCTGTGGCCAACAGCTTCTTTCAAGACAGGGACAATGATGATGGCGCCAGACTTCCTTCTTCACACTAGTTCTCTTAGTGCTTAGAGCACGTGTCCAGGGAGTGGGGGGACCCAAGTTCAGTTTCCCCCCTCTTGTTGGAATTCAACCAAACATCTCCACTTCCCAGTGTCGGGGAATAAAGGCCCCAAGGTCACGGTGGGCCGAGGGTTCGTATACGGAATAGGCGGGATTAGTGGCGAGGAGTCTGAGCGGTACGTGGAATCGCACGGTTTCAAAAATAGTTGAATTTTATTTACTTACACTTCTGTAGCGTAGGTAGGAAGTTTGCTTCAGTTACAGTGCTACCAAAACGAACAACAGAGGGGTCTATTGGCCCCCGGGGTTCCTGAGTGAGCCCTTGCTTTCTACCCCGAAGGATAGGTGCGGCTGCCCACTCGCTAGTCCCAGGGCTGGTCAACAGCTCATTAAAGGGATACGAACAACAAAACTGTAACACGTTGTGACGCCAGTCCAAAGTGGAATCAATGCTAGAGTTGATGGAGAATGATGCCGAGGTCAGTGCCGGGTACGATGAGGTAAAGCCGTGATCTCTGTAAGTCGGGTTGATCGAAATCGTGGTCAGGGTCGGTGCCAGAATTAGTCTGGTAGCCAAAAGATCAAGACAGGAAATGAAGAGGAATCGAATAGCCAAAATCGCAGCGAGGAAGAGACCAGTGGGCTAGAAGCCCTCCTTAGGAGTAGCCCCTGCAGCCGCAGCTCCTGCTCTAAGGATTGTTCTCTCCCTCTGAAACAGTCCCTAGCCTCTGCTCACAGGTTGAGCACAGTCTCTCCTCCAAAACACACACACACCACCTCACCTCCCGGGGGGGTTGTTCACAAGCCTTTTATATGAATTTAGTGGCCAATCAGGCTGCTCGCTTCATAGAAATTTCTAGTCCAATTACATCATGCAGTCAGTGAACTGAGCATGTGCATTAGATCAGGTTACCTCATGCTCTGAGTAAACTGAGCGTGTGCATTATGGCAGTCTTGATTGACAAGCCTTGGGGTCGAGCAGGCGGCACATGCTGGGCATGCGGTGGAATTTTCTGCTTGTTAGGTTTGTCTGCACATGTTCAGATCTACCTCTCTGTGTTATCAGCATACATACAAAATTTTGCTCTGACACCCAAGAGAATGGCCAAGCTACCAGAGCATGGGCTTTTTCAGCCCGAGGGGGGCCACTCTGTACTCCACTTGTTGAAGCGGCACTTCTTTGAAGGAAAGAATGCAAGTTACCTAGTGGTCGGGGCTCTTACCCAGAAGGAGGGGGTGTCTCAGGTTCAAATTCCAGCCCCCATCATTAAATAAAAGAGAGAGGGAGTCCTGAGACTCCCTCCAAGGGGTTACCTTGGAGCTAAAGGCACCGTCTTTTAGATGAGAGAAATCTAGGGTCTGATCTAAAGTTTGTTCTTAGCCCTTGGAGTTCTGATAGTTTGTTCTCATTCAAGATCCCATCACGTTTTTCACAGGGTACCTTAATTTTGCATGTTTCACCCAGCCCATGGGTGGCCAGGCTTTATGTGGCATCAGGATCTCCTGCAGCACAGTGCCTTGGTTTAACAGTCCCATCTGGAAGGAGCGGCACTGTCTACTGCAAGGGCGGGCAATTATTTTGGGTGGAGGGCTGCTTAACAAGTTTTGGTGAGCTGTCAGGGGCTGCATAGGTAGCCCCACACCTTGAAAGTTGCCCCACCCCCTGGTCACCACATTGGGACCAGAGGTCCTGCCCCCTAACCCCTGACCTTTGCCACTGGAAGCCCCCCCCCTTGCTGTCCCCACATAGTCCTTTCGGGAGGGGGGTTGCCATCTTAGAACCAGAAAAAAAACCCCCAAATCAAACACCTACTATAATATATTTTAATTTTATTACAAAAAATATGTCATAACTTGTGATTGTGTACTGTATCTAGAAGAGAGTGCATAATAACTAAAAAATAAAGAGTCACTCTTTAAGTGTGTGTGTATGTGTGTGTGTATGGTGGGGTGTGGGAGTGTGTGTGGGGTTTGTGAGAGGGTGTGGCTGTATAGGGGGCATAGGGTATGTTGGGGTGTATGTGTATGTCAATAGAGATTGTGGGGGCAGGGTGTGGGTGTGAGGGAGGGAGGGGAAAAGTGGGGACTCCCCACACACTCCCCCCATCGTGTGCAGACCCCGCTGCCTGGCAGCAGCAGCAGGCAGGGAGGTCAAGGTGCTCGTGCCTGGCACAGGTGCGGCTCCAGCCAGCGCTGCACATGGGGAGGGAGCACAGCCTATCCTATCACCAGGGCTCTGCACTGTGCACCTGCAGCTTTAGCACTGGCAGTAGGGGAAGCCCCACACTGAAGCCTGCTGCTTCCCCCATTCTCTGCTGCGCAGGTCCACGCACTCTTCCAGGAGTGGAAGGAGCCCCATCCTCTGCTTCCCCATGGAGTACAGCATGGGGCTTTCCCACTGCGAGTGCATAGCTGCAGGCATGCAGTGCAGAGCCCCGGCAATAGAAATGGCCAGTGGAGCACTCCTCACCCCGCCTCGCCTCACACCCCCACCCACACCCTGCCCAGCTGAGCTCCACACTCCAGCTGCCCTTCTGGGTGCAGGCTCTGCGCTGAGCTCCCACTTCTTCCCAACTGCAACCCCAGCACCCTCTCCACCCCTGCCACTTCCCTACCTACTGCCTTGAGCAAGCAGGTTCCATCTGCAGCAGGAGCCCCACCTGGAAGTGGCTGGCTGGGCAGAGCCCTTCTGCCCAAGAGGGTGGGAGTGAGGCCCCATAGGGTATGTTGGAGGGTTGTATGTGTGAGTGTCTTGCTCCCACCCTCGTGGGTGGAAAGGCTGGATGGGGTGCAATTCTTTGGGGGTTGCTGCATACCAGATGAAAGTGCCTGGAGGGCCAGATCTATTTTGCTCGCCCCTGGTTTACCGGGTCAAGGATCTTGAATGGTAAAAGCTAGTGGTTGCATGACTTCTTTTTTGGACTCTAAGGGCAGAATTCTGTTTCACCATATGGACGACCAAAGTGCAGTGTGAGATCAACTCTGAGTCACCTGCCTAAAGTGTAGGAGCAATTCTATTACTTGCTCTGTCCACGCAAATGTGTCCATTATAGGAATAGGATCATCATTTGGAGATGTGCATCTCCCTATTTACATAATGGGGGCATTTACATGCCCAGCAGTGGAATGCTGTTGTACTGGGATTCTGCACAGGGATGAATTTCACACTAAGCCCTTATGAATTTGCCTCTGAGGATCTTTCAGTTCACAATGACTTTTTTTCCTCAAGGCAGGAAAGTGGCAAGGGAATAAATTAGCCCTTCGTTCCGCCTTTAGCCCCAAACCACTCTTGGCTTTCGTCTTTATTTTTTTCTCATCATTCAGAGGCAAACTTCATGGGAAGTATGAAAGAAACAAATTATAATTGCCTCGCTAGTGTGACAGCAAGAAGAGCTGCGAGTCTGAGAATTTGAATGGAATGATATATCCCGTCACTTAAACTGTGTAATGAATTTTCCCGGAGATTTGTCTCAGTGTAAAATAAAATAATAATAATAAAAAAGGTATGAATTTTTTTCTCCGATTTCACAGAACGGTTGCAGCTGCCTTGGACAGAAGTGTGTGAATCTGAAGAGGCTGCACACACGGTGCTTCTAAATAAGTTCCCCATCATTAACAGTCCAGGTTGCACTTTGCAATAAAATGTCAAATTATTGTTGCTTCCTCTGCAGTTCAGTCTAATAGTGTTATTTTCTCCCAGTAACCTAAAGGAACTTGAGCATTTCTGAAGTCATTCCATACCTAAATAGAGAGAGGATTGTTTTTTCTTTATATTTAAACACTGATCTTTTGTATCGTGAGAACCGTGTGTGTGTGGGAAGTCCTGGCACTGCCCTTAACTTGTTGTGTCACCTCAAGCAAGTCATTTCCTCAGCATGACCTGAGACACTGCATGTTCACCCAGTGGTTCCTGCAGTTAGTCCAGTCACTCAGGGCTGTGCTACCAAGCATTTATAGAAAAGCTGTGTTGAGGCCACTTTGTCTTATTTTTCTGCTGATTCTCTAGTGTAGGGCTGTCCAACTTTGAAGTGTGTGTGGTGCCTCTGTGTAGCCTGCATGGTGCAGGGCAGCCCCCAGGTTTTTCTCCACTGTTCAGGCTGCCGCAGTAGCATCATCCAGCCCCCCACTGCCCACTGCCAGCAGCAGTGGCTCCCTTCACCCCCCACCAGTGGCACGTAGCTCTCCTGCTGCATAGGCTGTGGTGGCAGCATCAGGTCCCCTGCCGCAGGAGTGCACAGACCTCTGGGCCCTTCTCTGCCTCGTGGCAGCAGGAGAAGTAGCCACTGGGGCCCAAGGGCCTCATGCTGGCCCCTTGCAGGCTGCCAGTTGGACAGCCCTGTTCCAGTGAATGAATTTCTGGACAAAAATGTTTTTGGAACTAGCAAATTTTAAGAAAATATTATTGGTGTAAAAAAAAAAAAGGTTGACTTTAGGAAACCTGGTCCTCAGATTTCTGCAGAACCAGTCAGGGGACAGATATAATGCCATGCGACTCGTGTGTCCAATCAAAACTAATACAGACAACATGCATTTTGAATGCTGGTTATGCAACATTCACTGTGAGCTGTGTCCAAAAATGTGTAGTTGAAATTATGGGCAGAATTCAACCTGGCAAATAGTTTTGACTCATAAAATCATGGGCTTTTTGCAAAAAAATCACCCAAGAAAGACTGACATAGTTGCCACATAAATAAACCCTAGCCAATACTTCTCTTTGCTGTATAAACTGTATCCAGTCAGTTCTAAGGAAACTAAAATTCGTTCCATGTTCATTCATGGGATAGAAGGAAAGGCAGTGCAGTGTATTTTACTGACTACTTACCTATCGCATTCATGGAGTTGCACCACATTTCACTCAGGTGTCACTAGCCGGGTAAAAGGAAATGCTGTATTTCATTCAGGAGACGCTGCTTTTCACTCAAGGCATGCTTGAAAGGCTCACGCTCAACAAGGATTTCTCTCTCTTTCCCCCTTCGCTAAAAATATTGGAAGCTGATCTATCTAGTCTAACAACCGCCAATTATGAATTTGTGGCACGAGGTACATTAGTTACATTGATTTGGCTTTGGAGCACTAGCGGAGCTACCTTTAGATGCATGCACTACATTAATGGAAGCAATAGGCATGACAACTCTTACACACAAAGGCACTGGGCTACTTACAGCGGGTAAATGAACCTTGGAACTTACATAAAGCAGAAGGTAATGAAGAGTAATAGAAGTTTTAAGCAATTCATTCTCTCTCCCTCCAACCACTGCTCAGTTAACCAATTTCAGCTTAAGGGTTCTGTGGAAACAGCGCCGCAGAATCTGGGTTTGTCCTGCAAAGGCAGGGGATTCGCTCCAGAGACCCTGACATCCCCGGGATCCAAAGACATCTCCGGGGGCTTCCACAGAAGCCCTGTCCCACTGCACTGCCACGGAGGTCCCCTGCTTACCGTGGGGTCGTGGTACACCAGCAACCCCCCTGCCTGCAGCCAGCCTCACAAAGGCAACTGGTGTTTCACAGGTGCTCTTTTGTGATGAAAAATGCCCCTTTTCACAAATAAGCTTTCGTCTGCTTTTTTTGTACTGAAAGCAAACCATTTGAAATGCAAAACTATGATTTTGAAATTGAAATTTAACGTTGAATGATTACCCTTTTCTCCCCTCTTTCCCTCCTTGCCCCCTATTTTTTTTTAAAAAAACACAGCGGGTGCAATTAAGATGAGTGCTGCCTGGATTCTTCCCCTCTCCAAACAATGTTTCATTTTTTTCTGTCTCCACCCTGCTCCTTTTTTCCATTGTGTATATTTTTAAAGCTTTAACAACTTCGGAAATATTTCAAATTAGCAAAAGGAAACATGCAAGTGCAATAAACCCTCTGGCGAGCGCTTGTTTTACTGGACAGGGTGGCAAACACAACAGCAATGGGGGAAACACATGTTCAAAATAAATCTGCCCCTCTATGTGTTCATCTATCCCTATTCAAGCCCTACTACAGACCTTCACGTGTCTAGTTATTCTATACCAGCGGTTTTCAACCTTTTTTCATTTACAGACCCCTAAAATTTTTTAATGGGGCTGCAGACCCCTTTGAATTATAAGTATGAGTATTCACATATTTGATTGATCACAGTCATCTTTTATGGACCCCTGAGACATAGTCTGTGGACCCCCGGGCTCTGCGGATCACAGGTTGAAAATCACTGTCCTAGACTAACCAACATGAGGCACTGAGGTTCTGAATAAGGACCAATTTAAAAAGTGACTTTGAAACCTAAAAGAATACCTGTTAAACTCAAGGGGAGATTTTTCCGAATAAGAACTGAATAGGGGTGTCCACATACAGCCCACAGTGAAGCTAAGATTCTGGGACTGAATGTTGCACTGAGATGAGACCCTCAAGATCGGGGATGAGAGATGTAACAGGGCAGCTCCATGCCCTGGGCACTGGTAGCACATGGGAAAGTGCTGGTTGCTGTACTGGCGGTGGTTCTTTTTGTACCCACCCCCACAAAAATATTTTAGGGATGAGGACAACAAGGTTCTTTGGTTAAATCTGGTATCTTTTATGAGACCAACTCAAATAGTTGGAAAAAATCTTCTTTGCAAGCTTCTGGATACAAACACCCTTTGTCAGGCTCAGGAAGCAAATACTAAGGAGTTAGTCTGTCTGTGCTCTTCCTGGATGGAGTGAATAATAAAGAAGCCAAGTTCAGGATTAGGACACTTTCCTAGGACATGGGTATGTGGGGATTGAATCCTGTCCACAGCAAAGGTTTGGGTGAGTGCTTTAACCTCTAGGGTATTGTCTAACAGGCAGGCAACGAGGTGGTACCACCACTTCCAGCGGTGTTATAGAAAAGAGTGACCTTTCCTTAGTATTTGTAATAAAGGGTATAGACACCTGCCTTCAGGAGAGGGTCTTGGGCCATGCAACCTGTGGGAAGGGAGGAGACTCCCTGAAGCTCTGAGGAAGAAGCCAGTCCTGGAAAGCTAGGCAGCTGGAAATACACCACCATCATCACCATTTCCCTGCTCGCCAGCTCGAGTTGGCTCCTGCTGAGTAATCATGCAGCATATTTGCCATTTGGGAGCCTATTTTGAGATCCCTAAGGGTATGTCTAAACTGTGTCCCCAGTACTGCTGGAGGCACCTGGTCCAGGTCATGCACCAAACCTGGCAACTTGACAGTGCAGCGGTTTCAAGGGTGTCCCGGTGGCTGCCCTTAGGACTGCTGTCTCCAGTGCTCTTGTGAGCACCTGTGGATTTGCTTCTCCCCATCTCTTTGTGTGGGAGCAGGACATACTCAAGCAGCTTTAGGGACTTGGCACAGACATCTCCCAGCTTTCCTCATGTACTGTAGCAGGAGTCCAGCACAGAGTTTTGAATTTCACTCCAGGGGTAGATTGGTAAAATTTAAATCCTTACTTGGCTCTAGCCCTTAATGACTTTTAGCGTTATCTTAAATGAAGGACAGTGGTTCCTCTTTTCACCTACCTCCTCTCATGGCACCGTGTCCTAGCTTAGTTTCCCCCATTGTCCTGATGAGCCCTAAAGCTGATGAACCCTGATGAGCTCCTGGTTAAGGGAAGAATGAGACTAAATTAACCATCAGTCTGATCCAATGATGAAGGCTTTACGCTTATATCCAGTAAGAGCTTTGTACTGGAACCAGGACACCCGGGTTCTAGTCCCAGTTCTGCTAAGAGCCTGCTGTATGACCTTGTGCAGGTTACTTCTCACCTGTACCTCAGTCTTTCTCTCTGTAAAATGAATTGAATTATACTTGTCACTTATATAAATCATGTTGGGAGCAACTAATGAAAAGATTTATCTAAGAGCTAGGTATCATTATATATATATATATACACACACACACACATATATATATATATACACACACATGTTAAATGTAATGTAGACGGTATTCCTATACGTCTGTAGTTATTTACATCTGTTTGTTTGTTGTGAATAGAGACGAATTTTGGTTTTCCTTTATAGCCTCCTGCTTAGGAAATATACTGCGTTGCACAGAGTGTTACAGCACAAATTACACTTCCCTTTATTTGGTCTTAGATTATAGAACCAAAATTAAATTTAAACTTTGCAGAAAGGTAATTTTTCCTAATCACTCACACTGCTGCACAGATCTCTACAACTTGATTACATTCTAATTAGATTAATTGGATGGAGAATAATTTCTTTCTCAAGGAAGATCAAATGCAAGAGACAAGCAACTCTATAAACTCTGTGGGGAGAAGAAAAAAAGCCCTCATTGAAAGCTTTAAAAGCTAACTGCAAAATGCACAGTAATTAAATTGTTAAAGAATTTACGGGCATATCTGGATGAGTCGGAGCTTTATTTTTTCTTCTATATAATCATTTTTTCTTTCCCTCTCTCTCTTTCTCCTGACCATAAAATGAGATGTGGAATTCCAATTCCTTCATTGATTTTTGAGATAAAAATTTAAGAAACTCTAGTAACAAAAGGTCGCACTCCTACATTCTGCATACAAAATGGATTGCCTTTGTTAGAGGGGCAGAAAATATTGAACTGTATAATGCTGCAAGGTCTTTGGCTTGAATACTAATAGTCATTACTTTCCAGAAATGAACATATGCCAAGGAGAGCCTGCTTCTCTTGATTGGGTTTGACATCATATAACTCCTTGACAGAGGTATCTAGCAAGGGGGCTGTGGGGAGACTGGGTTTGGGAAAGGGCTGGAGGGAATAATGCTTGGTTTATCTACTAGCCAAAACATCACAGACCATAGCAGACACTTAATGCCATGCTGATGAATGGCAGAAGCCTGATCACTGGTGCTAAGCATTTGGAGTAGTATGTTTGGGATCACTTGAAGTTTGAGAGTACAGAAATTACTACTACTAGTATATACCAGATTCTGGAAAACGTTGCTCAGATTTTCGTTCACTCTGTACTTAGGCGAAACTCCCCTGATGTCACGAGAATATGACCTAGAGTTAGCTGGAGATTTTCTGGCAAAATGGAATTTGCTTAGTCAACGGATATCCATGTCGGTGATATTTATGCTGGCAGAGGGGCCTGTGCTCCAATTAAGAGAAGAATTATCCCACCTTTTCCTCTGAGTGAAACATATGCATGTAGTGATTCAGCACAAGATCTGCACTAGGTTGTTGGATGACTTTGGACACTGCTTGGGAATGAAAGGAAGCTCCAGTGGGAAACTCAGCCTTGAAGTGCACACTATCTCCCAGCATTAAGCTTGGAAAAGTCAGGGCCCATTAACTTCTAGTGAGGACACAGAGGCTCTACAATTGCTCTCTGTTGTGTCTTAAAAATCCATCTGTGATTAGACCAAAAAAGTTTTATAGTTGACCTTCAATATTCCTACACGGGTCAATTAAGGGGAGCAAATAGGACTAGATACATTACAGAAATTCTCAGGTCAGAGTATTTCATTCCTATTGGACTAAAAAGCCATTGAGAAAATGCATCTACCCACTATTCAATGAACAAGCAAATTGTGCCTATCTGTGGCTGCATTTAAGATCATTGCCGCTAAATGATACAGTATCTACCACTCTTCCTTTTAACTTGCAGCCATTTATTTTGCTGCGGGAGTAGCAGCAGATTTATGCCTTGCTAGTTCAGTGGCTCTGCAAGGTGTGTGGCAGGTTCACCCTGAATGCTAAGTAAGCTCTAGAGTTTGAAATATGAAAAGTATTTGGATAGGGCAGATAGGCAGTCTTGAAGACATAATCCACAGGAATAATGACAGGGGTCCAGTAAAGCCAAGGCAAGCACTTAAATTAATAGCAAGTGATCCATTAAAAGGATTATCCATGTGCTGTAACACTTACAATGCTTTATCTTGCAGTGGTTATGGCAGAGACTATATATTTTCCCCAAAACAAATGGATTGGGAATGATTTATATAAGAGATGGTGAAGAGGAATTTATCTGACTTGAACATTTAAACCTCAGATTTTTGGATCAAATCAGCACATACCTTCAATGCAGGAGACAGTTGGGTAGTACCTAAGAGACCTGACCCACCTACATTTAAAAAATGACCACTAATTTAGGGGTATCATTTTTTGGGATCTTAATTGGAGACACCACAAAAGGTCAAATTGATGAGTGCTGCTCTCATGTCTCTTAAAGATCTGTCAATTTGGGCCCTCAAAAATCACTACTAGTGATGTTTCTGCAATCCTAAACTGTGCAAGCAATGGGTATATAAGTGTGAATCCTATTTATGTGTGTGTAATTACACTTAAATAAATATTAAGGGCCACCTATTTGGTGCATAAGTAGAGTTAGGCACCTAAGTATAGTCCTACTCCATCCTGTTCAGGTCTTGAAGATCTAGTAATGCATTTGCTTTGTAATTTGCTTTGTAAACACCATTAACGGACCCTGAAGGCCGAGTCACGAAAGAGCGGTGAGGAAGAGGTGGGCCTACCTATCTTTTTAATTAACTGATTTTCGGGGACGTGAGCAGAATAGAATAGAATTGCACATAGGCCTCTAAATCTCCTTCTGTGCCTAAGAGGTGGAACAGAATCTGTACCTAACGGGCCGAATGAAGACAGGGCTGGAGGCAAAAATTTGTAATTTTACTGGACACAAAAACACAGACATTGACTTTGTTGGCTTATTATAATCTACCCGCACTCCTAGACCCTCTTCCTTCTGCAGTGGATCTTACTTTTCCACTTGTCAGATGATCCTTTCTACTGCACTCCTTTTGTCTTTCAGCTAATTCTGATAGGCTGCCTATACATGTGCTGGTTCACATTCTAATTAGAACGTGTCAGAGCAGACTTGATTAATGCGTTCTAATTAGAATGCTCCAGTGTGGCTTCACTGTCACATGTATAAGCCCTTGCAAATTTAAAACAGGCCATGGGGATGCTTCATCTAAGCCTCATTCAATGAGGCTTGTATAAAGCATCCTGTAGCCAACTGTAAACCTGTGGGGGCTTAATACATGGGATGTGGGTCATTTTAATTAGAGCAGGTCTCTGGGTACTGCTCTAATTAAAGCACCTTCTATCCATCCCCGAGCATGTCTATAGGCAGGCATAATGTCTCTATGCTCTTTTTGCAGCCCTGCTCCGTTTCTTTAAGCAGATCGTTTTTATTTACATATGGAGATTTTCACGGGCTATTGTTTTGTTCTTACTTAACACAAGCTGCATCTGTTTCTCTTTCAGACCCGAAGAGAACTTTGTGTGCAAAACTTGCCTCGCATCTCCTCCCAACCATGCAGTTGATCCACCAAATGTCTTGTCCCCAAAACATCTTGGATAGACAAAACATTTTTCCCAGGGTAACTGCCATTCCAATGGTATCAGAAAATAGCAGACAGACAATACAAGCCCCAAACCGGGGTAATACACTCTTATAGAATTACCACTGAAAGAATTAGGGATAAAACTGTACCAGTGTAATTACTAGTTTAGGTCTCATCTATCCCTGTCTGGCTGGAGTAGCCATTTACTAAAGGCAAACAAGCTACTACCTGGTCCCCTGCCATGGAAAGATGAGGCATGGTAATAGTTGCCAGGACCCCACCATTGCTGTACAGGCAGTCCTTGACTTAAGATGTTTCAAGTTACAATGAACGGCACTTATGACATTTATAAATTGACACCCTGTTTCAACTTTCTGATGTCAGTTTTGACTTTACAACGCTTGATCCAATGCAACCCCAGGCCAGCAAATAAGTTCGCTGCATCACCCATCTCCCTGGAGAACACTTGTCCAAACTTCCTTGGACTCTTTCTTTGGGAAAGCAGACAAGACTCCAGAAAAACCTGCAGCCGAGACTCGTGAGAAGACTCCAGCCAAGAACCTTTCAAAAAGTCCAACCAAGAGCCCTTTAAAAAGTCCAGCAAAGTCACCTCAAAAAAGTCATTCCAAATCAATATGATTGCTATTTACAATATAAATACATTAACATAACTATATTACTCTCCTATAATTGATTGAGTACAACATTCTAGGTATTTTTGGTGAAAATAGGGTATCTGGCCTTGGTTCAGGAACCCATCTCCCATTTATAAAATTGTTCCTATGGGCAAATCGGTTCTGCGTTACGATGTTTTGACTTAAGACCTGTTTTTCAGGAACCAATTGTGTCGTAAGTCCGAGGACAGCCTGTGCCTGTATACCTGTCTGTTCCTGACATTGGTGTAATTTGTATTGGTGTACAAAACCAATATAAATTACACTGGGGTGTGCTTCTGCTTGTCCAGTACCAAAGTCAGGCATTCAAAAGTTGGGACCAAGCAGAAGAAAGACTGTGTGCCCAGTTTTAATCTGCCTACAGCTTTCCAAACTTTGTGTATATGCATTATGGCAGGGGTATCAAACTTATGGCCCACAGATCGAATCTGGCCTGTCTGGCTGGAGTAGCCATTTACTGCTCCCTTCAGCCCATGAGACTCCTGGCAGCTGGGAATTTGGGGGTGGATCTAGTAGGCGGCAGGGTTTGCTGCAGAATCTGGGACTATGGGGCATGTTAGGCATGGCTGTTAGTGGCAATGGGAAGAGTGAGGGCCGTGCCAACAAAACTCTGCATGCCTTGCTGTTGCTTGGCTTGCTACCTCCATTTCTGGTTCTGCAGCCACTCCTACTGCTGCCTCCATTGGTTGTTCCACTGCTGCCAGATCTGGATTAATCCCAGCATGAGCCCTGAGGTGTGGATCTGGCCTGGGGGCATGGAGTGAATTTGACTTCCCTGCATTATGAGATTATTTTAAATTGTATAATCACATGCAATTTTTTCCACTGGTTCCTCGACTAATTCTGCCCACAGAATGGATGGTGCTCAGCTGATGACTTGGTATTCAATATTTTGTATATATTTTTCAATATCCTTGCTGTTCAATGTGTAACCCAAAGCCTTATTTACTGCATACTATTTATATCCTGCTCTGAAGACAATTACAAATTTCCTCCTGATTTTTCTATGGTGCTCTTCAGTACAGTACCTGAATACATCATAGGCATTAATTAATTTATTTTCACAGCAGCCCTTTGTAGCCAGGTTGCATTAGTATTATTCCTTTTTACAGATGGGAGTGGAAGTATTGAGCAGTTAAGGTCAAGGTGTCCATTAATTCGGGGTGCCTTTGAGATGTCAAGAACTGGATTTCTTAGAGTAGATTCATAGATGTTAGTGTCAAAAGGGATCTCAACAGAACATCGAGTCTGGCCCGCTGCCCTGGGGAGAAAAGAGCACTGGGGTCACATGACCCCAGCTAAGTGCTTGTCCACCCTCCTTTTGAAGACCCCCGAAGTAGGGGAGAGCACCACCTCCCTTGGAAGCCCATTCCAGATTCTGGCTGCCCTTACCATAAAGAAATTCTTCCTGATGTCCAACTTAAATCTGCTTGCTGTCAGTTTGTGACCATTGTTCCTGGTTATTCCAATGGGTGCCCTGGTCAACACAGCATCTCCTATTTCTTGCTGCCCCCCACCCCCCGATGAGCTTGTAAATGGCCACAAGATCATCTCTAAGCCTTCTCTTGCAGAGGCTGTAGAGATCCAGGTTCCTCAGTCTCTCCTTGTGGGGCCTTGCCTGCAGGCCTCTGACCACATGAGTGACTCTCCTCTGGACCCTCTCAAGGTTATCCACATCCCTCTTGAAGTGCCGTGCCCAGAACTGGACATAGTACTCCAACTGTGGTCTGACCAGTGCCACATAGAGGGGAAGTATCACCTCTCTGGACCTGTTTGTGATGCACCTGCTAACGCACGATAGACTGTGGTTAACTTTACTGATCACTTTGTGACAATGATGGCTCGTATTCATCTTGGAGTCAAGTATGACTCCAAGATCCCCTCCTGCCACTGTTCTGCAGAATTTTATGAGTTGAAAGCCATTGACTTGAGCTGCAGTGGCTAAGCTCAACACTTCTGCAAATCAGAACCCAGCTTCTTAAATCTGACAACCCAGGAAATGAGGAACACACAATTAGGGGTCACTTGTGGGGGAAAATAAAGGTTTAAATAATTTGCCCAAGAGCATAAAAGAACTCTGTGGCAGAGGCCTGGACAGAATTCAGATCTCCCAAGCCGCAATTAGCAGCCTTGATTAGACACCTTTCTCTTCCTGCCATTCTTTGCCTCATTCATTGTGCACTGTTTTGCCTTGTAGAACAAGCAAAAATCCTGCAAACAAGTCTTGTTTATTATACGGCCAGATTTACTGCCAGAGCAGGTTCACCCCAGGCAATGAATGGGGCAGGGCGCAGTAGAAATAACTAGTATGTGATCATGTAATTAAAGGCTGTATCATAATGAATGTGCACAAGGGGGGCCAATTAAAATTGGGCAACTGTAATTCTTGCATTTCCTAACTTTTGAGTGCTTGACTGCAACTTTAGTGTTCTCTCCGCATAGTTTTGTGTGCGTCATTGCCTCATTTTTTCTTAGGTTTTTTTTTAAAAGACAAATGGAAAGAAAAGACATTCCCTGTGTGGCCTTAAATAGCACTCACTTGGTTCATTACAAACCTTGGAACTCGAAGACCTCCCACACAGACCTCTGTCACTTGAGCTAATGCAGTAACTGATAGCTGCAGCATTTAATTCTTGTCCATGGTTAAGCATAATATATAGGTATGAGAGGGAGTACTTCACAGAAGTTAGCTGACAGCAGAGGACCCATTTTGGGATGGGGGTGGAGGGATGTGTTTGAGTGGATACAGCACCTCTTGCTCCCCACTTCCCAGGACTGACCCCTTCTGTCCCATCTCTTCCAGACTGTCGCAAGCCCTATCTCCAGCTCTTCCAAGACAACTTTCTCTCCTGCCTTCTTCTCCCAATTCCAGGACCAATCTTCACACATTGGGATCCTTTATTTAGGCTCAGTCTCCCCATATAGCTGTTCCTTGGCTTCCTGACAAAGTTTTGCTCTTCCCTTCACCTGTTTCCTAGTCCGAGCCTCCCACATCCCAGTCTCATTACCCAGACACTCCAAGTCTTCCAAACCCTCTTCTTCTTCCTCTGATTTCAGTCTTCCCTAGACTCCGGCTTTCAGTTCAAGTGTGATAATGGTAAAGCTGTGGCTGATTAAGAACATGAACAGTGCTTTAATCCTTAAAAAGCATGCCAGTGCATGGCAACACCTTGGAAGGCCATGCAGGCTTTTATAAATGGCATGGTTTGAGAGTCAGCCTGAGTACATTCTTTCATGTTTCATAAAGCTGGTTGTTAGTTGCCGGGAGGGGCAACAAAATGTCCTTAAAATGCTCCATGACATACAAATTGCATGGTATCCCCACATTTCTATAATCAGAACATGTGCCCCATTGAAATTGCGGTTGTAAGGCTTCTGCACTGCAGCTGGGAAACTAGGCTGGCAACACTCAACCCCATAAGCAGGGCCAGTTGAGCTTGGGCCTGCTGATTTGTTCCAGGACTGCTCTTAAGCAGTTCTTGCAGCACCTGCCCCTGCTGTGCAACAAACTGGCTTCCAGCTCTTGTCTGTGTAACTCCCCTGGTGCCTGTTTCTGAATTCCTTCCTGGGCCCCCAGCCTCTGAACTTCAGAGCCATGGTCTGATTTTGGCTCGCTTTCTGACATCTGCTTCTGATAACACCTCTGACTCGGCATGTGAACCCTGGTTGGCTTTGGCTTGTCCCCAACTACAGATCCTGGTAACGTGCCTGGCTCTAACCACTAGGATGAACACCTCGGTGGGCCCTGACAGTGGTGCTGGGAATTAAAGGTGCTCTGTGAATACGATGTGCAAGTAGAGTTGGAATAGACACTCTGATGATCTATATTAGTTAATAGGTGACCTGGAAATGTGCAGAACTGGGCTTGATGGCCCCTTTAGGTCCTTCCCCGTCCTGTATTCTAACCTACCATGGCAGAAGATTTTCATTTTAGTTTAGCTGAAGACATCTTACTTGTCAGAGCCAGGTGGCAGAAGCCCATTGCCACATGTCAGGAACATACAGTCTGCAAAGCTTCACTCTCTTCACTCTCTGGAGCCTAATTTAGCCTCTAGGTCAATGCTTTTCTACTACTTTTTTAGTTTCCTCATTTTTTAAAGATGCAATAATAGTCTCATTGGAATCTTTTCCAAGGTAGAAGAAAGGGTAGCAAAGTGAGGTCATTTTTCTTCAATAAGAGAACAGCATTCTTGGGAGGACCCTAGCTTATCAGAGCAATAGGGAACATTTACAATAATATGTTGTGCTCCTTCCTAAATTATCTGGCACCAAAAGAGAGAGAGGGAGAGATGGAAGCATGGTGTTTAATTAGACCAACATTAAGAAGCTGCAGAACAAAGTCTTCATTCCCTAATGGGAAAATTGTGCGGTCAACAGGCTGCCTCTTCCACAGCGATGTACAAAGCCTGCATTTCACTGGGGCAGACATTCGGCAGGTGTAAATTGGCCTCATTCCTTTGATTTCAAGGAAGTTACAATGATTGACACTATTTGAGGAACTGCTCCATTGACTTGATGGCAGTATACTAATTTACACCAGCTGGGAGTTTGGCTTACTGCTTTCAATTGAGCTACGGCAATTTAGGACAGCTGGAGACTTGCGCCGCTATCTTCGCTGTAAGGCCTCCAGACAGTAATCTACTAATCTCATCTAATGGGGCAAGAAATCATTGAGAAGTCCTGGGCTCTTCTCTTCCCAGCTCTACTGCTGGCATATGAAGAGTCACTTTCTTTTTCTGAGTTTGGGCGAGGCTGCCTCAGACCTGAAAAAATGAGGGTTATGAAGTAGCTGACAATGGTGTTCAGGGGTCCATGAATGTCTGGGGTGGTCCCTCGAGAGCTTCATGTACTCTAGCTTTCAAGTTTTATGTTTTGCCTACCATATCTGTGACACAGTTACTCCATATAGCTGGCTATACATGTTAATTAGTCCTTCATAGGCAAGTGGTATATCCTCATTTTAAAGACTGGGAAACTGAGGCAAAGAGCGGCAGAGACAAAGAAATGGCTAATATTTTAAGCTAGGCAGATGAAAATGATAAATAAGGAACACATTTATTAGCAAGGAAGGCAATTAACCCTCGGAGAAGACCACACAGAGAAGTACTAGCTTCTCCATCTTTTAATGTCTTGAGAAAGAAAGAGAAAGGAAAGACCTATGACCCGACACTAGCAGGATTTACTCTTTCCTTACAGAACTAATTTGCCACATCTGCAATTGAAAATACGAATCTTCTCAGTCATCTGTGGACTAACAATGACTCCCTATGTATGGGAGCCTCATCCTCATACTGAGGGACTGCCAAGGTCTTAAAATCAAGACTGGATGGCTTGTGTCAAATTATTGGGCTCAATCCTCGGGTAGCTGTAGCTAAATTAAATTCCTTCACAAGTATTTTAAAGGAGGTCAGGCTACACAATCTAATGGTCTCTTGTGACCTTAAAAAGATCTGTGATGCTAAGACTTTGCTCCCACTTAAGCAAAGGTCAAAATTCCTGTTATAATTTCTTTGGGAATTGGACTAGCCCCTAAAAATCAAACCAATGCCCAGTGAAGTTTTTGTGAGTGTTTGCTATCAGTTATAAGGCCCAGGTCTTAAGAGGTACTTAGGTACAGTACTTAATTCCTTATGCTAGAGAGATTTACTTATGATTACAGGGAAGACTGAATGGACACTGGGCAAGACCCCAGGGCCTTGCCACCCTTCTTTTTACACACTAGACAGACAACATGTGCACCTTGATGTCAATTCTGGAGGGGCCTGGTACCAGTAGTTTAAATTCTTTCCCTTTGCCCCTTTAAGAAGAGTGCAATTTTACAAACTAACAAAGTTGTTTGTGCATATTTTTACAAACGTGCTCTAATACAATAACTCCTTTTGGCTACAGGCCCAGCTGCTGTGTAATAACCTTGATGTCCATTATGCACCCTTGCCTCCTGCTGCTGAAGGCTTATGATTCCCATCACAGAGCAGCCTGTGATGACTGGGGCCTCACTCTTAATTGGTGAGAGCTGCTCAATATTTGTATAGTGGCAGTGCCCATTTTCTTTCGAAAAGCTTCATGGGGTAGTGTTATGAGTAATAAAAAGGATCAAAGACATTAGCTACTATCCTGAGAGGAGAAAATCCTTTGTTGGTAGGTAGGTAGGGAGATGGATAAGAGTAGGATTTAAGAGAAGGGCTTTATTAAAGATCTGGGAAGATGAATGGATAGATGGAGAGGTAGATAAACGAGGATCTATGAAGACAGATTAAGACTTATGAGGATGGATAGATAGATGGATGGATGGACAGATAAGGATCAGGGTCATATATGATAATGTAGGGTGGATAAAAAAAATTGATTCTGCAAATTATATGTAAAATCTGCATTGGATATAGGCAGACTAGCAGGCGCACAGCATATTGATCTGCCTCCTTCAGCATTCTCACACGTGCATCGTCTGCTCTAACAAAAATGGTGCAATGGACATGACCTGCGATGTAGGCATGCCCACAGATGGCCCCTTTGCTATACATGCAGTCCTTTGCATGTATTGGGAATAAAAGCTAAAGCAATATGTAAAATTAAAAATAGATTTCTTTTTTCCTTCTCTTATGTTGCTAATCTTACTATTCCTCAGTCTCAAGCACAGGATCATTCAATGGATAGTACTTTGGAAGTCACTGAGTTGACTTCTTTTTATATATAATTAGATGCTGTAAGAGTCATCAAAAGAGCAAAGTGAATCAAGTTGGACAACTGACTTCTCAGGAGTCCCCCAAAACTGGGCCCTGTTCCGCCCTATATGAGGCCGTTTTTGCTATCCACAAGCAGCACACATGAGAATGACATTGAAACAAGGCAAAGCAAACAGGCACAGCCTCAGTGCGAGCTCAGGTGAGTCCCATGTTGTAGTGGAGAGCAGCGGAGGAGCTGAGGGCATGGGTGTATCTAGGGTGTGTTCACTGTTCTCTGAATAGCAAATGGCTTTGCAAGGGGTGAAATGTTCGGAAGGTGAAGAAACTCCATATTTCATTCACTCTTCCACGCAGCACGCAGTCTGAGCTGAACTGACCCTGTGTTGCCATGCCCGCATTGGCAGCATCTCTTTGCTTCTTGTGCATCTCTCCTCCTGAGTTTTACTGGAAAAAGCCAGCTATGGAATACAAATAAAGACAGAAGCAAGGCCATGGGGATCATAGTACTTCCTTATGCAGTGTGTGCAGTATGGGGCTTGCAGCACATCTTTTGTAATGCTCGATGTCCCTCTGCTGATGGAGTGGCCTGCCACTCCCAAAGGTATTCACTGAAGAAGTGGAAAGACTTTATCTGCATTGGGTGACTGACTTCCCACAAGCCAAGAGAGTTTGCAGAGCTAGGCCTAGATACTGGCACTAGCAAAGGGAGCAAGGAACAGCTGCTCCTCTTCACCCTGGGAGTCTTGTAGTGGGAGGAGCACCCGGAGAATAGAGAATCATCATCGTTAGTGTGATTAGTGTGGCCAGTCTTCCCAGGAGTCCAGTGATCTGTAATCGAGTCATGACTCTTAGAGGCAGTAGACAGTGGGTATAATTTAGGGTACCCTTGGGCTGCTCCATTACGCTGGCATGGAGCTGCCTTGGAAGGGACCTCCAGCATCAGGGAGCTTTAAGCAACTCCATAATGCCTCACTATTGGCTGTTTCATAGTATCTCTAATTTTTATTGACTGGGTCCCCACACTGTAGTCACCCCCTCATTTCCAGGGGTCATTGCAAGTGTGTTAGTATGTAAGACATTCCCCAGGGCCCACTGGATTTTGGTCTCTTTGTTGAAACACCCCAGTACTGAATGCAGCTCTCTTTTGTAAAGGGGATATTGGGAACCAAATTAGGGCCACTGATCTCACACAAGCCACGAGCCCAGGGAGTAGTTTGCTGTCCCAGTAGTCTGTCAGTGAAGGACAAGAGAGCTGCTTCTCCCTGTATCAGTGTGATGGGCATGATTCTCATTGGCCCTTGGGTAAAGGGGCCAGCGGCCTGCAGAGACCTTGGCTAAGGGCCTACAGAGACCCTGCTGAGACCAACAACAAGGGGCTTTCCTGTACTAGTATGACAACAGATCCTGGCAGCAAAAGGGCGTGAGCAAGCCATGCCCACACCTCACTCACCCCATTTGCAGGCATGCTTTAACCCTGAAAATTTATCAGCAAAGCTGCTTCAATCTTGTCCCTCTGCATCCGCTTTCAAGTGCTTCAGTCTTGTCCCTCTGCATCTGCTTTCAAGTCTTCTGTCTCAGGTGTGTCTCAGAATGTATCATAGAGATGAGCCCAGGGTGGCTACACCAGCATATTTTTGGATGTTGTGTGTGTCAGCGGGTAGATGAGGGCAGGGTGTTCTCAGGGCCCCCTTGCTGGGACCTGCAGCCAGAGCAGTGTAGACAAGTCCAAGAAAACTATATGTAACAATGGGCACTTTCCAAGCTGGAACCACAAACCCACTCCCATACCCCTGAGCCACCAACTTCCTGCTCACACCAGTTGTGAGTGTGTAGCATGCCAACCCAGTTTTCAACCTCTTAAAGGTATCACGGGATACTGAGCAGTCTGGTTTCTCCTGCCTTGCTGTCTGACTGACTGCAAACTAAAATGGCTAGCTGCTTCTCGCTTCCTCCACGATGGCAACTCCAGCAATGAAACAAGGCAGGCAGAGCAGAGCCTCTGGGGCTACATTGTTTTACGCTAGCAAAGCATGCAGCCTAGAGAGACTTTATGCAGAGTGCAACACCCACAGCTCTCAAATGAGCGAGCAGAGCCAGGGCTTTTTCAAGGAGATTGCTCTGGTGCACTGCCATTTTCAAATTTTCATTTTGATCTCTGGCCTGGTGAAATGGGTGGAGGGCAGCCCTAGCAATGTAGAAACTTGTCAGGACTGTTGGTTGATTGTGTTTAGGAAAAGAGGGGATGGCAAATAAACAGTGTCTGCAACTGTCTGAGTGTAGTATCTCACTTCTCCAACTGTAAATCCACTTAATATTATAAGCTGCAGCAGCAGAAAGGTCAGGCTTGGAGAACATTTCTTTACAGTCCCTTAGACAGGCAATAGTTTTCAATTATTAACACTCAACTTGCAAAATTGGAACTCCTGCAGGCTGGAGCAATTGCATCCCTGTGCCAGGCTGGCTCAAACCGCAGACGCCTCATCAGCTTTTCTTCTGAACTTGGCTACCCCAAGCTATTTCCTGAGGTTCCTACAAGGCTTTCCTCTCTCCTCTGGCATCACTTAGCACCTCTGTAATTCAGAACAGAGCTCCTATTACCCCCCCTTACAAACAGCCAAGTGCAGACTTGGCTGTTCTCTGAGTGCAGCCGACTGTTCAATGCTTAGCCTGGGTTCTCTGAACCTGGAAAGCGTCTGGCTTGACCCACGTTGCGGACAGAAGTGCAGCTCCCAGCTGTAACTCGGAGCAATTCTTGCAAAGTGTTTTGAGTTACAATGTGACCTCAACCAAACAGAAGTTCACTGTTGGTTCGGGGCTGGGGCAGGGGGGAGAGGGGGAAGCCTAGCTGCCCTCTGGGAGCCTGCAGCCACGGAGGGAGCTTGTTCTTGGGGCTCCCCAGCTGATGCTGAAGGGTGGGGTAGGTGAATTGGAGCTCCGCAACCTCAGGGGGGAGGCAGGCTCCAATACACCCACCCCACCCTCCGGGGGGGCTGAAAACCCCTCAGACTGAGCTCTCTCCACTCCCTTTCCCCCCTCCCATTGTGAATGAGGGACAGGCTGGGAGCTCCACAGACACACATTACAAAAGATGCTATATTTTGAAACGTCTTTATCTGATACCTTATGCCATGAGGGGTCAGATTTTCATCCAATGGGCCATTTTTGAAGCTGTCCACAGCTGAAAATTGTCTATTTTGTCTACACTATGACCAGGCATAGGAGAAGCCGGCAGAGCTGTATCTGAGCCAGGTAGAAAGCGGGGGTGTTCTCACTGGGAAAGGCTAGGTGGAGAAGTAGCTCTGTCTTGATGCTCCATGAGGAGCCAGGGCACTTGGGATCTGTCTGTGGTCCTGCCACACAGATTTTGTTGTCTGACCTCGGGCAAGTTGTTGTGATGCAAATGTTCAAAGGTGACCACTGATTTTGGCCAGTCACCCTTTCTCCCCAGTATTCCCTAAATGTATAGATTGTCTTCAAATGGATAAAAGCTGAAATGGCTCTGTATTGGCTTTCCCTGTGGATACTGTCATCTAAACAGGATTAATCTAAAAAGCAAAAAACACTCTCAAAGGCCCCATCTATACATGTGCCTGACTGCACAGTACTAAATGACTGCGCACTAACTGCTGGTACTGAGCAGTCCCGGTGCTGCGTGTTATTGCGCAGTAGTGGCGGCATCACAGTTCATACCTGCTGATGCTACATTGTCATAGCGACAAGCTACATCACCAAAGCTTGTTACTATGACAACATACTCCTGGTGTACCATAAGTATCTACCCGTGGAGCTAATGTGAAACAGCTCTAAATGCAGACAATGATGTCCCACATAGACAAACCCTTCATTTGCTCATCTGTATTCCCTGATCTATTGTCTTCCCTCGGAATTGGACTCAGGAGTGGAGTCTAGATATTTTTAAACTGCTATGTCTCTCAGGTCACCATGTTAGCGAGCCAAAATCAACGCAGGGATTGATATCATTGCAAGCTGAAAGCTGTTGCCACCCATCTTCTGTCCAATCAGTCTCCATTCTCTTCCTTCTCCCATACTTTGCCTCGAGCTCCCAGCCCTCTGCCTTTTCAGGTCCCGATTCAAAACAATTCAGTGGAGCCTCATTCGCCATATTAAAATATTATGATGATTATTTTAGAGTCGATAGTTTCCTTTCTGCACAAGGACTTCTTACTGGACAAACACATATCAGGAAAACAGCTTCTGCTCCGAAGAGTTGTGGTCTAAACAGTGGTATCTGGTAGGTGCCAGGAAGACTGCTGTGCCTCTGTGAGCACTTTTTGCTCCAGGTATTTTTGCTTCCTGTCATGGAATGCAAGAATCTTTCTATTATTATAACAAAGAATTTGAATCTCTGCTTTTAAGCGCAGAACTGAACTCAGCTTAAATTGCCGAGCCGTGACTGCTACATCAGTAAACAATAATGATAATAAGTCAGTCAGTCTTTGCA
The DNA here is from genome assembly GCF_052110815.1 of Crocodylus siamensis. Taxonomy (NCBI): domain Eukaryota; kingdom Metazoa; phylum Chordata; order Crocodylia; family Crocodylidae; genus Crocodylus; species Crocodylus siamensis. The sequence continues at coordinate 11,213,367 of NC_143401.1, forward strand.
CTGGATGTTCCCGCATGTACACAAATGTGCTCCCCGCCCCGTGTTATACTGACGTGACCCACCCACCCCCAGAAATGCCACAGCCTGCTCTATGGGAGCTGAGCTAATATGCCCTTTGGCTGCTCTGTTCACCCATGGGCACAATCTAGTGGTCTCAAAGGCCTCCTCCTTTGCAGAGCTGCATGGAGGGGTGAGGCCAGGCTGAGGAGGCTTGATCACATCTTGGCACTGACAGTTCCCTGGCTTGAAAGCAGTGTCAGCGAGTTAATTATAATTATCAGTATTCTCAACTGATTTTTCCCCCTAGCTAGTCACTGGATCTTGGGGTAGCATAAATCATAGTTTCATTTGGTATATATTGGGACGATGCTGGTTTACATCAGCTTAAGACTGAGACCCATTGTTTTGGATAGCGTTACAGTGATTTAAGCGATCCTGAGATTTGGCCCCGCTGATTTCAGTGGAACTACAGCTGATTTGCATCCTCCGGGGATCTGGCCCCGTCTACTTCAGCTTGCAAAGTGTGTTAAGTCAGATGCATTGCTGCCAGTATACTGCCCCTTAGGGCCCACTCCCGAGAAATTCAGGACTTGTCACTCCTATTGCAGTCAGTCACTTGGCTGTTCTGAGGATGTGGTCCCTTAGGAAAGTGGTACCTCCTGGGAGAATGCCACCATGATGACAGCTGGAGATGGGCTGATGCTGGGATGTCACCCTTTGCAGCACTGCTCTTCCCCAGGCATCTCCCTAGCTAGCTGCTTGCAGAAGGCATGTCTGATGGTGAGACACAACCACGTGGCAAGTTGGTTGTTAAGCCTGGATGAAAATCAACAGGGGACTGAGCGGGTGGAGGATTTTAATACCTATCCATCTCTAACTGCTACACGAAGGGAAAGTTCAGTGGTTGTCGATATTACCCTGCTGTGATAAAAGCTTAAGAAGCTGCTTTTGCAGATGCCCGCTGCAAGGCACGCACTGTAAACGTTTCCAGCATGAAGAGATACATCACAGCTCATGGCTGTTCCCACTGAGAAAGATCCCAGTTCTATCTCCTTTTCAGGACATGGTTATGAAATGCAATCTACTCATACTGGCACAATCAAATGCACATTGTTCCCTGGAAAAATAGGACATTACTGAATTAATAATAAGGATCCCTAGCTCTTATACAGCACATTTCAGGAGTAGATCACGAAGTACTTTACGAAGAAACCTAGTATTATTCCCTCTGTTTTACCAATGGGGAAACTGAGGCACAGAGAGCAGAAGTGACTTACCCAAAATCACCCAGCAAGTGAGTGGCTATACCAGAAATAGGTTAACCCAGATGGCCTGAGTTGCAGTGCTTGATTCTACCCAGAGGGCCACGCTGCGTTTGCAAAAGAGGATGGAAGATTTTGAATCTGTGCAGCAGAGTTCTGATGGGATGAATTAAAGCGAGGAAATAGAAGTGGCTCATATATATGGGGACTTCATGGCGATTGGAGCTAGACTGCTCTCAGTGGTGACAGAACAAGGAGCAATGGGATCAAGTTACAGCAAGGGAGGTTTAGGTTGGATATTAGGAAAAGCTTTCTCATTAGGAGGGTGGTGAAGCACTGGAATGGGTTAGCTAGAGAGATGGTGTAATCTCCATCCTTGGAGGTTTTTAAGGCCTGGCTCGACAAAGCCCTGACTGGGATGATGTAGTTGGGGAAGGTCCTTCTTTGAGCAGGGGGTTGGACTAGATGACCTCCTAAGACCCTTCCTTGCCTTGAGTATTTTAAATGGGCGATGCCTAATGGGCTTTTCAGGAACCACTGGACCAAATGGGGAGAGAAAAGGTATGCCATGGGATTCCTGACTGGCTTTATTTTGTACTGTTATGGGTTGGGTGTAGTTCCTGCAGTTTTTTTGTAAGATAGTTGTACAAATCCATCCAACAACTTTGTGGAACCAGAAAGATGAAGCAATAGCAGCCATAACATAGGGTCATGTCACCATCCAAATCAAAGGCATAGGCAGGCAGGCAGTTTGTGATGGCAGATGGTGGCGTTGCTTGGCATTGGTTTGTGGATGTTGCTGTATCTCTGCAAAATGGGCAGAAAGGGCAGAAAAACTGAGGGATGCTAGCAGAGTATCACCATCCCACGTTTAAACAGATGTGCATCCACACCTCATGCAGAACACGATTCCAAGCTGTGCATAAGTACTTTCCTCCATTGTGAGAAATGACCATTTGCTTCCTATCTTTTAACCGGTTTTTAGTTCATGAGACAACCTTCCCTTTGATCCCACGACTACTTAGTTGCATTAAGAGCCTTTGGTGAGGGACCATGTCAAAGGCTTTTGGAAAATCCAAGCACGCTGTATCAGCTGGACCCAGCTTATTCACATGCTCACAGACGCTTTCAAAGAACCCTAGTAAATTGACAAGACATGATTTTCCTTGAGTAAAGCCTGTCTCTTCTGCAGGGTATCATACTTATCCACATGAAATAGTAACTGTACTATGTATTCTAGGAGGTAGGGCTGAGATGTGGTGGCGCTGTGCCCAGGTGTAGGACTCGACAAATGGAGCATTGGTGGTGGGTATGACAGAGCTACTTGAAAAAAGCCACTGGTTAAGATCAGGCAGTAGTGACAGAAAAACAGAGCAGGTAAGAGAACTCCGATGCTTTGTCACACCTCTTGCTGCACTAAGCTTTATTTTTGTAAGCACCAACTTTCCCCGAAAGCTTTTATTTGCAGGCAATAAAAAAGTCAGGGAGGAAAGGGGAGCCCAGCATGGTCACTGCACATAGAGCTGCTGCAGTCGGCACTAAATTATAGCAATCCTCCATCTGTTCTAACACACGCTACAACCTCCAGCCCAGAGCAACCTTTAGTATGGATTGGCATTGTGTGCCTGCATATGGAGGAGCGTGCATCTCCACACATGCAGCGCTTTGTTCTCCATTAGTCTTTTGGGGGATCGGAAATGGGGCAGTTCTGATGACACAAACTAAATCTCATTTACGGATTATGATGGCATCTGAACTCTGAAAGTGCGACTGTCTACGCTTACTGCAGCTGGGCCTACACGATATTCCTCCTAGAGCCATTTCAACTTCATTCCTTCTCACTTCACTGGGCTCTTCCACCACAGCAAATCTGACAGAGCCAGGAAAGACAGCATAATCATGTGTGTTTTGTGCTGGAATGGCAGTTTTTCTTTTCACTGAAACTTTTGCTACTTCTGGCAACAGCGAACTCAGCAATTCTGAGTCATTTGGGCCCTGGGTAAATCTTTCCTACTCCTGATCTCTTGAGCAGGCTCTTGGGTCCTTCTTCATTATTCAACTCCAGAATGTCCCTTCTTAGGTCCTACGGATTCCAGTGTAGTAATATTGAGTTAGGTCCCTGAGGGGTGTAAATCAATGTATTTCCATTGACTTTCAGGAGTTTACTAGCTTGCTCCACCTGTGGGTTTAGCACCATGACTTTGTTCCAACAGCTGTCTGCAGCAGGGAGGTACTTCTGCACCTGTTTTATGGAGGGGCCACACAATACATGGTAAGAGAGAAGTGACTTGACTGATGTCACGCAGGGTGAGCCTGGAACGAAAGCCTGATGTCTTGAATCACAACAGCTGCCCTTGAGTCTTCGTCTCAAGACCATCCTCCCTTTTGGAATCAGAAGTTTTCCTGAGTTCCTCTGCTTTTTCCTTTAACATCCATGAAAGCTGGTTTTCCCCTTTCCCACCTTTGGTGGAATAGACCTCTTTCACAGACTTTCTCCTGGCCCTCTGAATTATTCCACTACAGGGTGTTACAGCTCAGGGCCCCATTGTGTGAGCCGCTGTACAGACACACAGACAGTGACAATCAGGCCCTAGCCTGTCTTTGTAAGCAAAAGGTGAAAAAGTCCCAAGGAGGGGAATGGGATTTGGTGGGGTTAGTTGACACCTGGCTATCCTGCCTGCTAGGCTGTTGTCCAAATGAGAAACCAGATGGTTTCTCTGATATTCTACCTAAAGTTGCATTGCTAGGAGATGCTGGCTCCGATCCTATTTTATCACTCATATTAATCTGCTTGCACCTTCTGGACTTGCATCTTGAAAGACTGGAAATGTCTTTGTTTCTGTCCTTCTAAAGTAATGCATGCCATAGAGTGGGTATGCTGCTCTTTACCATGAGCTCTTTAGTTAAGTCATTACCGCATTAATGAGACCTCACCCAAAGCCACTAAACACAACTTGAAAAGAACATCTCTGTGCTGCGATCCAGATGGATGGGAGCAAACAGGGCATGTTTGTAAAGTTGTATTTAGTCAAATCAAACTGGAACTCATTAATTACAGGAAAGTAATTCATGGAATAATTCACTCCGGTTGAGAATGAAAGATTTGGGGAGCCTGAGCTTGTTTGATTGAAAACAGCTTATTTGTGCTCCAGTCTGTGTGACTAAGTAAAAATATGAACAGAAAGTGGAGCGCAGCGCTTCTGTCACTTCTATGTCAAGGGCCTAAATGGGGAATGGTTCATTAAAATGGGAACTTGACAAATTCAGACTAGAAACAAGGCACACATTTGTACTAGGGAGGGTAATTAACCACAGGACCAATTTAGGGACCTGCTGGATTTTCCATCTTTTATAGTCTTTCAGTCAAGACCATCTCTCTTGCTGAAGGATCTGCTGTGTTGCAAACAGAAGTTATGGGCTTAATGCAGAAATAATTGCTCTGTTGTCTGGTCAAGACAGATGTGATGATCATAATTACCCCTTAATTTTTGCTAGTAGTGTAACATAAACCTGTATTGTTTGCATTTCCCTTCTGCTTTGTGACTTGTGCTGAACTTTGCACCAGTCCTTAGGAGGTATGAAATCAGAAATGGTCATAAGGAGTCAAACCCAGGGAGAGATGCTAGGTCCAGCGCAGGCCAAATACAAACCCTTTCCCCAGTGATTCAATAGAGTGGTTCGGAGATCCTAGCAATGGCTTCAGAACCCACACTGGATCTCGGCTCTTCTTGTAGCTCACTGTGATTTACAAAAATCAGGTATGATTCCAGGTAGGAATTGTTTTTCCAAGAGGCATGTTCAGAGGGATTTTCCTGTTGGACTACTTCTGCCAGCTGTCATGGCCTCTGTGGTAATCCTGATATGGACCAGAGTGAAAGAGAGGGTTGTTTTAGTTAAGCTGTTCCTAGGTAAGAAATGGAAGAGTGGGAAAAAGGAGATACAGTTGATGTATAATATGAATGGACGAAGCTGCCCAGGGGGTGAGGGAAAGACTGGAGGGGCAGAGGGCAGCAGTGTAGGGACCCCCCGGTACAGGGGCAGTGGTGACTTTTGTTGGCTGCACTGATTGCAATAGGGATTGCATAATTGCCAGGAGCAGCTGCTTCTTTTCACGTATCCCTCCTGCCCCATTTGCCCTGTTTATTTATGCTGCTGGCAGAGGAAGCAGCAGAACAAGACTAAGAAACACTGGCATAAGCTGAAGTCTTTGTACCCCTTACCAGAGCTATTGATATCTCGATCACATGCATCTCTTTGGGTGCCCTGCACCCCAAACTTTGCTTCTTGTTCTCCCTCATGATCCATCATGAACCTGCATTGATTGCCAAGATAACCTCTGCTAATTTGCTGCTGAACCCCTCCCAGTAGCTACAATGATCACATGTGGTCCTCAGGGTCAGCATCATGTCCTGCATTGCTGCCTCTGTTCTTAACAGGGACCAGGATGCTTAACATCTCAGAAGTTAAGCCTGGGTCCTAGTGTGTGAGTTAAAGATGGATGGCATGCCCTACCTCTGCCCCCCTCCCCGACTCCGCTTTGCACAGCTCACGAGGTGGCTAGAGAACCATGCCATGCATCAAGCCTGGGAATCTCCAAGCAAAAGAAAAGGCTTTAAACAAAATACAATTTTACAGTTCATTTCAGTTAATCACAGAGTCTATGTTCCAAAATGATCTTCTCAGAATTGCCTATGGAGAAAAGCAGTGGCTGATTGGCATTCCATTACTACATGGCTAAGCCATTTATAATGCAAAAAAACAGACTTGATGGAAAGATTTGATTCAGTTTTCAAGCTAGACTAATTCAAAACCCAGTGCTCTATAAATCAGAGCAAATGTTCTTTATATAAAAAAAAATATAGCCAGAGCCCATGTGTAGTATCAGATCTATGATTTATGCCTATATTCCATTAAACTGAAGGACAAGTGAGGGGAGCACAGGGCTGTCACTGAATATTATATCCTAAGCTGCCCTATAATGAACATCTTTGTAATGATTAACGAATCACAACCACATCCTGGGAAACTTTCTGAAAGGGTACATTTTCATTAGAGATGGGCTCCTGCCAAATCTTAAATTCAGAGCCACTTTTCACTGCTACCTCCTGTCCATATCAAAGGAGCAAAGCCCCATGCAGGACAGAGGTCGGGGGGTGGGGAAGAGTCATTTTCTTCTTTTCAACAGGTCCCTGGTAATGAGCATGTAAGAGCAATCAGCGTAACACGGACATGTATGCAGTCCTATGCTGGCCACGTCTGTCTAGCAAACCTGCCATGCTCCCCAGAAGCACCCTCAAAGCGGTTGTGCTGATCTGGGCTGGCTGCTTTCTCAACTGGAAGCAACATGACTTTGTCTACGTCCATGTGGCTATTTGTACAGAGTAGTTTTAACACTATCCGTGGTCTCTCCCAAAAGTGGCTACAATGCTTCTGTAAACAGCCTGTCTTGAGCAGCACTGCGGGCTTGAGGAAGCCACTCGGGAACACAGGAAGGTTTTCTTGTAGATGTAGTTGCTCACAGGTGCACTTGCTGAGGTGTGCACTCCCATTCCCACAGCCACGTGCAGGCGGCTGCATGCTCCCTTCTGTACATCACAGGCATATCTGGTAACGTCGGTGCCTTGTGTGATGCAGGGTGGCAAGGGGAGCAGAGGGGAGGGGGGGGAAGTGAGTGCTTCCTTCCCACTCACGGCGGCTACTGTAGTTGTGGCAGTGGTGTGGGCTGCTACTGCCTTGTCACAAGCTTCTTGAACACGGGCTGCTGTGGCAGCAGCAGTGTGGGTTCTGCGGGAGCTGCCTGAACGTGCCGCTTTGCCTGCCTCCCCCTCCCCTCGCTCTACAAGTTGTGCTATTGCTGTAAATGCAGGAACGTCCACTCAGATATGCGCAGCCATGCACATGCTGACATGTTCCAACACGCCTCCACCCACCCTGTCCCCTGTACGCACGCTTACCTGCCAGCTCATCCGTGCTCCTGCCCATGCACGTTCATTCTCACACTTGTGCACATACACAGAGCTACCAGTGGGGCTGAAGGTTCAACACTGAGTTAGTTTCAGGTCTTTTCTCCTTCGCAATTATTTGGCATAATCTCTCCAGCTGTACGAAACACCTGAGTTTCCCTCCCTGATTGCTCTCCATTCTCTTCTCCTTATACCCGTAATACATTTGTCAGGAGAGGCAAGGATAATGCAGAAGTTCTCCTTCCCTCTCTATGCAGTGCTAGGCCACTTACAGAAGTCCTCAAGATCTGGCTCCAGCCCAGAGCACTGATGATTGTTGCTTTAACGCCTCTGCCAATACACCCAACAGCTGGGAGGAGCACTGATTAATACTCCTAGCCGCCCAGCTCATTTAAAGGGTGGGGTTTGCCCATAAAGTAGGGGGCACAGGTAAAGCTATGAGTTTAGATTCAAAGAAGCGAGGTACCTGGGTTCATTCTTTAGGGCCCTAGATTCCCGGCAGCTCTGTACACCTAGGTTTGACAGTCAGCTTGCTTAAGCTCCATGGCAGACACGGGAAGATTAGTGGCTCCTTCGTCTGCTAGGCTGCCCTGGCATCCAGATCTATGACTTTAATAAAATACGGTACATTTAAAAAAAAATAAAACTGGCAAGTAAATCTTGCTGCTGGCTGGTATTGGCTGTGGGAATGTACCATGTGGAGCGCATGCACACAGCCCACTGCTTTTTTATGAAGTGCTTCTTGTACACCAAGGTACCTCAGAGCACTTTGCAGAGTAATAAGGGATTGTAAATCCAAGTAGTATGGCGGGCATGCCACTCTGCATAAGACAACAGCTCTCTCCCTTTCACACAGGAATACAAACACATACACATGCACATGCACACTTGGATGTGGAAATCTGATTACGGAGAATGTGGGGACAAACCTTGAACTATGTAAGGAGATGTTTAGCTTTCTACAACAAGAGGGCAAGGAATGAAGTGTATGGACCCAACAGATGGACCCAATGAGACAACTGGAGTTATATAGTTAGGCTATGGCTGCAGGGGCTTTTTTTAGTCAATGTCCCTTAGGTCTGAGGATGCATTTCCCACTAAAGGACTATGGGATAAAATGCATTACCAATGCCATGCGCAGGGACTGGAACAAAGGATTCTCCCTTCCCAGGGTTGTGCCCCTATTACAGGGCTTCAGAGTTGGGCTCCCTCTTATTAACCCTCTTTCCAGACCCATACACCTTGGATTTCTTTTCTACACAATGGCTCAGCTTCAGCTTTATGCCCCTGTCATTGCATGCAGCTTGATTTCATAGATTTCATAGACATTAGGGCTGGAAGGGACCTCGGGAGATCATCGAGTCCAGCCCCCTGCCCAAAGGGCAGGAAGTCAGCTGGGGTCATAGGATCCCAGCAAGATAAGCATCCAATTTACTCTTGAAGGTGTTCAGTGTAGGTGTTTGAACCACCTCTGGTGGCAGGCTGTTTCAGACCTTGGGGGCTCGGACAGTAAAGAAATTCTTCCTTATGTCCAGCCTGAAATGGTCTTGCAGTTTATGACGGTTTGACCTGGTCATCCCTTGGGGCGCTCTGGTGAACAGACATTCCCCCAGATCCTGGTGGTCACCCCTGATAAACTTATAGGTGGCCATCAGATCACCCCTGAGCCTGCGCTTTTCCGGGCTAAAGAGCCCCATGGCTCTCAGCCTGTCGTTGTAAGGTCTGTTTTCCTGACCTCTGATCATGTGCTTGGCTCTTCTCTGGACTCTCTCAAGCTTCTCCACATCCTTCTTGAATTGTGGAGCCCAAAACTGGACGCTGTACTCCAGCTGCGGCCTCGCCAAGGCCGAGTACAAGGGGAGAATGACGTCCCGGGATCTGCTTGAGAAGCATCTATGGATGCAAGCCCACTTTTTGGTCGCTTTAGTAGCCGCAGCATCGTATTGCAGGCTCATGTTCATCTTGTGGTCAATGATGACCCCCAAGTCTCTTTCTTCCACAGTACCAGCCAGTGTAACACTGCCGAGCCTATAAGAATACTACAGGTTTTTCTTCCCAAGGTGGAGAACCTTGCATTTTTTGCTGTTAAACACAATCAGGTTCTCATCCGAGCATTTGCTGAGCCTGTTCAGGTCAGCCTGGATCGCCTGCCTATCTTCTGGTGTGGATGCTTTGCCCCAAAGTTTCGTGTCATCGGTGAACTTGGCCAGTCCTCTTCCTACTCCAATGTCCACATCATTAATGAAGATGTTGAACAATATGGGTCCAAGGACAGAGCCTGGGGGGACCCCACTGGTCACAGGACGCCATGATGAGTGACTGCCATCAATTACTACCCTCTGGGTCTGACTACGGAGCCAATTTCTCAGCCAGCGGATAGTGGTGGACCCAAGGCCACAATTGGCCAGTTTCACCAAGAGGTGATCATGCAATACCAGATCCAAGACTTTTTTGAAGTCAAGATATATGACATCAGTTGATGGCTAGGGCATTATCCTGGGAGACAGGCAATGAGGGTTTGGCTGTACCTCTGGTTGAGGAAGGCCTAGATGTCTCATTTGCTGACTGAGCAATATAACTATGTGGTTATTACATAAATGTGGTTGTGACTGCACCCCTCCACTGCTTTAAAAGAAAAGACTGAGCCAGCCAAAGGGACCCAAAGGGACAACCCAGTTTCCCCATGCTGGGCTAGCACAGTGATCACTAGCTTGCAGTCTTTGTTTGTTTTCAGTCTTTGCTTGGTTTGCTTAGACCTTCTCCATGCAAAGGCAGTTTCATAAAGGACCCCCATTTTATGAAAGCAATAGTGTACCCATCAAGGTACTGATTATACCAAACTGATGGGGAATTTGTTCCTCCCAGTGATTTTTCACACCTACATCTCCCTCCCTATACACCGATATTTGCAATTCTTCTGTAGTAAAACATAGGCTGGAGCCAGGGATTGTTCATACATGTTAAAACTCATAGAGAAAAGACTGCCATTCTTCAGGAAACCTCAGTGACATCTTAAAAGCCACATCTGAAATCCCTGAACAATTAAGAGGCATCTTTTTTCCATTCTCTCACTATCTGAGGCATTATGCATTAGAGTCACAAGCTGAGAGGTACATGTTGATCCTGACAGAAAAAGCTACGATTAATGAATAATGGAGTGCAGACGATATATAACTTTCAGGCAGAGCCATCATAATTCAATCCAGACAGTAATATCTGGGTGTTTTCTTGGGAGATCTAAGCAGCAGTTAACTGTTAAATAAAAAAAGAGACTACATCTTATTTTATTTTATTTTATTTTTGCAATTATGCATCTCCTGATTCAAGGTGGCATAAGAAAGTAACTGTCACAGGCAGGGAGAGGAGAAGTTGCAATACAAATTAATCTGCTGTATTACACGTTAGCGATGCAGCACTGGTGGTATAAGAGAGCTCAGTGTATCTCAGGATGTATCTGTTTCTCCCCGTGTAGTTGTGCTTTCCCTTGGGTTGAGGAGATTGACTTTCAGTGTGTACTGGGCTAATTTCCATCTCTTATACTATTCTATCAATGCTCTCATTTCTCACTGTTCCTATTTCTTTATTATTATGGTGTGATTTTCCTAACAGAAGTATGTAATTGGTTTTGTGGTGAACATGGTTGCTTTAAAAACAATCATAACACACACACCAATAATCAGCCCTATAAGAAAATGCATGCTTCCCATCTCCAAGTACTCTGGATGGAGAACTTGCCCTATTCCAAAACTGTCTCAATGACCTCTGGAGACCTGGCCAGCATTTGAAAATATGAACAGGTGCCAAAGATGACTGAATCTCACTGCATTGCTGTGAGGCTTTCATTGCTTAAGAAGGCCAGGAAAAGCTTTGAACAGTGTCTGTGCGCCTCAGATAACAGCGAGGACTGAGCTTTCCGCTGGAACATCGCACAAATGGCACAATGGCTATTTTGATTTCACTGGGATGGGTGGAACTGCATGGTTTCTTGTTGACCGCTCCCCAAAAGGTTTTAGTTAAAAAAAATTCCAAACAATAAAAAGATGGTCCAGGATCCTCTGAGTCTGCAGTGTTTTTGGGTACCTTGCTTGAGGCATCTGAAGAGGGTCTAATTTTCGGGGAGCCCTGAGAATTCGCCCTCTGAAAGGCAGGTCTCTTAATGTTTAGGCCCCCGGTATCACTAGGTACTTTTGAAAACTTTGGCTATTATTATTACTGGGCAAATGTGTGTTTGTAAAAATTATGGACAAAATGGAAACATTTGGGCTGCAAGCAGCAATATTTTGATTTAGAAATATTGCCATGATTCCCCAGTCCCACCATAGTTCAACTTCCTCACAGTCCATTCTCTTCTATAGGCAGGGCAATGTGGGCGGACTGAATTTGCCATGATCCACCATTGTCTGCCCTTTGAAGAGGGGAGGCAGCGTGTTATGAGCCATCCCAGTTACTACATTGTATTACGGAAGCTGTGGTCCTGATAGGGAGAACACCATTGATGAAAGTAGGGACATAAAACAACAGAATGACAAGTCCTATGAGTCACCATGGCAGTATTCCCAAAGCCAAATATTTCAGTGTTCAAATGAACTATTTGGGTTTTCATGTGTTGGATTTGTCAATGAAAAATTGATATTTTTTGTATTTTGTGTTTCATTTGAAAGCCCTGTGTTCTGTCAAAGAACCAGTTTCACTAGGAGATTTTAGATTGGTTCTACCTAACTTCTTGCAGTTTTCCAAAGTCCCAGAATTAAATGCTGAGCCCTTTCTTCTTACGTTATTTTATTTATTTAGCATATGCGGTTTTGGCATATTGTTTCAGCCATCTTAAGGCAATGTCATCACCAGTGTGAAGACCTTGAAGGCCACCAGATAGCATTGTAAATAGACACGAGTCAGCAATGTGGGACATCGTTTGAACTTGTCCACAAGGGCATTAGATGTCATTGCAAAGGCCCCTTTGGTATAGTTTGAGGCATAGTGACCCTGTCCAGTTTGAAAACAGTTGAGAAGTACCCAATCAAGGCAAGGCCAGTTAGATCCTGGTTGATTGACTGTAGGGTTAGAGATGATATGGTGACTGATTGGTGCTTGTGCTGACTTTTCTTCATGCCATTGAGTAAGTAAGGAAAAATCAGATGATTTTGAAAGAGTGGACCATATTGAGTGTCTTGAGAGGAGCTGAGCTATTGGTCTGTGGATATGTCCCAGTGCGCTGGCAGCGTAGGATTGTCATGGAGTCTAACTAGTAAGTTGACTTCAGCATTTGTGCAGTGGAGATGATGGGGAGTAATGTTACTAATGACTGGTGATCAGGGGAGTGGAGTAGGGTGCAATGTGCCTGCCAGAAAATGCATTATAGCATGGAAGTGCGTGTCCACTAGTTTGCTGTGTGATGATGAATGAGCCCATACAGGGGCACAGTCTTCTGCATCTGAATAACACAGCGTGAGAGCAAATTAATGTAGCAGGGAGGCATTGGCACCCCAAGTGGAGCAGGCAAGTTTGGCAAGTAGGTTATTCCTTGTTTTGATTTTTAAAGCACTTTTCTAGAGCTGTGATTTATAAGTTCAAGTTCGGTCGAGGGTGATTCCAAGATAAACTGGGTGGGCTTTGAATCTGAGAGGCTGACTGTTTAAAGTGATAGTGAGTTCACAATTAGCATTGGCATTACTCAGATAAAAATACTTGAGACAGTCTTTGAGATATTTTATTTGAGGCACCACTTTAGGCAGTACTCTGACACGAGTCTTGTGTCTCCATCAAGTACAAGTTCCACACTTGAAAAGACATGAGCTTGGGTGGCAAAGGCACTGTCATCAGCATAGACAAACTTTTGTGAACCCATTGCAAGGAGGTCATTAATGTACAGGCTGCAAAGAGTAACCAGTACTGATCTCTGAGGGAGGCCATTGGTTTGATGTCTCCAAGAGCTAGTTCAGTTGGCCATGTGGACTCTACTTATGTGATTGGACCTATTGATAGCAACTGAATTGCTTATGGGTTAAACCCACTTCTGCATAGAGCTTGCACTCAGTCTGTGCACAATTGAAGCTCCACTGAAACCCTCAGAATTGGCTTACTTTGGAATTATGTTCTAAATAGGGACAAATTTGACCCCATACGCAGGAAGTGAGCATAAGTGGAAAGTAACTAAGTATCTAGAAGCTTTATTGACCTCATGTTGTATGGAGCCCATTAACTAGCATCTCCAGCACAAATATGTTTTATCTAGGCAAGTCACATAAATATTGGGTCTAAGCAAGTGCATCCTTCAGCACAAAAGTTACGTTCTCTACCTCCACCGGTCGTGATGCTCATTCAAACCTTTTGCTTAACCTTGGTACAATTAGAGAATCATAGAAAAGGAGGGCTGGAGGAAACCTCTGGAGGTTGTCTAGTCTAACTCCCTTGACTCAGAAAAATTTAGGTCTAATTCAGACCTTGTCTAAGAAGATATCATATCTTCATGGACTGAATGTAGCTCTTTTTCTCTCGCTGTTCTGAAGATTAGTTTATCTTCATTTCTGCAGCATTTGCCAATATAAGCTTCTTTCCCTGCATCCAAGAGCATCTTTATCCAGGACTTCAGTTCATAAGCCAGATTCAAATTGTCTAAATTGTTTCAAGGCCATCTGTAAATTCACCAAAAGCTATGATACCAAAAGCCTGGAACTGTGAAGTCCTTAAACAGATAAAACTACAGCCCATTTTGGTTAAGACTCTTCTGCAAGCTTAGACACAGAATTAAGAGATGCTTACAGTTCCCATAGCCAGTGGACCGTCTGTTTGCGACCCAGGTGCACCATGGGACAGTAAGGGAAGTGTGGGGGCTGCATCAAGGCACCTTGAGGTGCTAGATCGGGCCTGGAGACCATAGCTTGACCACCACTTCCCTTAACAACTACCCTTTTGGTGTGCAGCAAATTAAGATACAAGTCCACTTACCAGTGATGCTCTATTCCCTCTTAGCAGGTAGGCTGTCTCTACTACTCAAATCAGGTAAAAGAGGAGGTCTGTAGCCCAGCCTGTTTCTGATTACACCCTAAAGCATGAAATAAATATTTGTCTCAATGCCTATCTAGTTGCCTGCAACAGAACACCACAGTTTCTCAGGACGGAGCAGGAGGGTGGCACACTGACAGGCAGCAGGTTGTGTTGACTTTGCTGAGGTCTCTAAAACCTCCCTCAGTTTACATCCCATATTTATATGTGGCTTATTTTAGCAAGTAGCTTCTGATCAGTTTTATTCACATTTCTTTATTTCACTAAACTTTGGAAACTGGACCGAACCACGTTTTTCTATGAACTCGGAAGATGTCAAATAGCTGGGGTCTGTGTCCTTGTGCAAACTGTAATTCTGGAAGAGAGGACTTCTCATCTCTTTCCCTCATCATTTGGGAATGCTGCTTGCTATATCCTGTTTCTTTTACTTTGCTGGCCAGGCTAGTTGTAATGTCTGCAAAGGTTCTTTCTAAAACAGGCTTTGGGGCCTTGTGCTCTAGCCATACTTCTGAGCTTAGAATAACGCCCTTGAAAATGGCAAAGGCTGACAACAGGTACTTTTGGGGGTAGACTCGTACTTTTCTTTTGTGATACTGGATTCACACTCCCAGAACACCTTCAACTTTAATTTCTTTCCTACACATTGCGTACATTTTGATTTTACCCTATTCTGCTAATAAAGACACACTGGGTGCATCTACACATTGCCCCGTGTCACCTTAGTGATGCACTACGTTGCCATATGGTGCGCTATGGTGATGTAGCGATCACGTGGGTCTACATGTGATCAGAAGCTATGTCACCATAGTGGTGTGCTCCCCCACTTTAGCAAGCTGCTACGACAAAGGAGCAGTAAAATCTAACTATGCTCCGCACGCATGGTGCAGTAAGGGCGGTTACTGCGCCGTGCTTTAGTACTTCCAAAAGGAATTACTAAAGCACGGTGCTGTAGCAACATTGCCATAAGGCAACATGTAGATGCATCTATTATTACTATATCTCAGTAGGAGTCTAGCCGACTACATACAATTAAAGTCTTTTGAAAAGGCAAAACATCAATTGTTACTTGGTGCAGTTTTTGATGCTTGGACTAGCCTGATATTAGCGGTCTTGATAAACAGATGCTTATTGTGCTTTCCCAAGCTACTGCTCATGGCCTAAATGTAAGCTTGTTCGTTATGGGTAATCTTACTGGGCACTTTTACATGTGCTCCAGAGGTGGTGGTGGGTGCTTTAATTAGAGTGAATCCAAGAGCCGCCGTAATTAAAGCACCCCGGAGTCTCATGTATTAGCATCCCCATGCTTCAAAATGGTGGTGGGGGTGCTTGAACTAAAGGTCACTCAACGACCTTTAGCTCAAGCACCTCTGCCACCATTTTGGAGGGCAGGGACACTAATACTCGAGATGTGGAAGCTGGCTGGAGTGCGGTAATTACCATGCTCCAGCAGACTCAGTTAATCTGACACACCGTAATTACAGTGCATCAAAGCACGTCTACAGGTACCCATTGATTATTGATTGTATACTAGCTTTAATACATATTATTCATAACTTAGACTTCTGCTTTGTCTACAGTCTGCACCTGTCCACGTGGTCTATCACTGACTGTCTGAAACCTACAGTTATGATGTGGACTTCATCTCTGTTCCAGCGTCCACCTCTGCTCACTCTCTCTGTTTCACCAGGCTTGATGGTAGAGTGTTCCTCTTGGTTGCTCCTGTCATCTGAAACAGCCTTCCTTCATGTCTTCACCTCATTGATTCTTCATTTCTTTTCAATTCTCCTATCATTTCTTGCCGCTGTCCCTGTCTCCTTCTTACTGGCCTTAGGAATGAATGCTTCAAATTTATTCACCAAGCATTGTCTCCACCGCACTGCTTTCCCTAACGGACATCATCAAGCATCTACTGACTTGTAGTACTTCATTTTCAGCTGTATTCAGATGTAGCGTGTCTCTTGTATCGTAAGACAAGACTTAACAAAATAGGCTTGGATGGGGCAGAACCCAGTTTGAATTCACTAATTAGCAACTTCACTCACTCCTTTTCATATTATTTATATCATGGTACCACCAAGGACTTATGGTCATGGATCAGCACACTTTTGTGCTAGGTGCTGTACAAACACAGGACAAAAAGTGGTGTCTCTCCCAAAGACTTCACATTATACATATAAACTGAGACAACAAATATGTATAGACAAGTGGGGAATGCCAGAAACCAATGAGACGATGTTGGCTGTCATGCTGGGCAGTGATTCTGGCATGGCGTTAGCCAATATCACAGTCAGGCTATATAGATTTTAATGGGGAAAAAAGTCACACTGGATTTCTGAGCTCTGTGGGAAATGAAACACAGGCCTAATTCCTGCAAAGCAGTACAGGGTGAATTGCTTCACAGTATTCAATGGGGATATGGCATATATAAAAATCAAGTAAGGTCTCTAGGTGTTTGCAGGACTAGAGGCATGTTTTTACTGCTAGATTATTTTTGCTATATTGTAGAAGCGCTACACACAGGACATGTGAAAGTCCAACTGGTGGGAGACAACCTAGGCTCTAAAGAATTTGCAATATATGCTAGGTAGTCAAACAAAGGGAGGAGAGGAAGCAACAATAAAGAGCAGCAAAGTATTTCCCCCCTCCTCATGTGCTTCTGACCAGTTTGCCACCACCACACTTGTGACCTGGCCAGCACTACTGCCCCCATACTTGCAACCTGGCTGCTGCTGCAGTTTTCCTTGCTGCCGCTGTGTTTTCATCATTGCCGAACCCCATTGCCACTGAATTGCTGCCAACACCCCAGCTCTGTGGGCCAGATAAAATGCTTTGCAGGCTGAGCCCAAGGTGGTCAATGCCTGTGCTATATATATGGTCTCTGCTCACTTTTATTGGCCAGCAGTAAGTGTGGTGGAATATTACTTCACACAACTATCTGGGAAGTGATTTCCAAAACCAGAAAAGGGTTAAATTTTTGAAAGGACACATTTTTGTCTGAATTAGATGTAGCTCCTTATAGATCCACTAAGTAGGACTGACAAAGGAGAAGCTCAACTTGGCCAAGGACACGCAGCCGAAGCTGGGACTGGAACCTACGTACTGTACCAGTACTGTATCAGGTGTATGTGTCCCCTTACCCAGGAGACCACACTCTCCCCATATTGTAGATCATTGTAGTCTACTGTGATATGCAAGGGCGCATAAGCTACTCAACAAGAAATTGCAATGCAGGTCTTTAAATGGAGGGTATGCAGAGACGAAGAGGAGCAACTACAAAGCTAGACAAATAATTCTATTATTTTATTAAAGGGTTAGTCAGCCTTACTTAGAGGCAATACTGAATATAGAGCAAACAAAGTTAATCTGCAATTTGGAACATTTTTCTAAACACTTTTCAGCAAAACTGCCCTGCTAGTTGTCACTGAAGCTCTTGTATCTTTCTATATTTCTTTGCTGGCAGCCTATGGAAAGGCTCGTTAACTCTACAATCCCCCTTTCACAAAAGGACAATATTTTACCAATCAGCTTTTCTTGGGAATAACCTTTGCTTTCAAAATCAAAGGGTTTTTCTAATGATTTAGAGTGTCTAGTTTTTATGGAAGGGATGGGGGGAGGATGGTGGAAAAAGCATCGCAGGTCTTTAATTCTGTCCAGATAAGAGTACAGCACTAAATCATTTCCAAAAGAAGAGCAAAGGTTAAGATAAGGCTTTATTCCGTTCAAAAGCATCTCAGTAATTCCATTAGCAGGACAGAGAGAGAGAACAAGTTAAAGTGAGTGGCTGAAGAAAAGATAGTACAAAATATATATTCCTAGGACTTTAACATAAATTTTGTCTCAATGGAATTAGAAAGAATATTCTTAACGAATGGGCTCTTTTTTCCTTCATAACGGAAAAGACATGAAAAGTCAGCCTGAAGACTTACAACTCAGTGAAAACCTCTTAAAAGGTTTGCCCATAAACACTCAACTGTCTGCTGTGACACTTATCCATTTGGCCTGCTGTAAAGCTATCTCTGCCTCTCTCATTTCCCTTCTTCCACTTCACGTACACATGTTTCAGCTCTCTATCTCCCTCTTCCCAGGAGGGTTGAATGTCTTCTGCTGAAGTCAGGGTGAGAAATGGAACTGGCAGAAATAGGTATTATAGGACAGGTAGAAGGGAAAAGCCCCATGCTTCTGGCCCAAAGCATCCAAAGGAGTTTGTAGCAGGGTGGGACATTTTGGGTTGAAACTGTTTTTTGGTAGAAAATACAGTGCTAAACTAAAACTCTTTTTCTCCCATCCCCATCAGAATTGTATGCCCTCAGCAGCATACTTCAAAATTGCAATGGGAAAATGAAGTATTTTAGTTTTCTCGTAACAGTTTTTGTTTGTTTTTCAGGTAAAATATTTAATCAAAAAGTAAAAATTCACCAAACAAAATGTCCACATAAGCAAAAGAAATTGGTTCCCTTAGATTTCTCCAAGGCAAAAGAAACCCATGCTTTCTGGGTAGTTGAAGCTGTCAAGCTGGTTCCCCAGCCCAGGAAGGGAAGCAAACACCTTGGCCAAGTCTGCTGACCTTAGGGCACAAGTTACTGTTCAAGCATAAAACCCATTGACAGCACAAAATGAAGCTGTTTGCCTGACCAGCTCCGTCTGCAGACCCAAGATTGTTCTCTTATCTCTGTCCTGTGGAGAGCGGAGGATGCACCTTTCACCTCTTTTTCTCACTTGACCCAACTTCCCCTTTCTTATGGATACCGCTGAATCATAATAGGCAGGGAGCCTGCTGCTACATGACCTTGTCGCTCTGTCTAAGGGATTTTCTTCACTACCTAATGCAGTTCTGTGTGGAGATATGTGACAGGGGACCATCATGTGGCAAGTCTAATTGTTTGCTCTCCCACTTCTCTAGGGCTTTCTGCCCACTTGCCTCTCCTGCCACGCCTTGGATGTAACGTAATAGTAGATGTTTATAAGGCAGGAGGCTGCCCATTTTCTGCGCAATGCCAAGGGCACAACCTTCCCTTATACTGTGTCCCATGACTTGTAGATGGCATCACTATAAGGCTCCAGCCCCACGATGGACCTCCTTTCCTGCCTGCCTGGCGTTCGGACCCAGCTGAATCTCTCCTTCTTAGGCAGTCTTCTCTGCCCTCATTCTGGGCTGCAAAGCTCCCTAAACCCTTTTCCCTCTTGGCAATGGCCCCCTCTGGGCTCTTTCACCACACAGGCCCTGGTCTCACCTCTGGGCCAGTCAGAACTCCAGGTCCCTGGCTCTGGCTATCCCTCACAGTGGGCATCTTTGAACTTCAACCGTTCTGGTATTGGCCCCAGCATTGACCAGTCAAGGTTACTCTGGTTAGGTTATTGAGCTGCTTGCCCTTTCTCACCTATGGGTCCATCTTCTTGAGCCCCTCCAAGCCCAGTTCACTCAATCACCAAGGCCATCCTATGCACAGTCCTCCAGACCTGTCCATGAGGACCCTACTTTATATAGCCTTCTCACTTGAGCCTACTGCTTTCTCACACACCCTCTTACTGGACCCACGACTCTGCTCCCACACTGGGGCTCTCAGCCTTATGTCCCTTGGGTCTCAGGCCCGATGACATGCCTGGACCCCTCACTTGCCCCTTCTATAGGGCAACCCACTAGGTTGTGGGGACTGAGACTATATGGCGCCCTATACTTGCCTTTCACTAGGGAGGCACTGATGTGGCACTTCCTGGGGACCACCCCACCACAGGCAGCCCCACCACACCATCCTACCCTCACAAGGTGTGGTTTTAGGTCATTCCCTGGATCAGGAACTTCCTCCATCCTCATATTTCCTACCCTTAACCACCAAGTGTTCTGGGGGCAGCAGCTCCCTGTGGCAATGTTATCCCTCTGGCTCCCTGCATCCCACTTAGCTCTCAAATTATATTCCCCCAAGCCTAAAGTGTGTCCACTTATGTGTGTAGGGGATGTTACAGTAGTGCCTAGCTCTTTTCTGTCACAGGTTTCACAGCATTTTGCAAATTAATATCAAAAGCAGCAAGAGCATCTTTAATGTAAGTATCATTACCCCTATTTTACTAAGGACTGGAGAGGTGCAGTGACTTGCCGTGGCCAACAATGGTGAGATAAAAGGTTAGGGACTACTTAGGAAAACTGGATGTGTACAAGTCTATGGATGGAAATGTGATGCACCTGAAGGTGCTGAGGAAGTTGGCTGATATGATTGCAGAGCCACTGGCTATTAACGTTGAAAATTTGTGGTGTTTAGGAGAGGTCCCAGATGATTGGAAAAGGGCAAATATAGTGCCCATCTTTAAGAAAGGGAAGAAGAAGGATCTGGGGAAGTACAGACCATGCAGCCTCACCTTAATCCATGGAAAAATCACGGAGCAGGTCCTCAAGGAATCCATTTCTAGGCGCTTGAAGGACAAGAAGGTGATTAAGAACAGCCAGGACGAGTCAAGTCAGATCAAACCTGACTATATTCTATGACAAGAGGAGTGGCCAGCAGAGGGCCAGACTCCTGCCTGCCACCTAGCCTTATGGCTCCATATTTTCAGTACCCTTGTGCCCCAGCCAGCCCTTCTGATGCCCTCTACCACCACCCGGAGCCTGGGGTTGAATCCTTGTGCACACTGTCAGCTTGGGCTGAGCAGGGCAAGAACGGCCCTGGAATAAACTGCTCTGCCCTGGCTCAAATTGCTGGTATGCCAGGTGCACATGTAGATGCTGTGCCTGGGAGTAGTTTATTTTGGCTCAAACTGCTCGGAAATGTATTGCTTGAATTAACTGCATGTATAGATGTACCCAGTGTGACATAGACAAATTGGAAGAATGGACCAAAAAAAATCTTATGAGATTCAGTAAGCAGAAATGCAAAATCCTGCACTTAGGTTGGAGCAATCTCATGCACTGGTACAGACTGTGGACTGATTGGCTGGGCAGCAACTCTGCAGAGCAGGATTTGGGTTACAGTGGACAAAAGCTGAATATGAGCCTATGTTCCCAAGAAGACTAATGGCATACTGGGCTTCATTAGTAGGAGCACTGCCAGCAGGTTGAGGGAAATTATTTTTGCCCTCTGTTTGGCATTGGTGAGGCCACATCTAGAGTACTGTGTCTAGTTTTTGGTCCTCCACTATAGGAAGGATGTGGAAAAAATTGGAGAGAGTCAAGCAGAGAACAACAAAAATGATTATAGATTTCATAGATATTAGGGCTGGAAGGGACCTCGGAAGATCATCGAGTCCAGACCCCCGTCCATAGGGCAGGAAGTCAGCTGGGGTCATAGGATCCAGCAAGATAAGCATACACTTTACTCTTGAAGGTGTTCAATGTAGATGCTTGAACCATCTCTGATGGCAGGCTGTTTCAGACCTTGGGGGCTCAGACAGTAAAGAAATTCTTCCTTATGTCCAGCCTGAAATGGTCTTGCAGTAGTTTATAACCATTCGACCTCGTCATCCCTTGGGGCGCTCTGGTGAACAGACGTTCCCCCAGATCCTGGTGGTCACCCCTGATAAACTTATAGGTGGCCATCAGATCACCCCTGAGCCTGCACTTTTCCAGGCTAAAGAGTCCCATGGCTCTCAGCCTGTCGTCGTAAGGTTTGTTTTCCTGACCTCTGATCATGTGCGTGGCTCTCCTCTGGACTCTCTCAAGCTTCTCTACAGCCTTTTTGAATTGTGGAGCCCAAAACTGGATGCAGTACTCCAGCTGCAACCTCACCAAGGCCAAATACAAGGGGAGAATGACGTCCCGGGATTTGCTTGAGAAGCATCTATGGATGCAAGCCAGCGTTTTGGTCGCTTTACTAGCTACAGCATCACATTGCAGGCTCATGTTTGTCTTGTGGTTAGTGGTGACCCCCAAATCTCTTTCTTCCGTAATGCTAGCCAGCATAGCACTGCTGAGCCTATAAGGATGCTGCAGGTTTTTCTTCCCAAGGTGGAGAACCTTGCATTTTTCAGTGTTAAACACCGTCAGGTTCTTGTCCGCCCATTTGCTGAGCCTGTCCAGGTCAGCCTGGATCACCCACCTGTCTTCTGGTGTGGATGCTTTACCCCAAAGTTTGGTGTCATTCGTGAACTTGGCCAGTTGGCTTCTGACTCCAATGTCCACATCATTAATGAAGATGTTGAACAATATGGCTCCAAGGACAGAGCCTTGGGGGACCCCACTGGTCACAGGACACCATGATGATTGACTTCCTTCAATTACTACCCTCTTTTGAGGACCAGTGGGCAGCATCCATCAGCTCCTTGGATACCTTTGAGGACTGGTGGGTGTGGCCCAGGGGTGGGCTCTGCTTGGTGTCCCCCTCTGGAGTACTTACTTTCACATTTTGACCCATTGACCCACACTCCACTCCTATCATGTTTTTTTCTTTAGTTGTCCCATGAAATCAGTTGTTCCATTCATCTATTAACCCCCATATAGTGGGGGCTACTAATTTACTGGGTCGGCTTTAGAGCCCACAGCAATTTTGAATGGATAAATAGACAGGAGCTTCTGGGAGAAGTCAGCCACACCCCTTCCTGCCTCAGGATGCTGCTCCTCTGCCTCATGCTGCTGCCCTCACTCCCTCGAGGAAGGGGGGCCCACCACTTCCCCACTGCACCACACCCCAGCACTACATCCCAGGTTTTGCACTTCTGTTCTGGCCTACTGCCCAGACCACCACCAAGCCACAGTCAGAGGACAACCTGGGGAGGGGACCTGCACTGCTTATGGGCCCCTCCTCCACCATCAGTGCTGGCACCTAAGGGCGCCTTGCCTGCCTCAGCTGCCTTAGGCAGACCACCCCCCACCTTCATCTTCACTTTCACCTTTACCTGAAATACACCTTGGGTGGCTGAGCTGGATGGCTGCTATCACCACTGGTGCTGCTACTGCTGCTGCTGCCTGTACTGATGCTACCCTCACTCAGGAGTGGGGGTGGGATTCCCCACTGCATCACTTTGCACCATCCTGCACTACATCTGCACTGAATTACTTCCCTAATTGACTGTTTCTTCCTGCACTCCCTCACTGCCTTTGATCCTGTGCCTTGTTTTCCTGCTTTCTGTCCTGCTGCTAAGTGCCTGGCTGGAGGCTTGAGGGGCTCTTGGACTGAGCTTCGACAAACAAAGCACCTCCACTGCTTCAGCTATCTCTTACACCTGCCTCAGCAGCTTCTCCATATGTGTTTTGCCCTTGTGTGGCAAGTCCTATGATCCACTCCCCCGCCCTTATGTTTGGTGTGTGGCTGAATAAGCCAACTTAGGTCTTCACCGCCCTTGTGTGCATGTCCCCCTCCCCCACCTTCCCCAGGCATAGTCCGCCTGATTTCTTGTCGGGCTGTAGCTCAGTGAGCTTCATCCCCCTCCCCTTCCATTCCCTCCCCTCCCCTTCTCTCCCTTCACAGCCCCAGCCTGCCCCTATTGGATTCACTAGCTCTGCTGTGATTTTTCTTTTTTTCTTTTTTGGTTTCCCTCTCCCTTATGTAAAGCAATGGCAGAGCAGGAGCCTTCGGGGGGTGGGGTGGGGGGATGCAGACACCCCGGCAGAACTTCCTGCAGCCCCCATCATGGGAGCACATTCTGGGTTGGGTCAGGTCGGGTCGGGTCAGGCCTGTTCTCCCCGCACAAACCGTGAGTCAGGCAGTGCTGCAGTGGGCACAGTCCGGTTGGTGCCGCAGGAGGTGGCAGAGTGTGGGCATGTGGTGGCCCCCCCCCAAGCCCCCCACAAATCCCCCACACCCATCCATACCCACCCTCATGCTCCCCCTCTGAAACCACACAGCCGCCCCACCCCTAGTCCCTGCTTATCTGGGAAAGCACCTGGGGCCGGGTCATGCTGTAGCCTTTCCCTGTTTTTGTTTGCCCTGGTACATGCTGGGGCAATAGAAGCACCACAGAGGCACTCTGGCTGGATACCAGAGCATGTCTTTGGAGGGCGCACCACTGGGTTGCTTCAGGGCACAGTCCTGGACCTTGCCTTGCCAAATTTTTCTGTGGGTTTATTTTTTTTGTTCTCAGCGTGCCTCTTGAAGCATCTCAAACTGCATTGAGATGCCTCAAGATGCTGCAAGAGGCATGTGCACACTTGTCTGGACATGTCCCTGAGGTCCCTTCCAACCCTAATTTTCTATTATTCTAAGACTGTATAATCCTGGGTTCCAGAGGAGAGCCCTGTGCTTCTGGGTAAGGTGTGCACCCTGGTATGAACTGTCCGTTCCACAAAAAGCCTTCCCTCCTATGAAAACCTTGCTTAGAGGTCAGGGACAGTTCCACTCTCAGGCTCTGGGGAATGCAGGGACTGCCTTGCTGGGTAGTGCTGCACCTCAACCATTAAGGGGGAAAAATGTAGCTGTATGCACAGCAACCCACTAAGCTAGCAGGTTTCAAGGCAAGGGAGGGGGCTCACCATTCAATGGAGTGGCACAATCTACACACTCACCTACACACGTGGAAGCTGGGGGAAGCCTAGTATTTATCCTATGGAGGATGTTGATAAATCTTGTGCCTGCTGAGAGGAAGAAATCTGCTTAAGTGACTTTTCTGGTACCTAAGATCAAATTCATCATGGTTGTAAGCAGGTGCAAGTTCTTAGAAGGCAACAGAGCTGCAACCATCTAGGACAGTGGTTAAACTGGACCCCCAGAGTGAAGTTGGGATCTGAAGGGACCACACTTACTGGGTTTTTCCCAGTCATCAGCTAAAACATGGAAGCAGGTTATTCTTAGGCTACAAGATGTTCAGGGCAGGGTACATATCACCTCTATGCTTTACAGAGGTGCCAAGATATGGCTGTAGCTTAATAACTACAGTAATAATTTTGGGCCCAAATGGACATTTCAAAAGCATTAGCAAAGGCAAAGGCAAATAAATTATGCAAACCAAGCACATTCAGATTTTGGGGATGCTACCACCCATAGTTTTAGGCTCTGGAAGAAGTGGAGGGAGGCAGGGAAAGAGCATTCTGGCTAGATCCTGGCTACAAGGTTGCTAAGATCAGTTCCAGTTCATTTAGTCTGATCTCAAATTGGAAACAGTTGAGAACCATTGATCGAAAGCACTGATACAAGCAAGCAAAGCGAAAGGTCTTTCCATTCTATGTTCTGAGCATATCAGTCTATCCAGCTGGTAGGAGCTGATCATTATCTCTATTACTGTAGCTGTTCATTTCTACTGCATTATACCCAATAGGCCCTTGCTCTATACAGGTGGATGGCTTACGAGATTCTATAGAATTTCTGCTTCAGTTAACACAGCAATGAGGTATAGCTGATGGTTAGGGAATGGTACCCATAGCAATTTTAAGGAAGTGGATTCAGGTTAATAGGTTTGGTTTTCCTCTTATCAGGATATTGAATGCCAGACTTCTATAGAATAAGGGACAAGATTCATATACATTATTTTGAATGTATAGCTGCATGTCTACTTTGGCCCAGATATACATGCATGAGGCATGTGCAAGATTTGTGTGTGCAATTATGACAGCTGCAGGTTTGCAAGAGCACACATAAACACACAGGCAGTTCTCTTACCTTACACTTAAAATCTGGCCCTAAAAGTATTCCAAGGCACTGACACCATTGATTAACAGTGTTAATGGCATCTCATTGTAATATGATAACACAACGATGAGCTTTGCATTATGCCAAAGATGACTTTGGTAATTCTTTCTTTTCTTGAACACTGGATCCAACTGTTATTCCAGTATTACTGTAGGCATAATGATAGTAATACTAGTAGTACTAGTAGTAATAATCATGATAATTTGCAGTTTTAGGACACTTTCCAGCTCAAGGTCTTTGCAAACAGCACTTTACCTATCTCATGGGGTTATATGAATGTTTGTTTGTAAATATTTATATTATCATTATAAATCTGGAGAAACTGAAGCATGGAGAAATTCAGGCCCTGATTCAGCATAACATTTAATCAGGTGCCTAACTTGAAGCATGTGCTTTAGTCCCAGTTGGTTTCATAGGGCTTGAGGGTGTGCTTAAATGTATCAGGTTATTAAGGCTGGGATTTCCAATATGTGTTAAGGGACTTAGATATCCATTGAAATTCAACGGCAATTGAGCACCTAATCTCTTTAGACTACTTTGAAAATCCCAAACCCGCTGGAGTTGAGTCTCTAGGGGTGCTGGAGCTCCAAGCTTGAGTCTGGAAGCTTTGCGATTCGTATATCTAGGGCAGACATCTCATATATCTGTGTACCATTCTGTGCCTGTCTGTATGGCAAAGCTGTCTCAGTCCAGGATTCCTGGTGCATAATCGTTCCTCCACAACTGCAGTGGACAGTGGTGATTCATAGGGGGTACACAGGGGTGCACGTGCACCCCCTGAGAGTGCTGGTGCACCCCCTGTAAGGCTGCGCTCCCTGCTTAGGCACCGGGCAGGGGGAAGGCGGGAGTGCCGGTGCCTCCCCATGAGTGCTGGCCAGAATGAAATGCTGGATTAAGCGGCTGCAGCGCTCCTGGAAGTGAGTGCGGCCACTTTCAGGTGAGTGTGATCAGCTGTGAGATTGGCCATGGGGGAGCCCCCCCGATTGGCAAGAATGGCTGCAGGGGAACCCCCGCCCCCCTGGTTGCTGACTGGTCACTGGGGGAGCATGTGCCCCCACTGACTCAGATGGCACGAGTCTCCCATGGCAGTGGAAGCACACTTTTTGGCAGGCATGTCAGAAATTAGTCCTCAAACCTCCTGTCTCCAAATGCTACTTTGTTCCTCTTCCTCTATCTGGGCTGCTGCTTTGCTTCCTGCTTCTTGCCCTGCCTCCTGCTAGAGGTGCCTAACACCTCCCTGATCTGCTGTGTGCCACACACACAGGCTGCCTGTGCTACCCTGGAAATCTTCAAGAGGAGACTAGACAGTCACCTTGCTGGGGTCATCTGACCCTCAGTTATCTTTCCTGCTTGGTGCAGGGTGCTGGACCAATGATCTTCCAAGGTCCCTTCCGGGCTTATGATCTATGAATCTACTTGGGGCACCCATGCCACATATTGGCCACCCCGACATAGAGGAAGGCCTGAGAAAAGCTAGTGACCAATTCAAAGTTACCAAACTAAAGGGTAGGAACAATTCTATTACCCACTCTTGGCAAATAAATGACCCCTTATAGAAATACTGTGGTCCTCTTGAGATGCATACAGCATCTCCCTATTTCTATAGGACATGCTAATTAGCATGCTCTGGCAGCCTTCACATCATGAGTATTCAGTGTCCCTGTGCTAAAAATGGTGATGGGAGGCTTTAACTAAAATCGTTGAACTGAAGTGTGGGACACTGAATACATGTGATGCTGCAAGCACTCTAATTAGGGTGGCTCTCAGAGCCATTCTAATTAAAGAGTCCCCCCTCCACACTCAGAACACGTGTAAGAATGCCCATAATGCCTGGATGGGGTGATGTCTTATATGCTCAGCTGGAGCCATGGAATCACTCTTACACTTTTGTATAGTTGGACTGTTGTTGTAGCTGTGGTCATTTGAAAACCTTGCTTCTCTTGCACGTTTGTCAGAAAACTCAGAGTTGGTCACAAGCTACACTTTGGTTGTCCACTAGGTGAAACAGAATTCTTCTTTAACTGTATTTGGGACCTGGGTTGTAGGAACCTGCCCACAGCCACTGGCAGAGCAGAAACCAAACCCTGGATCTCCCAGCTCCCACGTCTGTGTTGTAGTCCATCTCTCCTGCAGGATTGAAGGGAACAAACTTTAGGAGGATGCAAATCCAAACTGTTTATTAAACCACGCTCTCACAGTGACCTGATTCCTTTATGTAACCAGCAATCAGATAAACAAAGCCCCAGAGCCACTCTGTATTAGCTGTCATTTCCAAATAGATCAAGAGAAATGAAAAACAAACCAGAAACCAAGCTCAGAAACCACACAGATACCATCCTGACAGCTCCTTGTTGTTAGCAGGGGCTACATTAGCCCAATCTGTCATCTATCTATCCTAGCTCGTTCTGCTGTAACTCACAGAGATGCATTCCCTGTCACATCCAGAAGGGATGGAGGTTGTAGGGGAAAGGCATTATTTACAGGAGCGGCAGAGCACTTGGGATTTGCTCTGCATAGTAAAATCTGCCTCTGCCATCTGCATTCATGTATCACCACCCCCGCTATAATGAACACTTATGTCGTGATTCTAGCTGTACCAGCACCTTTCCCTTAAGGCTTGGCCCTTGCTGTGGACCTGATGGAACAGTTCCCTACTCTCCGGGGCACTCGCCTGCCATGACTTGATGGAAAGTTCAGTTAGAACACCACCCGGAAGGAAGCAAAAGGCTCTACCAGCAGTGACGCTCCCACAGTTGCAAATAGTTTAACAAGGCCTCTGATAGGGCCCCACTGGGCCAATAATGGGGGCTCCTCCACCCCTACACTCCTAACCCCAGGTCTTCAGATGGTGTACATATCTGTTAGCCCCTGCTGTTAAAGCTTCACAGTCAGGCTAGGTGTAGTCCCTCCCCAGATGACTACCAGGAATTCCTATAAGTTTGTCCAACACAAAGATAATAAAATATGATCAGGTGACCTGCATCTCACTCTCTGTGATCATTGCTGTCCGTCAGGTACTCTCTCATCACTTCTGATGTCCCTTTACAGTTTCCTTCTGAGAGTCCCAGCCTATAAAGCCTGGCTTCCACTCTCCCACTGTGGATAGCTCCTCCTGGATCAAGAGAAATCACCCGAGTTAGGCCAGGATCACATGTGTCTCGTCCTGGATTGGGCCATTTCCCAGTTCCCAAAATCCTGGATAGGGCCTCTTTCTCATAAAAAGCCGTGTTTCCTTGAGGATCCCTTATTGGTGACAGTCCAAGCTAGGACTGTCCATTGCAGGGCCAGAAAAAGTTCTGCAACTCTTCCCCAAGCTACTGGGGAAGGGTTTGCCCCCTACCCCAAGAGGAGCTAGTAAGTAGATTATCCTTAGCTCTTGGGCTTCTGCCATACCCTGGGCGATCTTTGGAGGGCAATGTAGGGGATGGCTTGTTTGCTGTCTACTTCTGGTTGCTGCTGTTGCTTGTTCTGATACTGGTGCAGTGACCTGGCTTTCAGGGGCTATGGGAAAGGCAGTAAGTGGGGAATCCCCTTCCCAGGGTCCCTTTATTCTTCTGTGCTAGACTTAAACCCACTGTTCTGTAGAGAAACTTTACTCCTACCATTGCTAAAAGAGTTCTTGGTCTCTGTGCAGAGCTGATCTATAGTATGGCTGTGAGGAGTCACAGTGATGATGAGTCTGAGTGTCTCCTGCCCACTCAGACCTATTGGCACTCTCCAAACACAGAAGTCTGTCAATGGGACCACTCCAAGCTTGTCACACCTGCAGCTGTTCTCAGTCCTAGTAGAGACCGTGGGCTTGACAGTGGGCACAGAAGACCTTGAAGTAACCTCAGTGATGCATTTCTAGGTTTGGTGTGTACCTATGGATGAGTGTGCAGGGAGCTCTTGGTACCATCTTTGCCAGGAGCTACTACTGTCATGGTGTAGACAAGAACAAGAGCCTGACACTGCCTCTGGCACAGAGGCATCACTGCTGAGCTCTGGGAAGGTCAGAGCATTGTTTAAATAGAAAAGTTAAAGGTGGTGCAACTATATTACCTTGGTGATTGCATGAGGAAGATAAGCAAGGAATGACTGATTCAGTGCTCAGAAACTGCTTGAGAAGATGCTGCAGGAAGTGCTTGTGTGTGTGTGTGTGTGTTGTTTGTGTGTGTGCATGAACCAATAACTTCATGGGGCTGTGTGGTGTGTTTTCTGTTTAATAAACCTGTTATTTGGATCCCTGAGTTGGGTTTACTTTACTCTGGTTCAGCCCTGCTCCAATCTCTGCTCCTTGCCCATCTAACTTCTATCTCATTTCTCCCTCTCTTGCTTCTGGCTCACTGCCACCTCCAGCACCTGTCCTGAGCTCCTCTCTGCCTCCAAGCCCCCTGTTTCTTTGCCACTGTCTTATGCCCACTTCCTTTCCCCCTGAGCAACCAGGTTTCTGCCTTAGTTTCTTTGCTGGCTGTCATCTCCTTGCCACAACTTATCTGCCCCTTCACCACCCAAAATCTCAGCTTTTTGCCTCAAGCTCCTAGGTTTCTGTCTCTCTCTTTTTCCTGGCTGCCTCCTCCTTGCCACCAGGCTCTTTTTTCCACCCCCCTCCCATGCACTAGTGACCTCGAGTAACCCTGGGGCCACTTGATCTTAAGGAAGCCCAAGCCTCAGCTCCTGAGCCAGTTTCTCTCTAGTCCAACAGTTCTAATCCTGGTTCTGGCAAATATCACTCCCTACACTTTAACTCTCTCTCTCGCACCTTAACCTTCTCTCAAGTATCCCAGATACCCCAAACACACACATACCATCCAAGTTAGGAACTTACCTATTTGTATGTGTGTGAACTGGTGTATGTGTGTGTGTATATCATTGTGTGCATGATACACGAATTAGTGATCTGTGTACGTGTACTGAGTGTGCAGGTATTGAAAATTGATTTTTGTTTAATTTTTAGTGTGCAGTGTGTATGTGCTTGAATTGGTGATGGGTATGCATGTGCCTAGCCTGGTTTGGATGTGTATGTGCCTGAGCTGGTAGTGTGTGTGTGTATGTGTGTATATGCACCTAAATGATTTATGTGCTTATATATGTGCAATTGTGTCACACCCTCCTGTCTAACAGTTCAATATTGAGATCCTGAGAGTTGGCCTGACCCCACAGGGCAACAGTATGACTATCACACCAATGTCCTGCATGGCTGTAGGAAGGCATGTTGGATAGGAGACATCACCTTTCTAATGATACATCAAGCCAAGTTCAGGACCAGGTGGACTTAACAATCCTGCAGTTCTGTTCAGAAATGGTGACAAAATTATCTTGCAGACGGAAGTACCTGGAATTTGAAGTACTGAACATGCTGGCTCCAGTTATGTAAGGGTTATTAAAAGAGACCAGAGCTGCAAGGACCTACCATACGAAGATGTTAATGCATAACACCCAAGGGCAAATTGTGAGTCTGAGTTAGTTAATACTCATAAAGCATTTTAAAATCCTTGAAAGACTATTGTTTAATATGTGCTTTTTAAAAATTTATATTAATAATTCCTGGTGTTAAACCAGTTAAGCTTTAAAAACTGGCCAGGCTTTTGGATGACTACCTTCAAAAGAAGCAAACTCAGGGCAATAGGAGAAGGGGGAAAGAAATAAATGAAGCCAGGCATAGCAAATCTGATGCTACTTTAAAGTGAAGTGGGAGGAGGAGAATGGTGAGGAAAATTAAAAATAGGGTGAAACAAGAAAAGAAGATAAATGATTTGAGACTTGGGGGTGTGGATGATTTGGGGTCAGGAAGGATTTTTATCCCATGGTCAGATTGGTATGGACTTAGGGGGCATGGCCCTTGACCCAGGACCTCTTGAGTGTATGTTGACAACATTTCATAGAAGCAGGACACTGCTGCTTTGGTTCCCTTGCTTTGCCTGTGGTGGGTTAGGGTGTTAGTTCTACGTTGTGTTAGGGTTGACGGTAGTCTTGTGTTGAGTTTAGATTATGATTGTATGAGATGGTTTGGACAGGGATGATTCTGTCTGAGGCAGGGAGTTGGAGTAGATCAGGAGTTCCCAAACTGTGGTATGCCTACCCCTGGGGGTATACTAAGACACCTCTGCGGGGTATGTGGTTGAAATTGTGTAATAGGGGATTTAATGCTCATTATAATAATAATTAGCATTATAGGAGTTAACATATAAAATGTGTCCTGTAGGGGTACGCAGGCAGCTGGTAAATCCGGAAGTGAGTATTTGATAAAAAAAAAAGTTTGGGAACCTCTGCACTAGACGACTTCTGGACGAGTCTTCCAGCCCAGCTGCTCTATGACTGTTACCCTCACTGCCTAGACTCAGTTCCAACGTAGGCAGTCCTGTTTTGTCAAACCAGCTCCATCTGTTGTCCTCCTCACAACTGCTCCTACACCCTTATTCAGTATTTTTATGTGCTGTTATATACAATTGTTCTATGCTTTTTCAGAGGCAGCTGCATTTTAGTCATTCTGAAACATGTCTTAATGTTATGAAAGATGCTGTACAAATTGGATAAAAAAAAAGAGTGTTGCAAAAGCCTGCACATTGACTGAATGAAAAAGTGTTTGTATGGGTGCCAGTGAATGGAGATAACCCTCTTGACTAGAAGAATGGCTTAGGCCTTGAAAGTATACTGTTCTGCAGTTAACTCTTCTATGAAACATGGAAAAGTTTATGTCAACAACTGAAGAACCATATTAAAACATGTTAGTGCCAGGATGCAAATATTTTGTTTCAAATAACTGCATTAAGTCCGATGATGTTTCATTTACCAAAATAAAATAGGATCTCTAACAAGATAATAATCATTTGCTCTTAGTGGAAGGAAGAACATAGGTACTCTATGATGTGTAGATTATTAGCACCAAAAATTGAACTCAGACTCAACAGACTTAAAAGCCAGAACTTTTACCACCTGAGCTAAAAGATCCCACTTTCCAGTATAAAGTCTATAGCACAATATTCCACCTCCATCTGATGGAGTCAGTGTACTGCACCATATATAGATGTTACAGTTTTATTATGTTCTCTATAACTTCTTTACTTATATTTTAAGTTCTTTTGGCGAAGTCTCTTTCTTATATATGTACATAAAACACCTTGAGCAATGAAGCCCTGATCTCAGTCGGGGCGCTGAGGCTCTACCAGAATAGAATATGTGAGGTTCAACTGCCAATTAACTTTAGCAAAGTGGAGAGGTCAGGGCTGCTGCTTGAGTGCTTTATGCGATTCTGCTGCTAGTCCCGGAAGCAATGCAAGAATTGTTTACCAACAAGCAACTTCATTCTTTTCATAGCACAAAGCTTCTATTCAGATGAGAAATAGATGGAGTTTGTAATTCTGTTTCCTTCAGAAACCGGTTCGTTAAGGAGTGGGAAATGATGAAGTGTAGCCTAGATAATTCAGCATGGAGCTGACAAATGAAGTGCCCTGAGGTGTGACCCCAGCTCCGACAGGGTCTTCTGCAGGTTTGGATGAATCAGACCAATGTTGCCAAATGCCAAATCCAATGTAAGGCACCTAAATCTTTACTTAAAATCAGGATACGTACCATACCCAGATTCCTAAGAGAAGCCAAGCAGCCATCCCTTGCATTGATAGCTAGTTGGAATTATGAGCAATCAGGTCCTCAGGGCCATTGTCTAAAGATATGTAAGCATCTAAAAATGCAGGTAGATGCCTAGGCAGTTAGCAGGCTAGGCACACAATGCCTAAATCAAAAGGAATTAGGCCAGGGGTGGGAAAAATATGGCCCACAGACCAGATCTGGTCTACCAAGGGATTTTATCTGGCTCACAGGAGATTCCTCAGCCCTGCCAGGCCCAGGCATAAGGAGCAACCCAGGCTGTGCCACATGAAACTGGTCCAGCTGTCCCCGGGCACGCAGCAGGGCTAGGGTGGCACAGTGGCCATCCTCACTTCCCGGAAGCCCCAGTAGTGGTGGGTCCCAACTCTGTGCTGTCACTGCCCCATGATCCTGATCCCAGCCCCACCCATCCTGCTCTTGGATGCTGCTCTCTGCCTACCTGTGGCCCCATCCCATGCACCCAGCCAAGTGCACCCTTCCTGCAAGGGTCTTGGGCTGCTCTCCATGGACACCCCTTCCGCCTGCTCCGTCTGGTGCCCCCAGACCACTTAGGGAGTTTTTGTGAGCTGTCGCAGGCCAGGGTTGGGGGGTACTGATCTGGCCCTGTGCAGTGGGAAGGGGGAGGGGGGTGCTGACCTGACCCACAACAGCTCACCAAACCTCCCTAAGTGGCCTTCCAGCCCAGATAATTGCCCACCCCTGAATTAAACAGCCACATGCTTTTGAAGATCCCGTTAATCAACTCTTTGTATATTTAGGCATCTTTCAAGTCAGGCCCTTGGCTCTTCACCTTAGGAATACATTTTTGAAAATGTAGCTATTAACCACTTTTGCACATGTTTTCAGAAGAAACCTGGTTATTGTGGGTCTTTACAGTTTGCAGGGGTCTGATTTTCAAGCAGGCTTTTGAAAATCACTACCGTCAAAGAGCTTCAGGTTGGACACTCCAAATGGAGGCACTCAAAATCACTTGCCATTTCGGGAACAACAAGGCCCTTGTGCTTTGTTTTTTCCAAATATAAAATAGGACTGATACCTCCCTTATACAGGGTTTTTTTTCTGTGACAGTAAAGGCTGACCAATGATTAGCCCCATTCCAGAGTCTCAGTGGGCTTGCATGCTGTTCATTTGTTCTGTCATTGACTTTTAGTGTGACCTTGGTCAATTAATTTAAGACTACATTTTTAAGGGAATTGAAAGTCCTCTGGGCATTTATCACCATCTAAATAGATTTGAAAACTTGGCTCTTAGTTTCTCTGGGCCATTCCCACTGGAAAATTAGGACAGCAGTAAAAAGGGGTGTTTCCCACAGGTATAACAGGGACAATAGCACTCCCTGAACTCCCGAGGGTGCTGAGAGGATAAATGAATTAAAAAAGTGTCAGGTGCTCATATACGTCGGTAATGGGAGCTTACTGAAGTACCTCAGAAGTGTAACAACGATGAAGAGACTTTCAGATGTCAAGTGCTATGAAGGTGCTAACTATAGGAAATGTTTCATGAAATGTGAATTTTTTTTACCCCACCCACTATACCCCCTCCCCCCCTCCAGCCCCAGGACCACACTGTTCAAGGTGTCTCAGTTATTTCAGGAAGGCATCTGACGCCAGCTGCTCTGAGATTCGAGTCACATTCAATTACAGGCATCGGCTCCCTGAATGTGCTGTGATTCAAAACTAAAAGCACCGTTTTCATTTGCATACTTGCATATGCAAACAGGTTCACCTACCTAGTCATAGATTCCTGAGTGGATGATGTCCTTAATGTCTCCTAAGCAGATGGATTTCTGCTACTACATTAAGATGCACGTTCTTCAGTCCCTCAAGTTATGATATGGGGTTCTCCACTGGATGTTTTGCCCCTCATGCATGTATGGGCTGTGGGCATAACTGGTTTGACCCTATCCAGAGGGGCTTAACATATATTAGGGAGGGTGTCATTTCTTCCCTGACTTTTCCTGTAAAAAGTGTTAAATAATTTGCTGCAAATCCAGTGGTTTTACCATAAAGAGAGAAAACAGAGAGATATTCAAGTCTTCTCCTCTGTAATCCCATAGCAGCTGAATGTTCCTGCTAATTAGATCCGCAATGAAACAATTAACAAAATTGACATTTCGGTCACCATCATTAGGCTGCAAAATTCAGAATCTATTCAGGTGGGCAGATGCAACTTGAATCTCTCTTGAAGCTGTTTGTAGGGAACACTTGCTTGGGTCACATTTGGGAAGTCACTAGTAGAAGAGCTAAAAATTGACAACAAATACAGGGACAGGGTCAGGTTAAAGCATCATATGTGAATTATTGTAAAAATACAAAAAAGGATTCACTGTAATTTTAATCATTTGCAACACTCCCAGGGCAGCACCTTACAATATCCTTTCACCCTTTGAAATATTTTTCCCCACCCTACATCTTTGTTCATGTAATACAACTGGAAAGAGGCTAGATGTATGTTGGTGATGGCTAGAAAATGGT
Organism: Crocodylus siamensis; assembly: GCF_052110815.1. Classification (NCBI taxonomy): domain Eukaryota; kingdom Metazoa; phylum Chordata; order Crocodylia; family Crocodylidae; genus Crocodylus; species Crocodylus siamensis. Next base: position 11,249,201 of record NC_143401.1, read on the forward strand.
ATTTAGAGCTTTTGGGAACTGGCCTGTAGGTAAAGAGAGATGTATTAAAACAATAGTCCAGGGCAACAACAAAGGCTAATTGATTTCTAAAATCTTACTTGTTCTTCAAGGAGCACTGTGCCTGACACAGGAAAGCAGCATGCAGACACCCCATCTGGGAAACTGAAGGTATGTACCACATTGTTCCATGACATGAGATCAGGTGGCACCAGGTCAGTGCCCAACTGCAGGGCCCCTGGGATTTCTATCTTTGGGGGAACAGACCAGATTAGGAGAAGACCAAAAAAAGCCCAGATTATGATGTGTGCATGTAATGGGTTTGTGAAACAAAGGCATATGCTGACAGGACAGAATGTGGGCAGTATAATGACCACTGAGAGATCAATCAGCAATGCCCAAAGATGAAGAGTTATCACACAGGGGAAAAGGATACAAAAGGAAGGACTTCAGAGCACCAAAGGGTCCCTGAGAGGGGAACCTGAGGCCAACATGGACAGAGGGCATACTACCAGCCCATCTCACCCACCCCACTGTGCCTCAGCCTCTACCTCCAGGCTGCTGACATCTGACATTCAAGAGAAAACCTCAGAGTGAAGCTTGCATACTGGCCAGGCATACCTTCCCTCTGATGACAGCTCTAAGACTGGTAGGTATCAAATTGTTTGCATTAGTCTCATCTGCTATCACCGTGTATCAGTAAAATTCACCTATTATCGAATGGAGAGGTTGTGGTCAGTCTGAGGGTTAGGGTCCATCTGGAACGAGGTATCTGGGTCTTAAATCCAGTGTCAACAATAGGCACCATTCTTTCAGACTCATAGGCTAAGTACTGACAGTCAAAAAGCCAGAGGCTGAATCAATTCAATCTTTGCAGGTTAGTCTAAGCTGCATAGGTTGAACTGATAAACGTGTGAACAGACGTTGACTTTTGATTCCAGAAATGCAGTCACATGCTTGCAGTGACCCAGGCCAGAAGCTGCGGGGTTCTAGACCATGCCTCTCTGCTCCGCAGGAGGAGACAGCTTGAGCCAAAGCTAACCTGCCCACCCTGAGAGGGAGGGTTTGCAGAGGAGGTACAAAGTATCCTGGGATGCTGGGGGACTGTGACTTGACTTGGATCTGGAGGGGATCTGGGACAGAAGTTTAACCTAAATCAGCTATGTGTGATACTAAATCCATCCAGGTTTATCTTAAACTAGTTTTGGCCATTTTGAAAGTGGTTTATGTGCACTGAACTTCTGTTATATTACAGATTTGAACTGGTTTCTGATCACTTATTCTGATTTATGTCTAATTTCTGTCTCTAGCCATAGTCTCACCCTCCTTTTCCTTATTTTCCAGAAGATTTTCCAGATATTTAGGCTCTTGTTTGCCATGGAGACCAGATACATTGGTGTGGAACCAAGTCTTCCTCCCCTGGGAAGTGCCGTGTGATGATGAAAAGTAATGATAAAATGGATTGCCACCTTCTAACACTGAACAAGGAACTCTGTTAGATGAAGGGAAATGCTTAAAAAGGGACAAGACCAACAGCCTTCTAGTATGGACTATACTAGAGCATGTGTGTGATATAACTATCTTTGGTCACCTTTGTGGGTACTTTTCTCTGGATTTCTGGGTCTCTGTTATACTAGTGAGGTATGAAAATAGATTTGCATGCTTGTACATAAAAGCTGTCCGTGGATAGACCATGATAAGAGAGTGCAAGTCTTTGTGTCCCTCTAGTGGCTGATAAAGGTCAGACTTGAGTTCTGAGCCTGGTTCCAAAGACTGTTCTTAATAGTTAACATTAAATCATTATCAGATAAAATTCACATATAATTGAGAAAGTAGGATTCCTTCCCCACCCCCAGATTCTCTGTAGCTGAGCACAATAACTGCTAAGCTACACAGTCGTGCTACCTCTTGATTTCTCTTTGGCTCAGTAAATGCTGTAACCATTCATGCACAGCAGCACACCTTCAGCAGGAGGGGTGAAGAATGGCCCACCTTCCCTTTGGTCCCTCAGGCAGCTGAGTTTATAGAAGGTGAGGTGTATGGGTTTGAATGCCTCAGGCTGAAGAAGGAATTGAATCCAGGTCACCCACTTCTGTGTAAACATGCTAAACTGCTGGTGCATTGCGTGAAAGGTGGTTGGTACTACCACTTCCAGCTGCTGCCACTGTACTTGACAAGACTGAGCCCTGCTCAGATGTTAGATAAAATGGTTACAGGACCTACTGTCATGTCTGGGCTGTAATCAGAGGTTCTTCCCTGAAACCCTGAGTCAGCTGCTTAAGCCCCAGGGTGGGGTGGGTCATCAGATAAACCCCTGATAGCATTTTCTACCAGCAAGCTTTAAATTGCTCTCAGCTCATGGTGTTCTCTCTTTGGGGTCCCCTTCTGAGACATCGAGCCCTTCCCATGCATGAAACTGCTAACTTTCCCTAGGCTAATCCAGTGCACATCCTCATTTGGAAATAACTCGGTGCAGTTTCATACCAGATGCCTATTACAGTTTTTGAAGAGAAAATACTGTTTCTCTATTTTGGCAAAATTGGGCTAACACATTTTCATAAAGCACACGGTAGTTCTTAGCTGAGCCACCCAACAAAATTAATCCCTCCAAACAAGGACAAACAATAGCAACATGTATAGCTGAGAGCAAACGTATTTACAGACTAAAATGGAGCCTCAAACATATACCAGATGTTACTGAGACACAGCCAGTTTGGGTTGCTCCACTGTCATAGCTGAAAGTCCAGAGAAGGGATATTTTCCAGAGGCAAGTGTCTTATGGAGGGTATCTTGGATTCATCCGCAATTTGTCAGGAAAATCAGAACACAAGTCTTTGAAAATCACTTTGGGCATCAATCTCATTTTATGGATTGACATTTTGAGGTTTGTCTTCTCTTCTACCCACCGCTCACGGGGGGTTCCACATACTTTGTACGCGGATTCCAGGTAGACGTGCCGCAGCCAATTACAGGTAAAATGTTTTTGTACGACATTTTCTTTATTCTGAAGTATCTGAAGATGTCCAACCATCTCAGAAGTGGCTTAGCCTTATCACTCTGGTAGGCTGAGTAACTTAATACATCTCACTTCATCAAATACAGTGCCATTATCCAGAGACAGGTTTATGTGAGCAATGACAAAGACGTTTAGTCCAGGGTTGTTTCAAAAGGACCCAGGAGGAAATCCTATATCCCCTCAATGAGTCCCATTTCTCCAGCTACTTCACACGCAGAGCATGTCACACTTGGAGCACTCCTACCAGATAATATCTTCAATGCCCTGAGTTGGATAAATCCTTGTCTTTGCTTTTCCAGCTTTTTTTCTGACACTGCAACTCTTCGGCTGCTTTAGCAGCTGTATCATTTTCTTGATGCAATCTCTTGCTAGCTCAGATGAGAAGTATCAGCTGACCCTGCAGAAACCACAGACACACTTTAGAAGTTTGCTCCCCAAAACACTTCTGCAACAGCGCTTTTCTTGGGACTTGAAGCATGAATTCAGTTCATCATCAATCTGCAGGATACATTCAACAGCCTAAAGCTGCAGTAGCCAAGTGTTGCTATGTCCCAGCACACCTATATAGCAGACTGGAGTTCGCAGAACCGCTTCAGTACTTGTACTTGAATGACATGCATGTAAAAGTACTTGTGCATTGCCACAGCTGTGCTTTCCATGTCGACTGGCAACAAGGCAGCAGCAGTTTGTCTGGCAGTACAACCAATGCCATGAGTCTCTTGTCTTCTCATAATTTTCATCATGTACAACATGTTGCCTCTTCCAATTTGAGTTGCCTACCAACATTTAAACTGGTGTTATTGATGATAAATGTCTCAATGAATTTTTCAGTGTTGGTGCAAGAAAATTTACAAGCAGCATTTCTGTTGTGTTCTCTGATAGATCGGCAGCCTCCAGGAGCCAAACGCCACTGGCAGGAATGATGCATGCACAAGAACTAAGGCCTTATTAATGTGCTTGTGCTTAGGTGTCTTCGCAGAACTACTCAAGGGCCTTTAATGTAGCTCTGGTTTCTTCCTAAGCAGAAGCAGCCAGGGAGCCAGGTACAGCCTAGGCTCTAGGCCTCTGTCCAGTACTGAAGTTCTGCTGGCAACAGTGTGAGTGCACCCTCACTGCCAGCTCCCCTGCATCAGCAAGTTCCCTCCCTTCTTTCAGCAGAACAACACCAGCTCTCTGAACAAAAGAAGGCTTCGGCAGCCTCCTAGCAACAGACAGGACGTCAACTTGTAAATAGTCCCACATCTTAGGCTACCTGCTGCAGCCCCTCCAACAGTTGGGCCTCTCCAGGGTGGACTTCATGGTCTGGCAGCGCAGTTAAGGAAGAGGAGCTACCAGATGCCATGTGAGTCTACACTTGTTCTGGTGGCTTCCCTTTGGATGGCAGAAGCAGTATAATGTAGGCAAAACCTTGGTTCTTAGATACCTGGAGGGTAAAGAAAGCAAAGCCAAGGCTTTGAGGAAAGGATTCATAATTGTTTCAATGAATAGGGTCCAAGGGTGATCTAGCTCCTGTGTGGATGGTCAGAACAAGGCACCATTTCAGCCACAGGCCTGCGTATCACTTATCCGTGACTCAAGTTCTCAGGGCTTGCATTACCAGCCCAGATATTCAGCATTGCTGCTAGTTCACAGACTCCATCCCTTCTCTACTTCTGCAAAGCCAGGTATTATATTGAGGTGTTATTATTATTTTTTTAAAGGAGATCAAAAGCAGGGCTCGCCAAATTCAAAGTGGGTGGGAGCCCCATGCCTGCAGGCAGCATCAGCAGAGGTCACACTCCATGCTGGCCACACCAGTGAGAGCCACAGGCTCTCTGCACCACACACTGCATGGGCACAAAGACTCACCCTCAGCTCTCCTGCTGCAGGATAGGGGAAAACAGTGGGTTGCGCTGCACCATGCTGTCGCCCACTTGGGAAGGAACAGGCAGTGGAAGCCAGAAGAGGGAGGGGAAACCCAGAGACCGCAGCTGCTGCTGCATCTGGAGTGATGGAGTAGATGGCAGATGGGTGAGAGCCCAGGGTGTGCAAATTAACCCTTCACAACCCTGACCTAAATAATGTACTCAGCATTTGCATTTGAATCCACATTTTCACTCAAGCACGAGAGGGAATGACCATGGCTTTGGAGGGTTCTAGCCTCCTTCCCAAGGAAAAATTGGGGGAAAACAACATACCGTGTTGGGAATGTTAATGGCATGTAGAGGTAGCCAATATCTTCAGCCAATAGTAAGAGAGCTGGCCACTGGCCACTGGCCAAGACAAATGGATGTCAGATCAAACCAACATGCTGCATCACTGCAGCTCTCCCAAAGGACCCAGGTGTTAATAGGGTGTCATATTTATCTAGCAAACAGCTGGCATTGCCGATAAGAATTAATCAGCTTTAAAGACATAATAATAAAAAATGATGTATGCTAACAAGGCTTTTTGTACAAATGTTTTTTTTTTTCATTCTGGTCCTTATCTTTCGTAGGGAAAGAAAGAAATAAAAGAAGAAAGGAGATAAAATATCAAGCAAATCCACCATTGCTGGAATAGCCTATAGGACCTGAACATTTCAGTGTGTTGGAGCATACGTCTGCTTGGTGCTCCTGGCTGATAGCAGACAGAGGAAGTTTTATTACTGGTTCTATTTCTAGGCAAATATGTCTTAGTGCCTACAAAGTCTTTTATAGCTCTGTGTGTACACAGCCACACGTACGCACAGAACCTGAGTCTGAAAGCTATGGTGCTGGAGGCAAGTTTGAGAGAAGCATGTTTGATATAGGGGTTGTTAGCTGGTTGATCAGAGCACGAGACAATCAATAGAGGCAACTGGGATTCAGTGAGCCTGTCCTGACAAGATCTTGTTAAATCTTATCATAAACAAAATTACTGTATTTTCTCAAATATAAGATGACCCTGAATATAAGGAGGCCCCCAATAATTAGATTCTATGTATGTAAAAATGATAAATTTCACTTAATATTCCAGGTGTAGAATCCAGTTATTGGACGTTTACCTTGATTTTGCCCCCCTCCCACTGCTACACCAGGGAAAACACATCTGGGGAGGGTCCGGGGGTCCTCTTGCCATCTCTTCTCCCAACTTCTTCCCTCCGCAGCCCTTTCAACCCCCAGCTTACTGTCAGACTCTGCTTTCCCTGAGCACATGAAAGTGAGGTGCAAATTTGAAAGTATTGACTTTGGAATAAAAATGCCTAATTTAATTCATGCAGAATTGATACATTTTACTTTTTTGAAACTGCTGTAAGCTTTAGCAGAGGTCCTCTGGAAACACACTTTTAAGCAGCCTCCAGATGAGAAAGAGAAATCAGAGCGCTAGCGATCCTGATGAATGCTGAAGGGGAAGGTAATACAGCATGGGAAAAGGTGAGATCAAGGATACGGCAGATAGTCTGGTTATGATCCAGAAGGACACTGCCCTTTGCTGTAAAAGTGGCAGTGGTTAAGGCTGTGCTACTGCTGATTATTCTACATACAGGTATTGTATTCCCACTGATGTGGCGGAAGATAGCAAAAGTACAGAGGGAAATATGTGCATTCTTCTGCAATGCCAAAAGAGAAAGGTTGGCAGGATCTGAATTGAACAAAGCAAGGGGGAGGGGTGGGGGGAACTGCCAGACTTGGGATGGTTTATCCATGTGAAATGTGTAACCACGGTATGCAAGGTGGTAATGGAAGGAGAGTGAAAAGCAGCATGTATCACCTGATTTCACTCAGCAGCAATGTTAAGGAAACGGGAAGCATTTCAGACGCCTTTAAAGAGTCTGTTAACCACTAATTCATTACATCAGGATGGAAGGTTTCATGTAGAGGTATAAAATAGGGAAGGTAGAGCTGGAGGTCCTGAAGGATCATAAGAAATTGATGGAAGTGGTAAGGGAGAGAGACAGGTTGGCGCTGGTGGGAAACTTCACAAAAGGACAAGTGAAGAAGGTGTGGGGAGCGGTGGTGGGCAAACAACTAAAAAGGGAACACGTTGACTTAGTGTGGATGGTTGTAAGGAACATCTTGCTGGTGCGAGATGTGCAACACAGCTTGATGAGCTCAAGGTGCCCATGGGAGAGGTGCAGGGAAGGAGAAACGGTAGGATACGTGTTTTTGGAGTGTACATATGCAAAGGGGGTGTGGGAAAGGGTCTGGCACTTTCTGAGTATCATATCAAAGGGACTGGAGAAAATGGTATGAAGGACTTTATTATCGTGGACATTTTTACATGTGCAAGTGCCGCAGAACTGGGCGCTTTGAAAAGCACCCGCCACTGTGATGCTTGTAGCTGCGTAAGTGGCGAAATGCATGTCAGCACTGAGAAAATGGCAGCGCGTGCTTCTGAACTAAAACACCTCGGAGGTGCTTTAGTTCAAAAGTGCACTGCTGCCATTTTCTGTGTGCTGATGCACATTTCGTTGCTTATGCAACTGCATGTGGCACAGTGCAGTGTGCATCAGTTCGCATGTGGAGCAGGCTCGATTAATTGAGTCTGCTCAGAAGCAGCGGATCTACAGCTCATTGACAAACAAGAAGTATGTGTATAAATGCCCCATGTGTGGAAACTAGCTTATGGACAGTAAGAAACCGCTCAGTTTTTAAGGGATTGGCTTTCACTAAAAGAGAGTGCCGGAAACTGGGGCTTTGTGAACTGAAATACTACACTGATCAGGACAAGGAAGAGGTCAGAGAAGAAGTGGAGAAAAAAGGACTGAACACACTTGTTTCACTGAACCAGCAGAGAGGACTGATGGGGTGGGGGGAGTGTCAAGTGGTTTCTGAGGGAATCGTTTTTCATGGGGTTGTGTATGAAGAAAAAGAATTCTGTAAGGGTTTTTTTTGGTGGGAAGTCAATATATGTTGTTTAAGGGTTTAATATACCTAGCTGTATGTTTTTGGATATGTAGTTGTTTTTGTGATATGAAGTTTTGATAAAACCAGGATGATCCACATGTGAAGCTTTGTAAGTGTAAATAAGTTTTTAATAAAATTTGAAAAAAAATGGTTCCCATCAGTATGTCTGCCCAATATGGATATAGGCCATGTGTTTTATAGTCACACTCAGTGTTGGTTGCATTAATCAACTTCAACTTTCCATTACTGAATGCATGCTGCTTTGGCAGCAGTTTAATGATAGACAATGTATGAATGAGATTTTCTTGTACAAGTTGGTAAAATGAGGATCTGTTTCCCTCATCCTGATTGGGGGGAAAAAAAACCTTATCTTATATTCAGGTAAATATGGTAATTGTCTCTTTTTCCTTTCTCTAGTTCACTAATACGATGGTCAATGCTGAATCCCAGTGTGGTTTTGGACAATCCTGTGGGCAATGGACATGATCTTTGTTACCCACCAAATCCAAGAATAGTGTCCAAGAAAAGTATTGACCAACATCAGGATCTGTATACGACTTTCACTGGCCTTACTATGGCCTTTGATTCCATCACTCATGAAACCTTATGGAAAGCACTGGCCACATCTGGATGTTCTGAAAATGACTGTCCTCCATGACCAATGACCACAACCATTCTATATAGTGGGTCAGAGCCAAAACCAAGCAAGGCTAAAGAGGTTCATAGACTGTAACACCAGAAGGGACCTCAGAAGATCATCGGGTCCAGCCCCCTGCACCAAGCAGGAAAGATAACTGGGGGTCAGGTGACCCCAGGAAGGTGACTAGTCTCCTCTTGAAGATTTATAGGGTAGGTGATTGCACCAGGTCTGGAGGAAGATTATTCCACAGTCTGGACCACACCCTGACTGTGAAGAAGTTTTTCCTAATGTTGAGCCTGATTCAATCTGCCAGGAGTTTGTGACCATTACTCCTGGTTTTCCCCTTGGGTGCCCTGGTGAACAGTTGCTCACTGATGTACTCCTTTAGTGTGGCCTGAAGAGTCCCAGGTCCCTCAACCTTTCCTCATATGGCTTGCCTTTTAAGACTCTGATCATATGGGTGGCTCTTCTTTGGACTCTCTCAAGTTTGTCGGTGTCCTTGTTAAAGTGTGGTGCCCAGAATGGGATGCAGTCCTCCAGCTTCAGTCTCACCAGTGCCGAGTAGCAGAAGAATCATCTCCTTGGTTATGCTGGAGATGCATTGATTAATGCATGCTAGAGTACTATTTGCCCTGCTGGCTACTCATCACACTGCCAGCACATATTCATACTGTGGTCTACTATTACCCCCAGGTCCCTTTCATGGTGGTGGTGCTAGTTAGTTTGGTGCTGCCAAGCCTGTAGGTGTGTTGGGAGTTGCTTGTCCTGAGGTAGAGCACTTTACATTTCTCAGTATTGAACTTCATCAGGTTCTGATCCCCCCAGCTTCCTAGCCTGTCTAGGTCTACCTGTATCATCACCCACTGTCTTCTCCATTTTTCTGACAGTCATGTTGGGTCTCATTTAGGACCACCTTCTTTCCAGAACTGACACTGAATACTGAATGGATGGAGGCCTTTTCAATCAGTTATTTTTGCTCAAAGATGAAAGTACTCACAATAACCATCCTTGACCTTCAATATGTCAATCACTTCACACTACAGTGTGAAGTGTACACACTGGGGAAAACCTCTAGACTGTGCTAGATCTTTTTGCAGAAGCCTACTGAACTTTGGCCCTATTAACATCAAGAAGCCTAAAGTGCTCTATCAACCTGCTCTGGGCAATGAATATGACCCTACACACCAAATTACCATCAATGGAAAGACTCTGGAGGTAGTTGAGCACTTCTGCTATCTTGGTAGCTACCTCTCTCAGAGAATGAACACTGGTGAAGAGATCCAGCACAATGCCTCCTTTGGGAAAGTTATTCAGTGCTCCCTGGAAAGACGCTAAGATCCAGGTCTACAAAGCAGTCATCATCCCCACTTTTCTCTACTGATATGAAATGTGGGTGATCTACCATCATCATCTCAAGAGCCTGGAAAGGTATCACCAACAATACTTCCAGAAAACCCTTCACATCAAATGGAAAGATTGCTGCACAAAGGCCATCATCCTTGCTGAAGCCAGTGCTATCAGTATTGAGTTGGTGTTCCTTAAACACCAACTTTGCTGGACCAGACATTCTTCGCAGATGCCTGACTTCCAAAACAAGTGCTCTACTCCCAGCTTAGTAATGGCCTGAGATCTCATGGTGGCCAGAGGAAACACTGTAAGGACACATTTAAGTTATACTTCAGAGCGGATGCCAACATCAAAAGTTGGGAGGAGCTGGGTGCTGACTGACTCCAGTAGCTACACAACATAAACCAACAGCAGCCTGTTCTGAGGTAAAATGCTTTGCCTTCAAAGCAGAGAAGAGACACCAGAGGAAGGAAAAGGAGAGGAATCCCAGCCTGCATCCTACTGTCACCTGTGGAAAGTCCTGCAACTTCTGCAGACAGATCTGTAGCTCAAGGATTGGACTCTTAAGTCATCTCAAGACCTATCAATGAGCCATGGTAGAGATCATCCTCAAATTGAGGGATTGCCGATGCTAATGGTAAATGTTAATATAGATGCTTCACTGTCATTTGTCCCACAACACAAATATTTGTTACTGTTCATTGTTTAGCTGAGCCTATAAACCAGGGGTGGGCAAAATGTGGCCCGAGGGCCCGATGTAGCCCACCATGCCTAACAAAATCGGAAAATTAATATTTGTCTACCCTTGTCTGCATGTCATGCGGCCCTCGATGGCCTGCCAAAACTCAGTAAGCCTCCTTCCACCTGAAATAATTGCCCTCTCCTGCCATAAACTCCAATTACAGTCACAGAGAAAGCCACTTATAACTGCTGTCTTATACCAAAGAATGGGCAATGTCACATGATTGCAATTGGCAGAGCATCAAATACTGAGCTTTCAGTGGTGCTACTGCCTGTGGTATGTAGGAAACACAGCGTTATGATACAACTGTCCATTGGCAGGAACACGACAGCTGTCAAACGGCACACACCAACAATACATAACTGTTTATGATGGGCAGATGGGGAGGAATCCTATACTGAACTGAAACTATGGAAAGAATTTGGCTAGAACAATTGACTGCAGATGAGTCTAACAGAAGACCCTAATCCTGTTATGAAGAGGGGGCCAGGAAAGGAAAGGCAACAAGGCCTCTTTAAGCCCCAAATCTTTATAGCCCTGAGAAGGGAAGGAGCAAGAGTTTGACCACACCTGTGCCCAGAAACCACAAAGCCCAGTCAGGTGACCATGGCTGACCAAGATATAAACTCTTCCCGTGCCAGAGGAAGGGGGCTGGCCATGGCAGTGAAGGGGGAGAGAATCCTACAGGGAGGGCAAAGGTGGGTAGCCCTCTGGCCAGGAGAGCTGCTGCCTGAGAAGAGGGACTACCGTTGACCAGCAATGAAGAAGTGAGTGCTCAGGATGTACTGAGGATCTCCTTATTGTTCCTTTCTCTTTTTTTGTGCCTTGGAGGGCATTTTGAAGGGGATACAAAGAGTTGAGGGTGGTTTTATATTCAGCCCAGAGGAGCATGGTGATGGTGGTGGGACTGAGTATACCCCAATAGACTAAAGACTGTTTGCATTGACACAAGAAGGGTCTGGGAGGGTGGGATGCCCTGAGGAGAACGAACTACTTATGAGAGCCCAAAACAGGCCTGCTCTTTTCTTTTTTCCTGCTCATGACAGCAGTAACACCTGGTGACCTGAGGGAGCTGTGAGGGAAGGCAAGGAGGCCACAGAGCAGAGTGCCCAGGGCACTATGATTTTTCCGGTGGGTTTTTTTTTTGGATTTACTATGACGGTTTGGGGGTGAGCAATCTGGGAGGGGGCAGAGCCCAGACAGGCCAATGCTTGGACAAAGAGGAGAATTATGACAGACTGGAGCCTGATGGGGATGGGCAACACGTACTGATGGGAAAGGGGACAGGAGAAAGAAAGAGGGGGCAGAGCCCTGCACTGCTCAGTCAGACTTGAGGCAGGGGACAGGGTAGGGAGACATGGTGCCAGTGGGTCAGGCTTAGGTTTCCTAAAGGCAGACTGTTGAGGAAGCATCTCAAAAACACTAAGAAGTGGCAGGCAAGAGAGAGAGAGAGAGAGAGAGAGAGGGAGAAAGGAGCTGGGCTAAGGGACCAGAGTAGATATCTAGGTACCAATTCTGCCACAAGGGCATGCCTGGTTGTCCCTGGAGGAGCACCCTATTATGAGGGCCTTGAAAAAAGTGTTCACGGACTCTTTAGAGACCAAAATAATAATCTAAATTTTAAAACTAATTTGAACAATGACAGTCTCCAGTAACACCATGTCCCTAACCTTTGACCATGACTCTACGTTGACTTATGGACACAAATGCCTCTTTGTAAAATATTAAAAACCCTGGGAGCACCACTAATTTGCCTTGATGGTCTCTCATTTTAGCTCTGTTTAGCAAATCCATTGTGGTAGGAACATAGCTCCAGGTGGTGTATCAGTTGGAATATTTCAGTTCTGGGGTAATAGTCATAAGCAAAATCACATTTCTGAGTGTCCAATGAAGCATACTGTATTTTCTTATTAATATCAATGGGATCTTGTCTGTTAAAATCCTGTCTTCTTAAGCATATAATTTTCCTGAAGTCAGAATCTATTAGTAAAATCTCAGCCCCTGTGACAAGATAACAGAATTCTCAAATTAAATAGGGTTTCCTCCATTACAGACTTCCCTCTTTCTTCCCCAGTATTAACACCATAAACGTTGCTGTCATATGAGATAAGATCTGAATTCCACCCTGACAAGGGAAATGTTATCAGAGATCAGTTAATTATACAATGGATTTGAGCTCAGGCAGGCAACACCCTGTAGGCTAGGGTGGACTGGAAAGCCCTCTCACAACCAACTTTTGTCTGCACCTGTAGGCATGTTCTGCTCAGTCCACTTTACCTCACCTTTCCAACAGGCTGGTGTAATGGACTCCGCTTCTTTAGCTATATCTTTACCTAGACCTATAATGGGTATTTTACCTAAGCCACCTTCTGCAGCCAAGCAAAAGGACAACAGATGAAGTCATTGATTCCCAGTTTAAAGAGACTGAGAGTGACTCAAGTGTTACTTGCAGACAGAACATCCCTGTGTGCCTCCTTGGCTGCGGGAAACCCCTCATATGAAGATACAGAAGCCAGTTTGGAAGAATCCCTCACGTTAGATCATGGTTTTCCATACAGGGTTGCGCTCCAAGCATAACGTTCCTCATTCAAATTTCTCCCCTGTTCCATCAGGGTGAAGGTAAAATTTAAACCAAAGGTCTCTGCAGTCAATGGAAAGACTTCCACTGATTGGTGTGGAATTTGGGTTACATTGTATTCAGTATGATTTGATGTCTTAATAGTAGCATGGGGTGACTCCACAGAACGATGGTACTTCAGTCCCATTTCTGCTCTCAACATGTGGTTTACTTGGGGTTTATATAACATAGCCCCAGGGGTATGCAGTGCTTTGCTAAGGGGTACATGCTTAAATTTATTAGTGGTGGTGAAGCTTCTAATGGGTCAAGGTAGTGGATAGTAATGGCATTGCCACATGCTGATGTTGGCACCAACAGTGGTGCAGGGGGTATGTGAAGCAATATTTTTTACATAAGGGGGGTACGTGGCCAGAATTTTTGAAAGCTGCTGATCTAGACAGTAATCCAATCAAGAAAGTCCCACGATCAACTTCTTTTACCAGCAGCTAAACCCCTGCAATAGGGGACTTCTCCATTGCTTGTTCTGACCTTTTATTGAATCCCTTAACATTGAAGATGTTTCTTCAAAAGCTATCTTGAACTCTTCCTCCTTTGGTTTCAAGATATTTCTCTTCATTTCTCCTTTGAGATAGGGAAGCAATTCTTTCCTTTCGCTCACACTGTTACCTTAAAGGTTTTTGCAGTTTGTTGCCTGCTCTTGAGCTTTCTCCTTATGAGACCAGTGGGTTTTGTTCTTGTGACAAGTTCTGCCAGGTTTTCTCCTCCATTTGCTGTATCAGTTTTTGTTCCACATCTTGAGTTGCTTTTATGGATCTTTGATTGTGCATTTGAACTGCCCACAGAGCCAGATACGCCACTGGAGTGAAGTGGTATAGAGCCAGTGACACCGTACTGTTTATACCAGCTGCGGGTCTGGCCCAAACATTTCCTCATCAAGGTGCAGGCACACGAACACTGTACAGATAGTGAACCAAAGCTACAGAATGTCACTACAGGTTATAACTCCTCCCCCACCTCTATCATTTTAGGCCTTTTCCTATTCTAGTTCTGCTGTCCCGCAGATGTTTAGGTGTCCCTGCGAATGGCAAGGTTTACTCAACTGCTGATAACTCCAATCTATTCTAACAAAGAAGCAAATGCACAATGACATCTCTTGCGCAAAGAGCTGTCATAAAGCGAGGCTGGCAATCCAAGTGGTATAAATGCTCTTTCGATTAAGTGCCTCATTGAGGTAAGTTGATGATGCTCCATTAGGCTGATGTGATAGACTTCTTATTCTTGACACAATCGGTGGGGAGAAGGATTCACTGTTAGGGTTGGCAATATTATACTCTCAGCTGTCATCATTTCTATGCTCCAGACAGATATACAGCAGTGTGCTAGCTGCTCCAGAGACTAACAGGCTGCCCTTAGTTAGCCCTGGCTATCTGTTATACTATTTTAACTCAAGCTCCAGCCCACCTGTTCACTCACCCCAGCAGGTCTCACACTGCTTATCTGTTCGGCTCTTGTATTTATATCCCTCTTGGTTCTGAGCCTCTCCTACTCCTTTGTGGCTGTTGTAGTTGTTTCAAACACCGCACCTTGGGACTAGCGCCCAGAACCTGACATTTCTCAGTAGAATTCCCTGGAGGGATAATACAGTTACACCAACTGGATGAATCTGAGACGTTCTCCAACACACGAAGCTTTGTCCTTCTGCATCCCAGAAACATCCAGTAAGTCACCAAGGATGGTTTTGTGGATATGCATAATGGGTTGGCCCATTCAGGTGTAGCTGAAACAGGCAGTAATACATCAGGTGGGCTCTCCTTGGGAATTCCTCTGTCATGCAACAGCACAGTAAGCTTGTTGTCCCCACAGTGTGCAGACTGATGTAGTCAAGTAGGGAAAGGAGTCACCAACATGGAGTGACCTCTTGTGCTTGTTGCTTTAAGTCTTTTCCTCCCTTGTTCCACCTACTCCCTGTGACCTAAATGTAGTGATCTACTGAAAGAGGCTGATATTCCAGAGTCTCTCCAGGGCAGTGACTCTACAGCAGATCCCTGGCTCAGGGAAATTGTCATAGCTCTCTGTTATTTCTAGGAAGCTTCAGGTGGTGATTTGATTCAGATGAAATTCAGCCCAATTTGGTGGCCAAATCTCTGAATCCAAATTGAATCAGTGGACCAATTTAAAGGTCTGAATCAACTCAAAGTTCTCTGAATCTTCGGAAAAGATTTGGAGAGCTTTGATGATTTGGGCAGTCCCTGGTGGCTGCAGCTGGTAAGTACTAGGGGCAGGGGAGGGGGGGATGGAGGTGGGGGGAGGAGACCATGGGAGTCCCCTGCCAGTCCCTCTAACCCCCACCCATTCTCCCAGCCCCACCATGACTGCCCCTGCCTGCCCCAGCTCCTGGTACTTTAAAAAAAAGCCCCGACTTACCAGGTGCTGCTGGGCAGGAGAAGCAATCCCTTCTGTCCCCACTGCCCCATGCTGCATGGGGGGCTCTGTCACGAGCCCTCCTCCCTGCTCCCCCAGGCCCACCATGGGTGCCCCACCTGGGCTAGCTCCGGCTCTTTAAGAAAAAAAACAAGAAAAACCCTGGGACTCACTGCTTCTGCAGTGGCCTTGGGGCTTGGGGGGCTCTGCACGAGCCCCCCATATGGCATGGGGCAATGGGGGGCAGTGGGACCCCTCTCCCTGCTGGCAAGAGTGGTGAATCGGGGTGGGGTTGTTTTTTTTCCCCCTTAAAGGGCTGGAGGTGGCCCGGGCAGGGCACCCATGGGGGGACTGGGGGAGCAGAGGTGGGGTCGGGTGACTTGTGCAGAGCCGCCCATGCAGCGTGAGGCAGTGGGGGACAGCCTGACAGCATCCACTGGGTCAGGGTTTTTTTTTTTAAGTACGGAGCTGGGGCAGGCAGGGGCAGCTATGGGGGCACTGGGAGAGGGGCAGGGGATGGGCCTGGCCTGGCTGATTCGGAGATTGAGCAGGAGCCGAGTCTCCAAATCAGATTCGGCCCAATTGAATCAGGACAGTGATTCGAATCACCAAATTGAATCACTGTCCTCCAAATCGGCTGAATCCGAAGTGAATATTAGCTGCTTTGCACAGGCCTAGTTATTTCCATTTTATCCTACATTACAAAAGTGTCCCCTCTCCAAAGGATAAGATAGATAATGACAATACTTTAGACTCGTGGCCTAAACTCTGAGTTAATGAAAATGTAGACCAATGATACTCAGCCAAGGTGTGCAGCAGCCTGGGGTGCTTTGAGGTCCTTTGAAGGGTGCCACAGGTGCTACACAGAATTAGCACTGCTAGGTGTGTTAATATGTTTCACAATATAAATCCAGATATTTCAAGTGGAAATTCATGGTACTAGAAATATTCTGACCTGTTGTAGTCTCTCTGAGTTCTTTGAAACAGATAAACTACTGTGTTATTTTTCTGTACTGAAAAAATGAGTGAAAACTAAGAGGGGTGCTCAAGTCTCATGAAGGACACCTTAAGTCTAAAAAGGTTGAGAACCAGTGATAGAGATGCACACAGTGACTTAATTCTGCACATGTAGATGGCCGTATGTGATGACCTCAGAGGAAAATCACAGACACAAACGTCTCTTTGCCAGGATGCCTTTCCTTTGTAACTTGGTTTCACATCTGAGCTGTCCTTCAACTTTGCACATGGATTACCTTCCAATCTCAAGACAAGCCAAATGGGGAATTAAGATTCTCATTATTTAAAAAGAAGCAGATCCATCAAGGTGAACATTGCCAGTGCCCCACTATTAATCACATTGGTTTTACTTGTGATGGGAGACAGTTACTCTCATGCCTGCTGAGACGTGGGAAGAGCTCCATCGATCACCAACCTGTTAGGGGTGCACCCTGGGAAACATTATGTTGTTGCATGATTTCTCTTTTTCATTCCACGCATGTGGCTCTTTCTTCTCTTTATTAAGTAAGGAAAAGTGGGAGAATGAAGTTGGAATATGTATAATTGTTGCTTACATTTTCCAGCTGAATGAGGTTCCCCAATTGGCTGTTTACCATGTGTTTATTATTGTCATTCCCCACACTTGCCATAATTTTTGCTTTCTCATTGAAAGCTAAAATATAGCCCTTCCCTCTATCTTCTGTACATTATGATGCAATTTGCTTAGATGGTCAACAAGCCCCAGGCAACTGCCGTATTGGCTACACAGACTTGACAATTTCCTGGCTGGCGAGTTACTCACAAAAGGATACGTGCAAAATGATCAATCCTAATTTAGAACAATGAAATTTACGTTGATGTATTAGTTACACAATGGTAAAGATCTGAGCTGAATTTCAGAAGAAAATATGGGTAAGGGGATGGCAGGGAAACTAGGGTTTTAATTTGCTCACAGAACGCGAGGGAATTGGGTTCAGTGGCAGGCATGGAGTCAGCCTATCTGGATTCCAGACAGGGACTTCAGCATGATTAATGGAGCAGCTGCCAGTGAATCTACTCCACATTTTAAACTAACCCCTGGAAGGAGAGCAGAACTGCAGCCTCTTCAATCTGTCAATGGTGGGTAGTGTACATGGCTGCCAACCCACTTTTGGGCTCACTTTTTAGAGTTAACAGACTTCCTGTGTGACCTTGGGCAGTCACACTGTTCCCCTCTTCTCCATCCGGAGGAAGCTGCGGGTTTCAGTTACCTGAGAAGTGCGCAGACATAGCAGCGATGGGTGGAGTGAGTCAGTTTTGTTGGAACTGGAGGAAGAGGTAAGGGATTAATTTGGTGCGTCAGTGGAGGACCAAGACTGTGAGCTGAGGGTCGGGCTGCTACTAGATGATTAAAACAATGGGATAGCAATGGGTGGGGGCAAGGAATTGTGTAAGAACAAAATTTTTTGCAGTATTTGAGTGCTTTCTCTTTCCAGGACTAACCAAAAAGGATAGAGTCCTACTTTACTTACCCCAAAATGGCAGTAACCCAGCTACATAACAGCCATTTTTGGCCTCTGTACACAATTTGCCATTCAACTTCATATACAGCTTGGATTAATCCATGTAACTATTGAGCACATGCAATAGGCTGCCCTCTGGCCAGGCAGGTATGTGGCTCTGTATGTGTGTATCTGGGCATAAGTCCTGAAGTTATAGCTCAGCAAAAAAGGGGAAGGAGAACAAAGAGATGGTCCAGTCCCTACCACCCCCATTCTGAAGCTCAGTCATTTCACCTTGCAGGAAGATAAAAGGGGTGGAAAGCCCTGAGGAAACTTCCATCTTACTGGGAGAAAGGATCCAGGCTAAATCCCATGGCCTTTTTTGAGAACAGCATCCATCTCACTAAACCATACAAATCTAAGCTTACACTTTTCCTAATGGCCCATGTATCTCCCTCTCGTGGCTGCTAATGAGACAAGCTTCAAGGTGGGGGAGGAAGAGGGACTGGAGAATGCATAACCTGCGTACTAGTGCTTAGAGCACAATACTGGGAAGTCAAGAGAGATACAGATTCAAATCCCCTCTGGGTGGGAAGTGCCTAGACCTTAAGTCTCTTGTTCCCTGAGTGAGGGTCCTAGCCACTCAGCTGTTGGGACTAACACATAGAAAGGCCGTTCTTTTCTTCTCTTTAATAACTGCTGGCCTGGATTTTGTCAGGTACAGTGTTGTGATATATGCTCACCTAGGGTGCGTGTGTATGGATCTACATTCCTGCCTGGCCAGCAAGCAACCTACTGTGCATGGTCATTAGTCATGCAGATACTTATGCATCCACATTGCACATGGAGCAGGATTGCAAACTATACCTAAGGGTGCAGTTACACATTACACTTAGCCCATACTAAATCTGTGGACGGTCATGTGGTGTGAAAGTTAAAAAGTGCAGACATGCAGGCACGTATGGTTTGTGGCACCACAAATCTCTTTTTGGTGCCACTAGCCACACACCCAAATGTGCTTTGCACTGCAAATTTGCATGGGGGCAAAATGTTGCTACTGGGATTTCCCAGCAGCAAAAAAAAAAATCCACCAAGAAAAAAAGTTGCACAGCGCACACTACAATGGCGAGAACCAGAACAAATGGAGGCTTGGTCCTCCAGGGCGATGCACTAGTTGCCAGCCAGAGTGTCTCTACTATTTAGTTTGTGCCCCAGGGACTCCAGCACATTGGGAGCTGGGAGGAGTGGGGAAAGGACAGTTTGCTCAAAGCAGGGCAATTTGCCCCACACCAAAGTGACATGCAGGGGTTTTCACTGTGGCACAATGTAGCAGCACAAATTTATGCTGCTTCTATTTGTGCCACTGCAAGCGTACACCCCTGCACATCTGGACACGGCCCTGGGCTCTCTCTCTGCTCTGCCGGAGGGAGGGACTGCAAGTGGTGCATCCTAGGATGTTGAAGTACGGCAAATTATTCATTTTATTGCCATAGAACAGACTGAAGTTACCTGAACATGAGCTAGCTAGCACAGCTGAGAGTTAACTCTCGACACAAGTGGTGTAAGTTTGAGATGCTCAGAGGGCACTTAGCATGAGTTAATGAGCTTTAACATGTGGATGCTTTCATTTTAAGTGTCCCTAGTATGGTCTAAGTGCAATGTGTAACTTCATCCTAAGTGCCAAAAAGTGCAGTTCCATGGCTAAATAACAGCCATTTTGGCATGTAGAGTGAAATAGGATTCTGTCCAAAGTATCACAATGCAGGGGATCTTATTATTTATTTTGCTCCAAAAGAAGAGTAATCTTTTCTGAAAGTTTCTCTCAAGAGGTTGCTTCCATTTTTCTCTTTTATCAGAACTGCTTTATCCAATCCTAGTTGTGGGGCTATGATCCTACTCACACATTCATTGCTTTTGTAGCTGTTGCTTCTAGCAGTGAGACTTTTGCAGTAGCACTTCTCTTCGGTTCAGGAATCAAATAGCCACAGGCCCTGAATGCACTTTGACTCGCTCCTGCTTCCCCGTCCTTGCTCCATCTCTGATCTGCATGGAGTAATTCTTACTTCTCAGAGCTCCCTATCAGAGCATCAATAGGGAAGGGACACTTTGTGCTGCTGATGTGTAAGAGCCAGTGTTGAGGACATTACTGGCTGTCCCTGGAGGATAACTTTTCATTATTGATGTGGAAAGTGGAAAATAAAATAGACTATTACACTTTTTATCTTCAGGGAACATTTTTTCCTTCCCTGTAGATATGAAAGCATTTGAATTCAGGGAATCATTTTGAACACAATGAAGGGAAGACAATTTTGAGAGCAGCAGGCACATCTATTTACAGCGCAGGTGACTTGCAACATGTCTCCACCATGTATGCTTTTATTTATTTCCTGACAATCCTCAAGACAGGATGCCTCATACCTTGAGTGCTACAGAGAGTGTGTCTCTTTACAGTCATTGAATCTGGCTTTGAAGTTGTATGAAAAACCCAATTCCTCCAGTTCAAATAAGCCCGTAGATATGGCACACAAAGAAACTAAAACAGCACCACTCAGGCTGAAGCAGGAGCGGGAGAGAAGATCAAAGGACAATGGTGTGATGTTGAAAAGTTCTTTCCAATTGTGTCAGCTCTACCCACTTGTTCCTCCTGTCCAGTTGTCGAGCCCCTCAAGGAAAATGCCGTAAGTCTGATGCTGTGTGGGTGGCTCAGCCCACATACATCTGTGCACAACTGGCACACACGTGGGCCAGCTAGCCAGCTGACTGGAAAACAGGTATTTATAAGTACATTTTCTTGGATTTTTCACTGGGAGGAGGTGGGCACGTAGGCAGATTGGGTGTATATGCAAGGAATTTTTACAGATTAATAGAGTGAGCTGCATAAAGGGAAACAACACTCCTCATGTATTATCTTCATGTATGCCTGCTTGCTTATCTATCTGTCTGTCTCCCTACTTACCTAGTCACCAAAGGCATAACAGGGCAACTTCGCACCTTGTGTAGCAGTGGCAGTGTGGTCAGTTGCCGGGTGTGGTGATGGCTGCTTTTGTGCCCCTCTCCGGAGGTGGTGTCCATGGCTGCTTCTCCTCTTGTCCATCCCCCTGCCTCACAGTTACACTACTTTTCTTTATTCTGCTGTATGCAACAGTTTGGCTTTTCAGATAAGCTGAAGCATATTTCAGAGGGATTATTACTTTACTCATTATATCTCTTGCCAGCAAAGGTAAATACTGCATTAAAACTGAAGACAAAAACTCAAAGCCTTTGCACAGGTAAGTCACTTCTGTTGCAGCCAGTGAGGCTTACTGTAATGTACAGGGAAAGGATAGCAGCTTTGAATCAGGACCATTATAACCTCAGTGATTTTGTTAACTCTGCTTGTGCATTTTAGGCCTCGAGCAAAAAGGAGTTACCTTGATGAAAAGTGATTCCTTTCAAAATGTGGGCTGCCTATAAGATGGTCTCATGCAAGATGCTGGATAACAGTTTCCAACCTGTTTTAATAGCATTTTAAGGGCCCAGAGTACATTATTTGGTAGTGAAAGAATCAATATGTTGTTAAATGTCAGTCCTTTTTTTGAGGCTGTTACACCCATGTAAGCCACTTGTGTAGGGAACTCATACGATCAGTGTTATACGATAGCGCTTTTCTGCAAGGCATCAGCCTCAGTGTGGGACTTGGAAAGGTGAAGTGTAAGAAAGCCTCACACAAATTATATTTCATAGTTTGCCACTTGGAGCAGCAACTTCATATTTGGGGTGGGCAAAATACAGGCCATGGGCCAGATCCAACTCACCAGACCATTATATCTGGCATGGGCAACTGGTGCCACCTTTGTCAGGGGGGCACATGCAGCCAATCTTATGGACGGGGGCGGGGAGGGGGATGTCTGCACGGCCAATCTTGCCAATGGGAAGCAACCACAGCACTTCATCTAGGCACTCACAGTCTGCAGCCAGCACTCGCAGGGGGGCCACTGGCACTCCCCCCTGTCTCCCCTGCCCATAACCTAAGTGGGGAGCACGGCCTGTCAGGGGGTGCACCAGCTCTCTCAGTGGGTGTATGTGGACCTCTGCGCACTCCCTACACATCGAGCCTGCAAACCTCCTCCAAAATACAATTATTACTGGCCGGCGGCTGCCTCTGTAAAAGCCGGTGGGAGGTGCAGACTTTCAGAGATCACGCATTGTTGGGCTGGGCAAAGCTAGGTTGGGCCACTTTGTCCCTCCACCTCTATGGGGCTCCTGGCACTACAGCCTGGATCCACAGGGAGCCCCATGCAGTTAGGCTGGGTGGGCTCTGTGTAACCATGTGCTGCTCCTGGCACTCCATCCAGTAGCCACATGCCTTCAGACTGAGCTGGGCTGGCTCCATACCAGCATGTGGGGCTCCCAGTACTGCAGGCAGGAGCTGCATGCCATTGGGCTGGGTTAGACTGGCTCTGTGCATCCATGTGCTGCTCCCTGCTGGAGTGCTGGGAGCCCCACATGGAGGCATGCAGCCAGCCCAACCCAATGGTGCATGACTCCACGTGGCTCCTGGTACCATGGGAGCTGCTTGCTATCTGGCCAGGCTGGCCTGGGCCAGCTCAGTGCCATGATGTGTGGATCCTGGGACTTAGCTGGAGCCATGCACCACTCGGGGGCTTTGCCTGCCACAGGCCATGAGCACTCTGAGAGTCCACTGCCTGCTGCTGCAGGTGCCAGCAGTAGCGTGGGCTGTGCCACGGTGGGGGGTCCCCCCCACACCCTCCCACTAACACCCACAACCCCCCATGACTACCCACCCCCCAACACACATACGCCCACCTCTTCCCCACAAACCCCACACATACCCACACACACACTCCACACACATAGCAGATGTTTGATTTTTAGTACAGGCATACCTCGGAGATATTGCGGGTTCGGTTCCAGACCACCGCAATAAAGCAAATATCGCAATAAAGTGAGTCACATGAATTTTTTGGTTTCCCAGTGCATATAAAAGTTATGTTTACACTATACTGTAGTCTATTAAGTGTGCAATAGCATTATGTCTAAAAAAAATAATGTACATACCTTAATTAAAAAATACTTTATTGCTAAAATATGCTAACCATCATCTGAGCCTTCAGCGAGTCGTAATCTTTTTGCTGGTGGAGGGTCTTGCCTCGATGTTGATGGCTGCTGACTGATCAGGGTGGTGGTTGCTGAAGGTTGGGGTGGCTGTGGCAAGTTCTTAAAATAAGACAACAATGAAGTTTGCCACATTGATTAACTTTTCCTTTCACGAAAGATTTCTCTGTAGCATGCGATGCTGTTTGATAGCATTTTACCCACAGTAGAACTTCTTTCAAAATTGGAGTCAATCCTCTCAAACCCTGCCGCTGCTTCATCAACTAAGTTTATGTAATATTCTAAATCCTTTGTTGTCATTTCAACAATGTTCACAGCATCTTCACCAGGAGCAGGTTCCATCTCAAGAAACCACTTCGTGGCGCCCCAAAACAATTACAATAGTAACATCAAAGATCACACATCACCATAACAAATATAAAAGTAATGAAAAAGTTTGAAATATTGCGAGAATTACCAGAATGTGACACAAAGACATGAAGTGAGCAAATGCTGTTGGAAAAATGGTGCCAATGGAAAAATGGCGCCGATAGACTTGCTCGATGCAGGGTTGCCACAAACATTCAATTTGTAAAAAACGCAATATCTGCGAAGCGCAATAAAGCTAAGCACAATAAAATGAGGTATGCCTGTATATGATTTGGGTTTTTTCCAGTTCCAAGATGGCAAACCCTCCTCCTAAAAGGAGTACTTCTGGTGGCAAGAGTCAGGGCTTAGGGACAGGACTTCCAGTCCCAAGATGGTGACCAGCGGGTGGGACACCTGTCAAGGGGCAGGGCTACCCTTGCAACCCTCAGCAGTTCACCAAAGGTCGTTAAGTAGCCCTCCGGCTAAAGTAATTGCCCCTCCCCCCTGGTTCTTATGTTAACCACAAACAACCCCCACTCCAACCTTATTTGGGGTTCACTACAGTTCATTACAGGAACTTCTCCTGCTCTGAGATGTACGGAGAATGTCTACACTTCTTCCTTGGCAATCCTGAGCACACCACGGAGAAGCAAGCCCCCCACCAGCTCCAACACCAGGCTGCAAGAAGGCTTCAGTGCCTTATTTCTGAAGTTGGGTCACACAATGTCAGAGCGGGGGGGCAGGGCTTGCTTCTCAGTACTAGTGTTGGGCACACTGTGGCTGTGGTGTAGACATAATTATAAGTGCCCCATCAGGGCTAAGACAATGCTGGTTTCAGCAATGTACTTTACTCACAATAGTGGCTTTCAAAAGGAAGCAACCCCTCCAGTTTTTCTGTTACACTAGACTGTTTGATTATGTGAAAAGCAAAGAAATCCTTGAAACTTAGCTTTGTTGACCTGAAAATCACTTCACCTCCGGCAACAGCTGGTAGATAGTAGGCCCTGTTTTGTTTGTTGTATAGAGATGGACACAGAATCTCACAAACTTGCAGCAAGCTCAGGAGGCAGGGCAGTGCTATTCTCTCCATCGTACACAGTGTAACAGAAAAACTGGAGGAGATGCTTCCTTTTGAAAGCCACCGTTGTGGGTAAAGTACATTGCTGAAACCAGCAGTGTACAAACAAAATGTCAAACCCTGACAGGGCACTTATAATTATGTTGATACCACAGCCACCTGTGTGTACAAACACTAAATGACCGTGCAGTCACTGGAGATACTGCACAGTAGCTTCGCTGAAAGGCTTTTAAGAGATGCTGACTGTGCAGTAGCCCATTTGCTTCATGCCACGCTTTGTGCCATGCAAAACTACTGTGCAGTAGCAATGAGCTACTGTGCAGTCAGCGTCTTGTGTAGATGCAGCCAGGAAATTGAGGGATACTGGGTGTCTACATGGGATGCTATATCGCCATAGTGACGAGCTACAGTGACCTAGTTTGTTGCTACGGCAATGTAGCATCGGCAGGCACTAATTGTGACGCTGCTGCTACTATGCAGTAGCAATGAGCTGTAACTTGTGGCTACTGTGCAGTAGGGTTGGAACTGACTCATGCACTGCTGGGATTGAAGTACCGATGGGTACTGCGCAGTCGTTTAATACCTGCTAAAGCAAGTACTAAATGACTGCATAGTACCAACTGCATCGTGGGGCGGACATGACTCAAACCAAGGTCCTCAAAAGTTTTTAGATCCTGATTAAGGTTAGTGGAACTAGGCATCTTCATATCTTTGAGGATTTAGGCCTATGCAACTTCCCCAAGGTCAGCCAGAAAATGTTAGGTGTTAGGCCTCTAACAAATAGACCACTTCTTTAACCATTGGACAACACTCCTTCAATTTTGCCAGGCCGCAATGTCAGTGTTTCAGTGGGGTGTCAGCACTTAAGAAGGGGCACTTGATTTGGCTGCAGCATTTAATTTTCCAACAAACAACAGGGAACAGTGCCTTTATTTGGAGTTGCTCTTCGTAGTAGCTCCTTTCAGTTGGACACCCAAAGTGCTTTACAAACACTGATTAATTAAACTGCAGAATTTCCTTTTAAGTCAGTAAGCAATATCTCTGTTTCATGGGAAAGTAAACATAAGTACCAAGAAGCTAGCAGGGTGGTTCTGGGCCAATGAAAAAGTCATAAACCCCCCCTCCCCCAAGACATTCCTTCTAATTATTAATTGTAAGTAAGTAATATCGAGGGACCTTGTTGTGCAAGATGTGTCCTGTATATATGCAGAAGGCAGCAGGACAGATGACTTCGGACTAACAGGAGGAACTACATCTCTTCATGTATATACAGTAAGAAATGATTTCTACCTCAAGGATTTAAAAGCAAAAAAGGAAGCATTATTCTCTGTTCCCCATTTGTAAAATGAGAAATTAGAGCCACATCCACAAAGATATTTAGAAGCCTAATTTCTGGGTAGGGACCTAAGCTCCTATTGATATTAATGGGAGTTTAGGCATCCAGATAGGATTCAGGCCTCCTTGTGGATGTGGCCCTTAGGGCATCTTTATACATGCTCTGGGGGTGGGCGCTTTAATTAGAGTGGCTTTTGGGAGCTACTCTAGTTAAAGCATCTGCAATACCTTGCATATTCAGCACCCCACACTTCAAAATGGTAGCAGGGATGCTTTGTCTAAAGCTTGCTCCATGAGCTTTAGTGAAAGTGCCCCCACTGCCATTTTGACCCTGAATATAGGAGATCCTGAGGCTGCTGGAGTGTGCTAATTAGCATGCAGATTAATCAAGTCTGCTCCAACATGCTGTAATTACAGTGCATCAGAGCAGGTGTCTCATGTGTCTACAGGCACCCTCAGTGACATGCACAGAGTTGCACCGGAGAACTGCGTCAGAGGGAGGCACTGAACAAAGCTCTTTCAAATTGTATTGTCTTTGCTGCAAGCTCATCCAGCCTTGTTACCAGATCTAATAGAAAGTGTGTCCCTTCCACAACACGTGGAGAATTTTTGCACAGATGCACCTGAGGTAGCCGATTCTTGAAAGTGCTTCTAATGCCCATTCTAAAACAAGACTACGAAGAAGGGTGAGTGCCTGTGTGTGTGTGCAATGCGTGCATGGCGGGTGCAGGGGGAGGGGTTGGTGTTATGTATTGAGACCGCATCTTTGATGTCATTCAGTTGAATCTTCCCAGGCAGCCAACTTCACATTTATGTGCAAATGAGCAGACAGTCACAGTGAACTGGAGGAAGAGAATGCTAATGAATGTTCTTCTAGGCTTTAAGCAAAAGATATTGCCCAATGCTGTGGAAAATTAAAATTTGTTTCTAATATGTATGGTAAATTTAATACTAAAGACCAAAGATAAATGGGAACAGAGTTTAATCTGAGCTGACCCCATTTTTTGCTGGAATGTCATTTGCTATGGTTTTGCTACCTTGCAGGAAGCAAGAGAAACACTAATTAGTTCTGGCATGATGCACATAAATTATTATTTCCAAATACTTAAAGGGGAAGACAAAGGGTGTTGGGAAAAATGTTGAAGATTCATGGTGGGGGCCATATGTTGCCTACAGGCCAAATGAGCTATGAAAAAGAGAACATATGATGTCACCAACCTTGCTAAAAACCTTTGAGTCATAGCAGTTCCACCTCCAAATGTGTTGGCCATTGCTCCTGTGAGACTGTACACCACAGCAGATTAGACTAAATCAAATCATATCAAAGGCAGAAGGGGTCATTGACTGAAATAGCTCCCAAAGGGTATCAGGGTTTGCCTAGGCCATGGTACTTTGGTGTGGAACCACCATGCAGCCCCTCTAGTAGATCTGCTTCCCACTACACAGTCACACAAGTACACCATACAGGAGGTCATGTTTGGAGTAGACTTGCCTCAAACTGCTCTAAAACTGCATAGAGACTTTTCTTGATAAGCAAAGAATAAGTGCCA
Organism: Crocodylus siamensis; assembly: GCF_052110815.1. NCBI lineage: Eukaryota > Metazoa > Chordata > Crocodylia > Crocodylidae > Crocodylus > Crocodylus siamensis. The sequence continues at coordinate 11,276,692 of NC_143401.1, forward strand.
ATCATTCATCTGTCTCCCTTATTACAAAAAAGGACATGACAATGACATGGGTTCTTTGAGATCTGTGCAAAATTCTCCCCAGAGAATTCCCTAGGTTTGAGCCTTACCTGAACCTTCTCCCATAAGCCATTGCTTCTGGGAGCTATGCCAAGGATTGTGAGTAGGTCCCCAAAAAGGCAATGCAATTGCAGCTGGGCAGGGAAGTGCCAAAGGTAGATTGGGGAAAAAACTGAACTCAAGAGGTTTGGGATCACCTTGATGCACTGCATAGGCAGTGCTTATATTGGCCCCACCCCACCAAATCACTTATTAGTGTTTTGCTTCTCTTGAGAAGAGCAGGTTTAGATAATAGAAATGAACCTGTCTTCAGCTGACAGGAGCTCAGCAGAAACTCGTCAGCTGATGATCAAAGTTTAGGGTTCAGATGAAAGGCCTTACAACTTGTCTTGGACAAGTCCTGGGCCCTTCATGCCCTGTGGATGGATTTTCATTACTTTGTAACTGTGACAGGTTATAATCAACCTGTCCAATTTTGATCTCTGGAGTAACTGTGGTTCAGATTTTTTTTAAATAATTTCCCTTATTGTGCCCATACCCCATTTAGATGGAAAGCTCTCAAGCCCACTTCCATGAGGACTTTGGGAAAAAGGTCCCTCAGACAGACAACAGACGGCTTATTAAATTCTTAGTGAACAAGTAGTTTCTCCCAGTGAAAAGGGGAAAAGATTAAGGAACTGTGCCTATCCAGCAAGGGTTAATCACCATTGTTGACTGGTTTAGGGGAAAAGGGCATTATGGAGTCAGGATTATTATTTTTATTACAGAGGGATATAGGAATGCCTGCCCAGCTGGTGGCTTCCTGCTAGCTGCTCCACCGGTGGATCAGAACAGGGGGCTGGGACCTGCCTCTCTCCTGCAGCTCTTTCTAAGCCCTAAGCCCCCAGTTGGGGAGCTGGAGCCAGGAGCCCTTTGCTGCTGGGGAGGGGGACATTTGTCCCTATTCAGGATCCGGCACCAGAACTTGCCCTGGCAGGAGGCAGCTCTTGGGGACAGGGAGCCATCTTCCAGTCCCTACCAGGAGACAGCTGTCTCCTGGCCCCTTGCTCCCTGCCAGGCCCTGGGCTGGCACCTGGGGGGAGCCTAGGACTCCTCCTGGCTGTTGCAGGGGGCCGGTGCAGTGCCGGAGGGGTTGGGAGCAGACTACTGCCTGGAGCAGCAAATCTGATCCCAAATGTCTGGACATGTAGATGCTTGCCCAGGGTGGGTTTACTCCAGAGTAAATTCCAGGAAAAAACAACAATCTGGCTCCTGCTGCAGGCCCTATCACTACAGGCCTTAGTTAAGAACAGGGACCTGTTGTGCTTAGCACTTTATAAATGGTTAATAAGAAAAAGTTCCTGCCCCCAAATGCTTAAACAGACAATTAAGTCAGAGAAACAAAGAAACATGCACTAGGTCACCAGTGTAGAAAGAGGCTGAATCAAGGTTTTCAAGGGATAGAAACAGAAAGCCTCTCCTGGAACCCACTGCCCCAGTTAGGGTCAGTAGAAGTGGGTGAAGTGATGCTATACTTAACCACAGACAAAGTGTTTCTAAAGAAAGCAGGGGGCAGATTTACAGAGGGATGTATACTGTACTTTCTCACATACAACATACCCTGGACCACAATACACATCTTGTTTTTGAAAAGCAGAATGAAGACTTTGTTTCCCCAGAGTTATGAGTGCAGAGAGCAAGGACAGAGCCTAATCTTCAGCAGACTCACCCTTCTTTTCCTGCTTAGGCCATGAAATCAGAAGCAAAAGTAGAAGAGCAGCTAGAAGACAGTGAAACTGGCTGAAAGAAGGTCCACTTGATTAGTGGAACTGATGATAAGATCATAGGAAAGTAAGGCTGGAAGGGATATCGCAAGGTTATTTAGTCCACTTCTCAAGGCAGGACTGTCTTTGACCAAACCATCCCAGCCAAGTGTCTGTCCAAACTTCTTGTGAAAGTATCCAAAGATGGAGATTTCACAGTTTCGATAGATAGCCTGTTGCAATGCTTGACCACCCTCAGAATCAGAAAATTCCTCCCAATCTCTAACTTAAATTTCCCCTGGCTTGAGGCCATTACTACTAATCCTGTCTTCTACAGTTACAGAGAAAAGCCCATGTCCATCTTCTCTATAAATGCCCTTCAGGTAATTGGAGACCTTTATCAAATTCCCTCTTGGTCTTTCCTTCCTCAAATTAAATAACCCTAGTTCTTTCAGCCTTTCCTTATGAGTCATACTTCACAGGACCATAATCATTTTTGTTGCTCTGTGCTGTTTCCAATCTGTCCACAATCTTCTTGAAGTGTGGGGCCACAAACTGGACACAGTACTTCACATGACAGGCCTCACAAGTGCTGAACAGAGCAGCAAAATCATTTCCCTTCATTTGCAAGTGACACTTGTCTGCAATACTACGTCCTAACCAATTACTCTCTAGGACAGTGGTTCCCAAACCGTGGGTCATGACCCCAAATGGGGATGCAACATCAGTGGATAGGATCATGAGGGTGGAGGGCTATGGGTTGGGAGTGAGGGGTCATGCTGAGGAAATGGGGCCATAAATGAGGTCATGCTGAGGAAAAGTATGGGAAGCACTGTCTTAGGATATATTTGCGCGTAGTTATTTTGTCCCAACTGCAGGACTTCTCATGTGATTGATTTTAGGCCATTTCTCCAGTCTCTCCAGGTCATTCTGGATTCTAGTCCTGTCCTCCAGAATGCCTGCAGCTCCACCCAACTTGGTGTCATCTGCAAATTTACAAAGCATGCACTCAGTTCCCTCATCCAAATCATTAATGAAGATGTTGAGCAATACTGAACCCAGGACAGATCTCTGGGGAACCCCACTTGAAGCCTCCTCCCAAGTAGAGATTGAGTCAATGACTACTCATTGAGCATGATGATCCAGCCAGTTATGTACCCATGCCACAGTATTTCCATTTAGTCTCTATTTTCTTAGCTTGTTAATCAGAATGTTGTGGGGGGCAGCATCAACAGCCTTGCTAAAGTCACAGTATATCACATCCACTATTTTTCCTCCACCCCAGGTCACAGAGCCTGTCACATTTTCAGAAAAAGGAAATCAAATTGGCCAGACATGATTTGCTCCTGGTGAATCCATGCTGTCTGTTCCCAATCACCGTGTTCTTCTCTGTGTGCTTCACAACAGATTCCTTGAGGACCTGCTTCATGATCTTGCCAGATATCAAGTTCAGGATGATGCATCTATTGTGCGTCTCAGCTCCTTGTTCTTCCCTTTCTTAAATGGACTATAGCCCTTTCCCAATCATCTGGGACCTTATCAGACCTCCTCTAGTTCTCAGAAAGAATATCCAATGTCTCTAAAATTACGTCAACCAAATCTTTCAGTACTCTAGGGCAGTGTTTCTCAACCAGTGGGATGTGTCTTACTGGAGGGCACATGAAGGTCTTGTAGGTGGGACGTCAACTCATTGCCTGAGTGAAAAAAATCAGTTGTTTGCACTTCAAAAAGATGAATCAACAGAATTCTTGAACAGTGCAATTTTGTGGGGTTTTGTTTTTATCATGGTGGGACCAGGGTTTTTTGACAAAATGGTTGGTGGGACGTAAGGTGCAAAAGGTTGAGTACCACTGCGGTAGGGCACACTCATCATCTGGAGCTGACCCTGTGTGTGAAGACTGAAGGAAAGAAAAAACATTAAATACTTTAGCCTTCTCTGAATCGTCTGTAACTAGATTACTTTCTTCATTCCATAAGGAAGCTATGGTTTCTATGGTCTTCCTCTTATTTTTGACATATGTGTAGAATCGCTTTTTATTGGCCTTTAGGTCACTTTCCAGTTGCATTTTAGACCATGCCTTGGTCTTCCTAATTTTCTCCCTGTGTGCCCATGCAGCACTCTTACATTTGCTCTGGTACTATGGCAAAGTTTCCACTTGTTATAGGATCCCTTTTTTGAGTTTCAACTCATTTAAGGGATTAGTGTCTAGCCACACTGGTCTCCTGTTATACTTTCCATTTTTCTATCATATTGGGATAACTTGCTCCTGCACCCTTAATACAACCTCCTTAAAGCACAACCAGCTTCTCTGGATTCCTTTTTCTTACAGACTTGCCTCCCAGGGGATCCTGTCCACCAGTTCCCAAAATTTGTTAGAGTCTGTTTTTCTGAAGCCCAGCATCTTTATTCTGCTCTTCTCCTTCCCTCCTTTCCTTAGGATCTTGAATTCTCTTATTTTGTGGCTTCAGTGGGCACATCTACACATGTGCTTTAACGCATATTAGCCTATTTTAATGTACTTAAAGTGTCAGTAAAATGCACTATTTAGTTAATGCTTATTAAAATAGGCTAATGTGCATTAAGTGTCACTTAAAACTGTACTCTTTAGTTAATGCACATTATTAAGACAGGCTGATGCACATTTTCCTAGTGTTGCACCATGGAGCTACTAGATTTAATGCTCATGAACTAAAGCGTGTTAATGTGGACGTAGACACCCCCACTGTTACCCAAGTTACCTTCCACCTTTACATTCTCAAGCAGTTCATCTGTTTGTGAGAAACAAATTGAGAAGAGCTTCCTTCTAAGAGCTTCCCTTTCTACCATCTGTGTCAAAAGGCTATCCCTAAGCATCCAGCATCAAGACCATTAAGAAGGAGAGATGGTTGTTAACACTTAATAAGCCATTAAAGTAGCTGACTGTCAGCTACCTGAACAGTAATATCACAGTTGCTGCACTGTGAAACAGGAATCAAAGTAGGTTGCCTCTGTCCCAGGTGGACTATCCACTTCCCCGCTGCATAAATGCACCTCACTTTTGGAGAACTGATTTGAAGGGAAAGGGTGTGTGTTGTGAGTTAGAAAATACAATATTTTCCAGGTGCTAGTTCAGAGAGAAAGCCCCTCGCAAATACTGCAGTGGATCCACTGCTTCATCCTAAAAGAAACAAAACACCTGCAGTATGTAGGCCAGAAATGTCAGGAACAGGGTCTCCAGGAAGTGAAGCCTAAGAGATTGTTCATTTTCCCTCCCCACACAGAAGGCAGGGCACAGAGGAAGAAGCTGACCCAAGATCAGACCTGAATGTGAAGCCTGTGATTCCTTTTGTGTCTTTCACACAGCAGCTGCTTGTAGCGGGGTTTCTGCGCTCAGCCCCTCTGACAAGAACAGCTTTCAAGATTGCCACATTCACAATAAAATCCCTTCCTTCAATCTTGAATCCCAGCCTGAAGCTCTTTGAGATCTGGAGAGTGTCTCCCTAGCCTCTTGTTCACAAAAAGGGTCATGCTCAAGCACACATCGTAGTACATTAACTCAAGAGAAGTGGTTCTTATTGAGTGAGATTTCCAAGCGCTTGGATGAGCCAAATTGGTAGCAATTTCTCTGCATTAGGGGCTGGTTTGTGTAACTCTCTGGTGAGTGTGAGCAGACATCCTCTTCCATGCCCACTCCACGTAGAGTCTTTTCCTCAAAAGCAAAAGATTGCTGTTCAGTTTTTTTTCTGATGGAACAGTTTTCCAATCAGGAAATAGTGGTTTGATGAAAGCAAAACATCTTGTTGAAACACAATCAGGTTGACCCATATAGTTCTGACCTTATCCAAGCATTTTATTTTGATAAGGTTATTTCAGTGTTTCTGAAATGAAATTTTAAAAACTTGATTTCAGGTGAAATTTCGGAAGTGTGACTTCTTGTTCCCGTGGAATGGAAATGCCGTGTTTTGAGCAACCTTTGTACAGAGCTTTAGCTGCTTATGCATTTAGATCCAGAGGTCCCTGGTTCAATACCTGATGGGTTGAAGAAGATAGAAGCTGCCATATACGCAGAACATGTTTTTCTGATGCTACTTTTGTGTATTCCCCTCTTATACTTTCCACCCCAGTCTCCATGTATATAATTGATGAGGATGTAGTATTCATAAGTCTTCCCGGTTTCTGGGAAACTTTTAATGACATAAGAGATGCCAGAACACAGGTGAGCGTACCAGCTTTTATCACTGAACGAGAGTACAAGTAGCTAGAAGTGCAACGTGGGAGTTAAAAAGGGTAAACTGATTAAAATTACTTATTGCAAATGTGGTTTATGTGATTTTTTAAAGCTCACAGTTTAGAGATAGTTAAAAGAAGTCTCCACCAATAAAGCTATGGAATAAAATATGCTGCTTCTCTTTTTTCTATTGGTATTCACTTCCCTTCAATATTTAGTAGGACTCTGCTAACAAAATCTTGAACTCTGTTCTAAGAAGTGAATCTCAAGGAAGCAGGACACTGCAAGCTAAGCATGCATACAGTGAACATATAAGGTGACTTTTGAGGAGCAGCGTGTGATGAAGTGGCAGGATTTAAACAGTCTTTGCCATATGTATGGCTTGGGAAACATAAGCAAGCCATACTGAAGTAAACCAGGCCATCGTAGAGGTTTATCCTCAAGACTCCTGTGGCCATGTCAGTAGTAGGGACTCAGAAGAACCAGCTTTCAACACCAGTTCTTTTTCAGAGAGATTGTATGAGCCACAAGACTCTTTCAGGACTTCAGCTCTCCATTTCTCACTGTCTTTTTTGTGTTCTGGCACCTGACTCCATGGTGAGCAGTATTGCTAACTTCAAGTGTCCAGAAGTCAAGAATAAGACTTCCAAAATTGAGACTTTGAGAAAAAAATGCTTTTGGGTCTCTTTAGATTTGAGAGACCTTCTGGTTTCAGAGTCTTCTTGGGTCACAGGCTGAAGCTTTCCGTTGTAAGCATAATGCCTGTACACTTGCTTGTTCTTAGAAAGGAACATTGAGACTATTTGCAGGAATTTGGGCTTTAAAAATAAATGAAATATGATAAGAAGTGAGGTGAAATCATGAGAGTTGGCAACATCAATCATGTGGACTTCTGCTCCTTAACTGCATGGGAAGTGAAAGATGAATTAAGCTTCCAAGTGCTTTTGTGCAACAAATCTAATCCTGAGGGATAATCCCTCCACCCCTCTTCTGGCCTCTTTGTCCAAAGTTGCGGGGAAGGAAGAAGTCGAAGAATGCATCCCAGTGTCACACCAGCAGGCTGCGGCTGCCTGAGACTGTGTCGTGCTTCCTTTATGGCAATCACTCTTCAAGCCTTTCAGTGACACAGCAAGACGCGTATGCTCTCTGGGACACTGCTTCTCCCGTGCTGATCTGAAGCTGTCTGTCATCAGTAGGGCACTTCACTTGACAAAGTGAGTTTGACACAACTGTTTTGTTCTGAGGGGACAAAGAGATGATAGAAGAGGCCATTTCTGTGAGTTAGTCTGGGTATGCACCACTCACCCCCCTGGTTTTGTGGGTTTGTGTTTTATGCAGAGTGAAGAGAGAGTAATTAGCGGCCTAATATGTTGGCTTGGAAGAGCTTTGCTGGTTCTGGGATGTGTACATGGCAGCCGGGAGATGAGAGGAGCTTTGGCAATGTCAGGCTGCTGACTTTAAAATAAGGGAAGTGAGGGAAGAAAATGATCCTGAACTTAAGGCTTGGAATACTTGTGGCTTTTTGACTGGTATAACTGCTTTATGATGAGGGGAGATGGGGGGGTAGGGGGGCAAGGAGGAGAAAGTATATTAACCAAGTAGTCACAGGGCACATCTACACATGCACTTTAATGCACAGTAGCCCATTTTAGATTTGATTTAGGTTAGATATTAGGAAGCACTTTTACACGAGGAGGGTAGTAAAACAGTGGAACAGGTTACCCCGAGAGGTGGTGGAAACTCCATCCTTGGAAGTTTTGAAGACCCGACTAGACAAAGCCCTGGCTGCGATGATCTAGTTGGGGATGGTCCTGCTTTGAGCAGGGGGTTGGACCACATGAGCTCCTGAGGTCCCTTCCAGCCCTCATTTTTTGTGATTCCATGATTCTATGATTTCGCTGAGCATTAAAGTGTCACATAAAAAATGCACAGAAAAATAGACTACCGTGCATTAAGCATCACTTAAAAATGTGCTGCTCACTTTTGGTACTGTTCATTAGGGCAGACTATTGTGGACTTATTTAGTACCTCACACTGGAGTTACTAAAATGACTGCACATTAGGAAAAGCGCATTAATGCACACACAAAAGTGCCCATAGTGATGCAAATCCTAGTGAGGATTCAGGTACAAGATATAAAAGGTCTTATAAATACCAGTATAGCATGTATCTCTTCCAGGTATGTCAGCATAAGTACATTTATCCCACTCTAACAGTTGCCCACACTGGGGGGGCTTGTATTGCTTTAACTTGGTAGGAAAACATGGCCTGGAAGTCCTGGGTGGCTCATGTGGAAGCTTCTGAAACAAATCTGAAACCTGGCAGAGCTCCCTGGGGCCTAATTCTCTGCAAATTTAGATTGGTGTAAATCTGGATCAATGCTGCTGAATGAAAATGGAGCTACCTCAGCACAAATCAGGTTTAAGCATGAGGGGAATCAGGCTCCTTGGCTTTAACGGAGCACTGAAAATTTAGTCCATTTGAAGGTGCTGCCATGACCTACCCTATGAATCCAGGGAGGTTTCTTCTTTCCACTCAGCTTTTAAAAGAAGGATCATTTCTACATCCTTGTGGCTCACATGGCTCCCATATTTGGATGAGTTGTGCGCACGTTTATTTTACAGACTCTCCATCCTGAACTTCAGGTGGTGCTTACAATGCCCAAAAAAAAAGGGCTTTTTTAGGGCTTCTCTATATCCAGACACCCAGGACAAATAATCAGAATTAGCTTTTAAAGGGGGCCGAGTTGAACTGAATTAAACACCTGTGCGGACACTCAAAATAAAATTGGTACTAATTCACTTTAGCTTACTTTTTTTCTGGAGGTATAAAGCAGTTGAACTGATCTGTCATCAAATCACCCTTTCAGATCACTGCATCTATCTTTCGGTGCATTCTTATACAGACAAACCATCAGTGAAGTTAAAAAGGCAGCAGAGATTTGTCCCTCACATCTGTCTTTGTGAGCTGACTCACAAGGGAAAGACTGGTTTGTGGTTAAAGTAATGGCTTGAAAAACTTGGGCCCTGGACATCCGAATTTCCTCCTTGAACTGCATAGAGAAGAGAGAATCTCCTGAGCGATTGAGAGGGGCCAGGGTCAAAGATGCTACAGTGAAAATGGCTACTCCTTGCTGAAGAGGGCTCCCAGTTGGTAGCAAATGGTCTCCTGCGTAGACATGACGGCACTTCCAGAAACAGAGCGCGCTACAGAGGGTTTTTTATTTCCGAGAGCTCAGCAGTTCAGGCCTGCTGGACAGTCAGCAATCCACCTTTACAACCTTTTGTTAATACCTTTAATTAATGACCCTGGGGGCTCTGCAAGTCTATGGCAGCACAATAACAAAAGTCCGGAGCAAAAGGACCTTACATCTTATAAACAATTTTCTTCTTATCACATTGCCAGCGTATAGCATCTGGAATTAAAGCAGCACCAGTACAATGGCTCTGAGGTCTTTGAAGCTTTTTGGGACAAAAGGATTGCGTTTTAAGGGTTCATTTTTCCATAATGGAGCTCAGTGGAACAAAAGACACAAATTCATGAATATTCTTGTGAATAAAAGCCATTTTGCTGGTATATACCATGTTGCATAGACATGCCAGGCTGTTCAAAACTAGCATAATCTTATGTACATGGTGCTGTATCTCACTGCTGACATTATAAGTTGCAAGGCAGCAGAGATGCAGGGTAGCTCTTTCTGCCCAAGTGAAGTCACCGATGGGCACTGCAGGGTGCTAGCAAGGAGAGCCCAATCCATTTCCTTCCATGACTCATAGGAGTCAATTAAATGATGCAGTGAAACACTACATTTGCATCTAGCTTCAAGGGAACTTAACAGCATTAGGCAGCTCTTGTGCTCATTAAGTGCTTCTGTCTAGAAGGATGTAATGAACCAATTCTACTACAATAGTAATTTTTTCCTAGAGCATTTGGTGGTTGTGTATTCATGGGTTGTGGAGGAAAGACCAAAGAGCAACACAGGTTCGTGTGCCAAAAGATACTGATTAGGGAACAGGTGACACCCTCATGTGCAACAAGGACAAGGGATGGTAGTGAGGAGGCAAGAGACCTAAACGGACATTATAAACCCATCAGGTTACCCTTTGAACAAGGCCCCCTGTCCTTGGCTTCTGTTTCTTAGTCAGCCCTGACACTTATTTAAATAATAGGGACCATTAGCTTTGATGGCCTGAAGGAGTGGTGGCTGGGTTGTTTGTATTTACCTTGTTTCCTTCTAAACACTTTTCTGTCCCAGTCTGACCTGCTCGTGGGCGTATATTATCTCTGTTGATCTACTAAGCATATGCTACAGCTGCAGTTAAGATACTTTGGCTTATTATCTCACACTGTAGCAGTTCATGCTTTTTGCTTTGGTTGTCTCTTCTCAGTCCCTATCCATGATGGCAGCCTGCACCCTGAAGCACCTCCACTGGTAGGCAGAACTCAGCACCAAGGTCATAGGACATCTGAACACCAGCTTGGGTGTTTAACAAGCAGGAGGGTGGATTTTTTTTCCATGTTGGCTTGGGCCAAATCAATACATCTGAGAGAGTGCACAAATACTGGGGGAAGGACTGTGTTCTTATTTTATTTCCCAGCATATGACTTTGAGGAACATACTCCTAGATAACAGGGATGTGTAGGACTCCCCCACCTACCTACAATCTTAAATGATGTGGAAGCTCATATCTCACAGGGCACAGTGAGATGGTTCCCTTGTGCTCAGGCCTTGGGGTAGAGTTTCCTTATGAATTTTCCAGTCTGCCCTGGATAGAACTGCTTGCAAGGGGAATTGGATATTTGAGTCCAGGTTTTTATTAGTATTATGGGCATGATTCAAAGCCAGACACGATAAATGGAAAGACTCCCATTGATTCTATTGGCCTTGGACCAAACAGTATATTCTTTCACAATGAGAATAAAGAGTGATAGCAAAGGACTTCCCTCTTTATTTGTTAATACATGGTGTTGCGCCTTCTATTTTCCTTTTAGGCTTCTGGGTGTAAAACATCAAGGTTTGGACATGTCTTCCAATTCTCCAGTAAACTTTACTAACCTGACAAAAGCCAGCGTCCATCTCCAGGCTGAAATAAATCAGAGACCCTGCAAAATGTTGCTTGTGACAAGACTCAAGGGGAAGGAGCATATGGAAACAACAGCTCTTCTTCTTCAGAACTCTTCCTCCTTCTCCTCAGAGAAATGGCCGACAACAAAAAAACCTTGGCAGCTTCTATGAAGGGTAGGCTTTCAAACAGATGACCTTAAAATACAGATGGTATGTTCTGCAATGCGAAACTGCACACCCAAAGCAGAGACTAGTATAGGGAAGCTAGAATTAATAAGGTTTGTTGGAAAATGAGTGATGAGTGACTCTTCACAGCTTCAAAGTGCAGCTGGATGGGTAATTCATAATAACTAATTTATATAATAATAAGGCCTCATTTTCTGTGTATGGAGTTTTCTTTGAGTGGAGCATGAATGTCGGGAATGAATTTGCTGCTAGAAATTATTCACTGAATAACTTCTTCAAATAATTCTCAGTCTGTCTGTCATATGTGCACATACTACTGTAAGTATTCAAGATCGAAAATTCAGGATTTTCTGATTAGATACATATTGGTCACTTGATAGTCTATTTTCTGTTTCTTGATGGGTTGAGTTTGACTCTGAGCCTCTGTTTTCTGGGAAAATATTCCATTTTTTAGGATAGGCAGTCAGTTTTCATCAAATAATTGGGCACCCTTGCTATTAAGGAAATATTTATAACCACTAAATAAGGGGTTAATAATTGAATAATAGGCCTTTTAAAAATGGTTAACCAATTGGTCTAGGTTGCTAAAGATTGCCATAAATCAACAACTTGATTATAACTATAGCTTATCTTCATCTGTAATATCTTCCACCGATTTGGTTTCTAACATTTGTGGCACTGATTACTCTGCCTGTAACTTACTTATAACATCAATTAATATTTGATTAACCTTCATAAATACAGTCTTAATATGAAGCATGATTAAATATTCTTGGGCATTTGCTGTTCATTTGACCATTCATGGCAGCAAATCTGAGCCAATCTAAAGCTCACTGCAGTCAATGAAAAACTCCCATTAAATATAGATTTGTATCAGACCCATGTTCATTATAATAGTTGGAGAAAATGACTGCAAAAGGTTTTGATCATCAGCAAAGTGAACTGATTAAAAAAATGCAAGCATTTTCGAGATGCTAATTAGGTTTTTGGATCAGATGAGGGTCCAGATATTTATATACTTAAAGCATAAACAGACTGTGATTCTGTAGAGCTGGAAGACAGAGTATAAAAGAATAAGATTTGGCATATTTTGGATACTTCCTGGTTTACAGTGGATCAGAAGTACCACAAGAAGTACTCCTAACCATGGAAGTTAGGCCAATTTCCAGTCCGTCAAAATGCCTTTCAGGAAGATATTGACTGGACTCTAGAAGTGTCTCTGGTTCATGACTAAGGGCTCCAAGATCACCGGACAGCTCCACTGCTTCTCTACGCATAATAGATGCAAAATAAAAAGGCATTGGGCCCGAGCCTTTAAAGATTTGGGCCCAAATTCCTGGAGATATTCTGGTGTTTTGGAGACCGAAAAATACAGTGTTCTCTTGAAAAATGGAAAATAATGATACATTTAAAAGGAAACCAAAGCATGATTTTGGTTTTTTTTTTCAATCTCATGCTTATTTGGTTTTTTGAATTGGTTACAGTTTCAAAAGGCTAACCCCTACCATTGAAACCCCCCCATGGTATTACATGTAGGAACCTGTCACTACCCAAGAAGAGCCACATGGTGACTTCTGAAAAATGCAAGCCCATAACACTTGACACATGGCCCCTTATACTCAGTAAAAATCATCTCCTCGTGGATTTATTAGTCTTAAGCAACAGCAGTTGGTCTGAAAAGAAAATGTATTTAACCTTTCTCTTTAATTGTCACTCTGTTAACCTGTCAGTTCTACATGGGGCTATTAATAATTCTGCTTGTAACTTTTCAGAAAAGAAATATTCATGTTGAAGTATTAAACATTTAAGCTTGGTTACAGTTCGGAAAGAGTTGCTGTAACACTTTAGTGCCTTCTGCCCCAACATGACTTGATCCAAAATCCACTGAAATTCATAGGACTGACTGGATTGATTTAAATGGAATTGGACCTGGGTCAGATTCTGAGGCCTAACTGCAGAAACGCCCCCGTCACTGCAGTAGGGGCATTACTCCTACTAGGGCTGAGCCAAATTTTAGAGCCATACATGAGTTTAGCTTTCATGTATATAAGTGTCTATTAACCATGAAAAAAGAGAAAGTTTGTTCTTAAATCAGGTTGGTTTATCATCTACCTTTGTTAACCAGCCTGGGTTAGAATAATGGCAAAGAAAAGACAAACTGGGGCTTAAGCCAGATAATAACTCAAGTTCATCTTCAAGCTCCCTGTAGACTTGATATATCTTCTCTTGTCTTCACTGATATTTTCACCCAAGTTCATCAACAAAGATCGGGGCCACACATCTTTTTCTATGTAGACTTAGTTTACATTGTACTGACTGGTTTAAAATGATCTATAACCCTACTAAGCTCAAAACACGAAATATATAGCAAGCAGGTGTTGCGATGACTACATACAGAGTCTTTTGCCCCAGGGTAAATTTTCATCTTCATACGGATGTTTGCTTCTCTTAGTTTTGCAGAGACTAATCCTGGTAGGGGAACGCCAGGTGGAATCTGTTCCAGCTGTTGCCTCTCCAAACAAATTTCCTGTTGAGTTCTCTACTGAATCTTTAGTATAAGGACATGATATGATAAAGGGTGGAGAGACTCCAGATCCAGAGGTCAAGGTGAATTTATGGGACTAGCTTTTATTGGGGCTTTTATTTACTACCTTTTGACCTACCAGCTTAGACAAATTGTCTCTGGAATCACTTAAAGGGACTACATTCGACTCTCAGCTCTACAAGCGCTTTCCAAGGGGATGGCACTAAGATGGCCATTAACTATGGAGTAGATGCTACCCTCACAGGCACTAGAATAACCATAAGCAAAATCAATTCTGCACTCTGCTTCAGTAGCAGGGAGTGGAGATGGCATTTAATAACACATCTAGGGCTCATCTGAGAATGCATGTACCACCACCAGGTGAGGCATATGGCAATGCTACCCCAAGAACAACACCAAGAAGGAAATCCAATTTTGCAAGAAACACACAGGGCTAGATCCACAAAAGCCACATGAAATGCCTACTAGGTTCTTCAGCCCAATATTTGGGTGACATTGATTTTTACAAAAACTGCCACTTGGCTGCCGTCTAACCCTTTAGCCTCTCTGTGCTGTCAACCAGCATGCCCCAAGCCACCTCAGTCTTAGAGCTGCCTGTCATGAATCCAGAGTGTCTTATGCAGAAATATTTGTCCAGAGTTTGATTTAACTACCCTTATGCTTGATACCTTCCAAATGCTAATTATTATCAATATTTATTTGCATCCATCTTATCACTGTACGGAGCATGTTATTCTATATGTAAGTCTCTTTGCAATTTTATGTCATAACTCAATCAAAAGGTGATAGCCCAATCCCTAGTTCATGGCTAGTTATCTGTCAGAAGAACTATTGGCTGGGATGATCTAGTTGGGGATGGCCCTGCTTTGAGCAGGGGGTTGGACTAGATGACCTTCTGAGCTCCCTTCCACCCCTAATCTTCTATGATTCTATGATAAGAATTGTGGTTTGGAGGCCTAATGAACAGGGGGGAAGGCAAAACTACTGGTATAAAGTATCGATGGCCAATTGCTTTAGAAGGACAAGAGCTATTGCCACTCAGAGGCACATGGCACCAAGGGCTATTGTTGAGAGGGGCACCCAAAATATTGGGAGTATAGATTTGCCTATAAGGAGAAACATACTACTCTCAATAAGAACATAAGCCTTTCAATGAGACAATTACCCAGGAGAATGCCACATGCCCGGGGAAGGAAGGAAGTTTCTGGAGGGCTCCCAGCCAATAGATAGGGCAGTAAAGGTGGGGAAGGGGCTGGCTTGAAGGTATTTAAGAGATGTGTATTAGGTATAAGTGGTCTTTGGATTTGCCCCTGACTTTCTCATCTAGGACTGTATGGTAGTCGGGAAAGAGGATGAGAAATGTTGTTTCTCTGTACCCTGCCTCTAATGTATGTGGTCAACTTTTTATTGTACAATTATTTTCTTCTATATGTAATAAGCTTGAAAGAGTCCTTAGAAGCTTGAAGGAGTCCAGAAGAAGCTTTAAAGAGTCCAGAGGAGAGCCACATGCATGAGTGGAAGGCAATAGGACAGGCCCTATGAAGAAAGGCTGTGAGCTATGGGACTCTTCAGCCTGGAGAAGTGCAGGCTCAGAGGTGACTTGGTGGTAGCCTGTAAGTACATCGGGGTGTGCATCACGATCTGGGGGAACACCTGTTCACCAGAGCACCCCAAGGGATGACAAGGTCTGACAGTTACAAACACCTCCAAGACCATTTTAGGCTGGACATAAGGAAAAACTTCTTTACTGTCCAAGCCCCTAAGGCCTGGAATAGACTCCCCACAGAGGTGGTGCAAGCACCTACTCTGGACACTTCCAAGAAACATTTGGATGCCTATCTTGCTGGGATCCTTTGACCCCAACTGACTTTCTGCCCCTTGGGCAGGAAGCTGGAGCCAATGATCTTACAAGGTCCCTTCCAGTCCTAATGCCTATGAAATCTATAAAATCCTTTTGCAGTGTTGGTGCCTTACTGATTGGCTGTGGTAAAGCATGGTCTCAGAGGCATGGCTCTGGAGCTGGCAAAAATTATTCTGTTTCAGCTGTGGAGTCTGGTGTAAGCACAGGTTGCTCTGAGGCTTGTTGGGATGAGGAGTCATCCTAGGGGCAAACTGTAGCCCATTTCTTGAGACAAACAACAGGACAGTGGGGAGAAATTGGGGGCTTTGGGTGTATATTGCAGCCAGGTCTGTGATACTCCCAAGCTGCTCGTTGCTCTGACCCTGTACTATTAAAACTACTGACTGGGAATTTTTTCATTGCTCCCAACAAAAGCAGAGCTGAGCCCTTTACTGAGCTTAGGATGGCCAGGGAAGAAAACACCAGAATAAAATAAAACACTTTCTTTGTAAAAGCACTGGCTCTTTTCCTCAGTTCTTGGCTCCACTCCCTATTACGACCTAGCAGAGAAGTATGATACACCAGGTATATGGTTAATTAATGAGCATTTCCAACTTGATATACTGTGGATTGTATACAATAGATTGCTCAATGTGCTGTGTGTTTGTGCAAAGGATTGTAGCAAAGTATTATAAATTTTTCCCTTTTACATTTATGCCTATTGCCTGCAGTGCTTTAAACAGCACATTCAACACAGCTTGCTGTTTAGATTACCACAGTAATACTGTTGGTGCTTACATGCATTAATGCAGAGATTTTTCTCATTTTCTACCCTGGCATTGGCTTTTCATGCTTATTTTAACCAGCTTTGGAATATTCTACATGCTTGTCAGTAGTGACACTTAGTACAGTGACGAGCATGCAAGTACAAAATCCGAAGACATTCTCCTTAAAGGGACAGGAAGGAAGAATGGTTGTTGGGATTAAGCTACTGGGCTGTCATTTGCTTTAATTTCATCTTTTCCACACACTTCCTTTTTTGACCTTGGGTAAGATACAGTCTCTGTGTCCCATCGTCTCCAATTGCCTCCTGAGGCTCTGTGGTAAATGAAGTCTCTTTGGATGCATACAGAGCTTAGCACAAAGGAACCATGATCTCATTTAAGAATGCTACTGTATCCAAGTCACTACTTTGAGAATGATTATGGATCCCCATGGGGGAGGGAGGTGGATGCATTTATGAGGTGCTTAATGACCTGTGAGTATGCAACTTTTCTGTTCAAACAGAGGCACAAAGAGCGGTTTACAAACCAACCCCTACCAGTGCTGTAGGTACGAGAGCCTGAAGGTCATCTGTGAAATACCTAATAGTGGTGATGCTATAGAGGGAGGTCTGACCTCAGCTCCGGAGCAAGTGAAGGTAGCACCAGTTGTGGGAGGATCAAGGCTGCTTTCAATGAATGTTGTGGCAAGGCCTGGTGAGGACCCTGGGAAACTCATGCAGGGTGTGTGTGTGTGTGTGTGTGTGTGTGCAGTAGAGCTGACTGCTTCTTCACTCTCAAGTTACTGTTTTCAGTCATGATGCTATTAACACTCAGGTATCCCAGAAAATGAATTCAGGGCTGGTGTCTAAGGTGGTATAATTTAGAGCATCTAGGACTAACTCAAACTCCCTTCGACCTTGCATCCTTTCTACCAATGCCTAAAGGAACCTAAGGCCATACATGGTATGTATCAAGGAGCTGGGAGGAGGAGCAGATTAAAGCGGCCCCATTCCAAAAGCAGTCTAAGAGGTAGCAGTAGCAATGGCAGTGGGAGGGGTTGCCAGCTTGTGACACCTTAAATGCTATCTCTGAATTTGACTCAGAGCTTCAAAGATTTTTAAAAGAGGGGGAGAAGGGG
The DNA here is from genome assembly GCF_052110815.1 of Crocodylus siamensis. Classification (NCBI taxonomy): domain Eukaryota; kingdom Metazoa; phylum Chordata; order Crocodylia; family Crocodylidae; genus Crocodylus; species Crocodylus siamensis. The sequence goes on from NC_143401.1 coordinate 11,294,237, forward strand.
GAAGATAATGTAGATGTTTTTTCTCTACAGACCGGATGAATCCATGATATGGAAGGGCAGTCTCACTTTCCCCTACACCCATGCATGAAGCATCCTCTACTTGAACAAGTACTGTCAAAAACTAGGTGGTCTGGAGCAGTGCTCAATCCAAAGCTTGGTGAAGCCAATGGTATCCTTTCCTGTTAGAGAACAGGTGGAAGATGATGTTAGAATCTCAACAGCTGCAAAGGTGAATGAACACTGAAGTTGTCTTCTGTTGGTCTCCTTGCTATTGGATTAAGGTCCTATTGTGTCTAAAGTCATGTGGAAGCTGATATGCAGCAGCTTCTCTACAATAAAAGAAGTCACACACAGGTGTCTTCAGTGAAAAGATCTTTTCCAGCATATGCCTCAAGGCCTTTGGTGACCAGCTAATGGTGATGGGAGCAGAATTGTGAGGTCTGGAAACTCCTAGTCATGAAGATGGCAGTTACAAGAAGGTTGTCTAACACTTGGACAAGACAGGAGTGCAGTTTGGCAGCTGTAACTGTGATTGAGCAGCCCTCTTCAGGATCTGCTCTGCTCACCCAAATGGGGAGGGGACTAGATATGTCTTAAACATAGCCTGTCTAATACAGTATTCTGTATTTCTTCCTGAGTGGATAACCATATCCAGCAGGATCACGTTTACTGTGGTCAAACATACCAGTGAAGACATACCATCATTTTCAGGCCTGGAACATCAGGACCCTCATGAACAACTCTAATAGCGAATGCCCAGAGTGCTACACTACATCAATATAGCTGCACTAAGTGAGATTCAGCAAGTGGGAAATGGGCAGCTCAAAGAACAAGGAGGTGGCTATACTTTCTTATGGAAGGGTAAACAGGAAGGAGAACATCAACTTCATGAAGTTGGTTTTACCATTAAGAATAAACTCATAAACCAGCTCAATGAGTTCCATATAGGAATTATGAGCACCTCATGACTTTCCCTCTTAAACTGGTGTGGAGCCAGTATGCTACTGTTATCAGCCCTGCATGCCCAGACTCTTGACACAGCCAATGAAACCAAAGAGAAATTCTATGCTAACCTTAACCAAGTCCTTTCTGATGTTCCAGAGGGAGACAGACTTATTCTTCTTGGTGATTTCAATACCAGAGTTGGAAGGGACTTGAACCTCTGGAACAGAACCATCAGCAAGGAAGGAGTAGGAAAGGTCAACTCCAGTGGCATCCTCCTCTTGACCAAATGTGCAGAACATGGACTCACCACCACCAACACCCTGTTCCACCAGAAAAAAAGGCACAAGACATCATGGAAATACCCACGATCTAAGCACTGGCACTTGACTGACTATGTCATCATCTTTGCCTGGGATTCTAAGGATGTCCACATCATGTGAGCTATGCTAGGAGAAGATGATTGCTGGACTCATCACCAACTCATCCCCTCAGTTATGTCACTGAAACTGGCTCCCAAATGATGGCTGCAGCAGAAGCAATGCTAATACAAGATCAACATTGAAGGACTCAAGGACCCAAGCAAGCCAGACCTCTTCTACTAGTGTCTCAATGGAAAACTGGTAAATTCTAATCAACAACAATGGGAGAATGTCAGCAACATATGGGGTACTGTGAAGGAGTGAGAGAGCTCTAGGAGTGCCTTATGTGCTGGGCATCTGAGACTAAGGGAGGAAGAATGGCTGGCAGTGACAGAGAGGGAAAATGAAAGCAAACAGAGGGTGGTGGGCCAGTAGGGGTGTTCCTGTACTGAACCACCCACTTCAACCACCTTCCAGGCTCTGACTGCCTCCCACAGGGTGCCTCGCATCTAGCCGACCCCCTTCCTGGAGCACATACCTGCTAGTCTGGGGGTAGTGCTGCCACTACCCAGGGTCTGGTATGATCCTGGCACTTTGCCCTCTGGGAAACACAGGCCTAGTAGTCCTTGAGGGTACTCAACCCACTTCAAGAACTTGGGGTTCTTCACTCAGTCTGAAGCATAAACAGTGGTCTCCTTCAGTTAGCCAAACCAAGGGGACCCCAAGACATAATCTAGACCCACTTCCAATAAGTCTCCCTGCAAAGGAGAACTTTATTGGTTACAGGAGTAGGTTTAGAATAGGGTACAGGGTTGAGCAGTATCAGAGAAATCTCGTAGAGCAAACAGGATGGCTGGGGTAGCCTTTGATCACACATCTGAGTTACTGCAAGCTGTCTATCTAGTTAGATCTCAGGTAGCTTACTTGTGAGTATCATCCAGAGGCAGGTGGAGATTCCCTCTGGAGGCAGGCAGTTAATTGATCATGAGTTTCAAGAGAGAGAGCAAGTTTCAGATGGTCCATCTCTTCTCTCTCTGAGTTTTCATCATGGCTACTCCTCCTTCTCCTGAGCAGTCCTTAACTTATATAGCCCTATAATCTCATTTCTCTGGTCCAATGGAGGCTAGAACCCATTGGCTACCAGCCAACCAATTTGAAATGCATCACTGTTGCAGGGCAGACTGGCAGGGTTTTTAGAACAATAGGGAGCCCAAGCCCCTCACCCAGCTATGTGATACCAGTCATGTAGGCAGAGGGAGCAGGTTTCCTCCCTCCCTCAGGAATGTATCCAACTCAGGGTACCTAAAGAGATAGGATATCTGCTGTCTGCAGGGTCCATGTTAACCAAATTGTCACAGAGCAGAGTCTTTGGGGAGATACAGAGGTCATATTCTGCCACGCAGAGCTTGCAGCATAAGCAGACAGCAAGGCTGCAGCTGGAGATCAGAAAAGAGGACAAGCAATCACAGCAACACTTCCAGAGCAGCATCTCACTCTGGATTGGAGGAAGGAAGCTGCCAGGAGGTATTTCCAGCCCTGGAGAGGGGAAGAGGGGGTCGACTCTCTGCAAGCTGCTGAGAGGAGCAGCTGAGTGTTCCTGCTAGCAGGTATTGCTGACTGCCAGACAAACACTGCAGGAGTGACCAAAAGATGGAAGCACATGGACGTATGCTTATGCGAGGATTTTGATTAGTACTGAAGTGGACCAGCTGCTGAGGATCCTGGAGGGGAGCAAGGAGGACTTCTCTCAGATTAGAGCCTCCCTGGTGGGGCTTTGCTGTACTCAGAAGAGAGATTCTACTGGGGACTGTGCATGCTCACCAGTAGACCTGTGCAGATCTGTACTGAGCAGTAGGGGTGTGTGAAGTTTCAAGTGGTTATTTGATTTGGAGGAGATTCGGCCTGATTCAGTGGTTGAATCTCTGAATCTGAAATGAATCAGGGACCAATTTAAAAGTCCCAATTGAGCCAAAGCTTTCTGAATCTTTGGAAAAGATTCAGAGAGCTTTGATGATTCAGGCAGTCCCCTGTGGCTGCAGCAGGGAGTTGCAGCTGGAGGTCAAGCTGGTAAATACTAGGGACAGAGGAGGGGATGCTGAGGGAGGGGGGAGGGGACCATGGGGAACCCCTGCCAGCCTCCCTGATTCCCCTGCTTCCCCAGCCCTCCCAACCCCCACTAGCTCCCCCAGTCCCCCCATGGCTGCCCCGCCTGACCTAGCTTAGTACTTTAAAAAAAATCATTGTCCTCCGAATTGGCTGAATCCAAATCTGAAGTGAATACTAGCCGCTTTGCTGAGGGCTGCTGAACAGCATTAGATTGACTTGCTTTTGTCAATATAAGAGACTGATCCCCAGGTAAAGGGGACAAGGACTGAATCTAAAGAGAGACTGAAACAGTTGTGTTTTGGGGTGTTTAAGCCCAGGCTAAGGCCACCCCCTGGATAAGGTGTTTGGCAGACTAAGACTACAGGTAGCAGGCTACAGAGGACTGAGTATTAGACAATCGGGCAGTATCAAAACTAGGCTGTAGAGAAACTTCGAATTCCACCTGGAGTGGCTAGGGCAGGGTAAAGGGGAGATTTGGAGCCCCACAGGAGAAGACAGAGATCGAGACTTGAAGGATCACCTTGGGGTATTGCCTCCTATTAACATTGTACTAACAAAGTCGGGGCAGGAGAGAAAAAGAAAGATCAATTTCCTGGCAGACCGGGTCATCCAAGGTTAAGATCCATCCTGTTACCGCCTGTAGGTAAATGAACTCTGGGCAGTGGTAGTAAGCCCTACAATACCTACAGTCATCACAAGTACCCTCAAGGTCATCATCATTAGCCCTGTGAAGAGATACTTGGATTCTCTACCAGGAAACATCAAGACTGGTGTGATGAGAACAACTGGGAGATCCAAGAGATGATCAAATCACAAGCGAAAGGCCTTTTTTGCTTGGAAAAATTACATCAACTCCAAGCAAAAGAAATTGAATATCCAACAAGCCAAGAAAGAAGTCCAAAGGAGGACCCATCATATGAAGAACAAGCAGTGGGAAGACAAGGCTAAGGAGATTTAACGTCTTGCTGACATCCATGATATGCACAGTTTCTTCAGTGCCACAAAAACCATCTAAAAAGTCCAAGCACTCAGGGACCAATACCCTTGAGACCTAAGGATGGAGGAGATCTGATCAAGGAAAGAGGAGCCATCAATGCCCATTAGAAGAAGCATTTTGAAGACCTTTTCAGTTGAGACACTGTTGTTGATGGGAATGTTCTCAACTCCATTCTGAACACCCAGTTGGAGATGATTTCAGAATCCTTCCAACCCTGTGATGAGGTGAGGAAACCATTAAGCAGATGAAGAATGACAAGTCACTTGGAGCAGATGAAATCCCTGTGGAAATCGTCAAGCAGGGGAGAGAGGAGCTTACATCACAGCTTCATGCTCTCACTTTAAGTATCTGGACGATGAGGAAATCCCAGACGTCCTCAGGGGTGCCATGGTTGTGACGATCTTCAAGCAAGGAGACAAGTCCAACTAGAAACTACAGAGGGCTTGCCATCTGTCCACAACAGGAAAGATCGTTGTGTGAACCCCCCTGACCTGTCGCTTTCCAGTTGCTGAAGAGCTCGTCCTGGAATCTTACTGTGAGTTTAGGGCATTAAGAGGCACAACCGATGGCATCTTCATAGCTCACCAACTGCAGGATAAATGCTGGGAACATTTATACATGGCCTTCACTGACCTCATGAAAGCTTTCGACTCTGTCAGCTGAGAAGTTTTGTGGAGGAACTGTCTGAAGTACAGATGCCCACCAAAATGTGTCAGTATTCTCTGCCTGCTCCACAACGGTATGTGAGTGGTGACCCTCAGTAATGGATCTTTCATGGATCCCTTTAAGGTTAAAACAGGAGGTTAAAATAAGGCTGTGTCATCACTCTAATACTCTTCTCAATATTCCTTGCTGCAATGCTACATCTGACTACCAACAAGCTTCCAGCTGGAGTGGAGCTAAACTACCAAATGGATGGTAAACTGCTTAATCTCAGCTGACTCTGAGCCAAAACCAAGACCACCCTGACCTCAATCATTGAGCTCCAATATGCTAATGATGTTATAGTATGTGCTTACTTGGAAGCAGACCTTCAATCATTGACATCTTTACCAAGCCATAAAAGAAAATGGGACTGACACAACATTCGGAAGACTAAGGTCCTCCAGCAACAGGCTCCGAATGAACAGTCCCCAGTTCCAGTAATCCAGATCCACGGTGAGACTCCGGAGAATGTTGAGTATTGCCTGCAGTAGTCTGTTGATCCTGAATAGGCCTCATCAGCCATCTTCGGACACACAGATAAGACAATCATTCTTGACTGCGAGAAATTGCCAAGGAAGAGGCACTTGTGTAATAAGGCCCTGAGTAATAGAGAATTGGGCCCTGAGGACTTTGAATGTTAAGCTGCCTTCTCTCCCTTTGCCGCTCCGTATACCCATAGAGCAAACTCTTATTAAGGTAGACAGTTTGTGTGATACTGTGAAGGGTGTGAATTTCTTGTTAGCAATACTTTCCAGTTACATGCGTGTTTCCAAAATTTGTGTCACTCTGCTTGACATGCATTTAATGCTTAATCATCACCAGAGGCAGCTGCAATATTGATACTTTAAGACCTGACTGTGACCCAGACCAGTTGATAGCTCCGTGATGAGCTCCGGCAGCAGAGATAGTGTTTGGTACGGTAAATGACACTTGTGAAACTGCACTGATAATATTATGTGCTACTGACGTGAATCAACCTCAGGGTTAGTGAACTGATTTGGAATATGATGAATAAATATCCTTTGTTTTTTCAGTAGATACAGTCAAAGTCTTTCTAATAATAGTTCAGAGTTGGTAACTCGTCTCAGACTTGTTATTGCCTGTGACACTCTCTTAGAAACTTGAGATCACCATGGACCAGATTGATTGCTCTTAGATAATTCTAGGTCACATGCTCAATGCCAGCTCGGGCTCATCTATACTACTTTGCTGGCATAAAAGAGCTGTAATTCAGCTGCAAAATACCTAATAGAGGCTCTGGCATAATGGAATTTCCTGATGATATATCTACATTGCAACTGGCCCTTGCGCCTCTGTTGATATACCCTGATAAATAAAGCCATGGTCTTAGATTCAGCTGTGTTAGGAATATGCCCCAGATCATCTCTAAGCCTGTTAGGTGATTATCTGGACTTCTCTGTTTCCCACTTCTGCCATTTGTTAAATAGAGGTAATAAGTGCAGCTGGGTAGGGAATGCCTCTCCCATCCTATTACACTTTTTACAGTTTGGGACATGTTTCCTTTCCACACTGGGATGAAACCGAGAACCTTCAGATTTAAAAAAAAAAAATTTCTTTGGCAGTAGCACCTATCCTTTGCATTCCTTCCTCTGCTCTGTGCCGTTTACAACAAGTGATATTTCTGAAGTGCCTCTGGTTCTCCAACCTCTGTGAGACTCACAGGTGCCCTCTGTAGATGAGAATCACTTTATCTGCTGCTGAAACATTGCAACCTCTGCAGTGATCACAGCTGCTGTTTAACAATGTAGAGCAACAGAAGCTGGGGGTTGGTGACACCCAGAAAACTCTCTCCCCATTTTAAGTGTTATCTGAGAGAGGTGTACCGCACCAGGCTACTTTGACTGTTTACATTATCTTGTAATGAGATGACCCAGTTTTGATCATCGTTTCATTAGAAGCAACTCAGAAAGACACAGCAGAGATCTTAGGGGCATTACCTGGGCCCTACATGGCTGTATAACTAATGACTGTCTTTCGGTGTGCTGGACCTTTCAATCTCTAAAGTGACTGCCAGTCACTTTGTGCTTAGTTCTTTGCAGACTAACATGGGGACATGTCTGCTTAGCACTCACTCCCTCCTAGAAAATCTGTGTTCCTCTTTGTGGGCTGTGTCCTCTCATTCCACAGCCATACAGGCTGAAAGTCATGCTGTGATTCTGTAGGGAAACAACAGGACTGAGCAGAGGTGTAGCAAGCTCCTTTAGCACCCGAGGTCGGGAGGGTGAAGGGGGGAGGATATATCAGTGACTGGAGCTGGGGAGCGGATGTTGAGGGGGAAGCAGGGACTGTGAAGTCTTAACCTGCTGCTGCTCTCCAAACAATGAAGGCGACTGTTACTGCTGCTGCAGCAGAATTGGCTTGGGTGGCAGCAGCTCTGTGGCATAGGCTCAAAAATACTGCCCATTTTTGTTTCTCCTTGTGCTCCCCAAGATATGTAACTGGGTACAGGGCTGTGCCTCCTGTGGCAAACACTCCCCAAGGACTGTTTGGTGGGGGGGAGAGCAGTATTATCTTCATCCCATTCATCTGTTGCCTCCCCCGATACACTGCTGGGAGTGGGGTGGCACCTGCTGGCTCCTATGGGTGGGTCAGGGCTGCCCCTTGTGTGGCAAAGACTCCTTGGTGGGTGGACAGGGGATGTTTGGAAACCCTCTTAAAAGTCAGCACTCAGGGCTCAGGCCCCATGCACCCCATCCTAGGTATGCTACTGGGCCTGAGGGCCGTTTTTGGCTTGGGACCTTACACGGACAAAACCAATAAAGAAAAGCTCAGATGTCATGTTATGCTGCTTCTCCGAAGCATGGTATTTAGTTTATAGCTTCATAGGTGATTTGCCTTTGGACCAAAAATGCCTTGTGAACCTCCCTTTAAATAGTACAGGCCGTGAAATAATCCACAGTCTTCATTTGAAAGGCCTTGGCTCCATGAGAAGGATGCATCACTATAACTCAGAGTCCTGTTCCCTCTCTTTCCTCCTACCCCTGGACAATAAAGCTAAATTAGTAAACAAGTGTGTGGACGTCATATTTTCAAGTGTAATGGCAACTGTGTTAAGCCTGTTTGTAAACTTCAGTGGTGCATCTCTCCTATTTAAAATGACAGGGCCCACATAGTTTTTTGCACCAGGTCTGACTCTTTTTATTTCAATTCAAACATTTTACCAGCGCCATTTTTGCACGTAAGCCAAAAATTAATGCTATGCCCAGACCTTGCAGAATCAGGTCTGTATCTTGCTATATTAAAGCAAGCTTCAATTGGAGCACTTTTTCAGGGATTCTGCTTGGATAATTCAGCACAAGTGACCTCTACCAAGCTGGCCCCAGTCATATTCTGGCAGCTGGGACTCCCATCTGGTCTTTTTGTGAGTGTGGAATCACTAGCTAAAGAGCCAGTTAAACCATTCACCAGTTATACTGACAGGGAGTGGCTACAAAAGAAGCTGGGAATTTAACATGTGGGGCCATGTGACTTCCCTTGTTTGCCCTAATGGGGTGTGAATTTTAAAGCTGAGGGTGAGACTCTTTGCATGTCACCACTACTAAATAAGAATAGTAGAGTAGAAATGTATAGGGAGGGAACAGGGGCAGCAAACAGGGAAGTTTGCAAGCAGTTCACAGGTCAGTTTGCTGCCTCCCTTCTTTGAAGGGGGGCCTTAAAGGTAAGCTTTTTCCTTAATTAAGAGCAACTAACCTACATATATGTAGTGTAAGCAGCTAACACTCAGCAATTAAACAAATGCTTAAGCCCCTTGTTTAATTAGACTCCAGACTGAGGGGCAGATTGCAAGGGAATTTGCCTGGAAACTTTCTCATCTCCTTCACTGTAGGCTTGGCAAGGGAAAAGGGAACCTTTTGGGACCAAGGAGCAGTGAACAAACCACTTTACAGGGGAGTTTGCTGGGGAAGGTCTGCTTGGAGAGACGGGCAGGAAGAGAGAGGTGGCAGCTTAAGAGACCCAGAAAAATGGCTGGAGGATGTTGTAAATGCCAGAACCACTGCCACCTCTTCCTCTGCTTGCACCTGTGAGGTGTTTGTGGTGGCAGGGTTGCTCACTGTTGAGATTTGCACCCAGGTCCTGGTTTGGTGTTGTGGAGGCTGTGGCTTGCACATACCTTCCACTGATAATCAGGTGTGAGGTGCCTGTAAAGCGAGCGGTGCCTCCTGGTCCCTCAGGAAGCAGGCAAAACTGCTACAGGAGGAGGTGGTGAGGCTCTGAAGTATCGTTCGCCATGAGGACTTCACCAATTTAGTGCTGGAGGAGACCTCCAGGACTGTGGAGGAACAGTGCTATAGGAGAACATGGAGTCCTAGGAAAGTGGAAGCTGGAAGTCTGTGATTTCTGGCAGACAGAATAAGAGTTCATCTCCACTTGCAGTGGTTTGCCTGGAGAGCAGATATGAAGCCCTAGCAACAGAGGAGGAGGAGCAGAAGCACGTTCTGTTGGTGAAAGAGGCCAGGTCAGGAATCCTCAAGGGTGGGAGAATCAAGACCACTGCCACCAAGAGGGAGTGAGAGGTGGTGGTGGTTGGAGACTTCCTTCTGTGCAGGATGGAGGCATTCATCTGCCAGCCTCACCTGTTGTTTTGGAAAGTTGTCTGCTTTCCCAGAGCCCAGATCCAAGATGTCATGGAAGGATTACTGAGGCTTATGTGGCCCTCTGACTACTACCCCGTGCTGCTCATCCATATGGGTACCAATGATACTGCCAGGGGTGACCTTGAGTAGATCAAAGTGACAACAGGGCTCTGCCTACAAAGGTGAGGGGGGCAGGGGCTTAGGTGGTATTTTCCTTGATCCTTCCAGTCAAGGGGAAAGGCCCAGGCACGAGGGGGCACATCCTGCAGATCAATGCGTGACTTTACAGATGGTGTCACCAGCAGAGCTCTGGCTTCTTTGACTATGGGATGGTGTTCCAAGAAGAAGAATTGCTAGGAAGAGATGGGATTCACTTGCCGAAGAGAAGGTAGAGCATCTTCTCAGGCTTGTTAACCTACTGAAGAGGGCTTTAAACTAGGTTTGCCAGTGGATGGAGACCAAAGCCCTGAACTAAAAGGGGAAATGGGTGACCTGGAGGAAGTACAAGCAGGAGGGGGAGCAGGAAGGCCTCATTCTTTCTGAGAAAGTAGGGAAATTGCTGAGTTACCTCAGGTGCCCGTACACAAATGCATGGAGCCTGCGAAACAAGCAGGAAGAATTGGAAGTCCTCGCACAGTCAGGGAAAAAACCTTGGCTGGGATGATATAGTTGGGGGTAGTCCTTTTTGAGCTGGTGGTTGGACTAGATGACCTCTTGAGGTCCTTTCCAATCTTATTTTTCTGTTATTGATCACTGGAGACTGGTTTAGCCTCAGATGTGAGAGGCAGATAGTGAGAAATATGCATAAAATAATGACTCTATAGCAGCTATAACCCTTATTATTTCAGGGAATGAGCCAATTTCTAACTCATGGGGCTAGAGAGGAGACATTTCCGAGGGCCAGGTTATGTTGATACTGTGCAAAATACAATTTTTTACACTTTTCTGTGGGCAGCTAGCACTGACCACTTTTAGGGGAAATTGGATTTGATGGGACCTTAGATCAATTTTGGCAGGACCTAGATCAAAACCCACCTAGAGTCTGGTGGTATTTGAATTCTAGGTTAAGTTCAAGTCCATTTCTAGGGCTGTTCCTCCATATTTTGGAGGGAGGGTAGGTGATAAGTTCATAACAGATGCAATGCCAGTTTACCTTCACTGTTGCTAGAAGAAACTCTGCAAATGCTACTAAAGACAAAGTTCCAGGTGTTGTTAGCACCATGCCATCTCCTGCAAAGAGCAGGTCTACAGACACACTGGATAAAATGGTGGTGACCACTGACATCCTAAACTTGAGCACCTACCACGCTTATTTCTCATTAGTCTGAAGGTGGGATACTTTTTAGAAGAAAGGCTTTGTCTACACTAGCTTAGCTGCACAAATTAATCTGCACGCCTTTCAGTTTCCACATGCCCTGTGTCCATTTTCAAGATGAGCTGAGTTTAGGGCACCATTGATGTGAAAGGTTAGTGACAGGGTACACTAACTTGCACGATGAATTTGGGAGCAGGAACAAGAATAGCAAAGGGTACTGGAAAGCAGAATAGAGATGCATTGCTAGAACTGAATGGGAAGGCTAGGTAGAGCAGATGTGCTGCAGTTTATCAGAGGAAGGCATCAAAAAAGCCACATGGGGAAAGTTGGATAGTACTTGCCTCCCAGACTTGGGACCTACTCTGTATTCTTAGGCTCTGATCCAAAAATTAGACTCCTATTGATTTCAGTAAGCTTTGGTTAGGCCATTATCTCTCACTTTAGGCTTCAGGAAAGCATTTGAGCTTATATACAGCTTTAAGCACATGCTTAAGATTTTTTTTTGCAGATAAGGGGCCTTAAAATGCACCAGATTCATCCAGCTCCTTTTTATGACTGAGATTTAAAATATTTTGTTTCATAAAGGGTGTGTCTCCACGTGCTTTTGCATGTGCCTAAACTTAACGTGCATTTGCCTAATGCGCATTAAGGCGATTTAAGTGTGCCTCTACACGTGCATGCACTGAGGCACATTAAACGACGTGCAGATTGACTTGGGACTAAAGTTAGTCCCAAGTCAGTTGACAAACAGCATTAATGTGCCTTAGCATGTCTACACATGTTAAGGTGCTTTAGCTATTTGTGCCTAAATCTGATACCTGCTTTTGTAGGTATTGAATTTGGACATGAATAGCCTAAAATCACCATTTTTAAGGGGCATTAAGAGCACACATGTGTAGACCAGCACCCTTAATGCACCCTAAAAATGGCTAATGGCTAATGCACCTTAAATTGCCACATGTAGATGCACCCAAAGGAAAGTAAACAAACTATAACAGCTGCAATGAAATAGAAAGCCCAGAAGTAAGTTCACTAGAAAGCCATATACACCATATCATAATATTTTACATTTATTTACTGCTTTATGTTTTAAGAAAACCATGGGGAAAAAGGGGGAAAGAGAAAAGACATGGAGAAAATAGTGCATAAGACTGAAAAGAAAATATTGTAAGCAAGATGCAGCAGGGGAAATTTAGGCTGGACATTAGGAGGAACTTTCTGACTATTACAGTGGTCAGGCATTAGTACCGGCTACCAAGAGAAGTTGTGGATTCTCCATGCTTGAAAGTTTCAACAGTGGGTTGCACGGGCACTTGGCTACGATGGTTTAGTCAGGGATTATCCCGCCTTGAGCAAGGGGCTGGACTAGATGACTTTGTGAGGTTCCTTCCAGCCCCATAAACCTATGTGTAGACTTACCAACTGTTTGGTAGTCAGATATATCACATTTTCTCCCTTTTCTTAGATGCTACGATCTCATAAGACAATGGTGCCAATTCAGTTCTGGGACAGAGTAGTAAAGCCAACAGCAGATTCTTTGGCACTTGAACTCTTCAGTCTTCATCAGTCCCACGGGATGCCCATGCCTGCTATGGGACAGGGAAATCTGGGTGAGGGGGATCCCCTACCCTCCATCAATGCTGACCTCGTGAAGGAACACCTTGAGAAGCTGGATACCTTCAAGTCAGCTGGCCCTGACAATCTGCACCCCAGGGTACTCAAGGAGCTGGCGAGCGTCATAGCCCAGCCCCTGGCACGGATCTTTGAAAACTCCTGGCGCTCTGGTGTAGTGCCCGAAGACTGGAAGAAGGCCAGTGTGGTGCCGATCTTCAAGAAAGGGAGGAGAGTGGATCTGGCTAACTATAGGCCCATTAGCCTGACTTCTATCCTGGGGAAGATCTTAGAAAAGTTTATTAAGGAGGCCATCCTTGAGGGACTGGCCCAGGCTAACATCCTAAGGGACAGCCAGCATGGGTTTGTTGCGGGTAGGTCTTGTTTGACCAATCTCATTTCCTTCTATGACCAGGTGACCTATCACCTGGACAAGGGAGAAGAGCTTGATGTAATATATCTTGACTTCAGAAAAGCTTTTGATCTGGTATCCCATGATCACCTCTTGGCCAAACTGCCCAGTTGTGGCCTTGGCTCCACCACGATCCGCTGGCTGGGAAATTGGCTTCGTGGTCGGACCCAGAGGGTTGTGATTGATGGCAGTCACTCATCATGGTGCCCTCAAGGCTCTGTCCTGGGACCCATACTGTTCAACATCTTCATTAACGATGTGGACATTGGAGTCAGGAGTGGACTGGCCAAGTTCGCCGATGACACCAAACTTTGGGGCAAAGCATCCACGCCAGAAGATAGGCGGGTGATCCAGGCTGACCTGGACAAGCTCAGCAAATGGGCAGATGAGAACCTCATGGTGTTTAACACCGATAAATGCAAGGTTCTCCACCTTGGGAGGAAAAACCTGCAGCACCCTTATAGGCTCGGCAGTGCTACGTTGGTTAGCACTACAGAAGAAAGAGACTTGGGGGTCATCATTGACCACAAGATGAACATGAGCCTGCAATGCGATGCTGCGGCTAGTAAAGCGACCAAAATGCTGGCATGCATCCATAGATGCTTCTCGAGCAAATCCCGGGACGTCATTCTCCCCTTGTACTCGGCCTTGGTGAGGCCGCAGCTGGAGTACTGTGTCCAGTTTTGGGTTCCACAATTCAAAAAGGATGTGGAGAAGCTTGAGAGAGTCCAGAGGAGAGCCACGCGCATGATCAGAGGTCAGGAAAACAGATCTTACGATGACAGGCTGAGAGCCATGGGACTCTTTAGCCTGGAAAAGCGCAGGCTCAGGGGTGATGTGATGGCCACCTATAAGTTTATCAGGGGTGACCACCAGGATCTGGGGGAACGTCTGTTCACCAGAGCGCCCCAAGGGATGACGAGGTCAAACAGTCACAAACTCCTGCAAGACCGTTTCAGGCTGGACATAAGGAAGAATTTCTCTACTGTCTGAGCCCCCAAGGTCTGGGACAGTCTGCCAGCGGAGGTGGTTCAAGCACCTACATTGAACACCTTCAAGAGTAAATTGGTTGCTTATCTTGCTGGGATCCTATGACCCCAGCTGACTTCCTGCCCTTTGGGCAGGGGGCTGGACTCGATGATCTCCCGAGGTCCCTTCCAGCTCTAATGTCTATGAAATCTATGAATCTTCAGATTAAGGTTGGAGGTCTTCCTGGAAGTTCTCATTAAGTCAAATACAAATGATTAGACTCAATTCAGAAGTAAAAGAGGGACATTCTCTGGTCTCTGGAGGTCAGATTAGATGCTGTCCTAGCTTTAACATCTCTATCAACTTGCCTTGTCAGCCAGTGAACTCTGCCTTTCTTTGATGCTCAGAAGTAGGCAGTAAGTAGGCCTGTAATATCAGAGATTTTACCTGCCTAGGAGACCTGTAAGAAGCTTTCCTGTGATTCAGTGGACTCTGTGAACCCCAGCATAAAAGATTCAGATTAGAATAAATGGGAATTTGTTAAGCTTAATCAGTTTTTAAAGGTAACTTTCCCCAAAAGATCTTCTAAAAGTATTGGCATCTGCATTGCATTGGTTTGTGAGTGAGATAAGTTTTCATTAGAGAGCAATAAAGTCAAATTTAGTGTCTGAGTGTCTTTGGCTATAATAAAATCCAAGGGCTAGATTTTCAACTTGTGAAATGAGGGTAGTGCAACTGAAGTCAGTTTACACCAGCTGAGGATCCTCAAAATGTTCTCCTCCTGTATGAACTTTCCCTTGAAAAAATATGTTCCTTAGTTCTTTTAAATATATTTCAGCTGCTCTAAAATCACTATTTTATGATTTTTACACACTGGCAAGAGATGATCAGCTATTTCTACTCTCTGCAGGATGAGTGCTATCTCTTTGGGGGGACTGAATTAAGTTTGTGTGCTAAGAGAATTGCTGGATGTGAACAGCACCATGCAATTTTTATATGAAGCAGCTTTCCAGCAGGGATCCCCAAACACTTTACTAGCTTCAGGTTAAGCTTCACAAATTCCTCACTATACAAGAATGAACATAGACCCCCTAGAAAGGTGAAAGGATCTTCCCAAAGCTACCTAGCAGGGGCGCAACAGGGAAAGAAAGAAATATGAAAATTCAAACTCATAGCTCTCCGCGTTTAACTGTCGTACAACATTCCTTTAAAAGAACATGAACAAGAAAACCTCACTCCCTGTTGGCACAATGAGATTAGGGGGTGAAATCCAGATCCACTGAAGCTGTTGGGAAAACATCCATTCATGGCAATGGAGCCAAGACAATTCTTTTTAATAAACAAACGAGAGTGTTCATCACTAGCTGCAACTAGCTGAATGCCACACTTTGTTCAGGCAAGGTACTTTGAGTAGATGTGATATCCTCAGTAGACCAACTGAGTTGTTAGGAAAAAGTTCCTAGCAAGCTTTCTGAATAGCAGAGACTTCCTATATTTGAAGAAGGATGATTGCGTCTGAAAGCTTGCTAAGACCTGAGTAGACCAGCTACTCAGTTGGTCTAATAAAAGATATCACATCTGCTCAAAGAACCTTGCCTGCCTGTGTGCTTAGACCAACAGGGCTACAACCCAAAACCCATCACACTTTGTTCAATCTTTTGCAGCTCTTTGGAGCAGAAAATATTTCCTCTTCTCTTTTCTTCTTATTCCTCCCCATTCGCCCCCCTCCCCACCCCAATAATAATATGGAGTCCTGGTCAACAATTAAAGGTCTACTGAAATATCGTACCTAGTATCTTTGCCATCTGCTGGATAGAATCAGGGCTGCTCAAATGTGTGTTCCTATCTACAGTTTCAGTCTTTCCCTTTGCTCAAGTGGCAGAAGTCTGAGCTTTGCTTACTAGGAAATTCTTTGGGTAGACACTATAGCGGTAGCTAGGGAGTCTGGGACTCATTACAGTATTGCATAATATACTATAATGCTTTATTTGATGTGGTAACAAGTGGAAACTCAGGAACAGGAGAAGCGATAAACAATTTTGAGTAGGTTCTCTCTCAGTGGGCACGTCTACATGAGATGCTACTGCATAGTGGTTACTGCACATTTATTTAGTACTTGTATAATCAAGTACTAAATAAATGAGCGGCAGCCAGCGTTACTGTGCAGGTGCACTGGTGAATGCCTTTTAAGTGATGCTACTGCGCAGTAGCCTAATAATATTGTGCAGTAGCCTGTTAGCACTGTTGGTGTTGTGACACGCTACTGCACAGTTTTATTCAGCTACTGCACAGTCAGCGTCACATGTAGACAGTCTCAGTTTGTTCTTAGCTGGGTAATTATTCTACCAGGTGCTATCAGTGGCAAAAAGGGCCAAGTTCATGTCTAGGTCAAAGATCCTCCCAAGCCTGGGGGCTCAAAGGGCTAGAGTCTGTAGTCAACGGTACAGCAGGGAGTGATGCAGCAAGGATCATAGCCATCTGTGACTCCCCAGGTACCCAACTACAGCTGAATCAACTTAGGGAAGCCTTTGGCACAGAGCTGGGATCAAACTCATGTCTCTCGGAGCTGTAATACGATGTAATAATTGCTTCTCGGCCTCTTGAAGGCTCAGATAGAGCGAAAACATTTACTCTTCAATCTGTTCTGCTACTTCATCAGAAATGAAGTATTAAAACTTCCTATTAAAATGATCACCTGACTCAGATACCTGGAAAAGTTAAAAGGACTGAGCCCTGACTTGGATACCTGGAAAAGTTAAAAGCCTTCCAGGAAGACAACACTTGCTTCATGCAGAGTTTGTGAGAGGTAGAACAAAACCCTCTGTATGAAGGAGGATAATGGACAGCATTAGCTGGAGGAAATGCAGCAACAGGTTAACTGGTGGTCTACGAGGCTCTTGGGGCCCCACATCCCTCAGTATCTTGGGTGGTTGTCCTTGGCCTCAGTTACTCAGTATTCAGTGCAAGCCCCCAGTGGATGGACCTCACCTCCTCTCCTGTTCCCCTCTGCACCTCTGTCATAGTCTGTCCTCAGCAGTTAAAGCCCCAGAGACCCTCACAAGCTCTCAGGTAGACTGCTGCCTCCTGTGCATCACCAGTCACTATATGAACTCTGTACCATTACATCTGGCCAAGTCTTGTCATGGGGATGTTTCCAATAGCATCTTTTGCTGCGGTGTTGTTTCTCTTTATCTTTCACCATACTGTTGCCTCTAGATGCAATATAACGTAT
Organism: Crocodylus siamensis; assembly: GCF_052110815.1. NCBI lineage: Eukaryota > Metazoa > Chordata > Crocodylia > Crocodylidae > Crocodylus > Crocodylus siamensis. The sequence goes on from NC_143401.1 coordinate 11,311,483, forward strand.
AGGTCCTCTGATCCTAACCCAGCTGGAGATATTCTAGTTCTAGAGCTGCTAGGCAGGGGCAACTTTAACCTCCTTGATTTTGCTTCTTGCCATATTCTCTGTCTCTTAACTCAGTACTAACAGCTCCTGTCCTACAGAGCTTAGGACATAGGCAGAAGTGAGCCAGAACAAGGTCAGGGATCAGCCTGTACCTCCCTGGCTTTGTCCTGGCTCCCTTCTCATATAGCTCTACAGGATATCTTGATAATGGAGAAGGGAACTCATTTACACAGCCCTTCCATACTCTTTTAGGATAGATTCATGTGATTACATTAACATGAGAGACCTCTCCCCAACACTTTTACACTTCACCTCTTTCGCTTGCTTAAATCACAGTTCCACTAACCCTAATAATGCCAGACAGAGGTTCAAGTCAGTGTGACTTGCTTCAGGGCTTATTAACATGGTTCTCTTGCTTTTGCCACATAATAATGACATAAGGTTTCACTACCCCTGCACACAAAGTGTATGTGTATTTTAAAGTAAAGCACCAAAAATATTCATACTAGGAGGGGAGGTTCATTCATTCATTACATCAATATATTCATTTTGTCTCTTCCTCCAGTTCACTAATGTATGGATGGCAGCAGAGTGCCCCTTCTGTAAAGCTTCAAAACTGCCATATGTTTCCATTAGCAGTTTTCATAGTTCTTCCTGTCAGAAAGAGAATGAATTTTGTGGAAGGAAAGGAACATGGAGGTTAGCAAGGTTTTGACACTACATTTTAGCTCCAGGCTCTAGGTCACTGAGAATGCAGCCGCCCAAGTTTCCCCACTTAATAAGCCATGTCACTGGATGTTATCCAGCCATGGGAACTGCCAATCCAAGTCATATCTATAATGATTTATCTCCAAATGAAAGTTAGGATTAAGCAAAGAAACCGAAGATTGAATTCATTTGAGCAGCTCTTCTTGTGCAGAAGTGTTCAATGAATGAATTCTTTCCTAGAGACTGATCAAGCCAATTGCCTCCTCTTCTGTTTTGTAGCTGAGTTTTCTTTATGCATGTAAAAGTGAAGCAAGATTTGGCCCCTACACCTCTGAAAAAAAACACGTAAAAACTTTTAACCCACGGTTTTGCATCTCTGTAGTTTAAACACTTGTGATCAATTTAGTACATGTAGGGAATTCCAGTCTGTGTCATGAATGGAAGTCCGACTCTCCCTGCATTCACCCACAGAGAACATGAGGAGGCTGCCATTGAAAGCAAAGACATAGCAAAAAATACCCTGTGGTGTTCTATGCTATTGTTTTAGAAATTTAAACCTCATCTCTGTATTTACCCATGCATAAGCAGGGGGCATTCTCACCCAAGCTGATGATCTGAACAAAATGTGCATGCACTCTGCAGCAACACAAAGGAACCCTTCTTGGGATTCAGTCATATTAGTAACTCTAATGGCAACTGCAGAACTTCCTCTTTGGTTTGCTTCCTTCTCAGCTGTTCCTACAGTTTCGTATTAGGATTTACCTGTCTGTATTACTGCTCCCTTCTGCCTTCTTGAGGGTCACTAGTACACTTCTGCTTCAGATTGATGCCAACTAGACCATACCACAGAGTGAGATAGCAAGTACCTTGTGCAGGTGTTATAAACCTGATGTCACGAAGATTCAGCAAAAGAGTCTTGTTCTATCATAAAATTGCAGACTTACAGAAACCTAGGACTGGAAGGAACCTCAGGAGGTCATCTGGTCTAATCCACTGCTCATCGTAGGGGTACCCTAGGCCAGTCCAAAGAAATGTTTGTCCAACCTGCGCTTGAAAACCTTCGAGGAGAAAGGTGGTTAATCACCACCTTTATGTTATAAAGCTTTTTCTTGACTCTAACTAATCCAAATTCTTCAACCTTTTACCATACACCATGCTTTTTGGACTTCTCAGTTTTTTTTAGATGTTTCTGGACTCGCTCCAATTTGTCCAAATTTTGCTTGAAGTGTGGTGCCAAAAACAGGATGCAGCACTCCAGGTGAGCCCTGAGTACCAAATAGAGGGGGATTATTTTCCACAGCTTGCATACAACCTTCCTATCAAGCACTCCACTCTGCTATTAGGTTTTTTTTTTTAATAGCAATGGGTCCTGACAAAAGTGATGTTTTGTCACTGAAAGTGCTCTACATCCATGCCCTGACATAAGTGCATGGCTGCAGAGCACTTTAAAAGTGCTCAGTCACGTGACAAAGTAGCCTTCATTACCTGAGGGTGCAGATGAAGGTGCTCCAAAGCAGAGTGCCTTCATTAAGTTGTGTCAGTCCCTGCCCAGGAGCACAGCTGGGCTGATACAACCTAGCCCTGTCCCTAGTGCTATCTTCGGTGGTGGGAGGGGGTGGATTGAAGCCCCGCTGAGGTGGGGGCCTCCAATCCACCTGTGCCCTGCTTCTAGCAAAGGCTGGGCAAACCGCAGACCAAGAGCCCTCACCTCCCTTCTCCCCCCTCCCACCTCAAAGACAGCACTGGAGCAAGTGGAGAGAGGCTGTAGACATGCAGCTGGCTCCAAACTAGAGCTCAATCCCCCAACTCCCCGGACCCAACAGAGAACATGTTGTTGGGGTGTGGGGATTGTTGTAACTCATGACGCTTCCTGTGAAGTGTCATGAGTTACAGCAGGGAATTATACATCTGTCAGAGCCCAATATTACATTGTTGACTCCTGTTTAGGTGCTGATCCTCTAAACATCCAAGGTATTTTTCTGCAGTAGGCAGTCATTCCTTACTTTCTATTTGTGCACTTCATTGCTCCTTCCTATTTATTTCAGCCCATTTTTCCATCTTATCAGGATCAACAAGGGCCCGAGAATGTTTTGCTTTCAAATGATCTCTTGCACAGACTCCCTACAGATAAAAAGGAATCCAGCTGTAGCAACATCTCACTCGACCCAAGTCTCCAACATCCTCAGCTACTGCCGTTACCATAACATCATCTTATATTTAGTCCGAAACCTCTTTGGGGCAGAGGCCATCATTTTGTTTTTTGTTTGTACAGCAACTAGCACAATGGGATCGTGAATCATGCCTTGGGCTCTTAAGTCCCATTACAATGCAACTGTACAAACAACAACAACCCTGTTCCCATTGCTTGCTTGGAAAAAAGTCAATATCACTCATTTACTGTAGACTCACCCTAGAATACTTTTCTTATTGAAATATTCTTAATGCCTATCTTCTTCTCAAAGGAAAATTAATCAGTAGACGTCCCTGATACTCCTACCAGAGATTTGCCCTGACTGGTCAGTCCAGATTATATGACCAGTTGCTTTTCCAAGCTAGATCATCACTTTGCTAAGTCAACACACTTGACAGCATAATGGATTTCATTCCTTTATCTTTATAGGTCCAGGCCATTTTTTACAGCACACGATATTGTCCCTCTCCTTCAGTTCAGCTGTGCTCCACCTGACCTTCAGCCGGGTCAGAGATCAGTATTCCACTGGGCATTTTAATCAAAGAGCGATTTGACTGTCTGCCATGTATGTGTCAGAATATGGGCAAAGGCATCAGGGAGAGCAACTGAGAGCAAATAAAAGAACTGAAATGATATGTGGTAATTAAGTTATTCTTCATCTTCAGGGTTGCTGCCGAGGACAAGATTGTTACAATGAGCCCTAGGCATCTCTCCCTTGATTCCTCTCCATCTCAATGCCTATGACACGGAAGATGAATATGCAATGTTTTCTATTTGTGCTACTAAAACACCCATTAAATGCCCGCAGGGAAAAGCAATGCATAAATACTAGATTTCTCCTACCTTCTGTGCCCAAGAGAGAGAGAACAAGCATCCCTCCTCCAGCAGGGGAGGATGCTGATCAGCTGTGCAAAAAGGGGTTTGAAGGGAGACAGGACCTTCCATGATGGTAACGGGGGCGGGGGGGTCTGCTAGTCTAATACTTGGGATACTTGGCAGTTCACTTTTGAACCTCCAGTTAAATCATGGCATGAAGACTTCCTGGAAAGTGGGGCAGTGTTGTGTTGCAAGATTCCTTTACTGCTAGTGGTAATAATGGGTAAGGGGAAGCAGCAATGGGCCTGACAGCTTCTCTGCAGGCCTAACAATGTAATCATACATGTGCATTCCAAACAGGATAGCAAAGCACACGTCATACATTATGGCTGCCCACCTGTCGATTGCTTTCCAGATTTGAATCCAGGACTTTCAGCATTCAGATGCAACTACATTTAGCAGTCACAAGTGTCTAAAATGGAGGTGTGCTGGCCTATGTGAACAAACAAATTTGATGAGGCACTTAGGATCTTGATTCAGGCACTGAGGGACCTAGGGACCTCCAAAGACCCATTCAGTCTCACCCAGGGTCAGCTATGCCTATATGCTGTATAACATAATGGGGTTTCTCCAAAGAAGGACTCAGAAAGCCTAAAGGCAGTCACTGGAAAACACAAAGCATGGGCATGTCTAAACTTCCACTCCTCTCGAGAATGGTGATACCACCTCTAGATTACACATACCTATATAAGCCCCATGGAGGAACAGGCTGTTTTTTGCTGTTCTTCCAACATTGGTTCTTATATTTTGTCCTACATAATACCACAAGGGCTGCTTGCAATTTGTCCACGATAGGAGCTGCCTCCAGTGCCAGCACTGGTTTTGAATATCTCCCTTCTCACACCTTGCAGGGAATGCTGTTTGCCAGGAGATACTCATTACCATCCACAGTAATCTTGGCAACATCTAAATAAAGAGAACTGCTGGTGAAAGCTCCTGAGGAAGCCACTGGGGAGCAGATAAAATAGGACTCTGCTGATGATATCTGATGCCAGGCTGCAAGCAACAGGGGAAGATTAGGATCATCGAGTTATCTGCTGTTATCTAATTCAAGGAAATAACCGTGCACACGGTACATATTATCAAATGCATGGAACTCCACTGTAATGATGTGAAGCTGGGAACTTCGCGGTTCCAGCTGCCACTTCATCTTTAATTCACCCCCTCTCCCCCACGTGCTCCTGGCTTGCTGGAGTCTCAGAACAGTGGGTGGTCAGACATTGCCATATGTGCTGCATAAACCTAGGTGAGTTAAGGATGGTGTAAAAGCCTTTAATTCAGCATCACTGTGCTTTTGTCTGCTTAAGCAAGAAGCAGTGCTCTTTTAACAATGTGTTTTTTAAAGGGAAGGAAATGCAAGTGCATAAGTGCGAAATATTAATAAGAATATATACATTAGGATCCTGATAAAAGTGTCCTTGTAAGCTATCTTCTTATTACATATCTTCTGGTGGCAGGTGGGATACCAGCTAAGGGTGGGATTATATGTGCTGGGTTCTCTGTGAACACAGAGGCCTCTTCTTTGAAGGGTTTCTCATTTAAGTAAATGAGATGGGTAATTGAGATGGGACGAGAAACAGGGGCAAAATAACTTGCTCTCTTTAAAAACAGAAGTATGGGTTTCTGGGCCATTGAATAATGTTCACTCTTCCCAGCGTTCGAATTACACTTTGACTCTTGAGGGGTCTGCAAAAAAAAAAAAATTGAACTGGTTCATTGGAAGGAGCAATCAGGTTATGATTTTCAAGTCTTACAGAGGGGTCTCATCTCTTATCGGGGGGCTCAGCCTCGCTGTTACTGTCAGTTACTGCAGCTTCACTGAGATTTAGATGACAATAGGCCCCAATCCCATATCTCCAGGCATGCTTCTCAAACCCTCATGAACAAAAGTTGAAAGGAGAGGCTCGTCAGAACCAAACTGCTGGTCTTTGTCCAGCTCTCAATCTCTGTATGGATTAGAGGAGCGGGGTGGGAGTGAAGAGATGTGGGTTCATACCTACTCTTTGCTGACTGGTGGGGGAAGAGAGAAAACCTGGCAAAATTCAGCCTGCCAGATTTTTAGTGCCTGACTGGTTATGCCCGAAGATTGTTTTTTCATCACATGCAATGTTCTGCCCTTAGGTCTTTATGCATTGAAAGTAACACCGTACAAAGACTTATGTGCATCACTTCATACAATGAAAAGATTATAGTGCAGTAAAACAAGCAGAGAGCACTCTGAGAAAACCTTTTCTTCTCCAGTTGATTTCCATTGTTGAGGAATCAGTTCCCCAGTTCATACAAAAGCCCAGGGACACAGGAACAGTTTAAAATGCTTTGGAATCACCAGTGAGAGGAAAGGAGAGACATAAAAATCTTGTAGCCTTTTAGATAATACACAGGCTTCAACTGGAAGAGAGTGTGGCTGCCTGCTTTCTCCATGGCTTAGGCTGCCACAAGCACATCAGATCCGGGCTCAAATCCCCCCCGTGGCTCCCAGACAACTTCTGATGCCAGTTTAAGTCTTTGGTCCTAAATTTCAAAGCAATTTATGGATCACAATTATATCGCAGGCTGAAATGTTGATCTTTGACCTAGCATGACAGCCACAAAATCTAGGCTGGAGAGCAAGAGCTGAGCACAAATCCTTCTCTTTCAAGGGTAACTATCTATAAAGCAGTCTTCCCCAGGAGATCAGGTGAAGCCAGGCTTTAACTATCTTCAGGAAATGCTGCAGAATCTTCTTTGTGACTGGCTGTCTGCCAGAAGAGTGACACTTCTCTTACAAAATCTCCCTGCTGCTCACAAAACCAACTTCGCAAAACCAGCCAACCAATATCCCTCCCCAAAGCAGGAGATGTGACCTCCAAAATGTCAAAATGCCAAAACGCTCCACAGAGTCCACTGGAGGTTTTGCTGTTGCTGTGGATTACACGTGGAAGGCACTCAGGGTGCCTGCTACGTGGCTGCTCCGACACCTTGGAATTACAGCACATCGTAGCAGATTCAATTAATTGAGTCTGCTGGAGCATGGTAGTTACTGCACCCCAGCCAGCCTCCGCGTCTCGTGTATTAGGGTCCCTGCACTTCAAGACGGTAGCAGGGGCACTTGAACTAAAGCTCATCGAATAAGTATTAGTTCAAGTGCCCCTGTCACCATTTTGAAGTGTGGGGACATTAATGTATGAGACGCTGCAGCGCTTTAAATAGAGTGGCTCTTGGAGCTGCTCTAATTAAAGTGCCCCCCCCGCCTCCCGTAGCCTTGGAGCACATGTAGAAGTGCCATCAGATACTACAATGTATATACCGCAGCATATAAAACACTAAGAGAGATGCTGGGAATGAAAGTCCATAGGCCAGTATGCAATCTATGCACTGCTTAAATCCAGCATGGTAGGGATGCAGCCAGGTACCCTGGGCAAAGTGGAAGGGGTGACTTCTGGGTTGCTATCATAAATGCATGGTTTTTACACCCCTCCCTCCCCAGTAGGCATCTGGGGCAGTTACTCCTATCACCCTCACCTCCCAGTTATGCTACTGCTTAATTCTAGAGCTGAGTGAGAAATAAAGTACCCATTATAAGGAGGTGTATGGCTCCTAGGCTGAAGCCCAGCTTTAGGGGGTTAGAGAAAGGAGCTTGCCAGCCTAGAAGCCCTGGGTTAGCTGATAAGGATGACTGACTGGCCTGAGGGGAAGTTAAAAGCTCCTAGGAAGGGTAGCTGAGAAAGAGAGGAGGTTGGTATGCTGAGGGACAAGCATGAAGCCTAGATTGCCTCTCTCCTGAGGTCTGAAGGAAGACCAGGAGTTTGGTCTGTTGCTTATGTGATTGCTTGCCTTGGTTGTTTTGGGGACAAGCGTTCCCCTTGTAGAATAAATGAACTGGGACTAAGAGGTGACTGGACTTAATGAGGAAGTGGGCTCCTAGGCCAGGCTAAAGGAGGGAAAAACTTTCTGCACTTATCTTGCAAGAACTGGAATGATTGCAAATTAGGAAGAAAATGTCAAATCTTGAAAACAATAGATTTTCATGAACTGAAAATTTAATCTCCTCCCATCCCCAAACCTGCCAACCCCCCCCCCACTGCAAAAAAAAAAAAAAAAAAGGAAAACAACCCCAAAACAAAAAAAATAGAAATTCTCATCAGGTCAATTAGAATATTTCATTTCAGTGATTGTCATTTTGAAACATTTGGTTTAATTTTTTAAAAATTCTTAATTAACTTAGTTTTCTAAATGAAACTCATTTTTAGCAAGACCAAAATATTACATCCAAAGGGTTAAAATGGGATATTTTTAATATAAAAATATTTCCCCAAATTCCTCTAAAGATTGGTCTAAACCGGTCATTTTCCATAAACAGCTTAGGATGTGATGGATGAGAATTTTGATGATTTTTTTCCTGAAAAAGTGTCAAGCGGCTCTGTTGAAATCCACAGAATCTCTGACTCTAGCCAGTTCCCAGTGTCCCCTAGTTCTGTGCATAACTTGAACCCCTGTCCTTTGGGAGGGAGGAATGCAATAGAGGGAAAGCTAAAATCCAAGAGCAGAGCTGTGAAAAGCTCTATTATATATCACAGAGGCAGAATGGGGGAGTAATTAGATGCATGTGTCTCTGAAAATGACAGAGAAGCTATACAGGGGACAGAATCTGGCACCGCCTAGAATGTGGCAATGCAATGAAATCACCATCATTAAAAGTAAATTACTTTGTTTTATTTATTATTTGTGGACAGTGCAGGCAAAAATAATAAAAATGCAACATTTCAGCCAAAGAGCTTTCTGGCTAGAATAATAGATCTCCCCCCGACTCTTCTTGGACTATTTACAGATGCTGAATAAAATCTAGCAAGTCCAGCTTGCATTGTACTGTGTGCTTTCTCTCATATTTTGCTAGCTGTGCTGGACTCCTGGTGATATGCTTCAGGGGTGTATGGGATAGATATTGCCTCTGGACACCCTAGTGGCTTGTATCTTTGAGATATTTGGATTTGAATAACCAAGTTGGTTTGGTGCCAGAGTACTTTGGATGAAGTCCACACAACTACTGACCTGCATTTACTAAACAACTTTTCTGACCAGTCACAGGTTCTTTCTGTTCTTTTTCACAGCATTAGATTTAGCTCTGGTGAAAGATGCCACATTGACCGTTTACAACAAGAAAGATATGAGCCCTCCCCCATCTAAAAGGATGATTTCTGCCAAGAGAGGATGCCTCCTGTGTTCATTATCTCTTAGTCTGGTGACTAACATGGGGACATGAGACCCGGGTACATTTTGCATCTGAGGCAGGATCATTCTGTGATGTTGAAAAGGACTGGTTGAATATTTTCTGTTTAAAAAAAAAAAAAAGGTTTTTTTTTAAAGGGAAATTGAATTGTAGACTCAGTGATTTTTTTTTTGTCATGCAAAGTATCTGCTTCCCAACAAAAAGCTGAAGAGGAAACCATAGTGCTTCATGGGAAATTTAGCTTGACTAGATGGACCCAGCAGGATGCAACTTAACATCAAACCACATCAAAAGAAAGCTATTTTGTTTGGCTAGAAAATATCTGAACCAAATTTTTCTCTCTCAGTCAGAAGTGGGGTTTTTTGTAGGAAACATACCAACCGACTCCATAGGGAGCCAGTTTTCAAGCCAACGAGTTTCAGCAATCTGTTTTGGGTGGCGGGGAAGTGTGGGAGGAATCCTGTTTGATCAAGTAAGTACATCAGAGACCTGAAACAGTCAATTCAGCTGTAACAGTTTCTGATCAGCTTTCACAGCATTCCTGAAGACATGGTAGAAAGTCATGCCCTATTGGTAAAGGGCTTTGAACTGAATGATAAACATGTCCTAGCACTAGCTGGACATACATTATGGGACCTGAGGATAAAATGTGTTTGCCCTCTGCTGTATCACCACTGTCCCATTTCTGGACTTGATTTATATGGTACATCAAGACAAAAGGACAGGATAATGACTTTATTAGATAACAAATATCTCTGCCCTACATTTGCAGAGATGTGCAGAACAGATATCTCTGATACCTCTTCCTGCATGGTATAACATGTTGTGGGTGTCTGTGTGTGTAATTTTTGTGCGTGTAATTTTTTTCTAATATCTAACTTAAATTTCTCTTGCTGCAACTTGAGCCCATTGCTCCTTGTTCCGTCATCTGTCACCACTGAGAACAGTCCAGCTCCATCCTCTTTTGAACCCCCTTCAGGTAGCTGAAGGCTGCTATTAAATCCCCTCCTAGTCTTCTGTTCCCCAGACAAAATAAGCCCAGTTCCCCCAGCAGTCATGTCTCACAGCCATTTTCATTGCCCTCCACTGGACTCTCTCCAATTTGTCCACATCCTTTCTGTAGTGGGGGGCCCAAAACTGGACACATAACTCCAGATGTGGCCTCACCAGTGTTGAATAGAGCGGAAGAGTCACTTCCCTTGATATGCAGGCAACACTCCTACTAATGCAGCCTACTATACCATTATCCTTCTTTGCAAGAAAGGCACACTGTTGGGTCATATCCAGCTTATTGTCCACTGTAACCCTCAAAGCTGCTGCTTAGCCAGTCGGCCCCCAGCCTGTCCCAGTGCATGGGATTGTTCTGTCTTAAGTGCAGGACTTTGCACTTCTTATTGAACTTCATAAGCTTTCTTTTCATCCAATCCTCCAATATGATGAGATCTTCCTGAATCCTAGCCCTACCTTCCAGTGTATCCATTACTACCCTCAGATTAGTGTCATCTGAAAACCTTCTGAGGGTGCATTCTACCCCGGCTTCCAGGTTATTGATAAAAGATTGAACAAAACTGGCTCCAGGACCAACCTCTGGGGCACTCCACTTCATACCAGCTGCCAACCAGACATTGAGCCATTGATTACTACTCTTTGAGCCCAGTGAACCAGCCTGTTTTCTATCCACCTTCCAGTCCATTCATCCAACCAACCTGTACTTCCTTGCTTGCTTGCAAGGATGTTGTGGGAGACCGTATCAAAAGCTTTGTTAAAGTCAAGGCATATTCTATCCACTGCTTGCTCTGTATCCACAGAGCCAGTTGTCTCATCATAGAAGACAATCAGGTCAGCCAGGTATGACTTGCCCTTGGTGAATCCATGCTGACTGTTCTTAATCACTTTTTTTGTCTTCAAAGTGCTTTGAAACGCATTCCTTGAGGACCTGCTCCATGATTTTTCCAGGAACTGAGATGAGTCTGACCTATCTGTAGTTTCCCAGACCCTTCTTCTCCCATTTCTTAATGATGGGCACTATTATTTGTCCTTTTCCAGTCGTCCAGAATGTCTCCCATTCATCATGAGTTTTCAAAGATAATGGCCAGCAGCTCTGCAATCACCTTGGCTGACTCCCTCAGCCCCTTCAGGTACATCCCGTCTGGCCCCATGGAGTTGTAGATGTCCAACTTTTCCAAAAAGTCCCTAACCTGTTCTTTAACTACTGAGGACTGCTTATCTCTTCCCCAAACTTTGCTGCCTTGTGCAGTAGTCTGGGAGATGACCTTGCCTGTGAAGAATGAGGTGATAAAGTCATTGAATACTTCCACCTTTTTTGCATTCTCTGTCACCAGGTTGCCTCCCCCATTTAATAAAGGACCCACACTTTCCCTGATCCTCTTCTTGTTACTGACATACTTGTAGAAACTCTTCTTGTTACCTTTCACATCCCCTGCTAACTGCAACTCAGATTGTGTGTTGGTCTTCCTGATTTCATCCTTACATGCCTGAGCAATACTTTTATACTTCTCCCCAGTTGTGCATCCAAGTTTCCACTTCTTATAAGCTTCCTTTTTCTGTTTTAGCTTACTGTAGAGTTCCCTGCTAAGCCAAGGTGATCTTCTGTCATAATCACTAGTGTTCCTACACATTGGGATGGTTTGTTCCTGCACCCTCAGTGAGGTTTCTTTAAAGTACATCCAGATCTTCTGGACTCCTGTCTCCCTCAGACTGGCCTCCCAGCAGATCATGCCCATGAGTTCACTAAGTTAGTCAAAGTCTTGTTTTCTGAAGTCCAGGGTCCACACTCTGCTGTTCTCCTTCCTTCCTTCCTTTGCTCAGGATCCTGAACTCAATCATCTCATGATCACTGCTCCCCAAGTTGCCATTCTCTACTACATTCCTCACCAATTCTTCCTTGTTTGTGAGCAGCATGTCAAGAAGAACACAGCCCCTGTTCTTGGCCTTTCCAACACTTCCACCAGAAAGTTGTCCCCAGCACTCTCCAAAAACTTCTTGGATTGCCTGTGTACTGCTGTATTGCCCTCTTAGCAGATGTCTGGATCTGCCATTTTGCCCACCCCGAGATAGACTAGATGAACTCCTGAGGTTCCTTCCAACCCTAATTTTCTATGATTCTATGATACCATGACTGCAGCATCCCAAGGCAGCAGGGATGTAGTGTCTCACCAAGACAGAAAATGTGGCTGTTCAGCATCCAGCAGTGTTAGAGCTGTTGAGCAATTTATGCAGCGTGCACCATTTTGCCGCCGCTTCCCTCAGGCCTCGGTTATCCAGTTTTCAGCAAGAGTTTACTGTTTAACTAACAATCCACCTTCTGAAGATACAATCTGAACTGGACACCCCCTTTTATCCTGAAGACCTCATTAGTGGAAAACAAGATGCAGTGAAGAACTATACCTGGGGCCACTACACTATTGGGATGGAAAATGGAAATTATAGAACTTGTCTTAAGTAGAGCCTGTAAAATGGTAAGTAGAAATAAAGTATTTAATTTCCCTGACTATCTCCCAGTAGTTAAGCAGTTGTCTTGAATCCCAGCCCAAATTTAGATTCCTCATCCAGAACTCTTGCTTTTGCTTTTAGTATGATCTAGGATAGCACTAAAGAAGGGATTCTCAAACAGGGCACCACCACATCCTTTGAAGGGTGCTTTGAAGTGCAAGGAGATAAGCAAGGTGTGAAGAGATAAGTAGATCAACACAGGCTCATCCTGGCCCTGCCTGGCAGATCCCTGCCCACCGCACTGCCTGGCCCCTCTGCAAGAAGGGGCACTGTAATATATCAATTAGTTTTTGACATTGCGTGCCACTCAATTCACAAAAGTTATGGAGGGGAGCCTCAAGTCCAGTGAGGAGGGCCTTGAGTCAAAAAAAAAGGGGGAGAACCACTTCTTTAAAGATTTATAAAAGCATGGTATCCTTTTTACAAGCTGTTTTGCTCTGACCTGCAATAATCTCTTGAAGCAATGAGTTTTACAGACTAATACTGCTTTGCATGTAAATAAACTCACGTTGTTTGGTGGGATGCAGCCCCTGCTAGACTCCCATGGGGCTGGTGTCACTGGTGGGAAACTCACGTGGTGTGGTACAGGCAAGCCATGTTTCCCTAGTGCACCTCTGGGGAAAAAAGTGCCCAGCGGGTCTAGGTGAGCCATGCTTCCCCAGCACACTGGAGACGAGTCCCAGGAAGAAAAGTGCCTGGCGGGGTCTGAGTGAGCTGTGCTTCCCCATCGCACTGGTGAAGAGACCCCTGGGGAAATTGGAGTGGCTTTCCAGCTTCAGGGTTGGGGAAACATATGCCCCTGGGAGCTGGTGTTGATTGGCCCAGGGGGAAGCCCAGGCTGTTTAAAGGGAGTTGACTGTGCCAAGAGAGGCACAGCATCTGGTGTCTTCAGGAACGAAAGTGGTGCAGCAGGACTGGGAGGAAGACCTGCAGCACTGCAGGCTCAACCAGCCAAAACCTTGTGGGACACCAGGATCCAGTGACCATGAGTGACCAACCTGCCCAACATGTCCAGTGAGATAAGTGGAGCTGGACAGTGGGGTAGTGGTGGGTGACCCCACAAGCTGAAGGGCAGGGAACACACAGAGGGAGTTCCCCAGGAGAGGAACAGCCAAACCCAGAGGGAAAGAGGGCAAGAGCAGACCACTGAATTGGGGTTAGCCTTGAGGGACCCCTGAATTAACCCAGACAAAGCAGAGATTTGTCTGGATGGACTGAGTAAATAGTCACCAGGTTTGAACCAGCTACAGGGAGCTGAGCTGAACCTTCAAATCCAGAGGCCCAGGGTCTTCTTTATAGCCTTACAGAGTACTTGCCACAAGCGAGGTGGGTGAGAGCCTGGTTCTTTTTACTTTTTTTTTTTAGTACTCCCAAGCAAGGGAGAGACTGCAGCAGAAAGAAGGATCCCCTGTGCATCTGAGTACAGCTTATTGGGTCCTAATCTGTACATCTGTACACCTGGATCCTATAAGATATTTAGTTAAGAGTCCTGGGGACCAGCAGGGAGAGATTTCACCACGCAAGACCCATCAATCCAGGAAGAAGCACTAAATGCAGAGCTTCACAATAGAGAAATCAGAGGTAATGAGGGGAGTGTGAGAAAGTTGAGAAGAAAGCTGAGAATCGCAAACTAGAACAGAACATCTAAACCTGAAAAGAGAGCGCTCTCTCAAGGAGAGGGACACCAACCAGTTGTGGGGCAAGTAACTGAACCAAGGAGGTATTGAGATCCAGTGATTCCACATATGAAAAACAGAACATTTTGACTCATCACCTGAGAGGAAAGGGGCAGGGTGTAGAGTGGAGGAGCCCCGGGGAAGACTGGCCTCTTCTCAGGTAGGCCAACACGCATGATACCATCCATCTTGCCAGTGATAATCATAACAACAAGGCATGGCAGGTGAGAGGGAGGGAAGACGAGGCAGAGGTCCCAGTGATCATAACGGGACACATCGAGGTGAGGGGACGCACATGGCCACAGGGTGTAACATCAAATGATTGCAAATTACTATTACTGGTAATTCCACATGGATTTGGATACACACTTTACAAGCACAGCTGCTCTAAAGTTGCCCAAGTCCATCGGTTGAAAGCCTCTGACCTGGTAACTGCAAACTACCCTACTTTTTAGATACAGTACCAGTGAAACAATCATTAATGACAACTCCCCTCACCTAAGAACCACTAGAACTTAGAATAATTCTGAGAAGAACAATTTTATTTCATGAAGAAAGAAGATAGAGCTATTGAAAACTCAGCTTTACCTATTAACACTTGAAAATTGTCCAAGTCATAACAAAAGAAAGATAGAACTGAGTGGGAGTTCTTTCCTGCTAGGTAATCATAGCTACATTATCCTAGCTTTTATGATTAAGTGCAAGATGATGCTTTTGTATACGTATTTGTTCAGGTATTAGTTCAAATACGTTTTTGACAAGGGGGAAGAAAAAGCACCCCTTCTTTTCCCGTCTGCCCCTCAAAATATGCCATGTTTATTCTAGTCTTTTTGAAGGCTGGAGGAGATAATAGCGATCAGTTGCCTGGAACAATCAGAGTAAGATGGTGAGATTGTAAGCACAGGGTATGCACCTTGCCTTCTTACAGCGTCTAACCTTGCCTTGATTGCTGTATTATACATAATAACTGGGGAAGCTTCATTTTGCAATGTTTCAGGTTAATTTGAAGCATTTCAGAGTCGTGAAATATTCTAGGTTTGGGACAAACCTGTAAAAACTTCCCATAGCCAGACTCTGCCTCTGAGGAAAAAAAGGGATGAAGGATAGGGTAGCATTTCTCATTGGTAATATATGTCCAGCCCAGATTAATAATGACCAAAAGGCATTCCCAGCTGATGGCTATGTCATGGCTTGTCTTAAAAGGGATAATGGCAACAGTCTAGCTCCAGGCACACTTACAAATGCCCATGGCAGACTAATTTGAACATCCAGGTCTTTCCCTGCTAGGAAAGGTCTGATTGCACTGTGGGGGAACGTGGTTCAGTTAATGAGGCTAGAAGCCCAGAGACCTGGATTCTCTTCTTAGCTTCACTAACCATGCAGTATGGGACTCTAGTCAAGTTATGTCCCTTCATTCTGCTTCTGGTCCCTGGTTTGTACTGAGTTTTTCTAAAATGCATGAAAATCTATGGATGACGAATGATTGGTTGACATGCTGAGATACTCTTTTGCTGAAGCATATCCCTGAGGGCTGGCATAGAATTGTGTAACAGTCACTTTGGAGAGAGGAAATTACAGGTAGAAATTGCTATCATTGAAAAATTGACTCCTGAGGGTGGGTGCAAAAACGAAACCTGGGTAATGGCTGAACAAAAGCTTTTAACCTGAGCCTTAATATTAAAGACCTAGCCAAGCTGTTAAATGTGCTCTGTACAGCTGGAGATCTGCGTAAAACTAATTCTACTTCCTACAGGTTCGACATTATCTAGCTGTCTTGTTTATCCCACTGTTTCTATGCTGGCCATCTTAAAGACCTGGCCAATGACACGAGAAAGATCCTTCAGGATTTCATCCTAGAAAAACCACTCCCCACTTTTATCACCGGTCTTGCAATAGTGTGTGTGCACACACGCGCGCACACACACAGCCTAAGGTTTTGATGTTCTGTGATTATGTGAACATCTCAGCTTGCATTTCTCTACAGAAGTTAGTTTCCAGCTTCTAGCTTCCAGAACCCAGAAAACAAATGCAAGGACCCGACATTTAGTGTAATGTAAAAAATAAAAAGAGACATAACAAGAAACCCTCTTGATTTTAAAATAAATATGAATTGGGAGTGGGGAGGGCCATTCTGATGCCTACATTTTTTAATGTTTAGACGTGGCACCAGAGAAGCTCTGCATGTCAAGTGCTACATGTCAAGTGCCGACAAGCTTCTCTGTGTACATCTGAAATCTTGTATTAGACCAACTAAAACAGTTGGAAAAATGCTTTTCAAGCTCTCAGGTACAAACACCCTTCTTCAGGCAGAGGACATGCCTGCAAGTGCTCCTTCTACCTCCTGAGAGCCAGAGGTCCAAATGTGGGGATGGAAATTTCAGAGAAATTTCTGTGAAACAGCTGGAAAGAAGGGGTGAAAAGGCAGAAGGGAAGGGAGAGAAACAGAACGAGAGCTACCTGGGGAAGAAATCACACAGTTTAGCACATTGTAAATATACCTTACTCAGTGACCCTCATTAATAATTGCCATGTGCTTACATGGATTTTCTGTTGTTCTGATGGGCCCATCTGTAATTTGAATACGTTGTTTGCCACCTAAAATTAATAGAGCATTAAAAATGTACTGAAACATCTTTTCTTTTCAGAGGTGATTTTTTTACTTTTTTATCCTGATGCTTTCTATTATTAGAGTGTCCTAGAGTGGGATTAATTTTCATGTAATTGAACATGAGAAATGGCACGTAAAAGCAGTCGGTGCTTCTGGCATGCTATAATGTGCTACTACTGAGCCTGCTCTACCACTGATAGTCAGTTCCTACTCCTGGGTTCTTGTTAAACTAGTAGCTCTCACCACCTAATTGGCACATGCATTTAAAAAGAAAAAAAGCCTTCTCTGCCTTCCTCTGTCACTGCTACAAATCTAACTCCCTGCATCCTGTTGTAGCAATGGCCTCGTGCTTCTGGTGTTTGCTTCTTCTGTGCCAGAATGAAAGGAAGGAATGACAGGGCTGGGGAAGAAAAGAGAAAAAAAGAGAAATGGAAATAGAGGAAAAGGAATCTGTGGACATATACGGGGGGAAAAGATTAAAAGGTTTGATCCAAAGCCCATTGGAAAAAAAAAGAAAAATCAATCCGTCCTTTGGTGGACTTCAATCAGGTGCTGTGGCAGGGAGGAAAGTTAAGTTGCTCTGGGAGATGAAAGAAAGCAGGGCCACAGCTATAAAGGAGACCCTGACTGACAGAAGAGAGGGAAGTGTCAATGTGGAGAGTGCAAAGAGTGGGGCCCTGGGCAGGATTTCTCAACCAGCAGGTCATGACCTCCAGTGAAAGGCATTCATGGGACTTGTAAGGGATTGAAAAATTATTGCAAGTTAAAGCAAAGAGAATCTTGCTCTAGTTTGTCTCTTCAAGGTCAAATATTCTTTACTGACCCCCTGGAACATACAAGGAACTGATAAAAGCTAAGCATTGTTATTATTGACACTTGTTTTACTCTTACTGTACAGCGGGTTATGAAAACAGAGGGGGAGTTCGGCAGAGATGCTAGAACTCAGGGGATTGGTACTAATCCTGGCTCCGCCACTGCTCAGCTTTGTAACCTTGGGAAAGTCATGGTCCCTCTCTCTGCTTCTGTCTCCCCTCCCATCCGGTGTCTGGCTTGTCTATTTCAACTCATTTGGGTCAGCACTTGTAAGCCGCGCTAGGTACCCGACAGACCCTACACCTCTTTCTGCTCAGGTCCTGCACCTGGCCACCTTATGCTGCTCCAGATGTAACAATACATGTGAAAAGCAACCTGCCTGGTGGATGTGCTAAGCCAAACACACAATCTGCTTGCTCGTTCTTCCACTTCAATGGCTGAGGATAGTGGAAGAAAGGAACAATGGCGTATTTGGTCATCCTAGGTGGACTGAAGGCAGAATAGGGTTTTACATGTTGTTATAATCCCTGCTACAAATGCAGCATATGGACAAGACTAGCCCTGCACAGACTGCCAGCAGGTTTTGCACCCTTCATCTCCAAGTATAGAGTTGGACTACTCCAGCTAAAGGAGAAGCCAATCATCAGTTTTGTATAGATACTCCAGCTTTGGTATATGCTTATCCAGCACCTAACGCAGTGTGGTTGGGGACTTATAGCTGAAATTGCAATAATATATTATTATTACTCTATGCTGTGGTCCCTGCAGCAGTCTCTCTCATCTAGGAGAGAGTGTGGCACCTCCTTTGCCTGGGAGCAACAACCTGTAGTCTTGGATTTTCACAGGAGCCTAAGGGACTTTGCTACCTGACTTCCATAGGACTTGAATACTTAACTCCCTCGGGCTCTTCTGAAAATCCCAGCCATGTGTGATCTCCACAAAAAGAAAGCTTCACTACCTGAGGACACCCTACCTAGTTAGAAAGTCTCATTTAAGCTGGGTTTTCTGTTGAGAGTATAACCACTTGAATTTATGCACATTATGCATTCCTGCCAGGTGTTTATTTTATATTCTTTCTTCTTCTTTGCCACACAGAGAAAGAGAAATCGGGTAAGATCTGCTAATGAGGCAAGTGGGATATGCCTGTGCCCCTTTAACTTATTTGGAATAAAATCTATTTTTTTTAAAATTGCTGACCCTTTAAACCTCAATAGTTAGTTTGTCCCAGGGAGATGTTTCGTAGTCAGCAATGGGTCCTTCCTGGAGGAGTTATTTGTAATTCATTAGTACAGGGGTAATGGCCACAGTCTTAAATAATTCCCATGCTTATAAAGTGCCATCTGGCATCATGGTTCTAGGGTCAGATGCTCCCTTCATGTAAATCAAGATAGCTCCATTGACTTGACTGAAGCTACATTGATTTACACCCTGCCGATGAGCTGGCCCACTAGGTATCGCTCAGCGGTATCATGTACCCTGTTTTACATGAGCTCTCACATTGTTCCCAAACACGGTGCACTGAAGCCTGCACTGCATAGAAAATGCGGCTGTGCATAAAAGCAGGGGGCTTGGTTCTGTTCCCACTGACTTCAAGGGGAAAGAAATCAGGGCCTGGGTTAAGTGCATCTCTTGCAAGCTGGATTTACAGCTATTTGCATTAGCCAGAGCCTGAGTGGCACATTTTCTGTTTTGATTAATAAAACCTGTCAGAAAATCTTAAACAGAAAAATAAGTTCTGATTTTGAAATCAATGCTTTAAAACTCAGAGTTGAGCTTAAGCAGTTTGTTGAATTAAAAGCCAGGAGATGGATTTACATATGTTAGAGTAGAATTAGTGGGGTTATTTCCCCCATAGGTTAAAAAAGTGGATTAACAGGCAACTTCTGATGAGAAAACACAGTTCATGCTAATCACCCCAAGTGGAAGCATTTTCCATTTTCAAAGCCTGCCTCCAAAAGCTGCACTGGCTTCAAAAGTCCTGGGTTGCACAGCTCGAATCTAGTCAGATACAGGGATGATCCTGAGGTGAGATGTGGCCCGACACACCAGAAATCTGGCTTGGTGCCCAGGTCTTTCCACGGCTTGGACAATGTTGAGATGCTCAATGGGGCTGAACAGAGCTGAATGCTTCAGACCAGTGGTTCCCAAACTTTTTTGTACCAGGACCCCTCTGTAAACACGGACGACCAGTCCTGACCCAGTAAATAGTTTAAGTAGAAAACAGCCCGCTGGCCCTGCCGGTCAATGCATAGTCCTCCGCCCCCCTAGCCCTGCTGGTGCCCCTCACACCCAACCTGCTGCCCCCTGCCCCCAGGCCTCAGATCTCCAGTGTGTGGGGCAGAGGGTGGGCGTGTGGGGCTGGGAGGGGGGCGGGTATGTGTAAAGCAAGGGGAAACTTGCAGTTTGCCATTTTTTTTCTTTTAAAGGGGAAAATCCATGATTATCTCCTTTAAAGGAGAAAATCTGCAGTTTTCCACAGGAAACAGAGGACCCAGATTCTTGTTTATTAATATACACAGTGTTAACATAGGGTGAAGCACAAGCAGCATCTATTTTTTTCAGAAATGTATGAGCCACTTTTAAAGTTTGTTCACAAACCTTTCATAAATTCTTCTGATCTACTTTTGGTTTGCAACCTCTGGGCTGCTTTAGACCACCCCTCTAAAAATCCCAGCCTCTGTCTTTGTCCTTCTGTATAATAGAGGTAATAATCTTTTCTTTTCCCTACCTTGCCTGTTTGGACTGCAGGCTTTGTAAGGCAGGGGGCCTCTCCTATTATGTGTATGTAGACAGCCAAGCACAGTGGAGGCAAGATCTCATTTAGGACCTCTTTTTGCTCCCTAATATAGGCTATACGTTATACTGCAGTGAGGCACTTAGGGACCCCTGTAAACTGTTAAGGAGAGAGGAAGGGAGCTCAGCAGTTTTGCAGAACTGGGCTCCTTTGTTCCTGCAGTTTTGCTCAAAATCTGTTTTCCCAACCCTGGAGCTGTTTAATCTCGTCTCTGATACTCTCCAGGAATAAAGCACCAAGAAAGATTGGGTAATGTGCATCCTGTGGTCTGATAGCCTGGCCAAACCTTTATGCCAGGATGGACAGCACCATACACAGGATACGTCTTTTGAAGCAAAGTGAAGGCTTTCAATCAGATCTCTTTATTTAGGGTCTATTGTCAGAATTTGACCTTGGACAACATAAATCAACAGATTTATATATCAGCAAAATGTTTTGCGAGGGGAGGTTGTTAGTGGTAGGAGAAATGGTCTGTAAAATCCTTCTTGCATTTTTAGGGCTTTACTCTTCTCTCACTTGCACTGAGACTGCAGCATTGGGCTCAGGAGACCTGGCCTCCTTTTTAAAGCACTTTCCTATGCATGTGCCGCGTTCACGTTCTAATTAGAATGCGTCGGAGCAGATGCGATTAATCAAGCCTGCACGGCTTTCTAATTAGAACGCTCCAACATTGCTGCAGCGTCATGTGTATAAGCCCCTGTGAGTTTAAAAAAGGCTGCTTCAAAAGTGTCCCATGGCCAGCTTTAAAAATGCAGGGGCTTAATACATGTGACACTGTGCCATTTTAATTAGGGCAGCTCCTCGGGAACTGATCTAATTAAAACGCCCCCCTCCTCGAGCATGTGTATAGGCACCTGTGAGATCTTCTGAAGGAAGATTTCTGTAAAAGCCAGGTGTTTTTTTACTATTCTCATTACTGCAGTAAGCCAGCAGCTGATTTACACCAAGCAGTTGTGTAACTAATTGTAGAGGTCCACACCACAGTGATTTATACAGAACAGGAACATTGGGATACACACTCAGGCATGGCCCAGTGTGGAGGCAAGGTGTGTGCTGGGGAGGGGACCTGACCCAGGTCCAAGCCGGAGCAGCTTCTGGGAAGAGTTCTCCATCAGCTCTGAAACCTTCCTGAGAGAAGGGGCAAGGGTGAAAGGAGGAGGAGAGAGTAAAGGAAACAAATAGAGGGGAGAATAAAAAAAGAGAGGGAAAGAAGTGGAAAACAGAAGTAAATGAGCATTTGTTTTGTTTGCATGACATAGCACAATACAGCCGTGATCCATAAGTAGAGCTCATAGATGATAAATAATAATAATCAGAATACTTCATTAGAATTATTTGAGTGGGATAGAAAGAGAGAGAGAGAGAGAGAGAGAAGGGGAGATGAAACAAAGGAGAGCAAGCAAGGGGAGAAAAAAGTGACCACAGAAAGTGGAAGCCGTCTGTGCTTCCCACTCTATTGTTCACCTGAATCCCAGGGAAGACTGTTTTCTGCAGCCTGACTTCTTCCTTTTCTCTGGTTCAAATAAAGCCCCATTCAGGTGCTGTTGTCATTGGCAATAAAGCCATGCAAACCGTGCCGATTTATTGGGGGCTCTTTCTTTCTCCTACGTCTTTCTCAGGAGTGTTCCAAGATGCTGATATTTGCAGAAGGTGCAGTGTGCCTGCTGGATAAGGCAGAAGAATGAATACATCATAACTCCCCCCAAGCACTCCTGACAGCTTTGAGTCATAAAACTCGGGGAGTGTGAAGCCTTCTCATTGAGACAGGCAGCCTCAAGAAGGCGGTCAATATAGCTTTGTATCCCATTGCCATTAGGACAAGCTTATCAGCAGGGTGCCAGAAGCACAGAGCACACAGGCTGACAGGAAAATCAAAGTTTTATTCTTTTAGCAATTCAGGTCAGGGCCACTTTTCCCTCATAGCGGGAACAGGCTCTGATCCTAACTTTAATGTGGGCCATGGGCATTCTTCGTTTGCCCATGTCATTTCACAGAAGCAACACCCATTTTACCTGGGAGGGGTTTGTAGTGTGCCTCACAACTCCCCCCCTGCCCCAAATTATTTCAATGTTTTTTTTTTACGAATGTCATTTTCTTCAGAAAGAAAGAAATGATTTAACCTCAAAATGATAAAACTGGGATATAGAAAGAAACACTGGCTCAGGGGAATGAGAGAGAAAGAGGACCTTTGGAAGTTATATTTGGTCTCCCAGCATGGTATACTCAGCATGGGTTTGTTGCGGGTAGGTCTTGCTTGACCAGTCTCATTTCCTTTTATGACCAGGTGACCTATCACCTGGACGAGGGGGAAGAGATCGACGTCGTATACCTCGACTTTAAAAACGCCTTTGATCTGGTATCCCACGATCACCTCTTGGCTAAACTGGCTAACTGCGGCCTCGACCTCTCCACGATCCGCTGGCTGGGGATCTGGCTCCGCGGTAGGACCCAGAGGATGGGAGCCAATTGCCGTGGTGCGCTGTAATAAGTGGGGTCCCCCAAGGCTCTGTCCTAGGGCCTATACTGTTTAACATCTTCATCAGTGATGTGGACATTGGAGTCAGGAGTGGACTGGCCAAGTTTGCTGACGACACCAAACTCTGGGGTAAAGCATCCACACCTGAGGACAGCAGGGTGATCCAGGTGGATCTGGACAGACTCATGAAATGGGCAGACGAGAACCTGATGGTGTTCAACACCGAAAAATGCAAGGTTCTCCACCCTGGGAGGAAAAACCTGCACCACACTAATAGGCTTGGTAGTGCTACCCTGGTTAGCACTACAGATGAAAGGGACTTGGGGGTCACAGTTGACCACAAGATGAACATAAGCCTTCAGTGTGATGCTGCCCCTAGTAAAGCGAGCAAAATGCTGGCTTGCATCCATAGATGCTTCTCAAGCAGATCCCGGGACGTCATTCTCCTATTGTATTCGACCTTGGTGAGGCCGCAGCTGGAGTACTGAGTCCAGTTTTGGGCTCCACAATTCAAAAGGGATGTGGAGAAACTTGAGAGAGTCCAGAGAAGAGCCACGTGCATGATCAGAGGTCAGGAAAACAGACCTTACAATAAGAGGCTGAGAGCCATGGGGCTCTTTAGCTTGGAAAAGCGCAGGCTCAGGGGTGATCTGGTGGCCACTTACAAGTTTATTAGGGGTGCTTATCATGATTTGGGGGAATGTCTGTTCACCAGAGCCCCCCTAGGGATGACAAGATCGAATGGTCACAAACTCCACTGTGACCGGTTCAGGCTGGACATAAGAAAGAACTTGTTCACTGTCCGAGCCCCCAAGGTTTGGAATAGACTGCTGCCGGAGGCGGTTCAAGCACCCACTTTGAATGCCTTCAAGACACATTTGGATGCTTATCTTGCTATGATCCCTGCTGTCTTCCTGCCCCTGGGTGGGGAGCTGGACTCGATGGTCCTTCGGGGTCCCTTCCAGCCCTGATGTCTTTGAAATTCTATGAAATTCCCTGGTTCTCATGGTATCAGCCCTGACCTGTTGAAATAAGCTGGGGTAGTTTAGGAGGTGCTCTAACTTGCTCCACCTGGCTCCAGTCTCCCAAGGACATTATGCCTGTTGTGAACTGGCATAGCACAGGCCCATTCTGCCCTCCACATGTTCGAGGGGGGTGGTGGGTATACGTATAGAGGGCTGCACTACTTTATATCAGCTCCGAGAAAGCCTGAGCAGCGGGCAGCACCCACCATGCTTTGTTTGGGAGTTTGTGTCAAGGGACCTTCAGCTCTGGAGAGACAAAACAGGCTCAGGGGAAGCGTCAAATGGGGGCTACCTCTGTGGACAGCATTGCACTTTGCCATCAAGCCTCATAAGCAAGAGTCCTTGTGATGGACAAACCTCTACAGTGTGTTCAGGCTCTTCCCTGCTACTCACTTCTTTCTAAACAGCTGAAATCTCTGGATTACCTGTGGATGCCATTTCCAGCGGGTCAGGTGGAGGCCTGTGCCTACTAGGTTCTATAAGAGCTGAAATCACTGAGTTTGCTCCAGGTCTAAAAGAGCCAGGCTGCATCAGCAACTGGAAGTGGACCAGCAGCACCAAAGCAGTGCCCCCAGTGGTGGTGTGGAGCAGTGGCGCAGCATGCCCCCACCTCCTACACACACACACACACCCACACCCACACACACTAAAGTGGAGTGACTGCAGCGGTGGAACAGCACCCCCCAGGCAGCAGTGAGGCAAGGGGAAAGGTTAGGTTGGCCACTGTATTGGCCCTACTAGCTACTAAATTCACCACATGTGGGCCTAAGACTCCTGGCAGCATTTATTTCCCCAGGTTTCTAGATGGAGGCTCAAGTCAAGAGAGAAAATTTGGATACAACTTCTACATTGAACTCAGTCCTTGTTACTGCCATCCTGGGCCTGGAAAAAAAGGGTTACATATGCAAAGTGCATCATTTTGAGCATGCAAGCTTTTGAGTCTACAAAGAAGAGGCACAAAGCCAGGAAGCTGGTGAGGTGGGTATGGTAAAATTTAGGCCAAGTAAGCAGAATACTGAGTCAAAGTAACATCACTGTACAATGAACACCAACAGTAAGAAGATGAAAAGAACCAGCAGAATTTAGATGAGGAAACGAAAAGCACAATTGCACATTACAGATCTCTGAACAATAGTACCAAGGCCCCCGACAATAATAAACCATCAAATAGTGAAAAGGAAAAAAAAAAAAAAAGCATAGTCACACAAAGCTCTGGCTGCTTCCACTGCCCATCTCCTCATAGTCTGAAAGGGAACTTTCTATAATAGATTTCAGATTGCTTATAATGTAATTCCCTGTATACAAATGTAGCTAACAATGAGTTATTCCACCAAAAGGACTATAACAACTTTCTTCCCAGTAATTAAAAGGCTTTGACAATAGCATCCAGAATGGAAATAGACATAAGCAAAAGCATTGTGGGGGTTTTTTATGCACCATGGAGATTTATTTTTGTCCTCACGTTTGCTTTTACATCTTCTAAGAGAATTTTCTTGGCTGTCCATTAAGACCTCATGCTGTGCAGCAGAGACTCTCCTCCCACATAGATGAAAATCAGTAGCGTCTGCACTGATGACAACAGAATTGCACAGAGCTAGAGAGGGTGCAGGGGAGAGGAGATATAGGCCCCTGAACTTTATTACCCCAGCTCTGCAATCTCTTGCTGTTACCAGATTAATGCATTTTTTCCCCTGTCCTCTTCTTTTTATTTATACATTACAGCTAGTTAAAAAACGTGCACGTGAAGGTGTGACATGTTGCATGCAGATTGTTGCTCTAACCTCCCCCCCCAAAACTTTCTTGTCTTCACAAGTGTCATCACAGTACTGCTCTCTGAGAAAGTGCAAGGACCCTCATTTCTCCACCTTGGCTGGTTTAAATGATTCAGTCTCTATGAATCCTACATGTAATGTCCCGATTTCACAATTCTCTTATGTTTAATGGGAAATCCCCTGGGAAACTCTCTCTGTCCTTTTGTGCATCAAGGGCATAAGTGCCAAAACCCAAATTCAGTCTCTGGTTGGGGAGCCAGGCTTTGAATTACACCACAGATGTGGGGAGGGGAGGGGTAGGCAGAGGGGGGAAGAGGAGGTAGAAACAGATTGCAGCTGACTGTACCTTGCAGCAGGCTGTCTTTGTGTATTATACAATATTTAAATAAAATTGAATGAATTGTTAAATACAGACTCGCCATACCTTAATTAGAACACCACACGCTCTGCTGGGAGAGATAAGACAGGGAGGAATAATGCACCATTTAAAAAAAAATGCATTCACATATTTGTAGTACATTATATATGTAGTTGCTCTCACACACCGCAATCAAAAGGTCCTGTGAAAACAGCAGCATCGAAGATGTAAAAACTCTGCGGCCGCCTCCAGAAACTGCCTGAGGATGTTCATTCAGGAGTCTGCGCAGCCAGCAGAACAGATCTGTGACTTCAGAATAAGGTTTTGGACATTTGGAGTGAAAGGAGTTTCAGCTCAGGGGCTTACTGCATATTGCTCCTGGCTGTTTTTGGTTTGGCAGCAAGACAGTTTGCTTTTCAGCAACGGATCCAAAGCAGCACTCATTCTTAGGATCTCGTTTTAATCTGTAGAGGGGGAAACTCCACGTATGGCAGTAAGTCCTCCGCTGCTCTGAGAGGGCTTGGCTGGCTGTTCCTCCATTAATAGTCAAGGTCTCTGTTATCCCTCTATCCCCACAGACCCCATCTATTTGAGTCAATAGTCAGGGTCTGTCTTTATTTAATCTAATTTAATACATAACCCTCTATCTCTCTATCTCCAGTCCCCACGGTATCTAAGCTCTGCTCCTCTTCTCTCCTGCTTTTAACAGTGAACCTTACACTCCTGCAAAGTGCCAGATAAACAGCTGTGCAGACCAAACTCCTTATTCCCCAAATAGCTTGGGTTCTAGCTCCCCAACATGCTCCCTGCCCCCAGCACGCCTGCATCCTAATCTGGAGAGACCTCTAGAGGTGAGATTAGGGTAGGACAGACCCTTCCTAATCTCAGGTGAGGGATCATCAGGACTGCACTTCCACATACACACCAGCTCCTTGCCCTTAGCAGTATTTAGGCAAGCAGCAGCTCACATCCTTCCGGCGTGCCTGCAGGCAGTGCTTGCTCTTGCTCAGCTGAGATACCACTGTGACAAAGGGGGTGAACAGGAAATGTCTTCCAGGCACAGGGAAAGAGGAAGGGACGACAGCATTAACTTGCAAATCTCAGAGGGAGAAAGCAAGCAGCCTGGATCTGAACTCCTGGGAGTAGGGAGTGAGACCAGAGGTTTTCAGGAAGGCTACAAATGGGGTTAGGGTTTCAGGAGATCCCAGTTTCCAGAGAGGTCTATACTATTGCTGTTGCCAAGGGATGGGCAGGGATGGGATCTCAGGCTGCCATCACTGAACCAACAGACCGCCCAGGGCAGAAGCAACTATGCCATTTTTCCTTTGGTATCCTGTTTCAGGCAGGGCAGGGTTTATTGTACTGTTGTACACCACAGATTTGTGGGTGTATTAATACCACCAAAGCCTGATCTAGAACTTTTCAGCAGCAGATCTCTAGCACTGTACAAACGAGGTCAGCATCATTGCCCTCCTTTTACAGATGGGGAAAATGAGGCACAAAATGATAAAGTGACCGGCCTAATGCCACATCTCAGTTCAGTTACTGAGCCAGGAGCATCACCCAAGTCTCCCAAGTCCCAGTCTACTGCTCACTCCATTACACCACACTGAGTGCATCCACACATGCAGGCACGTGCGCTTGCAGCAGCTCACATAGCAGTGGCACAAATTTGTGCTGGAGATGCGTGCCTAAGTGCATGTGTCTGAACATGGACTTCGGTGTGGGGCAAAGTGACCCTGCCCAGCTCCTCCCAGGTGTTCAGCCAGGGGGAGCAAGAGGCTGTGGCCACCACCTGTGCTGGCCCCAGCAGTATAAAAAGATGCCCTGCTGAGTAGCTCAGGGCTACTCACCCTCAGGAGCTTCTGAGGCCCAGCCAGTTGATATGTGGGATCACTAGCCCCTTGTGCTAGCTGGACTGCTGAAGCAGCCCTAAGCTAGACTGGCCCCTGCACCCCCTACCCACTGCAGCACTCTGGCAGTGGGGGCTGCTGTCTGGCTGTAACCTGCTGCCATCTGTGACAGCATCTGTCCCCTTGGACCTGCAGCCCCGTGGCTCCATGCCTGGCAGACCCATGAGGGGACCGCATAGCCACATGGGCACTGCAGCAGAGGCTCCTGCACCTCTGGGCCAGTTGCCAGTGGGCCACATTTGTAAAGCTGGCCTTCAGGAAGCACTGCTGTCATGTCTTCTGGTGCCCCTGCTCTGCCACCTGGGCAGTTATCACCTAGAAGATGTGCTTGTTGCAGTGGCCCACTTCAAACTGTTAAAGCGTGCCCTCTTGGCCCCCAATGGACAGGTCAGCTACCTCATCTGCCCACCAGCTGGGTCTCCAGTGCTGGCTCTGGGCAGGCTCCTCTGCCTGGGTCTTACCACTTGTCTCACCAGCAGAGATCCTGGTGTTCCCTGTTTAAAAATTGCAAATTCTCTGATGAAAACCCCAAATTCTCTCATTAAAATGTGCAAACTCCATGTTCATCTGCAATTAAAGTGAAACACCACTATAAATAGAGAGATCAGTTGTGCAATGTTTTATTGATATATTTACAATTTTAAAGCAAATTGGAAGCCTACCAGTGCCTCTATCATCATAACAAAATACATTCTAAATATACACTTTGGCGTTTGCTCTTGGTTATTTTATTATAGAAAATCAGAGCTGCCTCTGGCACCTTCTCTTACCAGGATGTGGGGCATTGAGCAGCACCAGTATTATGGAGGAGGAGGAGGGGTTGTGGGGGGTGTAAGGGTGGGTGTACCATTTGTGGGAGTGAGGTTTATGGGGGCATATGGAATTTGTGCAGGGGTTTGTGGGTGCATTGTGAGGGGGTTTGTGGGTGTTGGGGGACTGTGTGAAGGTGGGGAGGACTGCTCAGAAGAAGTGGGTCTCCACCCGGTCCCTGGCATGGTACACAGCCCCTCTGCAGCAGAAGCAGCAGCAGGCTGTTGGGGCACTCATGGCCTACTACTGGCAGAGCCCCCAGGAAGTGCGGCTTGGCCCTGGCTTCCTGAGACCCAGTGCCACCTGTGCCACACGGAAATAGTGTGTACCCTTGGTCAGGACCAGGCCAGTTCTTGTTGCCACCCAGGGCTCCCAGAACCACACAAGAGCCGTGTGCGAGAAGGCAGAGCTGGGCTGGGTCCTGCCTCCATGTGCCCCATGCATCATCGGGCTGGGCTGGCTCATGAAGGCAGGACCCAGCCTGGCCCATTGGCATGCAGTTCTTACATGTAGTCCTGGGAGCCCTGGGTGGCAGCAAGAATGGCCTGGTCCTGCAGATGCCAGTGAGCTGGGTTGGCTCAGCTCCATGTAGCACAGGCAGCACTGGGTCTTAGGCAGCCCAGGTTGCGCTGTGACACTATGGGGCTCTTCCAGTAGCACCATTTTTTCCCAGAATGTTTTTTTTTTTTGATACTAGGATTTCCTGGTATCAAAATTAGAGCCTGTGCTGTGAATATGCAGCCCAGGGAAAATGTTTTCATTATAGCATGCCTCTTGCAGCGTCTCAAACTGTTTTGAGGCACAACAACAGTTTTGCTTGTCTGGACACGGCCACTGGGTACCTCTAAATGTACAATTAATGCGAATGAATAAACTCTGGCACAGTTTGCACCGGAGTTTATTACTCCAAGGCACCGCATTTACATGCATGTCTGGGACTGAAGTATGTTGAGTTGGGTTGGAGCAGCCCTGGCTGGTAGGGGGCCCAGGGAGTCAGCCTGCCAGCTTAGAGCTGCTTCAACTTGGCTCAGCATGCTGCACAGGGGCTGACTGGGGCACAAGGGTGCTCCATTGTGGAACTAGCTGGCAAGCAGCCCCCACACTGAAGTACCTTCATACCTTAGTCAGCCTGTTCAGCATCTGCTGGTGTGTTGTGGTACACTAAAGGTGCTGACAGATGTTCAGGACCCCACTCTAACTTATGGTGCTTTATATAAAGTGCCATGAGTTACAGTGCACCCCCCACAACTCAATAGACATTCACCTGTTCAAAGTGTGTGTGTGTGTTTTGTGGTGTGGGGGGGAATGATCTCTACTTTGGAACTCATTGACTGGAGAAGCCTGCCTGCAGCCTCTCTCCCCTAGCCCTGCCCCCTGCTCCCAGCTCCAGTGCTGTCTACAGGAAGGGAGGAGGGAGAAGGGAGGGGGAGTCAGTTGTGGCTGGGGTTTGCCTGGCCTGAGCTTGTAGGGTGTGGGGAGGGGAGATCACAAGGCTGGGAGGACTCCAATCCACATGCCCTGCCTCCAGCACAGGCTGGCCAAACCCCAGCCTGAAGCTTGCTTCCGCTCCCTTTTCCCCCCTCCCTTCCTGCAGACAGCACGGGGGTTGGGGTTGGGCTGCATCAGCCCAGCACCAGTCGTGTGATGGATTGATCCTAGGGAATTGAAGTTCCCCAAGGTGCTCCAAAGTGGTCTGCCTTCATCTGATCCCTCATTTGATGAGGGTTAATTTTTCACACAATTCGCCATTTTAAAACACTCTGCAACTGTGCACGTGTGTCATGACACAGCTATAGAACACATTCAGAGGGCCAATCATGTGACAAATGTAACTTCTGTTTGAGCCCTAAATAATGCCACCATAAGATAGTACTTGTGTTCACAAGTACAGCTCTACAGTGGCATTTATTAGTTTACTGTGGCTGAACACGGTCACATGTACAGACGCTGAGACTTTACAGCAGAGCTAATTAGCCTACTCCGCAGTAAACGTATCATGTAGATAACATTGTCTACTCAGAGTAATTTGTTGCTACAGTACCCTCATAATCCTGTTATGTGCCAATGGGGTGTGCTTTGCATAGCTGTGGCTTGAGCTTTTGCAGCATGATTACTAATGTGCAAATCACAGGGTAGACTGGAAAAGTTGTAGTTTCACCATGCAGTGGCTCACTGATATCCAATTTATTAAGGAGGCAGGGGTGGTTATTCTCATTTTTCATTAGCTAACGTGGTAAATAATATTTGGAAAAATGCTAGTGAAAAAGAAAGCAATTTGTAATCCAGGTAAACCTTATGAGGGAGCCAAGTTTTACCTTTCCTCCTAACTTAACCCAAATGCTAAAAGCATTCTTGGCTTCATAAGGATTTTAATTCGTTTTCACATGTGAATTGACATGAAGTGAGAGCACACATTTTTACTTACAAGAGCTATGCCACTGGCTTTTCAAACTCATGCTGGATGCTGGAAAATCTGCCAGTGAGTTATTTTATTTCCAGCAAAGTAAAATGGGAGTGAAATACTGCCAGGCCAGAATGATTTCTTTTAAAAGCCACTGAGCAATGGGGTAAATCAGGGGTCTCAAGCTCTCCCCAGGCTAGATCCAAACTGGCCAGATCTGGGTGTAGCAGCAGGGGGCAAGAGGTGGTGTCATCTTCACGGGAAGTAATGGAGATGTTGCTTGTCCTCTGCCACTGATGCTACTGCAGCAGGGCTCCGTGCCCCAGATTGCAGTGCCAGGCTCCACCCTGCTCACCCCACCCTTGAAATCCTGGCCCCATGACACGGTGACATGGCCCATGCATTTGAAATACCTGAAATAAATAATGAAACAAAGCCTAGGGCAAGACAGTCAGGTCCAGAGTCTCATTTATTTGATTTTTCCATGTTTCTCTATGGGTAAAAAGGTGCTAGATTAGATTAATAGGAGACTTTGGCCCTGTCAAAGAAACAAAGGAGCAGTAGTAGCAGGACAGACTTCTCATGTAATATCCTGGGTCTTGTCCGTATCTGGTTGGACCAGTTATACACACGTAGTAATCTCTTGCAGTATGATCATGAGTCTTTATTGCATGTTGGGTAAAAGTGTGTCTTTTCATTAGTTTTAACATTACAGCCTTTCAAGCCCACTGAAGAATCCATGGTGAATTTCTTAAAGTGCCTGCTCTGGGAATCACGTGATCTCACAAGACTCAGCTTTTGTGTTGGAAAAAAACTGTCCCTAGCTTTTCTGTTGTGGCAAAATCTAGAAAACATGCCCCCCTACCCCCCCGACAACTCCAAAAGCCAGACAAAATTAAAGGCAGATAAACAGAGCCATTTTTAAAATCTTATAATATTGCCCATGTTGATTCAGCATTTATGAACACTAAGAGCTGGCAACAGGACACCTGACAGAGCTTCAAGGAATTTGGAAGGTATCAGCAAAGAAAAGTGAGTAGGTAGTAGCTGAATAAGAGTCCTTCTAGCTACATAAGCCTCATTTTCTATGGTATCTGGACCCATACAACTTCACTGCATTTATCCTCATAACAGCCCATGAAAGTAGGTAGGGCTGTGCAATTACACCCATTGTACAGATGGAGAACTGAAGCACAGTGAAATGAAGGCCAGATGTCTAATTAACACTGGCAGGACATGCAGGTCAGTGAATATGTTACTGGATTGTTATTCATGAGACCTTGTTTTTAGCCCTTGCCCTGCCACTGGCCTGCTGGGGGTTGTTTAGTAAGTCACTTTGCATTCCCCTACCCTCAGTTTTCCCAACTGTAATTAGCACATGAGGATGATAGCATTGACCACATCTATAAAGTATTTTGAGATCTACCAGGGAAAGTTGTTACATAACAGCTGGGTGCCATTAAGTACCTCTGAGGAACTCAGAAGTGACAGAACAGGAAACCAAGCCCATGTTTGAAGTATGAGTCTGGACTAGCCATTGAACTGTTCTTCATCCACACAGAGCCTTATTGGAATTGGTAGAGCCCAACAAGCCATTTTAGGAGCATAGGGCAGCTGCTTGAAATGTAGGAATTGTCTTATAAGTTCACACTAGGAATCCAGCAGGGCAATCACAGCTGCAAGTTTCTCAGAGGGAGGTGCAACACCTTTACCTTCTTCCCTCCCTGTTTCTGTCTGGTGGACATTTCTTCTCAACCCCCTTCAAGTACTTTGAAGGAGGAGGGTTAACATCTCTTTTAAATATTTAAAAATTTTTTTTTTGCATTTTATTTAACTTAGATGAAGATAGTCTTATTACCCGTAAGTATCTCATCATTTTTATAAGCTATGTGTAGAGCTGTAACTCTCGCTGGAATCCTTCAAAGAGGAGCCTTATTAACTCAGGATAGTTAGATCTGTGGTTTTGGTCAGGGTCCTTCTCTGGTGCAAGACACCAAGGAGTTGTCTTCACTACATAGTGGGCATATTCAGAGGGATTTTTTTCACAAATTAAATTCTCCTGCCCAGGAAAAACATACCATCTCAATTCTTCTGTGAAATATGAAACAACTTAAAGAAAAGAAGCAACATTCAGTATCCTGCCTACCACTGGACATGTTTCAGGTAAACAACATGCTTCTTCCTTTGTTCAAACCAAATTTGCACGCTTTCAGAGCAACTCTTCACAACTGAACTTTTCCAACCAGGAGACCCACAACACCATCCAACGCAATATGAAGTTTGGTTTCTACCTGGGAGAAAGTTTACAATCTTTGACTTTTCCTTTGCCTGAAGAAGGGTGTTTGAGCTCTAAAGCTTGCAAATAAGATTTTTTTTTTGCAACTATCTAGTTGGTCTAATAAAAGGTATCGCCTCTTCCTCAAGAGTTTTGGATGCCCATGTCTACATGAGACATTTAGCGTGGAGTAGACTAATTAGCTCTGCAGTAATGTCACATCTATGCAGGTGGCCTTGTTAGGCTGCAGGAAACTAATTAACTCTCCAAGGGGTTAGTACTTGTAAATACGAGTACCACTTTGCTGTGGAGTTTTTTACTGCGCAGCACCATATGTCTAGATGTTGATGGGGCAAGCTGAGGCACAAGGGGGCTTTAGTGCTGGAGCTGCTAGCCCCACGCTGGAACACCCTTGTGCCTCAGCCAGCCCCTCTGCAGCATGCTGAGCTGGGTCGGAGCAGCCCCGGGCTGGAAAGCTGACCTTCCCTCCGCACCCACCCCCGGTCCCTGGCCAGCTGGGGCTGCTCTGACTCGGCTCGATGCACTGCAGTCCTGGGCACATGTTCAAACAGCATGCCTGGGAGCAATAAACTCTGGCACAATATGCGCCAGAGCGTACTGCTTTGTATTAATAGCATGTGTAGACGCACCCTGTACGTGATGGGATGTAAGTCAGGATCAACACTCCATGTCCTAAAGCCCCTTAAGTTAATTGCCGTAGTGCTTTCAGCTCGATTTGGTGGTGCCTAAAGTTGAGTTATCAAAATTCATCAGTGGCTAATGCAATTAGTCAATGGAGTCACAGTGATATTTTGAAGTATGGCTGCTCTCAAGCAAGACTAACTTGAGGAGAGCTAATTCATATATTGATAATGTGAGTTAAAAACTTACGTGTTGAAAATGCAAGTTACTTCTGCCATGATGGTGGCTGCTGAAAAACCTGCTCTTCTGAGCGTCTCACCCAGAAAGCTGGCTATTTTTACACATCCGTAGTGCCTGGAGACCCTAAGCACGATCAAGGCCCTATTGTCCTCGTTGCATTCAAAACACAGAGTGAGAAAGAGTCTGTGCCCCCAAATGATTACAAACTCATTTAAGAGGAGCTGGGAAAAGAAACAGACAGGAAGTGTATTGCCACACATCACACAACCGGTCATTAGTAAGGTCAGGATTACAACCCATATCACCAGTAACTACAGGCCCATTTTGTACAGTCAAACAATTTGGAACAGCACTAAAAATGAACCTCTGAACTGAGACTCGTATGATGAGTTACACGGCACAGAGTATAAATGGTTGAGAAAAGCCATCTCCACTTGTAAGAAAAAAAATATACTAAAACTGAAAGATTTTCTATTCTCTAAACTTTTTTTTTTAATACACTTCAGAGTTTTGCCCCAAGTCTTTTATGAAATTGCTTTTCTGTTTAGTAATGTGCTGAATCAATGGGGCCATTTCCCTTTCATATTTCTGTAATTAGCCTGTTTTAAATCCTTCAGCGGCTCATTGGAAAGATGTTGATTATTTACAGTATGTGCAATTCAGATGTCACTGGATTATTAACCTTCGCTGTGTACTTTTAAATATCTGGATTACTTGATATGAGATTTCCATCCTGCACTGCAGGCTAGAAAAACCCAGGCAAAAACAACATCAACAGAAATATATAACAAAAAATAAAAGAAAGAAATATCGAACTCCCTCTCCTGCAGTTTCACTAATACCTGCTAACTGCAGAGGAAAAAGTTCGTAGCTGTAGTACAAGAGCACCTAGAACCCTAAATTCACATCAGGGCCTTGTTATGCTGGGTGCTGCGTACAGAAAGTGTCAGAACTCTCTCTTAAAAAGCTTACTGTCTACATAAAGAAAGTAGGCAAATGAAATCCTATTATCCCTGGTTCAGAGATGAGGACATAAAGCTTCAACTAACTTAGATGCATCAACTCTTTGCAGTAGGGACCGGGGTTTTATTCAGTTTTTGCACACCGTGTAATACATTGGAGTTCCCCAGAGCTGGGAAGTTGCCTGGAGCCAGAGACACCCCCCTCCATTGCAGACTCGGCAGTCTGGAAGACCCCATCTGGACCTTGAGCCCCACCTTGTGAATGGGTCATCGTGGCAATGCTCTTGTTCTGCAGCTCTGGACATGGGAGCCTCCAAGGGTGAGCTGGCATGAAAACAGGCACATTTCTGTTGGAATCTGGTCTGTATTTCTTTGGAAGTTCATCAATACTCACAAAACATTTTAGGTTTCCACAATTTGGCTGTTTCTAACCAAAAAAAAATTCTATTGTAAAGTTCCCAATCAGCTCTATTCAAAAAAATAAATGAGCTTTTGTAGTCACACAGTGGTTTTCAGTGTTTCACGACGACTTTGGAGAAGAAGGAGTATGGAGCATACTCAGGCTCAGTTTGAAGTAGAAATGCCGTTCATTATCATTATTATGCTGCGCACTGTACAGACACACAGAAAGACGTAGTGTCTTCCCTGAATAATTTGCTCTTGCTATTTCACATGCAGGTCCTATTTCCATCTCTGCCTTTAACTCACTCTGTGATCCTGGAAAAGGTGCTTAACCGCTTATTCTCCCTCTTTTTCTTTTGAGAGCAAATGGTGGAATAAAGGTGCCCAGATAATATGGTGTCGAATCCTAGATACATGGGTACTTTTTATATTACAGGAAGCTGTTCTTTGAATCCTAGGTGCCTACTTTGCTACCTGGAGGCTGTGGGCAACTGAGCATTACACTCAACATCCATTAGGCTTCTCTCCTTTAAGACAGGAGCTGGACTGGCATCTACATCTTCCAAGATTTAAAGAGCATGAGGGTAGGTTAATTGTACCCTGGTGCCCTTTGCCAGTTTCACACCCACTGACAGAAGAATCAGTAGGGGTGGAAGTCTTGATATCCCACGATAACCATCCATTCTTGCAGGAAAAAAGATAACTTCTTGGGGTTGAATTATGACTTGCTCCCAATGCCCCTGTGTGGGAACCAAGGGACTTGAAAACTGTATCTATGTCTGCTGGCAAAATTTCAAGAAGCTCCAAGGCTGGCTGCTGCAAGAATGCAACTATATGAATAATTGTATGAAAAAATTGAATTTTGGGTTTTCTGAATTTTCCAGACGTGTTTTTAAATTCCTTTGGGCTCTCTCAAAATGAAAACTGAGTTTTTCAGTGCGCCATAGAGAAGTAGGGCTGGAAAGGACCTCCAGAAGTCACCTAGTCCAACTCCTGCCTGAGGCAGGATCATCTCTATCCAAACCATCCCGTACAACCATCATCTAACTCTACATAAGACGACCCCCCACCTGACACAACAAAGACCTAACACCCTGACCTGCCACAGGTAAAGCAGGGGAGCCACTGTCCTGCACAAATGTCCGAAGGAAAAAGCAGCATGTTGAACAACGTTATGGCCGTGTGTACATGAGACACTGACTGTGCAGTTGTTACTATGCAGTCATTTAGTACTTGCATACTCAAGTAGTAAATGACTGCTCGGTACCAGAATTACTGCACAGTAGCATAGCCAAATGGCTTTTTGGTGATGCTGACAGCGCAGTAGCTTGTTATTACTGCACAGTAGCTCATTACTACTTTGCAGTAGCGTCACATCACGCTTTGTGCCACACGCCACTACTGCGCAATACTAACAAGCTACTGTGCAGTCAGCATCTCGTGTCGACGTGGCCTCATTCCTTGAATAAGCCTGAAAGCAAGTACTTCCTTTTGATTTTGATTGTATTTTTAAGCACAGAATGAAATATTGAAGCTAAAAATTGTTTCACATCCCCAAAAAGCATTTCAGCTGTTACATTTTTTTTTCCATTTTTCTTTTTTATGATACATACAATTTGGCAAAATTGACAGAAGTTTGCAGAACCTTTTGATGTTGCCAAGTCTGCACTTTCTTCCAAAAATTAGCATAGCCTTTTATGAGGGAAAAGAAGCAAAAATGAGCATTGTGACCAAGGTGGATAAAAATCTTGCAGAAGTCTGAGCACTTTCCCCACGCTAGAGAAAATGTGAAGAAAAAGCTCCCAGTCAATTATTCCCCACTTATAAAAGGGCTTGTGGCAGGATGACTTTTGAGGAATGCCAATAAGAAAACATTTAAAATATCCACAAATTGCAGATCCGTAAGTAATGTGACATTTTTATAGTAATGCGCCAATTAAATATGCAAGTGAGAAGTGATGGTGCTTCTGTTTTTTTTTAAGTCTGAACATCACATTTTTTCAGTATTGAGTTTCTGTAATTTGAATGGAGGATTTTTTTTTTTTAACAAGTAGAGGCCCAATAATTTGTAGGAAGAGTTGCGTGGACAGCTGTGTGCTCACATCACATTCACATGGACAGAAGGATCAATATAAACTGCCAAAGTTGTCCTGACCTCAAAGGAGCTAGGCTGCATTTTACTGACTGGGGATATGGCCCTTTAACTGCAGTGAAATAAAGCCACTGCAAACTGCCTCGGAGTACCTGGCCCTAGTAACTTCAGTGGAGCTAAGCAGCTTTACACAAGCTGGAACTCAGACACATTGGTTTCATTGAACAATATGATTCACACATCTAAGGAACTGGTCTTTTGACTTCCATCAAACGCCACTGATTGATATAGTTTTATGACATAAATCTGGCTCTGGGTTTGGCCATCATGCTCTAATCCTGCCAGGTCTGAGCACTTCCTAAGAGATGCTGAGTGTTTGCAGCTCACACTAATCACAGGGATTTGGGAGTAGTCACTATTCACAGTCAGAGGAACTCAGTGTCTTGGAAAACTGCAGTCCCTGGCCACTTACTGCTGGACAAGTGCCCACAGCAGAAAAGCCACCATCACTTCCTTGTTCGCTTTCCACTCATCTCCTTCTCAGCTATGAGACCAAGGGCCAAATAGACCATGGATGTTCAACTCTCGTTTCATCTCACTAGCAGAGATGGTCACTCCAAAGGAAAGCTGAAGCCTATCAAGCATATGGTCATGCTGAATGGACTTGCACTGCTGCTGACCTCTCATTGCTCTTTCCGCTCCAGAAAACACTGTTCTCCAGCATTGTCAAGCTGATCCTCTTCTCCAGTATCAAATTCACACCGCAAATGTCACTTCTGGTACTGGTAGATCATTTGTCTGACTATGGAACAAAGGAGGCTATGGCAAATCTATTTGCAGTGCAAACACTAGCTGTGACACCTGAAGGGCTTGAAAGTGAATGCTTGGATGGTCCAGAGCATGGAAGACAGTGAGTGGAGGGAGGATGCAGAAAACCAGATGCATCTGAAGTCACAGATTTGAAATGGCTGGAAGTTTGTTTCAAAGGACCAGATAAAACTGGGGTCAGGGATGTGCTTCAATCTCAGATCCACACAGGAGGCCTCAGTTCTAATAGTCTCTTCATCCAATACACACATGCTTTTGAAGGGAAATTGAGGTAGTGGCCGAAGCTGACTAGGGAGCACTTATTGTCCTCAAGGAGAAGAGCAGCCCTGACCTGCTTGAGAAGACTATTTGCATTTCTGTTATGTGAATGACTTGGAGATTTTGATCCAAATTCACTTTAGTTTCAAGGTGATAAAACATTGGTATTCCTACTGGACACTGAAAGTATAAGAGAACCAGACCAGGGGTCAGGAATTACTCAGCAGGTGGTCACAGTTGCATACTGAGCCTGGACAAAGCTACAGAAAGCAAGGAAAGGAATTCTTGTCTTCTGGTTAGCGAGTACGTGAAGCAGGAAAGACTCTGAAGACCCTTTGCAAAAGGCAGCTTTTGTGAAAAAGCAGCAGTTTGTGGACATTGGACAGTTCAGAGGCAGCAGGCCCAGGCAATGTTGAGGCAGCGTTTGCTGAAGCTTGGTTGAGGAGCCATGCTGAGGCTGTCCCTACCCAGCAATCAATGGGAAATGTCATTGCTACTGCTGGGTTGAATCACTTTCTCTGCCCTCCTCTTGAGCGTATGCCTTGACTGAGCTGAGAGAATGAAACTTGCTTTGGGAGTCTGGAGTCAGACATCTGGATGACACGGCCAGCCCAGTAAAGTTGATGTTGGATGATCATTGTCTTGATGCTTGTGGTGTTTGCTTGTGAGAGGATGCCAGTATTGGTGCATCTGTTTTCCCACTGGATTCGAAGGAACTTCTACAGGCAGTGTTGATAGTATTTCTCCAACAACTTGAGGTGTCTCCTGTACGTTGTCCGCATCTCATCTCCCTATGATAGGGTGGGGACCACAACTGCTTCATTAAACATCAAAAGTGAGATTCGCAATGTGGGTATGAGAAGAGGATTCAGTAGCAGATTTGAAGTGGTCATGGACAGGGCCAATTAGAGACAGTAAGAGGATTGCAGAGGGAATGGAAATAATGACCATATTCGACTGCGGCATATATGGATTCAACGCTCATTCACTTCTAAAGCATAGACTTTGATGGGTAGCTCTGAAACATCAGGCAACTTTCCTGTAAGAGCCTAAATGAGTACAACTAAGCACTAAGGGGCAGGGGCCTGTTCTTACAATCAATATAACAAATTGTACAATAGGGCTCTGGTTGGTGTTGTAATACAAACATCAACTACTACAACTTTAAGGTACCTGGGTCACAATGTTTTGGCCAAAATTTACCCGTATTCATAGAATCATAGAAAAATAGCGGTGGAAGGGACCTCAGGAGATCATTTAGTCTACCTCCTGCTCAAGGCAGATTCATCCCCATCTAAATCATCTTTTACAAATGTTTTTCTAACCTGCTCTTGAAAATTTTGGAAGCAAACACGTGCAAAACTACCAGGTATAATACCTGATGGCAAACCACTTTAATGGGAAACCAAAGTGTCGCCAGAAAAATCAGGAAAAGATTTGTGGCAATAAGGTTTTTTGAGACTGGGCTCATTTGAATCTCCAAGCCATGGCTTAAGGGCAACATATTGCCAGCAAGACCCTCTAAGGTAAGCTCACAGCTACAGGAAATTTAGAGGAGAAAATTGTGGGTGATGAGAGGAGCAATGTCTGATGCTACCTGAAGCACATTATTTGCTTGGTATTGTAGTTCCTGGGTCAGACTGATCTAAGGGAAATATTTGCATCCCTATCCCAGTGGACACATTACATTAGACTAGATAGGGCGCTAGAAGGGAACAGCCTTGTAGAATCCAGGGGAGTGAAGTCAATACATTTCTTATGTGTTTCCTTTCTCCGTTGCTAAGAGTGTGTGAGCACATTTCACCCCCCTTCTCTCCCAGTATAGGCCACATCCGTATCTACCATATAGCACGGCACTCTCGTCCTCCACCAATGAATAATTTTTGAGTCCATCAGCCATTATTAAATAATAAAGATTCTTTGCTAGCAGAAATAATTGAATATTGGAGCTGAGAAATTGAGGTCATCCTGAGCTCTGCCCCCTTTGACAAAGCAGCTCCCACTAGCGCGTCAATTCTGCTTGGTGCCGACAGAGCAGGGTGATTATCAGAGTCTCGCAGCTCGCCCGGGCTGCTATAATCAATGCTCATCTTCTCACCTTG
The DNA here is from genome assembly GCF_052110815.1 of Crocodylus siamensis. NCBI lineage: Eukaryota > Metazoa > Chordata > Crocodylia > Crocodylidae > Crocodylus > Crocodylus siamensis. Next base: position 11,352,463 of record NC_143401.1, read on the forward strand.
GGGAAGGAAGGCGTGCGAGTGAAGGGGGGGAAAGGGCACTGAGAGAGTGAGGGGATTGCCAAGCCTGCCTGGTTTTTAGGGCCATGGTAGCTTATGAGCCTGTCAGAAAGGAACTGCTGAATGCAGTAGTGGATTAGGAATTAGTTACTGCTGGAATGGCACCCTTGAGTGCCATAGACAGACAGCAGGCATTCAGATTTCTGTCTCCTTGGAATGCCTATGCGCTAAATCCTGTCCAGCCCAGTAACAAACCTGGCAGTCCCTAATCAATAAAAAATTCAATAAGGGGCACTGACTTCCCTTGGCTGTGTTGTAGTGGACACAGAAGCATAGGGACGCAGCTGGGCGCCTGCCGGCAGCAACTTCCAGTTGCCATTGCGCTGTCAGAACAACTGTGTGGGTGGTGGTGGCAGCATTTTTGTGCATCTCCCCTCCCCTCGGGTTGGTGTCTGGGGTGGTTGCCCCTCCTTAGATCTGCCACTGGGTGGATGCCCACCTCTGTGCAGAGTCCCATGACTCTGGATCAGACCTCTGAACTCTTAGGTCAGGGTTGCCCAATTTTTGCCTGGTTGCAACTCCACTTACAGTCCAGTAATTTCATGCAACCCCATACAAGAATAAATTCAGAGGCCCACGGTTAATTGGGGAGTGTCTTCTTCAGCCCTACCTCCTCTGTGGTTACTATTCCAGTGTCTGTACTTGGCCCCTGGTGAGAACGGAATCGGGGTAACTTGTTCCTGGGTGAAACAGGGTTAAGTGGCACAGGTTTAGCTTGCACTTACAGTAGGTAATAGTGGCTAGACCACAGCGCAACTGACCATAGTGGGTCCATGCCCCTTGATTATTGCAGGCATGCAGGAAATTGCATTTCTTCCCCTGCCGCAGGGCTGCAATCCCTGGGTTGCAAATTGTTGTCTAATAATAACCAATTTCTCATTTGCAAATCATTCTCTAATAAGACCATATTTATACACACAAGTCGTACCACTTTTACTACTTTGGTATAGTTGAAATGGTTCAATTCCCCCTGTTTAGGAACATGTTTCCCAGTAATAAGTGGGCTTTTATTGGTATACTGAAAGAAAGGGGAAATAAGCTATGCTAGTATAGGCACCTTTTTACCAGTCTCTCTATTGTGAATGGCACCTGAATTGCTATCCTGCGAAAGGATCTCATCCCTGACTGAAAGAGTTAAGTGGTACAAAAGCGTGTAGACCAGGTCTTGCTCATTATCAGCAATGGCTCTCCTTTCTGAAGCCAAATTTCTCTGTCCAATACAAACCCCACTGTCATCCTGCTGTTTGTTGTTGGCAGCGGCAGAGAGCAGATCTGTGGAACCTCGTAACAAAGATTAGAGAAAACGAAACATCTAGGGATGAGTCCCTTGTTATTGCAAGCGCTCTCCCCTGCTGCTATTTTTTGTTGTTGCTGCTGTGTCCCACAATTTGTGGCTCTTTGTCATGGTGTAAAAGCCTTTGTTACACGTTGGTTCCTGGCAGGTGGAAAAGGTATGTCTGAAATGTGTCCTCTTGTCTTTACAATTCTGTACCATCCACCCACACAAGGAATCCTTTGTGCAATGCAGAACAAGCGGCCCTCTCTTTCTCTCCATTCTTGCCTTCCCAGATATTCTCTTACCTATAAACTAAGAAGGAATTCACAAGCTCAAGTAACATGATGCACATTTCCAACTCCAACCTTATCAGCTAGTTCACACACAGGCAGCAATACGCAGAAATTTCTTACTAATTGCCACCGTCTCTCACTACTGTCCCTGCAGTAAGAACCAGATAGAAAATTGCTAAGTATTTTAATATTCATTAAGCCAACATGGTTCTATCCAAATTATGCTAATCACTTGCAGAATTTAGCAGGGAGTGAGAGCACTTTTCTGGAGGTTCGTTTAAGTGGGAACTGTTAATGGTCAGAGCATACCCAAGCTACCATGGCTAATTCTACACAGCGCTGCTTTGCTTTATATAACATACAGCCTGCCTTTGTAAGTTGTTACTCACTTGAGTAGTGATTCACCTACAGAATACAATAAGATTGCTTGTGTAAGCGAGCCCTCCTAGCACAAATACGGATTTATAAAATGGAATCCTAACCTGCGGTAAATAACAGATGATGGACCTGATCCAAATCCCAAAGACAAATAATTGAAGAACGAGGGAGAAACTTGGATCTAGGTGCAGAGCCAAACGTTGTGCCTGGGGAAGACTCTCTGGTAATTAGGTACAATTAAAACTACTTAAAAGAGTGCTAATACATTTGCCATGCACTGAAAGTTTGTCATGTGCTCATAAATACATCATCTAGGACTCTGTTTATGACAATACAATGACTAATTCCATCAGGCTGAAGTGAAAACTTCCCCAAAGACCTGGGCTCAGCATTTTTTTTAAAGTAAATGGGACTGCATTCCCTTGTTAATGATTTTTCCATCATCCATTTCCAGTACGTTGCCAGGAAGGATAAAATGCTCTTGTTAAATCACAAGACAAGTAGGATTGGTGGAAAATGAATTTTTGGGGGTTCTTTTTTCCCACATCCTTGTGACTCAATGAGCTGAGAGATTCTTAATGAGGTTAAGAGTGAATGTAATGCTCATGGATGTGAAGGACTAATTGGATAGGCCAGGCCTGGGATAAAGTGCTTTCCTGCCAGCATGCTTTAGTGGTGTGATGGTTGCATATTTAAATATTCACTGAAGAGCTGGAGGAAGCCATTAAATTGCCCCATCTTTGGACAGTTCTAGCCGTGCAAGTCAGGGCTGGCCTTGGGGACATGCCTCTCTTGTAAATGTCCCTTTTGTGACAATACAGCCTAGTCTTATCTAAGCCATAATACTACATACAAATTAAGTCATTCCCTCTTGCCTCTCAAAGGTCCCTTCCTATCAAGACCTCCTTTGTAGTTGTGCATACTCCCCTCAGCCCAGACCCATAACTGCCTTTGGGATTCAAAAGGCAATTCTCTAGCAGAGACTGCTGAGCTTGTTGAATTATTGCAGGATGCCTGGTGCTTTTTTGAGGTATACAAACTGGCCACTGGAAATTAAGAGGAAGAGCTGGTTGATACGGTGCTAAAATATTGCATTTAAACCGAGAAATATCTCTGAAGAGTTTCAAGCAAGTGATTTAGCAGATTCTCAATGAACTAGGTCAATATTCCTATTCAAAACGAAAAGTTATTACTACTAATTACTTGGGAAAAGCTTGAGATGGGAAGAACTGATCTGGTTATGAGGCATTGTGACCTGCCATTGCAGCTTCATACCCATCCTTGGGGTGGGTCTCAGTTCCCCTTTCTGATCCAGATCCAAACGTTTTTAAGCTGGAAAGGGGTTCTAATTCATCAATAGCTATTGTTCATTACTGATTACTCCATGTCAACTGCCAACCATCATCCTTCAATCCACTCCTAGCTATTAGTCATTAGTCATTAGGAAAGATGGACTAAACCAGGATTGAAATGCATGTCTCCACAAGGGCCAAAAAGAGAGACATTAAAAAATGTGTTCCCTCCTTTGATCAGGAGTTGAGCAGAGCCTTTGAAGACAAAACTGCTTCAGAACTAAATGGAAGTCCTGCCTTTCTCGACTGCCGCCTGCTTGTTAAATGAACGCTTCTCTGGCCTTCCACTCAGTCTGTTCAACTGTCTGCCAGCTCTTCAAGACATCCTTTTCATTTATACAAGGTTTCATTTCTGGAGATGCCTAATCTTGGCTGCTCCAACCAAAATTACCTTGTAGATAAATCAATCAATCAGAGAAAGGAGGGGTGAGGGGGAGAAACAAAACCAAAAAAAAAAAAAAGACCCAAAACCCAACACATCCTCCTGCAGGAAAAAACATGCTGGAATTGTTATGTGGTTTGTTTGAGCTTTCAGAAATTGATTTCATTATTGAAAGAAGCCTCTGCCTGATGCGTTTCTCATCTCTGCCTGCCAGTGTGCAGCATTTTTGTCTTGGTTGATAACAGAATTTTTAATTATTGTAATTATCACTTGAAAATTGGGTTCCTGCCACAGACAATTGAAATTAGATTCTGTTACTTTTTATCTTTGTTAATGTCTTTTAATCTGAGGTTTCATTTCCTATCAGCTATAAAAATATATGTGTTTGTATGCGTGTGTGTACATCTCTCTACCCACAAACACACCACTAGAGTCACAACATAGATGAGCATATACATGATGCATGCACGCACACGCACACACAATCTACACAACAGATGGTTTTTAAGGCCAGAAGGGGCCATTAAAATCACCTAGTCTGTCCTTCCATTGTATATGGACCACATCCAGCAATTCCTATTTCAAGCCTGTTACACTGAGCTTTGATTTAAACACGTCAAGCAACAGAGAACTCATTGCAACCTAGGTTGACAGGGAGAGAAGACTTATGAACTGACCTACAATTTTGGGAGCCTCAGGTTTGGGTGCCCAAACTAACTTCCTGTAAAGGGTGCTTGAGTTTTAGGCATATTTGCTCAGGTTTATATTCTTTCTCCATCCCTCCTTTTACAGTTATTGTCTGTATACAAACATTTCTCGGGTGGTACTCTCAATGTGGAGTATGGCCCCCATTGAAAGCACAAGGAGTTACTTGTGCTTTGCTGTGCAAGATTTTGATCCTGGATCTGAAGCTATTCCAACATAGGCACAGTGCAGGTAAAACCAGGGTGGGCTTCCCCATGATCACCTTGCTAACAGGTCTTCAATCCTAACCAGAGGGGCAGTCTTTAATTAGGGAAGTAGGAAGGCTAAATTCTGTGCTCCAAGGTAGATACCTCCTTTGCCTCTCTGCTGAAACTGTTAACTAAGTCGTCATGTAGTGACTTCTTGAAACTGGACTGAGATCCCAGTGACCTCTCAAGCACACAGCTGGAAGTAATTGTAAAAAAACTGCCCATCAGAGTTGCACTAAAAACTGTGACAACACATGGTGGTAGTGATGCTGATATAGCGAGTCTCTGCATTGTCCAGTTCCCTCAGAGTTCCTCTTGCAGGAAAATACTATTAACTGCAGGGCTAAGCTTCAGTAAGACCAAAGTCCAGATTTTGATCCACCCATGTCAATCCAGAATAAATTTGCTGTGGTTAGGAAGTTCCTTGGGCTCAGATTCATCCGGCAAAGACGCACAGGATTTACAATCAAATCCCGGTGGCTCTGAGCTGCTGAACATGGCCAGGAAAGACAGCTGAAGCTGTTGATTTTTCTTAGGAAGTTTTCCAAGGATTTCTTTCCTCCAAATCTTTTGGCATAACTGCTTAGATGAAGGCTATGTCTCCACTGCAGTCTAGAGGTCTGATTGCAGCCTGTGTAGACATCCCTGAGCTGGGCTTTAAATTAGCAGAGTCCCAGCAGCGCAGGGTTTTGCATGACTACAGAGATTTTGCTAGAGGGTGAGACCGTTTCTCTAACCCTTTCACCCACTTCCCATTAACTTTCCGACCAACACACAATGAATCAGCCTTGCACAGGCTCTAGGACGTGATCCCAATGGAAACTCAGTCGTCACCTCCTTCCTGCCATTGTCTCCAACGTGAGTGTTGGGGGAGACATTTGGGTGTTTCTTATTCAAACACAGTTGTTCTAAAGTAGGAAAAAAAATGAAACTAGCCAGAAGGCAGGAAAAAAAAAAAAAGGGAAAACTTCTAGAAGTTTTATTTATTATTTGCCATATTGCAAATATCATTCAAGACACCACATGTTTTAGATGTGGCAAAAAATAAACCTTTCTGTTCTAATCTGCCTGCTTTGGAAAGGAAATAATCAGATCCTGCCTTTTGCATAGACAGAGTTTTAATTACCTCTGAAACTTGCATGGTCCCATATGAGCAGCTTTTCAAAAGCAATCTATTAACAAACAATAACCCCGCTGCTTGCTGCCTGGTACAAAGCAGATGCTATCACTTCTTTTGCGCACGAAGGCTTGCTGCCCTCCCCCCCCGGTCTCATTTCTCTCCTGCTGAAACATGGATCAATTAATAAACTCCACTGTTCAGGAGGAGATGAGCATGGGGATAGGAAATGCCAGCACTGCTCACCCATCCAGGACCAGTGTCAGGAACAGGCCATAAACTGTCACAACAAATGACTGTCCGAGGCCTGAGCACAGCATCAGTATTTGATACCCAGATATACTTCTCAGTAGAAAAATGAAACCATGCACTGACACGGTGAGGATGAGTAAGCTCTGGCTGGAAACAATGGTTGCAGTGCAGTAATACGCTAGCCAGTAAGTCAGTGCAGTGCTGCCGTCTACTGGAAGGAGTTAGATTTGTAAGGTCGTGTGCCCTAAGCTCTCGACTCCTACTGTAAGAGAGAACAGATATTCTTCTTTAATACAGATGCAAGGAAGGGGCCAGGGCTTTGGACTTCTGCACATGTTGCTGATGTCTACTTGCAAAAGGGCAGGATTGGCAATGTAACAACCGTGAAATCCTGTGTAGGCACGGAGCTGGAAACAAATGATCAAACAAAAAACGGGGTGGTGACAGATGTGTGTCAGCTTGCATGTTTGCTTTGTGGTTTCCCAAACTGGTTTTCCTGTGGGAGTGGCTTGGGGAAAGGTGGAATTTGGGGAATTCATTGATATACATGAAGGTGACTCTATTAACCCATGCGTGATTGTGCCTCTGGGAAATCATCTACAAGAAAAACTGCAGAAACTCTGTTGCACAGATAATGATGGGAACAGGAGGAGGAGGAGAAAGGACATGGCTTTGAATTGCAGAAAATCATCCTAAATGCTGTTTTCAGGTTGATCATAGAATTTTTTTTGATCTATCCAATGCCATGAACTAGACTGGCCCCTGTTGGGTAAGCTGCAGAAGTCCAACGTGGGGAGAGCTTCAGAAACAAGGAGCCCAGAGGATCATAATGTTTTTATTTGCTCCCCTTCATGGTCCAAAAGGTCCAAAAGACTCCCCTTCATGGTCCAATTTACTGTGTTCCTTTACAGAACATGTTATATTGCCCTTCTTGGACCTCTGGCACAACACAGGAGAGAAGCCCCGCTTGTCTGCTGTATGAGGGAAGGAGATAAATAAGAGTGCAAATCTAGCTTTCCCCTTCATACATGTACTCACAATATAGGAGACTTCTCTATGGCATGAGAAGCTCCATATTCCCCTCTATCAATCAATGCAGACTGATGTCAAACCAAGCATAACTTTGCTTTGTGTATTCTGGAGGCTGGTTGCACTGAGAACTACCACCCTAATGCGGTGCTGTAATGTTAGCAGTGCTCTGGACAACACTGCCTAGATACCCTTTTCTGTGTACTGAAGGGACTGAAGAACTTTTCTGCTGGTGCTGACCTTAATAATTGCCAGATATAAAGATAAGGATGAGCCTTTGGAGAATAGCTTTTTTAACTAAGCACAGGGCACAGTGCTGCTTGATTTTCCTACTAGCTCACTAGGCCTGGAAGACCTAGGCTCCTAAGGTTTTCAATTCCAGAGCAGCCACACCATGGAAACACCAATAAAACCTCAAAAATGCCACTCCAGAAACTCAGACCAGTTAGCATCACCCCACTACAGATGAATCAAGTTGTCCAAACCCTTCCTGGGCCTCTCCCTGCCCTTAAATAGGGGAAGTGATTGGTCAGGTGTTTCTTGGCAGCCAGTAGGTAACAGGGAGGGAGGCAGAATGTCATTTGCTTAGGTAGGTCCTTTCTACCTTCCAACAGCAGGCATAGATATACCTGGCTGGCTGGTGAAAGCTGGTGATCTGCAATGGCTAAGGTGTCAGGTTCAAAGCTGGGGTCCTACAAAATTTTTTATTCCCTTCAGAAGCTTTCTGCTGTTCCTCTCCAGGGGGAGATCTAGAAGCCCCTTCTCCTTCATGAGTCTCACGAGATCCTAGATTCCTCCTCTTCAGCCCATTCTGATCCTTTATAGCAGGTGCCCTCTGTTTATTCTGTTGAAGGGTCCTGACTGGTCACAAATGGAATGGGCCTGCTAATTGCACAGAGCTGGCTGGCTCTAGGTCTTCTGGCTGGGAAAGGGGTAAGTAGGGTGACCATATGTCTCATTTTATCTGGAACAGTCCCAGATTTCAGAGGCTGGTCCCAGTCAGTTATTGGGAATTATAACAGGCATCCTAGAAAAGCAGGGGTGCAGTCAGCCTGGGAGTCAGAGTGGCATGGAGCACCTTGCAGGCAGTAGGGTGGCTATCATAGAGGACATTCCAGTTTTCTGCTAATCTGTCCCCTGTCCTCTACTGATACGAAACCCTAATCTCCTAATCTGTCCTCTGCCCTCTATTGATGTGAAACCTGACTCCTCTGTCCTCTGTTGACATGAAACCCCACACCCTTTCTCTTGAAGAGAAAAATAGAGGACATAAGGGCGTTGGGTTTTGTATCAATAGAAGACGGAGGACAACTGGACTGTCCTCTATGGTGGCCACCCTACCAGACAGGCAGGCAGGCACTTCTGCTTACCCAGCATGCAGCCCTGCCCCTGGCAATTTGTGAAACCCCAGAGGGGTGCGTAGTAGTGCCCTGGATTTCCTGGATTTCCATATGGTCAACCTAGAAGTAAGGCATCCCACTATGCCAGGGCTCTAGGGCAAGTAGTTGTGATAGGGACACATGTAATGCCTTGCAGTTGAATATGGTAGAGCTTCTATGTTTCCTATCATGCAGCTGAGAGTCCAGGAGCCTGGAAGCCCTGGGCACTGGGCCTGTGGGGCTGTGAGGTCTCCTGTATGTGGTTCGTGGGATTCCCCAGATTGTTCTTAGCTTGGGGAGAGGACTAAGGGAGAATTCAAGGTGCCCTCAACAAAGGAGGCATCTGGTTGCTCTGTTTCATTTCAGAAAAAAAATGATTAAAATGTTGCCATGGGATGGCACTTCCCGGTTTCCATCAACTCTAAGTTCCAGCACTTCCACATCAAAATAAACTAACAGTCAATAAAAACTGGCCTTTCTTGGCATCTTTACTGATGGGTATGTATGTTTCTGATTAGTAGCTAAGCGCAGCAGGTCCGGGGGCTCATTCAAGTGAAAAATGATCCTTGACTGACAGGAAAGCCAGAGAAACCATGACAGGAAAACAAAAGAGAAAGAATAATTTAATCTGATCTAGGGTAGCAAATAAATCACTCCAAATAGGTATGGTAATATCCAGCCCCTCCTGCTGCGACATCACCTTTACATCCCACCCTCAGATACTCAGTGTTTGTGTCAGACTTGAAGATGTTGTAACAAAGCTGATGGCCCTAATCAATAGTATCTCATTAGGGTTCTGATAATGAGCATATGAAGAGAGCTGCATTAGCTGACTCTTTCCCTGCGGAGTCTGGTTGTTGGTATGGGGTTTACTGCGATGAGTAATGTTGCTGCTAGGAATTTCAGTCGAGGCAGAGATGTGCCCGTGACTTCGGAATGTCCTTAGGCTACTTTGGAAGACCCAACTCAAGTGGCCACATGATGGATTCTCCTGCCCTGCATGGACAAGGTGGGTTGGGACCGAGATGGAGGTGGTGGCAAGTCCCAGGGGCGTGACAGGGCTCTGTCAGCAGTTGTGGAGGGGCGAGCGAGCACTGACCAGGGGTTGGCAATCACCTGCAGATGCCACCAGCAGCATTGGTGTCTGCCAGCCATGATTGTTGACTGCCCTCAGATGCCACTGGCGGTGTTGGCGGCAAGGGGTGGGGGTAGCAAGCAGCAACCACCCACAGGCGCTGCCAACAGTGTCTTTTCATAGGGCGTGCACTGCCATACTCAGGGGGTGCATGTGCACCTGTGTGCGCCCCTTATGCATTGCCAATGGATTCAGCTTTTGTATGTGGCTGTCTGTGGCTGTCTCACTAAGCAACTGTGGGCATGTCTACATGAAACATTTACTGTGGAGCAGACTAATTAGCTCCATAGTGGCTGCATCTACACAAGCAGCAGACTGTGCAGTAGTTACTGAGTAGTACTGTCCTTGCACAGTTTTTTTTCCGATGCTACTGCGCAGTACAACAAACTACTGTGCAGTAGCTCATTATTACTGTGCTGTAGCATCGCATCACAGTTAATGCTGGGCAACACTACTGCATGGTATCAATAAGCTACTGTGCTCTCACGTGTCATGTAGACATGCCTAGTAAATGTCTTGTGTCTATCTGTGCAGCCCTATTAGGCAGCAGGAAGCTAAATAACTTTGAAGCAGGGTAGTACTTGTAAATAAAAGTACTATCCTGCTGCAGAGTTTAGCACTGCATGTATAGATGCTGACAAGGCTGGCTGGGGCATGAAGGTGCTTCAGTGTAGGGCCTGCGGGCTACCCCAAAACTGGAGCACCTTTGTGCCCCAGCCAGCCCTTCCACAGCACAGTGAGCCTGGTTAGAGCAGCCCTGGGCTGGCAGGCTGAACCCCCAGGACCTCTGCCAGCCATGGCTGCTCCAACCTGGCTCAACATGCTGCAGTCCCAGGTGCACAGGTCAGTATGGTACGCAGGAGCAATTCACTCCTATACAATAAGCACCAGAGTTTATTGCTCCGCCTTTATAACACATGTAGACATACCTTGTGTGACCTCAAACAAGTCCTTGTTTCCTTTCTTACTCTTGGTCTCCTTACACTGTAAGTTCTTTGGGGCAAGGACCTTATCTGTGTACAGGATCCTAATCTGGCTGACAGGGACCTTTGGGTGCTACTGCAGCATAAATAAAATAACACTGATCAGAAGCTACCTTTACCGTCATGTGTGGCCGCTGTGAACACACTGCTGTGTCAACTTCCAGGAAAAGAAAAATAAAACAAAGGGTTTGATAAGTTTCCATGAGGAGCATCAGGAAGAAAATGTGTTGCACAATTAAGGGAAGCAAATGAGAAGGTCAGACAATTCATGTGGTTGTTCTTCTCTCAACAGCAGGCACATCTAGGAGAATCTGCTTTTTGGAATGTCCTTGAACTATGTATAGAACGGACAGGGAAAAATAATGACAACAAGGTAAGTAACTGCAAAAGCATCCTCAGGAGATTAAAAAAAAATTACCTTGGAGAAAGTATTTTTATTATAAGTAGTACCACCTAGTTGACCTTGCCTGATTCAAGCAATGTAAGAAACCACAAATTGAATGATATGCAGGCCCGCATTCAGCCCTCCCCTCTCAGAATTTAAATGATGACATTAGTATTCAGGATCTTTGCATGTGTTTAAAAGTGGATTAAAAATGCATTAATTGGTCTCATTTTAACAAGCTCTTCTCTTTGTATATCAAATATTTGAAAGATTTGGTATTATCACCTCTTGTCTGGGCTGGAATTGAAGAGGAGAAAAGAAATGTAATTGAGGACTTAAGAAATGTCTCCTTGTGTTTGTTCAGCTCTGGGATATCTGATTTAAAGCTCTGGGGAAAATGACTTTGATAAGTATATGAACAACATCTAAAGGCAATACAACTTGGCAAGTGAGGGCTGACATCCAAGCAAGTGCAGTTTGGCAAAGAAATCAGCTTCTCAGTAAAATGCTGTATCATGGGGAATGGCCATAACAATTGAGGCAACAGGCCCCTCTAACCTGGCATTATTATTTTCCCAATGTTAGCCAGTACTGGAAGGATGGTCCAGTGGTTATTGTAGCTAGCTTAAGGTTCACAAACACCAGGCTTCAATTACTTGCTTTGCCAAAGGCTCCTTCCATGACCCCAGGTGCATAACCTAAAGTGGGTTTTCCAGAGTACATTAAGAGCACATGTCTCATTGATAGTCAAAGGGACCTATGCTCCTTCATCACCTAGGATGTTTTGGAAATCCCACCAATTGTCTGTCATTAACAACTGCTAAAATGGGGGAAAAAACTCCCCTGGTTCACTGGGCAGTTTGAGGATTAGCATGTGAAAGATTTCGAGGTGCTCAGGTACTCTCGGAAAGGCAACTGTGTCATAGTATCATAGTACTTAGGGTCGGAAGGGACCTAAACAGATCATAAGGTCCGACCCCCTGCCCCAGGCAGGAACGCGTGCCGGGATCGTATCACTCCAGCCAAGTATCTGTCCAGCCTCCTCTTGAAGACCCCCAGGTAGGAGAGAGTACCATCTCATTTGGGAGCCCATTTCAGAGCCTGGCAGCCCTAACCATAAAGTAATGTTTCCTGATGTCCAGCCTGAACCTTCTCTCTAGCAATTTGTGGCCGTTATTCCTAGGAACCCCGGGTAGTGCCCAGGGGAACAGAGCTTCCCCTAATTCCTGCTGGTCCCGCCTAGTGCATTTGTAAATGGCCATCAGATCCCCTCTCAGCCTTCTCTTGTGGAGGCTGAATAGGTTTAGGACCTTTAGCCTCTCTTTGTAGGGCCTGCCCTACTGCTTCTTGATCATGCGAGTAGCCCTCCTGTGGACCCTCTCAATGCTAGCCACATCTCTCTTGAAGTGTGGTGCCCAGAACTGGATGCAGTACTCAAACTGTGGCCTGACCAATGCTGCATAGAGGGGGAGGATCACCTCCTTGGACCTGCTTGTGATGTATCTGTAGATGCACAACAAGGTGCAATTAGCCTTACTGACCGCTTCCTTGCATTGGTGGTTCATGTTCATCCTGGAGTCAGCAATGACTCCAAGATCTCTTTCAGCCACCATGTTGGCAAGAAGGGTGTTCTCCAGCCTATAGGTGTGTTGCTGGTTCCTTCTCCCTAGATGCAGCACCTTGTACTTTCTGCATTGAACTCCATCCTATTCTCATCCGCCCACCTCTGCAACCGGTCTAGATCTAGCTGGATTCTCTCCCTCCCCTTCAGTGTGCCCAATTCTCCCCACAACTTGGTGTTGTCAGCGAATTTGGACAGCATGCTTTCCACCCCCACATCCAGATCACTGATAAAGATGTTGAACAGTACAGGCCCCAGGACTGAGCCCTGGGGGACTCCACTGCCCACATCCCTCTGGGTCGAAAATGACCCATCCACCACCATTCTTTGGGTGTGACCATCTAGCCAATTTGCCACCCATCTGACTGTATAGGCATCAATGCCACAGTCACCAAGTTTTTTTAAAAGAATGTGGTGGGAAACCATGTCAAAGGCCTTCTTAAAGTCCAGGAAGATGACATCCACCCTGACACCCTTGTCCAGGGACTTTGTGACCTGATCATAAAAAGAAACCAGGTTAGTCAGGCAGGACCTGCTCTCAATGTACCCATGTTGGTTGCCCCTGAGCATGACGTCCCCTGCTGGGCTCTTGGAGATGTGCTCCTTGATAATTTTCTTGAAGGTCTTCCCAAGGACCAAGATAAGACTGACTGGCCTATAGTTGCCGGGGTCCTCCTTTCTCCCCTTCTTGTAAATGGGGACCACATTGGACCTTTTCCAATCCTCTGGTACCTCGCCAGTGCCCCATGAATGTTCATAGAGCTATGCTGGGGCCCTACTATGACCCCCACCAATTCCCTCAGCACTCTTGGGTGAAGAGCATCTGGACCTACTGATTTAAACACATCCAGTCCCTCCAAAAGTTTCCTAATTAGGTTGTCCCTGACCCTAGGCATGGTGGTGCCTCCCCTGGGTCCATCCACAATTTTAGTGGGGGAGATGTTCCTATCCAGGAATATGGAGGCAAAGAATTCATAAAGAGGTCAGCTTTTTCATTTGCTGCAATCATCAGATTGCCAAGCCTATCCTGTAGGGGAACCCACATTACCTGGTGCCTTCTTCTTACTTCCTCTGTATTTGAAAAAGGACTTTTTATTATCCTTAATTCTGGTCACTAGCCCTAGCTCCATCTCTGCTTTGGTCTTCCTAACAGCCTCTCTGCAGTCCTGAGCAATGGAGGTGTAATTCTCCTTGGTGGTAGCCCCTTGCTTCCACCGTTTGTATGCCTCCTTGTATGCCCTCAGGCATCCCTGGATGCCTTTGCCAAGACATGGGGGCTTCTTAGCACTTCTGTCCCCCTTAGTGCACTTTGGGACTGACTTGGAGGATCGTCTCCTTGATGGAACAACCACCTGTCTTGGACTCCCATCTCATTGAAGCTCCAAGACCCCAATGCCTCTCCTACTAACTTTCTTAGCTTACAGTGTAGCTAGCCTAAGGAGGAAGGAGCATTACACCACCATCTTTCTGACCTGGGACTATCACTGAGTAACAAATTCTGACTTGCTCATGCTCCACGCGTGACCAAGATGGCCTTAAGTATGTGCTCCCACGCACTCTTGAGAAGGATTGTCTTAGAGTAGTGCTGTAGTGCATGACCAGGATCCTCTAAATCAGGGGTGGGCAAAACATGGCCTGTGGGCCCCCTAAAAAATGTAGAAAATTAATATTTTTCTGCCCTTGGTTCCTGTAAAAAATGACAGGAACCAAAGGCAGTAGGACCCAGGGGAAGCCCAGCAGGCTACAACAACAGTGGGGCCCACCCAGCTCTGCCCCCCCAGCCAGAAGCCCCAGCTGGGGCTTCTGGCCTGGGACCACATGGCTGCCCCGTGCCGGAACCGCAGGTAAGTTGGGGGGGAGAAGGGTGGGGGGACCCTGGGCAGGGAAGGGGCATGGTGGGGGGGAAGCAGCACCTTCCCCACCATGTGGCCAGTGCCCCATGCTGTAGCTGCTCACAGCCCGCATGGGGCTGCCTGTGTCTGCTCCGGACAGCCCTGTGGGCTGCAAGCAGCTACAGCAGGGAGTGCCAGCCATGGGGTGGGGGAGGGGCCACTTTTTCCCCTTGCACTCAGCTTTTCCCTGGGTTCCTTCCCTGCACATAGAAAAGTGGCCCCTCACCCACCCCAGGGCCAGTGCTCCCTCCTGCAGGTGCTTGCAGTCCACACAGGGCTGTCTGGAGCAGGCACAGGCATCCCCAGGTCTGCTGCAAGTGGCTGCAGCATGGGGCACGAGGCACTGGGTGAGCAAGGGGCTGCTTCCCCTCACCCCACGCTCAGCACCACCTTGTAACCCGGCCCCATTGCCAGGCTGGCAGTGAGGCCAGGTTACAATCTGGTGCTGAGCCCAGGGAAGAGTGGCCCCTCACTCACCATGTGGCCGGTGTCCCACACTGCAGCTGCTTGCAGCCCGCATGGGGCTGCCTATGCCTGCTCCAGACAGCCCTGCATGGGCTGCGAATGGCTGTAGCAGGGAGTGCCAGCCATGCGCTCTTTCCCTGCGCTTAGCACCAGCTTCTTCCCTACTGGCAAGCAGGGGGTCAGGGCTGTGCGCTGCCCCCTGCCTGTACCAGGGGGTTGGAGGGCACTGGATGTGAGTGGGCAGGGAGCCAATGGGAGCACAGGGCCTGCACTGGTGCCCCGGGGCCAGTGCCGGTGGGGCCCAGAGCATGGCAGCAGGAGTGCAGGGTCCCAGCTAGCAGGGACTCTATGGAGCCAGGCCAGCTCCCCACTCTCCCTGCTGGTGCAGCCCAGCCGGACTCCACAGACCCCTGCCAGCCTGCACCCTGCTTTGGGCCCCACTGGTGCTGACCCTGGGACATTGGTCCCAAGACTTTGGGACATTGGTCCCAAGATGGTGACCAGGTGGCACCTGTCAAGGGGTAGGGCACCTGTCAAGGGGCGGGGCTACCCCTGCGGCCCTCCACAGCCTGCCAAAACTGGGTGAGTGGCCTTCTGTCCGAAATAATTGCCCGGCCCTTCTCTAAACCATCAAACTTGCCTGCTTGCTAGCCATGCATTAAGCTGTAGGGAGTAAGTAGGGCTTGATTCTCAGTGATGGCCCTAGGCTCAGTAGGGAGGTAGTGTAAAAATGCCTAGAAATTTAACCAAGGTGATATAAGAAGTTAGTGGAAAAGCTGGCAACTGAGCACTGATTTCCAGTCTCAGCCCAGTGCAGTAGCCAAAAACCTTTCTGGTTTTTTTTTTCTTATTCTTATGGTCCATGCCTAGGAGAGACATGGTCACTTTATGTCCTAAGGCAGGAAGGCAGATACTACATTTGAATGTTTATATCTGTTACTGCAAGTGCAATTTCTGCTGTGGATAAAAAGGGTCTAATCCTGCCCCCCCGCCCCAATGCTATTACATTCTAATTTTAAAATCCCTTTGGAATGACTAAAGAATTGGAATTAGGGGAAGAGGGATTTGGATTTGGAGAAAGAGAGATTTTACCTCACTCTCATAAAAAAATGCAAGCCCAAAACAACCTATGGAAAATTTATGAGTTTGAAAAAGTTTGGAGAAGGTTAAATATTGATTCTTGTCCTCTTCCACTTTTTACATGTGAAAAATATAATGACTATCATATTGTTTTAGGAGGGGCTAAGACCTCCAGAATTATGAGTGACAGATTCTATTGCTTGAGTTAAGGAACAACCCTTTAGAAAATGAATGGATCAGACTTATCTCTGTGAGTCAGGCACTAAAGGAGTTCATGGCACCTAGTAGGCAGAACAAAGAAAATTTGTCTCATTCATTCAAGTCCACAGAAGATCAAATTCAAGGACTTGTAGCAAAGCAGCAAAGACATCTAAGGGCCAAATCCGAAGGCCATGGATGGCAGTGGTGGATGCATTTTGGAGCTATGTCTACATTCTTAGGTCAGCCAAAGATGTGCGCACAGTGAACACTGGATTACAGCAACACCAAAATGCCACCTGAACAACTGTTCTTCTGACATTTCTAGCCTGCTTGGAGTGAGGAAATCTCATAACAAAACGTGCCAATGTGAGATGGTTGTTGGGACAGTTTTGCAAACACCAGTTGTTCAAATAGTTTACAATAAGGCCGCGTTAAGAACCAGGATTTGGATTGTGTCTCAGCCTTCAGACCTTTGGGGATTTGCCCATTGCTCATCAGAACATTTTACAGCAGTGCCAAAAATACCAATGAGAAAGGCTGATCATTAAAACATTCCTACACACCAAGGTATACGCTACTATGAAGCTGCTTAATTAGAGTTTTAGTGGTCAGCATTATGTCCCTTTTGATCTAGAATTTGAACTGTCATGGTTTTTATTATTAAACAGCCATTTAATTTAATGTTGCAGGAAAACCTCCCCATCAATGTCTGACTGGCATAAAATCACTCAAAACTGAAGGGCTAAACACATGTTGCTTTCTCTAGTTCTTGATATAATGGTCTGTGTTCAAGTCTGTGTTTGCATATGTGTCTACACTCAAGGATTTTTTTTTTTTGGATGACATGTCTCATTGGACCAACTGAATAGTTGGGATAAAGTAGACAAGCTTTTGAATGCAAATCATTTTTCTTTAGCTCTGAGGAAGAAAGCAAGCACAGTGATTTTTAATACCAGTGGGCAGAGCTGTGAAATTTGAAAGGGAAGAAATTCCCAGGGGTAGCAGTTAAACAATTAGCAAAATTATGTGGCTACACTAAGATATAGCATTTGTCCTTGACTGTCTGTAATCAGATCTGCTAACATTTTTGTGAGAACTCCCCAAAAGTTCAATTTTGCTTGGCTAGGGTTTGTGTGAATATGAAGGCACCACCATCTGGAGCCTCCGTCATGCCCCACTGCCATTAAAATTAATGTGAACTCTGTATCCAGGTTTTCTTTTGTAGCTTCGATAACATTAGGCCAGACCCAGAGTCAGAAAGATTTGTAGCTTTCTAACTTTCACTTTGAAATTTAGGTTGGAAGTTTTTTTGTTTTTAAATCAAAAACAGAAAAACCTGTCCCTTGGACTTAAATTCTGAGCCACTTTCATTCGAGTCCAGGCTCATTTAAAGAACTTCTATTACCTTTTTTGCAGGCCCGCTGAGACCTAATTTCCTAATAAACCAATTATCTGTTGCAGGCATTTTGTACCTCTATGTGAAGTGCTTTTGTGGTCTTTAAGCAGAACCCCTATACTCCAAGACACCGTTTTCAGGGGGGAGTGTGCTACTATCCCATTTCACAGATGGGGAACATCAAGAGGCTTAAGGTCACCCAGAAAGTTTGAACTTAGAAATAAATGCAGGTCCTAGATTAATGTCCTAATCACTACCCTTCTGCATTTTCAAGCTTTAAAATGAATTTCGGATTCTGCTGAGTTCTGACTATACTACATTGCTGGGAGCCCTAAAAGGAGCTGACAAGACTTAGTACTGCCAGTCACTAATGGAGATTCTCCCTTTACAGAAGAGACAGAGGTAAGGCAGGGGTTAGTGCTAAAACTCACCAGTTGCATCTCCCAAGATGCCTTGGGGCAGCTCACCTAACAATCACGGTAGGTGCGGCATGCGGCTTACCTAGGACTGCAGTGGTGCAAAAAGGCCATATGCTGGACCATCTGTGTTCAGGCGATTCACCCACAAGGAACTCACAGATTTAAATGCGTTTGAGGAGCAGAGACTAAAATACTTGAGAATCGTGCAAAACTGGCAAGATTTGAAGTCTGAATGCAATGCTGGCAAATGAAACCTCTTCTTCGCCACCTCCATGCGACACTTTAACAGTGAAAATATAATGTTTTCACAGTTTGGGTGAGTTAGTTACTATGGTGTGAAGTGGGGGTGGGACTGCGTGCATGTTGAAGAAAACAAAGCTATTCCTCTCGCAGGAGAGAAAAACAGCATCCGATAGACTGCAGTGAACATGCACTCACGGCTCTGTTTCCTTGCACAGGAGGTGAAATAATCCTTTGCTCTTATTTAGATTTAGAAAACCTTAATAAGAAAAGGCACCTAACTGAACTCCTGGTGCCCCTCTTCCACACTGGTACTTAAAAAAGGAATGAATCAGAGAAAGAAACAGAAACTCCCAGAAATATAAATAGTAGAAAGTAACCAGCAGGGCCAAATAAACCAGATTCTGTTTCTTTAAACTGTCACCAACTGGAGTTGCTGTGATTTGCACCTGGCCTCCGAGGATCTCAGAGCGCGCTGCAAAAGGCACCTGGCAGAACTGGAAACCCCTCAAGGCGATGCAACAAGCAAACCGTCACGAACGGTACAGCCCCTCTGTCTTGCCGCTCGTTCCGCTGTTTGCTAGGAGGTCGGGAAGCTGAGCTGGTGAACATATCAAAGCCCGTTTCCACTTTCATCCGGGCACATGCTCTCTGGGTATCACAGTTTGTCTAGTCCTTAGTGGCAGGCACCCTTCCCTGAGGCTAAGTGTATTCCCAGAATGATGTTTCCAAATGATAGTGCCTGACAGGCTGAGAAAATGTATAGGGTAAAGCATTTAGGGAGGCAAGGACGGTGGCTTAGAAACCTAGCCACATAGCCAGCTGCCCACACAGTATCTGCAGGTACACAGGTACTTAGCCTGTGCCTTCGGAAAGGCTCTCGCATGGCATCTGCCGTTTGCTTTGAGTCCTAACAGTCCTCCATAGCCGAAGTTATCTCCAGGGACTTTTATCTCCCAGACAGCCTTTCATTGTAAAAAGCGGGCAAATGTGAATTCAAATCAGCCATCAACTACACGCTGAGTTCAAAACACCTCTTATACCATCTTAAATTATTTTTAAATGGATGTAATGTACTTGATCTTACAGCTGAGATGACTTCTGCATTATCCACCTAACCTGAATCTCCCCCCCGCCCTTCTTTCTCTCTCTTCATTCACTTCAGATAATTCAGTGGGAATTTATTTGAAAGAGCAATGCACTTACATGGCAGGTCATAAATGAACTAAAACGCTGACAGCAGGAATTCTAATACCTTTGCCGTTTATGCGGGAGGCCCGAGTGAACCTCAGCAGCCGGGGGTCAGGAGGCGTGGAATAGTTATTCGCCCTGGCTAAAAAGAGTCCATTGAAACTTTCTGCAGATACTTTCCAGTTTTCGTTGGAAAAAGCAAATGCCCCAAGTTGAACCTATGATGCCAAGTAGTCTTGGTGTCCCCCCCCATGATGCACTGCCTCCTCTTTCCAAGAGGGGACATGGTAGTGCATCATGGAAAGAGTAGTCTGCCTGGCGAGGGAGCTGGTCCTATAAAGCGGAGTGGTAGCAGGAGGTGCTCAGACAACAGCTCCCATGAGGCACCGTATAGGTATTTCTAAGTTGGAGTTTGGGGTAAAATAATTTTGAAATCGGGTTTTCATCACACTTGTAGCTTTTTATGAGGAAAAGCCACCAATGTTTGCCTATACACTCCAATAGCAAGGTTTTCTTTTTTCTCGTGGGGATGAAGGGAGAACACAATTCCTATCTGCATAACATGCATCCAGCTTATGCCCGGAGACATCACAGTGCAATACAGAGGAGGGCAGCCTAGGCGCAGAGAGGAGGCACAGACCTGTTATGGCCAACGTTTTTTTGGCCAGAGCATCACAAATTAAACCCCACCCTTTCCCCGAGTGCTGCTTTGTGCCTAATCCCAAGAGATGTGCCTGATAGAGTGTGTACCCTGGGGTGCCAGAATGGGGAAAGGAGAGCTTGAGCATCCAGCTGTGCATAGCAGAGCAGGGGCAGGACACCGCTGTGAGAGAGGTGCCACCACCAAGACCAGGTTAACCTTGCTGTGACTCTGTAAGCACTGCCGGTTTTTTATGGGGAGCAAAGATGCAAAGTCCTGAATTTCACAGCAGCTGTAGGGCCAGGGAAGGGCTTGCATGCCCCATGCACTTAGTAAAGGGCACACAAAAGCTACCCATGCCACTAGTGGCCACAGGACTGCAGGTTGGCTACCTCTGGCATAGAGCCAAGCTGACCTCATTTGGGCTCTGTATGGACACAGGGGCCCAATCACATCAATCTAGTTGCAGAACGGTATTTATAAGTGGTCATTCGCAGGTGCATATCGTCCTCTGGACTCCTAAAAATATAAGGGGTGCATGTTGATCCTAACCTGTCTTGCATGCATTGCCTACATCTTTTGCTTCTTCTTATGTATGAAGATGAGGTAGGCAACTTTTTCCAGCTGTGGCCTAAATGACCTACTCCCGGCCAGGTGCTAGCACTTGGCTGCTACCACCACTTGCTTCTGTGGCAGCAAGAAGGTGGCCCTGGCAGCTAATGCTGCCTCCCTTGTGCAATGCCACTGAAGCACCACGTCCGTGGGGAGATCCAGTGGTTCCATGGGACACATCTGGCCTGCAGGTTTTAGGTAGCCGAACCCCTGCTTTAAGTTCTTCACAGCCAGGGCCATCTTTTTGTCACGCATGCACGCACAGGATCGGTATAATGGGGCTGGCAGCTCGAGGGCGCTCCTGCAGTAATAATGATGAGTACTCATGGGAGCATAGCCAGTCTCTGAGCAGGAACTGTATAGCCCGTCACACTCGGGATGCTGCATGCCAGGCTTTTTGCAAACTGACCCTTGTCAGTAGCTTTGCTGTTGCATTAATTATACTGAGAGGAGCTTCACTGAGCTCTTCTGATAGATCCTTTCAGGCTGTTTGAAACCCACTGTGCAGAGCGTTGTTTTTCTCCTTTTGGGCTTTGTCAAAGTCCTTTGTAATCTGCCATACTTCAGTTCACTTAAAAGTCTCCTCAGAATCCTCCTGGCTTCCCCGAGGCCAAGCTAGTAATCCTCCACACAGCAACCTGCCATTTCTGATACGTTACAACATGTTACAAAAGTTTGAAAGCATCTCCTAGATGTCAGCCTGATAAGCTCGCAAGAGGGGTCTTCCTCTAAAGATTGATCTCACTGTTCATTGAAAACCAGTTCAAATCTGCTGCGAGACGAATAACACCGAGAGCTCTTTTTGTCTCAAAGCATCTCAGATGCATACATGAATTAAACCATACCACAAGCACATGTGGTAAAGGGGTGTTACGTGTAGTGTTAGGAGGGTTGTTGTGAACATAACCTTTCTCTTTCTTTGTATAAGTGAAAAGGTAAAACAGAAGTTGGGCTGTCAGCAAGTGTAAGGACTTGTTTACATAGTGGCACTTTGGAAAAATAATCTAAATTTCCTAAAGAAATGAATTTAAAATGGATTATTCAAATCATGTGAATTTCTTATTTGGACCTTCTCATTGTGAGTGAATTAAACTTCCAAAGCAAATTAATCTATAAAGGATTAAGGCTATTGTAATTTGAAAGCATAATACCCACAAAAGTGTTCAATGTGGTTTAATTTTTTTGCATTTCTTTGTTTTTTCCAGTTGGTGTCTTCACGGTTTGCAGAGGTGCTGAGAAATCCTGGGTCCTGGGTGACATTAGCTGGATATTTGAGACCTCTGTAAATCACACAACTAGAGGCACTCTAGCATGGGAGACTAACTATGGTTACCCACGCTCAGATTTTCAAAGGCATTTAGGTACCATAAAGTTGTAGAATTACCACTGATTTCCATGGGTATAGCCCAGGAGTTTCAAAAATGGCTATTGATTTGGGGGTTCCTCATTTTAGGGAACTCAGCCTAAGATGGTGTAAAGAAAGGGGCCTGATTTTCAGAAAATGCCAAGTGTCTACTTTTTGCAAATGAGCTCTTTTTCAAGTATATCAAGGGACCCAATAATTCTTCTTTAGAAAATCTTGGTTAAGGCAACTCACCAAGAGACTTTTGAAAATCTCACTTACATCTTGAAGATCATTTATACTTTGAAAATCTGGCAACTAATTGCCAGAAATTAGTTAAAGTATGGATTATCACTTGGAGGGCACATCTACGCACACAATTAAAGTGAATAAATAAACTCCAGCACATATTCATTTGGAGTTTATTGCTCTCGGACACAGCATTTACATGTGCACCTAGGACCGCAATCCCTTGAGCCAGGATGGAGCAGCTCCAGCTGGCAGGGGGCTCAGAGGTTCAGCCTGCCAGTCCAGGGCTGCTCCGACCCGGCATAACGTGCTGTGGAGGGCTGGCTGGGCCATGAAGGTGCTCCGTTGTGGGGCTAGCTGGCAGGCAACCCCTGCACTGAAGCACCCTCATGCCCCAGCTAGCCATGTCAGCATTTACACGTGTTTACAAGTACTAATCTATGGTGGTGTTTATTAGTTTACTGTGGCTTAATAGGGCTGCACATACAGATGCTGAGACTTTACTAATTAGATAACTCCACAGTAAATGTCTCATGTAGATGCACCCTGAATGTATTCATCCAGTCCTGGCTGAATTGCTGTCACTCTTGGCAGTGTTTACATCTCCCTGTAGTATAATTTTCATTTTCTTTAGTCTCATTGCAATTGGAGGTCTTTCTCCTCTAAGCTGCTGCCTGGTGATGTATTTCCTGACTGCTGCTTTCAATATTCCCAGTAAGGATCTCTTTGTAGCTCCTTTTCAAACCTTTGCAGAACTTCCTATCTTCCCTGTAAACACCCCACGGTTTTCCAAGGGTTCTTTGACTCAACACTGCAAATGCAGCTGATGGTTTCCCTGCCCCTGGTATGTCAAAACAACTTGGGTTCTGATTCTCTTATCATTTTTCATCTTTTGAGGTTATTTACACCAGTGCCAGGTGGCGTGGGTATAAAACATGGCCACCCCGATCCAGAAGCAACAGTACAAAGGCTGAAGATGGTAGTGAATTAGGCCTGCTCTTATTGTAATATAATGTTCTTATTGTAATGTAAAACCCTTTCACATTGGTTTACCTCCAGCGACTGCAGCAGTTATCTGTGTCAGCAAATGGGAAGTAGGCCCTCCCATCCTACTGTCACTGATTTATTGCTGCCTATTACTGACTTGGGAGTCTTATTTGGTGTAAGAGGTGGGGTTAATGGTACCCATGCCCCAGTTGGGTCAAGGAGTTCACAGGAGTGGGTCTCTTGGCCCATACTGGTCATTGGGGAATGAAAGGATTTAGGCTGGACTAAAGAGACTTCCCCTGGGTAATGCCAGAACAGTGGAGTGTGCAGGTGGGCTCAGGAAAGGATTGTATTCAACTGTCCTGCAGAGCCACAGAGGGTACAATGTGTTAGGGGAGGGGTGCTAAACAAAGGAAAATTACAGTACCTCTAACAATCTCACCCTTTCCCTTTCTCAGAGTGGGCTCAAGTGTGGTTGTCCGGAGCTATGCCTGAATAAAGGCTGGCCTGAATGCACTGAAGCCAGGGGAGTTATGCCAATGCAATTGGCTTAGTATGCCTTCCCAGGAAAAAGAAGCGAGCTGAGGCTCTTCCACTCTTTATCTGTGACATACTTTAGGCTGCACATTGAAAAATAATTTCCAAGTAATTAATTTTATAGGCATAGCTCATTAAATGATCCATGAAGGCTCCACTTATGGCAGAAAAGGGAAGAGCAAGGCCAGCCTTAGTCCAAGCAAAGCCAGAGGCTGCTTGGAGCCATTTATAGGCACATCTACGTATGGCGTGCCAGGCAAGGTCTGCAATACACAGCTGTGTCCTAACTCAGTCAGGACTGGAGGTGAGAGTTCAACTTATAGTTGCACAGGGAACCTCCCTTTGTTCTCATTCTGAGTATTCAAATGCAGCATTGTAGGAATCCTATCAACATTGGGTATAATCTTCTTGCCATTGAAGTCAGTGGCAATACAACCACTGACTCAAGGATTAATTCCTTGATTTCTCTTAACCTGCATTTTAATCATAGAATAATAGAAAATTAGAGTTGGAAGGGACCTCAGGAGGCCATCTAGTCCAACCCCCTGCTCAAAGCAGGACCATCGCCAACTAGATCATCCCAGCCAGGGCTTTGTTGAGCTGGGCCTTAAAAACCTCCAAGGATGGAGATTCCCCCACCTCTCTGGGTAACCTGCTCTAGTGTTTCATCACCCTCCTAGTGAGAAAGTTCTTCCTAATATCCAGCCTAAACCTCCCTTGCTGCAACATGAGGCCATTGCTCCTTCTTCTGTCATCTGCCACCACTGAGAACAGTCTAGCTCCATCCTCTTTGGAACCACCGTTCAGGTAGTTAAACACTGCTATCAAATCCCCTCTCAGTCTTCTCTTCTGCAGACTAAATAAGCTCAGTTTCCTCAGCCTCTGAGAAGTCATGTGCCCCAGCCCCTAACTATTTTCACTGCTCTCCACTGGAGTCTCTTCAACTTGTCAACTTGTCCACATCCTTTCTGTAGTGGCGTGGGTAAGGGGGAAGCTGGACACAATACTTGCGGGACCTGATCCTGTTCAGCCTTCACAAGAGAAGGCTGAGGGGGGACCTGGTGACACTCTATAAACTCACTAGGGGTGACCAGAAGGGTCACCTGGCATAACAAGGAATAACGGCCATAAATTGTTGGGGAGTAGGTTTAGATTAGACAGCCGTAAGATGTCTGTCATGGTGAGGGAGTGAGTGGGACAGAGGCAGGGCCTGGGGTGAATGGGGGCCCCAGGGCCAGGCTGGGTGAAGCCTGAGCAGCTCATCCAGCGGCATAGCTCCCACCACTGTGCATGCCCCAGCAGAGGCCTGGGGGCATGTGCCCCTCCGATCTGTGCGTAGGATGGAGGCAGCCCCAACCCTTTCACAGAATCAACTGGTACATGCCTGCCGTGCTGAGCACCCAGTGATCCACCTGCTGGGCTGCGATCCTGGCTGCGTGTGCGTCTATCCCCACCCTGCTTCAGCTGCCTGGAGCTCACAGCTGGACCTACCTGCTCAACCTCATGTTCAGGGCGGCTGAGCCCTGGTAGCCCTGGCCTTCCTCTACCTACGCCAGTTATCTCATCGTAGAAGGCAATCAGGTTGGTCAGGCATGCCAATCCACGCTGACTGTTCCTGATCACTCCTCTTCTCCAAGTGCTTGGAAATGGATTCCTTGAGGACGTGCTCCGTGAACTTTTCTGGAGACTGAGCTGAGGCTGACTGGTCTGTAGTTCCCTGGGTCCTCCTTCTTCCCTTTCTTAAAGATGCACATTATATTTGCCCTTTTCCAGTCATCCGAGACCTCCCCTGACCACCCCAATGGCCAGCAGTTCTGCAATCATATCAGCCAACTCCCTCAGCAGCCTCGGATGCATTGCATCCAGCCCCATAGACTTATAAAAGTATAGCCTTTCTCAACAGTCCCTAACCTGTTCCTTCACCACTGAGGGCTGCATCAACCCAGACACGCTGCATAGACCCAGTCATGCTAAGGCCAAAGCGGAGTCAAAATGAGACAAATTAGCGAACAGGTGCAGGGACTGAGGGAAAGGAATATTTTTTCTTAGCTGTATGCAGGGAGGTTTCTTTGATCTCGCCCTGCACTCATCTCCTATGCCTGGTCTTCCCAGCACATTATGTTTCTACTCTTGTGCTTCAAGGCGCTGAGACAGACGGGCAGAGAGCTGTAACAGGGAAGGAATGATGGCAAGAAAATGAGATTCTCTCTTTAGCTGAAGTTTGCTCTCTGTTTCAGCAAATTACCTTCCCTTTTTCACTTTGCTAATTATCTAGTAGGGAAGATTCACTAACCTTGATTAACAGAATGTCCTGGCTGGGGGTAGACTGCCAGCTGAATCACATGTACAAATCCATGCATAATAGATGACAGCAGGATGCGCGATTCCATCCCTCAGCCAATGCATTAATCATTTAAAAAATATTCCTCAAGTGTGTTCCAAGCTGTGAGTCTTCATGCTTTTGAGTACTGGCTAGGAATTTCTTCCATGTCCTACCTGCAACATAATACAGGCTGGGTAGTTCCCTTGCTGCTTTCCTTTGTTAACGCTGTATTTTTCTTGTCTATGCCTGGAGCATGTAAAGGCTTATTATTGTTTTTATAAGCTGTGAGGTTACAGCACTTACTTTTGGTCATTAATGTCAAGAATCCCACATCAACGATGACCTCACGTATGCATCTTTTCCTATCTTTCCCAGTGCCCTGGATTGATGATGATGATGACTTTTTTTTGATTTTTTTTTTTGTATTGCAGAAGTTCTAATAAGCTCCCGCTGAGGATCAGGACCCAATTGTGGTGGGTGTTATATGAACATGGAACAAAAAAGCATAAACAATTTACAACCTAATTATAAGACAAGCAACGAGGTAGAGATAGCTGGCTGCACACAGGGGAACAATGAGGGAACATCCGTTAGAACAATAGGCAATGGGCTCAGCCAGTCAGCTGCTCACAGTTGCCGAGTAATGACAATCACTCTTTTGGGTACATGACTGATTTCGACTCTATTGATTGCATATACTCAAACAACAAATACATTTGTGGAATCTGTGCTTGCTCCCAATTATCCTGCAATTAAGAAAAAAAGAAGCTAAACTCATTATTCACTCAACTCCAATTACTGTTATTACGCAGCTCTGTATATTTGCATGGTGTTATGGAAGCCTTGACAAGGCAAGAAAGACACAAGCCAAATGTGCTAGTGCTTTTAGCTGCCTGACCTGAACTAGCTTAAAGGCAAAAGATTTTCAAAAGCAACAGCCCAGTGGCAGCTTGAACATATTCCCTGTTCCTGCCTGCACTTTTTGTGAAACGTTGGGGTACCTAAAATAATAAATTTTGGGTTAAATTTGGCTGCAAACAAAAAAAGGAAGGCAATGACTAGTGTAATGTAGGAGAGGCCTGGGTTCAAGGTAAGTGGATAAGACAATAGGGCTAAGCCAAAATACACCTTCATGTACATAAGTGGCACACATATAACTGCAGTTTTTGGCACCTATGAGGTTCAGCATAGCTACACTGTCCCTGTACTTCACTTCTGAGCATGTTCACCTAAATGCAGCCATAACATGGGCTAATTTCCAAAATTTTAGTTACAGACAACCAGGCAGATGCTAGATGAAGAGGGGCCAAGAGGTCCTCCCACTGAGCAGTAGCCTAGTGCTTCCTTCCTCTTCAAGGCAATGCCCCATCTCAATAAGCTTGTATCTCTCTGGATTGCTTTTTTGACTGCTCTCACATATCTTCCCCTCTCAGCTGTCCGGAGAGCCAGGTTTAGTAGAAATGGTGAAGGATGTTCTTGGCAAAGCTCAGCCTACAGCTGGGTAGTTAGAGAAATTTGCTGGGAAGCAGGAAATATGAGCTCTAACTATTCTGTGTGAGAACTAGTCTCCTGCTTCCTGGGCAAGTGGTTATTAAACTAAACTAGGATGGTTCTCCTCCTCTTCTATTTTACTTCCAGTAATGTACAAGGCAATCTTATTTTGCCACATAATCAAATATAATCCTAAACTGTGCATAAGTGCTCAAACTGAAGTTATGTGACCATGTACATACCATTTGGGCACATGGTGTGTGTAGGTGAAACGGGGGCTTCAATTTAAGGTGAAGTAAAGCCCCATGTTGTGCACACTCCCTGTACTTGCCTGGCTCTTCAGTGGTGGGGAGGGGAGGGTGAGGTGCCGGTAGGTGGAGCGGTCCCTGGGCTGCAGGGGGGGGGGGGTGCTTCCCTCCGTGACAGCAGGTGGCCCCCATCCACAGGCACTCAGCTTGGGCAGTCCTGGGGGGCACCACAGCCACGGAGGGGAGCACCAGGCCCCCATGCAGCTCAGGCAGGCAGGCAGGCTCTGTGGGGGGAATAAAATCAGGCTCGCCACTTTGCTTGGGCAGAGCTGCTTTCCTGTACGGGCTTCCTTCAGAGCCATGGAGCTGCACGGAGAGTGGTACTTCACTCCGTGGCTCTAGGGGCAGAAAACTGCACTCCGAGTCACTTAAGGTGCATTACGCCACTGAATTTCCTACAGTGGCTGGAATTAATGTGCAATACGCTGTCAAGGCATGCAAACGCTGACACCATTAAAGCAGTGAAAAAGTATTTTAGCCCACTTGAAAGTGTCATGCACACATGCCCATTGTTTCATCTGCACATGGCCATGAAGGATAAATACAATTTAGACTACCTGTACTTCTGTTTTCCATCCATTAAATAAGGATATAGCAGTGCCGTACCACACAGGTGCTATGAGGATGGTTACATTCAAGATGATGCCTTGGATAGATAATGGAGATAACGGCTTAGGAGAAAAATGCATTGAGTTCATTATATTCAAATTAATTTTAGATATTAATCACTTTGCATCCTAAAGAGGACTGCTGAAGAGCTTAATTAGTTGAGGAAATGTCAGATAACATTGATGTTTCATCTCCTCCTAAGGTTTTTTTTTTCTCTATAAACAAAGAGCACCTGAAGACTTTCAGTTTAAAATGACCTTTATTTTTTACATTAAAACAAACCAGTAAAAATCAAAGTGAAAGCCTCAGGGGACAGCACAGTGTATGTGCGTATGTGTTTGCACTTGTGTGTCCGTGCACACGGGTGTGTCTCTTTTATAACAGACTGCAGGGACACTGATAACGAAATGATCACAGAGCTCTGCAGCCACAGGCAATAATGCTTCGACGGCCGTACACAGTATCCAAACCCATCACAGTTCTGTGGCGACATGCATCACCTCTCTTCTGCTGACTTCCAAGTAACAGTATTCCTGAATAGCAAACCAAATTCAACAGGGTATGGATTATGACATCTATTTAAATATTTAAGAAATGTTGCCTCCCTTGTGGATATGTATAAATACAACATAAAAGCCATGTTTTCAGGCACTATGGCTAGTCGTTATGGATGACAAGATGCTTTTACAATTTGAAGTTTAGACAACTGTTTCTATAGGATGGCTTAGACAAGGAGGATCCTGCTTTGAGCAGGTGGCCAGATTAAATGATCCTGTGAAGTCCCTTCCAGCCCCACTTTCCTCTGACTCTCTGATTCTCACACATCTAGGTTTATGTGGCTCTCTTTTGCCTTCCTCAAATCGCTCTTAAGCAGAATGGGCTGGGACTTTGTTTTTCCCAAAGAAAATATTGATTCCCTGATGAAGTATTTTGGTTGAAAACTGACATTCAAGCCAGTATTGAAGTGCCTTGTGGAAGTTGTAGTTCAGTTGTCTTATGCTCTCATGTTCTTCAGGGAGCCGGGCTGGCTGGTTGGTTGATGCTTCCCATGATGCCCCACCTCCTTTCTTCCTTAAGAGAGTATGATGGGACTCCCAGTTGTTGGTGCTCCAGGCAAAACGGAGTCCAGTTAAAAATGGTGTATGGAAGCAGCAGGCGTGCAAATTCCAACCCCCTGCTTCTACGCCCAAATGCCAAATGGGGAAAAATATTTCAGATTTTGGCAGAAATGTTTTTGGTTTGGGGAATTTTTGATGAAAGATTGAAATGTTAAATCAAAACATTTAAAAAAAATCATTGTTTTTCCATTGACAAACAGCTTTGAGCAGCCGTATTCAGAACAAAGGATGAAGCTCCTCTCAGAGCTGAGAAGCCAGCCCAGTGCTAATACACCAATTCAATCCTGCTAAAGTCTCTCTCATTGCATAATGAATTCATCCTCAGAGTTTCTCTTTGCTCATATGTTTCAAGGAATGTCATAATATGTACTCCCAAATTATGATGTTTCTCATAATCTTATTATTGATTTTTTTTTTTTTTAAATCAGTATTTTTGGTGTCCTGAACTGGCTTTGAGGCTGTGCTAGGTGTCTCATAGGATGCAAGCAATGGAGATTTATCAAAGTTTAATAAAAGCCTGACATTACTTGCTGTTGCAACTGTAAGCAAACATGCTGACAACTGCTTTTTAGAGTAGCATCTTTCAGTCGCTACGGAT
Source organism: Crocodylus siamensis (assembly GCF_052110815.1). NCBI lineage: Eukaryota > Metazoa > Chordata > Crocodylia > Crocodylidae > Crocodylus > Crocodylus siamensis. The sequence goes on from NC_143401.1 coordinate 11,382,753, forward strand.
GTGCCGACACATTCATCATGCAGAGACCCACAAGGCCTCTCATCCCCTGAAGTCCAAGAAAAGCCCTTAGTATGGGACATAAATGGGATCTAATGGTGCATACTTCCTTGGGCTGCAATCTTCCACATAGGAATGATTTTTACTTTAGAGGTGTTGAGTACTTTATCAAGAGGTGTTGAGTATGGCTCCTCTGGTTCCATCATGGTGAGGTTTATTATAAGAGGCATCATGAGCAGAAATCGTAAGGGCTTACAGAGTTAAAAAATGGCTCCAGAAAGAAGCGAGCTGTGGTTAGACCGTTTGACATCCTTTCTTAGTGACCACAATAAAGAGTACAGGCTCATTTCTTCTATGGGGTTTATTGCTAACTCTCTAAAGTGACCAGCCACCCTGAATTTTCCAAGATGATCCTAAATTTTGGGATATGAGATATAGTCCCAGTGTTCCCAAGAAGTTCCTGAAACAGGATTTCTGTCCCACGTTTGGAAAAATTGGTCCCAGGCCTGCTAACCTCATCCTCACAGGAATGGTCCAGTGGCTCTAGATAACATCCTGCTGCATCCTTGCACCCGTTAAGGGAGTGCAATATAATGCTACAAAATGACACATAAACATGGTTCTCCATTTGCTGTGGATGGCACTTTAAAACCTCTTTATGCTACACCTGGGTTAATTAGAGTTGCCCTCCATGCAATGCCATGCTTAGGCAGCAACACTAACCAGAACCAGGAGGGTAGGCTACTTCCAGTTCTAGATGTCTGTGAAGCTTCCAGAAACATGCCCTGGATTTTGCTCTCCTAGAGCTGCTTTCTTAGCTCTGGCCTCCCCTCTCTTTCAGGTCAGAGATGCTTTGCAGCAGTGTTGTTTGATACAGCTTTAACAAAAAGAATAAACACCTTCTTTCCTCGAAGTTGTTGAAGTTGGCAAATCAGTTCCTGGGGACTGAACACAGGTGCACGAATACTGGAAGATAATAATTTTAGATAAAGTATTGTAATTCAACCAACAGTTTATCTATTTGCATACAGCAACCAGCAGAATAATGGACTGGGTGGTAAGCTGCATGCACGTCACAGTTGTAACGTGCCTTACCAGATCCAGTAAGTCTGAGAATGGAGGGTTGGGGCATGGCCCGTCATGGAGCTTTGTGGAGCAGTCCTGCACATTTGCTGTCAGTGTGTGCAGATGACTAGTAGAATATGGACTGCAGGTAGACGTGGGTGGAGTCCTAGCAAACTTCATAGTTTCATAGTTTCTAGGGTCGGAAGGGACCTGAGCAGATCATCTAGTCCGACCCCTTGCCATGGCAGGAAAGAGTGCTGGAGTCAAATGACCCTGGCAAGCTGTTCATCAAGCCTCCTCTTAAAGACCCCCAGGGTAGGAGCCAGCACCACTTCTCTTGGAAGCTGGTTCCAGATCCTAGCCGCCCTGACAGTGAAGTAGCACCTCCTGATATCTAGCCTAAATCTACCCTCTGCCAGCTCGTGACCGTTATTTCTGGTCACTCCTGGCAGTGCTCGGGGGAAGAGGGACTCCCCCAATGCCTGCTGGTCCCCCTGACTAGTTTGTAACAGGCCACTAGATCCCCCCTCAGCCTTCTCTTATGGAGGCTGAACAGGTTCAGGTCCTGTAGTCTCTCCTCATAGGGCCTACCCTGCTTCCCCCGGATCATGCCAGTGGCCTCCTCTGGACCCTCTCCATGCTGTCCACACCCCTCCTGAAGTGCGGCGCCCAGAACTTGATGCAGTACTCCAACTGCAGCCTATCCAGTGCTGCATAGAGGGGGAGGATCACCTCCTTGGACCTGCTCGAGATGCATCTGTGGATGTATGACAGGATGCGGTTGGCCTTCCTGACCACATCCCCACACTGCTGGCCCATGTTCATCTTGGCATCAACTTCTTTCATTGCACACACCATCCAAAGACTAGAGACTACTGCACTCCCTTTGTGCATTATCAGGGTACAAAGTACCCCAGGAGGGTCTTGAAGGATGCAAAGCCAAAGCCTTCCTGTACCTCCACTCTAGATCAGCCAGTGAACAGGTCAGTAGGCCTGTGCAAGTCGGCAGTGATCCAGTCTGGCTTTGGATCTGGCTGCTTCAGATGGCTGCAATCCCATCCGGAGCTCCAGATTGAGTTTCCACCTCGATTCGGCCAAAGCTGAGATACTGCCATAGGGTATAATGAGGAATCAATGAAATATCTATAACTTTGTTGTTTTTTGTCCAATTTGGATGACATTTTTAGAGGTGGTAGACTGCACAGAGAAGGTGAAGCCTTCCAAGTTTCAAGAAGATTGGTGTAGAGGTTTGGGGGGAACAGCACCCCAAATTCTTGAAAGCAAAACTCATGTCACATCTAGGCGTTACAACATAGCGGGGTGAAAACTGCAGGGGTGGTATCACTTACTGAGTCCACGTTTCAAGCCTGCCAAGTTTCAAGAAGACTGGTCTCAGATCTCCTAGGCAGCTTCGAGGTGGCTTTGAACGAGGTCAGTGCTTCGACCTGGACGTGCTGCTTCCGACCCCAAAGTGTCCGAAGCTTCTCCGGATCTGAAGCTCAGTCCGAAGCCTCGCACAGCCCTACTGGTCAGGCACAGAGAGTTGATTTTACTTGTGATTTTCCTTGAGATTGAGCCCTCATTAGGCTAGACCAGTGGTTCTAAACCTTTTCAGATTTGAGATCCCCATTCAGAACTTTCAGAAATGAAGTGGCACCCCATTTAAAAACCAAATATATTTATTACAGTGCTTACTTCCTTGCAGAAGGGCTGGAGAGTAGGGCCAGGGGAATGGCCAGGCAGGGGCAACCAGAGCCTGCCCTTATCTACTTATCTTTTCACACTTCCTGCAGCACCCTTTAAAGGATCTTGCAGCACCCAACGGTGCCCTGGCACCCTGGTTAGGAATCACTGGGCTAGATGTTACTGCTACCCATAGTAAGGGGAGTCCCTACCCAGCACATTAGTCTCAGTAACCAATGTCACTCCATAATACTCCAGGGTCAGGACTCTGGCTAGCCACCACAAATTAGCTCCTAGTGTCGGTTCAGTGGGTGTGCAGCCTACACCGCACTGGCCCCAAGATGCAAATACATGCAAATTGGGAATTTAGGGTGCAAACAGAAGTGCAGCTCCATACTGTAACTCACGGCACTTCGCAGGAAGCGCCATGAGTTAAAACGATCCCCCGGACCCAACAGATGGGGGTCCCAGGATTTGGGAGATCCAGCTGCAATTAAGAGCAGCTGTGAATCTGCAGTCACTCTCCCCTAGCCCTGCCCCTCCTCCAACCCCACCCTGGCACTGTCTTCAGAATGGGGGCAGGGCAGGGAGTGTGCGAAGGGAGCTCCATTTGGGGTTTGCCCATCTGGCGCTGGAGGGTGGTGGGGTAGAATGAAGCCCCCCCATTTTGGGGGGCTCCAATCTACCCGTCCTACCCTCCATCACTGGCTGAAAAAGCCCCAGATGGAACTCACTCTGCTCCCTTCCCCCTCACTCCCATTCTGAAGACAGTGCTGGGAGCAGGGCGGGGTTGTGCCAGCCCACCCCTGCTTCTGGTGCACAATGACACAAGTTAATAAAGGTGCTCCCCTTTGGAGTGCCTTCATCTGAACCCCCATGTAATGAGTAGTCAGGTTTTCATGGGGTTGGGTCCTATTAAATTGCTCTGCAGCCTTGCACTTCTGTACGGGCACAGCTGTAGAGCACTTTCAAGGGGCTGATTGCAGAACAAACATAACATCTATCTGCCCCCTTAACAGTCAGCAGAGAATATATGGATCGGATGATGTAAAGGTGAGACTTGTGACTGAGCCAACAGCAGCCATTCCAAGCTTGTCCCTTTCCGTATGTAAGTTCCTCCATAGAGAAGGAACATGAATTTTCCATGTTTTTTGTCAGTGATAGACTGAGAGAGAGAGCCAAGCAGCTTTTTTCAGGCAATCTGCATATTTGCAAAAGAAAAAAAGGGAATTTCAGAGAGGACCAAAAAGATTCAGGAATTGAGGTCAATTTCTCTCAACAGTTTCAGCTGTAAAAATAGAGGAAGAGATTTAGAAAATATCAAATCATTTTGCTTCACAATTTTCAAAGTGAGAGTTTTCAGAAATACTGAAAACTTTCATAGGAATGTCTTCCAAATGAAACTTTTTGCATTTTCGTTTTAAATGGTAATTAAAATATTTTGAGGTACATAACCCATCTTGGGTTGACTGAAACGCCAACTTCTCATCTTTTTTCCTTGTTGTCTCCCACCCAAAAAAATGCTTTGACCAGAACAGACTTTTACCCTAATTTTTTGTTTTGACTCCCAAATTAAAAAGTGCAATATTTGCCCAGGTCTATAACAGGATGATATTTGGATCAATATTAAGTCTACATTTGGATTTATACAGAACATCTGGATGTGATTTTGAATCAGAATTATGGTTTGGGTTGGGAGGCAGAGGCCCTGAAAGCTCATGGGCTCTTTTCATGAAGCTTTTAAAGCAAATGATTATTTTTATTACAGCCATCCCTGATGGCTCCAGTGGAGATTGTGGTGCATTGTGGAAAACACATATAGTGAGAGACGTTCCCTTCCGCAACCTATTGGCAATCTAACCAGACAGAAAACATCGGAGAAAAGAGATGTTATCTTCTTTCCCATTTTTAGAAAAAATGAAGTAACTTGTTCAAGGTCAGATAGAGAATCTGTGACAAAACCAAAAACTGAATTCAGGTGTTTGGAGCCCTTGTCTTGATGACACTGTCATTCATGCCTTGTGAGATAAATCTGATAAGCTAAATATCCCAAGTGAGATCAGATAGCTGTATGCAACTAGAAACAGAAATGAGCTGATTTTCAATTTTGTGTCTGACCTGGAATACAACTGATACAGGAGGTGCAAGGTATGAGGATCTAAACCCAGGTGCTTCAGGATTAAGAAGGGGTTAAGATTCAAAGCTTCAGTCCCTTAGACATTATCACAAAAATAAAACTCTTGCCTCTAGTGTGGATAAGTGGTGACATTTCCCCAAGCTCAGGCTGTGATTTCATCTTTGGTCCTGACAGGAGTCAGCATCTTAGCAGAAACTGACTGTTCCAGAGGAAGATGAATAAAATGGTATGTAATGGATTTTTGTCTTCATTTAAAAAAAATCAGTTTGGGTTTATGGGAAATGGATTTGTAGTCGGTTTTTTTTTTTTTTTTTTTCAGTGAAACAATCAATTAGTTTGAAGTTCATTTGAAATGGTTTCTTTGACCTGGAATGAAATATTTTGTTTTGTTTTCAGGTTGCTAATCCATTTTTGCCCTATTAAAAGCTAATTCAATTTTGAAGGAAAAAAAAACCCCACCACCATTTGGAATGGGTCAAAATGCTTTAATTTTTCTGAAACAAAAGGTTTCACGCTGAACAAGTCAAAGTGAAGTGATTCCCCCTTCCCAACTATGTTCCTGTCTTTTTTAAAGCAAAAACTATAAGCCAAATTTGACACAAATGTACAAACAGCTTTGATTTTTCCAATATTGTACTTTTTGGTGAATTTTGTCTACGACTTTGGTGCCTCTGGAGTACAGATTGCCTCTTATTAAGTCTATATACAGCACTTGGCATGAGGTGGCTCTAATCTCTGTTGGGTCCTGAGGCTCTATCATACAAAAAATTACAATATTTATCTGCAAATTGCAAGTCAGCAAGAATCTCTGTGGGAGAAACTCTCAAAAGTACAAATGGCTTGTAGATACTTAACTCCCATTTAAAGGGGTATATACCCAACTGCATTTTGGGCCTTTGGAAATCTTTCATCCAGCTCTAGAGATAAAGTCTGCGGCACGGTAAATACAGAAAAGGACTACTTTCACTGCAGTGCTCCCGCCGCAGGTTGCTTTTATTTATTTATTTTAGTAATGAAACCAACTCCAGCCTTGTGCTTCCTTCTATCTGTCATCCCCACCAGACAGCCCATTGCAGGGCTCTTTCTCAATTGCACACATTTATCTCACAAAAACTGTGGGGCATATTTATTATTTCACTTACTGCCATGTCTGCTGTTTTCTCTCTGCCTCCCCACAACAAACCTTCTTTCTTGCATTTGCTTTGCCTTGTTGACCTTTCCATGACACTGGTCTTCCATCACCCCTGGCACCTGGGATCCAGACTATACAAGTACCTAGATAGTTGTTTAACTTTTATTTGTAGTCAGTGTTTGTGTTTTCTCGCAATACCCCTAAGTCATTTTTTTTTGTGGCTCTCTGCAGATGAGATCAACCGCTGGGCTGTGTTAGTACGTGGCCTGTGCGCCACTTAAGGCCCAGCTGAAGTCTGAAAGTAATACACCATGCGGCAGAAAAGACCCCCTAGCACTTGAATTAAAAGAGTACCTGGTAGCAATAGGAGGTTGTTAACCCCCGAAGGGAGCCAGCTATTAGGGATGGATGAAAAGCACACTTTGCCAATGAGATTCACAACAGTGTGCCAAATGGAGGAGGAAGGCTGAGTCTCGGGAAACTGGGATATTGTTCCGCTGCTGGAAGAGCTGGAGTGGGCTTTAGTGGCTACAGACCAAGGGCAGGCAGCTATTTTGGGCCGAGGGCTGCTTACTGCGTTTTGGCAAGCCATCGACGGCCACGCGACAGGGAGCCCAAGGCAGATTAATATTAATTTTCTAAATTTTTTAGGGCCGGTTAGAATGGCCTGGCAGGCTGCATTTGCCCACCCCTGCCCTAGACCCTTTTGCTCAAGTCCTCGCAGCTGGTACCTTCTCCCATGTGCCCTGTGTCCTCCCTCACTGGCTCCTGCTACTCTTCTCACTTCTGTTGCAGTATCCATCCCTGATTCCCGCCGCTAGCTCCTTCTGCTTCCAATTATTTCTCACCTGTTCCTCCTTTACTCCCTTGCTCTTTGCATTTTAGTTAGGGCACTTCTACCTCACCTGATTTAGCATTAGCAGGGCATGGGGGCTGGGGATGCTGAGAACAGAGGAGAAGTAGTCTCTCTGCTTTGAGATTTCTCCGAGCTTGGTGGGACTCGGATGGATTTCCAGAGGGATGGCAAAGCGCACGAGGGAGATTTTCCTTGCAGAATATTAGCATCCTCCTCCCAGGGATGGAGGCCCTCGAGCTATTCAGTGACGCGTTGTAAGAACGTTTTAACAAAGTTCATCCAATTTATTTTCCCCTAACCTTATTCTCAAAAAGCGTAACCATTTTAGTTGAAGCTTTAAAAAGAATATATATATCATATACATAATTATATCCTGTTAATAATTAATACAGAATGATTTATTAATAGCAATGATATAAATAAAATATTAATATGTTCTGTTACCCCAAATTATAATAACCTACACGGATATAAATAATAATGTGGAAATAATGATGAATTCATCCTGAGGTGGATACATGGTGTGGAAAATTTCAGCCCAAAGGTTTACCGTTTATCAAAGTATTTTAAAGCTGAAAACAGGCTCTAAAGATGGGAAATGCTGGACAGTCTTAATGATATGCAGCTCTACCGGCCCCTGACTATAATAAAGAGAAGGACATGGATAATACTTCTATATCCTCTCTGTAAGTGTTTTTTTTTTTAATTTTCTCTCACTTCCTCTCCTTTCAAGGCACCATCTCAGTCCCATCCTTTTATTTTCCTGCATGTGTCTCTGAGTGCCTGTGTAGTTGTGAAACTCTTCTTCTGGACAGCTTCCCTGCCCTGCCTTAATTAACTCAGTAGTATTTCAGTTGTTCTGAAGGCATCTCCCAGAGGTCCCTAATACTCTCCGTGTGCTGACTAACTGAACCCCGGGAGATCCTCATGAGAAAAAAACCATAGGATAAAAACAGTGATTTCAGTCCTCTGGTTTCTTAATTAGCAGCCTACACAGCAGAAGTGACTGCCTGACAGGGAGATTTCACACTTGTGCTCGGATGAGTGCGCTGCCTTTATTTTATTTTATTTTTTATTTGTATTCCCGGTGTCCCTGAACTTTTAGTTGTCTTTTCCTCTGTGCTAATTACCCCTGGTACAGCCTCTCCTCCATCACCTAGGTATCAGGAAAGTGGGTGATATGTGCCACACACATGCGGTGTTCCCTAGCACACTTCCGTCTTCAGAGGTGCTGTGTTAACTATTGAAACAGTAACAAAAAATGTGTAGAGGTCTACTGAGATTTGCCTAAGCCGACTTTGTCCCTATCACACATTTCTCTCAGGCTTGGGTTGCCTTTGCGGTTGTCTTCAGCAAGCGCAGGAGCAGTCCCATGGATTCCACTTGCTCAACATGATGCACATAATTACCGAAAGTACCTCACTGAAACCAGAGCCTGGATGGATGGATACAAGACTGTTCGCACCTTGCCTTCAACTCATGTATAGTGCTGTTGTACAGTGTTAAATAATTCCTGTGTTCTGCCCCAGAGATGGTTGCTTTTGGGTGATGGATGAAATAATACCTGTGTAGAGGAATCCCCTAGGAGATTTTCAAAGCTGTCTAGAGAAATTACCTGCATGGGTCCTGATAGTGGGGCTAAACCCCTTCCATTTTCCGCTTTAAAAATTTAAACCCGTGTTTACAAGGCTTCTTTTCCAGGACTAGAGGCAACACAGTCACAGAATCACTGGACTATAGGGCTGAAAGGGACTTCCAGAGATCACTGTAGTCATTCCCCTTGTAGAGAAGCACAATCGTAAGCTTATTGTCACCATCGTCCAACTGGCTCATACACTACCAAACCAAACCAGCAGACCTTACATATTCAAAATTTCCCTTGATGTCAGTTGGAGTTTTGACAGCAGGAGGAATGTAGTTTTCCTTACACAGCCTATTCAGCCCACACAGATTCCAGATATCTGCTGCCACCATCATCCAGCCCTGGTTTAGGAGCGTATGGTGCTAAGCGATGACTACAAACAGCGAAAAATAGTCTGCCCAGAACAACTTAGGGCCAGCTCCTGTTCCACCTATCAGATTATCTTAATCATTTAAGTGTGATCCCTGTCTACTTAGACAGTGTGATCCCTGTCTACACAGAAGGCAGGTGTGTCCTTCTCCTTCCTATTTTTTCTGATTCAGTCTTAAGGCTAAGGTAATGGTGAATTACACAAGTAGAAGCATGAACATTATTTCAGAGATTCAAGCAGGGTGGAGTAGAGTCACACTCTTAGGCACCAAATACATGGATAGTATCAGGTCCTTACAGTCTAAGGGTGTGTACAGAAGTGCTCTGTGCGTATTTCACAGCGCTGTAATTTAGAGCACTTTTACAGCAGTATAAAGTTACAGCACTCAGCGTTTGGTCTTGGGGGGAGTTTTGAGCCCCCTGCACTTTCCAGACTATGCGGCAGGGGGCATGCCACAGCCTCCTGGGGCTGCAGGAGACTGTGGACAGCAGCAAACCAGTGGAGAACGCGGAGCTGGGATGAGAGACTGTTGTCAATCAGCCTCTCGTCCTACCTCTACCTCTTTCCCTCCTCCCCCCTATCACTGGGAGTGGGCACGTTGACCATGAAGCCAGGAACCATATGATGCTGGCCAGGGTGGGCTGGCTCCAGCAGGATGCGATTCCCAGCTGCATGACTAGGACCACACAGTGTGACGAGAGCCAACCCAGCTTGGCCCAGCCCCTGAAGAGTGGGGCAATCACCGGTGATCCTCCCTTGCTCCCTCCGCCTGTTCTTACCTGAGTTTCCACTCTCAGACAGAAGGAGGGTGGGGGAATAGCCCCATGGTATCCATGCCAGACCCCTCTGCTAGGCAGAACCTTCTTTTGGGGACTGGGGGTGGGACAGGGGTGGGTGGGCCTTGCTGCTGCCGGTGCTGGGTCCTGCTACCACTGAGACCTGCCGCCGGCTCCTCTTGCCACTGGTGCCTCATCAGCTTTGACAGATAGGCTCTGACAGTAATCATTTTCTAAATTTTAGAGGTGCCCTGCTGGCTGATAAAGGGGCTTGGCAGACTGGATCTGGCCCCTGGGCCGTATTATGCCTGCTCCTGATTTCTACAGCTGGTGTTCAAGATAGGATTTTATCCAGGTGCCACTGGCTTCTTAACTGAACCCATTTTGGATATGCATAGCAAGCATTGCACTTCCATGTTGCTGAGACACCCCCTGCTCTTAGCATCAGCAATGCCTCCAATGTAAATCATCTCTAAACGCCTCCTTAGCCCCACTTCTCCTTATCTGCCTTGCACTTTAAATGACACAGCAGCCTGCTCATGGAAGTTGACATTTTCAAACTTGAGTTTTAAATTGTAAAATACATGGCACGTGTCCCAAGGAAATCAGATGAAATCAAGTTACTATCGCAAATGTTAAAATTACCATTTATATTTATATCAGAAATTAAGGCAATAGACTGTAGCCTACATGCTTTGCAGGGATGCCAGTAAAAAAAAAATAAAACAAAGGAAAAAAATAAAACCACCCCACACAACCCTCCATGCACGTTCTAGTCCAGTAAGGACATTATTTAAATGCTGTACATTTGGTGTATTAGTGCCTTTGCAATATTAAAAGTGACATTAACATGACAGGAGTGTAAGGTTTCAAATCATTACCAATAGACAGTGGGGGATACATCTCCATGAAGGTAGCTTATCTTCCCTTATGCCACTAAGTCAGATAGGGCATCCATAAAAGAAAAGGGGAAAACTAGTAATTCAGAATTAAGGAGAATGCAAAGCTTAAGGGGTTTATTTTGATTGGGGAAGGGTGAAGGATTTCTTGAAATTCAGTGAATGTGTGTTCTTCTGCCAGAGTTTTGATTCAGTTTGTCTCCTGGAAAAGCACCTAGATAAGATTTCAAGTATTTCTTTTTCAAAGCAGGTAGGTGATTTAGGAGCCTAAGTGCCAGTTTCAAAGTGAGTTTGAAACTGAGGGATCTAAGGGTCAGGGTTTTGAATAAATGCCTTAAAATGCAAATTCTAGTGGGATTTTCAAAAGCACTTCAGATTCCCATGGGCAAGTTTGAAAATCCTTTTAGACACCTATAAGCAGATAAACCATGTCTATGTGGCAAAATTACCATGATCCAGAGTGGCAACTCCAAACCTGCTGCACTTCTCCGAGACAGTTGCTTCCTAAGCTGGACACAGTGTCACTGCCTGGCACTTCAGACAGGCTAATTAACATGGTGGGTGTATTAATTGGTACTGTGACTCAGCAGTACTAATCAGTGGCATAACTAGGGGTGTTGACTGGGGGAGGGAGGGAAAAAACAGCTAATACTGGAGCTGCACAACCTCAACTGCACGGTGTGGTGGCACCTGGAAGCTGCCCTGTGTACGGCAGCTTCCCTGGGAGCCCGGACTTGTCTTATGCCTTCAGTGCTAATTTGTCCATCTCAGGGCCTCTGCAGATCTGGCTCCACTATTTTGGCTTTAGAAAGCAGCCTTCACACAGGAGCATAAAATGCTCGTGGATGTCGCTTCAGGGCATGTAAGTTTACTGAAAGGACATAACCTTTCATTCTTAAAAAAAAATCTAGTCTGAAAGCTCACTGGTAGTCACTGGAATTTGGGCTTCTAAGTGCCCAGCTCAAATCTTAAAGCTGGAGTTAGGTTCTTAAGTCATGTTAGATGCATTTGCATATGATAGTTAATTGACTCAGCTTTAGATAAAAGCACCAAAGACCCCTGCTGAAGTGCCCAATTTATATAGATGCTGCAAAGCTGGATTGAACTAATGTGCTGCTGCTTCCAGTAAAGCATGTTGCCCCTCCCCTCCCCATGTCTGTCAGTGCCCTATATATTGATTTACTTAAATTGGTTTAGAATCTGATGTAGTTAAATGAATTAAGTAAAATAAGATCTAATGGATTTTATTTAATCTTGTCTTGTTTACCTGCACAGGGTCCATTTACATGTGCACTTTAATGTGCAGTAGATTATTTTACTGCGCTTAAAGCATCACATAAAAAATGTAACATTACACTAATGCACAGTAAAATGGTCTACTACACATTAAGCATTGCTAAAAAAGGGCACAAATGCGCTATTGCGCATTAGGGCAGCATGGGGCGTGCAGTGGCGGTACTGAGCTTTCCCTCCCGGCCCTGCTCTGCCCTTCCACACCAGATCCCACCTGCTGGGCTGTGGAGGCCCCAGGGGAGGGCAGCAGTGTGGGGAGCCTGAGCCCATAGCAGGCAGCCCACCCCTGCCCTGTGTACACATCTGAGGGGGACATGCCCCCATGCCCCCCTGGGGAGTGTGCTAAGCAGCAGGGAACCAGTCCTTCCCCACCCCCTGGATGAGCCACCTGCAGCTCTATCCCACTCCCTGTCTGGGGCCTGTAGCCGTGCACTCTGGCCCCAGGCCCCAAGCCCCATGCACTCCCCAGCTAGGAAGCAGCCCCAGCCCTGCCCAACTCCCTCCCTCCCTCACTATGGGCGCCTCAATCCCCACCCTTCTCCTGCCAGACTTACCCATGGGAGCTGCTCTCCAGGCTGCCTGGCAACCGTGGGTGTGTGTACATGTGCATGTGGTGCCCCTTGGTGTTTGCCCTCCTCCCACTCCCCCCAGCCTCTTGCAGGCTGGAACTCTGCCAATCTGCAAGGGAAAACCCACCATTGCCTGTTTTTTCTCCTTTAAAAGAGAAAATATGGGTTTTTCTCCTTAATGTGAGAACATCTGGGTTTTACCGCATTTTCCCATGGTGAACGGAAAAGCTGGCTTCCTGGTTATCAGCAAGAAAGAACATTCCAAGGAACCTCTTCTGTTATGACCTGCATCAAGGTGTTCATTACAAACATAAACAAGGAGGGGCATAAAGCCCAGCCCTGAGGTAGGCCAGCTATCATGGGGGATAGCTCACTAGAGATGCACCTGCTTTCCACAGTCCTTGGGCTTGCATTACTGTATTTACTCAGTTAGAAGATGAAGCTCCCCCCCAACACCCCATTTAACATGATGTGGGGAAGGCTCTTGCTTTACAGTTGAACATGAAGCAGTGGGAGGGCAGGGGTTACAGCTAGAGTCAGACCCGCAGCTGCTGCCTGCTCCCTGCTGCCTCTGCATACCCTGCTACTCCTCCCTGCAGCTCCAGTTGGACCCCTGTGCTGCCGGTATAGAGCAATGGTAAGTCCAGGGCGGAGGGGCAGGTGGTGGGGAAAGATTTCAGGGGTGAGGGGCAATGGCAGGAAGAGAGCTGGGGACCTGAGCCTGTGGGGGGAAGAAGTCACAGGGAAGGGGAAATAAGATGGGGAAGGGGGATTGGGGCAGCTTGTGGCTGCAGAGGGGGAAGGCACAATGTGGGGGGTGGGTAATAGTGGGAGAAACAGGTAGCAAGGTACAAGCTGCCTGCTAATCTCACTGTTGGCCCCACCACCTGCCCCCTACCACCTGCCCCCCTACTGCTTGTCCCCCACTGCTCCCACCACTGCCTGCCCCCCTATAGCCCTGCTCATCGCCTCTCCTTCCACTGTCTGCGGTAGTGGGGGGATGAATTTAAGATGATCCTCAACTACATAGATTCTATACATGAAAAATTATAATACAATTATCAATTTTCTATATACAGAAGCTAATCACTGGGAGTGTGTTGGGGGGGTCATCTTATATTCAGGGTCATCTTGTATTTGGGTAAATACAGTATTATCTGCATGCAACCAGGATGCAGTAGCCTTTGTCCACTTTTCACAGATGTCACAGTTATCTGCTGCAAGTTTTTTCCAAGGAGTGCCTTAGCTTTTTGATAATCTACTCTCTGAAGACTCACACCACCAGGCATGTGAGATTGGCCCTGTTTTTACAAACTTACTAACAAGACCTGATGCTCTTAGTCTGAAATTAGAGTTTTCTTCTTCTCAGTAGACTATCTGCCATGGATGATGAACTATCTGTCTAGAGTAACATGGTTATGAAGAGCAAAACACCATTTGTGCCATGGCTTTTTGATCAAGAACACATCTACCATGAGATAGCATGGGGTAGGAGTTCAGCTGTCAGATGTAGTGTGAAATTCATTTTATAACCCAGGTCAGACATGATGGCTCTTACGAAGGCAAAGTACTAATTTCAGCCAAATAAGGTCCATGAAAAACTCATCTGGCCTTAAGGTGTGATTTTAAGGTAGTTCATTTCAACTGGTGCAAAAACATCCATGCATTTCAGTTTAAAATCAGCTAATTTCAGTGTAACTTAAACAATTCCTATCTTACTTAAATGAAACTGAAATACAGTAAAAACTGTGTTATCTGGCATTTTACCATCAGGAATGCTCTATTAACCAGCATCTCTCATAGACGGCATCTGTTGTTTATGGCAATGGATCGACGTGGCAAAAACGAAACCGGAAGTCCCACCGTTGCACTCCCAGTTTCAATGCCATGAGCCGAGTCTTACTTCTTCCTTGAGGACCATGGCCTGGGGCAAAGCAGCCTGTGCGGGGACCCCCTGCCTCTCCTCTGGCACACTGATGCCAGGGAGTGAAAGCCCTGGTGCACTGGATGTGGTAGAAGATAAACCGGCTGGAGATAAGCTCTCAGATAACCGACAAATTTAATTAACTGGCACGCCCCATTCCCCATGGATACTGGATAAGAGAGCTTTTACTGTACAAGACTATTGAACTGAAACAATGGTGTGCTCATAGTGCTTTGGTCCAGTTTCACCTTCCCTTGCTTAACTTCTCAATCTCCTCCATATAGACAAAATGTAAAGTGCTTTTAAAGTGAAATAAGGGTTCAAACAAAAAGATTTATCTAACTGAGTTAAACTTACATAATTTTCTCCTGTATACAAGGTCTATGTCTAGATATGCCTAGGGGATAACACTTCCGTTTCATTACAGCTTTCAAAGTTTCAAAATTTGTTTTCATTCTGTACTGGAATAAAAGCAAAAGCTTTCAAATGAAACTTTTCTTTTTTTTTTTCTTTTTCTTTCCTTTTTTGTGAAAAGGAATTGTGTTAAAATGTATGTTTCCGAGTTGAAAGTTCCAGGTGTTCAACTCAGATTTTTCTGTTTTTATGCTTCTGTTTTTCTCCCTGTGGAAATGACCAGATAGTTTCACCTGGGCCTCAGAAACCTTTTAATCAAAAACTTAAATAAAATCAACACATTTCCTGAAAATATTTTGGCTTTGATGAAACACAGTAGGCCACTGAGAAGTCATTTGATTGAAAATCTTTCAACAAACTCTCTAAGAGAGCTCAAAGGCCCCAAATGGTACAATGCATACATTGAGAAAACTGGAAGGAGGCATAGATCAGGGCTGTCCACTTGACAGCCCACAGGCTGCATGTGGCCTAAATGGGGCTAACGTGTGGCCTGCAAGCTCTGGGACACCTCATATGTGGCCTGCAATCTCCCGGCCACCTCTCCTTCCATTGCTCCTGCTACTGTGGCAGCCAGGGTCTCTGGGTTCCCCTCTCTGTTCCAGCTTCTGCTTCCTTCCACATTCCTGGGGGCCTGATGGAGCAGTGGGGAGGGGAGGGGATCTGAGCTGTTCATTTGCATACACCTTGGGAGAGTAGCTAGGCTGTTCACATGGCATGAGAGAGGAGGTAGGGTGCCTGGACTGCATGACACAAAAAATCAGATGGGCTGCCTGTACAGTGGGAATGATACCTGAAAGGGCTACTTGACATGGTGCGTGGCCCGTGTCATGTATAACCTGGGCATCTGCAGCTCATGGGTATGTAGCCAGCTCCTGGTCAGAAATTGGAGTTTCTTGTTTATCAGGGGTGCTTAACAGCCAGCCCATGGGCCAAATGTGGCCCGTGGAGCCAAAGCCTCCAGCCTGCAGAGCTCTGCACAGATCGGGACATTTGGTGGTAAGTAACAGTGGCAATGAATACTGCCACTTGATCCTGCTGACAAATAACTAAGCTCCACATGGTAGGGTTGTCCCATGTCCCCTTCACTCACAGGACTAAGCTGGGGCTAAGCCATGCCCCCTTCCCCCTGTGCAACTGGATGGGGGCCAGGCCAAGCCTCCTTCCCACTGTGGGGTTGGTTTGAGGTCAGGCCATGTCCCTTTCTGCCTGTGTGGCTGGATAGAGGCTGAGCCATGCCCCCTTTCCCTTCATGGCTGGATTAGGTCCTGTATGCCAGCTCTGAACTCCGGATTGGGCATACCAGCTGGATGTGGCCCACAGACAGTCTGGGTGTGGCCCACCTGGCCTGCAGAGCCAAATGTTGAATACCACTTGTGTATACTATGCCAACTTAGACTTTCTTTCTAGATTTATCTAGATAAAACTCTGGTGTGATCCAAATGCAACTGCTCCCCTAGGATGGAAGGAAGGGCAATGCTTTTGGATTAAAGACAATGATGAACTGAACCTGAAGAAAGCTCTATTTAATTTACTGGTGAAAACATGAATGACATCAGGGGCAATTACCAGAGGTTGTGAAGGGACCACAAGGATTGCATGAAAAAAGAACATGATTTACAGTTGAAATGGAGGCTGATTGAGCCTCATATAGGTTAGAGATGGTTTGCACAAAACATCCCCTAATCTTCCAAAGTGGTATATCTTGAATTCTCAGGACAGTGCTGGATATTTGGTAAGAATTGGTTTTCTTACGAGACTCATAGTTCTTCCTACTTTTTGGGTGAATATATTGTGTAAAAAAAACTTTTTATGCTTATCCCAGCTAGAATCAGAAAGTGTAAAGATATTTGTAAAACTTAAAATTAACAAGGAAAATAATTAACCAGACTATTTCAAACGTCATAGAAACTTCAGGGTTGAGACTGAATTTGAACGTAGGGCAAATATTCAGGCTTCTTTTTATTTTGTCCTTCTCATGTTCTCTTGAAGAACAAACATGGCACAAGAAAAGCAGAGAAGCTGTTGACCCTCTTTGATAATCTTTATACATCAGCTTTTAGTTTGAAAATGGTTCTTTGATCAAGGTTTGCACTATTTTATTTTTATTTTTTTGTAGATGTCAGATCAACCATTTCGCCTTGTGACTACAGAGAATAAAAGACGACGGGAGATCTCACACTTACCAGCTAAGTACTTTTGATCAGTGGTCAACATTGTGATGAATGCTTTTCCATCACATCCGTCATCCCATACATTTTCAAGGCTGGTTAGACGTTGGAAGGCAAGACGAAAGAATGCAGCTATCCGACAGAATTCAATTTCCTGAAAAAAATAAATCATATTTTCCCCATGACCTAAATGGAAAACATATTGTTCTGAAAGTGCTGTTCAAACAGAATTACCGAAACCTTTTATCAACAAAGAGACCGTCATATATCAGACATCTGGTGTGGATGTCAATTATAATAATTAATTAGACATCTCCCTAGATGCCTGACAGTGCATTCTGTCAGCAGATTTTTTTACTTCAATCAAAACTGCTGCTGCATTATGCATGAAACTCATGGAGTTGTTGGGAGTAGGGGAGATCAGCTACAAATCTCAGCTAAACACACTAAAGAGCCTTAAGTTCTGATGCCTTTTGCCATATTTGAAGGCTGCCAAAAGAAGGTCACGTGGAATTTTTTTTAACTAAGCAACAGTTTCCAATGTTATACTCCTCCTCCCCCCCACCCCCAACCCCTTTCTGGTGCAATTTCAAAGAACACAATTAATGAGAAATTAAAGAAATGTCAGAACTTCTACCATATCCTTGTAGAAAAGAAGTAAATGCTCACTTACTCCTTGTAATAGGGTGGATGGCTCATGGGCTAGAGCCCAAATGAAGGGAGTTAGGGGATAACGCCACTGCTTAGGAACATGGGGTCAGCTGATGGAGATAATTGGCTGGGCTCAGAGGAAGTTAAAAGCTGCCAGGTAGGGAAGCTGGGGGAGAAAGAGGAGTCTGGTCCACTGGGGGAAAAGCACAGAGCTTGAGTGTACTTTCTCTCTTCAGGTCTGAAGAAAGACCCAAGATTTAATTTTGTGTTTGTTCTTTGCACATTTGCTAGCTTTGTTTGCTTTGGTGAAAAGTTGTATGCACATGTAATAAATGGACTGGAACTAAGAGTTGACTGGCTTTTAGGAGGGATCTGGCTTGAGTGTCAACTTACTACACATGGTGGAGAATGCGGCTAGTCTACACCCAATGCCAGCCTTGGAGACAGGATGGAGGGGCTGCAGCACCAACAACAGCAGTTGTTCCAGGAGATCCAACTCCAGCAGCAGCAGCAGTTCCAAAGAGATCAGCAGCAGCACCTGCAGCAGTTTCAGAGGGAGCAGCAGCCGTAACAACAGGAGTTCCTGATGCAGCATTTGGAGTCAAAATGGACTTCCATCCAAGTTGGTGAGTCCCCTGCTTCCCTGAGCATAGAGGGTGGAAACCTTGAGATGGTTAGACCACAACCCAGATCGCACTGAGAGCAGTGGTAGATCAGGCAGGAAGCCATCATAAGCCAGAAGAAATGCTCAGGAAAGGGGGTCAATGTGCAATGCAATCTGGACTCTCCTCCAGATGATACAAAAGGTTAGAGAACATCTGAAGTGCCCCCCATCCCCCGAGAGGGTACTGGGTCAGTTGGGAGAAAGCCGGGGTTTCATTCAAGATCAGAGGGAACACCTGATATATACCCCTTTGTATGAATGCTTGGGGCATGCCAATGGGTCACAGTAGTTGCAAGTTTAACCACCCAGGACCCCCATTTTGAGCTGCAAGGAGATCTCTTGATGTGGGTGGCCAAAGACAAGGCCACAGGGGCCTGGCAGTCCTAGCTTCCATTGCCAAAACAGTACTGGAGCCAGGTTTTGAAAATGGCCCATGGTGTACCATGGGTGGGCCAACTGGGGGTGGGGAAAAAACCCCAGAACAGAGTGCTGGTGAGGTTTTTTTTTGGCTAGGAGTGTACCAAGTAAGCAAGGATTATTATGCATCCTGCTTCAAGTACCAGCTGGCCTCCAGCATGCTCATAAGGCCCCACTTGTACCGCTTCCCTTGGTCAGCATACCCCTTGAATGGGTTGGAGTAGACTTGGTGAGACTGCTGGAGCCCAGCTCAGCAGGATCTAGGTTTATTCTGGTCCTTTTCAACCCTGCCACCTGCTATCACAAGGCTGTGGAAATCCACTTGGCTTCCATACAAATGGTCACCTGTCAACTACTACATATCTTCTCTGGGGTGGGTACTCCTAGGGAGGTTTTAACTGGCCAGAGCATGGCTTTCATGTCCAGGTTTCTGCAAGAGGTCTAGGACTTACTGAAGGTCCATTTGGTAAAAAATTCAGCATACCATTCCCAAGTGGATGGATTAGTTGAGAGGTTTAATCGAACACTGAAGGGGATGTTGAGAAAATTTGTCTCTGGAAAACCTCAAAATTGGGCCCAATTGCTATGACACTAGCTGTTCACCATTTAAGTGGTTCCACAATCCTCCACAGGCTTTTTGCCCCTTGAGTTACTATATGGGAGGCAGCCCTGCAGCATGTTAGATCTATTGCAAGAGTCCTGCCAGGCCCAGGAGTCAACAAAACAGAAGGTGATGCAATATGTATTAAAGTTACGGGAGAGACTGGAGCTGGTGAGCGCCCTTGCAAAGGAAAATCTCAAGGCTGCCCAGCAAGCACAGGAACATTAATATAACAAGAATGCCTGGGTCTGGGTTTATCAGCCAGGAGATCCAGTCTTACTTTTTCTCCTCTCCTCAGTGAGTAAGTTGCTGATGAGCTGGCACGTGGAGAGGTCCTGAAAAATATAGGCCAGGTAAATTATGAAGTATGCCTAGTGAGGAAACAGCAGGGGTTGCAGGTATATCACGTTAAACTGCTGAAGCCTGGGAGGACATAAGAGGCCCATATGATCTCTATGCGTTTGACGGGAGCTGATCTGTGGACTTCGGATCTCACCCCAGTTCTGATAGCTGACCTCCAACTAGGGGAGGCGTTGATTGCAACCTAATGGGTGGAAAGAATCTGGAAGAATTTAAAGAGGTGTTTAAAGTGGTGCTGAGCAGAAATACATGAATCAAACACTGGATCTTCCTCAAGCTGGGGCTGTGCAATTCAAAAGGGATACTCAAGAATTCCAGCATGGCTGAGGGAAATAGTGAAAGAGGAAATTAAGAAGATGCTGGACTTAGGAGTAACAGAAGAATCAGCCAGTGAGTGGAGTAGCCCAGTTGTGTTGGTGCCAAAGGCCAAATGCACCATCCAATTCTGTATTGACTTCCACAAAGTTAACACAGTTTCAAAATGTGATGCATACCCTATGCCTAGAATAGATGAAATGGTGTAAGGGATAGGCAGTGCAAGGTATATAACTACTTTGGACTTAACCAAAAAATACCTTTGGACCCAGAGTTCCAGGAAACCACCACCTTTGCAACACCTCAGGCTCTACCTTTTGGTCTCCATGGAGCTCCAGCAATCTTCCAGTCTAACGGAGAAAGTACTCCATCTACACTGGGCATATGCAGCCACCTTTCTGGACAGCATGATGGTATCAGCCAACACATGGACGGACCGCCTGCAGAAAGTGAGAGAAGTATCGCAGTCAATATGGGCTGCTGGTCTTAATGCCCACCCTGCTAAATGCCACCTGGGGTATATAGAGACCAGGGATATATGCTGGCCCATGGCAAGATCAGGCCCCTAATAGTCAAGTAAAGTCCCTGGTAGAATTGCTCATGCCCACCACCAAAAAGAAGATGAAGTCATTTCTGGGCTTAGCAAGTTCTTATCAATGATTCACCATGCAATTCACTGCCATCACAGTGTCACTAACTGACATGCTGTGGAAGGGAGCTCTGCAAAGGGTCCGGTGGTCACCTGAGTGTGAAGTGGTGTTTTGGACAGTAAAACAGTCCTATGAAGCCCAGACTTAGTAAATGCATTTATATTACAGACAGATGCTTCAGAGCAGGGCCTGTTCTCTCACAAGAATTTCAGGATGGAGGACACCCCATCTTATATTTTAGCAGAAAGCTCCTTCCCTGGGAGCAGCAGTGTGCTGTAATAGAAAAGGTATGTCTGGTGATGGAGTGGGCAGACCTTCTACTACTACCTTCTAGGGGCATAGGTGCTGAGAGAAAATACTATTGGTGGGGCAGGGGCTGACTTCCACCCTCCTGCCCATAGGGCAGTTGCAGGGATAGCGTGAGATGCTGCGGTATGCAGTGGCAGTGTAGAAGCATGCAGCAGGGGTGCTGGGCATAGCAGCGCCGTGGTGCTGCTGCTGTTGCTGGCTGCCATGAGATTAGTTTGGGGGTGCTAAGCCACATTAGCCCCAGACTTCTGCTGGCTATGCCTAGGAACTGATTTCCAGTTGGTTATGGACCACATCCTGTTAGGATGATTCAGTGCTATGAGGGAGGCGAACCCACTGTTGATGTGGCGGCACCTGTTCTTGCAGCCTTTTCGCTTTGCAATATGCCACCACCCTGGGTCTGCACATGCAAATACAGATTCTTCTCCCTGGAAGGAGTGGAGGCATGGTGGAGGAGGATTGGAAATTTAAGAGTGTACCCTGGCATCCACTCTTGGGAGGGGGGATGTGTAACAAAGGGCATGGGTCGGGCTGAAGCATTACTGCAGTGGGGTAGGGGATATTGGCCTACCTGCTTAGGAACACTGGGTCAGCTGGCAGAGGTGTTTGGCTAGGCTCAGAGGAAGTTAAAAGCTTTCAGGGAGAGAAGTTGTCAGGGGAAGAGGAGGCTGGTACATTGAGAGAAAAGCACAGAGCCTGGGTGATCTCTCTTTCCAGGTCTGGAGAAAGACCTGAGGTTTGATTTTGTGCTCGTTCTTTTCACATTTGCTTGTTTCATTTGCTTTCCACCTGTATAATAAATGGACTGGAACTGGCTTTTCAGAGGAAGCTGGCTCCTGGGTCTGCCTAAGGGAGCATCAACCTGCTACATTCCCCAATTCAAATAGGCAGGATGCCAACACCCCCTGCAGCATTGAAATTGTAGTGTAGCATTTTTGGTCATGCTGCAATTGTAGCAGGTAATTTTTTAGTGAAGACATTCAAAAAAGCATTTAAGAAGATGACCTCTTGATTTAATTGCCTTGCACTCTGTTGTTTTCTGTGGCTCGTTCTCAAAAGCTGGCAGTATGTCAGATGCTATTGATATCATGAATCAGTCATGGTTAGGGAACTCCTAGCATGCACTCAGGAAAAATGTCCATTGATCTGAATGTGAGTTTTGCTCGAGTGTGGGTTTCAGGAGGGAGTTGTGATTTGATGGCAGTTAAAGCCTGTACTGGAACTAATAAGGGCCTCCTGCTCTATAGCCAACTGAAATGGAGGTGTGTTTTCAAGGGCAACCAGCACGGTTTCATTAGGGGCAGGTCATGTCAGACAAACCTGATTGCCTTTTATGATCAGGTCAAAAAAGCATTGGATGCAGGTATCGCCGTGGACGTAGTCTTTCTGGACTTCGCCAAAGCCTTTGACACCGTCTCCCACCCCATCCTCATTAAAAAACTAGGCGACTGTGACATTGATGCCTACACAGTCAGATGGATTGGAGATTGGCTGAAGGGTTGTACTCAGAGAGTGGTGGTGGACAGGTCATATTCGACCTGGGGGGGAAGTGGGCAGCGAGTCCCCCAGGGCTCGGTCCTTGGGCCTGCACTGTTCAATTTCTTTATCAGCGATTTGGACGACGGGGTGAAAAGAAACCTGTTTAAATTCGCTGATGATACCAAAATTTGGGGTGAGGTGAGTGTGGCAGAAAGCCACCTTGGTTTCTCCCCAAAATCTCTGCCCTGTGACAATGTGATTAAATCTCTGTGCTGTGACCATTTGAGTAGGGTGGGCCCAGCAGAGGAGACACACCCTTACCCTGTTTCTTTAGGTAACTTGAGCTGACTGCATTCCTGAGGGAGGGGGGAAACCTGCTCCCTCTGCCTACGTGACTGGCATCAGTTACCTGGGTGAGGGGCATCTACCTGGTGGGCTGGAATCTGCCCGGTAACTGGTGATGTATTTCAAATTGGTTGGCGGACAGCCAACCGGAGCTGGCCTCCACTGGACCAGGTGAATGAGGTCACAGGGGCTATATAAGTTAGGACTGCCCAGGAGGAGGAGGCAGCAGCCATGTGGGGGACACAGAGAAGCTTTACCATCTGAAAAACTGGCTCTCTGTCTCCCCCAAAACTCATGTGCAAGGAACCGCCTGCCAGAGGGGAAACTTCACCTGCCTTTGGAAGATGCTCGTGAGTAAGCTACTCGGGATCTGATTAGATATCTAGCTGGCAGTATCTCAGATGCGTGATCAAAAGGCTACCTCAGCCAGATTTTGCTCTTTAGGACTTCTAGGATATTGCTCAGTCTCATACCCTATTTTCACCCTACCCCTGTAACCAATAAAGACCTCCTTTGTGACCGGTGTGGGAGACTTATTGAGGGGTGGGTCTAAATTATGCCTAAGAGACCCCTTAGGTCTGCGGACTAAGGGAGACTTTACTTTTTGCCCCCTGACTTGGGGAAGTGCCTGTACTGGGTTGAGTACCTGTAGGACATTAGGCCTGTGTTGCCCCAAGGACACAGGGCCCAGAGTGAGTCCATTCTTGGGGTGGTGGCAGCTACATTACCCCCAGGCTAGTGAGTGTGCTCCGGGAAGGGGGTTGGCCGAACATAAGGCACCCCTAGGGAGGCATTTGGAGCCTGGCAGGTGGTCGGGCGCAGGGAGGTGGGCGGCTTAACGCAGGAGCGCCCCCTACTGGCCCGCCACACTGAGCACGGTAGTAGGGCGGGAAAGACTGCAACAAGACCTGGATAAATTACAGGGGTGGGCTAACAAAAACAGGATGCGTTTCAATACTGACAAGTGCAGGGTGCTGCATGTGGGCAGTAGTAACCAGCAGCACACTTACAGACTGGGAAACTCCCTTCTTGAGAGCACGGAGGCAGAAAGGGATCTTGGAGTCATTATTGACTCCAAGATGAACATGGGCTGACAATGCGAGGTCACGGTTGGCAGGGCTAACCGGATCTTGTCATGCATCCGCAGGTGCATCTCAAGTAGAGCCAGGGAGGTGATCCTCCCCCTCTATGCAACACTGGTCAGGCCACAGTTGGAGTACTGCGTCCAGTTCTGGGCACCCCACTTCAGGAGGGATGTGGACAACATTGAAAGGGTCCAGCGGAGGGCCACCTGCATGATCTGGGGACTACAGGGCAGACCCTACAATGAAAGACTGTGGGACCTAAGCCTGTTCAGCCTTCACAAGAGAAGGCTGAGGGGGGACCTGGTGACTGTCTATAAACTCACTAGGGGGGACCAGAAGGGTTTGGGGGAGACACTGTTTCCCCTAGCGCCCCTGGCATAACAAGGAATAACTGCCACAAGTTGTTGGAAAGTAGGTTTAGATTAGACATTCATAAGAACTACTTCACAGTTAGGGCGGCTAGGATCTGGAACCAACTTCCAAGGGAAGTGGTGCTGGCTCCTACCCTGGGAGTTTTTAAGAAGATGCTTGATGCCTACCTGGCTGGGCTCATTTGAGCCTGGTTTTTCTCCTGCCCGGGCAAGGGGTCAGACTTGAAGATCTACAAGGTCCCTTCTGACCCGACTTCTATGATTCTATAAGCTGGAGGAGGCATGGGGGGGGGGGGGGGGCCAGCGTGCTCCCCTTCAGACCCAGAAGTGCTTCCAGTCCACTTTTGGGTTCATCACTGACCATGCGGAGGGTCCCCCCACACTCCTGTGGGATGCTCCATGTGCCCCAGCATTGCAGCAATCACGAGCTGTGCCTGCTACTTCAAGGTATGTAGAAAAAGCTTTTAAAGGTGTGTCTATGTCCAAATTGCTGATTTTCTGAAATAGCATTGAATCTTCAGATTTGGATTTGGCTGAATCAAATCAGGGACAGTGATCTGAATCAACGAATCGAATCACTATCCCTGATTCGGGCTGAATATGAACCTGTATCTGAATTGAATAGGGCCCACTTTGTACACCCCTACTGCTAACTTATTGAGTGATCCTGTAATGGGATCATATTGATTTTAGTGGGTGTGTGTAACAGGGAACCCTAGCCCTGTTACCAGAAAGCAAGCCAGTCCCTTTAAGACGAAAAGTTTCTGGGCATAGTCTGCTGGCAGGGTATGGGTTAAAAGCTGAGCCTTGCCAGCTAGTCAGGTGACTGGAAAGTGGCAGGTCAGAACTACAAAAACCCTGGGCTGAACTGGCAAAGGGGCTTGGCTTCAGAAGGGATGAACTCCCGATGACTCCCAGAGAAGCTGTGGCAGCCCCACCAGAAGGAGTATAGTAGATGGCGGGAAGCAGAAGCACAGAGCCATGGGAAAATGTGAGCTGGCAGACTGCCTACCTTAATTTTAGTTGTTGGTTATAGCCCATGGACTTACTATTTGAATTTGACTGGTAATCCAGTGGTTTGTGTTTGAGGCTGTAGGGGAGAAGGAGACCTCAGTAGTGCCTTGGGAAGCAGTCATAGAAGGCAAAGGGCTCAGTTCACTAGTGGGTGCAGCCGTATAGGGCCAGTGGTCTAGAGCTGGCTGCAGGACTTTGAAGCCAGGTCACAGTGGGTGGATCTTGGCTAGTAGCCTGAGCTATAACGAAGGGACCAAGCCTGAGTAGGCAGAAGACCCAACAACTCAGCACCCAGGGGCTCAGGGTGAAAGGGAGGCAGAACGTCTAGTGCCATAATGAGCACAAAAGGAGGGCCACAAGCCCAGAGAGTATTAAGGATCTAGAGCCTCAGAGTCAAACCCTACCTGGTGGGTTTAGGCTGGTAGGCCTAGTTTGAGAAAGATGGGGGGGGAAAGCCGGTGGTGGCTGAGAACCCCAGCACAGAAGTACAACGGGCTCCCTCTCCCACTTGTAAGAACAACTAAACAATACTTACATTGTAGCAGGCTTGCCTTTTGGAGCTTGCCTTGAGTTCCAGGCTTGAAATCTTGCTGTTTTGATTGGTGGAGCTCATCCCCCAATCAGGAAGCAGCAAGAGGAGTTCAGTCATGCCCTTTCCTGAGGGGCGGGGCAGAGGAGTTCTGCCCACCCCCCGGACCTGATTGAAGACTGCAACACCCAGGTACAGAAGACTTCAGGGGCAGAGCCATGGAGCATATAAAAGGAGCTACATGCCCAGCATGAGGGAACACATCCTGGACAGAGAAAAGGGAAGAGTTGGGGCTTAGGGCTGAGGAGAGCTGCTCAGCAGGGCAAAGCAGTAACCCACAAGCGCCTGAAGACTTCCATCAGCAGGGAATGGCAGACGGCTCCAGCAGCTAAGCTCTCAGTGTACAGCATGGCACATGGCATCCAGACCCTGGGAGCTGTGTGATGCGGCTCAGGTCTGCAACCTCTGGTGTGAGGCCAGAGACAAGGTGCACAGGATGGTGCATGGAGCAGGATCTTTGGAGCGCTTGGGCAGCTCAGGTCCTCAACCCCCAGAACGAGGCTGGGAGCTTGGTGCAGGAGGTGCTGCACTGCGGGTCCAGGAGCAAACCGAGCCTGGTGCTGCACGAGGCAAAAGCTGGATAGCAAAAGGTTGAGTCCAGAGAGCCAGACAGTGTTCAGGCTACTGAGCCAGCAGACAGGGCCAAGCCAGAGGCCCCAGAAGCCCTGCATAGCGGAGCCCTGTTCCAGGGGACAGCATCCCCCCCCAAAGCCCACTGCAGGCGAGAGAGCAGCCTGGTGTAGAGGACGAGGACCATCCTGCAGGCCTGGGAGCTGTGAGTTACAGGGAAGGGGAGTGTCCCACCCCATTTAGTTAAGAGCTCCTGAAAGGGGAGGTCCCACTGAGAGGGCCCCCTTAAAGTTACCAGCTTCTTTATAAGATTGAGTTTATCTTTTGGGGTTTATCTGTTTCACATCAGATACTTACCTGTGACTTAACTGTATCTGGAGCACTGGTATAAGGTTTTGTATCATTTACCCAGAGGGTACTGTTTCTGTTCCTGGCTTTTTTTATATATATGGATATGTTTATATCCATGTTCCTTTCCTTTGTGATACAGTAATGTAATAAATGTGTATATAGTTAAGTCCCCTGACTGTCCTGGCTTGGTTCTATAGGGACAGAGGTCTGCAGTTCCACCCCCCCCCACCCCCCCAACAGCACACCTGCCAGCTAACAATCCCCTTCAACTGGAGAAAGGGAGTATATATATACCCAAGTTACCTGGGCTACAACATCAAGACATAGCAGATGAATAAAGGCAGGATACAAGACAAATTACAGAAGGGATGTATTAAAGGACTTCAGGGGTGCCCCTCATAGGCGACTGGAATGCCTCTGGGGAGGGCAACTTGTTACAGCGTGTCTACAAATTTATTAATGCACTCTTGTTACTGAGCGTTAAGTTTACGATCTCTAATATGAGACACTACATAAAGGCACATTAGACTGTCCTAATGAGCAGTTGTAAAAACAAACACCTTTTTTAGTGATGCTTAATGCAGAATAGAGTAATTCTATTGCGTGTTAGCATATTAGCACTGTTTTTGCTGTAATGCTTTAATGTGAAGTAGAACAGGCTACTGCATGTTAAAGTGCACGTGTAGACATGCCCAGTGAGACTTTGCACATGGACATATATCTACCTGCACTGGTCTATTTGCAGCATCAGGGACTTTAGGTTGGACAGTCCGTGTGGACGAAATTCTGGCTGTGTTGAAAGCAGTGAGTTTTCTAAAATATTTCAATAGGGCAAGGATTTTTTCCTTGTTTGGTATTTGTTCTGGGAAATAACAGACATAGCAGCAGCATAGCATGATAACATAAATAGCTATCTACCATCTCATGCTTTGTTTCCCCCTAGAGTTGTCTGAAATATTGTTTGGTTTTTTTTTTTTGAATTAAAAGTTTCTTTGGTGAAAAATGGCTTATGAACTTCTGCAAATGGTCCAAAAAATAATTCCAGAATTCAACTGTTTATGGGATTTTGCCAAAATAAAGTGTTTTATTTCAATGCAAATACAAAAACTTTAAAAAGTGAAAACAAGTTTTCATGGATTTTTTTTTTTGTTCACTTTTTCTTTTTACCCTCTTCCTTCTTTCATGGGAAAAAGAGTTTAAAATGGGTAAATGAAATGAAAACTGTTTTTGCTTTGATTTAAATTGAATCAAAGCTTATTTTCTCTTTTGAATTGAATCAATCTGTAAC
Organism: Crocodylus siamensis; assembly: GCF_052110815.1. Taxonomy (NCBI): domain Eukaryota; kingdom Metazoa; phylum Chordata; order Crocodylia; family Crocodylidae; genus Crocodylus; species Crocodylus siamensis. The sequence goes on from NC_143401.1 coordinate 11,410,737, forward strand.
AGAGTCTTTATTTCCATGACACATTTTGAATAAAATGAAAATTATGCATTTTTCTTCTAAGTTTCATTTTTAAATGGAAATTAATGGTCATTTTTTACCAACTGTAGATCATTAACAACACATGGTAGCCAGGGCTGAGTGTGGTGTGAATAGAATAGATTTGAAAACAAAAAAGCTGAATGCTTTGTAGGCACAGCATTGTTTTCTCAAGGGAGAGATCATGAAAATGATTTTACAGTCCTTGAAGTGGAGTGCACAGAGGATCTTGAAGAGGCCCAGGGTAGTTTTATACTACGTTTTCATTTATACCTATGAGCCAGTTTAGCTACAAGGATGGAGAGTTCAGAGAATATTGCCATCTTATTACTTACTCCTGTGGGAGTAGATAACACTGAAGTATTTGAAGACATCAAGATAAATAATCATGATTCCATTTGACAAATTCAAAGTATGTTTTCTGTCTTACTTGAGAGGTGCATGTTTTAATCTAATTTACAGAATGAATAGGAAACTATACAATCCATTGCATGGAAGGATTTTCTAAACTGGGATGCTCAGGAGAGCTATGAATTAACTATATGTATCAGGTATCCAGGTATCGAATTTTAGATACTGAATTTTAGCTGATTTTTAAAATGAAATCATCATTTTACAAGGAGGAAGCAAGGTTTTACCACCTGAAACCCTGCTCCTGCCTTTGTTTGAAATAATTTGCCTCATCACAGAGCTCAGAGATACCCTGCTACATAAGAAATTCCTGCCCAGAAAATCATTCAATCCTTTTGCTTTTCTGTGAAATAATATGAAACTTCATCAGGAGAAGGAAATATGACTACATCCTGCTTGCCACCAAACAACTTGGAGGTAAACAGACTATTCCACCTTTTTTCTGAGCCTAACCTGCATAAAATGAACTTTCCCAAACTGGAGATTTTACCACACCTTCAACTCTCCTATGAAATATGAACTTTCATTTCTACCCAGGAGAACTTTTCAATCTTTTCTGCTACGCCTGAAGAAGGGTGCTTGTGCTTGTGCTTGAAAGCTTGCAATTAAAGACTTTTTTTCTGCAAAAATCTACTTTGTCTAATAAAAGATATCACCTCTATCACGAGTTCTGATTTCCTGTATGTGTGAATTTAGAGGGGATTAGTCAAATTAAACACTTGTGTAGACATTTTTGTTTAGAATTAGTGATGTTAATTCAATCTGGTTTACTCCACTTTGTGCTGGCTTACATAGGGAAATTACTGCAAAACAAGCCTGGGTATAAGTGTAGCCACTCAACGTTAAGTCCCTGTGTAAACAGTTCAGGTTAAATCCTATTTCACTTTATGTAGCTAAATGATGCATACAGAGCTGTGTAACTGCAGTTTTTGGTACTTATACACAGCTGGAGAGTCGGCATTGCTTGTGCTAGCCTACCGAAGTAAGATAGGACTTAGTCCTTTAAGTGTACCTTTTGAATGCTTTTGTTCAGGGTAGCTTGCTTCCCTTTGAAAGTGCAGTAAGATACCTTGACCTTAGATTATGCTAAAACCATCTGCACAGATAATTAATGCAGAACAGTGAATGCACTGTAAACTAATACCGCAGTTTCCTGAGTAAAGACTAACCCGTGCTGACAAGCCTTTTGGAAATGAATTAATCTAAATTGAATTAAGGCTACTTTAATTCTGAATAACAGTGTCCGCAGAGGGGTGTAATGCAGTTTAAGTAATCCACTTTAGAAGTTAATTCAAAGTAATTTTCCCAACAGTTCCCATGTAGAGAACCCCTGAATTAAAGTTGAAGCATCTGGTGCTGGCCACCATCAGTGGCAGAGTACTGGACTAATTGGGCCAAGGTCACATTCAATATGGCAGCTACTATGTTCTTCTAAAAAGCAGAGATTTTCGTGTTGAGTGACTTTTTGATTCAATGTTCAATGAGTGATTTTTTTTTTTTTTCCCCCAACAGTGGTCCATGACAACTGGTGGTTCCTGAGGCCATGGTAAGTGGTCTTTAATTAAAAGTTTGATGATAAAGATGCAGAATGATCCCCCAAGAAAATCTGCATGGTCCACTGGTTCCCAAACATTTTGGGAAGCACTGGAGTAAAATTATACAGAAGAGACAGAGATGATCAACTGGATAAACATGGCAAAAAGGTGTAGAAGAGAACAATCTAAAATAAGATCTTTGGAAAGACCTTACAAGCCCCTTTAGAGCACAGATATTTGCTCGTCTGATGTGATGGGCAAAGGCTAAATTAATAATTGGATTCTCCCACGGTTTTATAGTAAATTTCTTCAGGAGACTGGACTGAATTTGAACTGGTTGGACTTTTGACTTGGAGCATAATAATCCCAGGAGCAACATCATGACACCTTCCAACCAACACTTAAGCTCCAAAATTGCCAGAAACATTATTAACATAATAATAAGTTTTTCTGGACCCTTTTCCATGCATAGGTCTCAAAAACACTTCATAAAGTTAGGCAAGCTTTACTGTTCTTATGTAAGAGATGTGTCAACTGAGGCACGGCAAAGTAAAGTTCTAGGTTTCCTATGTTCTCTCCTAGTGGCTTGATTTAATATGAGAGCAGCTCACAAAATTAAATGGGTTTCATTTAGCTCTCAAAGACAGTTCTTAGTTTCAGAGGCACATGAAGCAGTTTTACTCTTGTTTGGTCTTCAGACTGAGGGGGATGAGCAGTACAAAAATGCCACTGAATAAATAAGATAAAGCAAATATAAGATGCAGGGTAGGAGATTACTTTGGTTCCATTGGAATAGTGACTTAATGTAGAAACTGCAAACAGTCAACATAAGAAACCGTATTACACCAGTAGTACCATTTATAATATAATGAACTACATATTTGTTTTAGCTTTCAATCTAACAAAATGGATAAACATGGCCCCATTATTTGTAACCCAAAATCTTGCCAGCCAATTAATAACCTTTGCCACCGGCTTCCATTCCCTTGAGGTTTCCATAGCTATTATTTTCAGTTCTTAATCTTAACATGATTTGTGTTCTCCAATGACCTGTAGGTTATTTTGCTGCCAGCCAGCTCTAGGATTGTTGTAACATCACTCCTGGTAAAGTCTCATTTTCACCTTGTGGCTTCAGTTACTATTTTTGTTTAAAAAAAAAAATATATATATTTGTTCGTCCAGTTTTATTACTTAAGAGACAGACTTGGGAGAAAAAAAGAGAGAGAGAAAGAAAGTAAAGGTCAGAAAAAGTTTTAAAATGTTGAATGAAACAGAAGCATATGCAGAGAAAACTGTTGAGAACAGAAGAATTTTCAAGTAGGTCAGAAGACGGAAATTACAGATGATTTTTAGGATGTTTAAAGGCATTTTTGAAAAATTTGATTTCCTTCCTTGCCCTTGGTTCTCATGGGAAATTACTCAGAATTATCTCTCTTAACCTGTCAGGGTTCCGCTATGAAAAACCAGCTTACGAAATGTCAGACATTTATACAGCAAGAAGGGACCATAAGTGAAATTATTGGAAGACAAGGGGGCTGGACTTTACAGCTTTCAGTCAACATGTGTCAGGTTTCATAATGCCTTACTATCAATGGCTTGGCCTTTCTAATATCAGTTAGTCACATACAGGAGCAAATAGCACTCATGAGTAAACCTTGAGCAATAGGTTTACTGTACTATTAAAAAGTAGTATGTGTATCATCCAGTGCTCCTGAGCAGACCTCTGATAATAAAGCAATACGTAAAGTGCCCAGCACTTGCAAGCAACCATATGATAACGGATCCCGTGGTGCTGTCATGAGCAGTCTTATAGTACCAAATGTATGCATGGAGGGAGGGCAGAATTCATTAGAAACACTACAGCAACAAAAACAGTGTACCCAAGAGCTTATTAGCGGTCTTACCATAACACAAAATACACCCGATTCTGAGATGCCATTAATAGGGATCAATAGGATTCCACTGATGTCAAAAGACCTATTCCTCATTTCAACAGCCCTTATCAGCCCTAATTTTTGCAAAGCCCAATGATTCCAAGCAATATTCAATTAGAAGTGCAGTGCAATAAAAGCCAGTGGGTAAGATTCAGAGGGCCAGCGCATGGCCATGCACCATTTAAGATGGAGATTTAAGTGCTACGTGGCTCCTGTATTGGATCTCTGCACAGACAGTATGTTTCAGCCCTTTGTATTTACTCCAGGGCAATAGCAGAATAGCAAACTAGTATTGGGTTGCCTGTGAGCAATCTCATAAAAACAAATACATGTGGACGAGGAATGATTTCAGCTTCTTTAAAGAGCATTTGCCTGGAATTTTCAAAGGGGCCTAAAGGAATTTTGGGGATAAGTTTCAAAGGCGCCAACAGATACAGGTACAGACAACTCTAACAACTGTATTACTATCAAAGGATACCAGTGGAAGGTGTTAGGATCCAAATGGTTCCATCTGTGTGATTCTGCAGCAAAACAAGCCGTGTGGAGCCAAACCAACCTTAACCCTGGTTCATCCACATGTAAGTAAGGGAAATTTAGCTTCCTTGTATTGTTACAGGGTCATGGAGATGTAATGATTGGAGGACAGCAGCCGCTGTCTAGAAGCAGTTCCCTCTTCCCTTTTAAAGAAGTTACAAATGTACAAAATGTTTTCTCCATACCCTCAGGCTGATTTTGAAGGAGAAGATATAGGCTTCTGCATATTTAAGTCATTTCTATAAACAGGACTGAGGGCCGGATGCAGTTTGATATTGGAGGTACCTACATTTAAGTGCCCAAGTGGCTAAAATCTACGCACTTCAGTTCAACCAAATGTAGGTGCTTGTGGTATTTCTATGCCACACTAAAACAGGCTCCTAGGAATAAAAACCCCGCGTGTTTGCTCCTACTCTGTGGGCATGTCTACATGTGCATTTATTGTGCAGTAATTTATGGTGCAGTAAATTACTGCACAGTAAGTGGTTTTTAGGCCACCATTAATGCCTTAAGGTGCCCTAAAGTGGCTGGCTGGCTGAATGCCTCAGCCTGCCCTGGGCAGCACCCTGGACAGCCCCTACCCTGGCTCCAACCTCCCCGTGTTCCTGCCTCCTGTCCAAGGAAAGTGAGCCACAGGCCAGCCCGTGGGCCTCCGATAGCTGCCGACTGCCCAGCGCGTGCTACTGCAGACACTCGAGCTGTGGTTCTGGCAGTAGGGAAAGGCCTCCCCAACCCCGTGACTTCCTGGAGGGGAGGGGGGCAGCGTGGCCAGGGCTGGGACTGCATCCTCTGTCTGCAGTGCCTGGTCCTGTTTTCCCTGCTCAATGAAGTGAGATGCTGTGCTCAGCTCAGCCTGGGCAGGATTGGGGCTACGCCTGCTCCCAGCTCCCAGTGCCAGTTTCCCTGCAGCACCTACCTCCGTTCTGGGCATGTGCCAGACTTGCCTGCTGGTAGGACACTGCCTGTGACAGACGTAGGGTGAGCTGCTGGGGGGCCCTGTGTGGCTCAGCTCCTGCTCATCCTGTGCCCACCTTCTCTCACAGGCAGTGTCCTGGCAGCAGGGAAACCCAGCATGTGTGTAGGACAGAGGTAGGTATTGCAGGGAAACCAGCACCAGGAGCTGGGAGCGGATGCAGCCCCAACTCTGCCCAGGCTGAGCCGAACAGGGGATCTCACTCTGTTGGGCAGGGAAAACAGTGCGGTGTGCTGCAGACAGATGATGCAGACCCAGCCCTGCCTGTGCTACCCTCTTTCCCTGCGGGGAGTTGCACCGGGATGGGGGGGAGAGGGAGGGCTTTCCCTGCTGCCGGAATCACAGCTTCAGCATCTGCAGCAGCGGTGCGGGGCATCTGGGAACAGCATGCTGCCCCGCAGGCTCGGCTCCGGCCTGCTCAGCCCATATAGTGTTAAGGTGACTAATGCAATGTTAATTGTCTAATGTCGCCTTAAGGGTGAAGGTGTAGACATGTCCAGTGTACTGCGCAGTAAGGCATTAATATGTGCCGTACCGTGCAGTAACTATTCGGGTGTAAATTTGATAACCAAGTCGGTGTACGTTGCCATAGTTACTGTGCAGTACAGGCATGCACATGTAGACACAATCTGCACTATGCAGTCATTTTTAGGTTACTGCACAGTAACTGTGCACGTGTACACATACCCTGTAAATACCACATGCTGGAAAGATGAGAGCCAAGTACCACTTGCAAGAACACACCAGAGAGAGATCCTTGGGCATGCACCAAAGGAGAATGCATGGCATTTTTTGGGAAGCTGTGCACAAAGAGCATGAGCAAGGAGGGGTGTGAAGGAGGGGAGAGTGTTTTTTTATGCAAAATGTGCAGAGTTCTGGAATAGAGGAGAGCAATTCTGAGTCTATTCTAGAGGTTATGGCAGCGCTCTGGCTAGTGTGCATGTGGCTGGGACTCTTCATGCATTTAATCTTAGACAGTTATTGGCAACCCCCCCCCCCCCCCAAACAAACAAGAAAAACTCTGCAGCATAGACTGGAACCCAGGTCTCCCCTTTCTCAGGTGAGTGCTGTAACCATAACATGCTGCCTTTTGTCCCAAGGCTGCTTTCTTTCTGGATGTTCAATAGAAGAGGTGCAGCATGCTCCCATCTATTTGTTTTGAGTTGGGGCACTCTCCTGGAAAGGGGAAAATGTGCATTGGAATCACCTCAAAGTGATGAGGGCCTAGAACAAAGATATGTCATTCCCTGGGTAAGTGCTCCAACCACCAGGCTGTTGGACACCACCACTGATGTGTTTATTCTTGTGCTGTAGCCCACAAGTGCTGCCCATGAGCTGAAGTCATGGTGTGAATGTGGGTTAAGTGTGCCCAGACTAGGTCTAAAGGGTCAAGTCTCTCTGGAGACTTAGCTTCCACCCATGGAACAAACTATTGGAGTGGAGCATAGGTGGGAGGTGGGCACCAGGGTGATCAAACCGGATTACTTCTGGGCCTGCAGAGAAGCCCAAGTATAGACTTGCAGAAGAATTTGCACAGAAAAATGGAGGCACCCTTGTCAATCTGGGCTCCTACTGAGTGGCGTTCCTTGTGGAACAGGGTTAGACTCTTTAAATTCAGTCTTAGTCTCTAAGTCTAAACCTGATTGGGCCCATGCCTTCTTCTAGGTATTCTTAAAATCATTACCTTGAATGCCTAATGTTCACTGAAAGCTAATGAGTATTTGGCATCAAAATCCTTAGAAATGAAACTTCAAAGGTAAAGACAGGCACTACACAGGATTTTAAAGAAAGCATCTAAGTAGGTTAGGTCCCTGACTTCCACCGCAATCAAAATGTAGCCATTTGAAGAATTCTGACCATGACAGCCATGTCATTTTTCTAATTTAGAATATATTTTACAAGCAAGCAGAACTGAGGGGCACAGGTCTATCGTAACTCTCTTTGAGTTCTTACCCCTGCTGCCTTATGGAGGACAACCTCCTCCATTGTACTTCTAAAGATCCCTCCTGCTTCCAATCTACCTGTCGCTGGTGGGCCCCTGTGCCAGTTATGACAAGGTCTTCTGATCCTACAGCTTTCTTAACCCAATAGAACTAGCTAAATACTTCTCATGCACTAGTGCTAATTCCATCAACCAGCCTGAAGTGTGAAGCTGTTAACAGAATGCCAGCCACATCCTGGGAAATGTTTAATTAATTATCATAATTGACATCAATAGCAGATGTTGGATCTAATGACTAGGGAATAAGAGACCTTGGAGGAGGGGAAATCCCTAAGATTTGACCTCTTCAGGATTTTTTTCCCAGTAAGGAATCACTCTCAAGAGTTTAGAGCTCTGACCAATATGTAACACTTACGTATGTGATCAAGAAACGAAGATACATATCCTGGGGATTTATTCACAGGAACAAAGTAATATTGTCCTTCTGCAGCATCAGAGGGAGGATTTCACTCCAGGGAGGTGGGGGGGATTTTTGCTCATCATCGAGCTATTAGAGGAGGTTGCATGCTAATCTCTGGTCATGTGGGAATTAGTGACAGTGAAGTGCAAAGAATGACAGAGGCAGTAGAGACCAGGGATAGCAGTAGGGGATATGAGAAGGATGGAGTGGAAATTTTGGGAAGACTGGCCCAAGGGTCAGATCCTGCACCTTTGACATGTTGGAACATTGCCAGCTACTTCCATAGGAAGAGTCAAATCATAGATCATAGAAAGTTAGGGTTGGAAGGGACCTCAGGAGGTCACCTAGTCCAACCCCTGCGCAAAGCAGGACCACCCCCAACTAGATCATCCCAGCCAAAGCTTTGCCTAGCTGGGTCTTAAAAAACTCCAAGGACAGAGCTTCTACCACCTCTCTGGGTAACCTTTTTTCCATGTTTTACTACCTGCCTAGTGAGAAAATTCTTCCTAATATCTAACCTAAACTTCCCTTGCTGCAACTTGAGACCATTGCTCCTTGTTCTGTCATCTGCCACCACTGAGAACAGTTTAGCTCCATCCTGTTTTGAACCCCTCTTCGGGTATTATTCTGCTATTAAATTCCCTCTCAAATCTCTGGACTTTTCTTGTGAACCTTGTGTAGGTGTTTGCACATCTAACAGGGCTGATAGTGTGTGGTACCCTGCAGCCCCTTTGAAAGGATTTTACAAGTATCCCAGGGTGCCACAGGCCCCGGGTTGAGAATCACCGTTCTGTGGATGTTGTATCTGGTGCATAAAGGAACAAAATAACTAGATAGAGTGCTAGCTAAAATGGGGGTTTAGTATTAGTTCTGATACAAGTAAGTCACTTACCTTGTTTCCTTGTGCTCCTCTACCTGTCATCATGTAATTGTTTGTTGTCTCTTGTCTTATATGTACATTGGTAGCTGCTTGGGTTCCTTTTTTTCTGGTTGTCCTACAGCTAACACAGAGGAGACCTGCTCCCTGCCTGCAACTCCTAGAGCTTGTCTACATGTATCCTGCCTGCCTGCTCCTATTGACAACCTTCAAACCCAGAGGTATGTTGGTGAGGCTGCTCTGAGGTCTTCTCCAGCAGCCAATCACAAAAACAACAGGGTCAGAGGTCCCAAGACTGGCTACAGGAAGAGGCCAGGGAGCATCTTCCTGAGCAGATTTCCAGTTTGGAGTATGTTTCCAGACATGGGTCAAGGGGACAGGCTAGGAATGGCCTGGACAGGGCACTCTGCCATTGCAGTGGAGACATACCCTGGGTGGTACCACTCTGCCACTACTACTGCAATTGATAATCATCATTTTCAAATACATCCACAAGCTGTAGGTCCCCGAGTTCCTGGTGGCCCAGTGAGGGACTGTTTGTGACTACAGTGAAAAAGAGAACATTATGCAGACCTATTAGCAACCAGATGCTAACAAACTGGCACGCGGGCACTGCTCCACACTCCTGAACAACACAAGCTGGTGTGAAGACACTTGCCACAGAAATTTCCATGTGAGATAAAAACTAATTTCCATTAAAAATCAAACAAAACAACAGAAAAAAACCCTTTTAAATCAAAACTGTTGTTTTCCACCAAATCCTTTTACAAAAAGAAAGGGAAAAGTATCGTTTTGAAAAAAAGTGCAGCGGCAGCTTCTTTTTTAACCTTCATGAACGAAAATTCAAATAATAAAAAGAGCAATAGAAATGTCTTGGAAGAGTGGCAATATTTGCACTAGACTGTGTTTTTCTTTAGGCCAAGTGAATTGAAACCAAATATTTCCTTACTTTGTTCAGTTATTCTGTTTTTACACTTGGGATAAAAGTCTCATTTGAGCTCCCCTTAGGGTTTTCATTTCTGCTTAAAGCACACTTGATAACACTCGAACAAGAAGGGAGATACGCACTGAAGATGCCGTTAATAAAATTAATCCTCATATAAAATCTTATCGGAGATGGAACAAGCAGAGCACTCGATCTTATGTTTCGGGAAGCTCTGAATTCTTTCATTACTGGGTTCATTGGACCAGAAAGTCTACAAGCCTGTACATCTGAATATAGATGATATACAATTTACGGGTCCACAGGCCGCTCACTTAACCTAAGTTATTGGCCCATGATAGGGTTTGCCAACCTTGCTATTTCAGGCAGGAACAAACATTTTATATGCCATCAATTTAGCAAATCTATTCCCTTTCACCCACCCCAACCCATCCCCCTTCTGCCAGCCAGTCGTTTTCATTAATCATCCCTTTGCTGTCTCCTTGGCAAGATGTGTTAATTTTTATAGGGTTTATACGGCAAATCTTAAATCTCAGAGCATTTCCCACGCCATGCACTATGGCTGCCTTTGTGAGCTGATTGGTCAGCAAGAGCTGTTTCCTGCTGCCCAGGTTGCTTGGTTATGGTTGTGTTGTCCACAGGAAAGGCACACTGTAGGGATGGACAGATGTAAAGGAAACTCAGCTACCAGATGGCAATGGAGGATGCAGTTGGTATGTACTCGTATGTTCTGCTCCTTCTTAGCTTGGCAGCCTCTTGCTGGTCCCTTGTGGCCAGCTGTCAATGTTGTATCATGGTAAAAATAAGAAAGACAGTTTGGTTGAAATGTCATTTTGTGAGTAAATCAGGTCACCTGGTTCAATTCCTTGACACAGAGTGTGTCATCATGGAGACATCACTAAGGACTACATTCTGTCTCACCCCCTAGATATCTCAAGATGTAGCTCCTGGCAAAGTCCTTATGTAGGCCGTCAGAGTCAGGGAGGTATCCTGGGTAAATGCTTGTTTCTCCTTTACTTTCACCAGGAGGCAAAAACAAAGCTCCTAGTGTGCTGGGCACTGTCCATTATTTTCCTCTTGAGACTGACTCACTGGGCCCCCAAAAATGAGTCTTGGGCCAGAAAGAGTTGGGGAGGGGGGTAACTTCGTGGCCTGGGAGAAGGGCACTTCCCTGGGAGAGATGGAAGCCTAAGGAAGTTAATGCCAAACACATCACGGACACTGGCATTGATTTGGATTCAGGCCACTAAGTCATAGCAATGAATATACTAGATGGCATTTTAGTAACGTGGGCCAGTAGCTTCCCAATGGAATTGTTTCAGTGCACGTGGGATGAGACTCTGGCCTACAGTACATAGGGTTAGCAGGAAACAAATGGGCCCACAGTCACACTCCTCCATCCTATGTAAGCTGGGTGTGTGATGAGAGTGGTCACATTAGAAGTGTGATCTCAGGAGAGATTTGACAGTGGGGGGAGTCAGGTGGCATCTTGTAAGGCAAGATGGGCAGGTGAGAGAGGGCTAGAGAAGGCTGAGTATTGTATATTTTTCTGAAAGACCGTAAGGTTTGCTACAGTCACTCTGCTAGTTTGTCTTTCTCTCTCTCCTAACATGCACTCTCACCTCTTCCTATGAGAGGTGTATCTTCCAAGAAGCCCGCACTGGGGACTGCCACTTGAAGGCAGTGCAGCGTGGGCCTCTATTTCAGGCCCCCAATGAAGGAGTTCGAAGAAGGTGTTTATGCCATTTTCCCAATGACTCTGTAGTGCAAAATCCACAAACAACATTGAATAAAAGGGCTCACTCCCTCCCCCTGCTCATGCAGCCACTTCCCCGAGCCACTTGATTCTTTCATAGATTCATAGATGTTAGGGGCTGGAAGGGACCTCATCAGATCCAGCTCCCCTGAACTTGGGCAGAAAACACTGCTTTCCTTCAGTTCCTGGAATTATTTCCCTCTTTGTTACCTTGTAGCCTGGTTTTCCTAGGCAGGCACCTTTAGTCCTGCCTTGCCTGTGGCCTTGTGACGAGGTTGCTGTTCTGTGATATGGGAGATGAAAGCTCAGATCTTGTCAGGGGATTCCAGGTTTCTTGTGCTCTGGGCAGCTGGTCTAAGCACAAAAAGCTACTAGGTGAAAAGAGGATGGCCGCGCACGCCCACGTTTCTTGGCTGACTACAGTTTTGGAGGTTTATGCAGAACTTCTGTGCATCCGTGGGGAAGCTGAATCTCAACAAAGTGTAAAGGGATTTACATGCACCTTTAGGGAAGCACTGAATCATTCTCGAGCATGTGCAGGAGGCACAAACCTAATTGTGCAGAGTGAAATTGTAGCTGTATAAGGCACTAATAATACATGTGATCCAGGCCCTTAAGTGAGGCACAGCAGAATAACATTAGGTGACTTAGACACCTAAATATTATGCAGGTAAGATTTATGAGCCTGAGCAATGAAACAGAATCCTGCCCTAAGTCTCTAACATGTGCTCCATCCATACATGGAGAAAATCTTTCGCTGTTTCTCAGATGTAAATTGTGAGGGTAAAATCCACTCTCAGTTGTAAGGTGCTCAAATATTGGGGTCCTAAAGGCTGTATGTTTAAAGGGAGATAAAAGGACAGAAATGGCACCCCTGTTCCAGAAATTTCCTGGAAGAAGAGCAGCAATGATACTAAAAGCAGCACAATTCAGTAGTGAGGAGGACACCCCTGACTATTAGGGAGATCAGGGGTGTCAAAGATATGGCCTGTAGGCCAGATCTGGTATGCGAAGCCCTACTAGGATATGGCCTGTGAGTCTGAGACTGACCCTTTGCTTTGCATACAGTGTACAGCCTGGCGCACACTGCATGGGGTGCCCGGGGTGGACCAGCCTTGGGCATTAGCTCTGGGGCTGGTCCAAATCAGCCCCACAGACCAGCCTTTTGCACCGGACCCAGGACACAGGGCTAGTCTGCCAAGGGAAACTTATGTAGGGCAGACTCTGTGTTGGCTCTGTGCATGAGCCCCAGAACAATGCCAGTGTGTGCTGCACACAGCATGCAGGGCTGGTCCGTAGTGCACACTCCCTGAGCTGTCCACGTCCCACCAACCATGCATGCTGGCTCTGGTGCATGGAGCCAGTCCATGGGTCTGATCCATCCTGCTGACCGGCCCCCTGCACCCTATCTAGCCTACAGTGCTGTATGAGTTTAACACTCTTGAGATGGATTATAATGGATCCTGAAGTCATTGTCTATGTTTAAGTCCCTGGTCCCTGCTAAAAATGTGATCGGTCTTTTAACAATTTAAAAAAAATGGTATTTAAGCAATTATTTGATCACATTGGTGGAATGCAAGGACAATTCTGTACATTATCAGTACTGAGGAGCTGGATTCTGAGCAAGCTTGAGGTCTCTAGGACCTGAACCAAGCTAGGTAAACTGTGTGCATGTGTGTGTGTGTGTGTGTGTGTGTACGTGTGTGTGTGTGTGTGAACATGTGTTTGTGCAGGTGAGAACTTGCCTGCTTCAAGTGGACTGGCATAAATAGGTCATTGATACTCCTGCCTTTAAAAACTCTGCTAGTTGATAATTCAGTCTTTTATGGCCAGCTCTTCAGCCATCTGAGTGTCTGGCACAAATTCTTTAAGGTGCAAATAAAAATTATTTCTCAGTGATCTCTCCAGACCAGAACAAAGTAACTTTCATTTCAGCTCCTGACATTCAGCTCATTTTTTTTCTTTTCCTGAAGCGCATCTGCTTGGCACTTTCTCCCCCGCTGGCCTTTTTCTTCACACGTGGCCTGTAACAGCAGGTCACTGACCCAGCATGTAGCCACATTCCCCTTTCAAATGCCTGGCTAATAGCAGAAAAGTCATCCCACTTGTTACGATCTGACCATGAATGATCTTTAATGCCACAGTTTGGTGGGCTCTGTTGTCTCCCCATTCTTTCACTAAAAATCATGGGGTGTCTTTTATCTACCAAGGAGATTCAGGTTTCTGCAGTCTTGTACTGTGGCAACACATTTACATTAATATTTTCTGCTGATTCTGCACCATTCTGTTTGCTTGATTGGCATGATATCTGAACCACAGCGTTTCTCTTGGCATCCTGCTAAATTAATTAGGGGGCTGTCAATTAAGAAAGCAATATACCCTGAATGGGGTTACTCTCAACAATCCCACTAGTGCACTGATTCTAGTACCCTGTCCAGAAAGCACCTAGGCTCCAGTTGTCTGTGCTGCAGCTTGCCTGACATGCACCCTCTTCCATTCCTGTTTCAGGTCTGCTCTACCTCGCTCTGGGCAAGAGAGAAAAGAACCCAAGTACCTCTCCATGTCATATCAATCCAGCATGTAACAGAAAATGCAGGATGATCCAGACTGGACCAATTGTGGAGGATGGACTAGATCACAGGAAGCAGCAGAAGATAGCCTGTCTGTTTAGCTTTGCTGAGTTTTTTATTTTTTGTGTGCTATGCCACCAAAGTGCCTGGTGGCTCTTTAGGGCATCACAAAAATCACATTTATATGTAAAGCATTGCAAGGAAAAGGTACAACATATGCATATTCCCCATATGAAGGTAAATATATATAACCTTTTCCTTACATACTTTGGTTAAAGGGACAGTACTCACCTTCCTACTTTACCAGAAAATGTAATGCAGCTAATGCTGCATGTGCTTCCCTGACTGATGATCAGAGCTCCAAGCTTTCTTTGTTCCTATCTGAGGTTTAGCTACGTTGCTGGTCTGTGAAGTGGAAGGATAAGCATCTCACAGCTGACTCTTACTACAGCAACGTGATGAGGATTCAGCAAGGGCTATGAACATCAAAACCTACCAAAAGTAAGACATACCAGGCTTAAACTGCAACTTCGGGAGATTTTAGTTAGGTATTAGGAAGAACTTTCTAACCCTGTGGGTGGGTAAGCTCTGCAATAGATTGCCTAGATTGGATGTGGACTCACGCTCACTTTATGTGCTTGCTAAACAAACATGTCTTGGATGGTTCATACATGAGTATTCTTGGCTTGAGCAGGGGTTTGGACCAGAGGAGCTCTTCTAGCCCCATTTTCCTAGGATCCTATGAATAAGAAATGTCCTGAGAAATGGGTTGCACACTGCAGGACAGAAGCAAAGCAGCGTGGGATCCTTTCCATCAAACCCAAAGTTGAGAATAGGTAGAAGAAAAGCCCTTCCATTTTTACTTCTGTCCCTTTTGTGCTGATGAAAGTGGTCAGATCAGCTGTGGAGGCACCCAGGCCAGAAGCACCCACAAGGTACAGACAACATAAGCAGCATAAGTTCCCAGCTTGCTGTCTATACCAAACTATCCCCTCTCACTTTGTGAGGCCACCTTACAGGTGTGATGGGGCATCCAGGGTGGGATTTTCCCAAGGGTCTATAAGTACCCACTGCCCCTTGAAAATCCCTCTTCGGAAATCTAGACCTTAATCTCCATACTCTTCCCATTCTGTGGCCTGATGACAGGGCTCTCAATGAGGGGGCCAGGTGCGAGGAGCTGCATGATGATACAGAGATCTGTCTGCTCAGAAATAGATTGACGTTGGGTTATTTTTCATGGGCCCCTACACAGCAGCCAGAGGATCATGTTGGGCTTGAGATGTTAGTTTAAGGTTTTGACCGGTTTAAAAATTTGTCAGGCTGCTTTGGTTTTCCTATTACCAGCTCTCTCAAATTTCCTCATAGAGCAAATTTAGCATAATTTCCCAGTAGGCTCAACCCAGCAACTCGGCACTAACGTATTACCAGTCTGGGGCATTCAAAAGTCATGAATTAAACCCCCCAAAGTCATGAGAATGGTTTAAAAAACTGCAAGTTTTAAAAATGATATATTTTGATGTTCTTTTTACTTATATTCTGGCTTCTGAGTTTTTAGGGTGAATTTGGGTCATGATATTAAAAACAAATGTCAAATTTCAAAAGAAGACAAATGGAAAAAAAAATCAAAATATCTGAAAAGTTTGATCAGTTCTACCTGCAAATATTCTACCATGAGCTAACAGCAAAACCACTCACATAAGTTATTCACTATGGGTGTTGACAGACATAGATTAAAAAGCCCCCAGTGCTTTACTTTCAGTTTGGTGCGCCCCTGCGCCGAGTGCAACTTGTGCCAAGAAGAGGATCACGTCAGTTTGACTTGGCTCAACCAGCAACTTTATAGCTCCTGTGCCTCAGTGGGGCTTTTTGGCACTTTTATCTAACAGCTGATTAAATCAGCTATTAGATAAAAATGCCAAAAAGCCTCTCTGAAGCACGCAAACTACCTGGATGCTGGGGAGCTGGGTCAAAATGACCCCCTCTCCTCCCCATGTCTGTCAGCACTCAAGTTACCTTGTATTGTGAGGCTGGCCATCCAAATCACATATTTCCTACATTGGCTACCAAAGCAATCCTTTTTATCCTTTTTTCCCTTTCTGATACAAACGTATAAATGACTAATACAATCACAGGAAACAGGGATAGAACTTGAAAGGTTGTCTAGCCTTTTCTTCTGCCCCAAAAGCAGCAAGATCAACTAGACTTAGTATTCCTGAATGAACCTCCAAAGTAAAACATGAAAATGTTGGCATCTGTGAACAATTCCAGATCCATTTGTTGTTTAAATACTTGAAATAATGAATAGTATTAGCTTACAAAGCACGGTGAGCCAACATAGCAGTTATGATGATGAATTTGTCCTGGAATTAGGTCCCGATCTTGCAAAGCACTTATGCAGGTACCTTAACTTTGATTCCAGTGGGGCAGTAATTGCATGCCCTGTTGAGTAAGGGAGAATTTAAACACATGCTTTATAAAATAACCACCTGCTTAAGTACTTTGCTGAAAATGTGCCATGGTTTTGTTGACCAAGTCTAATATACAGCTAAATACCCTAACAACCACACACAAGCACATTTTTTTATGCAGATATGGTTTGATAGCATTTTCTACTTTCATTCTTTAGAACTGCTTATTGCACAAATAGCGAGTGTTAACCAATTTAAACCTCATTTTGTCATTCCAGAGAGACCCTGGTGGCATGAGAATCTACATGAACCATCTTAACTTCATGCATTTTTAAACAATGATTTCAAACAGTAAAGTGGACAGGAGGTTATTTTCATTGGTGCATCTCTAAAGGGCAACTTCCTATTAAATGAGTAAGCCTGTCACTTAAAAAAGAAAATAGAGGGTGAGCAGAATCACAAGTCATGAAGGAAAGGGGAGGGGAAGCAATCTGTAGCTAATTAAGACAGTATTTCCTCCTCCCACCCCCCATTAGGAGAAATAAAAAATGAGCCCTGTTGTTTTTCACCAAATTACCCTGAATGCACATAAGTAATTTTAGCTCCAATCATACTTTTTCAACGACATTGTAAAGAGATGGAGAAGGCAAGGCCTCATCATGCAGAACTGTGGTGAATCTCTATAGAAAGATGTCTGCTGAGTATAGAATGCACATTTATAGATGCTTGACAAATAAGCTCATTGAAAATGTCCCGGAAACACAGTGCAGGGTAAGCAGAATTCAACCTAAAGGAATCACAGTAATGGCACTGGATGGTGATGGACGACAAACTGTATGATACTTAACACTTATAGGACACTTTCCAAATATTCGTAAAACAAGCTTCACAATTCCCATTGTGTAGTAAAGTCAGCATCAACATCCTCATTTTAGCAGATAGAGAAACAGAAATAGAGTGAGAGGTATATTTTCAAGCCTCAGTGCCTAAAGTCAAGCATCCATATGGTGATGATGATGATGACGAGGTATCACAGTACTGCCTCTAGGGAGGAAGACTGCATTGTGCTCAGTGCTGTACATGCACAGTAAGAAACAGCCCCTGCCCTGAAGAACTAACATCCTATTATAATAGCGCTAAACCTTTTTTCCCAGCAGGTCAAGTGGGCAATGCTCAGTCCATCCGCAGGCTGGATACAGCCGGGGTTCCCGATCCAGTACCCAGTGCAGCTGCAGTGGGGCCTCATCTCACCATGCAGAGGTGGGTAGGGGACAGCCTGGTCCTGATCCAGCTGTGTGGGGGAAAGAGGACTTGGCCCAGTTCTGTAGGAAGGGCGAACACGGAGGGGGCATGACCTGGCCCCAGTCCAGCCATGGCTAGTCCCTGCAGCGCCAAGTGCCAAACCAGCTGTGCAGAAGGTAGTGTGGTCTGGCCCTGCAAGGAGAAGGACATGTGGCCTAGTCTCAATTCAGCTGCATGGAAGAAAGGGGGCATCACCTGGCCCCCACCTAGTCATGTGAGAAAGGAGAGGACGTGGCCCACCTCTGACCTGTTGTGCAGGGCTTGGGAACTTGGAAGCGGGGACAGTAGCAATACTAATTCCTGGCCACCCAATTTCCCAGCCTGTAGGGAGCCCTGCAGGCTGAATGCCATGGCTGCGTGGACTGCATCTGGCCTGCGGGCTGGAGGCTGAGCACCCCTAATCGAATATAAAAGACAGGCAAAAACAAATCGATCACCGAAAGGGGAAGTGAGACCATTCCTGGCAGGTCCCTGATTGAACAGGAAATGGAAACCCTATCTCCTGACTCCCAGATTAATTCCCTGTTCCCTTGACAACGCTCTTATCAAATACTTTGGCACCTACATATGTGGCCTGATTTTCAGAGGACCCGAGCATCTGTAGCTCTCACTGAATTCCAGACAATAAATCCTGGACTCCTTATCGTGGGTTCAGACCATTATGAGATCAAAGGTTCTAAAATTTGAAAATTGGAAAAGCAGTGTCAGGTTCACATTTAATCTATTTTTAGCCTTGTGTAATGCAGTTTATTGGCTGCAAACAAAAAAAGGAGGAGCCACAATCTACTGCCCAGCCAGCTCCCCAGAGATAAGCAGCAAGTGCTCTAAAGACAGTTCAGAAACAACGACATCTGACTGTGTTTCTCTCGTAATTGTTTGTGGACTCAAGGACTTGAAAACATGCGCCCCTTTTTTTCTATGGGCAACAATCATCTACCTTGCTTTGTAATCCTTTCAACATTGTTCCTGGCATTGGCAGACCTTTCAATCTCAAACCCTGAAAGAAAAATTTAGCTCCTTTGGGTGTTTTCCACTCACTGTGATTTGGAGTGCTGATGGGTTTTTTTAATAATGTCGTTCACACACCCACGTGCCTCTTATGTTTATCAGGCCTCTTGTTGCAGCTGTCTGCACACCATTGGGAAGTATAGATGCAGAACTGAACGTGGTTTTCCAAAGCCCTTTTCATCTTCCATTTCACTCTAAAGCACTTACCAAAGTAGCTGGCAATGAAGTGACTGAAACTGGAGGCAGCATATCCTCAGCCATAGCTCTCACACTATCTAAGACAGGAGAACCTGTGCTGAGAGAGGGGACAAGGCCTTGTTGGCATGCCAAGGTTAACCCAAGTAAGAGAAGGTCTTTATCTCCCATAACGATAGCCCCAGAGAATTGAGCAATGGTTCTTAGGTATAACGTCTCATCTAATGAACAGCACTCCACCCCAGCTTCGGTGTCTAGATGAAGAACAGTTATCTGTGCAGCATACATCTATCTGTTTGTTCATCTGTCTGTCTGCCTAGGGATTAATATTATTCTCATCAGTCCAGCCTCAAGAAATAGGCAAAAATGATGCTCTATCAAACATTTAATTTGAAGGGATAATGACTCCTGTATTATAGCTTTCTCCTTTTTTAGACTCATCTAGTTTAGTAGATTATTTTATTAATCCCAATTGTTATGGCCTCCCTTCCACTAAATATCCTCAGGCTTTATTTGTGCACCTTTTTAAAACCATTATGGGGTCTCGGAGGAGTGTTTTCCTGCATGGATATCCTTAGATATTTCAAAACTGAAAGCCACAAGCTACATGGTGCTAATAGTCTATTATGGTACTTTTTTTATACTTATTACGATCAGCAATTTCTTACTTGATTTGACAGTGAAAGTTAATGTTCTGGCATAAATTATATATATATGTGTGTGTATATATAAATATATATACACACATTTATATATATAAATTCCCCTGTATCCCTTGATTAGAAATGAGAAAGTTTCCAGAAATTTCAACTGAGCAGAGAGAGTTACTGGGATCTTTCTGTTGCTTGCAACATTAAGTTTAATTGTCTACTAATGGCTCCCAGCATTTAACTCAATCTTTTAACACAAAGAAAAATGCCTTTGGAGGATATTTTTTAAAGGGACTCCTCATAGCCTAGCACAGAAAACAATTATCTTGGTGGCAGTGAGATGCTGAGCCATGTTCTCTCAATAAGCTTCCTCATTGCCATGCTCAGAATAAGTATATGATACTCCCTGCCAAAGATAAGTAAATCCTATTCTGCCTGCCATCTCTGTAGCCCATGGGTTAACCCCTTCTCTTTTCATCTGTATTA
The DNA here is from genome assembly GCF_052110815.1 of Crocodylus siamensis. Taxonomy (NCBI): domain Eukaryota; kingdom Metazoa; phylum Chordata; order Crocodylia; family Crocodylidae; genus Crocodylus; species Crocodylus siamensis. Next base: position 11,430,757 of record NC_143401.1, read on the forward strand.
TTGATTTCCTATGCATCATGTCACCTCTGCATCAGCTTCTTTCACAGTAGAAGGCCTCCTGCAGTGTGAAATGGCCTTAAACTAGAGGGAGCTTCAGAAGGAGGCTCCTGGCCTGCATAAAGCCACTGTAGGTGCTCAGTTTACTCCTCTGAATCTTTGTCTATGGTGTACATTGGAAGAAAGGTAAAGGATAAATTCACCATGGTTTGAATGAAGTGTTCTTTTGTTTTCCTAGCTCCTGTCAGTCCTTGATCAATACAGCTTGCACTAAACTTTTTAAAAAGATTTTGGATGAAACTGTCTCCATCCGAAAATGAAGTTTTGCTAGCGACTAAGCATTTCACTGAACGATGTAAATTGTAGAGTTGTGCAAAATTTTGCTGGCTGTTTCTACTCAATTCAAGCTCAAAACAGTGAAATTGAAATGAAATGAAGGCACTCAAAATGTTTCAAAAGCTGGGCAACTAAAGAGAAACTAAGGAGGGGGAAGAGGGAGGAAAGACTGATATTGACTATGTGACTGATCCTGCCCTGAGGTCCCTTCCAATCCCAGTGCTCTGGGGGACGAAGAGAAAACCAGCATAAAAAGAATTGTTTGAACTGAGCTTTCTCTGTGCCTTCACACTTACAAGTGACGCAAGTTTTGCTCTGAACAGTTTGAGGTACAGTTTCCCAGAAACGCCAGCACTTGTCTCCTTGAAACTTGGTGGGCTTTGTGGCCTCAGTAGGGGCTACTATCCCTGCAGTTTTCAGCCTGTTGTGCCTTAACACACACTCAACACGAGTTTTGCTTTCAAGATTTTGAGGTGTAGTTTCCAGAAACCCATGCACCTACCTCCTTGAAACTTGGCAGACTTCATGTTATTCTAAGGGGCTACTATCCCTGAAGGTTTTATCTGAATCAGGCAAGAAGTGACGAAGCTATAGTCCATTTTGTGCTTCCCCATTATAGCCTATGAGCAAAACAGCAAAACAGTTTTGCCGAAACGAAACAGAACAGTGGTTTCAAAATGAAATGAAACTCAAAATGAAACACTGTTCTGTCAAAACAGTAAAACGGAAGTTGAAATGAAGTGGTGCTGTTTCACACAGCCCTAGTAAACTGTAACAGTATTTTTGACAGAAAGAAGCCAAACATCTTTGGTTTCCTCATTTCATTTTGGACTGGTGAGCAAGGGCCTCACTAGGAGTCACAGCTTATTTGCCACAAGAGGGCTGGTGAGCAGGGACAGGTTTCTATCCCTGCTGTTGGTGGGGATGGGTTGAAGAGATGGGTTGGTGGGCATGGGAGTATGAAGCTGGAAGGGAGCTTAATAATGGGGACTGGTTAGTGAAATGGGAGGTGGGTGAAAATGGCAGCTGGGGTCTGAGTGGTGAGATGAAGGAAGTCAGCCACTGAAGCCACTAAAGAATAAAATAAAAAATAAAAACATGTAGAATTTAAAAGTAAATAGTACATCAAAGAAAGTCTCATGTTTTAATAAATTAGAATTTGATAGTTGCAGCTCACAAGGACACTGCCCTGCCTTGGGAAGGAAGACACAGCTCACAGGGACCCCAATTTGGCCCCTACCTTGCTTCTTCCTCCACTGTCCTTCCAAGCCTAGTCTGTGCCCCTGTAAGATGCCCAGCCAGGTCACACCCCTGGGGGCAGGAGGGGGAGTTGGCTTGGTGCCAGTACCACCCCAGGGCAGTAGATTTCAGGGGGTGAAAGTTTTGTCCATACAGAAGAGGAGGGTGGGGTAGAAGACACTACAGCCTGAGATGCTGGAGGATTGAAACTTGGGTGGCTTATCTCTGGGGAATGGCTGCACATTTGTGGAACATGAGCTGGGTAACATGGATCAGAGATAAACGTGCCCTGGAGTGGTATAACGTTAAGGTGCCGAAAAGGTGCTTAAAACTAGTTTATATGTCTTAATGTGTGGATAGTCCAGCGTTAAGAACTCCCTGAGCTGCCTAAAATCAGTGTGTTACAAAGCCTTTACATAGGAATGCCAGTATTGTGACCATCTTCAAGAAAGGGGACAGGCCAGTGTGTGGGAACTACCGATGCATTGTCTTAATCTCTGTTGCCGGGAAGACGCTTACTTGCATCCTTCTGAATCACCTCTTCCCCCTTGCCGAAGACGTCCTTCCAGAATCCCAGTGTGGCTTTAGACCATCTTGGGGTATCACCAACATGATTTTTGTTGCAAGACCGATCCAGGAGAAGTATAGACAGCAACACCAGGAGCTGTTTATGGCATTCATTGACCTAAACAAAGCTTTTGACTCCATCAGTCATGAAGCCTTATGGAAGACATCGTCCTTCTATGGAGGGATACCAGATGATGATGACATAGGAATAAAAGGCTGAAAGGGATAGTAAGCCCACTACCCTGAAATCATTGGCAGCCATGTAGTAGATGTTAAGTCCAGAAAACCCACCCCATCTCTTGTCACCTTTCCTTTCTTTGGGCAATCTCCCCTTCAACTCATCTGCCATGCCTTGATATAATTAGTTTAGGAAAAAGGGAGGCTTCCCCTGGGCTCCACAAGTAAGATCTCAGTCTTGAACACAGGTGTCCCTGCTCATTGCCTTAAAGGCTAATTATGTGGCCTCCTCATCTCCCCTTTTAGCCATGCCCAAGCCTTGCAGATGCTACTGAACATTGGGCATTAAACACCATTGTTCAGTTCTGTCAATCTATCATTCATAGGCCTTCATCCCCAGTCTCAACTCCAGTCAATGCAGGTGTCTAAACCTGGAACTGTCTCCACCACTGTTGGGACCTCTGGCCATGGTGCCTTTAACTGTCCTGGCCCATCCTGGGATCAGGAATCTGTACCCTGAAAAATCTTAGCCCCTCTTGGGGTCAGACCTGCATCCTCTGCCCCTCCTTGCCTGTGCTCAACCCACCACATCTTCCCACCCCACAGCCCTGCTTGTTCTTGAACCCCCTGGGCTACAGGTCCCTGACCCTGGTTCTTGCCCCTCATGGTTTGCGAGCCCTGACCCTGTCAAGTCATCACTCTTTGGCTGTGGTCCCACTCCTCACCCTTGGCTCCTATCCCTTGGGCCCTGGCCCCACTCCTGATCCAGTTGAGACCTCCAAAACTCCTACAGTCTTAATCCCTAAACTACAGGTCTTGCCTACCCCAGTTCAGGTATTAGTCAGAGACTTGCTGCAGCCCTTCTGCTCAGGGTCTCTTGTCTCCATGGCTTCCAGGTCAGACTGCCCACTTATCTTAGGACTTGGGCTTATATCCTGCAAGCCCACACCCATTTGGATCATGTGGCTCCCTTGATGGGCTTCTGCCTCAACTTCAACCTGCTTCTCCTGCAGCCTGCCTTCCCTTAAAGTAGCAGGAGCACCAAACTGTCTGCTTCGTATTCCTTACTACCAGATAATAAATAGGAGAACTTCTGTATAAAACCCAAGAAGAGGACAGGAAAGAACAAGTGTATTTGAATGTCTTGGGCCCCTGCAGTAAATATGGAATTTGTTATCTGAAACATGTCCAGCTAAGGTGCTAGGAAGTGGACCCTGTCCCATCCTACAAAGGAAGATGAAAATAACCCAATGGTTCCTGTCACTCTTATTTCCTGAGCTCCAATCTGGCAATCATTTGATATTTTAATAATTTCAAAATGTTTTGATAAAGTAAAAATGTTTCATTTCAACTTTCTTCTTACTATATATTGTAGATTATGTATTAGGCAGTATATATTATAATGGATTATATTGGTTCTTGTGGAATTGTTTTACTGTTGGACAATTGTTTTATTATTTATTTTGTCTGTTTTTATGACGTGTTTATTGTAAGCCACCCCAAACCTCTCATGGGGAGAACAGCATAGGCATCAAGTAAATAAATAAAAATAAATCTAGCCATCATGGTGACAATCAGAACACCTGGGTACTGAGAAAATCCAGTCCTGAGTGGGGTGCATGAATGGGAAATGAACAGGGATGTACTTAACTCATGGCAAGAGACAACAATTTTCATAGTTGGTCATGGCCCAAAGAGACAATTTTACAGTTGATCCACAGCAATCCTGCCCCTCAGTGCTGATTGGTGGAGAGGCCACAGGGGGAGGGACAAGGGGGCAGCCACCACGTTGACTGCTGGCTGCTCTTCAGGTTGCCCTGATACTTGGTGCTGATTGGCAGAGAGGCACAAGAGAGCAGCAGCCATCTCAGCTACTTCTGCTCTTGATGCCCCGCCAGTTGGTGCCTTGCCCTCCCAGGTGGGTTGCAAGGTCAGGCCACAGCAGCAGCATGCACTATTGGCTTCCACTGGGTAGCCAGCATTTTATTTTAATTTTTTGGGTTGATTTCCTGGGAAATCGCGGCCAATGCCATTGTTCAAAGCAATGGTAGAGATCACCACTTTTTGCAGTTTCTGCAATTTAAATAGGTCCCTAAATATCACCCTCAAGGTGAGCTACTGGCCTTTTAGATGAATGGCTATGTGTAGCCAAAGAAAAAATGATGAGCAGCTCTGAAACCCCAACCATTCCTAGTTAAAAACTATTTTTAATCCTTCTCTTCTCCTAGCCTACCCCAAGCACAAGAAAGGCGGAAATGAGAAAGGAGCCTTCTGTATCTTATTTCTTCATTAGCAAAGTGTAGGGAATGAAACCTCTTTTATGCCTGCAAAGTGAGAATACAGCATAATGCATGTGTGAAAGGGCTGAGCAATGTTGTGCAATAGGTAGCGAACACTTTTTTTCATTATTCTCTTTCAGGGCATTTTGCAGCCCAGAAAGGTCTATCATTATGAACTCGTTATATATTTATTTAAATATACATTTGAATCCAGATGGGAATCTTTGAATGCTTAAATATATGACCTTTAAACCAGATTACATTTGAAATTCTGAAAATGCTGATTTTTTTCACTTCCATCCACAAGTACTATAGGGAGGCCTACTTTCTGATAGCCATGAACGTAAGATATTACAATCATATGAAAGCAGGGCTGGAAGGAACCTTGCAAGGTCCTTTAGTCCAGCTCCCTGCTCCAGGCATGATCATCTCGGATTGAACCATCCCAGGTAAGTATCTATCCAATCTGCTGTTGAAAATTTCCAAGGATGGAGATTCCACAACTTCTTCAGGTAGCCTATTCAAATGTTTGACTACCCTCATAGTCACAAAGTTCCTCCTCGTCTCTAACCTTAATTTCCACTGTTGAAGTTTGAGTTCATTGCTCCTAGTTCTATCCCCACCTCCACAGAGAAAATCCCATCTTTATGCTTTCTAGTATTTGAGGCCTGTTATCAAATCTCCCCACGGTCTTCTCTTTTTCAGACCAAATAAATCTCTTTCAGCCTTTCCTCATACGTCATTATGCCCTGGCTTCTAATTATTTTTGTTGCTCTCCACTTGACTCTTTCCAATCCGTACAAATCTTTCTTGAAGTGTGGGTCCCAAAACTGGACAGAGTACTCCAGGTGAGAGGCCTCACCAATGCTAAATAGAGCAGTTCACTTTGACTTGCAAGTGACAGTCCTGTTTACACAACCCAGTATGCTGTTGGCCTTTTCTGCAACAAGAGCACTCCGCTGGCTCATATACATTTTATAGGTAACTCCCAATCTGTATTTGTGCTGTGTTTCCTTCCTAGCAAATGCCCCCAAAATAAAGTCTCCCATGAGAAACAAGTCCTGTGATTTGGAAGTTTCCTTCAGCTGTTTAAGGAAGTCCTTGTCCACCTTTTCCTCCTGGTTTGGTGACCTATAGCAGATGCCCACCATGACATCGCCTCTGCTGCTCGTTGCTTTGAGGCTTTCAACAGGCCTACCTTCCACTTTGTACTGAACCTCAGAATCTCATTCATATATACATGTATATACATATATACATATATATATATATATATAGTAACACCACCTCCTTTTTTTCTCATGCCTACCCTTCCTGAATAAGTTATTCCCATCCATGACTCTACTCCAGTCATGTGAACTATCCCACCATGTCTCTGTAATCCCCAGTATAACATCATTCCTTAATTATATAGGACCACCAATTTTTCTTATTTCTTCTCCATGCTTTTTGCATGGAGTTTATAAAGTGCATTAGTATATGGAGTGTATAGTATAACACTTCAGGTTTTTGGTTGTCCATCTGCTCCCTGAGGACACTGCCACAGTTTCTGCTGTTGCTTCCCCCTACTAAGTTTTTATCCAGGTCCCTTGGCTCCTTACTTACAGCTGGGCTTTTATCTTCCTGGTGAACCTAGTTTGGATTCATGTACGGACAGTCGTACATAACTTCCTATTAGCTGGCCCATCATTCTCTCTCTTTCTTGGAGGTCCAAAGAGTAAGCAATGACACCTGTTTGCTTCTGTCTGATCATACTGTCCATTAAATACACTTGCTATTTGGATCAGCGTGAGCTTCTGTCTCAGCTCCCCAGTCATGTTTGTTGTTGCCAGGTTTCCCACTGAGCAAATACTTCCTGCCTGCTACTTTATCCCTTTTATGAGGGTCTCAACAAAGACTGCTAAGCTTTTTGGAAACTTGTTCAGAGCAGCAAAGGGACTTAGAAGTTCTAGGCTTTCTCTCTATCCATTCCTGCTTACTAATAGCTGGCCATGAAGCAAAAAATTATTTTAGACATCTGGCTTGAGAGATACCAGAATGGCTTTTTTCCCCCCCCCTCATTTTTCCATTTTAAATTATAACAGCTATAGCAATAATCTCTCTGAAAACAAACAAGCTAACCAAGCGGAGCTATCTTCAAAAGAGGGAATTAAGTTCCTTCCCAACATCAGCGGCGTCTATAGGGGCTGGTTCAGGACATAAGGAGGTCACAGGACAGAGGCAGGGAAAACTTGGCCATGGAATCTGAAACCAGGTACATTTCTTTTTCCCCCAACACTCACAAGTCCTTTGGAGAACATGAGGTGATGTATTTTGAAGCTCGAGTTGTAAATTAGTCTGGGCTGAGTGTCAAAAGACCTTGGGCCACAAATCATAAGCAACTCAAGGCCCAGATTTGCGAGTCAAACCTTGTTGGGTCCTAGTTAAAATATGGTAAATTCATATTCACTTTCCTAAGCAAATGTAAATCTCAGTTCCTAAGTGAGCCTTGGGCCCTGGTTCTCAAATGAGTGTGGGTCCATTTATGAAGCAGTCTGTACCTCAGGTCCTAAATGAACTTAAGTCCTGGGCTCTAAAAAAAGTCCTAGATTTAATTTCTTAAGCAAGCTTGAGTTTTCCTCCCTAATTAAACATTGGACAGAACCTATCACATCAGGTAAGCCAGGTGCTGGTTCTATCCCTCTATGCATTTGACAGTCCAAGAGAAAAAAACTGTGGCTCACAGGCCAATGCAGAAATCTGACTTGTCCTGCCCCTAGTTGCTTGGAGACATAGAAAGTGAATCGCTCACTCACTGGTTTTTCTGCTTCTCACTGGTTTGCCTAAAGAAAGTTCTATTTCTTTTCCTAATTTCAGTAAGCTGTTCTAATCCAAATACCTCTTCTCCTTCCTGTTGGTGGTAGAGGTAAAGTTAAGGTCAGGCTATTTTGCAAACAATAAAGATCTTATTAAACTTGTCAAAGAACAGTGGGAGCTTTACTCTGGTGTTTAGCTAAATTTCCCTTGGAAATGTCACTTGCCCATCCAGGCACAGAATCAGAAGGTCTCGGTATAAATTATGTATGCAACTTCCTGATAATTACTTACCCCAAGGAATATCATATTCGTAAAAACCAAGACTGGAGGAGTGGAGGAGGGTGGGGGTGGAGCGAGAGTTTGGAAAGATAACAGCTTGATTCACTGAAAAGAAAGCACTCGCATTGCATCTAATTCAAGATGATTTTTTTCCCCCTGTACTGGAGTGAGCTTGCTATTATGTTCCCTATTGCACAGAACATTTAATATGAAACTTGACCATAAACTGCATATCAGGTGAATTATCATAGTTTCCAAGCCATTCACTATGAAAACCATATAATTGTCTGTGGGAGTGGAGGAGAAAAAGGGTGAAAGAGAGGGAGGGCAAGGTGAGGGGGAGGATTCAAGCAAATGCCATCTTTTGAGTCTGCTGAAAAAAAAAACTTTTTATTTTTATCAGAAAATCAGCAGTCTTTGTGGCTTTTCAAAGCATCCATCCATGCTACCAGCTGCTGAACCATGTATTAAAGAGAAGGCAATGCCATGTTGTCATCTTGTGCTGAGTCTATTGGCAGTAAGCTAAAGAAGAGGCTGCTGGAGTATCCTGTGCTTTGAAGTGCTGAAGGAAGCAGGCTTGTGGGTTCACTGGGTAGCAACTCCTCCACTCTCTTAGGCATCAGTATGTGGCTTTGCAAAAAGTGGATTTGGCTGAGGGCTCTCCTCAACTTTGGCTCCAGACAGGTTCAGTAACAGAGGGAGGTTTTCAGGCAGAATGCAAAATGGCACCAGTTATAGCTGGCAATGAAAAAGCCCAGGATGGTCTTTGTGAAGGTTTCAGGCACAAGGGAAAGCTCTTAGATGAAGAGAGATTGAAAAGACTTAAACTGTTTACCTTAGAAGATAAGAGCAGAGAAGATAAAAACGGGGGGCGGGGGAAATGTAATGGTCCAGAGTAGGTAGAGCAGGAAATTCTCTTTTTCAAGAGCAAAGGAGCACTGAGTGGCACTGAGGGATGGAAAATTCCTAGTCATAGGCAACTGGTAGAGGGGACATGGGGGGGGGCATGTGCCCCCCCCCCCCGACAGGGCTATCCCTGCCACCAATGCTGCCAGCAGAGTCTGTAGATTCTCTCCAGTTCGGCCCCCACTGCTGGTGGCATCTGCGGGAGCTCACCAGCTCCATCCCCACTGCCAATGCTGCTGGTGGCTTCTGTGGGTGCCCCCCCAGACTCAGGAGGCACCAGTTGCCCATGTTCCTAGTTAACTGACAGAAATACCATTCACACATGGCTTGTAGCTTAGCTTTAGATCTGGTTGAGTCTAGAAGCTAAGAGATTTGCAGAATGACCAGGCTTTATTTGCAAGAATATCCAAAGCTATAATGTCCACAGGGAGAATAAGAAGTGCTAATAAAAAAAATTGGAAGGGATGTAATCTTAAGCATTTTAGGGGAAAGAATGAGACCTTCATCACAGGCAGATTTTCCCTCATTTGCCTACTTTGGGGTTTCTTCCACCTTAATCTGAAGGCTACCTCCAGAGATAGGATACTAGACCACAGGTCTGATCCATTCTGGCAGTTCCTATATTCCTAAACTTCTTTCCTGTGTCATAGCACATTCCAGTTTGAACCAATTCATTTTCTTCTACTGAATTTCTCTTCTGCAGTTTCAACTGGACAAAGCAATATTCTTCTGAGAAGAAAGCAAAGGTGAATGGAAAGGCACTGGACTGGGAATAAAGATAGCTATTTTTCATTCCCAGCTGTTTTATTCAAGTGCTGTGTGATCTTTCATTTTACAAACTGTTTTTGATTAGAACCAGGTGAAAAACAGATTTTTAGTTTATTGGCAGTTTCAAGCTGCTATAAAATGTTAACACTGGCTGTCAAGATCGACTGGACTGTGGGTGGTTTGTTATGAGTTACTGTAGGCAGGCTGGAGTCACACTGGGTATCTGTTGCAGTCTGAATCATCAAGCCAAGGGTTGAGGTGGTATCGTGGCCAGGGTGGATGGTAGATCAGAGCCAGGAGGTCCAAACAAGTCTGGGGTAGGGGCTGGGGCTGGAATCAGGGAAGAGGAGAAAGGCAGGAGCAGGGCTGGAGTCAGGCTTGAGCGAGGTTGGAACAAGGCAGAGAAACAAGAAGCACGCACAGAAATTTTGTTGTTGGGACTAGTCCCACAGGAAGTAGGAGGGGTTGCATAGTCTCCTTGTCAGGGGCTTGTAGTTCCCATTGCTTCCTCCTGATCACCTGACTCCTCATCAGTGTCCTCATGAGAGGGACCAGGCCGGGCTGCGGCTGGTGTCTGACCAGCTGCCTGGTGGAGCTGCAGACTTCACCACTGGCTCAGCTGGTCCTGGTTTGAATCCTAGTGGTCTTAACACTGGCCATTTGGGATTTTTCTGGATTTGTTTAAAATGAAAAATCAGCAAAATCATCATATATTCGCCCAATATTGGGGTGCCACTGAATCTGCTTTTTTGATGAGAAAGTGAAGACATTCACCTAATTCTAGTTTCCCTCCACCTCACCTAGCTGCTTTTCTGTGGTAGGCTCTTCAGGTAAGAATCATCCCTCATTGTGCCCAGAGGGTCTAAATCCTGTGCCGTACCAAAGAAGTTTGGCACCTGGGGCAAACCCACAGCAGCAGCCTGCCCTCACCCTGCCCACAGATCCGGGGGGCACATGCCCCCCCATGCTTGCCCAGGGGGGCATGCAGCAGTGGGAGTTGCCCTCCCTTCTCTGTGCCTTCCCAGAAGAGCAGCTTGCAGCTCCATCCCGCACCCTGCCCTGGCTGGGTGGTGCCTGCCCAGTCCCAACCCCACTTCTCCCTCACCCATGCCCCTTCCCTCCCTCTCCCCCCCCAACAACAGACTCATCAGCCAGACAGCGCTCTCCAAGCTGCTGTGCTGTCCATGTGCATGCCATGGCTGCATTCATGCATGTGGCATTTATTGTCCAGATGAGCTAAAAGTTTTTAAAATATTCATAACAAAATATTGACTTGCGACTTGCATGTTTGCACCCCTTTGCTTTGGCGTCTGAGGCAGTTGCCCTGCTTGCCACTCCCTTGCTATGGCACTGTAAATCAGAGGCCTTGTTCACAGCTGGAAGTTCTCAATGTCTCTGTAATATATATATATGCAGCATAATTGTGCAAGCATAGCATGCAAGTGGCTGAAGGTACACGTGAGGCCAAGTATAGTACAAGGCATGAAGTTGTTACTATTTGGAAACAATGGATCAGATGCTTGCCTGAGTTACATTTAATTACCATTCATTTTCTGCTGCTTTTCTGATCCACTCTAGCTTTTACCTATCCTAGTGTTTCACATAGCTCATAGCAGTAGAATTAGGCAAAATGTTTTCCTCCAAACATTTTTTCCCCGTCCAGATTTAACTTAACCAAAATATTTGATAATTCATGCCAAATCCGTTGAATTATCTTGCTTTACCCAAAATAAGCTTTAAAAAAGAAATGAATATTCTGCCAGCACAATGACTTTTTTTCCAGCTTTTCATTTCAAGGGAAAAATTGAAAAAAAAATCATTTCAGGTAGACAAAAATAAAAGTTTTTCCAACATTTCAGTTCAGCAGTGAACTGGGAGCGTCAATTATTTATGGAACTCTTACGGAAACACATTTTTGTTCAATTATTTTGGTTCAATAGCCTTATTTTCAAAAGGTGATACTAGAGTTCTCTAATTGTGCCTGCTGTATTGAACAGAATGGTCTGGCTACTCTGAGAGATTAAGAGTTATTTTGTTTCACTACAGGAAAAAGCCTAATCATCACCTAACCCATACTAGTTAGCGTTAATGCTTCCTTACTTTCAAGCTGGCCACCTTTCTACTTTAAGAAAAGTCCCTTTTAATGTCTTTATATAGAGATTTGAGAGGTGGTGGACATTTTTTCTGACAGGATATTGTTCAGTCAGAAAATGTCATTTTGTTGCAAGGAAATCATTTTTCAGAAACATGAAATAGTTCATTAATAGGAACACGATGAAATGTTCTGATTTTCTGTGCTGAATTAATTTTTAATTTTGTAATTAATTTTATAATGATGTTTTCACAATTTTACATGATACGTGAACCGTAATATGTTGAAAACAAAAGAGAACATTTCAGCTTCCTTGAAAAAAATACATTAAAAAAAACCAAAATAATTTTTCCTCAGAATATACTTTTGCAGAAGACTTTGAACATGTTTTAGTTTTGTTCTGTTTCAGAATGGAAAAAGAAAAGCAGTTGTAGTAGTGGAATTTCTGATGAAACAGACAATCTGGTTCCCACACAGCTCTAAGACACTCACTTCAGAGTGAAAGTTACCCTTTTGCAGAGGGCCAGTAAGACTCTCTGTGCGCCACTTCAGGTCCAGTTAAATCCTGAATAGGTTCCTCTCAACCTGGGGTGGCCAACCTGGCCACAAATGGCACAGGCAGCCTGCATGCGTGGCATATAGCAGATTACTGAGGCGTCATAGTGGCAGGCAAGGCAGGGAGATGAAAGCTGAGCAGTGGATCAGGCAGGGGAAGGGGATCAGAGTGGCACTCAGGGAAGGTACACGGCTTAAGTTTTTGATGTGCCTGCCAAAAAATTGGCCCCCACTCTAAAGCCATGACTATCAGCTGGTGTGCTACAAACACCGTAGGGCACCATAAAATCCTTTCAATGGTGCTGTGGGGTGTGAGGAAGTAAGTGCCTACTCATCCCCACCCAGCCCCTATGGAGAAGGTAAGCACACCAGTGAACCTAGAAAGCTGGATGTGGGTGGAGCAGAGTAGGGGCCAGATGCTGCTGGAGATGAGAGGTGCTGACAGACATGATCTCCCTGCTGTAACTCATGGCGCTTTACAGGAAGTGCCATAAGTTACAACAATCCTCCCCATGAACCCAACAGATGTTCGCTGTTGGGTCTGGGGGGATCAAGCTCCAGTTTGGAGCAGCTGCATGTCTGCAGCTACTCTCCCATAACCCTCCCCTGCCCTTTATAGTTCCTGTGAATGGGAGGGGGAGAAGGGAGGTGGGGGCGGAGTTATGTCCGGGTTTTGCCCAGCCTGTGCTGGAGGGTGGGGCAGATGGAACCCCCACGGGGGTGGATTGCCCCCCACTGTCTAATCCACCCACCCCACCCTCCACTGCAAGCTGTGGAAACCCCAGACAGAACTCATGTAATAAGAGTTCAGATTGTTGCACAATTGGGCACTTTAAAGCGCTTTGCAGCACAGCTGTAAAGCACTTCAGGGGCCTGATCATGCGTAAAACTGTCACTTCTGTCAGTGCCTGAGGTATCGCCTTCCCTGGCTCTGCTACTGAGAGTTTTACATGACTATCAAAGATCAAAATCCCTTATTTTGGCAGTGATTGCAGAGCCGGGGAAGTGTTAACATGATTCTTGGTGACAACACCTTCTCTCCAAGCAGCATCCTGCTCTTGCCTCACTCCACTTCCCTACTGGGCCACCCCTGAAAAAGTGCTCCTTTTCCCCCCAGGCCCTTGGGTGCTCCTGTTTGGTACTCCTGCCCGACCCCTCCTGCGAGGATGTAAGCTCTGTAATAAATATGTTTTTAAAATGGGGTGGCACTGAATTCAGAAAAGTTGTGGTGGGGGACTTGGAATCTAAAATAGTGGAAAACCACTGCTCTCATCTAAATGATACTTTGGTATGGGCCAGTGTGGATCCAAGATTAGAATGAATGGGTAAACTGGGCATAAAATGACCATGGAAGTTGATGGTTTAAAACCATCAAAAGAGCGAGGTTCTGAAACAGCATAGAAGCAGTGCGTAAACTGAAAGAAAAACTTAATTGGTTCTGCGACCTGGTTTATAGGATGTGGTGCCTGTGACAGCAGGGAAGAGGATGACCCAAGATGTTCATCCCACCTTATGATCCTAAATGACTTCTTGGTCGACCCCTCTCCCTCCACTTTTGGAAGAGCCGGTGGCCCATAGAATAGAGTGGAGTCATTTCATCCCCCCCCCCACCATAGAATAGAGTGGAGTCATTTCACACACACACACACACACACACACACACACACACACACACACACGCACACACACTGCTATCATTTTCTTTGCCTCTGAAGAGAACAAGATGCAAATTCAGGTTTCAGAGCAGCCACAGCTCACGGGAGACAGCAATACCTAACATGCAAAACAAAACAGTTCTTCAGAACTGTGTTCACCGCGTCTCTTGTGCAATTATGTATCATTTTCAGGGATAATGTGTCCCCCTGCTGCCACCCCCCCCCCACACACACTTATTCATCCACCCCTTAAATCTTTCTCTTTCTTTTCCCTCTTCAACACTGACAGCTATTTCCCCCCCTTTTTGTCAAAACACCAGCTTTGATTTGAACCAAGTAAAATAAAAGTTGACATGTGATTGACAGCAGCCCAAACAGATGCTCTGCTTGACAGGCTGGGGTTACAGAGAACAAGTACATAAATAGAGGCACAGGCTCGGTCAGACGTGTTGCTGACATGTCCTGAATAACTCAGTCTCTGAGTAGTTTATGGTGCTGGATAGGGAGTTAAGAACGTTTAATTTCTATTCCCAGTTCACTGGCAGAGCGACTTGAAGCAAGTGATTTTTATCTTTTCTCTGTGCCTCAGTGTCTCTATTTGAAAAATGGCTACTAGTGTTTTCCCATCCCTTGGGGTGTTTGTGAATCTTTATAAATATTTGTAAAAGGCTCAGAGGACTTCAGGGGAAAAGTAGAAGTACTTTTTATATTTAACTGCACAAGGCTGCAGACTGCTTTTGCTCCCTTTCCCGAATCCAAATCTCTAAAGGGACTTTTAACTTGCAAATGCCCCCAATTGTGCATGCAAAACAAAATGCGTGTTTGCAAAAATCTTTTGTAAAAAAAATAAAAATGCATATGGCTTCCTGCATTGAGGAAGCATTAGCTTTCCTTTGAAAAATGGACTTTCTTTGTGGAGGTGGTAGCCGCTCTGCTCTTCTCCCAGCTTTGCTAAGATAGCGTGCTTAATTCTCTCTCCCCCTGAAATCCTCTATGCTTTTTGCCTGTCTGAGCCCCTCCTGAATTAGACTCTGTGCCTTTTTTTGTGTTTATTTTCCTCCTTTCTTGTTTTGCTTCCCTTTTATATTTTGGCATGCCCTTCCCCCTGTCCAGTCAAGCTAAACTTCAGGCTGAAGGAACCTCTTTGCCCTAAATCACTCCAGCTCCCTTTAGGTTAGGATTTTCTGTGCTTCGTACCTTATCTTGTGCTGCCTCTTGCCTTTTATATTCTTTTCAGACTTTTACTTTCTTCTCCTCATCTTGATCCAGACCAGCCTCCCCACACCCCAGCTGCCAGAGCAAGGCCTTCTTTCATTAACCCATTTCCTGCCAGAATTGCCAGCCTCGTCCTGGAGGGGATCTTTGAATCTCACAA
Source organism: Crocodylus siamensis (assembly GCF_052110815.1). Classification (NCBI taxonomy): domain Eukaryota; kingdom Metazoa; phylum Chordata; order Crocodylia; family Crocodylidae; genus Crocodylus; species Crocodylus siamensis. The sequence goes on from NC_143401.1 coordinate 11,445,778, forward strand.
GCCCATGGAGTGTGATAGCTGTGTTAGGATGGAAAAACATGCCCTGGCAGGTCACATAGTGGCCATCGTTCTCCTGAGTGCTCCCAGTAGGGCTGCGGAAGTGGCATGTGTGGTGGGGGAAGGCGGGTTTGATCCTCTGACATGTAAGCTTGACTGGTGCATGTTTTCATGCCTAGTTCCTCAAACAGTTATGTACTTTTAGCAGTCATTTATTTAACATTTTTATAATAAAGCTGTAAGGGTAAAAATTATTGTTAAAAGCGTTTCTTTTTTTTTCTTGGAAAATAAACTTGCAGAGAAAGGAAAGCAATTGCACATTACATTTTAAAGACCTAGACCCCTGGCCTGCAACCCTGTGTCACCTGGCTCCATGAGTCCTGAAATTTGGCAGCAGGAGAGCAATAACATTACTCCCCCACCACCAAATTTCTGGACCTCTGTGAAGACCCAGACCCTGCGTGTTAGATCCAATACTCCATCCTGAGCCTAGAGTACCTGGCCATTAATGAGCAGGGATCCTGGCTTCATCTGTTAAAAAAAAAAGTCACAAATTCTGTGACTTAAAAAAAAAATTACAAAATTCTCTGAATAAACCCCCCTGTTTTTGTGAGAAAACAGGTTTGTCTCTTAAGAAGCCACTTCATCAAACCTAATGTGTTTCAGAGGAACATATCAGTTTTCACAGACTCAAGGAAACAGGTAAGTTTCTGATTAGGAAAAAGAAAAACTGTTTCTGTTTGCCTAGTGTTATGCTGAGGAGCCTGGACTTCTAGGGTCTGCAACCCCAGCACAACCTGTCCATGCTGACTGCTTGGGAGCCAGGGACCATGGGCTGCAGCTTACATGGCCACATAGCTGGAGCCTGGAGAGCCTAAAAAGTCTTAGGGCTTCTCTGAACATGCATATGAGCTGAAAGACCTTTGGCACCGAAGGAGAAAGTCCTGAGTCCTCTGACTCATTTCACAGCTCGTGAATCATGACCAGGGATCCAGGTTTTCCATTTCCCACAGAAAAATGCAGAAAAACCACTGGTTTTCCTCTTTACCCAAGGCAAATGAAGATTACCCATTTTAATGGAGAAACTTGCAGACTTTGCAGTTTTGCAAAGAGCTCTCTGCAGGCTGGCGAGTTCCAGCCTGCAAGGGCTGGGAGAGAGTGGGAGGAGGGGCGTCAGGCATGGGCTGCCATATACATGTATATGCACATGGCCACTAGGCAGTCTGGAGAGCAGCTCCCGCAGGTAAGGACGGGGGGGATAGAGGCCCTCATAGGAAGCGAAGGAGGGAGGGAATTGGACAGGGCTGGGGCTGTTGCTCAGCCAGGAAGTACATGGGCCTTGGGGCTTGTGGCCACAATGTGCAGCCACAGGGCCCTGGCAGGAAGCAGGACCGGGCCAAGGGCAGCTTGTCCAGGGGGTTGGGGCCAGCTTCCCAGCATTGCACAAACTCCCGGAGTGGACATCGGGGGACGCTTGCCCCCCCAGATCTGTGCACAAGGTGGGGGCAGGCATGGGTTGCCCTCTGTGGCCTTGGGTTACCCAACCTGATATTCTTTCCCAGGGTCTCCACAGACCAGCATGTGCGATACAGTGCTGCAGGGCACAGTGGGGCCATGCAGGGAAGCTGCTTGCTGCTGCAAGCTGCAGACTGCCCTGGCAAGAAGTCTTCTGCATGTGCAGGGGCAGCAGAGCTGGGTTGTGCCCCTCACTGCTGCCGGACGGCCCCAGCCATGTAGCTTTTTACCAGAAACAATTTTCAACAAGTTTATGATGTTAGAAATTCAAGCTGTGTGTGTTAGTTTAAGATAGATAATGTAGGTCATGCTGTTTGCCTGCTTACAGTTACCCTTAACTTGCTCTACAGTTAATGTGAGAGATTTTTGCACAGAAGATTTAAAGCTAGAAATCAATGCTTAGCTACTATTTACCATAAAAACGAACATTGCAGCCTCTTAAAATAAGTGGGAAAGAAATGTTCTAGTCACCTGCCACTTGAATAGCAATACACGCAGTCACTAATTTAATGCAAATCTCATGCTGCTTTCTTGTGTTTGTCATTTCAGTGCATTTGTACTTGTAGTTTTTATGCTAATGATTCTGCTTCATTGCTAACTGGGTCTGTATGCCTGTAATTTCAATGTTATTAGTAATTACACAGTTATGGGTGTATGTATGGATACATGTGTCTGTGTAACTCAGCTTTCTGTTGTCTCCTTATTATTGAAAGAGAGGAATTCTTAGACTCCATCTGACAGCATTTCTCTGTCTTTTTTAATGTAATGCAGCAGATTTTGAATGCTGCATTCTATCAATATGAATATTTCAGAACATGTTCTAGGCACAGATAAGCAGAACCCTCTAGTTTTTGGTGCAAACTGGGAAACCACTATAAGAGTTTGTTTGGGATGTAAGCAGCTGGGTCTGCAGGTAGGCTTTGAGGGACAATTAGGAGGTTAGCAAGGTGGGGCATAGGTTACCCTTTGGCTCAGGGTCTGGGTCAGCAGGATGGAGAATGTGGGGCCAAGTTCCAGGACAGCTGAAAGGGGAGATCCGAGAGACAGGTCTACAAATGAGCTTTAATGAGAAGTAGCCTATACTGCTGTGCATTAGAGCATTACATAAAGAACCGTGACATTACACTAAATGCACAATAAAATAGGCTACTGTGCATTAAGGGTCACTTAAAAGATGTGCAGTTTGGTACTGCACATCAGGGCAGCCTAATGAGCATTTATTTAGTTCCTCACATTGGAAGTATAAATTTAATGAACATTAGGAAATGTACCTTAATTCATGTATAGATGTGCCCATATAGTCTGAGGCATGAGCCGAGATCAGATGGCAGGAGTCAGAGAACCAGTGCTGAGTTTCAGGGAGAGCTGAGATCAGGGTTAGGAAAATCAAGGCAAGTCAGGTACCAGAAGAACCAGAGGGCAGAGCCAGCACCAAGTTCCAGAGAAGATCTAAGACTGAGTCAGGAAAAGCCAAAGCTGAGTCGGAAGCCAGAAGAACCAGAGAGAGGAGTGAACATGAGGCTTGTTGGAACAGATTGAAGACCTTGTTACACATTCAATTTAGGTGGTTCCTGGAGCTCTTAACCCCTGGATTGTCTACACATTAACACCTGAAAGTAGTTTTAAACATACTTTTGGTGGCTTAAAGTTACCTCACTCCAGGGCAGTTTTATCTCTGAGACATGTTACTCATCTTGTATTCCATTAACATGTAGTCACCCTGCATAGATGAATCAATCAAGTTTCAGTCCTCCCACATCCCAGAATGCAGCGTCCCTTCCTCCCACCATCCTGTTCTTTGCGGAGAATCTTTCCACTCCCTGAACTCTACTACCTAGGGGGTGGTTCTGGCACCAAACCAACTCCCCCTCCCTCTCCTGGGATGTGACTTGCTTACCCCGAGGGGTGAGACCTTCCTACCCCCAGGGGTGCGACCCTGTGCAAACAGCCTGCAGAGCACATGCCAGGTAGCCAGGTCGCAGGACATGGAGGAGTCCAGGAATGGGCTCGGTGGTGGGGAAGCAAGGTAGGGGGGTGGATTAGGCCCCCATGAACTAGGACTTCCTTCCTGGGGCAGGGGCAGTAGCTCCTCTAAAAGCACCTTCCCTCACCACTTCCACTTCCCAGCTACCCCAGGAAGCACAACCAGCACCGCTCTCCCACCCCATCCCAAATTCCTTTTGTAATGTACTTCCTCTTTGTTTCTTTTTAAATTCATTTTTTTACTTCATTTTATTTCACCCTTCAGTGGCTGACTTCCTTCATTTCATCACCCTTCTCCCACCCCTATTTCCTGTTCACCTCCCATTACATTGCTGACCCCCATCCCGTTAGGTTTCTGCCTCTTAGCTTCATGTTCCTGCCCCCCCAACCCATATCTCACCCCCACCTTGTGCTCCAGTCTGCTCCTTTGCAGCACATTGAGCTGAGTCAGAGCAGGCCCAGGCTGATCCCCTGGGCCCCTGCCAGCCAGCACTGCTCCCACTCAGCTCAACATGTTGAGGTCCTGGGGACATGTGTAAATGTTGCATCTGGGAGCAATAAACTCCAGCATGATAAGCGCCAAAGTTTATTGCTTCACCTTTTGCTACCCAATAATGCTTCTAATATTGGTACACAATATTGCTTCTATTGTATAGACATGCCTGGTATTGTACTTTCTGAGTCCTCAGGCTTTACACAGTAAAATGGGTAATACAGTGAAGAAAAATCCCATACAAATAAATTCATAGGTGTGATGACATAGATAGGCATGGATCTATAGTCTGTATTAGAACTGGCCAAAAATTATGGCTAAGTTTTCTATTAAAAACAAAATGATCTGTGGACATGTCGCTTTTGACTCAGTTTCAGGTTCTTCCTACAGAGTGGGAACTTGTGCCTGGAAGTCCTGCCTCCAAAGTAATAGTGTAAATGCCTGGTTATAGACATAGTGCTGAACTCTAGCCTGTTGCCACTGCTCTGTTTCAAATGTATAGATAGTTGTTGGTTCGTTCTCTTGCTCTCTTTTTTTTTTCCCTTAAAAAATGTTTTGAACGATTTTGCTTTCATTCCAAAATAGTAGGAAAATCATATTTCAAAATCTTGACATATTTCACAAATGGGAACTCTTGTTTTCTGGCCTCAGTCCCTTAGTTAGTTTTCCTCATCCCCCATTGTTCTGGTGAGCAAGAAGTGTGAGAATTGGGATTCGGAGCAGTGAGATGCACCACCTGAAAAAAGATGTGGTGACTTGCAGGGGTCAGTAACAGGCTGGCAATGCAATTTGTAGCAAGTCACAATTCACTTATGCACACAATCTAATTTGCAACAGTCTGGGTAGCAGACAATTTCTGGAATCCCAACCTTCTTATTTTACTATTCCATCCCTGTCTTTCAGCCATCATAAACAGTTTTATCACATTGGCAGTAACTGCTCTGCTGTTACCTCCAATTTAAAATCAAAACAACCAAGAGGAAGAGGTCATTCTCCCTTTCTGCCAGTGCCAGATTCTGACCTCCATTTTTATGGGTGTAAAAAGGCTAACCTCATTGATATCATCAATGTAATTTCAGGTCTATGCTGGTTTAAACAGCATCAGGTCCCGGTCCCATTGTTTCTGTCTCTCTCCTTCTTCAGTGCATCTGATGCTACCAAACTGCCATAGTAAGACCCTTCGCTGGGAAATTGTGTAAACCCTGTGACAGCCTGGAATGAGACACGACACACAATCATTTCCAAGCAGGTTGAGAAGACGTTAACGTGTGGTCCCGAAAAGGAAAGTTTCATTTCGCCCTTGGCTCTCAACTGCGACGTACCCAAAATTCCATCGAAAGCAAAGATGAACTGATGATGGCTTCTGCCTTCTTACGGATCAGGACTCTGCAGAGCAGTCAGAATGAGGACGACTCACCTTACCCTCCTGCTTTGACAGAGATAAAGCTGAAATATACTTCCGATTAGGGAGCACTCTGGAAGGCGACTGTAAATATTGCAGAGCATGTGAGTGTAAAATGCAGACAGAAACTCAGGAAGAAACCAGCTGAATATACCCAGATAAACAGAACAAGCAAAACCAGAGAGGTCAGAAATCAAGTAAACACGTGGACTGGGGCTATGCTGATGTTTGTTAAGTGTGCTTTAGAAATGGTTCCAGACTCCCAATTCTAAGCATGTCTAAATCTTTGGGATGCTTGAAATGAGAACCTAGATCAAAGACAAGGTTGCTTATATAGAGCTGCCTGAAAGTCTGGACCAAAAATCGGGGCTCCATTGCACTTGGCAGTGAGCAAACACACAATGAAAGATAACTGCTTACCCAAAGAGATACAATTTAATAGAAAAAGGAAGGTAGAGATTTCTAATTAGAGCTGTATGTGGAAACTGAGGCATGGAGCAGGAAAATCACATGGCGAGGATTATCTGGCAGATCAGTAACCGAAACAGGGAACAGAACTATTTGTTTCCTGAATTCCCAGTGATCTAGCCGTACTGTCTCTCATGGAGGTCTAAAATGCATGCCATCTCCTTACAGTCTACAATATGCTGATTAATGCTGCTTTACATCAGGGGTGACAGTTAGCTAATCCCTTACAAGGCCCGCTTAGAGATTTTTCAGACAAGATGTTTTTACCAGTTACTTTTTATGCTGCTTATCCTCACTCAAAAATACGGCACATTAATATAATGAAATCCACCCCCTCTTGCTACTGTTGAATGGGCTTGTTTGCTGGCCCTGCAGTTCCAGAACAGCTAGCTTACCATAATGCACATGCTAGAGTGCAAAACTTTCCAACTGTGCTATGCTGGAACTGAAAGCAGCACAATCATTGCACTGTTTTATTCAGCCAAAATTGGCCATGGCCACTAAGCTGTCTTGTTCCTTCTGAAGGTGGCTGGCGTGGACCCGGTCACACTGGCACTATTGAACTTACCTTGCTTTTGGATCTGTGAGCTGTACACTTCACTCAAATGTTTCGTGTGCATTCAAATCCATATTCATGTTTGATGGGTATTAAAGTCAGCCAAGAAGCTGCTGTGCATGTGCATGAGAGAGAGCAGGAGAGAGAGGCTTCTAATAAGAGCTGGAAAAGCAAGGAGGATCCACTGTTTGTGCTGATTTGCATGAAATGTAGATGAGCACCATCAGGATGCAGAATTCAGATGAGGTGCTTTAACATCTGAAAGGCTATTCAGGGTATATGCAGGAAAGGGGCAGTAGTATATTCCCATTTACAGCTGTCAAAAGTCCTTGCATTGCACACTGAAGCTTTACATGCCATAATATCATGAGGCTCTAGGGAAAGCCCAGAGGCTCAATTCTCCATTGCTCTGCTCCTTAAGCAGTCATTTACAGCAGCTCAAGGAAGGTAGAAATTGTCGCTGTTATGATTTAATAGCGCTTTGCATCCACTTTGCATTGATGTGAATGAGTAGCCAAGCTGCTTCACAATGGAGAATCCAGCCCCAGTGTATGACACTTACCAGGTGAGATGTGACTGCAGGGAAATGTGCTCAGAGCTCTTAACCTGCTTCTGGGAACAAAGCTTTGTTTTGATTTCCCAATCCCATAGAGTCGGATTATCCCCAGCCTTTGCATAACTGCACTGGAGGAAGGGAAATTTCCTACCCACTCTTGGATACATGTATAAGGGGTACCTGCATCAGAGCATTGGCCATTTCGAAGAACATAGGGCCTTGTTACAAAGTAATTTTAGGTCACTTGGGGGCCTCTTAACTCCTGGAATGGCTGCATGTTATTATCTTTAAGTAGCTTAAAGCACTCCTTATTCAGCTTAAAATTACGCCATTAGATGCCAGTATTATCTCTTGTCCACCTAATTTTGCATCTGTTCCATTAAGGTGTGGCCACTCACCTCAGCTGTTCTGCCTCAGGTGAAGTTTTCCAGTATCCCAGGATGCAGTGGGTGAGTGGGTCAGCTGGGGTATAGGGGGCTAGGCACAGCAACTCTTCCCCTTGCTTCCACTGGACAGAGTCACAGCGCAACTTGGACTGACTTGCTGTCCAAATGCCTGGGCTAGACTTCGGCTGCAGTGCCTTCAGGGTATGGCAGACTGGTGTTCAGTTGCGTCTGTACCCAGCATGTTCCCAGACTGCTGCAATATGGTATCCTAGCAGGCTCCAGGGCTTCCCCTAGCTCCTAGCCTTGGCCTGGAAATCTGCCTGGGGAGGTGGTGAGGGGTGGGGGTGGGGTACAGGGGTAGGACTTCTTGTCTCTTCCAGGCTTGGGAGGGGGCTGTGAGTGGCACAGCCTCTCTGCCTTCTCTGTGCAGCCCCAGCTTGGATGGGTAGTTCTGAGCCCCATGCTCAGTGCTCAGAGCCTCCTGGCTGTTATGGAGGGGTTCAGGGGCTTCAGATGTCTGCCAACTGTGGCTGCTGCTAGGCAAGTCAGGCAGGGGAGTCAGTGGCCAGATCCTGCATAACCTGGCAGAACATAGGGTCAGTAGGAATCAGCCTCGGGCTGCCATGCTGCATCCGCCAAGCTCCATCCTGCTCCACCCTGGCTATGCTGGGGTCCATGTCTGGGTCCTGGGGGGCACAGGTACCTGACGGGGAATATTCGTAGTGGAGCACAGGATTGGGCACAGGTTCAGCCGCAGGTCAGCGGGAGGTGTGAGCACCAGCTTGCCGCCTCCTGCAGGCACCATGGCCTGAGTCTGGCCTGGACATTTGGAGCAGCAAGCCAGTCCAGGAAGCACCACAGCCACTGGGCACTCCAGGACTGTAGTGCTGACTTTGCTTAGTGAGAGCAGCAAGCTGGTCCTTCCCCTAACTCACAGTCCTGCCCCTGCTCACCAAGCCCCTAGTGGTAAGTCACAGCTGTGCAGGTGAAGGACAGCCAAAGACGGTTTTTCACCTTAAGGTGTGACTGCTCCACTAAGCTGAACAACACTAAGCTGATTAAGATTTGTGCGGCTCACAGTGTAAGGTGTAACAAGGCCCATAGGAGCTACAGATCTGATACTCTGGAACAAAGCAGCGACCCTATTCACACTCACTAGAATTGCTGCCTGACTGTAAAGAGAGTAAAATATATTGTGCCCCATCACCAGATGGCAAATTGCTCCCCTCAAAGTGCAAACAGGGGTAGTGAATGGTGTTGTGCCTCCGAGCCTCAAGGCTATCTAGTGCTTCCTTGGAAGCAGGAGGCAGGAAGCAAGTTTATGCAGTGTATTAAGAGCACAGTCTAACTCAGAGTGAGGCAGGATGTCAAGAGGAGCATTAAAGTGTATTCTCCTGTTCTGCCCATGCCATAAGTACATGTATGACTTGCATTTCAGTACCCCTAATGGAAGGCTGTAACAAGCAAGGGGATAGCTGGATCAATGAATACAGTAGAAGATGAAAAGAGCTGTTTTATTTTGTTAAAGGAATATTTGTTCCCCTTCAATTATAAAAAAAAAATATATGGTATAATATCACCAATTTGCACTAGAGACTGGTAATTCTATTGGAAAAGGACTGAGTCTGGCAAATTAGTAAGCTCTATGTATATATATTCCATAATAAAAAACAAGGATAATGCATCACACAATATACTTTGCTCATTTATTTGACAAGTATAATTTACTTTTAATATTTATGCTAATGTTTTGCAGCATGTTAGCAAATGCTTTTTGCTATAGTTTGCAAAAGTAATGAAACTTTATAGGAGACATCATTACAGATCCACGCTATTATATTTTTGCAGTGAAATGGTGAGAGAGAGACAGAACCGCCACCAATTTCTGTATATATTAGAATTATAAATTGTGGGGATTATTAAACTCCATTGAATTGTTATACTCACAAGTGCTCTGCCAGGTTAAAAAACAAAACAAAACTCCTCTAGCTCAGCTCCAAAACTGAATTTTTAAAAGGGGGTGAAAAAAGAAAAAAAAAAGGGTAAAAAAGGGAAGAAACTGAACTTAAGTGAAATTTAATTGAATGAGTTTCTGAACTGTTTAAAACAGGTTTCCTCCCCCTACCCCTCTCCCTCCTTTACCATTTAAAACATCCCCCAGGAGATCAGGTAGACTTAATAAGCAGAAAGGATGCTGAACTGATGACTGAACCACCTTGATGAAAGCAGAACTTGGTTGTGGCTGCGTTAGCCTAGGAACATGCTCTAGCTGTTTAAAAGGAGTCTTTAATCTGCTCTTGAAATGGAAAGAAAAAGAGCAGGGAAATTGCATTCATAAAGAAAAAAATATTCATGTGGTGGAAAAAATTCTAATCACTGAATATAATTGTGAAGAAGAGAAAATCACAACATTTTAAACTGAAGATTTTATAATAAAGAATCTGTTTCTCTGCCAGGGGAAGGATCCTAACTTGGAAATCTGAGAATGTGGGGAAAGAAACAGAAGGGATCCAGCTGAGCTGTCTTTCCTCATGTTCAGAGGAATGTCATACCTATATACCAGTTAAGTCTCACTAAACTCCTGTATCAAGCACTTATGTAGGGTTTAAGTAATGCCTAGCCCTAAGTGGGATTTCTGTTCAGGGGTGAGTTTTACCCATCTTGGGAATCTCCTTTCAGGCCTTGCCTAGACTAAGGGTGGAGACAGATGTGACAATTTTTGCCCAATCTGGCCACAGAAAGCAGTTTATAGCTATGACCAAACACAAGCTACAGACACCTTAAACATGTCCGATCTCATGAAAATCTGATCCTTCATTGCATGTGGGATCAGATGAAGACCACAGAATCTTTTGTAACTTGTGTCTGGGGAGCTCCCATACTGTTTCTGTTTTCAGAATGGGAGGGGGGAAAGGGTATGGAGGGAGTTCAGTCTGGGTCTTTTCCCGCCCCCTCCCAGAGGGTGGGGCGGGTGTATTGTAGCCCCCCTAAGGTGAGGGAGCTTCAGTTCACCCACCCAACCCTTCAGCACCAGCTGGGGAGCCCCAAGAATGAGCTCCCTCCACTGCCTTTCCCCCCTTCTATTCTGAAAACAGCCAGCACTGGCAGAGACCTGGACATTGCTATGGGAGCCTGGCTGCAGGCCCAGATTCCCCCTCCCCCCCCCCAAAAAAAACCTCCCAGAAATTGCTAGGGGCTGGGGGCAAAGGAAAAAGGAAGAGGAAGCTTGAGGTTAGAGGAAGAGGAAGAGAGGGCAGTATGCCAGTTTCTGGGGCTGCAGGGTTGGCACAATATCTTTCTACCTAAGTGCAGACACAGGTTCACACCATTAAAACATGGCAGTTTTCTGTTTTGAGACAAGGGTTTTAAACAAACAGGGAAGTGTGTAAAGAGGAAAATTTCCATAAACTGTCAATGGGCCTGTATCATTTAGGGCCCGATCCAGGAATAGATGTAAGTACCTAGAAGTTAGTTGCTGCAGCTCCTAATTTCTAGGTGCTTGGGCATTTGGATGGAAACCAGAACTGTGAATGAAGTGCCTATGTGCCATATGCAGTACACTGGGAGAGAGAGGTACTTTAAGGGAAGACCTGGAGAACGCTCTGGCAGTGCCTTGCCAATGACTTGAAGGTTAAAGCACTTCGTTAGGAAGGACATGAAGGTTCAAAACTACTCAGGGTGAGGCTGGGGGGAGGGAAGCTGCCCCCTTTATCAAGCACCCTGACAGCTAGTCTATTCACTCAATGTTGTGAAGGCAGACCTTCTCCACTGTTATCTTTCTTTTACTTCTTTCGCATACATGAGCATAGAAATAGCCTCCCAAACTGTGTGTAAATGTCAAAAGGTGTGTACACATGTACTAACTTTCCGAAAGTTAAGCTGGCTTAACTTTTTAAAGTCAACTTAGCTGTCAGAGCATATACGCTTATGTAGAGCAGAGTCAACTTAAATGCAGTGCAAGATAATACACCTTCGAGGCGTATTATCTTAAGTCACATTAGTTAAGTCAATTTAGCTTACAAGTTGGTTGCTACCATGTCAAGGAGCTCTACATGTGTATGTTCCAATGTGGCTTAAGTCAGCTTAGTTAAGTAACCTTATTTTAAGTCCACTTAGTATGTATGTACACACCCAAAAGGTGCAGTTGCAGCTGTGTTTGCACCATTGAGGTCTTTGAGGGGTAAACAGAATTTAGCCCTTCATGGTTATAAAAGTCACCCAGCATATGCCAGACTTTAATTTAGGTCCTATCTCTGAATAATGGGATTTTGAACCCACATCACTCAGGAATGGGCCTGTGCCATAAGGCTACTGAAACAGTGGGTAGAGGAGTGGGTTGAACTTTTCACTTCTTTTGAAGCAGAAAGATATCCAAGAGTCATTTGGAGGACATGGGAGAAGAACGACCCTGACTCTGCAGCCTCATTTGGGGGACAGGTGTTCTGGGTTGTGTTCCTGGACAATCACAAGGTAAGATACAGAAAAAGTCCCAGGGTTCCTCACTGAGTACCTTACTCAGTGTACTCAGCTACAGTGATGTGCTCTTTCTCTCCCCACCATGAATCTTGAATCCTTTTCTGCAGGATTTTCAGGATCATGATTTTGGGTGCAGGCAACTAAATTCTGTCTGTGTCCTACTGTAAGTTTCTAAATCCTTTTTTTTTCTTGGATCTGATGCTTGGCTGCTTTTGTAAACCTACCTAAGGTCTTGATATCAATTTATTACCCTTTAAAAAGAAAAAAAATGCAGGCTTTCTCCTAAAGACTATTAAAAAATTCTGTAAGGACATTGCTGCTTCTGCAAAACTCTGGTGTGAACAGGCAATGGACTCTGCCATTTTGTCTGACTCATCTATTCTATTACCTCCTGTCTCTTGCTCTGATTGCAACATATTTTGAAATATGAGTTATGAACATGGTTATGAATTCTCACGATCAAATAAGTTTTCCTCTAATGTGAGAAAATATATGTTACCAGGCTGCTCATAGAAGCCATTCTTTGGGGAAATCTGCCTAACTGATAACTCAACTGATGTTCCTGAAGTCGTTTATATTCATTTTTTCTTGCTAAAGACAAACACGAACTTCTTAGTAGATAGTTGTAAACGTCTGACCTTGGAATAGGAATATGGAGCTGTTTTCAACAGAGAAATGGGAAGCCATATGTCTCTGATGTCCTGGAGAATTGTTGTTGCTTTAGTTTTGCATGAAACAACGTCAGTTCATTTTTATTTCATACAAACAAATGTGGCGGATACATATGGAGGATACAAACCATCCTCCACACTCCAGTATCAAGCCAGTTACAAGAAGGCTGCAATTTTGCTTACCTATGTTTCCAAGAAAATGTGGGTATTATTCCTCTGTTAAGGACACTGATGTAAATGAAGAGTAACTCCAGTGAAGTCAGTGGCGTGGCAGACGTGCGAGACTGGAACCTCTGGCTTGCTCCTAGCAGGAACATTAGCACACCCCGCTCAGAGTCCCTAGCCTTGAGATTGTGGCTTTATTTAAGGAAGGGGTGTCAAACACATAGCCCACAGGCTGGATCTGGCCCAGGGAACCATGTCATCAGGCCCTCGGGGCTCTTTAAGGGGCCAGGAAGTCCAGAGTGGGGCAAGCAGTGGTCTGGAGCTCTGTTGGGGACATGATGGGGTGAGCAGTAGCTGCGTTTAACCCCTGTAGCTCCCCAATATTACTCGCTACCTCACTGCTGCTGCTCACCCCCTTACTTGACAACGGTCTAGATCTAGCCCACAAGGAGAGCCATGGTCTGGACCCAGGCTGGGAAGCCAAACCAATTTGACGCCCCAGATTTAAGCCAATTCCAGAACTCGAGTGGTTTTGAACAGGGTCAGGATTTCACCAGTACACTGTAGCATGACACAGGAAACAACCTTTCTTGTTCCAAAGAAAAGGGGTAATTAATTTCACGCCCCTTAGTTAAAATCTCCTTTGAAGTTTCAAGTGGATAAAATACATTCCTCCAGCCTCCAACTATTGACTGTACTAAGTAGACTTAAATTGCCATTTTAAAATATACAAGTCAATAAAAACGCAGTGCCTATTTCTGAAATTATCTCCTCATGTGAGTAGTTCAGTTGAAGTCAATGAGATTACCTATGTGCTAGCTCCGAAACCATTATTAATTGCACTGAGTACTCGCTCACATGAGCAATCCTGTCATTTCCATTAACAGCTAGTGGGTGCTTGGCACTTACTTAGGTGACTAAATATGGATTTAGAAGCCAGATTTTTTTTTTCTAGCGGCTTTGAAAATCTTGGCCAAGAGCCCAGTTTTTCCACAAACCTTCACTATTGTAAACCGCTAGCAGCTAGAGCTGGTAAAACTGCTTTAATGGAAAATTTATGCTTCATTTTAACAAGTTCTTTGTGGAAAAAAATGAGTTTTCACAGAAAATATTAATTTTTAATGAAGTGTTCTGGCTTTACAATCACTAAAAAGGAAGAAACGAATTAACAAATCACATAGCCAAACCAAACCAAAGCAACCAAATCTCCCTGCCCTCAACCTGATAAAAATACTCATGTTTTGTTAAAACTTTCAAGATTTGGCATTGAAAAAACATGTTTTTTTTATTTGAAAACTATTACCAAACATTTGCTTTTCACCAGAAGACAGGTTTCCCAAATTAAAAAGTATTTTGATGTTTTAGTTCAGTTTTTCAGGACATGGTAAAAAACATTTTTAAATGATCTGTGAAAAAATAAATGGTATTTGTGACCAGTTCTTTAAGCAACTCCACTGACGTTAAATGTAAAAGCAATATTAGGGTGGGATGAATCAGAGCTGCTGCTGAATTCCAGGAGTTTCTTGTTAAACATTAGCAACAAAATACTCTTTTCGAAGTAGAAGCAAAATATGTAAGGGTGAAGAAGTTAAATGCAAATGACTCTGTGGTTCAGGGATAGAAAGTGACTCCTTTCATTTCATGACAAGGCTGGATATGCAAATAGCAAAGGGTTTCCACGCCGGTGCTATAACTGGCCTTTACAAACATGCCTCCATGACAGTTGGGTAGTGACATCTTGATACTGACTGGTCACAGGCAAAATACTGATGAGATCCCATATGCTGACCTGTAAGTAAAAATGCAGTAATGAGTGGATTTTCCTGGATAAGGTACTGAACACCTTTCCCCTTGGATTTCATATAGCATTCCACTGAAGGTGCCTGATATAAGCACTCTGGCCTCAATATCTTCATCAGATAAAGTATATGTCTGTCTTTTCATCTCTCTAAACTTCCCCAGTTCTCCTTTTGCCATTGTGTCCATATAAGTTATCTAGCTGTGCCTGGCAGCTCTGATGGGACCAATCTTAAATATAAAAGGCAGATGGCCAGCTGGTATGAACTCTCGTAGCTCCATTGTCTGCCCCAGGTCATCAGATTACAAAACTAAGGTAGGGAATGTCTGTTTGAAGGGTCTAAGTGTAATGCTTTCAAATGGGAGTCAAGCCACGTCTCCACAGTAATTGTCCCGTGCTTGGCAGTGGCAGCATCAACTATGTCACTGCTTCATGCAGGCTCATTCCTATACTGATGTCACATGAGAGCTAGTTAGCATGAGGATGAACTAGATAGCACTAACAATTAGCAGTGCTAAATGGCCCACCCTATTTGCTGTGGAGCTGTACTTCCACTTCAGGGTGTGGATGAGTGTGGTGTATTTTAAGACACCACTGCTGGGCACAATAAGGTTAGGCGTGACCTCAGTGATTTGAGCACCTAAGTTCTAGGTTCAAAAAAGACTAGGTACTTGGGAGCTTAGGTTTTGCTGAAAGTCAATGAAAACCAGTTCCTAACTGCCTGGTCATTTTGAAAAGGGTAGTCAGAGATGTTTCCTCTTGCATCTCTGAACCAGTGAAGGTGGATGTCAAGGAGGGTAATGAATAAGGGACAGATCACTCTAATTATCCCTGGTTCAATGTTCTCCCTCTAAAGTCACAGCTCCTCCCACTATCAGAGATGGGATATTAGGTTAGATGGACCAGTGGTCTGACCTAGAACATGGCACTTCTCATGTTCTTATGGTTTGGCATCAGAGTCCCTTAGAGTTAAATCTGCAAAACAAGCTGTTGGCCCAAGGACCACGTTCAGACCAATTTCCAACATTTAGGCACCAATGAGATCCATAAAACTCTGGCTTCACTGCTACCTAAATCTGGTGGGCATCTAAGGTCCCTCAGTGTGTAGGGCTATTTACTGTAGGATGGGGTGACAGCCCATGCCTAATATCTGTGTGGTTAGGGGAACCACTTGAGAGGTGAGGGACTTGAGTTTAAACTCCCACTCCATAGTTAGCAGAGGAGGAGGGATTTGAACCAGGGTGTCATACAATCACCATGGTGAGTACCTTAATTGCTGGGATCCTGGTTATTGGGTAAGAAACAGAGGTGAGGAGGGCATCACCACCCTCTTTTCCTCTTCATTTTTCCCAAGGCAGAAGGACCTAACCAGGCATTGAGCTCCAGGACAAAGTTCACAGCTGTAAATCCCAAGAAGTGGGAAATGTGTCTTTTTGGAACTATATAAAATGGGGCTCTTGTCTTTTGCATTAAATCCATTTGCATTCTAATTTGCCCTATAATCATAATCTATGTCTTCTGTTGGTCATGATCCCCATTGCCAGCCATGTCTATGACTGAGGGTGGATGTAAAGAGACACCCGTTTAGACTGCTTTAATGGGACTTGACACTTGTGAGCTGGTTTCAGCTGACTTCTTGCAACTGTTTCATCCTGCAGTAAGTGTAGCTAAAATGAAATGGTTAACCCCTGAATGAAACAGGTGGTAAATTACTGCAGTTTAACTTCCATCAGCTCTGGGAAAGAACAGACAGACAAATCAGTTTCAGGGAATTCAGCTGAACCATGGAAAAAGT
Source organism: Crocodylus siamensis (assembly GCF_052110815.1). Classification (NCBI taxonomy): domain Eukaryota; kingdom Metazoa; phylum Chordata; order Crocodylia; family Crocodylidae; genus Crocodylus; species Crocodylus siamensis. The sequence continues at coordinate 11,462,039 of NC_143401.1, forward strand.
TCCTTTGTGCCCTTTTTAAAAGGGTGTAATTATTTTGTCTGTTCATGTCCATTAACAAATGACACATGTTGGTTTGCAGCCTGGAAAGGCTGCAAACATTTGCTACCCATCCAATAATGCATCAGCTGACCTAGATGAGAGTTTATCTGTGAAGGTATTTTAATTGGGATACATTATATCAACCAGCCTGGGTCATTTGATTCTCAGGTTACAGTTGTGCCAATAGTATCTTCGGCTTCCAGCCTTTCATGCCCAAATACTTCAGCAGTAACATCAAAGCATTAAAGCCGGATGGAGGGAATGACACAATGGCTGGCTGGATGCGAAGACTGACAGTCTTAATAAAAGCCTTTTCCCTGGGGGAGAAGCATGATAAGATGTGTGGGCCCCTTACACACCTCTACAGATGAGTAAGCAGGTGCTTGTGCATTGCATTGTCAGCCGTTGCCTGGCATGGACAGCAGATGCTTTGGGAGGCAACTCCCCTTCTCAGGCAGGAGGATAGGGGCAGGCTGGAGCTCAGCACCATCTCACCAATGTTCAGGCCAGCACAGCTGAGATGGTGCAGCAGTGCTGGTAGATATAGGGCTCAGGTAGCTTACTTTTTTTCATGGAACAAGAGGTGATAAGGATGGGGTAGGGGCTGAATTATGACTCTCTGGCCATATCTTCTTGATAAGCTAACTGTGCTCAGCAGTGACACCCTCAAATATACTCTTCTTCTCTGGCTGGAAGCCTCTTAAATTGGAAGCAGTGTAGCTACAGTGTGGCTATGGTGCTTCAGGTAGGCTCTGCTGGGAATGAATGCCAATTAGCCTATCCTAAGCTAATCAGCATGCCTGAAGTGTAAGACACAGCCATGCTGTTTCTGCTTCAGGAGGAAGCCCATCTGCTGCTGGGATTGGTAAACTTACTGTGAAGATATGACCTCTGCTTTGCTTCTCAGGCATAGCAGCTACCCTTGGGACCTTCTCGCCACAGAGAGATGAATGCTTAGCTGTGAATATTTCTAGCTGTGGGGATTTCACAGGCTCTCCTGTCTTCCTAGTTCGATTGCCTGAGCTCTACTTAGAGTTGCAGCATTTCTTCTAGTATTTAACCTAAAATTTCCCTGCTGTGGCTCCAACCCATTAGCACTTATTCTAGCATCAGTGACTAATGAGGATAATTCTTACCAGCCTGCCCCATAACAGTCTCTGCTCCCATTGCAGACAGCTCTCAAGCCCCTGTGCTGTCATCTTTCTTCCAGACCGAGCCTGCTTGTCATAGGCCTGACGTCCCAAGCCTTTTATCATTTTTGTTGGTCCCTTTCCAATTTGTGCTGCTCTTGTGTTTGTATTATGCATCAAACTACTCTAACTTATGGAGTGCAGGAGACAGCTAACTTGGCCTCCAGCCATTTTATCTTGGGGTTTGAGCTACTTTTCATGTGCAACTGAAAGGAGTTTTGCTGGATTGGGAACCAGATTGGGAGAGTGCTACAGAACCACTGAATCATAGAGATGTAGGGCTGGATGGGACCTTCAGAGGTCATCTAGTCCAGGGGATGTCAACTAGGGGTAAGCATATCCTTGGGGGTACTTGGGAAAGTCCAAGGGGTACACATGGGGTGGTGGGGATGGAAGCCATATGCCGCCACCTCCTAGGAGCAGAGCCGGAGCGGGGGGTGAGGGCAGTGGCACCCTCTGTGGGCCAAACAGGTGGTGCCTGGCTGGCCAGACTCAGGGGGGTGAGAGCTCACATGCAGTGAAGGCTAATGCCACCTACCACCCCATGCTGTCACCGCTCCATGTGCAGCCACATGCCCTACCCCATTCCCTCACCCCGAGCCCCCCTGGCCCCTCCTTCCCCCACTCTGCATCTGCCTGCCAGGGGTACACTTATTAAAAATGGTTGAAAACCCCATATCTAGTCTAGCGCTGTGCCTGAGGCAGGATTATCCCTATGCAAACCATTCTATACAAATCTGTAATTTAAACTCTTTGTAAAACTTCCATCAACTCTGACAGAACACAAGACACAATCCCTGACCTTCCACAGGTAAAGCAAGGGCATGGTGGCAGAAATGTTCGGGTTGCAGGAGTCAGTGTTGATCATCAAGAAGCTAAGTCATTCAACGCGCAGGGCAAATGTAAGGAAAGGGGGCCCTTGCATCAGATTCAAAGTGGGCTCCATCAGAGCTGTGTTGCTTCCCCAACAGTCCCTTGAGTAGGAGATAGAACTGAGAGTAGCTGAGGTGGCCCTGTACTCTGGTATAGCTGCAAATGTCCTATATGGGACCTTAGGAACAAGGCTGGATGAGAGGAGGAAGGCAGGTTGGTCAGATGATCCTCCCTGAGGTTGGTGATTTTTAAGCTGAGCTGTCCCAGTGGTTGGTACATCTCCTGAGCAGTCCTGACCAGGATGAATGATTCATTGGAGTGACTCTGATCCTCATGATCCTGCCCGTGGTCTGTTCATAGTCCTTCCATACCCTGTCATCAGTGTTGCTGGATCACTCTGAGCCCACCTGAATCCAGGAAATGGGGCTCAATGGAGTCTTCACCTGTGAGGATTCTTGAGCTCCTCATATTAAGAGCATACCACATACTGGGCAACTGAAAGCCCTCTTGTGTTGCTCCTTCAGACACTTCACCATGGTATAGAACTGATCCCATTCTTGGTTGTTCCCATAAGCTGCTATCTTTTCAGTGATCCATTAATAAGTGATGACCAGGAACCACTTCCAAGCTAGAAAGTAGGTTTGAGACCTCTTTATCTCCAGCTAATGGCTTATTTAGCAGGACCAGACATTTTGTGGTGGTGCCAGGTATGCACTTCATAAGGACGTGCTCAGGGGTGTTTGTGGCACTCTTTAGAAGCCATGCTTCCAAGGCAGTGGTCTACAAAATGCTGGCAGTGGCAAACACTACCCCTGCACATATCCTGGGCTGCTCTAGCTTGCAATGAAGGCAATACAGGACATCCTTTAAAAGAGTCGAAGTGCAAACCACTCTGGTTTCAGAACTTGCATCAGTCCAGTAATGAATCTGGTTTTGCTCTTTTCTGTATCCCTAGGGCTCACCTCCCTTACCAGCATCCCTGGCAGAGGTATAAGTACTACAGCCTTTCTGCTTCACCTGGAGTGAATAGTGTGTAGTAGTATCTGTTGCTGAAGGAGGGTGTAATGAGCATGCTCACAGAAGGGTGGAAATAGAGGGGCAAATGGATTTAGCATCTGATTGTGCCGATATGTTACACAGGAAGAAGGTGACTTTGTAAACTGGGTTTTCCCACAGTACATACTATGGGATGCATCTTCACATGTAGTGAATCAACAAGAGAGTATTGACTTCAGTGGAGCTATACCTTTTTACATCATCTGGGGATCTCACCCATTGACTTTAATAGAATTATGGCCTAGTTACACCAGATGAGATCCAGGCCATTGACTTCAATTTAGCTGTGCTCCATTTACAGCAGCTCAGGATCTTGCCCTTTTATTTCAGTGGTGGTATGGTCCATTTCCACCAGCTGTGGAGCTGGGCCATTGCCCTCAATGGCACTGTGACAATCAGCAGCAGCTGGGGACCTGTCCCTGTATTTCCTCCCATCAGTAAGAACTGCAAATGGGTTTTACGTTTTTGGTTTTAAGATTCACAAGCAGTTTTATGCAATGATCAATGCAATAAATGTGTTGAAGGAAATATCAGTTGCAACCTGTTGCAGTGCTTTATGGGCTGCTTTAAGAGGATGAAAAACTGTTTGCTGCATATTGTTAAATTATGAAAAATGCCAGGCTGCAGAATCTAAACCTGCTCACACATAAACCACACAATGAAGGTGTTTCTAGTGGGAACATGACCAAGCATGGGAACTGCCATGAATTGCAGCAGTAGTTATAATCCCAAGTACTCTCCCTTATACTTCTCCTGGGCAGAGGTGAAGAACCAGCTGTGCCAGGTATGCCATCTCTACCTGTAGCAGCTTCCACTGCTGGCTAGCATATCTCTACAGCTCCATGCCTCTAAAGGTTTTGGTAGTGTATTAGGGCAATCCTCAGGCTTTCCTACCCTGGTCTGCATGCTGAAGCAGGTCCCAGCAGTTTATCAACAAGGGCTGTTCTCATTACACAGCCTGACCTGGCTGGAGTTAACTTTACTCTTATGCTTTTGGGATATGGCCCAGGAAATGGGACTGGGAGAGCTTCCTGTCTTCCCAGCTCTGTCACTCTCTCCTGTGTGACTCAGATAAAGTACCCAAACCACCACTTTCAAACTGTGCATGTAACTGGTGACAACGGGTCTGAAACCCGGAGAGGCAGACAGAGAAAATGTGTCTTCCAGGGAGGGCTGCATATCTGCAGCTCCCTTAAGGAGACAAGGAAATGAGGTGTTTGGAAAAGATGAAATTTTACCGTAGTGCCTTCCCCTGTGCTTCACCAGAGGCAAAACCACATTTCACCCAGTTATGGTATTTTGCTCATTTGCTAATGTGAATCCCATTCTGCAGAGACAGGGGTGGCAGAGAGCTGCTTAAGTGGAGGCAGGGAAGTTTCTGCACGTGTTATCAGACTGATGTTCTCAGGGCAGGCCATGGCTTCTGAAGCCCTATCCCACTTCACATCCTGGCTCTGCAGTTTGCTGGCACTGATGCCCATTTGTTAGGGTGGCATTGTGCCCCACTTCTATGGCTTTAGTGCCAACTCTGATGAAGCATCGGTGCAAACCAAAGAAGATTTTGATAGGGTAGAGAGGAAAGCAAGAAATTGAGTTTTATTATCAGAGCGTACCTTCATTGTCAGGTGACACACTTGCTGAACATAATTGCAAGAGGAGATATTTTTTGGCATCTTAAAGTAAAATGCAGACCATCCTAATCAGGCAAAAACACCTTACTCATTTATCTTAATAGTCAGCTGGAAACTGTGCATTGGATGCCACTAATAAGCATTGCTTCATTTCAGCTCTACGTTCACTCTAGCACTGAAATCATTTAAATGTTAAATTCTGGGTGAGGCAAAACCCCAGAGAAGTTTGGGTTTTACTTCTGTGCAGTATTCCCAAACTTCTGTTCCCACCAAGCAGCTGGACTCCCATGACACGGGGCTCTTTTACACCAAAAGGTGAAATTCACTTGAGCACACAGCACCACTTGGAGAGTTTAAGTGAGAACAAATGGGTGCATTGTGTTGCTTTTGCTCTGGTCACCTGTAGAGGAAGGAATTTCACATCCTACACACTAATATAAGCCACTGTGCATAAGAAGACATTCTTCTACTCCTGGTGCTCTAGGATGGGGTGTCAGAGAAACAGTTTTCCAACCTGTATCCTGCTACAGGTAAGGAGCGAATTGTGATGCTACCATTCCCATTTAGCAGCATTTTATCTGGTGTAATTGAGTGTGTAAGAAAGATGCAGAGTAATGGAGAATCAGATCCTAAGGCTCGCTAGTGTGACAGTTGCTGCTCTGTGGACCAACTAGTAGCACGCAGAGAACCCCAAGTGGTCCACAGACTATATCAAGAGAACTGCTGCTAAATCGGTAATGCTAGGGAAAGGTGGCATAGAGCCAAGGAGGCAGAGACAGAGATTTATTGCTGCCATAACATCTTCACAAAGTTAGCAGAGACTCAGAGTGTAGTAATGGGATTGTCTGTGTAACCCTTCAGTCCTCTTGAGGGCATAGCTATAGTCTTATACATCTCCTGTTCAGCTAGTTAGTATCTGATGTACAATGCCTTGTGCTGTCAGTCTAGGAAGGAAGTCTTTTGGGCCATAGTTCTAATTCTCTTCTAATTTCTAACTCCTGTATAATGTAATTTAGAGGCACAAGAATGGTACATAAGAGCCAATAAATGAATTATATTAGCAGTGCAGACACCCTGCTCTGACAGAGGAAATCAGAGCCCAATGACTACAGTGGCTAAGCCATATAAAAAAAAATGGAAATGATCCAGACACCAGAAAAAATGGACAACCAAGATGAAGATGACTAGATGAGATGATGTGGCAGAGCTACAGAAATTAAATGTAGATGACTGAAGGACAAAGGAACGCAGCAAATGGGAATGGATGAAGATAGTGGAGGCAGCCAAGGACTTCTAGAGCCCCTAGTGTGAAATCATTATCATTATTGTTGTTGTTGGTATTATTATTAATTATTCTTAATAATAAGTATTAGTATTAATTATTCTTAATAATAATTGTTAGTATTGATTATTCTTAATAATAATTATTAATAATATGTGGTTTGGTGTAGGAGAGCCAAAATCATACTAAGGCTAGATTTTACTTCATTGGCATTGGACTCATGAAGGAACCTCTCCTGTCACCTACTGTGGGAGCAGATTCTGACCCACAACTTTCAATTATAGTAATTTAACACGTCCAAGTGAGATGGTCTTGTTAGGGTGCTAGGCTGAGACTTAGCTGACCCATTTTCAAGTCTCTGCTTTTTTACCAACTTCTTGTGTGACCTTGGGCAAGTTACTTAATTTCTTTGTGCTGTTGGTCCTTCCCTCCTTTAAACTGGGGATACTAACCCCTACTGTGCATAGAAGTCATGAGGAAGATACATTACAGGCTATGATCTGCTTAGTCATGGTGGTAATGTGGGTGTAATGGGGACCTAAGGCTGATAGATATGGGATATAGTGGATGAAGAGATCTTGGGCTGTATACACATGGGGCAGCGACCATCTTTTTTGTACTCTGTTCATAATTGTTTTGTGTGTTTTTGATTTCCTTGAGAACCCCTCCCTCCCCACAGTTTGTTCAGATCAACTTGAAATATTTTTTTTCCCCATTTTTAACTCAGCTAGGAAGCCAAAAATCAATTATTCACAGAGCTCTAATGCTAATACCTCTGGAATGCAGCAGCTATTTTCACTTACCTTGCTGCTTAATACCATAACATGGCTAAGCGCATATTAGAAAATTAGACAGGCAGACAGGTGTTAAATGCAGCTTTAATGTATGCTCTTAAATGATGGCCCTCCTCCCCTCACCTCATCTGCTTTGGTGGAGCAGTGAAGAAGAAAAGCTGCTGCATTTTTCATGATAAATATTTATATAGCTTGGCTTATTTACATGACGCTCAGCTGAGTATAGGCAGGACACATTCTCTGCATCTTGGTTCCTGCGTGGAGAAGGTGTTCAGTGTGGGGAGTGATTTGGCTATGCTGGCTCTCTGGAAGCTGCAGGTGGGGAGGAGAAGTACCACCACTATTCCCAAGGTGAAGAAGGTGGTGCATTTTGAGAAGTGACACCTTCCCCCTGTAGGTGATACCATGCTCATATTTAAGGTTTTTAATAATTAAACACCACTTACTATAGGAGGGTTGCAGTGCATTATTTTCATAAATCAAGAGATGAGCTGATCAAAGATAGACCGTGTTTTGGTCCAAGGCCATAACATGAAGACCATTTGTGAAAGGATACCATAGGTATATATATATCCCAGGCCCAATTCAGTGTCCTGAAGGCCCTTTTGGCACTAGCCCCATTGGTAAAATGGCAATAGAGTCATTGTCCTTCTCTGGTGAATACACGGGCTACAACTCTTTGCCACGTGTGGAGTAAGCTCTACCAGCTCTGAACCTCCTTCGCAGAGGAAGGAATCAGACCTGTACTTGGGTGACTATAAACCAATGGGAATAAGGGCCCAACCTGTGCTAAGGACCAAACCACTGGCAACAGAATAAGAATAAGACTTGAGGCATTGGAATAAGACACTGCAATAAGAACATGACTTGAGGTAGGAACCAAGCCAGCTACATCACAATCTCTCAATAGGAAGGTTTTATCTAACTCCCCATTGTCCATGTGGTGGCAGAGGACTGAATCTGCCCCTTCATTGGCCCGACGTCTATGCCTCTTTTTCCAGCAGCAGCCAAGAACTTGAACTTTATACCAAATGATCTCTGCCAATATGCATGGAGCTGGTGCTGATTGATTTCCTAAAGCCAGATGGGGCAGTTACTGTAGACATCAACATAAAGATTAATGCTTCAGGATCACTTATTCCTAGTGCTCTGCCCAATGTCCCAAACCAGCTGCCAGAACTCAAGATGGCTGCCAAACAGATCAGTAGTTCTGCATATCGTGGCGTAATTGCGAACGAATTTGGCAGCCAACTTAAAATGGGAGAGCTCATTCCTGCTACAATCAAGTGACTTCAGGAATTTGGCTGATGCTCCTGCTGGGAAGAAAAATAAATCCAGTATGACTGGTAAAGAAATAAAAATAACTTCATCAAATACATTTTGATAATTGTAATAATGCTTCATCTCAACACTCTTTGAAGTTGAGGGAAAGGTCTTAAGTAATTTATTAAATAGAGAATGATAAACTATCTGCAGCATATTTAAACCAATCTATTCAGTTCTGGAACAGAGATGTAATTCAGTACATGGTGCTACGGTTTGCTTTAAAGATGGTATAGAAAGGATTTCCTTCTAGAGTATAAATAACCATTTTATATAAAGGTTTTTATTCAGAATTGTTGGAGCCTCTTTGCAAGAGGGAGCTGTGTCACTAGCCCTGCAGTGAGAGAGAGACTAGTGATGGGTTGTAACCCCCTGCAGGGGTTATCTGATCTTTTTTATTGTCTCCCTAGCATCGCCTTCGAATTCTGCCTAGTAGGTATAGCAGACCAGGACTCTGATCACTCTACAGTCCCCTATTTTTGCAAAGGGGGAAAAGGGTCCCCAATAGTGACTCACCTAGAGTTACACAAAAGGTCAGCAGAAGAGCTGAACAGAGAAGTCAGGCCATTTTATTCCTAACTGAAGCTGCTGTCACCCCCTGAAGTGAATGAGAATCCCTTGCACTGAGCCCTTGATTCAGCAAAGCATTCTGATACATGCCTATCAAAATGCTGGAGGCTAAATCTCTCTCTGTAAAGCAAAAAAATGTAGGCTGTTCTTAGGGCCCCATTGACAGGATGGACTAAGGCTGGGAGAAAGGAAGCATCATTATTCCATGTTACAGGGGTAGAAAACAGACATAAAATGATGAATGGATTTTTTTCCCCCCAAAGAACACAGCTCTCATGTAGCCAACTAAAATCAAATGGTGAGATTTCCAGAGCCACTGAGCAATGGAAAAGCAGATGTTTTCATTTGAGGCCTGGTCTAGCTCTCGCTGAAGTCAGTGGAGAGATTCCCCACCTGTTTCATTGAATCTTAGGCCAGACCACTGGTGGATAGGGACAGGTAAAGGAACCGGAGGGAGTTAGCTGCCCAACACTTGTTAAATTCAATAGGATTTGGGTGCCTAAAAAGTAGCTTTTAAAAGGCACATTTGGGAGTTAGGTGTCCAGGAATCACTTTCAGCATGAGCTGGATACAAAATTGGACTTGCATTCCCCCATGAGAGTCCTCAGAGTCATTCATTGCAACCTGAATGCTCCTCTTGAAACAGGTTGAACGTTTTCTATCAAAATGCTTCTCTGGTGAAAAAAGATGGTGTTGGCAAAGCAAAACATTTTGTGGGACCTTGTCAAATTTGATGAAATTTCATTTTTGGAATAAAAGAATAGAGACAAAACAAACTATTTTGACCTTTGTGGAGCAGATGCTTTGATTTTTCGTTTTGAAGAAACTTTGTTGTTCAGAAACTTATTTTGTATCACATCTTATTGTAGACTAAAATGGAAGAGGTCAGTAGGAAAGAAATGTTTCAATGTTATCAAAACAGAACTTTTCCTTTGACTCAGAATGTTGTTTTTTTTAAATTACATTTGCAAAAATGTTTATAAATGGCTGATTTTGTTCCAACTTAGAATGGAAGTAAATGTCAAAATTGTATAAGTTCCTAGGGAATTCAAATTCTGTTTCCAGCACAGCTGAGTTTTCTTTAAAAAGTTTGCAACAGTGCTGGCGGTAACAGAAGTGAGATGAAGATAACATGAGGGGCAAGTGAGGAGGGTGACACTCGTGCCCCAGTCTTACAGGAACTGAAGAGTTTCAGAAGGAGGAAGTTACACTGACCTCCACCTTTCTGCCTCTGGTCTGAGTCTCATGCTGAAACTCAGGTTTTGTAAGAGAGATCTTACAGTCTACCTCCAGCCCAGAGGATTAAGTGGGAGTCAGAGATGAGGTGCATTAGCTTTTAGGGTTTGCTGCAAAGTGCAATGAATTGCTACCCACCGACAATAACAGCAACAACCACACTTTTAGGCACAGCTCATCGGACTTTGAACTCCATTAGAAGAGCCCCAGTGAAATTCAGTCAATATCTTATTTTTAACGTGGTTTTTTTTTTTATATATATAAAAAAAATCATTTTAGTAAACAAAAGTTGAGAGAGAAAAGTTGCTCTGAAATTTTAAACTGTTTGTTCTTTTATTCTTGCATTTAATGTGGCTTAAAGCACTCAGGAGTTTCTGAGGAAGAAAAATAAGAAACCACTTCTTTTCCAGCCAAGTCACTGGCATCAAAAAGGTCACATGTGATAACTGACATTAAGAAATACAATAGTGTCATCACAACTTGGCCTTCTCAAAAGGGTACTTCAAGGATGTCATTTTTTTAGTTTCTATGTATGGCTGGAAGTATTTTTATTTAGTTTTGTTTTGCTTTTTTATTATTCTTTTATGTTTTTTTTTTTCCCCCTGGTTAGTTAAGTAACTCCTTCTGTGCTGAACAGTGCAGGCTATATTTCTAGACTGCTCTGTACCCAGAATTTGAGACCAGCTTTTCAAAACCACCCAAATACCCAGTATTGTAAACTGTGGATGATGTGGAGTTAGTTGAGTTTAACATATAAAATTCCTCTCCTCCAGTTCTCAGGGAGGACAAGGATATGTTGAAGAAGGAGCTGACTTAAGCAACAGACTTCTGAGTTGAGCTGATTTTCCAATGGTTTCAAGCCCAGCAATACAAAGGGTACTGAGCACTGGAAAATACGTCTTACATGACCGGACCAAATGCAGTTTGGGACTCCGTGGTAGAGCCAATAACTGAGCGTTGATCTTTTGTGGCCCAGTCCATTGCAGTCCATTGTCCTTCTTCTTTAATTTAAAATCATTCACGTTCACTGCTTGCTTTCTTCCATCTCACTTGCATACGGACACCACAGAAGCATAGATGACAGCCCAGCTACTTCAGAAATGAGTTTCACAAATGGATTTTGTATTAAATCATTTTTGTCAGGTCGTTTTCTCCATCACAAAATAAAAATAAAACCAAACGCACAAAATGCCCCATCAAAATTTGATACAGAAGAAACACAAATGGTATGTAGAGAAAATGCAACTATGTTCTTTCTATTGCCATTTGTCTTCCTGAGTGAAGAGAGACCTGATAGCTCATGAGAGATGCTGCCAATTGATCCTTATTTTGCCTGCCAGCTAGCATAGTACATCACTCGTGACACATCAAAGGCCAGATTCTCAGCCGTTGCAAATCGATGTAGCTCCTTCAAGCTCAATGGAGTTCTCAGAAGCTGAGGATTCGGACCATGGTCTCTCATCTCTTTTTGAAGACACCTCTCATAAAATTCCTATATATGATGGACCATCTTTCTTTAAAACTATAATTATACTGAATACTAACTTATTTTTGAGGGCAACAAAAGTATCATAATCTGTCTGTGCTAGAAAGTTAACAAGAAAGTATCTGGCTTGAAACTGATTTCCCAGCCTATGATCCCAGAGGAATTATTTTGCACAGGTATCCCAGAAACTTTTTATTAAAAAAAGAAAAAAAAAAGCACCTTTCCTGGTGCACCTTTCTGGTCTTAGTTGTTTGGTAAGCCACACCTAGAGATTCTTCCCAAATGGGAGCTGGGACAACCTCCTTGTTCTTTGTCTTGGTGAGATTCTGTTCTGGGAAAAGAACAAAGGAAAGATAAGGCTAAAGGTCTTTGTTTTTTTCCACAAGTTAGTTACTTGTTTGGAAGTAAGCCCAAACTTCCCAAATGCTGTCCTGAAAATGTACCTCAAATGTTCCCCCGGTGGAATAAAATAGTCATTTAGTCTCCATGGTCTATTCTCACTTCAGCCTCTTGAGAGAAGGATGTTGACAGTTAACAAAAGGATAGTGGTATTTATGGGATAGCAATAATTTTCTACTAGAAATGTTTGAAAGAAGCCAGTGATGCATTCCCTACTGGTCATCAGACAGCTTTTACAGAGAGACAAATTCTGGTTACTGCTGACCAGAGCTGCCGTTGAACAAATGATCTCCAAGTAAAAATTTCCATGGTTCCTTACCATGGCTTTACAGCAGGTGTGACGATACTTCTAGATCTATTTCTAGATTTTAGCCTCTACTCCTCCAAAAATCCCTGCCCAGGCATATGCATCAAAGGTCCAGGTGGCCCTCACACATACATCACGATCCAGGAGGATTGACGGTTGCCACCATTTCTAGATTTTATTCGAGATCTACTTCTAGATTTCCTAGGCAGAACACCACCATCCTCTTACTTTAGGCAGGAATGGTACTTTCACTGTACGAGAGCTGCACATGGAAATTTGGTAGCTAGGATAACTATACCACAGTCCCTGAAGCCAAGTGCTGTAGATCTCACATCCATTAAAATTACATGGATATCTAAGTCTTCATGCCTTTACTCAGCAATTGGATGACATTTTCCTTTTGTAGTGCACCAAGCTTTTCTCAGGTTGGCTCTTAGGATGCCTCTGGGTTTAGTTAGATTTGCCATACATTTCCTTTCTGACTCTCCTTTTCAGAGTTAGTGCCTTCTCTCCCTCTAGACATGGCAGGTCATCCTGCAGGAGCAGCTCTTTTAAGGTCCATAGCAATATCAATGTCCAGTCACATGAAGATCTTTCACAAAGTAGGCTAGCTGTATACAAATAAAAACAGGTGGAATTAAAGAGGTCCTGGGCACCCATATTTAGTAGGGCTGTGCAAAGCTTCGACACAGCAGCCACAACCTCTCCCACCATAACTGCAACCAGCACAGCAGCGCGCTCCACCCCTGTCACTGCCGATGCTGAGCCTTCCTGCCCCAGAAGAAGAGCTGGCGCTGGACCTGGATCTCAGTGCCCTGGCAAGGGAAGTTCTGGGGAAGGAGGGGGAATCAGTCGAGTTTGTGCTTGACGCCCCTCAGGTTTTTTCCTTTCAAGCCACAAGGCCTTTCCCAGAAGGCACTTCAGAAGGTGCCTCTGTACAGGTGAAGGCAAGCGGCTCTGCTAAGTCCGCTCTTTCTCTCGCTGTGCCTCTGACTGCTGAAGAGGGGGAGAGTTCAGCAGCATCCACAGATGCACCCGCACGCCAGAGGGAAAGGCCTAGTACCAGCATGGTCTGGGATCATTATGAGCTGGCAGATGATCCTGCGTTTGCTATCCGTGTGCACTGCCGAGCCAAAATCAGCTGGGGCAAGGGAGCAAAGCACATGACCACCTTGGGGATGCTGAATCATCTCCACAGGCACCACTCCTTTGCCACAGGAACGGCCCCCATTCGCTCCACAGCCCCCGTCCCCCCACAGCAGAGGCAGGGCACCCTGGAAAATTGGGGGCAAAAGGAACCAGTTGCAAATGCGAGCAAGGTCACCCAGACCATTGGGGAGATGCTTGCTCTGGATGGCCAGCCCTTCACCTGTGCTGAGTGCCAGGGTTCAGGCAGCTCCTGGCACTGCTGGCTCCATCCTATCAGGTGCCCGCATGGACCACCTTCAGCAGGATGGTGGTGCCCTCCCTATATGAAGCATGCAGGGAGCACTTGAGGGAGGAGCTGCACAAGGCAGGTCCATAGGTGACCGTACACTTCACCTCGGACATCTGAAGCAGCCGGGGTGGAGATCATGTGTACCTCTCCTTCACAGGGCACCCATGTGGCCAGTCAGGCCGTCGGTCGGCTCTCCGCACCAAGGTGATGGATGAGTCCCACACAGCAGCAGAGATCAGGGGGGCCATAAACCTCATGGTGCAGGGGTGGCTGGGCATTGGGGAGGCTGAGCTCACCCATGACTTCATGGTCATCGACTATGGGGCCAGTATGGTCAAGGCAGTCTGTGAGGCCAGCTTTGCTGGTATTCGCTGTGTGGCACACAATTTACATCTGATTGTGAGGGATGCCTTGGAGGGGGACAGGGCTGCTGGTGATGGCGCCAGCAACACCATCAGGCTCGTTTCCAGATGCAGGAAGGTGGCAGGCTACTTCCACCGGAGCATCAAGGGGGGCAAGATGCTGTGGGACAAACAAGCAGAGCTAAATGTCCTGCAACACAGAATCATGCAGGATGTGGAGACTCTGTGGAGCTCCACATACCTGATGCTGGGAGGCTGGTGGAGCAACAGAAGGCCATCCCTGAGCTGGCCTTGCTTGGGGAGATTGGGATCAGCGGCCCCCTGACCAAAGCTGAATGGGATGCCATCTCCCAGATCTTGCTGGTCCTCAAGCCCTTCCTCGAGGCCACTGAGACCCTCAAGTGCTGCTGATGTCTTCCTCAGCCAGGTGGTCCCCATAGTGAAGGAGCTCCGCAGCCAAATGGACAGCTTCCTGGGGGCCAATGTTCCTGGCTGGGGCAGGCTGCTGTCACCAGATGTGCAGGCACCAGTGAGGCGGCTGAAGGAGGGCCTTAGGAAAAGGCTTGAACCTTTGGGGTCCAACACAGTGCATATGCTGGCTGCCATCTGTGACCCAAGGGTGAAGGACACCGAGTCACTGGAGGGAAGTACGTATTAAGAAAGTGACAGAGGCAGAACGCTGGAGGTGGAGGAAGTGGGACAGCGGGGTCCATTGCCTGAACCCAGCCTGCCATCCACGAGCCAGTCTTCCCCTCCACCACAGGCACTGCCAATACGGGCTAAGGCCGTGGCAAACATTAGGGGATCCAGACCCACCAGATCCCAGGATCAGGCAGACAGCCCTCACACCATGGTGTCTGCCTATCTTGCTAGCTTGTGGAGCCTCTGGACTGTGACCCCTTGGCCTACTGGGCAATCTGCAGCCCAATGTGGCTGGATCTGTCCACAGTTGCCCAGGAATACCTGTCCTGTCCAGTGACCAGTGTGCCAAGCGAGAGGGTGTTCAGCGTGGCTGCGGATGTTGTGACACCCACCACACCTGCTTGGACTCTGGTTTGGTGGAGCAGCTGATGTTCCTCAAGGTAAACCTCCCGCTGCTGGTGCAGACGGAGCGAACGCCGCCCTCCTCACTCCATCTGGATCACGAGTTTTGTCTGTCAGCAGCCTGAGGTGCAGTTTCCCCCAAACCCCTGAACTTATCACTATGAAAGTTGGCAGGCTTGGTGGGCTCCTCAGGAGCTACCATTCCTGCAAGTTTCATCAAGATCAGACAGGAAATGCAGAAGTTATAGCCTGCTTCGACCTTGCCCATTATAGCCTATGGGGAAGTCAAAGCAGCTCGAATATTCAACTGGGCTTCGACCTTGAGTCAAAGTGGAACCACTTCAACTTGAAGCAGACGGCAAATCAAAGCGGGACCCAGTTTAATATTTGACATGGCTGTTGAATCGAATACTACCTGCTCTGCACAGCCCTAATATTTATGCCTGCAGAATTTCTAGAGAACTTTTTGGCGGTGTCTGTGAGCTACAGACAATTACCTGTGTGTATTGTGTCCAGCCTTTTTCTCCCCCAACGCTTGCCAAATGGACTCGCTAAGTAAAAGCTGTTTTCTTTATATATGGTTTTCAGGAATTTAATAGACAGATGGAGGCAGGACAATAATGTCAGCTTTTACTACTGGACAATGAAATATGTTTCTCTTGAGCATTATCACAGCGTGAAGGTTAGAAGAAGAAAGGATACAAACTTACAGCTTCCATATGCTTCATTGCAGTGACCAGCTGTATTGATGGCAGGAAGTCACCAAGGTCTCTGTTTCTGAGTTGTTGTGACAGAATCGTGGGCCACCCTCATTGTTTTTTCTAGATGCAATTCTGAAAGCTATTCCTGCAACACAAATGTGAGATAACGAACTGAAGAGTGGGATTGTTTGGGTTTGTTAGGATTATGGACGCTACCTGTGGAATCAACTGTGGACCAAATTGTAAAGCTCTTAGACTCATGGGCAAATGCCCATAAGTAATCTGATGGGTACTACTATGAGTAGCTACCTCCAAGGCTGGGGAAACTGCTCACAATCTGACCCTATAGACTTTAGGAACAGAGTCCAAGAACTAGATAATAACTTTGGCTGTATTTTGCAACTTCCCACCTTTTGAAATCTTGTTCATTATTGTTCACTTTGGGGCACTTTCTATCGGGGTGGATGCAAGGTGGGGTGCAGCGGTGTGGATACTCCCCTCTTCCATCTCTATCCACAGCTGACCCAGGTGCAAGGGGACTCCAAGGGCTGGCCACTCTTGTCCCACTCCAGCCATTGACTATGACTGTGCAGGGAGCCAGGCTCAGCTGAGAAGAGCAGAAGCAGCACACGGGTTTCTCCTTCCAGCCAGTGGGGGATACCTGGGAGTGCCACTGAGCAGGCACTGGAAGAAGGAGCTTGTGCACCACCTCTGTCCCTAGCCAAGCCCAGCTTGTGGTGCAGCTGCTCCCCATGAGCTCCAGCTGGACCAGGGCAGGAGCAGCTCTGGGTCCCCCTGCTGCCAGGTCAGCTGGGGACAGTGGCAGTGGTGTTGACAGGGGGAAAGTCCTCCTCTTTGTGCGCCTGCTCCAAGACTGCCTCCCCACTGTTTCCTTGGGGGCTCAAGTCACACCTAATCCCCATTCCCTCATGGTCTGAGGGGCAGTGTGCCTCATTCCTTTAGTAAATCCTGGATATGTCCATGCTCTCTACTCTTATGCAGGTGTAAATCTAGAGTAATACTCCTGAAATGAGTGGAGTTACTCTGAACTGAGAGTGATCATTGAGAACAAGGTTTAGTCCCTCTGCCTTTTCTGTTCCTGTTGTTACTATAGGGACAGTTATCCTGTTCCCAATTTTAGTGCAAAATCTTCTGTGATATTAGATTTTTATTTGAGCTTCTATCCAAAATGTTACTGTGCATTTCTGCTCAAGGTCCTGGCTCTGACTAGAATTGACTGCTGCTCTAAATTCACAAGAGAAATACCAGTTCAGAATTACAGATGTATAGATAGACTGTGAAAGAAGGAGATGGGGGAAAGAAAGGTGGTTTCCTAACAACTATAAATGGTAAATTTGAAGGGTTGAAAAACAGACTGAAGTAAAACATCAAACATTTTCATGGGAAGTTCATTAGGAAAAACATGTCACCAGCTGGTGTTGTAAATTGTACTCTGCAATAAAAAGGTTGTGAAAGGAAGTCGAATAATATAACCTGTGATTCTACATCCTGGTTAGAGGCTACATCCTGCCCATGTATGTAATGCAAGGCACTTCATAGATATTAGCAAATGGAATCTCCTAGCTGCCTTTTGGGGTTGAAATACAGTATTTTCTTACATATACCCAGCACCTTTCCCCCCAAACCCAGATGGCAGAAAGTGGGGTGCACATTATATGTGAGAAAAATGGATCCCTGGCTGGATGACAAGACCCCGTGTGGGGTTGGTCCAGCCTGTGGCCTGGAACCAGTGCATGATATTAGACCTGGCACATGGCTCTGGGTCCAGCATGCAGAGTTGGCTTCAGAGCCTGCACTTGGGGTTAGATCTAGCACCTGGCTCCAGAGACAGCATCCAGGGTTGGACCTGTACCAGCATGCAGGGTTGGACCTAGTACATGGCTCTCGAGTCAGTCCACCAAGTAGCAACCAGTGCATGATTAGTGCATGGCTCAGACCCAGCAAGAGGTCCCTAATTTGGCATACCACCTCCCTTCACCTGGCACATGGTCCCAGACTTGGTGTGTCAGAGCCGGTGCATGAGGTCAGACTGGTACATGGCCCCAAATGTATCACATTGGGTTGATCTGAGGGCCCCCATCCTTGCAGCAGGCTTAGGAGCAGCCTTAGCTCCCTCGCTGCTTCTGCTCAGTGGCTGCGTCTACATGAGTGGTGGACTGTACAGTTGTTACTGCGCAGTCATATAGTAACCAGCGTTACTGCACAGTAGCATCTCCACATGTTTTTTTCAGACTCTACTGCACAGTAGCAATGAGCTACTGCACAGTAGTGTCTCACGCAGATGTGCCCAGTTACCAGGAAGCAGGAAACAAGGTGCATACTACAGGTATATGTCGGGGAATGTTGTATGCAAAAAGAAATATGGTAAGTATTCCCATTTTACAGATGAGGAAATCAAGGTGCAGAGAGGTGAAAAGGCAATACCTAAGGTAACTCAAAAAAGCTTATGATAGATTCAGGAACAGGTCCCATGACTCCTACAGTAAACAGAAAAACAAACTCAACTTCAGGTTCTGAAGTCCTGTGAATGTCTTTGTGCATGAATAACTTAGGGCAGGGAGTCTCAACTTGTGGGACACGTACACATCTTTGGGGGGGTACATCGGAGAAATTGCGTAATGGTGGATTTAATTTTCAGTATCATAATAATGAATTTTCAATATAATAATAACAATACTTTGAGGGGTTAAAATACAAAATGTATGTCAGTCATGGTACACAGGCAGCTGGTAAATCTGGAAGGGGGTACGCAATAAGAAAAACTTTGTGTGCCTCTGTCTTAGGGTATGCAAATAGTCCCTCACACTCAAATGGGTGAAGATATATATGCACAAGATTTTCCAGGACTGGGGAATCAGACTTTATTCTAACAAGCTCCAAATGAAATCAAGGGGAGTTTACTAAAGCAAGAGCTGAACAAAGCTCAGTTAGAACCTCAGAATTTGGTGCTGTATCAGTGCAACTTAAGAAGTTGTATTCCCATGTCCAGTAACTTTTGTCATAACACAGCAAGTGTAAACCATCACTACTCTGATCTGATATCATTCTGAAGTCACTTTGTACTTGTGTCAGTAAGTATTCAAGGGTCAAGGCCCATTAAACTTGCATAGAACAAAATCATTAACCAGTTACAAAGATGGTTTAAAACGAGGATTTAGAATGAGCATTTAAAATGAGGTGCGTAAGTAGTAAGTAACTCAGGTGCTTCTTTGTATTTTGCTACAGTGCCTTCTTTTTTTGAAAGGCACTTAACTATAGAATGGTAAACGAGACAGATTAATTCCTGTGGATCCTTGCAGTGAAATAGCATTGTCACCCATGGGGAGAATGGTTTGGTTATATTATTCCCCATTGAAAACACCCAGGTACTTTATAATAGATTTATAGCCAGTAAAATCTTTCAGTAGTGCAGAGTCCTTGAGCTCCAAGTTTTGAACCTTTGGACCTCACTCAAATTGCCAGCAGATGCAAGTATTAATAAAACAGAATAGCACATGGATACTAAAGAGACATATGGCTGGATTTGTGATAGGCTGTAAAAAACGGGGAGAAAGTTCTGTAAAATTTGGTGTGCCCTACTGGAGCCACTCTTTTGATAATAAAATTACTCTGCACTTACACCAATACAGAACACACTGCAGCCAATGGAGGATTAAATAGAGTACAGATCAGGCTCATAGGTAGCCCCTCTTTCTTTGAAGATCTTAAATAGCGCTGCAAATATGGAGGAATTGGAAGGAAGGACCTTCTATATCCATGATATGATTCAGAAAACGGAGGCACAGAGGTGAAACTGAGCTGGAGGAAAAAGCAGGGTTTATGGGAAATCTAATTTGTTCAAAATTTGTTTTTCATTTTCCAGCTGGGTGCATTCTCAGTCTTTGGATTCTGCAAGCGCGGGCCCCTACTCCTGGGCCACTGTGCTCAGTCGGTCAGCTCCAGAGCTGCGGGCCCTGGGGACACTGATATCCGGCTCATAGGGCAGTTCGCAAAAAGTAGGGCTACCATATTTCCAGTTCCAAAAAAGAGGACACTTGTCAGGGGGGCACCTCACTCCCAACTCACAGCCCCTGGCTCTGCCAATGCCATTCACTTCCAATCTGCAGACCCTTGGCCCTGCTGGTGCCCTTCACTGTTGACCCAAAGTCCCTTGCCCCCTCTGAGCTATGCTGGTGCCCCTCAGTCCCAACCCACAGCACTCCAACCCTGCCGTTGCCCCTCACTTCTGACCCACAGTCCCTCGCTCCCTAGCCCTGTCCCTGCCGGTGCCACTCACTCCTGAGCTGCAGCCTCCTGCCCCACCAGCCCTGCCAGAGGGGGCCCCCAGCTGACCCCATCCCAACCAGGCTGGAGCACAGCAACTCCAATCTGTGTGGGCAGTGGTGGAGTAAGTCTGGCCCTGGCGCAGGCTGGTGGGAAGAGGAGAAGATGCCTATGCCATAGGCCCTATGGCATCCCCTGCCCCGGGCTGGGGCTCCAGCATTGCACCAGGTGGCCTGGCCATGCCCCCTGCTCTCCTGGGCAGCATCTCCTGCAACCGCCTGGCCCACGTGAGCACAGGCACTGGCCCAGGCACAGAGCTCCCCATTGCCCTCAGAGAGCCCCCTGCCCACTTCCAGCACTGGAAGGGCAGGCACCTTCCCGACCCTGCTGCAGCCCAACATCTGGACAGCTACCCTCAGTGCCGCCCTGGCCTCCAATGGCCCTTCCCCCAGCACCCACCAGTGGAGCAGAGCAAAGTCCTGAACATTGGTTCCTATTTCAAAAAACAGGACAGAGATCAGAGGACTCAAAAGTGGACATATTTGGGAAAACCCGGATGCATGGTACCCCTAGCATGGCATGATCCCACCGGAACCCTGCTTCGGATTCACTAAGAGTTCATTGAATCTGACATGTTTCAAACTAAACATGCTGGGCTCAATGATCTGACATTTTCTGATAAAACTTTGTGTTGTCATAAAATTCCTGGCCTGCTTGAAAGTGAAGTGACTAGTCAATATTTGTTTTGTCTTCAATAAAGGGCCAGCTGCAGGTTTGTAGGAAAGACATTTTATTGAGCAAACAGGCAGACCTGTCCCACTTGAAGCCTGCTCATCCTTCTCCACTCCAACTTACCAGGCTACCCATGTCTGAGCAGCAAGTCAGTAACTAAAGTGGAAATAGAAGCAGGCATTCTGGCCAGCGGTTCTCTGCTTTGAGCACTGGTACTTATTTTCACTCAGCTGTAATCTAACAGGACCTGTGCTTCAGTCTCTCTACAGATCTCTAGAATCGAATTTATTCTTTCTCAGAATGGAGCAGTTTATGCCCATTGCTTCACAACACAGATTTCCAACAGCTTGTGCATATGTTTGCCAGGCCCCACCTTCACAGCCCCACCCAGCAGCAATATTAAAAGCAAGTGTATGCTTACATGCCTCAGCATTACATTTTGTATCTCTCCTCTCCTCTCATATGTGCAGGCCTTGTCTGTCTGACAGAATTCCTCTTCATCTGACCATGGAGTATAAACCCAGAGGGGAAAATTAATTCCTGCAAAGAACGCAGGAAAACCCCATTTTTCAGTGTGCTGCACCTAGTGGCTACATCATAGCCATTCTAATGCTGAATAAATTATTCTGTATTTATTAGGATTGTTTTCTTTCACTTTGCCATTCCCCATTTCAGACCAAAGATGTGCACAGAGGGCTGATTTATGGGCTAAGTGTAGAATCCTATTTCACTTTACACATCCAAATGGCAGATACACAGCCATGTAGCTACTATTTTTGGTACTTACGTGCAGCTAACAATCCAATTGCATGGTCCTTGTGGACACACAAGCATCCACTTAGCTATAGCATATGCAATAAGTCATGCTCTGGCTGGGAAGATATGTGGTGTAGGGCTCCAGGAACACTGATCAGTACATATACTGCTCACATAAGGGCTCAGATACGCTGACAACTGTACGCCTTAGTGGAGCTGTGACTGGTGCACAAGCTGCTTACATGAGCTGAAGCTGATTATGAATATGCATACACAATTTGCTTGTGCAGATTCATCATAAGACTAAGTGAAAAGGCTGGTACCAGAGAGTAAAACAGGGGCGACCAACCGGCAGCATATGTGCCACAAGTGGCAGAGGTAGCCTCTGTGTATAGCATGCAGAAGATCAAGGGAGGAGCAGAAGAACAGAGTGGCAATAAAGCAGGGAGCAGAAAGCAGAGCAACAGATTGTGTAGGAGGAGGCAGAAGCGTAGTGATGTGGCTGAGCACTCAGGGGCACGGGGCAGCCGCAACTTCCAGCTGCCGCCATGCCACCAGTGAGGATTGCAATTGCAGCTGCACAGCTGCCAGTGGTAGCCATTTTTTGCCCCCTCTTGCAAAGTGGGCACCCAGGAAGGTTATCACAGTTGAACCACCCTAGTTATGCCACTGGCATGCCTGGCCGAAAGGTTGGTCCCCAGTGGTCCAAAATACACAAGATAATAATGGGATGCACAAGGAGAAGGTTGATTTGTATAGGTAATAGGAGGATCTTGTAGAACGGTTTGTTTGGCACAAGGAACAGGACATACGTGATGTAAATGGAATTTGTTGTGATCACCGTATAACAGGAGAGCTGGAAACCTTTGGAATTTGTACTGGGCTTAGGGGACACAATATGTGAGTTGTGCCTTTGCCTGACCGCAAGCACTGAGGTCTAACACTTCATGTTTGTTGGCTAAGCGTGGTAGTGAGTAGGTGCTTTGTAGGTAAGAAATCTGGCTAAAACTTAACCACCAAATCCAGCCTGAGGTTATTCTTTCTGTAACATCAAGGTCTTTAAGGAGAATACATTGTAACTGCTGCAAATGCAATGGCACAGACAGCACTCTGATAGTGTGTTCGACACAGAAAATGACACTGGCCACATGAACAGAGGACATATGCCTCCATACGCTTGTACCTGAGCATAAGTCATGAAATTGTAGCCAGGCAAAAACGCGTGACTACAGGGTGCCAGACGGAGGAAGGAGGGAGCCCTATCCTATTTTAGTCCAGTGGCTAAGTGCCTAGAGAACACATCCTGGAAGTGGGACACCCAGATTCAAGGCCTCACTCACCCAGAGAGGGTTTGGGCCTATATATGTCTACTAATTTCTAACATAGTCCTCTTGCTAGCAGGCTACAAGCTAAGCCCTGACCAGGGCTCATCTTTAAGCTGGGCATTTGGAAAGACAAGAGGAAGAGATATGTGGGTCCTGGAAGACAAGAGCAAGTTATATGGTGTGTGGCTCAGTGAGATGGCTGCTAGAAGGGAAGGGAATCTCTTTTTAGCCTGGACCCTTGCTCCCAATGGGACAGTTACTTCCCCAATGCTTGCCATTCACTTTATTCAATTAATATTAAATTCAGAATTCAAGGGCACATCTACTTGAGATGTTTACTGTCCAGTAGACTAATTATCTGTGCAGTAAAAGTCTTGATATCTACCCCTGTGCCCTTATTAGGGTGGAGTAAACTAATTTACTCTGCAGCAGGATAGTACTTGTATTTACAAGTTCTATCCTGCTGTGGAGTAAAAAACTCCGCATCAGTGCATGTGTAGATGTAGATGCTGCCCTAGCTGGCTGGGGCATGAGGGTGCTTCAGTGTGGGGGCTGCCAGTTGCCTAGTCCCACATTGAAACACCCTCATGCTCCAGCCATCCCCTCCATTGCATACTGAGCTGGAGGGAGAAGCTCTGGGCTGTCAGGCTGACCTTCAGGGCCCCCTGCCAGCTGGGGCTCCTTCACCCCAGCTCAAAGTGCTGTGATCCCAGGTGCATGTGCAGACATGCACCTGGCAGCAATGAAGCTCTGGAGTTTATTGCTGCACATTATTAGGCATTTGTAGATGCAGCCCAAGAAAAGCACTGGAGGGCTGACCAATTGTCTAAAGGGCCTGGATAAGGCCTAACCTATGTCCTGGTGGTTAAAGTGCTATGCTGGATAGATGTAGATTTAAACCTCCTCTAAGTGAGGGGACATCTAGAATCTGCATATTTTGTGTCCTGGGTGAATGCCATAACTTCCCAGCTGCTGAGCTATAATGTTGAGAGAGCTCCTTCTCTGGCATTAGACACTGCTAGTCTCGGAGTTGTTGCCCAGCTACAGCTGCGGGACTTTGTTTTACTCGGGTATGCGCATACAGAGTTGCATATGCATTGAGCCAGAGCACAGCTTTCATTAGAATATTAATTCTTGAGACACTCCAGCAAGGACCAAATTCATCCTAGTACTGCAAGGACCTACAGAGCAGGCCATGATCCTAGTCCCTCTACAGGCATTGGGAGCAGCTTAGGAACTAGATGGTGGCTCTGTGGCACCCAGAAAATCTCACTATGCAAGGAGGAGCTTTCTGTGGTTGGGATTTGAGTAAGTCCAGTATTTTGGAGTACTGCAAAGCAGCCCTAAAGCAGTGGAGGACGTGGTACTGAAATAGTATCATGAGTTACAAGTGTCCTTGTAGAAATAATCAAAGGCCATGTCAGTCAGTCCTGAACAAGTCTGAGCACTTGAGGCTGTTTTGAGGAGATGCTGCCATATGCATCTAATTTACTCTGTGTAGGTTTTGATGCTAATTAACTCCTCTCTCCTGATTATTTATGATTCCCTATTTACTGGCTCATTGACTTTAGAGGCCAAGTTAGTTTCCTTTTTCACATGTCTGGATGTATGGTTAGTGTAGCTTTTTGTAATAAAACAACTGAATTAGTCCTGGTGTTTTAGACTACACAGCCACTCCCTGACCAAAGTAACTTTGGTTTTGGCTCTTGTCATCCTGAGGAGGATAGACTGATTTCATAGTTTTCATAGATTTCATAGACACTAGGGCTGGAAGGGACCTTGGAAGATCATCGAGTCCAGCCCCCTGCCCCAGGGGCAGGAAGTCAACGGGGATCATAGGATCCCAGCAAGATAGACATCCAGATGTCTTTTGAAGTAGTTCAGAGTAGGTGCTTGAACCACCTGTGGCAGCAATCTGTTCAAAACCTTGGGGGCTTGGACAGTGATACTGATCCTGCTCTTGGTGGTGTAAATCAGGAACACAAGGAAACCCCAAAAGGACATCCAAATGGAGTCTCCCAAGGTGAATATTCCTTCTGCAATTTATCAACCTAGCCTACTTTAAGTGGCCTCTATCCTTTGAATGTGTGAGGGCCAGATCCAAATCCACCTTGCTAGCACCTCCACTTAGGTGTTGCAATGCCTGCAATTTAGGCACATTGTCCCAGGAAGTGTGATCCAAATTGACAAGCTGTCTAGGATCCCTGTGCTGTCAACTGAGAAACTGAAGAACATCTAAGGGACAGTCAAGAGTACCTAGGTGCTAAGCAGGGACTCACAACTATATATATACAAGTACCTACACACAACTAATAGGAAGTGCTGGGCACAGGCAACTCCCACCTTTCTCCTAGGCTTTGGTGTCAGAGTTGGGGTTGCACACTAGGGGCTGCTATCACTTTAGGATCCAGAGCACTTAGAGAGGAGGTGCTTCCTTGAATCAGGACACCTATCCTCTGGCCAGGGCGAGTCAAACACACATTTTCTACTTCCTATCGAAGTGTCCAAACCAGACAATTATAGGATAGGAAAGATGGGACACATCCTGCACTACTCCTGTTGGAGGTAGGCCAGTAGATGGCCAAGAATGTAAGATGATTGGGACTAGATTGGGGGTCCTGAACTCCTAGTCCGTGGGCCAGATTCAGCCTACAACTCTGTGTCATCTGGCCTGTGGGGTCCCCATGGGTCTGGAAATTTGACGGTGGGAGAGCAGTGGCACCATTCCCTTGCTGACAAATTTTTGGACTGGATCAGCTGACTGATCCCAGCACACAGCGCCAAGTGGAGACAACACTGGTCCCCTGGGCCCAATCCTGGTGGGGGAGTCCAGGCGAGGGAGGTGCCAGGGCCTAATTCTGGTCAGCAGGGAGTGAAAGGGGATGGTGCTGGGCCCCTGTGGACTAATGCCAACACAGAGGGCAGTCGGGAGGTGGTGCCAGGCCTGCAGACCCCAACCCCAGTGTGTGGGGCAGGGAGGAGGCAGTGCTGGGCCCCAGGGCCTGATCTGGCCTGAGGACCAGACCTGTGCCACTCATGGGTCCTGTGGGGTCAAAATGTTGAGCACTGCTGGACTAGATTAAGAAGCAAAAAGGGAGCAGGTTCCTGTGCTGTGCACTCTATTTGATTTCCAGTGGCCCAGATTGAGAAAGGATGGTTCAGTGGCCAGAGCAATAGTGTCATATTTAGGAGAGATGAATTAAGCCCTTTCTCCACCACAGCCTTCCTGGGTGATTAGTCTAGGAAAGTAATGTAGTCTTCCTGTGCTTTAAGTCCCTATCTGTAAAATGGGGATAACAGCGCATAGGAAGACAATGCTTAGTGAAGTAGATTCTATGTGTAATAGGCTCCTTTGGTCATTAGACTATAGGACATAGAAGGAAAAAGCTCACAGGTTGAAGTTTAATACATCCAAGATTGTGAGGGGCTAAGATAGTCTGGTAATGGGTCCCAGGTAGGTTCCTAAGATAGACAGACCACAGAAGGCTGCTACAGCTCAGGACCCAAACTTATCTTCCCCACTGCAACAGCAGCATGACTCTGTGTGGTGCATTGGGTATACAGGATGTTCTTCAGACAGCTCTCTTTAAAGCTGATTAACAATTTGTAAATAATACATGACAATAAATATACCAAAGGAGGAGAAATTTTTCACTGTCTTGTTGTGCCATTTCATGCTGAAGGCAAGACACTTGTGCTTTTTGACAGTCATGAAAACACAAGGTTCCCAACAGGGCCATTTAAGACCCCCAGATTAGTTCATCAGAACGTTTGCCTGTATTAAGCAACAGAAACCATCACTCTAAAGGCCGCTGATCTGGCCTTTCCCCTAACGCAACAGTTCCCAAACTCTGACAAATCGCGCACCGCCAATTTAAAATGAAACCTTAAGTACCACCAGCAAATGTTTGTCATGTAAAGTAATTATAATACATCTGTTAACATGTACCACTGACAGGTTGTCTGCAAATGACTGGTGGTACTCGTACCACTGATTGGGAACCGCTGCCCTAATGTTTAACCCATGTTTCTGTGAGCAAGGAAAAACAAGACAAAACTTTATGTTTTCCTTCAATTTATCTTACTTTACAGCCCATTTGCCAGCCAGCAAGAAAGGAAGCAGAGTATCCACCTTCCATTTTACATGCTGTGCAACTTAATGTCCAGGCCTGTAACAGTCTCATGGTATAAAAGACAGAAAGCCCATGATGCCCACTGTCAAGCTTGCATATTTACCACAGGGCAGCAGCAGGATAACAGAAAAGGGTGGAGAAAAAAGGAATAAAGAAAGCTTCAGCCCTGGTTTTCATGATCCAGAGCTACTTTAGTGCAGTCAAGCATGTGTTGGAGTGGCAGAATAGGTTCGGATACCATGAGGGGGCCCTTCAGACACCATCTCTTATCTGTCACAGCCAAAAGGAAAAGCCACAGCATGAGCTGAAGCTTGTCAGGCTCACTGCAGGCTCTTCAAGAAAATCCCAGCTCTGCTGAAATATTGCTGAGCTTACATGGCTTTGAGTGTAACAACTGTGTGTGTGTGTGTGTGTGTGTGTGTGTGTGTGTGTCTGGGGGTATGTTTTACATATTTCTATGTGTATCTACCAGTGCATTTTATGTGTTACACATATTTCTGTGTATCTGCAGTACACAGGTCTTTGTGTGCATGTATTTAAGCTATATATAGTATCCCCCACAGGTGAAAGAGTGTGAGGGGCATAGCAGTTTAGGTGATTTATGGTCACTCTAGAAACATACATTCAAGCTCTGCTTTGGGCTCATGCTAAAGGCTGGCCCAAGTGACCCAGCGTAAATGGATACCTGGTTTCTCTAGCTGAGGAGTCAAAGGCAGCTGGATGTGATAGCAGCAGCATCCTTCGCTTCTGTGCAGCTAGCTACAGAAAGTTGTGCACCTTAGTCACGTTAGCCTGATGGGCTGTAAGTTTTAGGAGGAATCCTTGATTTGACTGTGACTTGCCTATAATCTATTCCTATATGTATGCATTTATATTTTGTACACCCTTATGCTCCTGTTAGTGCTTGTCTACATTTATACATAACGTGTGTATATACAGACAGCTACACAGCTACACAAGGGCTAACAGACAAAGAGATGTCAGATTTGGGAGCTGGGCTAAGAAGGAAAAAATAGTTCTGCAAATATCCATCTGAGATTGTAATGAGATTTGCTCTATGTTTGTATAATCACTCCCATTTGAGTTCAAAGCATTGTCTGGACCGCATGTTCTTTGCCACTAAACGTTGCCACCTCTTGAGTGAAAGGCCCAATTCTTCTGGCTATAGCCAGATCCGCATAAATGTTCTGTGCAAACCAGCCAGTAACAGAGCAGAAAAACCACCACTCTCCCAGGCTGTGTACCATGTACTGTTTTATACAGACTTCTTGTGAATGTTCCCACGCACGAGTTTACCAGCAGAAGTGTTGACAGAAACAGTGAACTACAGAGAATCTTGTCAGGGAAAATCACTTTTGAACTTGAAGTCATGAGAATTCACAACAGACACGAGTCTACTCGTCTAGGTTAGGAACAGAAGCAAAACCATGTGATCCACAGGACCAATCAAGCCAGCATGAATTCTGATATCAAAGGTGCTCACTATGTTGCCGGTATATACCAGTGACTAAGAATACAGTCTGTTCCCAAACAATCTGGAAGCACAGAAGCAGATGAAATCTCTTGCTCTGGTATGTCCAAGTCTCTGTCTTTATAAGTATGCACCTTAGTCAGCAATACACACAAAGGCATATCAGTAGTATATGCTGTAATGTGAATATAAAGTGTACAACAGCAGGAGGAGCCAGGGGGAAGTCTGCAAAGCTGAGCCGACTATTAATTTGGAGACTACTGCTCCCAGAAACCCCCAGGGGCTGAGGGGCATGGGAAAAAGGAAGAGGCAACTTTAGGCTGGAGTAAGGGGCAGAGAAAGTGTGAATGTGGAGCCTGGTCAGCCCTACACAGCAGAGCTAGAGATCTCCCTGGCCCCGTCAGCCAGGACTGTGGACAGGAGGAGCTGGACTCAGACTTGGGGGCAGCTGCAGGCTGCTGTTTGAGCACTCTGGGGGCTAACGGCTTGTTTGGGGGCACATCCAGAGGTGTGTGGGGGGAACTAAGGTGCTGAGTGTATGCAACCACAGTGTCTTTACCTTTTACCCTTCCTTTGGCCTGTTGGCTTGTGACCCTTTACCCCTATGATTGTCTATATAGAATTGGGGATCCCCCTTGCTTCTTATGCCAGTTTCTGGGTTCAGGGTTGGCAGAAATTGGTGGGAAGGGTAGGATTCGGAAGGGGGGCTATCCCACAAGTGAGGCAAATGAGGAATGGTTGTCACAGGCCCTAAGGCATGGGGCAAACTCCTGCAGTGACTGTATAGATTTTGTTTGTTGTGTAGGCATTTGAGCAGGGAAGATGAGTACCACAGAGGAGGGGGTACCTGCAGCAGAGACGGAAAACACATTGCACACCATCTAGTGTCTCAAGGCTTATATTCAATCCAGCACCCTGTAGTGGGGCGGAACAAGAATGGGGTGACTGGCATGAACAACTTGAAATGGCAGTTGAGTTAAATTGGTGGAATGAAGATACTAAACTAAAATTCCTGAGCTTGTTGCTTACAGGGAAAGCCAGAGAGCTCTACCATGGGCTGAGCAGTGAAGCCAAACAGTATTACAAACATTTGCCAGGGGTCTTCAGGAATGCTTGGAATCAGGTGCACGCCCTGACTGGGACCATGCAGATTACTTTAATTATAAGATGACTTCAGCAGAATAGATGCAAGAGTTTGGCATTGCTCTAAAACAATTAGCTGTAACCCTTGAGAAACAGGATCTGCTGGCTCACGACCAGTTCATCAGCAATGCCTTTGGTAGGGAGAAGTGGGTCCAACTTCTGTCCGGGAAGCCCCATAGCTTGGATGATGCCATAAAGCTAGCTACTGAGATGGAAGTGGTGTGAAAACTGCCCCTATATATCCAAGGCACCAAAGCAAGTGTGCATGTGCATGCCAAGGAGGAGAAGTCAGGAGCACACACCCCAACCCCAGAGTAGTCAGCTTTGTGGATGGTGATGGAGAGAGAGATCCAGGGTGAAATGGACAGCTCAAAAAGAGTATGGAAATCCAGTTGCAGAGCAGACATTCAAAGGGAGATCCTTCTGGACCAGTGGCTAGGGTATCATCAGGAGAATGCTGGTAGATGCTAGCACTGTGGCATCACTGTGATCACTTTCAGAGGGAATGCCCAGAGAGATGGTGGTGCTTAGGGCACAGAAATTGAGGTGGACAGTGGAAAGAGGCCCATCCACTTCTAGCAGACAGAGGCCCAAAGAAGACATGGTGATTGTTGATGTCACTGGGTTAGGATACTACCTGGAGGGAAAGCAAGGAGACATTCCTTGCCAGTTCCTCCCAGATTCAGATGCCCAGGTATCCATTACACATAACTGAATATGGGAGCAAGATACAATAAAGACAGAAAGAAAGCCTTGAACCCTGTAGGCTAGCAGTCAAAGCAGCCAATGGAGAAGAACTTTCAATACTGGGAGAGTGGAGTACAACCATCAACTTTCAAGACCTACAGCTGCTATGTAAAATTCTCATAGCAAAAGATGCCAATCAAGAGACCTTGTTAGGCACTGACTTCCTAACAAAATATCTAGTCACTATGAATTTGCAGATTATTCATGTTACTTTCTGGGGAGGCATTTTCCTTTATATACCAGAGATGGCCAAATGAGACTGGGGGCATGCAAAATGGTAGTGGGGGAGAATCTAACAATACCTCCTTATTTGAACATAAGTTCACTGATGAATTTAACTTCTTAGTGGGAACTGCAATGGGTAAGTACCACAGGGATGAAATTTCTGTGCGTGTTGCTAGCTCATTGACAGAACCACAGATCATGTATCAGGGAACTGCAGTTGGGATGTTTGAGACAGGTGTGGCTGTCCTTCAGGAGGGTCCTGGATCAGAGAGGTTGGTTGCCATGACAGTATTGAGGTGAGACAAGAGCCAAAACCTTAGAGAGCCAGGCAATAATCTTGAACAGAATGCAGGAAAACTGGAATGTGAGTTCAAGTTAAGTCACCATGGTCTGGATCCTGAGCAAGTGGGGGCAGTGCAAGAAGTCTTCTTGGAATATGCAGATGTACCCAGCCTTGGAGACAATGACCTAGGGTATACAGGCTTAGCAAAGCACTGGATTAACACTGACAATGTCAAACCTATAAAACAGGGGCATAAAACAGTATCCATCCATTTCCAGCAGGAAATGTATCCATCCATTTCCAGCAGCTTCAAGAGATGGAGGCAGGAGGCATCTTCAGGCCCCTGTGAGCCCATGGGCTGCCCCTGTGGTGCTGGTACAGAAGAAAGGGTTACGTGTGTGGGTCTGTTTGGATTATCATGGAATAATATCATTGGTATCTTGAATGATATTACTGTTAAGGATGCCTACCCCTTACCTCAAGCTGGGCGTGTCTACATGTTCACATTTAATGCACATTAGCATGATTTAAGGTGTATTAAGGGTGTCGGTCTGCATCAGTGCACCCTTAGCGCACCTTAAAATGGTGATTTTAAGCTATTCATGCTTAAATTTGATACGTGCATAAAGCAGCTATCAAATTTACGTGCAGATATCTAAATCACATTAGTAAATGTGTAGACCTGCTAATGCGCATTAACGCAATGTGTGTCCATTGACTTGGGACTAACTTTAGTCCCAAGTTCATCTGCACACCCCTGTTAATGAGCATTAACATGTGCATGTGTAGATGCGTGCCTACATTGCCTTAATGTGCATTAGCTTAATGCATATTAAGCTTAGGCGTGCATAAAAGCACATGTAGACATGCCCACTGATGACATGCTAGAACTTGTGACCAAAGCTGGGTGGTTTTCTACCCTTCATCTGGCTAGTGGGTATTGACAGGTGGAAGTATACCCAGAGGACAGAGCTAAGACAGAGCTTTCTACACTAAAAAGGGACTTTTTGATTTAATGTTGTGCCTTTTGCTTTATGTAATGCTCCTAGTACGTTTCAGAAGTGGATGGATATTGTGTTAGGAGATTTGCAAGGGACATCCTTCCTAGTGTACCTGGATGATATCATTGTGATAGAATGAACCTTTCAGGAGCACTTGGAGAAACTAAAAGCAGTGTTTAAGAGGCTGAAGAATGCTAACTTAAAAATTAAACCTGCCAAATGTCAGCTTTTCTGCAGGGAAATTACCTCTTTGGGACACGTGAGCTCCACAGAGGGGATAGGCCCAGATCTAGAGATGGTGGAGGCTATTAAGGCCTGGCCAGTACCTCAAAATGTAACAGAACAGTGCAGCTTCTTGGGCTTAGCCCCCTAGTATAGAAGATTTGTGGCCGATTTTGCTACCATTGCAAGCCCCTTGCATAAGCTCTCTAACAAGGCTAAATTCAGCTGGACCAAGGAATATCAAAATGCCTTTATAGAGCTAAAGCAGCAGTTAATGTCATTCCCTATCTTAGCATAGCTCATCCCTCAGTTACTCTTCTTGTCAGACACTGATGCAAGTGACATTTGCATTGGAGCTGCTTTGTCACAAATTCAAGGAATCCAGGAAAACGTACTAGCCTATGTAAGCCAAGCATTGAACAAAGCTGTGCACCAAAACACAACTACAAGAAAGGAATTACTTGCTGTGGTGACCTTTACCAAACATTTTTGACACTTTCCACCGGCGACATTCTTCACATTAAGAACAGACCGCAGTTCTCTCCGGTGGCCATGCAATTTCCAACAACTCAAAAGACAACTGTCGAGGTGGTTA
Source organism: Crocodylus siamensis (assembly GCF_052110815.1). Classification (NCBI taxonomy): domain Eukaryota; kingdom Metazoa; phylum Chordata; order Crocodylia; family Crocodylidae; genus Crocodylus; species Crocodylus siamensis. The sequence goes on from NC_143401.1 coordinate 11,494,687, forward strand.
GAATAGCTGGCTGAATATGACTACCAAATAGTGCTTCGACCTGGGACACAGCACCTGAATGCTGATGCCTTGTCCCATAGGCCTCGCATGGTGGAAATGACCCTAAAGCTGAAGCAGGGGGATAAAGCCACTGTCAGCAGTGGGGACAGCCGGGGTGACCCAACTCTGAATACAGGAGTAGCCAGGAGGTTGGCAGATTGGTGTACAAGACAACAGGAAGAGACTGACATTGAAAAACTAAGGAAGAAGAAAATCAATAGTGAGAGCTCCCTGAAGAAGCACAACATCATCTGTGCCTGAAGAGGTGCCAGGTAGTGTGGCCTGAACTAACCATTAGGCAAGGAGTACTGGTGTGAAAACTCCCAGAATCTGCCCAAACACCCAAGCGTATTCAAATAGTGATACAAGAGAAGAAAATACCAATAATCCTGCAAGCTCTACATAATTCCAATACCAGGGGACATTTGGGCATAGAGAAGGTCTCATAATGTCTGGCCTCAGTATTTTTGGTTAGGCTGGAGAAAACCTGTTACAGATGGGTGCAGGTCATGTGAGGTGTGTGGTGCCTGAAAAGAACTGAATAGTAATCCCAGGGCATGCACAGTCTCCACACAGGCTGGACGATGCCTTGAAAGGATAAAAAAGGATATTCTAAGTCCCCTTCCCTTTGCACCATGTGAAAAAAAGTATGTTTTAGTAGTGGCTGACTATTTTTCCAAGTGGGCAGAAGCATACCCTCTCCCTGATCAGGAGACTTAGACTGTGGTAAAGTTATTTGCTTAGAGATGTTTGTGCTGCCATGGCGTACCTCAATCCCTACACACTGATCAAGGGTTAAATTATGAATTTCAATTATTCCATCATGTATATAACTGGCTGGAAATTAACAACACCTACACCACCCCGTATCACCCTCAATCTAATGGATTAGTGGAACGATTCAACTGTACTCTGGTTGACATGCTGTCTTCCCCGATCAAAGACAATTGGATGGAGTTCAATGAGATATTCCCTTATATTACAACGGCCTATCGGTGCACTGAGCAGTCATCTACCAGATATATAGCATGTATGGTGTTGTTTGGATGGGAAATTTGCCTACCCGTTGATGTCTATAGAGTAAATATATCAGAAGCATTTAACAATCCATATTAATATATTACAAAAATGGCAGGATACCTGAAAAGTTCAGTTAGCTAAGCTGTGAAGAGACATCAAGATGCAAAGAGAGATTAAGCTGCAAAGAGACATCAAGCTGCAGCTACACAAAGGCAGAAAAATCACTATGACCTCAGGATCACTGGACAGGTGTATGAACTGGGTAAGTTGTGCATCATTTGACTTCTTCCTCAACATTTTTACCCTCCAAATACTTGTCCATGAATGGTCTCCGCTAATCAAGCTCTTTCACTGCAGAGTCACCAGATACATTCCTGTGGATATAGAATCAAAATGGGAAATGAGGTTAGTGCCAAAAATTATGTAAGAAGTTCAGTGGTTCTTATACAGGCTTCAGGAAATTATCCGCCATGTTATATGAGCTGGCAAGCAGGTCAGGTGGACAAACACCTGTAGTACACTATAATCAGATGAAGCCCTATGAGTGTTTGTGGGACAGAAACCTTGGATTGACAATGGAGTTACGGCACCCAGCTCATCCACAGCCAAGATGTAATCTTCACCAATACAGCCCCCAATAGGTCCAATAGGATGCTGCCAGAGGATGCTTCTGGATCAGTAAACATAGTGTGGGATCCATAGCCTAATGGAAATGAAGATAATGAGGAAGAACAAGTACTTACAGTAGGATCAAGGCTGGGTACAATAAGGAATAACCAAAACCTTCTAGAGCCAGTGAGGGTTCACACTCCTGAATACCTAGGTAGACCACAGCGAGTGTGGAGACCTCCCAGGGGACTTAGGGACTACATGGTGTAACTTTAGTTGGATTCAGGGGAGCATCCAGTTAAAAGGAGTGGGGTGGCAATGTAATGTGAATATAATGTGTGTAACAGCAGGAGGAGCAGCTGCAGGCTGCTGTTTGAGCACTCAAGGGACTAAAGGCTTGTTTGGGAGACCTCCGGAGGTGTGTCGGGGGGCGGGGATTAAAGTGCTGAGTGTATGTCACCACACTGTTGATGTGTCTTTATTACCTGTTCTCTCCCTTTGGCCCCATTGGCTTGTGACACTAACCCTTATGATTTTCTGTGTAGAAGTGAGATTTCTCCCTTGCTTCTTGTGCCAGTTTCTGGGGCTGCAGGGTTGACACAACACTATATAATTATCTCACTAATTATCTCAAATCACTCCAGTAAATGTTTATACCACAGCATCGTGAATTGCAGGTGTACTCATTACAACCAATATCATTTTATCTGAAATCAAGAATGTGGTGAAGATACATCTGAGACAGAGGTGTTAGGAGGTCTGATTCTTCATTGCCTTGACCCTGGGAAATCATAGCAAAATAAACCATGCCATTCTGACGTGTTGGCATTTTACATTTAGCACTGGTGTGAATGATTATACATGCTGCGGGGCAATGGAGAATCTGATTTAGTAGATGCGTGTGATCTAGTATCCTAGTATCTAGGTCCTAGTGCTATAGAGGACATTGATAACTCTGTTTATGCACTGCACTGAATGTGCCGTACTGCAGAGGGGCAGGGGTGGCTCCACAGGAGTGGATCGGTGCAGTTGCATCCCTCCATTTGATTCCCGCTCCACCCACAGTTCAAAATCAACTGCCTAGCAATGGCATCAGCGTTTCTATTCAGGCAGCAGTTAGGCAGTTGCTGGACTACATGGCTCATCATAACTTACCTGATTTCTTTTAAATGCTTCGTTTAATGACCCTCACTCCTTTCTTAATGACCCTGATGTTCCACTAATCATGCTACCCTTCCTTTGGCAAAAGTTGTCTGTTAGCTGCTCCTGGTAATGTAGCTCGTATTTCAGAGCTTTGCAGAGCTTTTTTTTTAAACTCTAGCTAAAAACATTAATTCATGTGTGGAAGTGTTAACACAGGTGACCATTAACTCAGGTTTGGAAATAACTTGCAGTGAAGCATTGGATGCACCCTCAGGATGATAGATTCTGTTTTATGAAACTGAAAAACATGTACATTTCATTCTAATGACTGCAGGACTAATGAAACAACATCTTTTGAATATTTTTTGCATAGTTTGGTGTGTTTTTGTGCATGATATGTAACAAATTAATGCAGATTCCAATACAGTTATATGTGTTTTTTTTTCTTTGATCTTAAACTGAATAATGTAGCCCTAGGCTCTTAGTATATTACTACAGCTTCTAGTTTCATTCTAACTGGAGAAAAATTGTGGTGTGTTATATATGATGATGCACCACACCAGCTGCATCTTCATTTTCAAAATCCTAGATCTGCCCAGGGGCTGGTGATCATCTTCCTCTGTTGGTCTTGCCAATCATACAGATTCAAAAATCGCTTCCAATCTAAAGGTAGAAACTAAACAGGCAAGAATTTTAGCTGGGGCTATAAGAGAGTTATGACCTCTGTAGATCAGAGGGTACCAGTGTATTCATGAGTGGGTTATATTTCTTTTCCTCTGATTATTTTCTGGAGTGTTAACTAAGGATAGAACATGTGTATTGAATTTGCTCCCTTCTTGTCTTAATATATGTGTAGATAAGATGCATTCAAGTGACAATTGACCATGAGGAAGGACTAGATGGCTGTCTCCCTTAGCTGTGCCATCACAACTTTACTACTTCACAGTGAACTTTCCACACACTGTCATGAAAGCAAGACATGAAATCCGGTTATAAGGTTCAGAAAAATGAACTTTCTCAGCTGTTTGACAGCATAATCTTCTAAGGGAAACTTGCTGTAGGAAGATAGACCGAACTTTTAAGATTATTTTTAAAAATGAAACAACTGTTTTCTTCTTAAATGTATTATTTTACATTCTTTCAGTACATAAAACAGTTCAGAAAAAGTTGTGACAAAGATGATACATATTTTTCCAGGCCTCTAAGGAAATCGCATATCCAGGGTTCAGTTATGACAGGGGCAGGCAATTATTTCAGGCAGAGGGCGACTTACTGAGTTTGGGCATGCTGTCAAGGGCTGCATGGGTAGCCCCACCTCTTGACAGGTACCCCACCCCCTGGTCATCATGTTGGGACTGGATGTCCTTCCCCCTAACCCCTGACCTTTGCCACCAGAAGTCCCTCCCCCTTGCCCCCAGAAGTACTCCTTTCAGTAAGGGGTTTTGCCATCTCAGAACCAGAAAAATACCAAATTATATTCTAAAAAGCAAACAACTAAAACATTCATTTATTTGATTTCAAAAAATATTTTTGCCCTGGTTTACATGTATTTGTGTGGTGTACATAGAGGTAATTGCACAATACCTTAAAATGAAGTCTTACACTTGTATATTGTGCGGGCGGTGGATATAGATTTGGTGGGGAGCTGTAGGTGTGTGGGTACATGTGTTGAGGGAGCATGTGGGTGTGTGTGTGGATATGTGGGGTGTGGGTGGGTATGGAGTTTGTGGGGAATTGTATGGGGGAGGGTGGCTGGGGTGTGTGAGGGTGTGTGGGTGTAGGTATCTGCATGTATGGTAGTGCAAGGGGGGTGTGGGTGCATGTATGTGGTAGGATGTGCATTTTGGATTTGCCCTACTTACACACACACACACACACACACACACACTGCCTGTGCCTGCACACACACACACTCTCTGTCCCTACCTACACACATACACACACACATACTCTTCCCTTGCCTGTGCCTGTGCACACAACCCCATGTTCCCCAGTTCAGCCATGTAACCAGGAGCTACATGGTGCTACAGCAGGGTGGGGGCAGGAAGCAGGGAAATGGCTGGGGGTGGTTGGGGCTGGGCTTCTGCCTCCTGCTGCTGACTTCCCTTGGGTCCTACTGCCTCTGGCCCCTGTCGTCTTTGACAGGCAGCCAGGAACAGATAAATATTTTCTAAATTTTTTAGGGGTCCCACAGGCCAGATAGAATGGCCTGGCAGGCTGGATCCAGCACATGGGCCATATTTTGCCTGTCCCTGAGCTATGATGTGGCTTGGATCCTGCTATATTTTAAGGTTGTTTTTTTTTGGAATTTGAAACTTCCTGAAAAGTTATTTTTGTGCCTATGAAGTTTAAATGGATTTGATCAATTATTCAAATACAGCCTGACATCCTTGTTACTTTATACAAAAATAATAAACCCCCATCTATAACTGTGGTGATGAGAGAAAGAAACAGATAGCTTTGGAAATGGTTTCACAAAATAATACATTGCCATGCAGAGGTAGCCCAGGGAAAGTTCTCTCAATAGTAATAAGTAAGTTTAATTTGCATGGCTAAGGCAGAGCAGTTGTCAATAACAGACCAGCAGGAAGAACCCTAACTGGAATCAACTGAAGAGTTATGGTGTGAATTCATCTGCTAAACTCTGCCTTTAAACCTCCTGGTCATCTCCCATGTAAAAGATACCAGGAAACAGGTCAAAATACTATAGGAAAAACAAAGGGATGAATGAGGTTTCTTATAATTTACAACACACTATTTGTTACTCAGAGTTGTCTGCCAGAGATTTATTGAAGCATTTGTAAATCCCCTCCATCTAGTGGATTAAAAAAGTGTTAGGGCCCAAGCATGTATCCATTTGAAAATCCATTGTTCTCCTGATTCAAAGGTCTCAATCATCCAATCAGGAAGAAGAAACAATACTATGTGATTAAGGTAACCAAAAGTGTAATAAAACAAATATTGCAGACTGGAAGAGAATGGCTTGCAAACAACACAGTGGCTATTACTCAGTGAAACCCTAGGAATCATTGACATTAGGGGTGCGTGAAGCGGATTTGGCTCAAATCAGGGACAGTGATTTGATTCGTTGATTTGGATCATTGTCCCTGATTCGATTCAGCTGAATCCAAATCTGAAGATTCAGTGCTGATTGGGAAAATCAGCGATTCGGACATAGACACAGGTTTAAATGTTTATCTATATACCTCGAGGTACCAGACGGCTTGTGAATGCTGCAATGCTGGAGCAGATGGAGCATCCCACAGGACTGCTGGGGGGGCCCCCTGCATGCTCGGCGATAAACTGGGAAGTGGACCGGAAGTACTTCCAGTCCACTTCCAGGTCTACTGGGGAGTGTACTGCCCCCCACCCCCTGTGCCTCCCCAACTCAGCAATTCACCATGGGGTGACTCTGGGTACTCCCCAGACCCAGGAGGCACCAGTTGCTGAGCTGAGGGGCACAGGTTTGTGGGGTGGGGGGTAGCGTGCTCCCTGGAGGACACGGAAGTGGACTGGAAGTGCTTCTGGTCTACTTTTAGGTCTGCTGCCGAGTGCGCTGGGGAGCCCCCCACACTTCTGTGGGACACTCGTGCACGCCAGCATCACAGGACTCATGAGCTGCCTGCTAACTAGAGGTATGTAGAAAAAACATTTAAAGCTGTGTTAGAAATGGAATATTGTTCGAAATGCACAGCTTGCATCTTGCACCTGATAAGAAAGAAATACTGCCCAAGGCTCCTTTCTCCCCCTCACCTGCCTTAGTCTTTCTCATGTCTTAGTCTTTCTCATGCTGATTGCAGAAGCTGGAATTCAATTGACTGTGGCCTTGGGGTATGAACTTTTGGCGAACTGTTGTAGTTTCTGAGCATGCTTAATAAGCTGATGCATATTTACCTCTCTGCCCTGCATACTTAAGTAGCTAATTATACTATACATGCGATGTATGTAATGATGTAACTACATGTATGCTTGTATGAAACGGAAGTAGCTGTAAGAGTTCCGGTGTCTGCACACGTGCTCAGGAGAGAGAAGATACATTCCGCTTGCAAACACAATTAGTTTGTCAGAAGCTGATTTGGGCATCAATGCCCCACTCTGACCTTGTTTGCAAACAAATACATCCTTTTCTGCCGGCTGATGTTTGTGTGTCTGTGATCTTTGTGGGCCTCCAAAGAAACGAACCGCTTTTTTGCAACAGCTGTGTCTATGTTTGAATCTCCAAATCTTTCCGAATCCCTATGGATCGATCCAGAGGGTTCTGATTTGATTCAGAGAGATAAAAGGGTCCTCTGATTCAATTTGGATTCAGAGATTCGGCCACTGGATTGGGCCGAATCTCCACCACATTGAATCAGGGACCAAAGGTTTGCACAGCCCTAACTGGCATATTAGCAAGGATCGTGACTGGTTTCTGAATGAAAGCAGTTCATTCCCTCCTTTATGGACCTGAGGGTGCCTGACTTTTATTTAGAGGCTCAGCAATGGCCATATTTTGACTCAAATTGTGGGGAGGGGAGTGGTGACTTTTTATTTATTTTATATCACTGCAATGGGATAGGGCTGGGAAGAGGAGGGGAGTGCTTTAGCTTTGCTACTCTTACCAGTGGGAGTTCCTGGGAGATGAGAGTGAGAGACAAGCTGATTACTACTTCCCTTAGACCAAGTGGGATTTCAATAATCATTCTCTGTACTGCTTCTAGGAAGGTGCTGCTGCTTTCTCAGAGCAGAAGATATTGGAAGATATTGCTCATAAATTGGTCTAACACTTCCAGCATTGACTTAAGGTCACTTTCCCAGACTGGGCTAGCTTTGACTCCATAGTCAATCCCTCTGAGCCATCTTATCTGATGCAGCCTGGCTGATTTTAGGGATGGGACCCATACTGTTTGTATGTGAGTGTGTATGTCCACATACTGTGGAAGTGAGGCAGTGAAAGCAAATGCACAGTGGGCAAACTGAACTATTAACTGAGAGATGAAATCTGAGAGACAAAAGCTCGCTTCTCTGTTTCACGATTGATGTTCTCTTCTATGCTTCATTGGCAACTGGCACCTAGGCAGTGAAAGATGGATACAGCAGTTTAATTTCAAATCCCCAGAAGGGACTGAGTAACAATGAAGACTCTGGAACGGGGTGAACTTCCCTTTCTGCTAGTGCCATCCACAAATAAATGTTTTTTTCTGTTTGCAGCAACGACATTGTGTTTAGCTGAGACAAGGGCTGCATTTTCATGGGAACTGAAACAGGAAACAATGACTGAATCAGATCATTGGCCTTTAAAAGCCTGCATTCTGATTTCCAAAGGCAGGGGCACCTGTAAGTCCCAATGATTAGGCTGTGTACAGTTTCTGAGAACCTGGAAAAGATGAAGTCATACTTTTTAACACGGCCTTTAATTTTTCTGGTGCATTTAGATCAGCAATTAATTGCATCTACCTTTTTGGTACTGCAATTAATATGAAAGACCAAAGATAGATACCTGTCCTACTGATGGAGCAATCAAATGGTCAGACAAACATTCGGTCTGCATTCTTAAGTCATCACAGGCACAAGGTGTAGATGAAGTTTCCAGGAGGCAGAATATTTTACAAGATGCATGAGAGCCTGTCATGGTGGTTCAGATCCCAGGTCTGGAAATGGTCAACCCCTGATATTTTATCATTAGGGGGAACACTTTCTCATACTACTGTTCAGTTCTGTAATATTGTACCCAGATTCCTTCCTGATCCCTACAGGGGCAGGGATCCGGGTTTTCCATTTCCCATGGAAAAACCGAGAAAAACATGGATTCTTCACTCTCCCCAGCAAGAGGAAAATGCACGTTTCTCATATTAACAGAGAAGCACATGGATTTCACAGTTTTGCAGAGCTCTCCACAGGCTGGCAGAGTTCCAGCCTGCAAGGGGCTGGGAGGGAGCAGGAGGAGGCGGTCAGGCGGGGGCCACCATGTGCATGTATATGCACATGGCTGCCAGCCAGCTTGGAAGCAGCTCCCATAGGTAAGTGTGTGTGTGCATGGTGGGGAATGAGGCCCCCATATGGCAGGAAGGAGGGAGGGCATTGGGCAGTCTAGGGATGGGACTACTGCTCAGCTGGGCAGTGCATGGGGCTTGGGGCCTACGGCTGCAATGTGCAGCCACAGGGCCCTGGTGGAGAGTGGGATGGGGCCACGGGTGGCTTGTCTGGGAGGTGAGGGCGGTGGGGCTGGCTCCTTGCTGCTGTGCACAGTCCCGGGGGGGGGCGGGGGGGGCGACCTGTGCCTCCCAGATCTATGTTTAAGATGGAGGTGTGCACAGGCTGCCTGCTGCAACCTTGGGCTCCCATCCTGCTGCCTTCCCCTGGGGCCTCTGCAGCCCAGCGTATGTGACCCAGCACTTCAGGGAACAGCAGGGCCACACAAAGAAGTTGTTTGCTGCTGCAAGCTCCCCCCTACCCTGGCAACGTGTCCCCTGCCCACGCGACAGTAGCAGGGATGGCGGCTTAGGGTTGTGCCCCTCACTGCTGCCACATGGGGAGGGGACACATCGTCAGGGCAGTGTGGGGCTTGCAGCAACAAGCAGCTTCCCTGCGTGGCCCCACTATGACCTGCAGTGCTGCGCTGCACCAGCTGGGCTGCAGAGGTCCTGGGGGAGGGCAGCAGGGCAGGAGCCTGAGCCTGCAGTGGGCAGCCCGTGTTTGCCTCCACCCCGTGAACAGATCTTGGGGGCATAGGTCTCCCCTGCCCCCTGGGACTGTGTGCAGAGGTGCCCCCCGCCCCACAAGCCCGCAGCAGGCAGCAGGTGGGGATCCGGGCTCTACTCTGCTGCAGCACCTGCCACCTCCTGTCAGGGGCAGGGGGCTGCAGAGCTGGGTCCCTGGCCCCATAGTCCTGGCAGCTGGGGGCCCCCTCCAGCAGGGCTGGGGGGGGGCAGGGTGCTGTGGGTGGGGGTGAGAGACACCAGCAGGCCTGGGGGGAGGTGTACACAGAGAGTGAGGGGTATGAGCAGGGGTGGGGGAGCAGTGTGGGGAGTGAGGGGCCTTTCATTTTAATCATGGATTTGGCAGTTTTTATCAGAGAATGTGTGGTTTTTTGTCAGGGAAAACCAGGATCCCCGGCAAATCAGTTTACAGGGTGAAGTCTACTTCTTTCATCAGGAATGTATCTGGTGACTCTGCATTGAAAGAGCTTGATTAAAGGAGACCATTCATGGGCAAGTATTTGGAGGGTAAAAACATTGAGGAAGAAGTCAAATGATGCACAACAACATAAAGGGTGTAGCTAAGAATAATGGACTCTTGGTGGAAATTCTGAAAAAGGAAAACTGAGGCTGAAAAGCTTCCTAGTAGTGTGATGCAGCAGATGGAAATAGTTTCATGGCCTGAGACTAGACCTGTGGAAGAGTCTGACTTTCCACTTCTATGTGAGTTTCCAAAACTTCAATATACATTTCCTATGCAATGAGATTTTCAAAAGAAAAATGTATTATGGGTCAACTGAAATAGAATGCTTTCATAAAGTTCAAATGTTATCATTCTCTTTTTTATTTTTTTATATTTCAGTTGACGGTCTAATTTAAAATAAATGGATAGACATTTTGAAACTGAATACTGAAACATTTAATTGCCCATCAAATCATTCCTTATCAAAAAGCTTTTTTTCAATTTATTTTTCAAAATAAAATTCAATCAGTGTTGGTATGCATGCATCTATACAGCTACTAAGTTTATGCAGTAGGTTGCACACTGGCTGGGCAGGCACAAGGCTTTATACATTTGTACCTGAGCAGAAACAAAACCTGAGAAGAGCCCTCCCAAATTTCAGCCCTATAGCCAAGTAACTAGAGTAGTCACTCAGGAATCAGGAACTGTAGGCTCTCCTCACTCAGAGGAGGATTGAACCTATATCTCCCTAATTTCCTACTAGCACTCTAAACACCATGCCATTAGCTAGGCTTATAAAGTCCATTCTCCAGCCCTTTTAAAGCTGAGCCACTGCATCTTGCAGTTCCTATTTATGGATAACAGATGGAGAATGGTGGGGAATGTTTTTCCCCTCTGGAGCAAGAAATCAGGCTAGAATCGAGGGTAGCAGCCTGAGCCACCTAACTTGATCTCCTCCTGGTCCCGTATATTTTCTTATCTTGGCTTCCCATGGGGACCAGCTTCCAGAGGTAGGTTGTAGAGGGGGTCTTTGTAGTGCCTAACTTATGGCTTGTTGGTTAGCACACTGTTCTGGGAAGTCTGACATATAGGGTCAAACCCCTTTTGGGTAAGGAGGTCTAGAACCTACATTTACCATTTCCTGGGTAAACATTGGAGGGCCTGCTTCTGACACCTAATACCTGCTAGGTGTGGGGTTTTGCCTGGGTACTTTTCTGGGACTGATCTTTACCCAGATATGCACATATCGAGAAGTTATACAAGCCTAAGTGGTCAGAGTGTGGCATTCCATATTGTCACCATGCAGAGGTTTACTTCACCATGGGTACATCTACACATGCAATTCGAAGCCATATAGTCAGGTGCTTATTGCACTGGAGTTTATTGCTCCTGGGCGCACCATTTGAATGTGCACCTGGGACCCACAGCACGTTGAGCCAGGGTGGAGCAGCCTGCACAGAGCCCAAGGGGTCAGCCTGCCAGCCCGGGGCTGCTCTGACTTGGCTCAGTGAGCTGTGGAGGGGATGGCTGGGGCATGAGGGTGCTCTAGGGTGGGGTAAGCTGGAAGACACCCACGCACCCTCAAGCTCCAGCCAGCTGGGACAGCATCTACATGTGGGTTACCACAAATGAAAAAACTCTGCAGCAGGGTAGTACTTCTGTTTACAAGTACAACCCTGCTGCAGAATTAGTTAGTTTCCTGAGGCCTAATAGCGCTGCATGTGTAGATGCTGAGACATTTACTGTGGAGCTAATTAGGCAGCTCCACAGTAAATGTCTCATGTAGAAATGCCCCATGAGAGCTGTACCTAACTGCTGCAGAGTAATGGGCTTGCACTAGCTACTTCCCGAGGAGTAACCAGCTTTTGCTTCATTGTTCATCACTGTTTCTACGCAGCAGGAACTTCCTCCAAATTATGTTCACAAAGTTGTTGTGTCAGGCTGACAACACACTGTTGATTTCCAAGGTAGGGAGCTGGAAGTCATTGTGCTCCTGTGTCCGGGGGTCAAACTCCAAATATTGGAAGATTCTTCTTTGATATCTCAGGACAAGGTAGACTCCACCATTTTCAAACAGTTAACAGGCCATTAGAGATGAAACAGTGCTCCATACTGTAATTCCAGTGACTGTGAATATGCAGAGGCTTATGCAGGCATGTTTGACATGCTGCTGCTGAACTGCTATAGCTTTGCAAACCAGCTGTGGCTGTGGTTTTGACAGTGGCAATATCAGCTATAGCTGCAGCTTTCCCCATGCACCAGGAAAAGAATGAGAATGAAAATGAAGGGAAAAAAGAGAGCAGCAAGGGGATTGTTCAGGTGCCTCTGGAGGGGCTTTTCTTGATGTAACTTTACTTAGTGCAGCATTTTTTCTGGGCTTTGGAAACCAATGTTGATTGTGCTGCAGCTCTGGGATGACCAGCACTGGCTGCAGGCTTTCAGGATGACAAAGGGTGCTTTCCTGCAAAGCTATGTGGACCTTACTCCAGACCTGCAGGAGGAGCATGCCAACAAGAAGGCTCCATTCAGAAGTGCATGGCCATTGCCATCTGGGAACACATCACCTCAGGTAGCTTGTCCACTAGGAGCTACCCATTTTGGTGTGGGCAGATTGACGGCTGGGACTTTGAGATGGTGATAGGTGCTGCTGTTACAGGGGAACTGTCACTGCCTATTGAAAAGATGGCCAGTTCTCTGGAGGTTATTGATAGCTTGGCATGCATGTGTTTGCGTAGTTTCAGTGGAACCTATATTCAGTGGAACCTATGTTATTTGCCCCTCCAGCGTGCCTCAGAGTTCATAAATAGAAAGCAGTACTTGTCAGTAGTGCGCCAAGGCCAGGGCTTGGTTTATCATTGTGGCAAGTTTCCAATCCAATCCACTTCTCACCTACTGCCTTGGCTGATAAAGCCTTTTTTATTGGATATTTGGACTATCTATAAGAACTGTTTAATTATCACCCACGCAGCTGTAGGATGCAGGGCGTGTGCCTTTTGGAGGCTGACAGTGACCACTAGTGGGAAGGCTAGAGGTGCTGAGCAATGCCTGCCTCATATTGTAAGTGTGCTGTGCTCTGCACAATACCTGCAAGAGCAGGGGATGAAGCATTGCTGAGGCTGAATGATGTAGATTCATAGACATTTGGGATGCATGGAGCTATGAGCAAGACACCCTTTCCTAAGTGGCAGTTGCCATAAAACTCACTACTAGGTATATTGTAAATTCTGTGTATCTGGTCAAAGTAAAGGGCAAAATTCTTTGGATGCTTTGTCTTATCCTATGAGTAATTTTTCATTACTTGCAGGATAAGGCAGTTCTAGCATAGGGTGACGATTCTCAGAGCTGTTGGGGGCTTCTTTCATGATGCAGAGTTTGCTCCACATGGTTTGTAAACATGTATTGATTTTTTAAAAATATGGAGAAAGTGCTTTCATTATATGGGATCACTTTGGCATTTGGGTGAAAGGAAGTTGTTTTGTAAAAGATTAGAGCGTTTGAATAAAAGCTTACTTAATTTTTTGGAAAGTGCAAATACTGTAATGCTTTGCAAACAGTGCCACAGTGGGGGTCTGCAACAAGGAAATGTTAAGCTCAAATAGCTTCAGCAAAAAAATTTACAGCCATTTGCTGTTGCAGTCCTTCCTCTTGGTAACTGCTCAGTAATCTGAGGGTGTATTTACTGTGCAGAGGTGATGTATCTTGCAAAAGACAAGCCACACCCCATGCCAGCCCACCCACACATGCAAAAGTCCTCCAAAGCCAGAAGTTCACTAGTGAGGCCGTGCAGAGGGATCCATCAAAGGCTGCTTTTTAATCCTTGGTTTCTGGTATATGTGAGGGCAGATGCTGTGAATCAGCTCCAAAATTTTGGGTTTGGTGTGGGGCACAGTTAGATAGCATGGGAGGGGTCTGCTTGGCTTAGTCCTGGTCTGGACTCAGTTTCAGTGGTGGAAATAAGCCTTTAGGGTGAAATGGCATGACAGTTTCATTTTCTAAGGTTGGTAGGACTGGGGCTAATGACACTTGAGGCAGATATGACTGCTGTGCGGTGTCCAAGGAGGAAGAGGTAGAGGCGAGTGGCAGTCTTGATGTAACATATTTCCAAGTAGTACTATTCAACTGTTTATGATCACCGCCTTTTTCTGACCATTTCAGCGATGTGCTGGGCCACAGCATGGGTCCAGTCTGCCAGCTCTCTGGTCATAACAAGGTCCTGCTTTGCCAGTTCCCTGGTCTTGGGCTAGGGACAGACGTTACACACTTTGAAAAATGGCTGAAAATGGTTTGGGATAAACCTGTTTGAATGTAGTGTCGGACTTAACTGATTCGGGTCAAACTGGTTTATGCAGTGTCTGTCCCAGAACCCTTGCTGATCTGAGATAAATCAGATACCCCCAGCATCCTGGCATGCTCTCTGAGCTGGGAGGGGCTCACTGCTCCACAGCAGGGCTCCCTGGCCAGAGTTCCCCTCTGCTCCCTGGCCAGAGCTCTGGCAGAGACTTACAGGCTGTTTTCCCACTCCCCCTCACCACTCTCTGCTAAGCAGGAATTCCCCCTTCCCCTCTGTCTTGCTGAGGAGGTGTCTGTGTATTAGCTAGCAGACCACATGCTGGCTATGGTCCATGATGAATCAACAGGTAGAATCAATAGGCAGAATGAACAAGTAGCTGGTAATGTCCCTTTGTTGTTTTCTTAATGGGGTGATAAACACAGTTATCAATTCTTTGCTGGGGTAATCAGAATATCCTGATGGGGCCTGGCTACTCCCCACTCAGCTCAGTGCTGTGGAAGGGATGGGAAGGATGCTCTAGCACCCCCCCCAGCTTCTTGCCTGAGTCACTTCAGACCTGTGCTTGCGTGTCTGGGATGTCTGTGCAGTTACAAACTGGTTCAGCCTAGCCAGGTTAGACTAACCTGCAAAGATGGAATCAGTTTAGGCTCAGGCTTTTTGAATGTCTGTCCCTAGTCTTGGAGAGTCTCTTTTCCTTTGCCTCTATCCTGCAGCCCTGGGTAATCCACCCTCATTTCTTGGACATATCAATAAGGTCACAAAGCATTTCTTCTTTTCTTCACCACTCTCAAATTTGCCAGACATTTGATAACAAGCAGTGTCCTTGAGTGTCTGGTTGTGTCATGCATCGACCCTGGAAGGTGAGAAAAGTAGCCAGCAGCTTTTGTTCATTCTTCATTCTTCCTGACAACGACAGTGAAATATTTTTCACCGCACAGAATTCCACCCCAGAGCTTCTGCTCGGATCTGGGCGACCGTGGAGGAAGTAAGCCCATTTTTCCTTTTCCTACCATGCTCCTTGGTATCGAAATGTTAGGAACCTTCCTAATTCACCCAGAGTTTTAGTAGTGGTTGCCTATAGCTCAGGGCAAGCTGATGTACTGTGTTATGGGACTGTGTTTCACAACTGTGGCTCTGTGGCCAGGACTCTAAAAGGTATAGGGTCAAGTTATTAATTCATACTATTTGGGGAACATAGCATGACAGATAGGTATGAAGGTGCCAGAGGCAGGGGGTCTCCAGGGTGGTCTAATGTTGTGGGGGGGTGTCCCTGATCTATGGGACCAAAAAGCAAAGAAAGTACCTATTTAAGAAAGATATGCACAGATGTTATTTGCCAGAATGATCCTTCCTGGCATTCTGGGTGACTAGAAAGGCATAGCCACCAATTGTGAAATGAGGGAAAATTCAGCTGTTCTTTGTAATGTTTCAACCCTGCTAGAGCACTTTCGGTATTGACAATTCCTTTTTCTATCTCCTGCTGAAATGCTCAAAGTTTGCAGTGAAATAAATGCAGTTTTCCATTGAAAGTTTGGTACATCAAGGGTTGCTAGTTCAGGTAACTTGTTACAGTACTATTGATGTTCCCTGTATGTGTTTTCTAAATGGAGTTTGTTTATAGCTGCAATGTAGTTTTGTACCGAGGGGAAAAAAAACCAAAAAAACCAAAGCCTTCTCGGATTTTGTACAGGAAATAAAAATACCAGTAAGTGGAGCATTGAGAAAAAACCTATTCTGATGAATTTCAATAATTTCTTCCTTGATCAAAATACATTCTGTACTATGTACTTTATGATACAACAGGAAAATGCTCTATTTTCAATAAACACATTTTTTCTGATAAGGTTTTCGTTTTTGAATCTGCTACAGTTGCCATTACAGCATGGGCATTGGGAAATGACTCAGTGGGGAGGAGAGAAAGTGGAGTCAGGAAAGGGAGAGGAGCCATTGAAAAGTGCATGGTTGATTTCTGGCCGACTAAAGCACAGTTGCCATTTCGAAAAAATAAGAAAGTGGAGTAAAGCTCAAAAGGAGAGGGGCAGAAATGAGGAAGACCACTAGCTTGCACCCATCCACCATGGCTGTATTCAGCTCTGGGAAGAAAAAAAACAGATTAATATAATACCAGTGATTTCCAATAAAACAAATGTCATGATAGCCACCAGTTTCCTCCGCAGTGCTCCTGGCTACCTGAATGTTTTCAAGGCTGGAAGGGTGGCATTAACAGAGAATATATGCTTGTTATCTAGGTTTGTCTGTTGGGGTTGTCTCACTGTCATGTATGTCAAAGGGGTATTTTGCTTTACATTTATTGGTTAGTCCTGGAATCATCAGTCTTTCTATGTCCATCAGTGGACTCTGAGAGAAGTGTGTGGTAATGTTGTCCAGCCCCTCATAATGTGGACTGGTGGTTCAAACAGTGCTGGACGTCCAGTTTTGTCCTTTACTAGCTTGTAAACCATTTAAAATCTTTTGTTTTAATATGCCCTAGGAGGTCACCCCAGTTGTCTCCTCTCCTCCCAGGGTCAAGCTGTCTGGGGCCCTCCACACAGCTACAGCTGCACACGATAACAGGTGGCTTTGTACTAGAATAAAAAGCTAGGGATACTGTCTCCTGGAGTATACAGACACCAATGCCTACTCATGATCAATTCATCATTCATGACCCCAGAACAGAGAAGTGGTTAGCCAGGTTAGTCTGAAGTCGGGCAAAACGTAGAACAGGGTGGCACCTGACCAAATAGGTTGTTGCCTACGAAAGCGCATGCCTCTCTGAACCAGTTAGTGTCTAACAAGGTGCCACCCTATCCTCCCTTTTGCCTGACCCCAGAACAGCAGTGGGCACACAGGTAAATAGACTGGCTGGTCTAGGCAGGGCACAAAGTCAGTGGTGGAGGTAGCCGGAGGATGTGACCACACAAACATTAATGCACAGTAACTTACTGTGAAATTACGTTACTGCTGCCTCCGACAGGAGTAAAGCCCATGCTGTTAAAACATACAAAGAAATCGTATTGTGCAGACTCAGGTAAGTAGGACTTTGGTTTTATACAAATAGCCCCCCTGTCTAAACTAGCTCTTATAAATTCTTATTTTTTAATGAGATCAATTCTTGGTAAGCTTGCATGGCTTCTAGTCACATTTCTGTCTGTCTGTCTGTCTGTCCAGCCATCCATCCCTGTAGGTATTTCTATGATACTTTCCCCCATGTTTTCATGAGTGCTGAGATTCTCTTCCAAAATCTCCCTATTGAGGGTGGTAGATTTGGGGGTAGGTCCAGATTCATTCAGATTAAGACAAGAGGCAAGCAGAGGCTTCAAGTTCCAAGTGGGCGCTGGCAGTAGTGAGTGGGGTTAACACTGCTGAAAGGCAGCAGCAGCCCAAGGTCAGCAGCAGGGACAAGGTTACTGTATGTACCACACAGTCGTTAATCCAAGGGATGCTGTGAGGGGAACAATTTCTTTTTGAGCCAAGCGTCTCTAAGCACCTGGACTTACAGGCATTTCTAGGCTAGGAAAAAAACAACCCTGCTGACAATTCTCACATTTCAAACCTTTTGTATGATCCTTTACATTGTATGGAAAGACAGGAAACCCCAGGGTATGGGGTATCCAATCAATAGCCCTAAAATCCACCTTCACTTTCATCTGAGGTGTCAGTCTCTCATTGGTTTTTGAAATGTAAATGACCCTTTCTGAACACCCTTAATCTCCCTTTAAAGCTCAATCCAGGAAACAAAGCAGGTTTTCAAAAAACTCAAAGAGAACAGACCATGTCTCTGCTGACCCCCAAACTTAAAGGCTTGAAAGATCTGCAGTACAAAATAATCTTTGAGGCGCTGGGGGTGGGAGGGGGGTGGCGCAACACCTGCTCTCCTCTGTCTGTATGTGAACCCACCATTCCCGTGGAGTCAAAGAGGATGGATATCAAGGACAGAGCCTACTTCAAGCCAGCCTCTTGCCCATGCACAACCTTATTACAGTGGCTGCCTCTGCCTCTCCCAGGCAAAAGCCAGAAAGGTGAAGAAATCCTGGAGTTTTTCACAGACCTGGCAATGAGTACCCAAGCCCTGCTGAAGGGTAGGTACAACAGTACGGCTAACTGGAAATGGCATTTTCCAAAATGTTTTGTTCCAGAGTGGAATGAAAAACAGAAGTCTCGGGGCACAACCAGAAGGCTTAACTAGCTGATTTAGAAGGGGCACCACAATGGCATCCTTGGACAGGAGTCTGGGTGTGCAGCAATGATGGCAGCAGCTGCCAGGGTGTTTGGAGCCTGTAGCCTCAGCACACTCCGCTCCCCGAGCCTCCTTCCCTCTGCCCTGGCATCTCTTCCCATGGCCCAAGATTTGCTAGATATGCCTCTAGGATCAACAGCCATGCAGTCTGGGGGTTAGGCAGTCTGCCTGTTCACACTGCAGGAGGAGAATCTGGGGAGCCAGCCAAGTAGGGAAGTGGCTGCCTAACTCCTCAGATGGGAAACCAGCCATGTGGGCTCAATGGACACTAGGATTTTCTGAGAGCCCTGACTTCATGGCAGCCTGGGTGTCCCAGAAGCCCACTAAGCAGTTTACTAACAAGTGTGGGGACCTGGACAATGGAAAATTATGTTGCAAAATTCCCTAATACACACACACACTTATGCATTGAGCTTATTGTTGCAGCAAAGCACTCCCTCTCTCCATTCCTCCCTAACATGATGGAAGTCCTTCCCTCTGCCTACACATCATGTCCAAACCTCTTCCCCTTTTACCTGTCAGGGTAGGTCTTTTCAGTTAAGGAGATGGTCCAGTGGTTAGCCATCCTCACTGGGCACTACAGTGTCTATTTGCCCGTGGTTCTTCCAGCTCCAGGGACCTGAACACGTGTTTTTCAGCACAGTGCTTGGATCCTAATGCTCCATTTCAAAATTTCAAGATTACATTAGTTATTTTAAGAGCTTAATTTCAGAAAGTAGGGTTATAAGGTATTGTAAGGTAATTATCAAATTAGTTACTTATATGTGAGACTTTCACTGGGGAATTGATAGATCCTAATGACAGCAGATGGCAATAACTGCTGCTTAATCAGAACAGTATTGGGAATAATTCTTCTTAATGGGAATGAGTTTAGCTAGTGCCAAATAGTTAAGTGGTGGCTGATTGGGTGTTAACTAGCTGAAAAATTCTAACTCTGACCTGTTAATGTCAAATTAAGATGGAAAAAAGAATAAATGGAGATCAAATAAGGATAATGCTCAAAAGCCAGTTCTTACAACACCAGGTAACATTATAGATCATTTTCTTTTCTTCTAAGCGATAGGTTTTTTTTACGCATTTAAGACTATTCAGCTTCTCAGAGCAGTATCCTCGACACCTTTGTTTGAGTCTAACTGGACAGGTCAGTGCGTCATAAATTAATGACTCATCACAATTAATTTTTTAAGAACTAAATTCTTTTATCATAGTAAAGGCAGGTAGCAAGCACAGAAGGTTTTGACATCCAGAGCCCTTAAGAGATTGCTGTCTGTATAGTTTGTAACCAGGGGATAGCAGGAGCCTAGCAATGTTATTTATTTATCTGCCCATCTATTAAACAAATAACACAGGCTTATTAATTATAACCAACCAAACTCTCGTACAAAGCACAAACTCAGGGAAAGCAAATCTCCACAGCACAATATCCGGTTGATCTCAACTGGCCTGCCAGTAAATACAGCAGAAGGAAATTAAATCTTCATTAAGCCAGTGGAATAAGGCAACACACTTCAAATGCTGACGCTGTCTCTGACTAACTGAGCTAACTAGGAAAACAGGCTCTCTTTTGGAGCTGCTGATAACAGTGCATGATCCAGGTAGAGACCATCCAGAAAACCTCTCAGCCTGATTCCATATGGAGAGACTGGGGAGAAATGTTGAAGTTTCCCAGCATAAATAGGATCCTGTGCACTAGAGACTCAGCTATCGGACAGTGGCACGGATCCATTTAATGGAGAATGGGTTGAACCTTCAAAACTATCTTCTTTCTGATTGTCCAGATGAGGTTCTCAAGGGAAAGCCATCATCACCCTACAGTCTAATAATGTACCTAACCGCTCAGCACTTTACCGCATGGAGGATCCTTCAAGGTCCAACTTACTCATGCCTGGGAAGAGCACTGAGGCAGAGGTGTGGCCAACTCTTTTGATGCCCTGGGCTGGGGAGAGTGGGGGGAAAGTGGCCAGAGGCATATGTGGTAGGGTTTGTGCCCTGGGCAGCTAAGGGCTCCAGGTGGTGTTCAGGGCCCAGGGAGGGGAGGCAAGAGAGCTTGCCAGCAGCTATTGGGGAAGGGGTCCCCCAGCCAAAGAGTTAAGCCTCTTGCCTTCCCCCCTTAAATGTCACTGAATGCCATGCTGAGTGTAGACATGAAATCCTTAATTCAGCAGCTGAGGGATGCTTGTCCCATGGTCTTCATAAAGAAGTGATTCCAGCCACAAGCATGGGAAAGAGTGCTGCCAGCCTGGAGGGCACAGAATTTGTTATAAACATAAAGTAAAAATGTACATGCATTGGCATGAGCTGATTCAACAGAAACTCTGTCTTCAGTTCCAGCTCCTTTCCCCCTCTAGCACCTTCCTGATACCACTTACCTGACTCCTTTCCCAGCTCCATGCACATGGAGCCTGTAGTTGGCCAAGTAGCAGAGTAGCCGCATCAGTTTTGCATCCAGGCTCCCTTATGGCACCCTAGCCCTTAATCAGTTCCTGAGGCTGAAGTTGCCCTTGCCCATCCCTTATTTTCCCACTGGATTGAAAAGAGTCCATTTTTATGAGTTCCTGCCTTGAATAATGGTAAGGATAACAGAGCAGTGTTAATCCTAGTGCCAGGCCACCTCCCATGCAGATGGAAATGACTGACAGTGGTAGTATTTTTTATAATGTGTTTACAGTTAATATTTCAGGAGATGCTACAGCTCATTTCTGTTTAGGCACTGTATGCAGAAGATAAATGCTTCTTAATGGCTGCAATATTTAGTGTTTAATGGAAAATCACTTACTCCTAATGTTTAGCACTTGCAAACCTATGAAGTTCTATGTATGCCTGACTGCACAGCTGACAAATCCACTCCCTAGGATCTAGTCCCCTGGTCTGCATTAGGAAGCGAGGACAGAGCACACAGGAGAATTATTTTTTGTCTCTTCCCTCCTATCACTGGCAGCTGTCGCAGTAGCCCCTGAACTTCTAACGTAGCATCATCAGGGTGGGGACAGAAAAAGGGAGTCTTAGTAGTAGTTCCTGGCCCAAAAACATTTAGCAACTCGGTAAAAGAAAGAGAAGAAACTTCAGATCTCATTGACAGTCCAGTGCCCTGTTCGCTGGCCGATATAAAGTGCTCTGTAACCAACATGTGCAGCACAGTGCAGCCAAACTCATGGAACAAGGACAAATATGATCTCCTGAAGGACTCGTTTAAATCCAGGGACGAGTGTCCAAAGCAAAGTAGCACACCCTCATGACTATCATTCATTTTATTGCTGCTGGTGGTGGTTTCAACATGCCTAGCAAAGGGGGAAAAAAAGACAGAGATTTGAAAGACAGCACTAATTTAATTTGCCAGTATGAATAAAGATAAGACTGTAAAGCACGTTAATGAAGCTACAGTATCACATAATTCACATAACAGGCAAGTGAAACACGGCTCTTCTCAGATCATGATCGTCTTTCTTCCATTCAAAACTGATTAAAACAGGACGAGGGCATTTCATTACATTCATTCCTGTGAAAGGCAGTTTTACTCCTGCTGTTCTGAAGACACTGGGATGTATTTGCAAATGGTAAAATTCAACTTTTGCATGGGAGGACAGAGGCATTTCGTCTTGACGAATATGGTGTTTTATGTACAGAGAAACATGCATATATTTACACACAGAAATACATAGTGGCTTGTACACACCTATTTGTCTTAGTCAAACACACGCATATGTGGTCTTATTTATTGCTGCATAATATATCTATTAACAAGAGCAAACAGCCTAAAATATGCAGGAAGTATACTGATAAACCTGCAGAAGAGAATAATGGCTCTAAAAAAAAAAAGGGTAAAATGTGATGTTACTCTCACTTAGACAAAGTAGGGGAAAATCTACGCTTTCAGTAGAAGTTGAAGACCTCCTTTGTTTCCTTTGGAGCAATCTCCTTGGTATGTGGCTTTGGTGAAGTATTGGCGCTGATGATGCAAACATGGGTTAGTTTATACCTGTGGAGAAAAGATGGCCCAAGGCCTTTAAGGTATTAGGAAACCTAACTCCTACTGAAAACTAGAGTGTTTGGCACCTAAGAACCTTTCAAGTGGAAGTATTGAAAAATAGCTAACTTCAGCGTGGCATTTAAAAAGCAAAGTGCATAATGTCTTAAACCAAATTATCTAGCAGGGCTTTTTACCTTGATTTAACTAAAGGCATTTGCCAGTCTAGACAGTGGAGAAACAGAAGATTTAATGCAGTTATAAAAAAAATATGTGCACTGATGTGTATGGGAAGATCATAAAGACAAATAGCTTCCCTGCCTGCCTCCAATAGGCTTTGCTGCCTCCAACTGTATTAGGGAGCAGGGCTGAGGAAAGAGCCCCATTCCCCACCCACTTGCTTCTACTCCGCAAGCCCACAACACTGAAAATTGTCATATTACTGGTCCTTGGCAACCCTGCTCTCAGACTTTGACAGGCTTCGTAGCATATGTCCAATGTTGCTCTAAAAGTGCCTACTTAACATTTTTTAACATGGGTTGGGGTACTGGGCAGGTTAAGTTTACTTTGTGGACTTCTTACCGCGGTCATAAGGGATGTAGACTTGCCCTTTGAATAAATCCAAGGTGGATGTTATACACACGCTCACTTTGAATCATGTAGCCTTTGCATTTGTTTTCTTCTTTATTGTTTTCCATAATCTACAAAATTGCTCAGACTGAACATGTTCTCTGGGAAGGGAAATTACAATGCTAATAAAAAATAGAACTGCCCTTTCATATTAATAGGATAAAAATAATAGCCTGCATTTACCATTGTTCAGGCCCGATTACAGAGTGCTTTATAGAAAATATACACAGGGATAATTTCACACATGGCTGGGGTGGAGCATAACAGCTGTTTAACGTCACTGCGGCATTATTACATAGCAGTCTGAGGCAGGAAGTTAAGACGAATCCTCTGTTTGTTTGGAATAAAAGGCGACGGAAAATCACCCACCCTACAATTTAGCAAACACTGTGGCAGACACCCAAAATCTTGCTAAAATTATTGTCCCGAAAGACTATAACCCCGGTCTCATCTCAACAACGGTAGCATCTTCAGTCAAACGCTCCTGAAACCATTTCAGGTCCTTGCATTAGGGTGAACAGGGTGACTTCCTCAGCCACCCACTTTCTGCCTACACCTGACTTTTAGGGAGAAGTTTCTTTGCCAGGTGCCAAATAGCACTGCTGTACCTAACTTCACTAAGACCACAGCCCAGGGTCACAGTGGAAGGCCATTAGCAGCCATAGTAGCCTTATTTCAAGTCAGGCTCCCTCATCCTTGGGCGAGTTTGAAGAGCAGGAGATATGATAAAGCAAAATGATGTTCATAGGGTATGTCATACGTTTATCCCGTCTTTTATTCTAGCAGCTTTTGGAAATCTCATCTGCAAGGATTTATGGCGCCTCTCTGCCTCAGCTCCCTTTCCATTCTCCCTTTTTTTTTTTTACTGCTGCATCTCTTGCTCCTTCCTCCATCTAGTAAAGGGCTATGAATCCAGGAAATTCATGAACTCCTGGAAAGTTATAGCTTTAAAAAAGTATTCATTTGCAATGTGAAAAATGGTTCAGTGTATATCTAAACCTAGGCAATTTTATGGAGCCATTATATTGTAGGTTGAATTGTATCACTGTATATCTGTCTGTAATTACTTGCTCTTAACTGTTGCTCAAACCTTCTGTTTTATATAGAAAAGGTGCAAGCAACAGAATTCCTCTTGCTTTTCTTCTGGGTTGCAGGAGGAAACCTGCACTGGAGAGCCAGGGGAAAAGTCTGAGCATTGTTTTCTGGCTAATTCAAAGTCACCCCAATTAAATCTGTGAAGGTTTGTGCAGCATGGTGAGCTGCCAACACAAAGAATGTTTAAAAAATCACGAGAAGTTTAAAAGAAGAATGCATTTTGGGTGCTTTATAATCATCTTCTGAATACTTGTAGGTGCTTTTGAGTCACTTTTCTCAACATTATCCAGTCTAGAAATTTACTTAAAAAAAAAAAAAAAGAGATGAGAGGTGAGTCTTACCTCATCTGACCCCTCCAGCAGTGGGGGCCTTCCCAAAAAGCCCCCAAATATGGGAAGCCTTACCAGAAAACAATGAGAGCTGGCAGAAGCGTGTAACCTCAGAGCAGATTCTCCAGCAGATTGTCACCTTGTGGGGTCACATGCACCACTATAAAATGGGTGCATGCCTAATGTTAGGAGCCCTTGTACTTCACTCAGGGTTATGCACCAAGTCCCAGTAGCAAAACTTGACCCTCCATGTCCTTCTTCACCTGAGCATGATCATCAGATCCTTCAGAATTTACATGGATCATTACCTGCATCTTGTTTTATGTCTGCTTCCATAGTCTATACTCCGTATCCTTGCAGGGCATCATAAATCTTTAAAAGCAGAGCTCTAAACCGCAGTCCAGTGGGACTCCCTCTCCCTGGTCAGAAGCTTCTATTTTTTGTCATTGTCCCCATTTCCTGGTTGACCACCAAGGATGACATGTGGGGCTGGTCAAAAACTGTTTTATCCAGTCTTTTCTGTCAAAGAGAAAAAGAATGCCATTGCTTCCTCTTTCAAGAGGGGTGAACAGAAATGCAGGTAGAAGTCCCCATTCTGCCTGATTCAGAACCCAAGAACTTGAACCTGGATCTCCCACATCCCAGGATAACCAGTCAGGCTATTTACAGGTAGGTAACTTGCGCTCTCTTTTTCACAATATTTAATGACTGTTTTCAGAAAATAGCAAGTTTTATCAAAACATTTTGCAAGAAGCTAAGGAAACCTTGATTGCTGAGATTTGTGATTGTGACGGTTCATATTTGGCACAGTAATTGTTAATATTAGAAGAAGCCTTTGATTTATCCATGATATCTGCAAACCTCCTTCCCTATAATCTCTCAGCACTAAGGGCCAGATTTACAAAGGCATTTAGATACTGTGGGCTGCTATGGGCAGAGTCTGGGCAGATCACCGCAGGGTATGTTTGGTCAGGCTAGTTGAGCTGACCAGTTTTACTTCTGCTGCTGGCTTTGGCCAAGGACCTACTGTTCAGGGCCCTTGCCTCTGGTGCAGCTAGGCTAGTGGATTATACCCAGAGGCCACCCCAGGCTTGTTAGCAATGCAAAAGAAATAAAGGAAGTTAAACAAATAAGTTAGCATTTAGCTGTCATCCAGCAGATCTTCCAGGCTTCACCCCCTGGTTGCCTCTTATCTTTCAGAGGCTTTACAGAGCCTGCATGCTTGTGCAACAAAGCAAATGATCAAGCAAGCAAACAAACAAACAAACAGAGAAGAGCCCTGCTTCAGGCTGTCCTGGTGGCTGCTTAACCCCTGGCAGCTCCAGGATCCAGACAGTCTGCTCCTCAGCCAGATGCAGCCCTTTGAGGTTGCTTTCAGTGTCTTTTATCTTTTTCACTCTGGGCTCACCTGGCTAACCCTCTCTCACTCCTCACAGCTGTAAGCTCCCTTGCTGTGGGGCTCACTATGTCCCAGGACCTGGTTCCCCAGCCTCCGGTGAGCTCCAGATCTGGAGTGGGTGTGCAGAGGTGCTTCTGGGGTGTGAGGTTGTTCAGACTCCCCCATACCTCCAATAACAGGGTAGGGCCCTGTTACAGATACCTAAAGATGCAGATAAATAAGAGAGGTGTCTAAATCACTTTGGCACTCTAAAAACTGTTTCTAAGGCTAGGGACAGAAGTTACACATAAACT
This sequence comes from Crocodylus siamensis, assembly GCF_052110815.1. Lineage (NCBI taxonomy): Eukaryota > Metazoa > Chordata > Crocodylia > Crocodylidae > Crocodylus > Crocodylus siamensis. The sequence goes on from NC_143401.1 coordinate 11,520,876, forward strand.
GGTTGAAATGATCAGAAACTAGTTTAAACCTGAAACAGGGCAAAAGTTCAGTGCACATAAACCAGTTTTAAATTGGCTGAAACTCTTTTAAGATAAGCCTGGTTGAATGTAGTATCAGTTAACTGATTTAGTCGAACTGGTTTGTGAAACTGCTGTCCCAGACCCCTTCCTGGTTCCCCCCTCACCCAGGCTTAGTTGGCTCACATTGTGCCTCCTGTAATCTAGTTGCATTTCCCTCCTCACCCCCATCCCTCTATTGTTAGACCCTCGCTTGGGCACTCTGTATTTCCCTATCAGCTTTGTCATCTTTTTTCTGGATTCCCAATCCTAGACATTTACTAATAAAAGTCAGTTAACTGATTTAGTCAAACTGGTTTATGAAACTGCTGTCCCAGACCCCTTCCTGGTTCAAGTTAATTCAGAGTCCTCCAGCATGCTTTTCAGTCCTAGGCTGTGCTGTCTGCTCCAGATAGCAGGGCTTGCCCCACTCCTCTGCTCCCTAGTTGGAGTAGCGAGGACTGGCTCACTGGCTAACTCACTGGCCCCTTCCAGGCAAACCCCAGCTGGGATCTGGGAGGGGTCCCAGAGTAGCCCGAAGTACAGAGCTGGCTTGCTTAGTGCTGGCTGTGACTGGACTACAAATCCCAGAGGCACCTGGAAGCAGGAAGAAGAAGTGGTAAGCAACTCTGTAGAGTCCTGCTGCTGTGAGTCTGGACTGCAAATCCCAGAGACCACAGGGGCAGCAGGAAGAGGAAGTGAATACACAGCCCATGCTGGGTAGTGCCAGAGAGCTGTGCTTTAGCACTCACTGGCTTCTGGCTTGAGCCACTGCAGACATGTGGCTGCATTTCCTGAATCACAAGTGAATGTCTGTTTGTTTGCTTATTGGTTCAGTCTTTGCAGTTTAGACTAACCTACAAAGATTGAATCAATTCAGCCTCAGGCTTTTTGACTGTCTGTACTTAGCCTAAATGGCTATTTGTATTTTAGGTGTGTAAATATCTTTGTAAATCTGGCCATAAGGGTCAGATTTTCAAAAGTGCCCAGCATTTGGAAGCTTCTATTGTTACACTTATGCCCAGATTTTCAGAGAACTCAGCTCACCAGATTGAATAAAAATCTTAGGACCCTTACTATGGACACTAAATCCTTCTGAATATTCTGGTTAAAGTCCTCTGTTGGACCTCTATAGAACTCTTAACTGGAACTGCTCAAAATATAGGGTTTACCCTGTGGATTTTTTTATTTTTTGGGGGTGTGTGAAAAGCGGAACAAAATCTTTAGCAACAAATTTTGGCTATCCCCTGAAACAAACATATCCATATCCATATCCATCTACGTGTGCATGTTCATATTATTTTCTGATTAATTTTTTTCTCCCCTAAACTTGTTCATACCTTCAAGCCCCCAGTTTTCTATCACACAGATACATTGACAGAAATTTTAGAAACATCTCTTGTGGGCTTATATGTAGCTAGATTTCTCGTCCATGTACCCATGCTCTCGCCCTCTCCTTTGTACAGGATGTCCTGCTATCACAGAAGTGGTATTAAAAAGGAAGAGAGAGATAGAGCTGTTCTTAAAATATGCACCTGTGAATTATCCCGGCAAGCTCACTAAATACCAACCAGTTTGAGTTCTCCGTGAGTACTGGCACTAAGCATCCCAAAGTCTTTTCTCTGAGACATTGAGGTTTTTTAAGCTGACTGCTATCTGTATTGCTCTGGGCAAAGCACTGCCTTCTTATATTTTCATTTAGCACTCTCTTTCCATTACACTTCCCTCTATTATTGTCTCTCCTAGTAATAATGGTGAATTAGAAAAGCCTGTTATTAACTAGGGTCCCAGATTTCATCCAATCCCAGCATGCTTTGCTGAAAAGGGCACTGCCGAGAACCCTCTAACATTCTGTTGACAGGTAAAGCTGGCTGGACCGTATCTGCGATCTAATCCAGTGGTAGCAACAAAGTGTTAAAGCCTGTTTCCTAATATTTTTGCTCCCATAAAGAAAAAAAAGCACTCGGATGAAGAAGGCAGACAACAAGTCCAGTGACTTAAAGAGCATGAGTTTTCTTTTACTGTTTCTTCATTTTTCTCCCCTTGACAGTTCATTCTTTCACAGCAGGCATCTAGCCCAAGTCAAAGTCTAACTCTCAGTCATTACCACAGTAACGAAGTTAAATGAATTCAGTGGTTCAACTTAATGTTCACAGGCACCAGAAAGAAAGTTACAAGGAAGAAAAGGAATAGTCATAAAAGAGAGCTCCGGCTGACATTTGGGATGCACCGTGATGCCATGCAACTGAATAACTACAGCAGGCGGAAGCTTAAAACAAGATAGCTTCAGGATAAGTGACTCCATTCCGACTGTAATGGAAAGATTCTGAAGCTTCATATTTATAACTAGTGACATCTAAAAGGAGAGAATATATTTATTACTGTTTCCCAGCTGCTCTCTCAGATTGATGCTGGAACTTATCGGAGAAATCTCTCTTCACAGCCCCAACCTTCATCAGCAGCCCAATCTCAACCTGTCAGGCCGACATTATCTTTGTTCATTTGCAGAACAATTCTGCAGAGTTATTAAGAAGGAGTCTTGCCGAGTTAATGCCTTTGTGCTTTGAGGCAGTAATCTGGAGTCACTGGAAAGTACAATAGATAGACAAAGCCCTTAGTGCATGAACAAACACAAACAAGATCAGCACAGAGGCCAATACTTATTTTTTAAGCTGGCATTTTTTTTTGTTTTAATGCACAAAATGTGTTATTTTTCCAGGAAATAAGTTCCCAAATAAGTTTTACTTAACACTCTGGAGAAAACTTCATCTGTCTGCTGAGTTGGATTTCCCTCCCAGCCCCAGATCTAAACACAGATTTCACTCCCAAAAACTCTGAAGTGAAATCTGGATCCGAATTGCATTGCTGGTTCCTTTTGCTAAAATGATTGCAAAGGCATTACTCATGGAGCAAAGTGCACTCCATGGGAGTAAAGGGCTCTTGAATCTGGCCCTTAAATTCTACAGCCAGCCTCTCTTCACACTTCATGAAGTTTAGTTTGGATATGAGTCATGTCAGCTGGACCCACTGCTGAAATTTATGCTGGTTTTTCCTAGGTGACTTTCAACAGGGCAGCGAGGCGGGAATGGAATTCCATAACGTGACTTTACAAAAATTTCAGCTACACTCTGTTTTCCATCAGAGAGATTTATTTGTACCTGGGAAATAACAATTGCTATGTTCGAGCACCTCAATGGCCCACCTATGCCAGTACCCTGTCTTCAGCAATGGCAAGTGCCAGATGTTTAAAAAATTGATGTGCCCCAGGATGCACCTAATAAATTCTGCTGTATCATATTGTGGCAGGGAGGCAGAGGGCATGCAAGAATGACTGAAAATTCGTGCTGCTGTGGGGCCAGGCACTCCAAAAAGGAGGGAAGGGAAGAGGCCTTTGCACCAGACAACAGAAGTGAGTGTCTACTGCATGCTTGCATAGATGTCATGTGGACTTCAGTGCCCTGCACATTGAATCCCCAAGGGCCAAACCCTGTTTCACCTCGAGATGAGCTCATTGGCTTTTCTGAACTGCATTTGTATGTGTTGGATAAAATGGATAAACAGTGGCAGGTAGTTTCTGTTCCACTGAACACAAGGGCCAGGGACAAAACCTATCTTATTTCCTCTCTCTTGTTTCCTCCTGGCCTTGTCTTTCTTCCCTTCTTGGCTCTTCTATGGGCCAGATTCCAGTGGAGGGTGACCTGGGTAGTACCTAAAGCAGCAGTTCTCAGTCTTTTTAGATTCAAGGCACCCCAACGAGGTAATCCCAACAAGGATCAAAGGGAGCAGGAGAGCACACAAGCCTCCGTGGCTCACCAAAAGCATCCAGGAATGTCTCCTTGCTAAAAAGGAGGCTTACACCCAATGGAAAGAAGGGGTCATCACCAGGGAGGACTATTCTGTAGTTGCTCGGGGATGTAGGGGGGCAGTTAGGAAGGCCAAGGCAGAGATGGAACTGGGACTGGCTTCCCAGATTAAGGACAATAAGAAGTCCTTTTTTAAATACATAGGGGGTAAAAAGAAGGTCCCGGGTAATGTGGGGCCCTTGCAGGATGACATGGGTAACGTGGTCGTCACACCAGATGGCAAAGCTAACATGTTTAACGATTTCTTTGCCTCCGTCTTCCTAAGTAGGGACCAGAACAGCCACCTCCCTGCTGGGCCCCCCTCGGGCCCCGGGGGAGGCACACCTGGGCCACGGGTTAGCGAGGATTTAGTTAGGGAGTTTCTGGAGGGGTTGGATGTACTCAAGTCAGCCGGCCCTGGAAGATCTCCACCCTAGAGTTCTAAAGGAACTGGCCGAGGTCATTGCAAGTCCCCGGCACGGCTGTACGAGCACTCGTGGTGCTCTGGTGAGGTACCGGACGACTGGAAGAGGGTCAACGTGGTTCCCATCTTCAAAAAAGGCAGGAAGGAGGACCCGGGAAACTATAGGCTGGTTAGTCTTACCTCGATCCTAGGCAAGCTGTTTGAGAAAATTATGCTGGCACACATCCAGGAGGGGCCAGCAGGAGACTGCATGCTTAGGGGCAACCAACATGGGTTCATCAGTGGCAGGTCCTGTCAGACTAACCTGGTGGCCTTGTACGATCAGATCACCAGATCATTAGATGCAGGGGTAGCAGTGGACATAGTTTTCCTGGACTTCCGGAAGGCTTTTGACACTGTCTATCACCCCGTTCTCATTAAGAAACTGGGGGGCTGTGGTGTAGACACCCACACAGTCAAATGGGTCGCCAACTGGCTGGAGGGCCGCACCCAGAGGGTGGTAGTGGATGGGTCCTTCTCAGCCTGGAAGGACGTGGGCAGTGGGGTCCCCCATGGCTCGGTCCTCAGGCCCGCACTGTTCAACATCTTCATCAGTGATTTGGACGAGGGGGTAAAAAGCACCCTGTTCAAATTTGCTGATGACACTAAGATGTGGGGGGATGTGGGCATGCTGGAAGGATGCAACAGGCTACAATCAGACCTCGACAGGTTACAAGGGTGGGCGGACGAGAATAAGATGGGTTTCAACACAGACAAGTGCAAGGTGATGCACCTCGGGAGGAACAACCGGCACCATACCTACAGGTTGGGGAACTCCCCTCTTGTCAGCACGGAGGCAGAAAAGGATCTGGGGGTCATCATTGACTCCAAGATGAACATGGGCCAGCAGTGTGGAGAGGCAGTTAGGAAGGCCAACCGCACCTTGTCATGCATCTACAGATGCATCTCGAGCAGGTCCAAAGAGGTGATCCTCCCCCTCTATGCAGCACTGGTCAGGCCACAGCTGGAGTACTGCATCCAGTTCTGGGCGCCGCACTTCAAGAGGGATGTTGACAGCATGGAGAGGGTCCAGAGGAGGCCACTCGTATGATCAGGGGACAACAGGGCAGGCCCTATGAGGAGAGGCTACGGGACCTGAACCTGTTCAGCCTCCAAAAGAGAAGGCTGAGGGGGGATCTTGTGGCCTGTTATAAACTAGTCAGGGGGGACCAGCAGGCATTGGGGGAGTCACTGTTCCCCCGAGCACCGCCAGGAGTGACCAGGAATAATGGTCACAAGCTGGCAGAGGGTAGGTTTAGGTTAGATACCAGGAGGCGCTACTTCACAGTCAGGGCGGCTAGGGTCTGGAACCAGCTTCCAGGAGAAGTGGTGCAGGCTCCTACCCTGGGGGTGTTTAAGAGGAGGTTAGATGAACACCTTGCTGGGGTCGTGTGACCCGAGTACTCTTTCCTGCCATGGCAGGGGGTCAGACTAGTTGATCTGCTCAGGTCCCTTCCGACTCTAGAAACTATGAAACTATGAACCCCCATGAAAAATGCCAGGTTTTAGTTTTCACTCATTATTTTTACTACAGAAAAATAATAGAGCAGTTATTCTGTTGCAAAGAACTCAGAAAAACCTCAACAGCTCAGAGTATTTTTAACATTTGAAATCTCCAGTTTTATCTTGTGACGCTTGTTTGCACATCTAACAGTGCTTACATTGTGTGGCACCTCATGGCACCCTTGAAAGGACCCCAAGGCACCCCAGGGTGCTGCAGCACCCTGCTTGCAAATCACTGACCTAGACCATGGCCTGGTGGCTAGGAGCACTTTGCTAGGCAATTCAGGATGCAGGTCCAAGCTCCGCTCCCGAGTGATGGGATCGCTCTTAAACTCAACTCCTCTTCCATAGGGCAAACAGCCTAACATCTAGGTTGTTGAGTTAAAAGGTAGAAGCCCCCTGATGTCAAATAACTACAAGCTGTGGGTTTGCACCGACCAAAATTTTGAGTACCTACATACAGTTACATATGAAGACAAGCAATGCTGTTGTACCCTGTAGCCTACAGGGCCAGAGTGCAGCCAACTGAGCATACTCAGAAAGGAAGCACATCTACACAAGCATAAATTACACTTATGTGGCTATGCAAATGCCACTTAGGTGTATGGAGGTGAACTAGGATTTGGCTCTAAGCCTCATTTTTAATGCCTGCTGGTTCTGTGAAGCAGCCTGATAGTTCATCCACCCTGGACTGTGGGTTTTTGTAGTTCCTTTGGACTGCAGCTGCTTCCATGGGTTGTGGATGAAAGTCAGTGGGACAATTCAAACTTCCCTTTGGTATTTTTTACAGCAGCATCTGTGTGTCAGAGGGAGAAACATCCCTGGGTCTGATTGTGCAGAGATGACAACCCCCAGCAAGTAACTCTGTATTCTGCTCTCATAACCTAACATAGGTAGCTTGTTCTCTTAATCTTTATCCAACATAGACAAGAACAGGGTGATACAAAGACAGCTGTTAGGCAATGAGACTATCCTGCAGTAACAAGTGAGGTAGCTCAGAGGATTTAGTCAGATGCACTGTAAAAGCAACACAGAGCTTTTATTAGTGAAGCAGCCCAGCCAGATAGTTTTGAAGGCAAAGCTGGAAGGGAAGATACCCAGAAGTCTAGAGATGCTGCGGGTCAGGTTTTTGTTTTGGCTCATAGTGGCTAAACAGACCTGCAGATGAGGCACCGAGTTGGCACCAAAAAGACAGTGGCTTCATTTTCCAACTCTCTTACAGACTCACCACAATACCTTTGATAAAACCTTTTTTCTCTTTGCTTCAGTCCATTTTTTGTAAAATGGGAGTGATGATACATCCTTTCTTCTCCAACACTTTCTCTCTGATGCTAGCTAAGCTTTTAAAGCAGGAGGTGTCTCTTACCAAAGAAATATACTGAGCCTGCTATGATAGACTCTGATCTTAGATGGGAACTGCCATAAAATGAGTATGACTACTAATAACGCCAAACTTTCATCCTGTTTTGAAATGCCTCTGGTTCAGTTCTCAGAAGTATAAACTCGCAGTGAATTCAGACTGGAGCTCTGCTGAAGAGTCCAAATCCTATGTGGTATTTGGTCAGTCAAAACAATTTCCACTCTCTCTGCAAACAGCCCATTTCAGCAAGCCCAGATATGTTGAATCCAGATTGCCCATGTGTCCAAAGTGCTTTATTGTCCTACTTCAGATTCATCTCCAAATTCAGCAATCCTAGTTTAAGCTGAAAAAGGTGTAAGGGTGGGATTTTCAAAGCTGTCCACAGATATTAGATACCGAATTGAAAAAAAACAACAACAAACCAACCAATCTGTCACCTTTGAGAAATCCCATTTATTTAAAAGCCCCCAAAATGTCCCTGGGGTGGTGGCAGGGGGAGAGGGGAGGAGGAGGAGTTATTATTTGATGGCAGTAATTCCCAGCATTTAGCAAGATACATAACCTTGCTCCCTGTACTGTAAACTCGGAAATGTTGACTTTTTGTAGAGATCACTACGTCTTCCCGAAATTAAGCATGCACTCATGAGACAGCTAAGGGGAAGCTATCCTCATCTCTGTGTTTCTATGGAGCTTTCTTCTTGTATTCACTGCCAGGAACAGAAGCTGAGAACTCTTTGATTCCAGTAAACTCTGCTTTGTTAAAGACACTGGAAGAAAGACATTCAAAAGAAAAAATCAGTGGCAAAATGTCAGTGCGGGAGACTTAGTTCATGCTGTCAATCATCATTTTGCATTTCCCATCAGCAGCACAAGCCATCTTTCAGCGCTTCAAAGGTATCTACTGCTTTGTAAAAATGGGCATCACAGTCAGCGAGATATAGGCATATATAAACACGGCTAAATAGGAAGATATGTAATTAGAGATAACTTACATCTCTGAATTCAAATACCCACTTATCACCTCTGAAAAATTACTCATGTATTTAGAGCTCTCTGTCTCTTTCAATAGGTGGGTAGGCATCAAGATGCTGCCTTTTAGAAAGTGTGGCTTTTTTTGGTCTGCGTCTAAATCAGTTGTTTTCAACCTTTTCATATTCAACACACCTCTCCATAACTATTGTGAATTAGAGGTTGCCCCATTTTGAAAACTAATTTCTTTATTACAATTCTTACTTCCTTGCAGAAGGTCCAGGCAGTGGGAGTAGGGGATAGGCCAGGTAGGGACAAGCTTTTGCCTGCACTTATCTCCTCACACCTTGCTTCTCTCCTTCCACCTTTCAGAAGATCATAGGGCACCCTGGTTGAGAGTCACTGGTTTTAATCTTTGTTCCTGTTAGTGAAAATTTATGGTGGTTGTGGTGGTATCCACATAAATCTGTACATGCTGACCACCACTTGGCAAACGCAGGAACCAGGAACCGCTGGAGTTAACCATGAGCAAAGAATCAAGAATCCATAGGTGCTGACAATGCACGTCCTCTGTATCCTCTGTGGATTGGTCGAAAGGGAGAATGGGAAAACACAGCCATCAGCCTTCACATAACATGTGCTAGGCGTTAGTTTGGGCAAGGCTATTTTTGTGACTGCCTTTCCGTGGAGACAAAACCCCAAACAAATAATGTACCCCAAACCTTCCCCTGAGCCTTGGAGGAGAACTCAAATGGAAGCAAAAAAAAAAAAAAAAAAGCAACGTGACCTCAAAGAACATGTATAGGAAAACGCAGCGTTTCCCAATGCCTGAAGAAGGGTGTTTGTGCCCAAAAGCTTGCAAAGATCCTTTTCCCAACTATTTAGTTGATCTAATAAAAAGTACCCCATCTACCCAAAGAACCTTGCTTGCCTGTGGGAAAATGAGCTTTCTATAGGATTAAGCCTCCAAGGTACTGCCCTGTACTAAAGTGTATCAAACACTAATTGAAACACTGTTTGAAGAGCTAGTCCTAATGGGGAAGTTGTTGCAAAAGTGTCCATGAGAAGGATCTTTGCATTTTCTTCAGGGGAATCTGGGCAGACTTGGTAGATTCTTAAATCTTTTGTTCCAGTGATGAGGACTTGCTTTTCAGGTTCAGCCTTGCTGGCTGATTTTCACAAGTCCTTTGACAACCCCCTATCCCTTCAGAGGAGTTCTGTAATCCCTCCCTGCTCTCTCTGATATGGCAGAGATATGCAATGACTAATTTTCAGTGGGCTGCTATGATAACAGGTCCCAGCCTTTCTTAGCTGCGTGACATTAGGGAAACTGTATAGGCTTACCTTTCTTGCTAAAGACCATTATCTGTCAATTTAATGCATAATAGTTCACATCTAAAGGTATCGCTCCATGATTATAGTCTGTTCTGATCTCCTTGGCTTCAGGCCTGCGTGGGTTACTGTTTCTGGCAATCTCTATTTCAGATGCTCTGTTTCTCTGAAGTTTCCTGCTTTATCTAACTAATAACCCTTCGTTTTACATATTGCATTTCAGCCAGAGATCTCTACATCACCAAGGATGAAATCACCCACCCTCTAAATCCTCACAGTGGAGAGTAGGCTTTATGTATGCCTTGGTCTGGCCCTTGAAGAAGGGTGATTGTCACCCAAATGCTTTACAAAGAAAGGCGAGTGTCATTATCCTGATTTCTCAGAATCGTCCTATCTGCCCACATAGGATAAGGTAGCTTCTTTGTTGCCTGCAATCTTTAAAACAAAAAAGATATCTTTATAGGAGATATACTAGATGAGTCACAAGTTATACTTGTTGCAGGAATTACTGACTGAAATCGATGATATAGCCCATGTAATCTTATGTAATACAGGCGATAAAACTAGATGATCATAACAGTGTCTTCCAGCTTTGCATTCTCTCTCTCACTCTTTATCTCTAGCTCCTTGCCCCTAATCTTTGTTATAAGGTATCACTTGCCCCAGTATACATCCTCTGACCTCAGTGAAGTTACTCTTGCTTTGAGCCAACATACATGGATCCGCTTCCTCTGGCATTTCTTTTTTTGATAATTTATGAATGTTAACCTGAAGAAACCAACAACTGGATAGTCATTGTGCTTCAGATCAGCCACTTATTAAAGGTCCCAAAACCTTCAATTAAGTTTCCCACCTCTTCCTTGTGAAGCAGGTGAGTATTGTTCCAGGGATAAGGCTGGAGAGTAAAGCAGGTCCCAGTGCTGAAGCCCGGCTCTCCTTCTGCTGATATCAATTGCTCTTTTGTGCGGGAGGATGTATTCTGGATTTCATTGCCTTACTCATGTGACAAAGTAGGTAAGCAGCTGAGCTGCAGATAGATCTCCGGTATCCAGTCTTCTTCAAAGTACTTTTCAGATCCTCACAAATTCAGCCTCTAGGCACTGGAGAGAGAAATTGAGACAATGAGTGGAAGGGATAAGTCAGTTGCCTGAGGCCACAAACAGCCAGAGGAGCATAATGCGTCCTATATACAAGACACTAGAACCCACCTTTGTCTCCTTGCCTTTTGTATCCTAGTCTTTCCGTCTGATCACTAACACTGGGAATTTCAGAGGAGCCATCAAAGCTATGTGAACAACTCCCTTTGGATTTTCACATATAACTGCTTTATGCTCCTTTAAAATCCCAGTCTAGACTGGTCCCGTCCTTTCCTTTAGTCTTTGTAGCTTCTCTCCCTTTTAGTGGTGTACCAAGAGGGGGGCAAATGGGACACTGGGGGCTGAAGCGGAGGGGGCACAAGAAAAACAGCTGCTGCTGCCACTTTCTCAGCCACCACTTCCCAGGGTACAAAAAGGGCTTGTTATGCCTCTGCTGTCTGCCCACCAGTAGATGATACCCAGGTCAGCCTAACCCAGTGAGGGTTTCCTTGTACGATGCCTGGAAAGCTAAAGAAGGAAAACAGGAGGGTTCGTAGGCTTGGGTGGCATGCTTTTGAATCGCCTCCTGAGCACCTCTCTGAAAACTGCATTTAGAGGATACTCTGTTACCTTGTTCTTCCTCCTCAGCCAAAGAAAAAAACATTTTTCAGACTTAAAATTTAAGAAGTGATGGGTAATTTTGGGGGCCCAGTTTGACATACCTGAAAGGGGTCTGCATTTCAGAAAGCACATGGAGTACTGTCCCTCGGAAAACCCCTCCTTTTAAGACATCTCCTTCTTACACAAATTTAGATCTTTAATTATATCTCATTACTGGTTAAATGGACCTCTTTCTTTTGGGGTCCAATGCAGCTCTTCTTTTGGTGTTCTGGTTTAGTACCAAGTGGGTGCAGCTACACGTGCTATTAGCATGGAGCAATCAATTCCAGTGCATACCACACCAGCATCCATTGCTCCCAGGCACCTTGTTTGAATGTCTGTCTGGGACTGTAGCACACTGAGCTGGATCAGAGCAGCCCCAGCTGGCAGGGGGTCTGGTGGGGGGAGGTCAGACTGCCAGCCTGGGGATGGCCACCTCATTGTGCTGAGGAGGGCACAAAGATGCTCCAGTGTGGGGTTAGCTGACAGGCACCCCTGCAATGAAGCACCATTATGCCCCAGCCAGCCTCACAAGCATTTACACATGTGTTGCTGCACATTAAAGAATGCTGCCACAGGATAGTACTTGTATTTACAAGGACTAACCAGTGGCGGAGGTAATTAGTTTCCCATGTCCTAATAGGGATGCACATGTAGACACAAGACATTTACTGTAGAGCTAATTAGACAGCTCCGCAGTAAACACCTTGTGGAGATGCCCCCACCATAGCAGATGTAATGGAGATGAATGTCTTTGAAATCCCACATTTATTTTCTACCTACATGAAGTTTATTTTCTACCTAAGGGGACTTTTACAAGCTTTGATTTCCTCTCAGCCTGAAGAAGGGAGCATGTGCCCAAAAGTTTGCAAAGAAAGGTAATTTTTTTGCTATTTTCTAGTTTAATAAAAGGTATCTGAACCAAGAGTTTTAGAGTTTTGTATTCCTTTTTGTCTCAGAGCAACACAGCTACAAAACAGATCTCTGAAACCCTAGGCCTACATCACACTCAGACAGGTGTCCTTCCCCAGTGTGCACACTACAATCATTACCAGACTTGTAATCACTGTCTCTGATGCCGTTAAAAACATCCTTGTGCAAGTAGGTGAATCCTGTCCATGCATCCACATCGTCCAAGCTTCCTAAATGTTTTTGCATTATCAGTGCATAGCAGAAAATCTGGGAAGTCATCCCAGCCTTCTTCAATAGAGAGAGTGCCCAGAGGCTATCCCTGCAAGTCGGCACCATGGAGCAATGCATTTTGAGATACTGCCCTGTGTGAGGAAAAGCAAAACAGTCCAAGCTGCTACACAAAGAGAGTGAGAGGGTCATTTCTACCCTCCAAAATTTGCCTGGGGGAAAACATGGATCAGCTTAGATTTCTAGTGGGGGTAAAACACTGTTAGCTGCCACAGTGACAGATAGGGCTTGAACTAATTTGTATGCAGAGGCTAATCCTGTATAGAGATGAACTATGTTGCTGACTGGTTATCAACTCTTTTAAGAGAGGGTTTTGCAGCCAGCATAAAAGTCCTGCGTATCACTATGTCCCAGTTAAGCCTTAGTGGAACCAGAATGGAGCACAGGAGCTTGTGTGCCCCTTAAATGATGAAATCCTATGCTTTTCAGGGCTGAATTCGTGGCCTTAATCTGAATATCCCATACATGTGAGTGGGCCCATCAACCAGGTGTTCAAGCTTAATTTCAATTTAAACCCATATGTCATGTTTACAGAATAAACTTTGTTTTAATATTGTATATTTGTCTCCATGAAAAGCAATAAGGCTACAGGGGGGGTGGGGGGAGAAGGAAGGAGGGGAAGCTGACAAAATTGAGCTGAGGTCCAAACACTAAACATTATGCTAGATCTATAAAGATGTTGGGTTTTTATAGATGATTAATTAGCTTTAGAGCTTAAGGATAAAATCTTCAGCAGTTCCTGAATGATTAAGAGCCTAAATTGGTTTTTGAAAGGATTTAGGTTTAACACTAATGAGAAAATACTTTTTTATGCAACGTGCAGTTAACTTAGGGAATTCACTGCCACAGGAGGTGGTGGAGGCAGACAGCATAGCCAGGTTCAGAAAGGAACTGCATACATTCATGGATGATAGATCTATTAATGGTTCTTGCTGGAGATGTTTCCTCTGGCATCTCTAAACCAGTAACAGTTGATGCCAGGGAGGGAATTGAATGAGGGGGTAGGTGACTCTCAGAGATATCCAGTTCAATGCTCTTCCTCTTTCATGGTTCAATGGCTGGGGAACTGGCTGAGTGGGCAGACCTAGAGAGTGATAGTAGATGGAACTGAATCAACTTGGCGAACTGTAACCAGTGGCATCTCCCAGGGCTCTGTTTTTGGACCTGTACTCTTCAATGTGTTTTGAAATGATCTGGACTCAGGTGTTTCATAGATTTCATAGACATTTGGGCTGGAAGGGACCCCGGAGGATCATCAAGTTTAGCCCCTCGCCCCATGGGCAGGAAGTCAGCAGGGATCATAGGATCCCAGCAAGATAAGCATCCAAATGTGTCATGAACACGATCAAAGTGGGTGCTTGAACTGCCTCTGGTGGCAGTCTATTCCAAACGTTGGGGGCTCGGACAGTAAAGAAGTTCTTCCTTATGTCCAGCCTGAATAGATCGTGGTAGAGTTTGTGACCATTTGATCTTGTCATCCCTAGGGGCACTCTGGTGAACATACATTCCCCCAGATCCTGGTGAGCACCCTGATGAACTTTTAGGTGGCCACCAGATCACCCCTGAGCCTGCGCTTTTCTAGGCTGAAGAGTCCTATGGGTCTCTGCCTCCCATCATAAGGTCTGTTTTCCTGACCTCTGATCATGTGTGTGGCTCTCCTCTGGACTCTGTCAAGCTTCTCCACATACTTTTTGAATTGTGGAGCCCAAAACTGGGCTCAGTACTCCAGCTGTGGCCTCACCAAGACCAAGTACAATGGGAGAATGACTTCCCGGGATTTGCTCGAGAAGCATCTATGGATGCAAGCCAGTGTTTTGCTTGTGTTACTATCCACAGATTCACATTGAAGGCTCATGTTCATCTTGTGGTCAATCATGAACCCCAACTTTCATCTGTAGTGCTAACCAGTGTAGCACTACCAAGCCTATAAGCATGGTGCAGGTTTTTCCTCCTAAGTTGGAGAACCTTGCATTTTTCAATGTTGAACACCATCAGGTTCTCATCTGCCCATTTCATGAGCCTGTCAAGATCTGCCCAGATCACCCTCCTCAGGTGTGGATGCTTTACCCCAGAGTTTGGTGTCATCGGCATGCTTGGCCAGTCCACTCCTAATACCAATGTCCACATCATTGATGAAGATGTTAAACAGTAGAGGCCCTAGGACAGAGCCTTGAGGGACCCCACTGGTGATTGCGCACCAAGACGATTGGCTTCCATCCCTCTGGGTCCTACTGTGGCGTCAATTCCCCAGCCAGTGGATCACGGTGAGGTCGAGGCCAAAGTTAGCCAGTTTAGCCAAGAGGTGATCATGGGATACCAGATTGAAGGCTTTTTAAAAGTCAAGATATACCACATCAATCTCTTCCCCCTTGTCTAGGTGATACGTTACCTGGTCATAAAAGGAAATAAGATTGGTCAAGCAAGACCTACCGGCAACAAATCCATGCTGGGTATCCCTCAGGACATTGCCATCAGCTAGTCTGTTAAGGATGGCCTCTTTAATCTTTTCCAAGACCTTCCCCTGGATAGAGGTCAGGCTGGTATAAGTGGACTGGCTAAGTTTTCTGATGACACCAAACTATGAGGAAGTGTGGTCACACTAGAGGATAGGCTGGCAATCCAGGTTGACCTGGACAGGCTTACAAGGTGCATGGATCAAAATATTCAACATTGAGAAATGCAAGGTGCTCCATCTTGGAAGAAAGAACCCACAACACACTCGGCAGTGCTATGCTAGTTAGCACCACATCTGAAAGAGACTTAGGGGTCATGACTGACCACAAGATGAACATGAGCCAACAGTGTGATGCAGCAGCCAGAAAAGCAAACAAAACTCTGGTCTGCATCTTACAATGCATCTCAGACAGGACCCAGGAAATCATCCTCCCACTTTACTTGGCTTTGGTGAGACCACAGCTGGAGTAGCATGTCCGGTTCTGGGCCCTGAAATTCAGAAAGATTATAGAGAAGCTCAAGAGAGTCCAGAAGAGAGCCACATGAATGATTAGAGGATAAGAGAGCAGGCCTTATGAGGAGAGGCTGAGACACATGGGACTCTTCAGCCTGGAAAAGTGTAGGCTCAGGGGTGACTTGGTGGCAGCCTATAAGTGTATAAGGAGTGTGCACCAGGAACTGGGAAAACATCTATTCACAAGGGGACCCTAGGCAAAGACTAGGTCCAATGGTCACAAACTCTTGGAAGACCATTTTAGGCTGGACATAAGGAAAAACTTCTTTACTGTCCGAGTCCCTAGGGCCTGGAATAGACTCCTTCCGGAGGTGGTGCAGGCACCTACTCTGGATTCCTTTAAGAAACACTTGGATGCCTATCTTGTTGGGATCATTTGATCATTGCTGACTTCCTGCCCTTTGGGCAGGGGGCTGGACCCAATGATCTTGCGAGGTCCCTTCCAGCCTTAATGTTTGTGAAATTTATGAAATATATAGCATCCATACCCATCACTGTCTGAGACAGGAAGGTGGGCTAAATGGACCATTGGTGTGACCCAGTATGTTCTTCTTATGTTCTTAAGGAGATTCAGGATCAAGTTTTTCAGGATACAGTTGTTTAAGTGCCTAAAAATGTAGATAGGTGGCTAATGAGATTTACAGAATTTGGTAAAGAGATTAAATGTCTAATTCTCATGGAAATTTGATTAAAACCGAGCTTCTATATGTGTAAATTATTCTTTAACATTTTTTATAATATACTTTTTTGCAGTGGGTATGGAGCTTTTGCTAACAGCAATTTGTAGTTATCATTACTGCCATTATCCTTGGAACAATGTAGCTATGATTCAGGACTGAATGCAGAGTTCTTACTTCTCACCAAAACTGGGTGGTTCTTGGTGAACTATCGTGACTTCCATTACATTCTCTGGGTGCATTTACACGTGCCAACTTAAGGTGCTTTAGCCTGATTTAAGGTGAATTAAGGGTACGCATTTACATATGTGTGCCCTGAATGTGCCTTAAAAATGGTGATTTTAGGCTATTCATGCCTAAATTTGATACCTGCAAAAGTGGGTATCAAATTTAGGCACGAAAAGATAAAGCACATAAATTCACATGTAAACACATTAAGGTGCATTAACACTGTGTATGGGATGACTTGGGACTAATTTTAGTTCTATGCCATTTCATGCACATAGTGTTAATGCACTTTAATGCATGCACGTATAGATGCGAGTCTAAATTGCCTTAACGGGCATTAAGCTAATGTGCCTAAATGCATGTGTAGATGCACCCTCTGTGTTTCAGTTTTAATTACTCTATTGTAGTCCCCTGTTAAAAAGTTTTCTGGTTTTATTCTGGCTTGGAAATGTCTTGAATTGAAATTTTCCATTTAAAGTCTAGCTGGGTTTCATGGACAAAGCACCATGAACTAGCCCCTGCTTCTCTACTGAAGGAAACAGAATTTGCAGGTGCTCAGCACTTCATGATCTGACCCTATTGTGACTATCTAAGAGCACAGTCTTCCTCTCATGTTCAAGGCATGTTTCAGCCCAATCATCTATGAGCCCTCCTGTATATATATTTACTCTGATGTACATTGATCTGGTAGGAACTAGTCATATCATCATAACCTGCTGAATGATACCTTTTTCTCTCGTGACTGGGGCTTTTTGACTGAGAGATTCCTCCAGATAACAAGGAAAAAGCCAGTGCTTTGCAAGCTCTTCAGTTTTTGAAGCTGGCTAATAAATCTCTTCAGCTCATCGCTGCTGTGTTCTGGGAAGGCTGTCACAGGTTTTGACGCAGGTTGCTTTGTCTGTATCCCTGTGACAGGATTTCAGCACAGTGCAACTCTTCAGTACTGATTGCTCCTTTGAAGGTAAAGCGTTGTTAAAAGGAAGAGCATCCCCAGCCACCTTGTTTTTATTTTGATTTGGTTTTGGTTCCTCTGCAGGAAACAGAATATGAAGGGCAGGCTGGGCAGGAGAAGCCTGGAATCAAAACCATTTTGTCTTGTGCAAGGCCAGCATGTACCAAGTGGTCTATCTCACTCCAAGTCATTTTAAAAGAGTGAAGGTTGACAATGTAACAACAACAATGAAACAAATGATGAGACTGAATGAAACATGGTGGCTGTTGCAGAAGTTTCTCCATCGCATCCATGTTTTGGGTGGCATAAGAGTTCCCATGGAAACCATGGGAAAGGCAACAGAGGGGGACCAGTCTGTCAAGTGTGGCCACTCTGAGTATAAACTGAAACATGTGTAGTGAGGTTAAGGGTAGGAGCACCCATGACAGTCTGCCTGCAGTGTTCATCTTGGAGTGCAAGCTGTTTGGGGCAAGGTTTCTCGGTGTTCGTGCATGTATATGTGTTTGTGCATGTACAGCACCGAGCACAATGAGAACCCATTCATTTGAAACCCCTAGGCATGGCTACGATACAAATAACAATAATCATCATACCTTTTGAGCCTCTTTTTAGTGGTAAAAAACCCCAGTCCTCTATCTCCCTATTTTTTCTTTCTCTCTGAAGAACTCATTAAAAGTTCCTTTGCTCTTTATCTTTTATTTTCCTGTTCACTGTGATTGAATTTAGTAGTAATGAAAATTAGTTTCTGAAAGCATTACTGGAAGCCAGCTGCTCCTTCCTTTTCATCTCTCTGTCTGTCTGCCAGGCTGCCTGTCTTTCAGTCTGCCTTAGGCTGTGTCTACCCTGAGGAAAACAGAGAGCAACAGTTACTCTGGTGGAAAATATACATACCTTGGACAGGGCTCAAAGGGCACTTGTACACATCACGTGGTTTAATTCTAATTGACTTAAATAGGGGCTCATGGAACTTACCTGTGTCCTGTTCTACAGAACAATGCAGTCATAGACGTGGGCACCGGCTAATATTTTTAAATGTTTTTCTCAGTGGAAATTTTTTCCCCCACTAACATATGAATCTGTCACAAAGGTTTTCTATTTTTTTAATTGTTGGGTTTTTGTTGAATAATCAGAATTGAAAAGAATTTTTTTTAGCAGTTGAAAACATTTTTTTCTTTTGTATGAATGAAAACTGGAAACAAATCACTTAAAATTCAAACAATTGTTTTTGATGGTATTGAACTCTAGTTCTGCCAAAAAAAAAAAAAGACGAAAGAAAAGAAAATAAGCTTTTTATTAACAGTTTTCATAGAGACAAAACATAATTCCTTGACTACCTTTAGTGAAAATGCTGTGTTTGTGACAGCTTCCACCACTGACACTGTCAAAAGATGCACTGGTAATGATTTATGGGTAACATTTTTTCCATGTCTAATCTACCTCTGTTAGCTTGGATTTTACCACATTTGAATAATAATTATTTCAGATGCAGTCCCCTTTTGATTAGAGAAACTTCTCAGAATTGATCTTCATCTTTTCTTATGCATTTGCTGAGCCTCAGCATGCATGAATAGTATGGATGAGTCATTTCCAGCCTTCAGGAAATTTGTGAACTATTCACTAAAACTTTTCATTGTTTGTGTTGTGACTCGTTGCCTAAGTCATGGTGGTTTTTCAACTATGTGACTAGATGACTGAAATATTTCAGAGAGCCTGGGCTTTTTCAATCATGGACAAATCTTCATAGAACAGGCTGTTGTCATTTTTAACTCTTTGACCAGCTTGCTTTCTTCACCATTTTCAAAGAATATTATCAGGGCACTAAATTAAAAAAAAGAGTTGAATAAAAGTGTGTTTCTTTCCATCCCTATTTTGGAACATTTCCAGCTTGGGATATTGAGGTTTTAAGTGTTCAGCATCCTTGCCCAAAGGGATACTACGATTTCAACAGGGCCTATCCTTTCCACCCCCGAGGTTATTGTTTCTCTCTCTTCCCTTACACAAAACCCTTTCCAGAGGCTCAGGTCACACTGGAGTACTTTGGACTTTATCTGGCTCACTTGGATAAGAAGAGGGGTAGTGCAGTTGACTTCAGAAAGTGCTTTCAGATAGGGACTGTCTTTTGCTATGTTTGTACAGTGCCTGGCATGGGTCGTCCTGGTCTCTGACTGGGGCTCTTCAGCTCTGCGACAGCAATCGTCATTATCACGATCGAAGCAGAGGAGAGAGCGAAAGGAGGAAGCCAAGCTAATATCTTGCAAATGACCTTGCTTCAAGTGCAAGAACTGAGGCATGCGGTAAGTGCAGTGGGGTGCATGAGGGCAGCACCACTGACTGGGAAAAGAAGCCATAGATAACATTTTGTGAGGATGACCAGAATAAAGAGGAAATGTGCTCTCTCAAGAAAAAAAATTTGTCATTGCCTTTCCCCCTCTTTTGTATCAGTTACATAGGAGGGGGAAAAAAAAACAGTCAAGAAGGAGAGGAAAGTAGTAAAACAAACTTGAGAGAAGGTTAGAATGCAGGTTACAAGAGGGGGAGTCCTTTTTATAATGTTATAAAGGCTTTTATTATGGATCTGCATTAGAGAATGACAGAGCAATTAGGTTTTCAGGCTGTTGTGTAGCAGGACCTTAGCTAAATAGAAATGGGTTTTCTGTTCAAGAAACACTATCAAATAGCTGGGAATGGAAATTTGCACTGTCTAAATATTGTCAGTGGCTAATGTAGAAAGTATCCACTGCTCTGTGGCTGAGCAAATGAAATCAAAACAGATAGTGAGAATTATGATTTCTGCAGTCATGAGGGCATCTTGTCTGATTTGGATGAAACGTGCAGAGATGTTACCATCTGCGAAGAGCATGAAGCCTGCCAAGTTTCGAGAAGATTGGTGCAGGGGTTCGGGGGGGAACTGCACCCCAAACTCTTGAAAGCAAAACTCATGTGTATGTGTTGCACCACAGAGGGGTGAAAACTGCAGGGGTGGTGGCCCCTGCTGAGGCCATGAAGCCTGCCAAGTTTCATGATCGGTGCAGGGGTTTGGGAGGAGCCGCACCCCAAATTCTTGAAAGCAAAATGCTAGGGCTGTTGTAATGATCTTAATTAGCAAGGATTAACACCCACAAAACCACAGGCTAAGGAGAGGAAATAATCAATACAGACAATCAACTGGCCCAGGACAGAGACAGTCAGTTGTACAAGCACACGTCACGAGTTTTGCTTGTCCGCAGCTTGAGGTGCAGTTCCCCCCAACCCCCTGCACCTGTCACCACCCCTGCAAGTTTCATCCAAATCAGACAAAAAACAAAGTTATAGCTATTTCATTGATTCCCCATGATACCCTACGGCTGGATCTCTGAGGCGGCTCTGAAGCTTCGGAGCTGCTTTGGCCAGATTGAGTGGGAACTCAGTCCGGAGCTCCGAATGGGATTGCTGGCATCTGAAGCGGCCGGATCCGAAGCCAGATTGAATAGCTGCCTACTCGCACAGGCCTACAAAACACATATACAGTCCCAAGACCCAGAACCACAGGCTCCCTTCAGCTCAGTGCAACATCCACTATACCAGGCTCCAAAACCAGGTTGCCACTTCTCGTGCTCCTTCTAGCCCCATGACTCTTGGCTTCATCATTTTGAACATGTATTTTGCATTTAAATGAGTTATTAGATTAAAGATTCTGACTCAAAAGGACATGGCCTTAAGCCAATAGGCCTATGCAGGACTCCCATATCCACAGAAACACCTAACTCATGGTTTCAGGGAACTGCATAAAAGTTGCCACCATTCAGAAGAGAGCTGGGCTCCAAAGATGTACCTCTCTTCGGTGCTTCCTACTGTCTGGCATGCACACCTGGTTGTTTAGTGTACAGGCTGCTGTGACTCTCAGACACAAAGTGCTTAAGGTGGCCCCAGAAAAAAATTATAGAAATCCAGCACATTTCACTTGTTTCTCAGTTTTTCACTTTCAGCTGCACATGACAAAATTTAAAGTGAGGTGCCAGACAGAATAGCTGGGACTTACTATTATTTTAAATCTGAGTCCAGGCACCCGCTTTGCCCAGCACCTTCTTTTGAAGGGGTGAACCCCACATTACCAGAGGCTTGATTTAGTATTGAGTGGAACAGGTTTTGTTCTAGGCAAGTTAATGCATGGTGGGGTTTCTGATCAGTTTTAGGGAAGAAGTGGTGTTTTAAGGAGGGGTGTAAACTAAGAGATCTGTCCTGGGCAACATGGGCAACCTAGACCTCTGAGTATCTCTCTGAAGTCCATTATTGTATCTACTTCTGGAACTAGCAGCCCTGATCCGAGGCAGGGAGTACGGTCAGAGCAGCTGCTGGTGATCTCACACTGCTTGGTTGGTGGAGTAATTCTCCTGACTTTACTGGAGTCATTCATGACTTAGACCAGCGATAAGAGTCTGAGCAAGTATTTTGTGTTGCATTCAGTGCTCTGCCTGAGTTGGAGTAGCTTTGAAAAAATCACTTTGCCTCTGTGCCCCAGTTTCCTCAATGGTAACATGTGTGCAAAGATTTTGCTAGGCTTCAAACCAAGTGGCTCCGGCCCATAAAGTTGACCTGGGGATCTTGATAATTTCTTTCCCTTTTGGGGTAATGAGAAAGTTGAGGCAAGCTAAGCTTGTGGCTGTCTGCTGTCCATAGACGGCATTAGAAAGAAAAGTCTTTCAGAGTTGAAGACCTTTAGTGCTGGTTTAAATTTTAAAGCATTGTATGCAACCTTCGATCCTGGGGATCGTGGTGTATGCATAAGAGGTCTAGTCAAGAGCCTGATAAATCTGCTTGTGGCTGAGAAGCCCAATTCAAGAGTGACACAGCTTGTTACAAGTTTAACAGATTAATTGTCTGAATTGGAGTCCAAAGTTACAGCACACTGCTTTCTTCTTTCTCACTTTGGATCAAAGCAGATTCCAGTTGTGCTGAACCCAGTGCCAGATGTTGCCTGATCAGACAGGATTCTGTGCTCATCTCCCAGCTTTCTACACTGATGTTGAATGACTTCATATAATTTTTTAACACATTGTGCTACCACTGTAGGGGGCAACCCCGCTTTCCAGAGCCACCGAGCCATTGCAACTTCCTCTCCTTGATAGTGGTTTCTAAGTGTGTCAGTCCTGGGTACTTCAGCACCCCTGTGCTTGGTATTCTGTCTTCCCACTTTATTTTCAGGATCTTAAACAGGACTGTATAAGGGGCAAAAGGAACCCCGGGCAGCTACCAAGGCGTCCAAGCAACCCTATTCAGGGGTGACTTGCTTGCCTCTCTTGAGGAAGGCCCTACAAAAGGTGGGCCAAAAAAGCCATGCCCCAACCCAATCTATCCTGGCTTAAATGAAATAAAAGCGTCTTGCATGTTGAAATGTTCAGTCTTAGACCCCCGGATTGAATTCAGGTTCTGATTTACAGAAAGTGGCATTACTAAACTACAAATTGGTTAGACTTGGAATCGACATGCTGCATTATTAGAAACTTGGCTCTCAGGTACAAATTCTATCCAAGAGAATGACTACATCATATTCTGGTGCGGGAAGCCAGCAGGAGAAAGGAGAGAGCAGGGAGTAGGCTTTGCTATTAGAAGCAGCTTACTTTCTTCCTGTAAATGCCCCCTTGCTGTATCTAGTTGACTCATGATGCTTAGAGTGCACACACAGAATAGCTTCATCACATTGTTTAGTGTCTGTGCACTTGCTCTTCAAGCTACTGACAAAGACAACAATATTTTCTATCAACAACTCGAAGAAGAGACTGAGACTCAAACATCAGACCATTATAATACTTGGAGACTCCAGTGCAAGGGTTGGATGTAGTTTTGAAAGTTGGCCTGGTATTCTGTAGGGCTGTGCAAAGCTTTGGTCCCTGATTCAATTTGGTGGAGATTCAGCCTGATTCAGTGGCTGAATCTCTGAATCCAAATCAAATCAGAGGACCCTTTAATTTCTCCAAATTGAATCGGAACTCTCCGAATCGATTTGGAGAGATTCGGAAAGATTCAGCAATTCGGACATAGAGACAGCTTTAAGTGTTTTTTCTACATACCTTTAGGTAGCAGGCAGCTCGTGGATGCTGTGATGCCGGGGCACAAGGAGTGTTGCACCTAAAAGAAATCCTGCACACGAGGTCTTATCACAGTGCTGACAGTGACACTGGCCATGCCATAGTCTACTGCCAAGTCAGAATTAATGCCACCATAGCCAAACGACCAGTTGTCGTCAGATTGACATCAGCCAGAAGAAAGCTGTAGAAAGATGCAGACTCTTTAATGAAGAAGTTGTGAAATTAAGAACACTGTATGCTTTATTTTTTGAAGTTTTTCCAAGCTTCAGTGGCTGAGTTGTTGGGTAAACTTCAATACAGTGGCTATGTACATTACAGATTTATTCTCAAATACCCATGAAAAATAATGACCGTATTTTCTCATGTACAGCATACACCTCCCCACCCAAAATCAGCCTGCCAAAGTTGGGGTGCATGTATTAGGTGAGGAAGCTGATTTTCTGTCTATGATGGAAGCACCCTGGCCCAAGGTGCAGCAGCTCTGGTATTAGCCTCCAGGCAGCTGAGGGAAACAATGGCTCATAAATGTTCTTCACTTCACAGGTGTTAAAGATCATCTCTCCTTTCTAATCACCTTGACCTTCCGCTAACGAAGCTAACTTTTCTTAGGGAAATTTTGCTGTCTGCTATGACTTCTGATCTCTTCTGTTTCCTAGATCTTTAGCTCTTTTCAATATTAGCCTTCCATTCATGGAGACCAGTCCTCTGCAGCAGCAATGGTAATTCCCAAGCATGATGTGCCCACTAGGGCTGTGCAAGGCTTCAGACCACGCTTTGGATCCGAAGAAGATTCAGACACTTTAGACGCCGAAGCAGCACGTCCGGATCAAAGTGCTGACTTCTTTAGGCTTTCCGAAGTGGTTCAGAGCTTCCGAACTGCTTTGGAAAAGCTTTGGAGCTGCCTCGGAGATCCGGCCATAGGGTATTCGGCCATAGGGAACCTTTGGAGCTGCTTTGGCTGAATCGAAGCAGGAATCTGATCCGGAGCTCCAGATGGGATCGCTGGTGTCCGAAGCGGTTGGATCAGAAGCTGAATTGAATAGCTGCCTATTTGCACAGGGCTACTGCCCTCCTGCTTCTTTACACGTGCCTTAAACCTGGATAGACCCCTCCACTGCCCAGCTGTTCTCAAGCATGCCAGAGACTGAGGTCTTAAGAGATGTTGAGCATCCACAGTGGCTATGTTTGGGTTCATAGTTTCATAGTTTCTAGGGTCGGAAGGGACCTGAGCAGATCATCTAGTCCGACCCTCTGCCATGGCAGGAAAGAGTACTGGGGTCAAATGACCCCAGCAAGATGTTCATCTAACCTCCTCTTAAACACCCCAGAACACATGCAGGGAGCAGGCAGGTGGGGCTTGCTTAGTAACTGCCCAACTGGACCATGCTGCTGCTGTGGTATAGACATGCCCTAAATTATCATCCCTTATCCAAGGGCTTTATAAGCTAAGCCCAACAGTTGAATTAGGATAAAAAGGGTTGCTAACATAGGGAACAAGAGCTTAGAAAAGTTCAAAGGTGCTCAAAAGCCATATTAAGCTTGAGTGAGATGAACCGAATCATTACCTTCTGAACGTCAATGACAGCGTTACTCGTTATACTTCTGAATACAAGCAAAATCCAAGATTTCCCTTTAAATGATGTTTATGACCCCCCCCCCCCCCAATCCCATATCTCCTATTTGTGGGATAAAAGAAAATTTGGCCTTGTTCAGAAGTTCTGGGAAGTGCTGCTCATTCCTATCTATGATATGCCTACCCGTGGCAACTTCCTGCCTACATTTATGACAACATCCTAGTCCCTATCAGCTGAGGTGAAATCAAAACAGACAGATACAATTATTATGGGGAAAGTAGAAAAGGTAATAAAGGAATAGAATGTACTTGTGAGAGATTTCTGGGTATTCCTTCAAGTCTCAGAGAACAGCTCTAAAGATAGAGAGGTTACCAAAAAAATGACTTTCTGAAAGAGTCTAGGAATATTGTAATGATCAAGCAGGGATTTTTCCCCCTCCCCAGAGCTTATCCCTTAATCTGATGAAAAATTTGAAGTGAAGGTAAGAGAATATTTTGGAGCTTTGATTATCCAGGAAACTGATAGGAAAGAAAAACAATCCAAGAAAACCTGAAACTTGTGTATATATACATTTTTGCTCAGGAGGGGCACATCCCAATGAGCACTCATGTGCAGAGGCTCATGTTTCCCATTGGAAAAATAGCAGTGGCATATATTTGTGCTGCTATTTGTCCTGGGGCACATCTCTGCATGTACAATCTAGTGTGTGGCAGAGTGAGCCAGTGGGGTAGGGGAGGCTTGGGCCAACACAGGTGGTGTCCCCAGCAGCCTTACCTGGGGTCCTGGGGGTTTCCTGGGGCAGCAGCAGTGCTGAGCTGGCCACTCAGGACCTGGCCACCAGCCAGAGCATCGCTTTAGTCAGCTGTATGGTTTTTTCCAGTGGCAGTATTTTCTGACACTGGGATCTCGTGGTGTCAAAAAACCTCACTCCACTGCAAATGAGCAGTTCACCAAACAAGTGCACGTGCACTGTGCATGCTTTTTGCCACCTAACACTGTTTCAAGAACGTGAGCAGTCACAGGAGCAAAACATGAAGCATTTTTTTTTTCTAACAAGCAACAGTTAAGTGATTTCACCTCCCATTTTCTTCCCTTTTCTTTTGAGAAAAAAGTTAAAAGCCTTTTTTGGCCAGTAAAACTGAACTTCTCCAGCAGGGCCGAAGTCCAAATCAAATAGTGATTTATCCATATTTATGTCCCTGTCACATCAGTTTTCTGAGAATATACAACAGCTCAGCCTCTGCAGGCCTGAAGAGTTGTTGGCCTCTCAAATTTTATTGGGCAGTGTGGGTGAACAACATCTTTTAAAATTCAACTACTTGAGTTACATGTATAACCTTACGCACCCGAGTTTGACAGTTTTGGCTTGTGTATACATGCATGCATACCAACAGGCACAGAGAGAGAGAGCACAAGAGAGAGCAAGCTCTGTAATTGCTTTTAACACAAGCCAAGAAGATGGATGGGTAGTTGGATAGATGATGGTTTCTAGATATCCCTGTCTTGTCGTTTAATCATACACTACATCAAGTAAGCAGTCCACATTCTCAGCGCGGCAGTGGCAATGTCTGACTGAGTCTCCCCCTTCATAAACTAGATCGTTATCTCTTCCCATCTGCAAGCATAAAAAAACCATGGTGTTATTACACGACCAAAGCCATCATAAAAAGATCCCTGTGTCCTCACTGCCTTTTTATGTGTACATTATAATGAAACAAAGTGGGATTTTCTCTCTCTCTCTCACCCATTCCTACCCTGCTGCTCCCAGGGTAGGAGCAGAGGGCTGGGAGGGGAGGAACTGTTATATTGTGCCATACGCATTTGTTTCTATAGCTGTGATTTATCCCTTGGGATGTGAGCCCCAGGCAGTTACCATTGGGTAGACACTTGTCTTCCTTTGTTTGGAATTTGTTTTCTCTTTCGTCTCTACCCTTCCTCTATACGTCAAGGAGGCAAAAGCATCTTTTATTTGGAGCATCTGCTTGAAAAGCAATTAATCACCTTTGGGATATCTGACAATAACCATTAGTTTTTGGTTTATACTTTATTGCATATGCAGCAGAGAAACATCTCCATCTAAGCTATTAGTCTACTTGCTTCCTAAGGAGGGCCAGATTGGTACCAGCAAGCTGTTTTTCATTGACTGATCCTTTAAAATAAGAAGTGAGATCTACATGGCAATGAGGAGGAGCATCCTGGATGAGCATAGAATGGTGCAAACTGGTTGTCAGTGGTGGGATGAAATGCATGATTGGGCGGTCAATGTCAATGTCAAGGGCTATAGGCTGTACAGGAGGGACAGGATAGGAAAGAGGGGTGGGGGCGTGGCGCTCTATATTAAGGAGGAATACACATCCTCGTTAATAAGCAAGGAGCCAGGGGAGGGGCACTCTGAAGTGCTTTGGGTTAGAGTACAAGGCAGTCGAGGTGAAAGGGACTTAATGGTGGGAGTCTACTACAGACCTCCCAACCAAGGGGAAGAGCTTGACCAGGAATTCTTGGGTCAGCTCACAGAGGTAGTGAAGGCTAGGGATGTAGTAGTCATGGGGGACCTGAACTTCCTGGACATCTGCTGGGAAGAGCAGTCAGCCAGGTCTGACCGCTCACGTAGGTTCTTGGCCAGAGTGCAGGACCTCCATCTAACCCAGGAGGTGCACAGCCCCACCAGGGGGGATGCCTTGTTGGACCTAGTGCTGGCCACGGGTGACGACCTGGTGAGGGGGCTGCGAGTGCTCGACCACCTGGGCGACAGCGATCATCGCCTGCTGGAATTCACCATCCAGCGCAAGGTGGCAAAGGCATGCAGTAAGACAGCGGCCCTGGATTTTAGGAGGGCAGACTTCAATGAGCTAAGGAGGATAGTTGGAGAAGCGCTGAGGTCCCGGGGGGGTGGGGATCCAGGTGTCCAAGGAGAGTGGTCGCTCCTTAAGGAGACGATCCTCCAAGCCCAAAGGAAGGTAATCCCAATGAGGATTAAAGGGAGCAGGAGAGCACACAAGCCTCTGTGGCTCACCAAAAGAATCTGGGAAGGTCTCCTTGCTAAAAAGGCGGCTTATACCCAGTGGAAAGAAGGGGTCATCACCAGGGAGGGCTATTCTGTAGTTGCTCGGGGATGTAGGGGGGCAGTTAGGAAGGCCAAGGCAGAGATGGAACTGGGACTGGCTTCCCAGATTATGGACAATAAGAAGTCTTTTTTTAAATACATAGGGGGTAAAAAGAAGGTCCCGGGTAATGTGGGGCCCTTGCAGGATGACATGGGTAACGTGGTTGTCACACCAGATGGCAAAGCTAACATGTTTAACGATTTCTTTGCCTCCGTCTTCCTAAGTAGGGACCAGAACAGCCACCTCCCTGCTGGGCCCCCCTTGGGCCCTGGGGGAGGCACACCTGGGCCACGGGTTAGCGAGGATTTAGTTAGGGAGCTTCTGGAGGGGTTGGATGTATTCAAGTCAGCCGGCCCGGATGATCTCCACCCTAGAGTTCTAAAGGAACTGGCCGAGGTCATTGCAAGTCCCCGGCACGGCTGTACGAGCACTCGTGGTGCTCTGGTGAGGTACCGGAGGACTGGAAGAGGGCCAGCGTGGTCCCCATCTTCAAAAAAGGCAGAAAGGAAGACCCGGGAAACTATAGGCTGGTTAGTCTTACCTCGATCCTAGGCAAGCTGTTCGAAAAAATTAAGCTGGCACACATCCAGGAGGGGCCAGCAGGAGACTGCATGCTTAGGGGCAACCAACATGGGCTCATCAGTGGCAGGTCCTGTCAGACCAACCTGGTGGCCTTTTACGATCAGATCACCAGATCATTAAATGCAGGGGTAGCAGTGGATATAGTCTTCCTGGACTTCCGGAAGGCTTTTGACACTGTCACTCACCCTGTTCTCATTAAGAAACTGGGGGGCTGTGGTGTAGACACCCACACAGTCAAAAGGGTCGCCAACTGGCTGGAGGGCCGCACCCAGAGGGTGGTAGTGGATGGGTCCTTCTCAACCTGGAAGGACGTGGGCAGTGGGGTTCCGCAGGGCTCGGTCCTCAGGCCCGCACTGTTCAACATCTTCATCAGTGATTTGGACGAGCGGGTAAAAAGCACCCTGTTCAAATTTGCTGATGACACTAAGATGTGGGGGGACATGGGAACATTGGAAGGATGGAACAGGCTACAATCAGACCTCGACAGGTTACAAGGGTGGGCGGACGAGAATAGGATGGGTTTCAACACAGACAAATGCAAGGTGATGCACCTCGGGAGGAACAACTGGCACCATACCTACAGGTTAGGGAACTCCCCTCTTGTCAGCATGGAGGCGGAAAGGGATCTGGGAGTGATCATTGACTCCAGGATGAACATGGGCCGGCAGTGTGGAGAGGCAGTAAGGAAGGCCAGCCGCACCTTGGCATGCATCCACAGATGCATCTCGAGCAGGTCCAAGGAGGTGATCCTTCCTCTCTATGTGGCACTGGTCAGGCCGCAGCTGGAGTACTGCGTCCAGTTTTGGGTGCCGCACTTCAAGAGGGATGTCGACGGCATCGAGAGGGTCCAGAGGAGGGGCACTCGTATGATCAGGGGACAACAGGGCAGGCCCTATGAGGACAGGCTGTGGGACCTGAACCTGTTCAGCCTCCAAAAGAGAAGGCTGAGGGGGCATCTTGTGGCCTGTTATAAACTAGTCAGGGGGGATCAGCAGGCATTGGGGGAGTCACTGTTCCCCCGAGCACCGCCAGGAGTGACCAGGAATAACGGTCACAAGCTGGCAGAGGGTAGGTTTAGGTTAGATATCAGGCGGCGCTACTTCACGGTCAGGGCGGCTAGGGTCTGGAACCAGCTTCCAAGAGAAGTGGTGCAGGCTCCTACCCTGGGGGTCTTTAAGAGGAGGTTAGATGAACATCTAGCTGGGGTCATTTGACCCCAGTACTCTTTCCTGCCATGGCAGGGGGTTGGACTAGATGATCTGCTCAGATCCCTTCCGACCCTACAAACTATGAAACTATGAAACTATGAAAGCAACGGTCTAACGGTCGTGCAAACTGATATTTATATTAAATCAAAAACATGAAAGAAACTTGCAAAATGGAGAATTCTTTTTTCTTTGCCTATTGACTTTGAGGTCTTAGGGTAGTTCTGCCTTCCTTCCTGGTCATCTTAGTGGCCATTTACTGGTCATCTATGTAGCATTTTTGGCACTCACACTCAGGTAGGAAGCATAACCCTCCATTCTCACTGGAGACAAAATGGAGGAAGGCAACAAAGTGGAGGAAGGCAACAGCAGCCATCCTACCTCTTGCCCCCGGTACCTGAGTCTCCAGGGCACTTGCCTAGTACGCTAGAGACTCAGGTTCTGGGCTGCCTGTGCCCTAGCCACCAAGCTCTTAGGGGCAAACAACAGGAAGGCACCCTTCCTTTGATGTACTAGCCATTTGTTTTAGCTCACTACATTTTCAGATGCCAATTCCTATCCACAAGGGGTGTCCACACATAGGTGGGCTAGTAAGTGGTCAGTCCTTAGCTTACTGTACATGTTTTGTTTGCACATGAACAACAATTGTCTAGACACACAGGTTTCTATGTCCAGGAATAGAATTCCTACCTGTGAATAAAGGCCAAAAGTACTGGGGATATGACCGAAACATTGCCACTTACATGACCAGGCAGGGGGTACAATGCTACCTCTAGAGGGCTACCGAAAGGAATCTGTTTATATTTTGTTTTCAGATTGAGGGTTGTAACCAGAAAAAGTGACTATGAATTTGGAAGGGGGTCCTATGTTAAGGGAGGTATTCCGGGGGGAGGGGGGGTGGTAATTGTTAATTTTCACTCTATGATTCCAGGTCAAATCCTACTTAGATTTTTAAAGCTGGAAAATTATTTCAAATTGCCACTACCCCAGATTCCCCAACACGATCTATGCTTTGTAAGCTCCTGACTTTATTACCAGCAATAAACACTCTATAAGTAGTGTTTTCAAAAGACTCCACGAACCTTAGGAGCATAAGTCTTGGTTCCTAAGTCACTTACGTGCTTTTGAAAATTTGAAAATGCTCTATCTTATGATAAGAGAAATTGGGTGGCAATTTGGGAGATGGCCCACACAGCAGAATATTATCTCCCTTGCTCTCTGTTAGCTGTATCAGCTCTGCAGGGCTAAAAGCAGAACTAACTTTAAAGGCAGCAGATGTGAGTAAAAGATACAGCTGGATCCGATCTGCTGGGGATGAAAGCACCAGTCACAGCTATCTTTTTTTTTTTTTTTAATATAACCACATTGTGAAGGTATAGAGCATTAAAGTGGCAGGCTGGCAATAAAGAAAGTTGAAAGATTTATTTATTTATAACCCTACTGCTCTCTTCTAGCACATTTCCAGCTGTGTGTACATGTATATGCACCAATAATAATAATCATAAAAGCATTTATTATCCATAGATCTCAAAGCACTGCATTGTATTGTGGTGGCTGGTTTACATGGAGCCAACTACGGCTGTTAGCTAACAGAGTTCTCCTTTAGCTCATTCCCCGTTGCTTTGGTGCAAACGCTGTTGTTGATCCATAGATAGTATCATAACATACGCCAGTTATACAGCTCCACTCTGAAGATTTCCAGGGCCAGGGTGGGAACAGCGCATGTTGTCTGAAGTATAGACTGCTGCCATATGTGCTCCTCCAAAATGACAGCCAGCTTGTCCTTACTTCTCAGGAGCTATCCCACCTCTGGGGTTTTTTTATCCCAGCGTGGAAGGAGCTGGTGGGAAAGCGACAGTCTGAATTAAAACATTGGTGGGGAATAACCTTTTTCACTGGAGTTTTTAAAGAAGTAGAGAATTGCCATCTGTTGGGGATGGTTTAGGAAGACTGAGCTCTGCAGCTGTGCAGGGGGATGGGTTAAACGACCCTTGAGTCTTTCCAGTCCTATGAGTCTGTGATTTATAATGGCTGCATTGAGCTCTCACTTTTAGCTCCGTGTTGAAGACCAAGGGACACAATTCATTTCCTGGTCGGTGGAAACCTGGTATTGGCCATGACCAGTGATTGTCACTAACCTTGGCCATTCACAGATTGCATTTGTCTTGTCTGCGAGTGTTTTTACTACCCATCTGCATGGGAAGTGAGTACAAGAGGTTCAAGTCCTGCTGCCTCTCCAAGACCCACCCATTCCTGAAATGGTGTGAGGAGGCATTTGAGCACAGGGACATAGTGGTGCATGGGCTGGGTGTTAGTATATGAGGCCAACCACCATACTGCCCTAAATTAGGATAAATTCCCAAATGATTGCACAAGTACCCACAGCCAAAAGGCTTAAAACCAATTCCCTTTCACATGTATGTGTGTACAGCTGGGGAAAAACAATGCCCTAGTGGGTTTGTGATGCTAAAGGAGGACTAGGCTTCCAGCTTCTAGTTCATTAGACTGCCACTTGCCCAGGGAGCAGGATGCTCATGTTCTAGGCTCCCATCACCCTCAGAAGGTTTCAACCTATATCCTCCACTTGCCAGAAGCACATAGCAGGGAAAAAAAAACTCTAGGCTAGGCAGGACAGTGCAGCCTCCACTAGAAATCCAAGAGGGGAGAGCAAGCCAGAAGCAGACTTGCAGTATTTTGCATTTAATAGACATTGGATAAAATGGATAAACAACAGTGGGAGGAAGAGAGAGAATTAAGGACGTATTCTTTTCAGGGCAGTGCCCAGCTCACCCTGTTATTCTCCTTCTGACCCCACATATCTTCCATTCTTTGTGGTTGAGGAACTTTGCAAGGAGGAAACGTGCAAAGACTTGCACACATGTATGTGTTTCCCCAAATTAAGCAGGACCATAACAGAGTGCAATTGGCCTTAGATCGCTCCTCAGGTCCCTATTCATGAAGGGCATCGTTGCAAAGGTGGGAAAACAATTTGAAATGTGTATAAGTGACCATTAATGTGTTTGACTTTACGTGGGTATGTGTTATTGAGCTGCCTAAGGAGATCTGGATTTGGGCCAAAGTCTGAAAAATTGGTCCTTGATGGATTATTTCATCTTGTAGCTAACTTCCACTGAAATAATTATTTACAAAAGGTTAGAATACACAGAAGTCCCGCAGGTGAATTTATGCTATGCGTATAGTTTGGGAGATGCTAATTATGTAATTACTAGTAATTAGTTGCTCACAGGCATGTCCAATATTTCACTTAGAAGATGCATTGCTCTTTTATGAATTCCAGCCCATTGGGATGTCATATGCCCCAGCAGCACAAAGCAGGGAGACAAAACCTGCCTGGGAAAGCCAACATCTTCCTAGAGTCTTTGCCCTCTTTTCTTTTAACACTGAAGCTCAAAGTCTGATGTATGCACAGGCCATGATTTCTCCTGTTTCTTAAAATCTCAAAGTAATTAACTAGTTAAGTTTAATCACAAACTGTAGCTTGGCTTCTGGGACTGTTTTATCACTACAGTTTTGCTGATGAACATCATGATAAAAAAGGGGTGGGGGGAAGATTGAATTTACCCCTCTTCACAGAACCTAATGTGCCACATTAGTCTTATCAAGTCCAAGGCGTGGAAGTCTCCTGCATGGGGCTGATTTGAGTTTCAAGCTTTATTAATATCAAATGTTGCCAGGGGGAAGCTGTGAGGTTACTTCAGTGGTTTTCTCTGACCAAAGAATTTCATACATTCATATTTTCTACTTTCAACTTCAAGATGATAGGACTGAGATCCTAAATGCTGTTATTCAGAAAGCCTGCCCCATTCTGGGAAAGCAGAATACATTAACTTAAAACAGGAGCCAATTTAATGTTCTTAAAGAGCACAAATAAAACCTTGCTGGATTGTTCAGAAAAACAAAATAAAACATGTATTCCTGTATTTTTAGATCCATTTTTCATTTTTACTCTGCCTTGTTTTCTTTTAGAAGGGCTATCTATGTCCGTGGTATGCCATTGTTTCAACTGGACACGGGAGGAATTGTGGGAAGCTTGTTGTAGGCAAATCCCAGTCTGATTTTGCAGCCTAAAGAGATTCATATCAGGCCTGAAAAGCATCCAAAGTCTGGGGTCTTGACCATATCAAACACCTGTAATATTGGAAACTACCCCCTTACCTTTTACCTGTTCTGTGGGAGAGGTACTTGAAGTGCACTGGTCCATTCATTTCCAAAGAAGAACTATTTTGTAGGTTCAATCAAACCCATATTGTGAGCTAATGCATGCCGCTGGGAAGAGTCACCTTGCTTCATACTGTATGCTCACAGCTATTTGCACAAAATAACACTAATTATCTAAAATGCTGGCTTCCTAGAAATACCTGTTGGAACAAAAGTTACTATTACCATAATTCCATTGCAAATTTCACATCCCATAATCACCCTCCATTACAGCAAACATCAAAGTCTCCATTCACCTTACTTGGGTACAAGCAGAAGCAAAGATTTAAATCATTTAACTCTTTTTTGGCCCAAATCATGCCTGATCACAAGTACACACTGAGTCGAAGGAAGTAATTGAGGCTGCATATAGATTATGTATTGTCCTGAATCAAGGCTGTATGGCTCTGTGTGTGTGACCGAAGCATCCAGAAGGACGCCAGTCCTGATGGGATTCTCTGAGCTCATAACGACACATCAGCCGCCTTGGGTCTTAATCTGATTCACAACTCTGTCTTGCACCCTTTATTCTTATGATATAAAAGGGCTGTCAACAGTCTGATTCTGTCAGCCAGGAAATGTTCTGGTGCTAAACGGTCCCTTGCCATTCTGACAGCCCCAGCATGGAGCACACCAGGGTCCCACTTAAATCGGCGTTACCCTGATCTTCAGTCAGGCTCAGGTGATGCAAAACCACCTTTGTCCTTCGACCTTTGGTTTTGACTTGTGGGAGAAACAGATCAGAAGCTGGGCATTTGTCTTTGGTTATGCTGTACATTGTCATTCCCCTTTTTCCCCTGGGCACCGGCGGGTATTCAGGGATAACTCCCTGCTACTACCAGAGCCGAGCCTGAGACTTTGTAAAAATATACTTTGATGAAACGGTACCTCGATGGAACGAAAGACAATAATCAGAAATTCTTCCACCTATTTAGATGAGGTTGCAGCAGGTGCTCTAATTACTGGTAGCACAAGTATCTGCAATTAGAGCTGTTATAGTATCTCCAGATTCTGGAGCCGTTTGCTACATACCTCTGAATCAACGCCAGAGCACGCAAAGGAAGAAGCTGGCGATCGTAACAGTGAGGAATGGCTGTTTACTTTTCAAGATGGGACATTTTAAACCCCACAAGATACTGCTGCATTGTTTCAAAACAGAGAGCTCTCCAGACCTGAGCCACTTGGATCTGCAAGCTTACATGAAAGTTTGCAGATCTCACATCACTCGAATACCAACACAAGCATCTTCTGAGCAACAGCATTTTGCCTTTCCATTTGGTACACTCAGATCCTGGAATAAACCTTTCTAAACTGTAAATTAATTTCCTCTGTCTGTTCCAGGAGTAACTGGTATAGGGTTTGTCTCATCAGTTGAGCTGCTCTTGTCTGCAACTTGAGCCTTTGCTTTTTATTCCCAGCTCTCCAAAAAAAAGGCCAACCTATTAAATGGGTACTTTGCATCAGTCCTGTGGGACACCCATCCCTGCTACGGGACAGGGAGGTACGGGTGAGGGAGATCCCCTGCCCTCCATTAATGCTGACCTCATGAAGGAACATCTTGAGACGCTGGATACTTTCAAGTCAGCCGGCCCTGACAATCTACATCCCAGGGTACTCAAGAAGCTGTCTAGCATCACAGCCCAGCCCCTGGCACGGATCATTGAAAACTCCTGGTGGTGTGGTGTAGTGCCTGAAGACTGGAAGAAGGCCAACGTGGTGTCTATCTTCAAGAAAGGGAGGAGAGTGGATCCGGCTAACTATAGGCCCATCAGCCTGACTTCTATCCTGGGGAAGATCTTAGAAAAGTTTATTAAAGAGGCCATCCTTAATGGACTGGCCGACGTCAACATCCTGAGGGATAGCCAGCACAGGTGTCTTGTGGGTAGGTCTTGCTTGACCAATCTCATTTCCTTCTATGACCAGGTGACCTATCACCTAGACAAGGGAGAAGAGATTGATGTCATATATCTTGACTTCTAAAAAGCCTTCGATCTGGTATCCCATGATCACCTCTTGGCAAACCTGGCCAATTGTAGCCTTGGGTCCACCATGATCTGCTGGCTGGGAAATTGGCTTTGTGGTCAGACCCAGAGGGTAATAATTGATAGAAGTCAATCATCATGGTTCCCTGTGACCAGTGGGGTCCCCCAAGGCTCTGTCCTTGAACCCATATTGTTCAAAATCTTCATTAATGATGTGGACACTGGAGTCAGGAGCGGACTGGCCAAGTTTGTTGATGACACCAAACTTTGGGGCAAAGCATCCACACCAGATGAAAGACGGGTGATCCAGGCTGACCTGGACAGGTTCAGCAAATGGGTGGACGAGAACCTGATGGTGGTTAACAGCAAAAAATGCAAGGTTCTCCATCTTGGAAGAAAAACCTGCAGCATCCTTATAGGCTCGGCTAGCACTATGGAAGAAAGAGACTTGGGGGTCACCATTGACCACAAGATGAACATGAGCCTGCAATGCGATGCTGTGGCTAGTAAAGTGACCAAAACGCTGCCTTGCATCCATAGATGCTTCTCAAGCAAATCCCAGGACGTCATTCTCCCCTTGTACTCAGCCTTGGTGAGGCCGCAGCCGGAGTACAGCGTCCAGTTTTGGGCTCCACAATTCAAAAAGGATATGGAGAAGCTTGAGAGAGTCCAGAGAAGAGCCACGCTCATGATCAGAGGTCAGGAAAACAGACCTTATGATGACAGACTGAGAGCCATGAGGCTCTCTAACCTTAAAAAAGCACAGGCTCAGGGGTGATCTGATGGCCACCTATAAGTTTATCAGGGGTGACCACCAGGATCTGGGGGAACGTTTGTTCACCACAGCGCCCCAAGGGATGATGAGGTTGAACCGTCATAAACTACTACAAGACCGTTTCAGGATGGACATAAGGAAGAATTTCTTTATTGTCTGAGCCCCCAAGGTCTGGAACAGCCTGCCATCGGAGGTGGTTCAAGCACCTACATTGAACACCTTCAAGAGCAAACTGGTTGCTTATCTTGCTGGGATCCTATGACCCCAGCTGACTTCCTGCCCTTCGGGGAGGGTCTGGACTCGATGATCTTCCAAGGTCCCTTCCAGCCTTAATGTCTATGAAATCAACGAACTCTATGAAACCAATCAGTGGTACGATATAGGGGTCCTGGTTTTCCCCGATAAACAAAATGCAAATTCTATGATAAAAAATGCAAAATTTGTGATCAAAATGAAAGGCCTCTCACTTCCCCCCACAGCCCCACCTCCAGCCCTGCTGGTGAGAGAAAACACATGGACCTTCAGAATGGCATTTTTCAGAGAATCCAGGCTCACCACGCAGTATGTAAATAGAAGAGGTTATGGATCTGTGTTTTCCCTGTTAGGGAGGTTATTTTTAAAAAGTAGCATCCAGGGGGTTGAACTAGCAATAAAGAACAGGTTAGAGTCTATGAGGTTTAATTCCAGGAAAACTGAAAAGATTAATGCACTTGTCTGCAACTCGAGCCTTTGCTATTCCCAGCTCTCCAAAAAACAAACCTTATGCACAGCAATTTCTTTATTGCTCAAATCACATTCCAGGATTATTGTAGGACTTTAGCTGGGTCCTGGTGAAATTGCACTAACCACCAAGGTGAAAGGTAAACAAAGGAGGGTTGACTTGGCAGGTTCTGGGAACTGGATGTTTTTTAAACATGGCTGTGTGGGGGGGCTAGGGGGCCTGGCCAGAGGTCTCAGTATGCTGTATACAATTTAGTAGTCCCACTACTTCAGATGTGTGGTGTTATTGCTAGAGAGAACAGATACTGTCTGTTGTTATATATGCACAAACCGTTCACACATTCTGCTCTATGGGCTATACATGCTTCTTGGTCCTAAGCTCTATTGATTAAATAAAATTACTACTACTAATATCATTGATAATGATTTTAATAATGGTAATAACACCAATAACAACTGATAATATAACACAGGGGTTTTAATGGGAATGTAGGTGCCTATTTCTCACTGACTGGGCATGCTTCCATGAGACACTTTACTTGAGATTAGAGAAAATTACTGTGCAGTAGGCATCACCATCTACACATGCTCTGATTGCAAGTATTTACAGGTAGCAAATTTACAAGTAGCAAATTTACTCCCGAGTACTTACTGAACAGTAACACACATATAGATGGCTCCTGGTCAGTTGGGCAGCAGGGGTTGGGAGATTGCTCCCCGCTCCCAGGAACTGCCTGCTACCAGGGTGGGCTCTGCCACTGGAGCCTGTGTGGGGACAACATCCCCCTGCCCCAGTAGCAGGGAGCTCCCAGCCCCTGCTTTGTGACTGGGGAGGGGGGACTGGGAGATTCTTATCTCCCAGCCCTGGGCCCATATTCATGATTTTTATAAGAATCTCCCATCCTGGGCCCTGTAATCATGATTGTCCCTGTCTGGGCTGTGGTGGTGGAGCACACCCTGGCAGCAGACAGCTCCCGGGGCAGGAAGCAATGTCTCAGCCCCAGCCAGAAGACAGCTCTCTCCTGGCCCGGTGCTCTCTGCCAGCCCTTGGGCTAGCATCCAGGGGAGCCTAGAGCTCCCCCTCGTGCTGCAGGGGACCAGTGCTGCCTTGGCAATGCAGGGGACCAGCTCCGTGCTGCCTTGCCACTGCATTCCCTGCCTGTGTGGCAGCAGTGAGAGACACAACCCTGTGCAGCCAGCCCCTGCTGCCACACAGGCAAGGGATTCCTCAATAGGGCAGTGTGATGCACACAACCTGTGCAGCCCCACTGTGCCCTGCAGTGCTGGGTCACATCTGCTGGGCTGCGGAGGCCCCAGGGGAAAGCAGCAGGGCAGGGAGCCTGAGCCCACAGCAGGCAGCCCATGTCTGTTCTGTGCACAGTTCTGGGAGGCATGGGTCCTCTTTGCCCCCCTGGGAGTGTGTGCAGTACCGGGACCCCCAACCCCATGGACAAACCACCTGTGGCCATGCATTGTGGCAGCAGCCCCAGCCCCAGCCCTGCCCAACTCCCTCCCTTCCTACGGGGGCCTTAATCCCTGCTCCTCCACTTTCCTGCGGGAGATGCTCTCCAGGCTGCCTGGCAGCTGTGTGCATATACATGCACGTAGTGGCCTGTAGGGCTGTGTGAGGCTTCGGACAGAGTTTTGGATCTGGAGAAGCTTTGGACGCTTCAGGGTCCAACACAGCACATCTGGGTCGAAGCACCGCCTCGTTCGACTTCCCGAAGTGGTTTGGAGCTGCCTTGGAGCCACCTCCGAAATCTGGCCATAGGGTATAATGAGGAAACAATAAAATATCTATAACTTTGTTGTTTTTTAGTCTGATTTGGATAAATTTTCAGGAGTGACTCTGCAGAGATCATGAAGCCTGCCAAGTTTCAAGAAGATCGGTGCAGGGGTTTGTGGGGAACTGTACCCCAAATTTTTTGAAGCAAAACTCATGTCAGGTCTAGGTTTTACAACATAGTGGGGTGAAAACTGCGGGGCTGGTAGTTCTTGCTGAGGCCACAAAGCTTGCCAAGCTTCAAGAAGCTCAGTGCAGGGGTTTGGGGGAAACTGCCCCACAAGCTGCGGACAAGCAAAACTGGTGCCTTGGGTGCTGTGGGACTGACTGTGTCTATCTTGACGCAGGGAGGGGAGACACTGCTGCAGGCCTGGCTGCTAGGCTGCTGTGTTCCCAGTTACCAATTAATCCATCAGGATTCACTCAGGGACCAGGGACTCAGGGACCAGCTCAATACACAGGACCTTAAGGACTACATAACAATTTAATGAGCATCAATGAGCACCTACAAAACCAGGCTAAGGGGAGGAAAGAATCAATACAATCAACTGCCCCAAGACAGACACAGTCTTGGCACCAGTTTTGCCTGTCACCAGCTAGGGGTGCAGGGCCTCAGACTCCCCTGCACCGATCTCCTCGACAGCTGGCAGGCATCGTGGCCTCAGCAGGGGCCACCATCCCTGCAGCTGTCACCCTGCTGCGCCTTAGCACACGC
The DNA here is from genome assembly GCF_052110815.1 of Crocodylus siamensis. NCBI lineage: Eukaryota > Metazoa > Chordata > Crocodylia > Crocodylidae > Crocodylus > Crocodylus siamensis. The sequence continues at coordinate 11,560,886 of NC_143401.1, forward strand.
AGTGTCACCCATGGCACGAATTTTACTTGTCCGCAGCTTGAAGTGTAGTTCCCCCCAAACCCCTGCACCGATCTCCTAGAAACTTGGCAGACTCTGTGGCCTCTGGAAGAGCTACCACACCTGCAATTTTGATCCCCCCCCTCCATGGTGTAACACACAGTTGTGACATGAGTTTGACTTTCAAGAATTTGGGGTAGAGTTCTCCCCAAACCCCTGCATCGATCTTCTTGAAACTTGGCAGATGTCATGCTCTCCGCAGAGGCTACAATCTGCAGGTTTCATTCAAATCAGACAAGAAACGACAAAGTTAGAGCTATTTCATTGATTCCCCATTATACCCTACGTCCGGATCTCTGAGGCGGCTCTGAAGCTTCAGCCGGATTGAGGCGGAAACCGGGTTGGAGCTCCGGATCGGATTGAACTACAACCAGGAAGGATGGTGAGCAGAAAGTGGGAAGAAATACACACACACACACACATATACACACACGTAAATTCATGCTGAGTTTGGCAAAAATGAAAAACATTTCCAGAAAATCAAAATACTGAGTTTTAACATTTTTAAAAACAATGCATTTAGATTTTTTCTGCTGAAATATTTTTGTAATCACATTGGCCTAAATGGCATTTACAGAAGAGGAGAAGGAAAAAGCCTCCCTTGGGAAATGAACTATAAACAACCCGTTTCAGCTCAAGCTACCTTTTTTTGGTTTTGTTTTGGCAGGAAAACCAGGAAAAAGCTCGTTTGAGATCTACTTGAAATAATTTCCCCCAGTTTTTTCTGAGTTTTTTTTGGTTTGTCTATCAAACCAAGAAGTCAGTTATTTGTACAGGTCAAAATGAGGTCCCTTCAGGGGTCAAGAGGAATGTGAAGGTCCATGTAGAGACCCCATCTGGTCTGGATAGCCCCATAACCTTTTGTTTGTGATTCATATTGCCCCTTAATCCATCAGAAGCAGATCAAATGCTCAAAACACAACTAATTTCTACCTATTTACATTCTCACCGACCTCCTGTCACACTTTTAGCTTCTCTCATTTCTTGGAGGTTCAGAACAACAGATACTTCCTATGCCTGAAAAAAGGTGACTACACCCAAAAGCTTGCCAAGAACTTTTCCCCAACTACTCAGTTGGTCTTATAAAAGATATCACATCTACCCAAGAAGCTAGCTGCCAAACACAACTTTGTTTTTTTTGAGTTTGGGAACAAGAAGGGGCTAGGTAGTAGACAACGATGATGAGATGGGCTGGAACATAGGGTGAAATTCACTTCGTGCTTATTGGGTCTGGCTTCTCTTACTATCTGTTTCACGCATGCTAATTAGTGTTCAGATGGTTAATGATGTTAGAGGGCGTATGGAAGATGGGGCTAGATAGGCCAGGGGAAAAAAAAACTGAAATAATCATCCCCCTTAAGGAAATGTCATGAATATAATGTTTATCAGCATTCAGACACTCCTAATAGAGACCCCAACATGGTGTGCTAATGGAAAAAAACCCACCGCTCTTCTAACACTTGCAGGCTTATCATTCACCTTCTTGACCACCCGCCTTCTAAAATATGTCCTGAGGGGTATGCACTGTACAAATATGTCCTTTTTGCAGTAACTCAGACACAGCACTTTCAGAAACAAGAATGATATATTATGATGGGGTTAAGGTGATTTGTTAACTTTGTTAAGAATGAATTTCAGGATTTCAAAAGTTTTCATTTTAACTCTATCCTTGAGTTTCCAATCTTTTATATTTTTTATATGTAATTATAAAGTTCTCATAAGATCATGGTAATTTGCAATGATTGCTGGGTGTTTATAGCCTTTAACTGCATTTTCTTACTGAGGTTATTTATATAGGAATTAATTTGTTAATGGTACCCAGACTGTTTGAGATAATAAGTATGAGTGACAGCCATAGAAGTTCTTTTATACAGAAATCCTGACACAATATTTTGACAATCTCATGTTAAGTAAGACATTGTGATTGTCAGCTCAGTTGCAACATGACTGTTGCTGCCTAGTGGAGAACATCCAGAAAATGGAAAGAAATGAAATTCTTGGCTAAGCACTTTTTAAAGAGAATCATTCCAAATCTTGACCCAGTCTTTTACTTCACGGGTGTGCAACATTACACAAGGCTTGAAGTATATAGAGCAAGTACCTCATAAATGTTTTTGAATCCAGATATGGCTCAAAGCAGCACCTTGAAAGTAGACATAATTACCTTCGCTGAGCAGCTGATAATACGGAGAGGCCTGGAAATGAACAAAGTATTTCAGAAGAAGATAGTCTAGCAAGACTTTGAAGAGAAGGAGTAAAAAAGATCAGGAGTTCTGGAAGTTGAAGAACAAATTAAAAATTAAGAAATGAGCTCTGCACAGCTTTCACATGACATAACTAAGGTCTGAGATTAAATAGGCATCTATAATTAATGTAAGGAGAACCGGAAAATTTCTGCTGAAATTTTTTGGGGTGGTTATTTTTTTTTTTGGTTGGAAAATGCTGATTTATCTAAGTTAAAATTTACTTTTAGTCAATGGATTTTGACAGAACTCTTATTGGGGTGGTGACTGGGGTCTAGAATAAAGTTTCTGGTCAAAACAAATAAGTCAGCCCACCTCTGAGCAGCTGATAGTCTGATGGATCTCAGGTTCAGTTACCGTATAGAGAATGTCCTGATACTGTTTAAATTGGGGCAGGGGTGTGATCTTCCACCCCCACTACAGAGGACAGGAAGGCTATATTAGGGGACAGTAATAAAGGTTGGACAGAGCCTGCAACAGAGTCAAAGTACAACTCACAGTATGGCTTCATGGGTGGGTGCATGTCTCTTCTTCCATCACACCATGCCAAGTCCTCTGGATTGCCTTTTATAGACAGCTAACTCTCTTTATCATCTCTAGAGGCATCTTAGGTGCCTAACACTGCCATATCCCTGGGTTAAGGGAATTCAACTCCTAGGTAACTGCATCTGTGGGACAACTTGATCCATCCTTTAATTGCTAGTATACTGGACATGAGATTAAGATATATCACCTGCTTTGCCAGTGTGTTACACATGTGCAGGTAGGACATAGGTCTCTTATTTGGCAGTTCAGCAAATCCTTAAATGTATGGCACTTTAAGCCTGAATATTGCTTCCTGTGGGGGACCTGTGGGGGTCTTTCTTAAATGGTACATTTGTTTTCCCATTCTGGTACCAAACTTTGGGCTGTTCCAGGAATTCATTATCATTATCAAATGGTAACACTGAGGTTTGCAGATAGTGTGGCTGAGATTTCCACTCTGCAGCAGCATCCCATCCTATATGATACAAGGCAAGGTCACGCCCCATTCTTCAGGTTATTGAGGATTAGAAAATTGAAGCTATTTGAACTGAGATGATATTTCTTAATACAATAATGGCCAGGAAATTGAACTGTACGAATGACTTCTTGTTATTAGTTCATATGAGCTGCTTTTTAAAAATTACTATCTAGAGAGGATGACTACAGTCTAATCTCAAGATAAATCACCCTTTCAGAATGGCTTCTGTAGCTTATGGGCTGTTATGATTAGGAGGCTTAGAAGAGTTGCAACAAAAGCTTCAGCTCTCGCTAATGATTTTGACTACAATCATATGGATATATAGGACTGTCCATAATGATATAGATATATAGGACTGTCCATCATGTGTCAACTTCCTGGTTTATCAAACTTTGGAAATCTTTCCCAACTTCACGAAGTTTCAAAAGAAGGTAGAAAATATCAAATATATCCAGAATACACAGTATATATGATATTATCATTTTTCCAGCCTGTTTCTTTTATCTGTCCCCACCCCCCCATTCTCATAATCTGGAGTATATTACTATAAGATAACACACTGAGCTAGTTAAAAGCTTTTTCTGAAACTTTTCTTTAAATGAGAAATGGATTCTTGGCCAAAATGAAAATTTTAGCAGAAAACTCATTTGAGTTAAAAAGTGTCAGTGTTTGATAACTGAACATTTTGGAAGGTATTACTCCCCATTCTTGTTTCCCACATCCCCACCCTGCCTCTTCTGGCTCTTTTGTCCAATTAAACAAAAGAAAGGCCATGACAAAAATGAAAATTACTTTTTGGTTGACTGGTTTTGGTTAACTTTGGTTAATCAAAACCAGACCAGAAAAAACAATACATCAGCATCCTCAACAAATCAAGAGATGTTCATTTTTCTTTGGTGGGATATATTTACCAATTGTACAAATAGCCTTAAATCATCCCATCTGCTACTATATAATTTTCTCTCTCAAATACATTCTATCCCTCCTTACTCTCTTCCTTGCAACTATTCCCCTTCCACTTAGCTACTCTCATTATTTAATGCTGAACTTTTTACCACTGGAAAAATGACTTACGTATTCATCCTCGCAGAAGGGGGGGAGTGGGGTTTCTAAAATTGTAAGCTATAAGCCCACCCATGGGCCGTATCATAAATCTTACATTCGTTTTCAGCTTTTAGTCAGGCAAAAATCTTATTGCTCCAGGACTGGAGTCCGCATCCATAGCTTATATTGCTGTGTTCGACAGATCTTTTTACTTTGCTCTGTAGCGAGTGCAATGCTAATATCCAGCCCTGTATTGGCATCCCTGAAGAATGAAGCGATTTTCTGAGCAGCTCAAAAATGGTTTGGTTTCCTTTAGAAATGTTGTGCCAAAATGAGAACAACCCCCTGGAAAAACACACAGATTATGCTAATTACAGGTAGGTTTTTTTTTAAACATGTGTCCAAAAACAAAATAATAATAATAAAAAAAGGGGGAGTGGGTAAACAAGGTGCAAAATTAAATAAAAAGTCTTGGTGAAAAGTGCTGAGGTGGAAAGAAGGAAAAGCGGGGAAAGAAATTTAGCTGAAATCTGCAAAAAAAAAAGAGTTGTCAGTTAAACATTTTTGGGTTTGTAATCATGAGAAAAGGGGGAAGGGGCCACAGACACTTCCTGTAGGGTTTTTTTTTTTTGGATCAAACCTCAATTTCTCTCATAAATCTGACTCGATTTTTTGTTAGTGACCTTGCCTCTGCTTGCACTAACCTAGTATGGATTACTTTCTAGCGGAGCAGTGTAGCGCTTTATAATTTGGCTGTTACGCCTGAATCAGTTGGTCTGCTTCTTTAGCCCAAGTGGCACAGATGAGTACTTTTGGAAGCAGAGATCCCAGAGTCACTTCCCGCAGGTGACCCAATACAGGCTGCCATTATAGCACCGGTAAGGGTTGAAAGAGGAGGATAGCTATCAGGATCCATTTGCACTCCTTCCAGCTCAGAGTGCTAGCAAGAGAACCAATTAGTGACAAAATGTGAGTAATCTTTTCTTTTTTTCTGGATGTGGACTCTTCTTGACTAGAAACCAGGCTGAAACCCAGCAAACTCATTCCACGTGTCCTCACCTTGTAATGACTTCTGAACCACTGCTGAGCTAGACTGGATTTACAGACGAAGAAGCAAAAGATCCTCGTTAGCAGGACAGCGCGAATACATACATAGCTCACTCGCCACCGGCTTTGCTGGGTGTCAAAGCTTTATTCCTCACCTGGATGTGAACCTTTCGGTTCACTCATCCATGGTAATGAGCTAAATGGGATTCCAAAAGAGTGTTGATAGGGTCTGTAGATGAATACTGACTGCCTTTCTTTGCTTAGGGGAAGGGTGAGCAATAAGAGATAAAACTCCCCTGCAAAGCAGAGTTTTCCTTGAGTTCTTCACATAAATTATAGTTCAGTCACTCCTGCCTGATCTGAATTCATTTGGCTCCATCTCTCCCTACCTGATTGATTCCAGCACCCTTTCTCAGTGAAGTTCACAGTCTCAGCTTCACTCATATTGCTATATGTGGTCGGGGAAAAATTTAAAGATCCAGCAACAACAGCTGGAAGGCAGTACTGTCTATAGCTGTGCAGCTGAATAGACTATTGAGCCATGCACTAATGAGCCAAAGCACATTGTGAGGAGCTTACTATAAGGACCACCCTTCCTCAATGCTGAAAGTTGTGAGAAGCATCTCTTGGACTGAGAGATAATAGGCTTTTAGGGGCCAGGTCCTGAACTGCCGATTGGCACCGCTCTGTAGAAGCCAATGGACATCAGCTGGGGGACCTGGTGTTTAACTTTCAACATTAACACTACATTAATCCATCCATTTAACTCTCAACATTAACATTAACATTAATCTGTCCATGGGAGAAGGTTCGCTTTGTCCAGAATGAGTGAGAGAGCGCAAATGCACAATAAACCACCCATCCTGCTGATATTTCCTATGAGTTTTTAGGGAATATGTCAAAGGGAAAATAATAACAATCAAAATGTATTTTCCCTTCTATTTTAAAGGTATTAACAATATGTGGAATCCTGTCATTTTAATAAAGGTAGTCCCTCCTTTTTTAGCTTCAGGCACTTGGGCATTAAATATTGCTCTGTTTAACTGTGTGTGTGTGTGTTGGGAAGTAAGACAAAAAGAAGTAGATGGAAGACCACCATTGAGGACAACATTTTCACTACCGGCTTGTAATTTTGGATGCCCAAAGATTTGTTTAAAGGGAAAAGAAATAGATTCTGAATTCCCTTAGTGTCTTATCTCCAGCTCACATGCACATCGTGGGAACAAGTTGTGCAGGCCCCTGTTAAGATATTGGCGGCATAATGCCGTGGTGTAGGTTAGGAGCATGGGATCGTTTCCAGCTGCCTCATTATATTTGGTTAGGGCCCTCCCCCACTTATCTGCATGGTGTCTCTTCTCTGCAGGAATATTAATAAAGTTTAGTGCTGATTGTTTTGTTCTGTTTGGTTTTTTTTCCGGGAGAGCCCATCTGCTTCTGCCTCACATAATCACATCACAGGTATTCCAGGGTTCGAATCTGTTGTGTCAGCTGCTATGAGTGACATTTTTCATTTCTCCGCATCACTCCAGTAGGGATTCTTTCTGTGCCAATATACAGTACACACCTGGAAATGACTGCGCTTCCACCCTCCTGACCTTTCCTTTGTTTTTTCAGCTCATTGATCCAGATTGAGAACAGCCACATGCTCTTTGCATCTGACAGAAGCAGGTGAGAATACTCTAGGCGAAACTGGACCTGTGAATGATCAAAGTCTCATCATCCAAGGTCAAGGAAACCAAGGAGTAAGTGCTTGCTCCTGCCCTCTCAACCCCAGTTTCATTTACTCCAGGGAAGATGGTGACACAGCCCCTGTTCCTGCCAATAGCTCTGCAGTAAATCAAAGCCATTCAAGGCCTTGACACACCGCAGGTTACTAAACTCGTCAACTGAAGAGTTTTCCCCGCAAAGATGGTGATAGATCTGACTTTCAAATTCCTTGATTTGTATTAACTCATCAAGAGAAAATCTTACACTGTTTCCTGTGATTTCACAGGGAGGTCCATCTCCTGGATGTTTCTCATGGGGAATGTGGAAAGTAAGTGTTTCCAGCCCCTTTCCTAGGAAGGAAGGACCTTCCATATAATGTCTTCCTAAGTGTAGATGATGGGGAGGAACCTGTTCACACAGAATTTGCATGCCATCACACTCTCTGCAGAGGACACAGATCGGAGGGGGTGGGTTTGGAAACCAGAGGCCATATGGGCTTGGACATGGGTTCCACTTGATCTGAATCTTCAAAATCCAATGATTGGAACAAATTCAGATAAATGCTTTCAGACTGTTAATGATCAGAATGATGTCATTTGCTTCTGCTTGTTTTTCAAGTTTAGGTTTGGTCAATTAAACCAGCATTGGGTTCAGATCTAGGTTCCCTCTTGTTCGGCAAGCTTGGTGCTTTCAAGAGACTCAGGAAGAAGGTTGTGGCTCTGATGGCCTATTAGGATAGCCAAAGCACTGCTCCCACTTATGTCTGTGTACCACAGTATTTGAATTACTCTCCTGGTAAGAAGAAGCTAGCACTAGGAGAGAAGATGCTGTGTGAAAAACATGACCTGACTGTAACAGGGTCACTAAGCTTATAACATCAATATCTAGTCAGCACCTACAGATTGTTTCCAAAACTCATTATTTCACAGAACTCCTCTATTATTGAGTAGAACTTATATCCCTCTCTGCTCATTACCTGAAAGTCCTGTTAGTTTCCAGTCACTGACAAAATGGAATTATTGCTTGGTTACTTTAATTAATGGAAAATAGTGAGCTGAACTGCATCACTTGTATATATATTTTCCATTGTGCTAGCTGGAGTTATTGAAATCCAAATTTCAGATGAAACATAAAGCCCCAGATGATTCATGGCAATAAAAAAAAATATTTTTTTTTATTCCAAGTGCACACAATTAAACTTCAATATTATAGCTGAGATGCACTATGTTATCTTATAGTGAATGATTCTATCATATTACATAGCGGTATTTTGTTGTGCGCTACAAAACAACTCTTGCAGCATGCTCTAGAAATACTTGTATATCACTGGTAAAACGATTCTTGACCATTGCATATAGTGTATAGAGTGCTTTATAAGAAATACTCTGTATGTATTTGGAAGATACTGCATAACACTCTGAAATCCCCCATTAAAAGAAGCTGGGGTTAAATACTAAATTATAGAGCTCAATGGCTGTTCTTTTGAGAGCCCTTGGGAATCACATGGATTTAAAGCTGAATCTGGAGACTGGATTGTTTTACCAGTCACATCCTTATAGTCATGAACAGCCGTTCTTGGCCAGAACTAAGACAACCTCAGAGGTTTCAGTTGTCTGGGACTGAGCAAACTTTGTTCTACTTTATTAGTGAAGTAGCATCTCAAGGCCCCAGTGTGCCAGGTGCTGCACACAAAACTCCTGAGTGCAGACAGCTTGTGGTCAAAAGAACTTATTTTAACAGGGCCCTCTTTATTCCCCATTACATGGAAGAATGAGAGGGACCTGTTAAGAGAGAGAAATCATGCTGGGAGGCCTCACCTTTGGAGGAATTTAAGGAAAAGGCCTCAGGAGTAAGGGGAAGAAGTGTCCCAGCAGTGGAAGAAAACAGAGGAAAGAAGCTGACAATAAATAAGCTTGGAGAAACCTGACTGAGGCCTAAAACAGGCTGGAAGAAATTCTGGGGCAATTCAGGGTTTTCCAAATGATCAATGGAAGGTTTAGGAAAAGGCTGGCATGGGGAAGGACCTGGATGAGGGAATACAATAGATGGGAGTTTGCCCAGTTAGGATGGGTAACAAATCGTGATGGACATTGCAAAGTGGAGGACGAATTGTAGGATATAGCATGCCAGGGGACCTGAGGGGTCTCAGTCATGAGCGGTATTATACCGTGTCAAAAAAAAATTGTCTTCTTCTCCAAGGACCTGCCCACTGATACCATCAAGATGTGGCAGGTTTGCTGAGTGGCGAGCTTAGGACAGTCGATTTGTATGGGGACCATACAGTTTACACCATGCCCAGAAGGGGTTGGGCAGTTAGCTGTATTACCAGGAGAAAAAAGTGGCACACATAAAAACAGAGGCACAGAGAGGCAAAGTGACTTGCCTACATCAGTGGCAGAGTCATGACTAGAACTGAACTGTTTAAATCAAATTCTAGTTACTAGATCACAAAAAAAGTTCGAATGGGCTCAAAACTTCAAAATGGAGCTCAGTTGAAACTGGTGAAACATTTCCTTTTGAAACCTTAAATCACCAATGGTCTGTCTGAATCTAGAGCTAGTAAGAAAATGAGGAACAATCTTCAGAAAACCTTTATGAATTTTCATGATAAAATTTGACTCGGGCAAACATCTGTGACAAACCTACACTGAAATTTTTGTTTGTATCTGACCCCAAACCAAGATGAGTTCTGTCTGGTTTCAGCTCTCGTTAGTCAATTTATCTTCAGCGGAGGTAATTTGCTCCCTTGTGCAAAGCCAAATAGGAATCAAATTTTCTGTATCCCCCTGCTTATTTGCATTTGAAATTGTTGGAAACTTCTGTGTGAGTGTTCAGCAATGAGACCCAAGAGGGGATGTTCTAGTAGTGTTCTTCTTCTGCATTTGTTCAGTGCCTCTCACAAGAAGGACTTGGGCTGACTGGGTTTTCTAGATCAATGTTGCCAGCATGGCCCTCAAAGAGTTTGCATCCAGCCTGTACAATTACTTTCTTCTGCCTGCCAAAGTTGTATTCACATCCAGGAAAAAAGTTCAGGTTAAAAAAAAAAAAGGGTTGTTTGGTTTTTAACCTGGATTTAGCTTGCTTGTAACTGGACCCCCCTACCCCCATACCTTTGTTCAAAGGAAGTGCAGAAATCCCGGTTGTGAATATCAAGTACCTATGGGAGGGAGACCAATGATTGAAGAAAAGAAATAGAAGTCAGGTGTAATCACATTAAGCCAGCAAGTGTCCCCGATTCCCACTGATGGTGAAACTAAGCATGGAAGCTTATGAGCCTTTTACAGGGCTAAAAAAATTTGGTTGAACTGATAGAAACTTATACTACTAGGTCCTGAATTAAATCTCGAGTGATGATGTGGATGGGTTTATTACCCAGAAGCCATTGCTTCAATTTCTGTTTGTCACTTGGCCTTTTGCTCAAGCGACCTTACTTTGACATGCTTCATTTTATCTGCACGCAACTTAGCCGTACCTGCATTTGTCTACCCCTTTCGATTCATTCTCACAACAAACTAATCCTGTCCAGTAACACAGGCAGGGCATTTCTGCTGGACCCTGGCATTACCACTGGAAAATTAGGTTTGCGACAAAGCAAAACTTTTCATCAAAAGTTGCAACTTCCCATAGAAAAATGTTGAGGTCCAGTCAAAAAAGAAAAAAAAACAATCTAAAAAAATTGAACAATGGTGTACCTAAATATTTCTATTCACTTATTCCACTCCTGTGCCTCAGGGAAGCAGAAAGTTCTTCCTCACTGACAGCTGGCTGTTTAACTACAGGGGAACGGTGTAAGACATGTGTCTCTTTCTAATGCGCCTAAGGACAGAGTGAGGGTAGGAGGTCGCTTCATTGGCATTCATGACGGAGAGGTGCCTGTCGAGGTGGTCTTGCCAAGAGGTCTTCCCTCGCAAGCGGGAGGCTGGGCTGCTGACATTTCTGACTTACCTCCTCCGGCTGGCGAGGTTCTTGAAATCTCACAAACGACTCCCCATTGTTCAGTGATCCATTGCACTCTCGCGTTAAAGGGCAAAGGGGCTCGTCTCACAGAAAGAAGCTCGCATATATGAATAAACCATAAGCTACGTAACAATATCAACATCCTTCTGGTTTGATAGTAAACCTGACCCTGTCTTGGCCAATCAGTCCGCATTCACCAAGCAAGCAAGCGCTGGAATGCTGCTTGAAAGTTTGACTAGGTCCTAATAACTTCTCCCTAACTCAGCGGCAGCGGTTTATTCTCTACTTCTCCCGGCCTGGCCAGCTGCGAGAGCTGGTCCCGGTGGGTTTCCTAAAGAATCTACACCCTCTCTCATCAGCCACTGTGGTGCTTTAAAGAAGGCAGCAAGTGACAATGATTTCTGGGGAACAGCTCACTCATTCAGGTTTGCTTTTTTTAAATAAATGATGGATTTATGCCCACAATAGTGAGTTACACCAGCTGAGTATCAGGGCCTCTTTTGCTTTTCCTTCTCTGCTGGTGGTAGGAAGTGTGTGCAGTGGTTGAAATTCAGGTCTGGCAATCAGGCCACCTGGGAGCCTATCAGTTATGTGCCTCCCCAAGGGCACAATCAATCCTGTGTTGACTGGCTTGCCCATTTATGCATTGAATACGATTATTTTTATTTGCATGACAGCGGTGCCTCTGAGACTGAGCATGGATTGTAGCCCCATTCTGCAGGATACTGTAAACGCATATATGAAGTGTGGCCTCTGCCCCAAAGAGCTTGCAATGCAAATAAACAAGACAGGAGAGGAAAAGAGGCACAGAGACAGAAAAAAAAAAGCCATACAGCACATCATGGGCACAGCTGGGAACAGAGTTCAGGGCTCCTGGCTGCAGGTCTGTTAATATTACTGTGTATTAAGTACTATTAAACTGCCTTCCTGAGGCAATTAATGTGTGTATCAAGTGTTTTGATATTGTTAGAGGAGAAAGCAGATGCTACGGAAATATCAACAGCTCTAAAAGAATTAGCCCGTGTGTTTGTATCGTGCTCCTCTCTCTGCATAGGCCTACGTCTCTTGTGGTGGTAAGCCCCTAAAGCTAAAAACAGGAGGTTGCATTTCTCCTGGGAGAAAGCCTTTTGTCCTGCGCACCTACAGACCTCCAAGCCCCTTCTCCCATTTGAAGTATTTGTGAAGTATGCGAGGTAAAATGTGCTAACTACTTTTCCCCAGGACAATCGTGGCTCATTCAAGTTAACTGCCACTCATTGCTACCTGTGTAAAGGTCTTCTTTGGTCCTAGGTTTTGACTGGATGGATCGGAAGAGAGTGCCTTTTTATCCCAGGGGGAAGAGCCTGTGTTCAAAGCAGAAAGAGCTGACGTACTGCTGCTCGCACGAGGAGGCTCAGAACGGTTGCACAGCGGCCAGAGTTGAGCGAGCTTTCCACGGACTATGAAGGGAGACTGTAGTAGAGCCAGGAAAGGACTGATATGTTGAATCCCAGTCCATGGTGGAAGGGCCGGCAGGAGAATGGAGCAGACCTTTTCCGTGACGGACCGTTCTTTGTTGCTTAGGGCCACAGTTCTGTTAATGTGATTGTGCCAATTAATATCCTTCTTTCACAGTCCAAACTCCCCAAACTTACTGGGTTAGTCTGGGCCCTGCTGCTCATTATTGTGTATGCCCAGGTTTTGCAATAAACTGTTCTGACAGTTTCCTATCCCTGTAACATCTTGCTGATCTGTCGGAGACCTCACCTGCTAAGTAAATTGCACAATTCCCAACCCTGACGAAGTAGTAGCATCATATTTTAACATATGGTTACGCTGTGTTTCCTGTTGTGAACAGCAGGGAGCTTGAGCCTAATGTCTTCATCCCATCAAGACCAAATGTCTTCTGGAAAAGGTGTGAGGAAAGGCGAATGCAGGCAAAACCCAGGCTCTGGTAAAAGATCAAGCCTGCAGTTCAGCCAGGGCAAATCAGAATCCTATTTCAGCCTCCAACGTGTACCAGACTTTTCCTGAATGTTATGGGTGCTGCACTAATCAGTGGAACAGCAAGCATAATATATGGTGCTTGCTTGCTCCCATTCAATTTGATTGGAGTAGGATTAAGTCATAGGCTCTCCCGTTGCTTTCGCCATTATGATACATCTTTGTAATCAGTGTCAGTGAGCTGAGTTTGCTGTCCCTTGAATCCCTCAATTCCTCAGGCAGGCACATTCTGCTCTGCCACATCTCATGCTCCATGAACCCCTGCATCCCCACCTCTCCTTTATGAAAGAAATTATTTCATATGCACCATGGCTTATAAAAGTGAATGGTGTTTCTTTTTAAAATTACAGCCAAACCACTGAGAAATCTATCCTAAAGGCATGACTCATGCTAGTAGGTGCAACCTCGAGGCAGGAGAGGAAGAGTGCCTTGCCACTTTAGGGGGAGCTATAAAGATGTACTGGGAGCACATCCACTACCGGTTGACTTAAAGGCCGCAGCTCTCTTTTATGAACAGGCTGGAGAGGGAGTATCCCTACTCATGGCTCACTTCTGGACTCTAACCTCACACACTGCAGCATCTCAACAAGCCTGGAGTGGCTTTTTTGGCCAAGAGGGCAGCAGAAGGTTTTCAACTGTTTGTGGATATGACAAAACAGAACAGCATACTGTTTTTTTTAAATATTATACGCACTATTTTTCTGCATTGAGCTTTATGTTACTGCATGCGTGAATGCACAGAGTTCAATCAGAGGAGCGTGCATGGGGGGCATGAGCCAGAAAGGTAAAACAATGGCATAGATAAGTAGATTCCAGTAGTCATTTTGAAAGGAGTTAGTGGAATATAGTTAGATAGGTGCACCCGGGCTGGTTCTACCCTTTCCAAGGCAGTGCCTGACATCAAAAGGTGTATTGAATCCATATAGAGACAAGCCCACAGGACAAAACAACAGAGGCATTGGTTGAGTGAACACAGAGAAGCTAACCAGGGCATTTCATCTGAGAGACTAAGAAGACTCACTCCAAGAGGGGGAACATGCTGTACAGACTGTTCTTTCCAGAGTGCAGATGTAAAGTAAGCAGCTGCGAAGAGGGAGTTCAAGCTTAGATAAGGAAGTGTGCATGGAGGACACTCTTTTGTTTTTTGTTGGCTGTGCATGCTTTGTACTTTCAGGTGAATGAATAATTAATGCTTTCCTTGGCAGAAGCTGTATTCTGAATCACTTTGATCAGCCTTGGCCCAAGGACTTGAAGGAAAGTGCCTGCAGGTTAAACCTCAGCTGGCCCAGCTGAAGTATTCACGTACCCAGTTGCCATGTCTTAGAGCAGACAAATTGCAGACTTCCACTCCACCAGAGGTAAAGGTCCATGACTTGTCACCTGTGGAGGTGCATTTGGTGGGTCCCTGAGGAGGGAAAGCGGTGCAGTTAATCCAATAAATAACTAAGTAAAATCAGGGGAGTCATCCTTTCATGAAACCAACATACACAAAATGTAAGAAATATGGCCTTGATTCTTTTCTCACTTACCGCTGAACTGGGAGTGGCTGCATCAAAGCTAGTAAAGTCAAACCAGTGTAAGTGAGGAACATAATTAAGAATGGGCAAGTGGGACATTAGATCTGGGCACCGATTTGGAGGGAGCATCAGGAAGGCATCGCTGAGCGACCCTACACCACTGGCACTGCCAAAGCCATTGCACTTGGGGAACTTGTGCTGTGGCAGCAGCAGCTGCAGCAGTCTGTCTGAAGAGGTAAATGTTTAGCACTCTCCCTTAGCTTGCTGGCGCTGGCAAGACCCACCCTCACCTTGACCCCATGGCCAGAATTCCTTGTTGTGCCTTGCTATGGTGTAAATGGTAGGTGAATCCCACACCCAGGGCCTTCCCAAGCTAGGAAAGGTGTAAGGCTGTACCAGTGGCAGGGGGTACACTTTGAGGTACACTGAGCTGTACTGGTAGTGGTCCAAAAGAAGTAGGGGCAGAATGGGTAGAAGGTAGTGTGTTTGGGATGACCCCGCACTTCAGGAGTTGTTATAAGATCTAGGCCAGCAAAGGGTGCAGATTAGGGCTGCCCTAACCCATACTGGGGGCTGACGCGGTCCATTGGGAAGCAGCGGTCTACCTCCTATCTGCCTCTGCAGCAGCCCAACAATCTAAGGCTAGCATTTTTGTGTCCACTACCCTAGTGGCAATATAAGGGTGGACTCCCATCTCTGTTGCTGTGAAAACTGGGATTTGTCTTTTTTCCTTCCCAGGATGAAATTCAATCAGTTACTATTTCAGGAACAAGAGACCATTTACCCCAGTGCTGTCCAGGTTCTGAGTGGCTGGGTGCTGCAATGCCCCCCGGGGCACATGTTACTCTGTCTCCATGCCTCATCACATGCGTGGCTCCTGCTATATCATATTGATACCCATGCACTGCACGGGCCACCACCCACTGCACCACACCAGTACTCTGGGTTGCCTCCAAGCCTCCCAGCAACAAGCTCCCTTGGCACTGTGGGCTGTGCCTCCTCACCCTAGCCTATCTCCAAGAGAAGGGGCAGGAAACAGAAGCTGGAGAAAGGGGAGGCAGCTCAGGGAGCAGTGCCTGGAATTGGACCCCATGGGCACAGTTAAATCTCTTGGCGGTCGCTTGCAGACCACAGGGCATCATTTGCATAGCCTATGCAATGAATTGGTTCTACCAGATATTGCAACAAGTTGAGACAAGGTGGGAGAGGAGACCTGAGCATGTGAAGGGGGAAGAAAATGGTTTCATCCTCATCCCTTACTTCAGCAAAACTCTGCTATGGCTAACAACTATGCATTTAGCCTAATTTGCACTAACTGTGTTTTAATAGATGTCGTGGGATCCTTAGCTTTATTGTAAAAATCCTCTTATCAACAGCAGCTGCTTTAATAACCTCGGATGCAAAAAGTGTCTGCCTATTTACACTGATTTGCATATATTTACATGCATGCCATTAATATCAAACCTGAAATGGTCTAACACGGCACTGTTAAACCCACTCATTATATGAAGGCATAGGAAATGGATAATATGATTTTGGTAAGATGTACATGCATTACATTGGTGACAAGAGCCCTAATGCAGCATCACAAATGGGTTCCATCCTATGAAAAGGGAAATCCTTTAGTTCAGGCTGATACCTGCCAAAAGAATTTGATTTTGAAACGCTTTGTGACAGTCGTTCTTTTGGAATCTCAGCCTGCATGCTGAACAATAAATTGAGCTGGTAGTAATGGGATAAAAGGTATTTCATTCATTTCTTTAGTGTCATACAGCCAACTCATGGAAAATGAGATCAACACAGTGTAAGGATTAATGATGATGATGTCAACAATAGAAAAGAATGCTGGTAAGTGGTTTACACGCAGAATATGAAGTGCTTCACTTCAGAAGTGGTGTCACATTATGTGCGTGTGATTGTATGGGTGTGCGTGCGTGAAACTCTACAGGTGTTTGTCAGGTATCAGGAATACTTTGTCAAGAGCATCCTAGAAATAAATAGACTTCAAGTCTTATCCCTTTGCTTATATTAAAAGGAATTTCCCTCCAGAAATAGCCCCAGGGACATCAGTGGGACACACTGCGGGTAGGATAACAGCTGCTCAGAAAGGAAAATCCCATTCGGTGAGGAATTCTGGTATTTTAACTTTTTTTTTACATTTTAGTTCAGGAAAAAAAAAAATCAATATTTTTACGAAATGGAAAAACTGAAAAAATTCCCCCCAGAAACACCAGGATCATTTCCTTCCAATAAGGTCATATTTTTCTATGAGACACAAAGTTTCAGTTTGATAATATTGAAACAATATACAATATTAGAAATTAAATATAGCACATGAATATAAAGGTTAAAATCAAACAAAACAGTGCATATGAAATTTCCCCTTTTTTGAAATGAAGTGATTCAATATTATTACAATGGAAGGAGTTGTAGTTGAAATAATTTAGGAATTTTTTTTCCCATAGCACAAATTCTCAAAATTTTCACACATTTCCAGAGAGCATGTCAGTGTTGACGAGACTGTATTTTCCAAAGGAGTGCTATACCATTTTTTTTTTCAATCAGCATCCTGTAAGATGCCTTCTTATAACTGTATGGAATCTGCCTCTAACTATCAAGGATGATGCTGAACACTTGGCAACACAAGGTGACATGTAATAACTAAATTGTGGAAAGTAGTTTGGACCAAGTTTATCCCTGTCGTTCTACTGAAGTAAATGGAGTTGCACCCAGGAGGAATATGTCCCAATATAGAGCTGTGCTGACTATGGCTGGACATGCTTGCATTCATAATTAAGGGAAGGTAAGCTGCTCTTGATAAATAAAGTACTCCATTTACCTACATTGCCTCAATCCAATGCTCTGTAAAATCAATGGAAAGACTTCCAGTGATTTCGGTGAGTTGTGATTAGGCTCTTGTGGGATCAAACTCAAATCTTCTTTAAGAATATTGGCTAGGCATGTGACTGAGCCCAGCTATTTTACTACCTGTCACAACTAACTAAATTATTATCTTCATTTTAAAAAAGACATCTATGCATTCAGTATTTTATACTCCAGGATCAGCCCTTGCTGATGAGCCAACAGCTAAGGCTCACTGTCTTCACACACATTGACTGTGCTCATTTTTGAATGTTGACCCAGCAGAGAACCAGAATTGAGAGTGAATTTGTGAGAGAGACTTTCCTGTAAGATTTCTAGATCAATTTTAAGCAATTCAGAGCTCTGAATATATAAATAAGCACTCAAGCTTGTGGAAGCTAATCTGAATTAAGTCCAATTTATGCAGCTTTTCAGAACTGTCCACTGCTAACAAGCCCTTAACATAAGCTTCATGTAAGCCTTGGAGAAAATCTACACAAGTATATTCTACTTACCCAAGTCTTCAGAGTTGTGCCAGAGGTGGACATTTTGCTAATGAAAATCTCCTGTACAGAAACCGTTCCTTTTTGTATGTCTTTGTGACATAACAGAATTTGAACATTTGCTGTCATATTACAGACTGTGCCATAAGTGCTTCTCCTGTGGCCTCAGACTTGTGACCTCTGATTCACAGAAGTTTAGGGCTGGAAGGGACCTTGTGCGATCATGAGTCCACCCCTCCCTGCTCTAGGCAGGAAAGACTGTGGGGGTCAAAAAACCCCAGCAAGGTGTCTGTCCAGTCTCCTTTTGAAGATCTCCAGGGCAGGTGCCTGCACCACTCTCGCTGGAAGTCTATTCGAAAGTCTGGTCACACAAACCGTAAAGAAGTTTGTTCTTGTATCCAGTCTGAAACCTTCTTCTAGGAGTTTATGACCATTGCTTCTGGTTTTCCCCTGGGGTGCTTTGGTGAATAGTTGTTCGCCTAGCCCTGGATGCTCCCCCCTGATATATTTGTAAGCCGCCACCAAGTCCCCCGCAAAATCTTCTCTTTTTTCTAGGCTGAAGAGTCTCATATCTCTCAGCCTTTCCTCATATGTCAACTTGATCTTCAGGCCTCTAATCAGATGAGTGGCTCTTCTCTGGACTCTCTCAAGCTTCTCCACATCCTTCTTGAAGTGCGGCACCCAGAGCTGGATGCAGTGCTCCAGATGCGGCCTCACCAATGCCGAGTAGAGTGGACGAAAAACTTCCTTAGTTTTGCTTGAGATGCATCAGTTGATGCACGCCAGTGTATTATTTGCTCTGCTAACTGTAGCATCACACTGGTGGTTTATATTCATTTTATGGTCAGTTGTGACCCCCAGGTCCCTTTTGGATGTGGTGCTAGCTAATGTAGCAACTAGCACCTCTGTGCTCTCAACTTACACCCACACCTCCCCAGACCCACCCTAAGAGAAACAAATCAAATGAAATAAAGACCAGGCTGCAAAATTCAATAATCCAGCAACACTAAAATAATAATGGATGGGTTTTCAGTTAGGCAAAATATTAAGTATAATATCACCAGTGCCTAAGCATTGGATAATCAGGAGTCTTGCTCTTGAAATGGTAAGATAGTCTTAAAAATCCTGGGGTCCACAAAGCGGCACTACACTTTGATTTTGATTTGTTCAGAAGAAAGTCGCCATCAACCTCATTTCTGGTCCCCTTAAGCCAACCAGCCTCCGTTTTGTTTTGAAACAGCTCAGAGAAACAATATAATGTCCTCATCAATTATGGCTATTAGACCAGTGAAAACAATCTAGCCCTGAGGGTGGTGTCTTTAGTTCTACTGAGAGTGAGAAGCATTGTCAGGTCCTCCTTTCATCAACCTCTGTTGCAAGTGAAAGACTCATCGAAGGCTTTTTTCAATTTTTCATTAATTCTCAGACATATGCTCTGGGAATGTCAAAATGTTAGGATCTTCTGGAATGAAGCGATAAACAGAACTGACGTGGAATTAAACACAGAATTACCCAGAGATCTAGTACCGCTTATTTGGGTGTCTGTGGCTATGGTTAAAGCCCTTTCAAACACCCCCTCCCAGAACTTTATCCCAAGGCCCACAGTAGCAGCAAAACAAATAATCTCGGGAAATCTGCATGTCCTCTCTGTTATTGAATAGAGGTGCTTGATGAATTTGGCTAGCTAATTTAAGCTAATTATTTTGGTGTTTATATTTATTGACTGTGATTAGTTATGCAACAAAGACTATGGGAGAACAAATCATGTTGGCTCAGCTAATTGGAGATAATGCAAAAGGGAATGAAAAAGATATTTCGTTATGTTGTGTGCACAAAAGGGGGCCACTCCTGACTTTATGGACATTAGTGAAATCTCCACTTGTGTGAGGACCTGGCCAAGGGTTGGACAGCAAAATGTAGTTTGGGCTTATTAGCAATGATGTATAGCAGAGAGAAATTCCCCTGAAGACAATGGACTTACGCTAGAGTAAAACTAGGGGGAAATCAGAACCACGCAACGTCACGGCAGCTCAGAAATTCTAATACAAGCCTCGCTGTGTTTGCGTAAGTGTGAATTTGGGATGTGACTCTCCCAAATGAGCCCTCCAAGCCAGAGTAGAATCTCTACACCCAAAGCAAAAAAAGCTTGCCCCTGTGAAATGTTCAGGCTTCAATCCTATATTTTGACTTTATGGCTTGGCCAGTTCGCAAACTGCATCATGCCTTCAAGACACTTCTGAATTTGTTTGCCTTTATTCCTAGGTAGGGCCAGTAATTTTCTGCTGGCCTACATTGCCCTCCTCCCAGTCATAGCCTGGCCAATCCCCTAACTTCCTTTCCCCATCAGGGGAAGCAAGGGGTCATGAAACACTTGCATACTTGCTACTCCTGGTCTCTTTTTTTCCTGTTTCACAGACCTGAAGATAGTTTTTAGCTGTTTTCAAAATCCTAAATCTGTCCCTGCAGCAACAGCCACAGCTTCAGCAAAAGTTTCAGCTTTTGTCCTCACAACTGAGATCTGCTGAGAATTCAGCTGTGAAAAAGATTAAAAATGTAGTTTCTGCCTCAGTAAGAAAGGGAAAAGTGCGTGAGATGAAGATGAAGCTTTGTCCCTGTTCTGTTCTAATATTATAAAAGCCTTAGTCTCTCTGTCCCTCCCTGTTCCTGCTCCTTGGAGGTGGTGGCTGGCTTGAACTGACTTGCCTAAGGCTGTATGGTTAAACCAAGGGAAGAACAAGTTATTTGAACTGTGACCATTGCACCATCCTTCCCCACTAACCAGAAATGGTTCAGCACACATCCAAGCTGAGGCCCTAAGTGTCCAAGTGTCCCCTAAGCCTTATTTGAAGGGAGCTTCACTTTATAAAGGGAACTTTCTCCCCACAACACCCACTTCAGCTTCCGCTAGCATTAGCTCTGACCAAATTACCAATACCCCATTCTCAACAGTGAATGAATTTCTGATATCATATAACCATTTTTTTTTATCTATACCTCTTTTTTTGAGAGCAAGCCCTGTTAATTTATGTTAATTGGAATTGCACAGGTAGCTTTTTTTTCTCCCCTCTGCTCACCTGCTGTGAAATCAAGCTGGCTCAATAATCATCTACACCAGCCTACGGTCTGTTAGAACAACAGGGAAAGGAAGAGCTTAGCATGCAAACCGTGTTGACGAGAAGCTTTTCTCACAAGGAAGTTTTAATAATTTTATATTTTTAAGGCTCACTGAGCCACAATTAAAATTATACTTTTTTTCAGAAACCTTCATTTACAATTGTAGACACCCTGTGGCAAGGGAGCATTACGGTTTCCCCTCACACTGTTTATTCACTATGAAGAAAGAGAAGAGATCTATACATTGCAGGCTCCTAGGGAACTGCAAGGGAAGGCAACACTCATCATTTTGGTCTTGCTTCATGGTTTTGCATTACAAGCCTAAGGCCTGATTTTGCTCCCACTGAAATCAATGAGAGTCTTGCCATTAGCATCTCTGGGTGTTGGTGCTGCCTCATCTTCTAGTACAAAATAAAAATGCTTCAGCTGAATTTGAGATTTCTTTCCTTTCTCCCCTAGAAACTAAGGAAATCTAGCCTGCGCAATTTAATGAACTAAGTTCCTCTTCCCCTTATGCAGGGCTGGATTAAGATATGATGGCTGTTAGCAAGTAACTCTTTCTTCCAAAAGTATCCCTGAGACGACAAAGGGCATATTATCCATAGTTGCACTATCATTACTCATGGAGACCCTTGTACTCTAAAATAATACTAATTCTGTTGCTTAAACAAAACAAGAAACAGTTTTAGGCACAAGAAAGAGCAGATCTCTTATCTTTCATACAGAGAGACATCAGCCTAGCAGAGACCAAGTCCTGGCCACAAGTATCACTAGAGCTTAGACAAATATTTGCCTAGGGTGACTTAGATAAACCTCAGGGTTAAATGACCTTCCAGATCTATATTTCTATGACACTGTGACTAGTTCATAAAGTTAGCTTATTTTGCTATCAAAAGGATACTTCGCTTAAATGCTTTCTCGATAGTAAAATTAACTGGTTTCTATCTGGAGATGAAAACCAGACTTTAATATTATGTGTTCTTAACTTCTTTGAGGGCTACAAAATGGCACAGCTTGCAGCACTGGGGTAACTAGGGCAAGGCGACAGGGGCAACTGCCCCAGGTGCTGGTGGAGTCGGGGGGAGGGTGTTTGAAAAAAGACACTTTTGTCAAAGCCACGTGAGTACAATTGCGGTGGCGGCAGCAGCCATGTTCGTACACTGTTGGCTTGCAGTTTATACATTGGACACGGTAGAAGGAGGAAAAAAACCCTCAGTTATCTTTCTTATGTTGCTATATGTACATCTCTGTGTTCCCCAAGAGAGGTGAAATGGGATGCTTATTTGGGTAAGTACAATAAGCCAGATGCATTCCACTGTGAGATGAATGAAAAGCTATATCAAAATTAGATACACAAATGTGATCTGGCACAGGATTCTTAAATGGAAATTGGACTCTTTATGTATAGTGTGTATAACAAGACTATAGATATTCTGCTATAAAACAATTTTAAGTGCAGTTCTTCCCTTTTTAAATCAATGTAAGAATACCTGCTGGCTTTAATGGGGCCGAAATTTCACCTTATGTCTGGCAAGTCTGTTTACTAACCTCATTACCTCTTGTGACTTGTAGGAATCCCAAGCATAAATAATGAGCAGATGACTAGGTTCTGCATCTGGAATAAAGGGCCCCATCTCTCAGATACCATAGTAATAAACATCCATAAAAGCTAGATAGCTAGCTAGGTAAATGGGTAGACAGTGCACTGCTCTGACACACATCAGTAGGAGTTTTGATATTGACTTTTATGGGAGCAAGATGAGATCACAAACATCAAGAGCCATCAAATGGCATGTTTTAGGACATAACCTAGTTGCTTTTTTCATACTATCTGCATTATTGCAGCTTGTGCTCCATTATTGGAGCATTGCTCAGGGAAATACCTTTCCCTGAGCAGTGTCAGAAACAAGATAGCAGCCTACCTGGGTCTGTTGGACACAGGGATTTGCCTGTTGTTATCAAGAGTGATCTGTGATTTGATCATGATCTAGAAGAAAACATCTCAAGTGTAAAGTGCTCCATCTGGGGAGGAAAAATCTGCAACAAATTTACAGGCTTGGTGGTGCTATGCTAGCTAGCACGAGGTCCAAAAGGGACACGGGGGTCATAACTGATTGTAAATTGAATATGAGCCACCAGTGTGATGCTACAGTTAGCAGAGCAAATAATACACTGGCGTGCATCAACCGATGCATCTCAAGCAAAACTAAGGAAGTTTTTCACCCGCTCCACTCGGCATTGGTGAGGCCGCATCTGGAGCACTGCATCCAGTTCTGGGTGCCACACTTCAAGAAGGATGTGGAGAAGCTTGAGAGAGTCCAGAGAAGAGCCACTCATATGATTAGAGGCCTGAAGATCAAGTTGACATATGAGGAAAGGCTGAGAGATATGAGACTCTTCAGCCTAGAAAAAAGAGAAGATTTTGCGGGGGATTTGGTGGCAGCTTACAACTATATCAGGGGAGGGAATCCAGGGCTAAGTGAACAACTATTCACCAAAGCACCCCAGGGGAAAACCAGGAGCACCAGTCATAAAGTCCTAGAAGAAGGTTTCAGACTGGATAAAAGGAAAAACTTCTTCACGGTTCATGTGACCAGACTCTGGAATAGACTCCCAGTGGGGTGGTGCAGGCACCTGCCCTGAAGATCTTCAAAAGGAGACTGGACATACACCTTGGTGGGGTTATTTGACTCCTGCAGTCTTTCTTGCCCAGAGAAGGCTGCTGGGCCCGATGATGTCACGAGGTCCCTTACAGCTCTAAACTTCTGGGAATCTGTGAATCTAACACTAGAGGTTCTTGAATCCATTAGACAGGATCAAAAGAAGACCCAATTGTGGTAACACGAAGCCAGAAAAAAATGTTAACTGGAAATGGGTCCTAGTTTTTTAACAGGGGAGATAATTAATCATTACAGCGGGTTAGGAAGGGATGTGGTATATTCTCCATCATTGAAGGTCTTTAAATCAAAATGGGATAGAAGATCCACTCTAGTATAAACACGTGTTGTCGAAGCTCCGTTCAGGAATCATGGAGTGAAATTCTCTTGCCTGTCTTATATAGGAGGTCAAACTAGATGGCCATAATTGAGCTCCCATGTGGCCTTAAAGTCTATTGATCTACAAAAAATAATTGCAACTGTTACCTACCATCATACATTTAGAAAAATCAGTAAAGGAATAGTCGCATCTTTTGTAGTTTGAGCTGCCCTGAGGAAATTCTCTTCTTTTCATTGAACAAGAGTTAGGAAATTATATTGATCCAACATAACAAAAGACTGACTTAGAAAACTGATATTTGTTCTACTATTGCTTTATTATATTTCTTTACTGGCACTATGGAATTTGTGTCTAAATATTATAAACAACAATTTTGTGGTGGGCTTGGAAATCATGGCAATTAAGGAAATAGAGGCTCATTCATATTATCCCTAAATAAAACTTGTAACCATAAAGAACAAAGATCTTGGTCTCTTTTAGCCAAGATTTTTAAATATTAAAAGGAAATGTTGTTTTTACTTGGGGTGTTGGATAAAGAGGGGGGTTGGGATAAGAGAGGATTTCTTAATTATATCCATGATGGGGAACCGATTCAGCAAGTATGTGAATCCCCTTAAGGTGACTTCAGCGGGAGCTGAGGATGCTGCAGGAGTTCATCATCACCCACTGAACTTCACATTCATACAGGGTGGGCTGCACTCATATTCTGAGGAATTAACTGCTGCTGGGATCTTGTGTTGGTTCATCTGCACAGGAAAGAAGTTTTTACCCACTTTGCAAAACTGGCAACTGTCCTGACGTCCTTGATGAAAGCTGCCCCATTGATTCAAGGAGAATGTGTGTCTGGTCTATGAGGCTGAGGACCATAATTAATCTAGGGCAACATCTTCAGCTGGTGTACAGTGGAAAAGCTGGACTGTCTTCAAAGTGAATTACACCAGCAGAAAAGTTAGCCCTGGCATTCTTACTTCTGGCTCACTGCTTCATTCAGAAATCTACTCTCTGAAATCTCCGTTGAACAACAGACATTAAAAAAAAGAGGGCAGCTCTCCTCCCAAGCACAGTGCCCACTCCTTCCTCCTGCTGAGTGCTGGATGTTTTGTCTTCACAGTTATCACTGTGGAAACTCAAACATGATATTAGTTTAATTAGAGATCAACTCCTTTTATGGAATGCAAATGCCCTATCCAAGTAAATCCCCCGTCTGAAGTTGGCAGATGCAAATTAAATCCTGTGCGCTGAAGTGTAATTTGGCTTTGAACACTGTGAAAGGCCCTCCGTGATTCAGTGGGTGGAGGGGAATTAGTCTTAAGCTGCATTTGTTGGGTTTCTCCTCCCTCAATTTATTTATATGAATGTTACTGAAGCAATATTCAATATAGACAAGTTGCCAAGTAACACATATGAGTGGGAGCCAAGTTTTTACTATTAGTATCCAGAGCCATAAATAATATTGGGCTAGTCTACCTGAAATAACGATAAATAATAGACCATATGGCCCATTACTTTTCCAGAAGCCAACAGGTTTGTAACGATAAAGCAGCCAACATTATAGACAAGCAAGGGCCTTCTCCATTGAAGATGTAATGTTTCTGAGGAAGAAGGGGGTCCTAGTTTTCGGTTATTTAATCGCTAAATGAACAGCACAAGAGATGGCATTAATCCAGCACCCAACTCAGAGAACTCAAATTTGTCCATGTCTCCATGCCTTGCTCTATCTTACTTCTTGGTGCATACCTGCCACTCCACAATGTGGCCGTACGCCCCAGAATATTTTATTAGAAAGAAGTTGTGCAGTGGGGAGATGGAGCTGTAGGAGAGAGAGATCTGTGCTGAGCATGCAGGCCAGTGTTACAAGCTGATAAAACTAGGGTAGCTGCAGAGCTGTAAGCTGGCATTTCTTATTTCCTAGTGTCACACCAATGTGAACTCTCCAGAAGCCTGATCCCCATTCTCCATCCTTAATCACCATACTCTATACAGGGCTCGTGAGTGAGGAATTCTTACCTAATCAACATATTTCATAGTGAGGCTAGAGAGGAATTTTCTTTTTGATCTCCATGTGGCCTGATTCTGCTCACACCAAAGAGATAGTGGTGACACAGAGGTGAATGTGCTGGTCGTAGAGGGAGAGAATTCGCATCATGAGGCAAAGAAGGATTAACGGGTTTTGTGTGTCCTCACAACACCATGAGCCGCGCAGATGTGAATTGGTATTTGTGCTAGCATGGAGTTTGGGGCAGTTACATCCTTAGTCGAGAAAGCTCTGACAGTTCCCTGCCTGCACAGCTGCGAGTTGCCACTAGAGGGCTGGTGAACCAGAATGGTCTACAGGTGGGAGTGTGAGATCCTGGGATACTGGAGGACTTCAATTTGGGGGGCACATCTATGGGGAGTGGCCACACCTTAAAGGAACAGGACCTGGGTAGTGCAGATAAGAGAGAATCCTGCCCTGGAGTGACGTGACTCTGAGGCTCATAACAACCTAACACCATTTTAAGATGTTAATGTGTAGACAATCCAGGGTTTAAGAGCTCCAGGAGCCACCAAAAATTATCATGTAACAAGGCTCACAGATATAGCCCTATAAGGGGGACAAGGTATTGCTGCAGCCTTTGTAAGTGTGGGTCCTAGAATAATAATGGAGGGTCTGTTTGCAGAAAGATTACCGCCCTTCCTGCTCCAACCTCTTGTGGGATGCAGATTCCTCTCCTCCTGTGGCTAGAAAGCAGGAGGTAGTTGCGATTAAAATTTCTCCCCAGTAATGACGGCTCTTTGGGGTATTCTAAGAAGACCAGATCATCCCTACGAATGGGAAATTCCAACTTCTTGAAAATTATTCTCATTACAGGTCAAAGTGAAAACGTTTTTGAATATTTTTGGGAAAAAGGATTTTTTTGGAGGGGGTCAGTTAAAATGCTTGGTTTTAATACAATAAAAGGGTTTTTTTTCTGATTTTGACTTGTTACATTTTATGCTATGATTTGTATTTGCTCATTCACATGTTATGCAATGATTTACATGTGAGATAAAATGAAACAAATGCCGTGCTGGAAAGTAGCTTCAAAACAGAAAATTGAAATGTTCCATTCTGATAAAGCCTATTGCTCAACGTATCAAAACATTTTCTAATTCATATCTTAAATGACTTTTCTTAAACATCAGCCCTTTCCTACTGGAAATTTCAGGTTTGACAAAAAAAGCATTTTCCAAAGGAAAAAAAGCCTTTCTGTTATTATTATTGGCTGTTTGCCGATGTTAAAAAATTCCCAAATGGTGCTGTAACTTAAACATGGAATGTTTCCATGCCCAGCCCCAAGCATGCCCAGAAGAGACAGCACCTTAGCTGGATCTAGTTCATCCAATGTCTGTATAAATTGCGTGTTTTTTGGTCCTTTTATCTAACAGCTGATTGAATCAGCTATTAGCTGAAAGTCCCAAAAAGCCCCACTGAAGCACCTGATCTACAGAGGTGCTACAGAGCTGCGTCAAAGTAACACTCTGCTGCTTCTGGTAAAGCGCGTTTTTTTTTTAACATCTGCAAGCAGTCATTAGTTTTTTTTAGCAGCACTCACTATAGTTCTATAACAGTATAGGGGAAAGTCTAAGTATATTGGTTTTTAAAATCTTAGCTGGCGCAGTGTTATTAAGGCTGCCTGGGAATTTTCCAACAAAACATTTCCATTGGAAACTGCCAGGTTTTCAAAGCCAAAGTGCTTTCATGAAAATGGATCCATTTAGTGAACTTCTGATGAAACAGGAAAAATTCTATTAGAAATCTGCCTGGTTTCTGCCAGCTTATTTCTAGAGATGGTGGGGAGTCCCACACTCCTGACCATCCTGAAGACACTAGGGGCATTTTCACAAATGGAAGTGGGATGGGGGGGAGAGGCTTTAATTAGAGTGGTTCCAAGAGCTGCTTTAATTAAAGTGTCTGCAGCGTCTCATATATCAGCAACTTTGCACTTCAGAATGGTGGCGGGGATGCTTTAACTATACCTTGTTGAATAAACTTTAGTTAAAGTGCTTCCACCACCCTTTTGAAGCACAAAGACACTGATACATGAGACTTGGAGGCTGCTGGAGCATGTTAGTTAGCACCCTCCAACAGACTTCTCCTACAGAGGAGTATAAGAGCATTGCTTGGGCATGCAGGGATGAAGTCAGGAAGGACAACGCTCAGTCATGGGCTCAGTTGGAGTTGCAGCTAGCAGGAGATGTGAAGAGTAACAAGAAGGGTTTCTACAAGTATGTCGGGAGCAAGAGAAGGATCAGGGAAAGTGTGAGTGGGATTACTGAATGGCAAAGGCAACCTGGGAAAGGTTGCTGAGAAATGCTGTGGGAAAGGTGTAAGTACTCAATGCCTTTTTACCCTCAGTCTTCACTGAGATATGCTGGAGGGTAGGCCTAGGATTCAGTGACCTAGACAAATTGGAGGATTAGGCCAAAAGAAATCTCATGAGGTTCAACAGGGACAAGTACAAAGCCCTGCACTTAGGATGGAGCAATCCCATGCACTGGTACAGGCTGGGGGCTGACTGGCTGGGCAGCAGCTCTGCAGACAAGGACCTGGGGGTTACAGTGGACAATAAGCTGAATATGAGTCAGCAGTGCCCTTGTTGCCAAGAAGGCTAACGGCATCCTGGGCTGCATTGGTAGGAATGTTGCCAGCAGGTCAAGGGAAGTGATTATTCCCCTCTATTCAGCACTGGTGAGGCCACATCTGGAGTGCTGTGCCCAGTTTTGGGTCCCTCACTACCAAAATGATGTGGAAAAATTGGAGAGAGTCCAGCTGAGGGCAGCAAAATGGTGAGGGGGCTGGGGGACATGACAGCTGAGGAGAGGCTGAGGGAACTGGGCTTACTTGGTCTGGAAAAGAGAAGACAGAGGTGATTTAATAGCAGCCTTCAACTACCTGAAGGGCAATGTCAAAAGAGGATGTAGCTGGACTGTCTTCAGTGGTGGCAGATGACAGAACAAGGAAGCACTTTCACATTAGGAAGGTAGTGAAACAGCTGAACAGGTTACCCAGAGAGGTGGTGGAAGCTCCATCTTTCGAGGTTTTAAAGACCCAGCTAGACAAAGGATCTAGTGGGAGATGGGCCTGCTTTGAGCAGCGAGTTGGACTAGAAAACCTCCTGGTGTCCCTTTAAAGCCTCATTTTCTACGATTCTGTGATGCTAATTAAGTCTGCTCTGATGCACTGTAATTTCAATGCATCATTGGAGCAACCTCCCTGCACATCTACAGGCACCTTAGGGCTTCCAGACTCCTTTTTGTTGAGTGAGGAAGCCAGAAGCATGTGAATCTCCATATCTAGAAGGGCTTTGGCACCTAGCTTTGCTTTGAAAGGATTTAAAAAATGTCTGGAAAATTTTTAAACAGAACTGAGCCTGGGAGCCTGGCCCAAGGTGGGGTTCTCAGGGCTTGCAGCATTCTTGCCATACATTTAAGAGTCGGTAGCCAGGAGCCTGGAAATTTTGGGAGCTCCTTTGGCCTCAGGAAACCCCTAGGAACCTCGTTTATTTTTATTTTTCCCCAGAAAGGAAATTTGGACTATCTCAACTTATTATAATGTGCTCTCTCCCCATGTTCTAGAACCCTTTCTGTGCAAAATAGGCAATGGTTTCCAGCTTTTGCAACCGTATGATACACCTTTATATGACAGGGGCAATTACCCTATACAAGGTATGTATTTCCAAAACCCTTATGGGTTGGAAGATGAGCAAAGCTAAGCCCTCTGGCTTTCATGGCTCACATGGGGGAACATAACTGGAACTATAAAATATGACTTGTTGGTCAGTTTTGCAAAAAATAGCCCCCCACCAAATCTCAAAACTTTTATCTTGGATTCAAATACTAAACACCACAGTGAAGTTAGTAAAAGGGAAAACGTGCCAAAGTAGGTTTCAGGCAAATGGAATCTTTCCTTTCTGTATAGAAAAGGGTAAAACAAGTTCTTTTCCACACTACTTTGCATCAGCTGTACTAAAACCCTGCACTGGAAAGGCCATCT
Source organism: Crocodylus siamensis (assembly GCF_052110815.1). Classification (NCBI taxonomy): domain Eukaryota; kingdom Metazoa; phylum Chordata; order Crocodylia; family Crocodylidae; genus Crocodylus; species Crocodylus siamensis. The sequence continues at coordinate 11,590,936 of NC_143401.1, forward strand.
CTAGCTAATAACAATGACTAGCATTCGTGTTTGAGTATAACTACTAGAGATAATACAAATCAGTTCCCACATGTAAACAGGTTCAGGGCAAGTTGGCGTCTACGTTCCCTCCTACTGTTGGCCAAAATCGCGCGATGATGTTCTGTTGCTCATCCTGCTTCCTTTGTAGCAGAGTGCCAAGCTCATCTATCATGGGCCGTATCCTCCCAGCTCATTAAGTCCAACCTTACAGACTGCATGTGCTGCTTGATACAGCCCGTGTAGCAGAGTGTGGGCTGGCTGACCTTCCTGCTGCCTTTTTCAGATTCACTGTACAGAACTGTCTTAGGCAGTTCTCGATTGTTGTCCATATGTATGATGTGGCTGACCTAGGTCATTTGCCTCCGTGCTAACAAGGCTTCCACACTTGGCATGGCTGCCAGTTACAATTACTTTGTTGGTGGTGATTTGGTCAGACCATTTAATCCCCATTACGCTCCGTAGGTGGCATTGTTGCAAGCAATTAGGTTTTTTGATATGGCAACAATAGAGGGGACTGGTCTCTAACAAGTATAGGAGACAAGCACAACCGCTCTGTAAACTCGACATTTTGTAGACACTTTGATACCCATTCCCTCCACCTGTCTTGTCCGTAGTCTTTTTTGTAGCTTTTTTGACCAAAAGCGTGCTGAAAGTTCTTTGTCGATGCTGGTGTCACCGGTAACCGCGCTACCTAGGTAGCAGAAGGACTTGACATTTTTTGTAATTGGCTGCCATTCCGTTTTATTTCTAGCGGTGATGGAGGTGATGGTTTCTGCCAGCAGGTGGTTGGTCAGTTTTCTTTACATTAATGCAGAGGCCAAGAGGGGATGCAGCATGGGCAAAGGAATTCAATAAATATTGCAAGTCATTCTCCGAAAGGGTGACAAACACTGAGTCGTTGGCATACAGTAGATCCTTTACTTCACTTGTTGGGATTTGCTTTTGGCCTTGAATCAGTGGAGGTTTAGAAGTCTGCTATGAAATCGAGTTGTTAGGATGACACCTGTAGTGGTAGTATGTGCAGTGACTTCTAGCGCTACAGCCAAGAACAGAGTAAATAATGTTAAACAACCACACAGCCTTGTTTAACCCCATGGGCTTACAGGAAAAGCATCAGATGAATCAACACATTCTAATACATAGGCCTGCATGTTGTCAGGGAAGCAGTGTATGAGGTTGATAAGTTTGTCTGAGCAGCCGAACTTTGCAAGAAGACACCAAAGAGCAGAACGTCCAACAGAGCCGATTGCCTTACTAACATCAGCAAATGCACCATGCAGGGGCATTTGTTGTTTGGCAGCTTTCTCCTGTAACTGCTGTAAGGGAGCTATCATGTCGGCAGTGCTGCGCGATGAACAAAAACCACACGGGGATACAAGGAGTGCATCATCTGCAATAACCTGGAGTCTTTTCAGCAACAGCTTACCTAGTGTCCTACCAGCAATGGAGAGGAGTGAAACACCATGGTAAGTGTCACAGACATGTCTGCCTCCTTTGAGCTTACAGGTTGTTACAATTTTGGCATCTTTGAAATCCTGGGGTAAAGCCTTGTTTTCCCAGCAGAAAGCTAATAGGTCTAGCAAGGCTTTGTAAAGTGTAGGATCACTGTATTTAAGCACTTCAGCTGGGATTTCATCAGCTCCAGCTGCCTTTGTACTTGCCGTTTCCATAAGTGTGATCTTAGTGTCCTCCAGAGTTGGTGTTTGGGTTCAAATCAAGGTTTTTGCTTGATTGAGTCAACTATTTGATCGCTTGCACTCAACTCACGATTAAGGAGAGTTGCAAAATGTTCTTTCCATCTCTAGAACTGAGAAGAACTTTATTTCCACCGTCTGTTCAATCCCAGGCCTTTGTAATTAGAGTTCTGACAAGGGTATATACTGGTGTGCTGGCCCCTTTATGGCGGAAAGTTTGGTTATGATACTTTATTTGTTAGTCCTGTCAATGGGTAGTGAACTAGAATAATAATTAATAGCAGTACATTAGCAAATCATAAGCAAGGCATGGACAGTGGTGATTTTCACCTTCTTCTGTAACAGCAGGGTGGTGGGAGGGTGGAGGGTATGAATCTTTTGAGCATAGTCTAACAAATAACAGGTCCTTGCAATGGCAGGATATTAACTGTGCTGTTGTCCCCCTGCTTTACCTGTGGCAAGTTAAAGGGTGTTGTGAGGACTCTTCTCAAAGTTTTTAAGAACAGATTACACAATTGTTTAGGATGGTTTAGACAGGGATGATCCTGCCTTGAGCAAGAGATTGGACTGGAGTGACTGAGGTCACTTCCAGCCCTATTTCTGTGACCTGTTAAGCCCATGAGTCCATTCCCATTCCTGGATGAAGAGGTTTTAATACTTTGGTAAAGAATGGTCAGGGCCATAAATGATAATATGCCTTATCTAATTTTATCAAGTCCCAGGATAAATACAGAACCCCTGTATGACTTTAACATCAGTGGAAATACACTCATGTATGTCATTGACTATCTAGTCTATCCTTTCTGTCATAGGTTAGTTAAGAAACATTTTATTCAGTGGGAAGTCATCTGGTTTGATGAGGGGCTGTGTTCATCCCATTTCTTCAATGGCACCAGGCACAACTGTGTCCTTGTGTATTTTCTATACGTATAATTGGCTTTGTAGTCTGTGCTCTAGTTTCTGGGTCTCTTCCCACTATCTCTTAGCTCCTACTGATCTCTCCTTGCCATTGATTTGCTCCATATATTTGTTTCATCAGCATGCATGCTATTATTTTCAGTTGTTTCCCCCTGCACTACGCTCAGGTGGTTCATTTGATACCCTTGGCCTTGATCTGTTTTGCAAACTATCACTTGTAAAGCTTGCAAGCACTCCTGGGAGCAAAGTATTCAACCTCTATGTGAGGAAAACCAAGGTAAAGAAAGATGAAGTAGTTAGTTCAGATCTATGCAGTAGAAGGGCCTTTAGTTCACCTTGGAAGCTCAGTGTCTTTTCCCCAACTTCAAACACTTCTTGGGTACCAGTCATGTTGGGTTTTATAGTGATGTGGGGGATTCAGGGCTATGAGAGCATCTTGTTTGTAATAAACACTTTAGTTCCAGGTTATCTCTACTAGAAATGCAATTTTGATGACTGAGCAAATAAGTGCCTTTCACTTACATTGTTTCATATACTTCATGCTTAGTTTTTATAAAAGTGACTTTGATTCCTTAGCTGCAAGCCTCTTGAACCAAATATTAAGGCCAGATAAACAGATTTGCTGAAATTATGATTATCCAGAGTTGGTTTGGAGGAAAAGGCAATGAACAGCCCTTGAAGTCTGACTGGGATAAATTCATTCCACCAAAGAGACATCTAACTGAGAAATGATATTGAATTATGTTACATTTATAATAGTCTTTCACTCCATTATTTAACTACAGCAGAGGCAAAATTATCCACTGAGAAAAATTACTTCCTTTCCTATGGTCTCCCTTCCTTCAATGCAGACCTCTGACATAATCATAAGACAAGTCCAGCTTTCTCCTAGAGAAGGAAGTGGGATAACACTTGAGTCATAGCTAAAGGGTAAAAATGATCCTTGCTATTTATTCACATGGCTCGGCAGATGTGTGATGGGAGCCAGAGATTTCCACTTCTCCATCCCCAACAAATCCAACATTAGCCAATATTGACCCACAGTCATTGGTTGACTCAATGCGTTCTGTTAGCAGAGATAACATTAAACCACAATTGCTACTGTCGCTTGTGTATAGACAGAGAACAAGGGTTAAGTGGGTTCACCATGTTGGGTTTTAAGCCTCTTCTGTTCCCTGTTCATAGGCGTTGCAGCTTCTTCTACTTTTACATTTATTATTGCTTTCACTTTTATCTCTACTTGGATTTATCTTTTCTTAGCTCACACCAGATATGACTTTACCTCCAGCAGATTTTTTCTTTCTCCCTCCCTCTTCCCCTTCTTCTTCAGTTTGTTCTTCCAGGGAGTGTTTTGGGGAGTACTCATTATCTGTCTTATGCAGCAGCACGTCCAACTTCCTGGGCAGAAGGTCATCTAGAAAGACCTCATCCATCAAGCTGTTCCTATCTTTTCATCTCTGAATCGGATGGGGGAGAAGGCCACTGACATAAAGCACAGACAAGGATGGGTAGCAAAGCATGCACTTGTCACAAAATTAGTGCCAGAAATATCCAAGTAATCAGTCAAAGTTATAGCATGCTCTCCTTGTGGTTAGTTGATATATAATACCCCCAATCAATAACTAGGGGTGGAAAAAAAGTGGTTTGATTTAATATTTGCCTAGGCTTTGTAGAAGAGTAAGATTTATTGCAACATAAAAAAACAAATTTAGCCTCTAGCTTAATAGCCAATTGGTCCCTATGATATTGCTGAAATCATATTTACTATGCAGCCTAATACAAAGACATTAATATCCTTGTACCTGCTCAGCCATGTCATGCTGGCTATTAGCCAGGGTGAAGCATCCATCTGCTCTTGACTTGCAAACAGCTTGCTTAAGAAAACATTTTCTTTATTGCAAGTGAAATTTCAAATCACTGAGCAGATTACAAGTTACTACCAATATATATGTAAAAAGAAGGAAATCTCAGGGCCAATTCCCACTTTGTCAGCTCTCACTGAATCTATGGAGGCTGGATGGAGGATAAGGTGAAATTCATCATTGTACAAAGGGCCAATGAAAGGTCTGCTAAGGGATTAAGTGTTTCATAGCTTCTAGGGTCGGAAGGGACCTGAGCAGATCATCTAGTCCGACCCCCTGCCATGGCAGGAAAGAGTACTGGGGTCAAACGACCCCAGCAAGGTGTTCATCTAACCTCCTCTTAAACACCCCCAGGGTAGGAGCCTGCACCACTTCTCTTGGAAGCTGGTTCCAGACCCTAGCCGCCCTGACCGTGAAGTAGCGCCTTGCCTGATATCTAACCTAAACCTACCCTCTGCCAGCTTGTGACCCTTATTCCTGGTCACTCCTGGCGGTGCTCGGGGGAACAGTGACTCCCCCAATGCCTGCTGATCCCCCCTGACTAGTTTATAACAGGCCACAAGATCCCCCCTCAGCCTTCTCTTTTGGAGGCTGAACAGGTTCAGGTCCCGTAACCTGTCCTCATAGGGCCTGCCCTGTTGTCCCCTGATCATACGAGTGCCCCTCCTCTGGACCCTCTCCATGCTGTCAACATCCCTCTTGAAGTGCGGCGCCCAGAACTGGATGCAGTACTCCAGCTGTGGCCTGACCAGTGCCGCATAGAGGGGGAAGGATCACCTCCTTGGACCTGCTCGAGATGCATCTGTGGATGCATGCCAAGGTGCGGTTGGCCTTCCTTACTGCCTCTCCACACTGCTGGCCCATGTTCATCTTGGAGTTAATTATGACCCCCAGATCCCTTTCCGCCTCCATGCTGACAAGAGGGGAGTTCCCTAACCTGCAGGTATGGTGCCAGTTGTTCCTCCCGAGGTGCATCACCTTGCACTTGTCTGTGTTGAAACCCATCCTGTTCTCATCCGCCCACCCTTGTAACCTGTCTAGGTCTGATTGTAGCCTGTTGCATCCTTCCAATGTGCCCACATCCCCCCACATCTTAGTGTCATCAGCAAATTTGAACAGGGTGCTTTTTACCCCCTCGTCCAAATCACTGATGAAGATGTTGAACAGTGCGGGCCCGAGGACCGAGCCCTGCGGACCCCCACTGCCCCAATAACCCCACTAACTGTGTTGCAGTTAGTATTGGTTATTGGTTATACGTAGTCTGGTAGAACCGTAGTGTCCATTGTGCCATGAACTGTACAAATGCCTAGTTAAGAGATAGCCTCTGCTCCTGCTCACAGAGATGGCTCTGACTCACAAGGGAGATTGGCACCTGGCCCTCATAGAGAATTCAATGGCCCTGATTAGGTGTCTATATAGTGGCTTCCTACACAAAGCATGGGGAGAGTTTAGTGCTTCAGAAGGGCATCTACAACACCCAACATACTAGGCAGGGAGCCATCTAAGCCAGCCAATAGAAAATGTTGAGAATGAAGCTGTTTCTTAAATGATGAGCCCCCCTAGGCTTAGGTACCTTTTTCATTTTGGGATTCACAGCTCAGAACCCTCCCCAGAGGGCCCAAGCTCTTTCTGTTAAAAAAAACCCAGGAAGGGTGTGACTCTTTTCTTTTAAAACACAGCTGGAGAAGGAGGTAATGCTGTCCGCTTGAGTGTCACCCAAGATGCAGGAAATCCCAGATTCAACTCCTTCTGCTTCTGGAGGGAATTCACTACCACTTCTGTTTCTCAAGAAAGTGCCTGCATGTGTTGGTGGGATGTGGGGGAGGACAACCCTCACACCTGCCTGTTGAAACTGTTTAACTTTGCAAATCAGAATTAAGACTCTATGGGCAAAAGAGAAGGAGCGCAGCACTGCACTCCGAGGACACATGCCTAGGATGCAGAGTCGGTCCTAGATTTGAGTCTCTGCTTTTAGGGATTTTTGGTCGTGTCTACATGAGATGCTGACTGTGCAGTAGCCTGATACCATGGCATAGTAGCATCACTTGGCAAAAACTGTCATGCAATGCTACTGCGCAGTAGTGTCACAAAAAAGGTGTGAATCAGGAGTAGTGCGCAGTAACTCAGGTTACTGCTCAGTCAGTACTTGTTTATACAAGTACTAAATGACTGAGCAGTAACGACTGCACAGTCAGTGTCTCACGTAGGTGCAGCCTTTGTGTATTTTATCTGCTGACTGTTTTTTAAATGTAAAATTGTGTCCTTTTCAATGACTGGGGAATCATAGGTACAAATAATAAATGATGTTAATAATAATTATGAATTGCATAAGTTCTACACATGGAGCTCATGTATTTCTGCACCCAAAGACATAACTAGGGATTTTGACAACTTGGGCAGAGATGGCAGCTAACGTAGTTAACTACCTTTCTCTATTTAAGATTGATGCTACGTTCCCCTTGGTTCAAATCTTGTAGCAGTTTTATCCTGTTTTCCCTAAGGTACCAGTTCAGCCGAGGTGTGGAGTTCTACCCTTTCTTCTTTCCTGCCCACTCTCCATATGCTCAAGTGAGCCTAATAACCCAGTGTGGGTAGCTTGCCCCAGGGAGTAAAGGGCTACTTACAAACCTTATGTATTATGCATGGAGACATGGCCAGAGTCATAACTTTGGCTTTCACTATGCTAATACTACATTGATACTATAATCTGAGTTTCTGATTCTGCTTTGGTTTGATCCAGGTATTTTAACATCAGTCCCTCCAGAAATGTGTGACTACAAAATATAAATACTAATCTAAGTGCTGAGCTCAGTCATACCCAGAGTTTTGTGTACAGTGGCCCCAGGTCATACTGTACCTCCATTAACCATGAACCACAACAGATAGAGCTCCACTGTTGATGTGCAGCCCAGGGGAAGAGTCCTTGCCAAAGTGAAAACACAAATGGATAATCAGATATTAGAAGAAATCCTGGCCCTCTGGTCACCGGTTTAAGTTTTGTATTTTTTAGGGCAAAAGAATTTGGCTGAGTTGGGCTGCATTCATAAAGATATTTAAATTAGAATTTGTGATGCCTGAACCTCAGAGCTTGGAGCATTGAATACTTGTCTGACTTCTTCTTAGTTGAGTTGGCAGAATTTCTGGGAAGAATTTCTCTTTTGTAATTTCGGCTATGTTCTTAGCTTTGGTCAGATCAGAAATATCACAAAAAAATTCTTCTACAGTGTTGAGTCTCCTCCAGTAACAGTGAGTACCATAAATTGGCATGCACAGGAATGAACAATGGGGGAAAGTAGCCTCTCATTTTCACATTCAACCCCCCTCCTCACTGCCATTGACCATTTCAGATGCTTCTAAATAGATCAGATTTGGATCAAGTGGAAGAAATAGTTAAACATAAAATCTCATATTCAAGTATTCATAAGACAGATTTATAATTCATGGAGGAAGCAAATATGTAGTCAGTGACAGTACAGCTACAGTGCTATGTGACCTGGATCAAGTTATTGACTTATCAACCTGGGCTCATGTGCTTTGAGGGACAGAATAATCTCCTCCAGCGGTGGAGTTACAGAGTGGAACTCTTTGGCCCATATCATGCTGAAATTGTATTAGATAACACAGATATCTTCTGATAAGACTAGCAAATTGCCCATGAAGAATGACGGAGAGGAAGGGGGGATGGGCAGGGACTAAGTGGGGGTGGGGGAAGCTTACATGTGGCTGCCACTGCCACTGCTCCACATTCAGCCCCGTGCCCCCTGCCCCGCTGCTCTGCATCCAGCCCCATTGCAGAGTAGCATTGGCGTCACATTCATGCCAGTGTAGAATGAGAGTAAATGCCCATTCGTGCCCACATAGAGTGAGTCGTGTCTCATGTAGATGCACCTACTGAGCAGACTTCAACAGCACATTGCAGAATGAGAGTAAAGTTGCTGTATACTATTGCTATCCCCATTTAATAGACAATTACACCCACTTTCTAATAGTACAAATGATAAAGAGGAATGGAGCACCAGGCACGTTAAGTCTGTGACTCAGCTGGAATTTTGAACAGAATATTTACTGTTGCTCTGTAAAGAAAAAAAGGACATTCAAAAGTGGAAAGTTATTCAATATATTTCAACAGCAAATACACATGCAGAATCACACTCTCCTTGTGGATCCCTCGTGAGTGGAGAAACAGGCTCAATTTGTCACAGAAGAGATGTGTTATGAGTGACTTTCTCTGCTCTGCTTTATTATTAATACCAAATTATTCCTATTACATAACCAGATGATCCAAAGTAAAGCACTGAATGCAAACACGACTGATCTTGGAGGAAGTTTTATCTAGATCTCCGCATGAATCTTTCTTTTCAGACCTGCACCAGCAACTCGACTTAGGATGGATGAAGCTACACAAATGCTCCTGCGGCTGGAAATAAATGCATGTTTACTGCAACAAAGCCCAGTATTAACAGCCATTCACAACAGAACACAGGGGTTGCTTCAGAAATAAAACCAAACAGATGTCTCAAATGAACACAGGCGCCATATCTGCAGAATATTTCTTTCAGTAATCTCTCCAGTAATTAATTTTTCTGTTATCATGAAAGCCATTTCAGACACAAGGAAGAAAAACCCTGCTTTTCTCACAGGCCTCCATGCTGATCCCAGAATCTCAGCCTGCCGCGTCCAAAGGCTGCTTCCGAATAGAGAAGTCACTTGAGACCCCCACCTCAGCCATTCACCAGTGAAGGCCAACAGCCCTATTGTCTCACTGGGGAGAGAGAGATAACAATGAGCTTTTCTCTGACAAAAGCAAGTTCAAAAAAGCATTTACCTGTTACAACAAAAGCAGGTAGATAAATAAGAAGAAAGCACATAGGGTGTTTAGGATAACATGCAATTAAAGGATTAAAAATTCATACATTTTGATGGGAAACAGCATTGAAATTACTGAGCCGTTAATGACTTTGAATGAAAGGGGGGCTTATCTATTCACTCAACCAGAGTGTTTGGAGCAGCAGATAGACCCTTTATCTTTTTTAATTGTTTCATTCATGGCATGCTAGAGATGTGTGCCTGCCAGAGAAGTTTTTTATTGCAGCAACTGAAGGAAACTTTTCTATTTCTGCCTCTCTTGTGGGTAGTGGTGTTGCATAATAAGGACTAGGCAAGTAGAGGAAGGGTCTGAATACATATCAGTCATTGGTTCTTTCCGTGACTTCCTTGGGAGGTGCAGTATGTTCAGTGCACACTATCATGGGATTCAAACATGCATGAGGAGAGTAAGATCCTGAGAACCTTTGAGTTAGTCTGCACTGGCTCCAGGCAGCAATCTGGGCTAGTGCTGAAAAATGAGGCCTGCCAACCAGTTACTGTTTCATAGGCTCCAGACCTGGAACTGAGCCAGTGAGGCTACTCCAGAAGCACCTGCCACTGCTACTTTTGGGAGATCCATCTTTCTAGATATCAGGAGATGGGCCAGTGCAGGGAGAATGGGGGGAGCTAGAGCATCTTCATTGCCATATTTCTGGGTGTGGCATGCAGCAGTTTTAAGAGGAAGATAGAACCATACTCGTACTTTTTCGCACAATTATTCCTTGTTCACATACTGCATGCCACTGATATCAGTAAGCTAAGTACTCCTTGGCCCGAAGTTAAAAAATCGAGTGCTTAATTTGCTATAAAGCTCCTACTGGATGAAACTTGCCTCTTCTCAATGGGATGTTATGGGCACAGACAGAATTAACATTTTTTGCATGATCTGGCCCCTGAAAATACTTTAGAGTTGTGTCACAACACATGTGCACAGCTGCAGATAATTTTGTAAATGGCCAATTACATGAAAAACTAAACCTCCTTCAATAAGTTCCCTATGAGGGTCAGCGATCGCGGATAGGGAGCCGTGGCTGGCATGCCCACCCCTAGGGAGGGGGTGTCTAGTGGCACCACTCAGGGAGTCCATGCCCTGAGAGAGGCCCACCTCCCCCCCCCCACATACCTGGTGTCTCCAGGTGGGGGCGGGGGCAGGGGCAGAGGGGTGTGAACTCAGAGACATCAACTAGCCCAACTTCTGGGCTTCCAAAGCAGGCTACAGCACCCCGACTTCTTGCCTCAGCCACTGAATGGAGACTCAGAGCCCCAGTGTCCAACACAGAATGTCTGTTTACTTTGTGTAAAATGCTTAAAGTTGCAGTATGATTGATAACTTCTGTAAGTGTCCTATGTGACCTAAGTACCTTTTGAGTCTCAGTTTGAAATGTTAGGTGGGACTTACATGATGTCTAGTTCTTATTTTGGCTCTTTGATGCTACTTTTTAGGAATATCTTATGTTTTTAAACAGGTTGTAGTAGGAAAGCAATTGAAGTGGCTTTGGGTTCAGACCTCCCCCTGGTTGCTACATGTCAGAATACTGGGCAAAATTGACCTATGAGCTGATCCAGTAAATGTCACTTCTTGTGTTCTCGTACTGCAGGTTGGCTCAGCTTTATATAGGTATGTGGTCATTTAGACTGGTGACTCATAGAGGGTTAGATGTGAGGCTATCACATTGTGTCCTTGTGTGCTGTTATCTGTAGATAATTGTGTCTTAGCCACGTTGGGTCATCTAGGCTTGAGGAAACTTTGATTATATTTATTTTCTTTCTTTCATTTGTTAGGAGGTACATAAGCCATATTTATTGCTTCTTTACAAACATGAAGAGAAGAAACATTTAGCTGAGATTCTGATTTTGTTCCACAATTATGAGGGCTGGAGCTTTAAGAAAAACACTAAATAGTGGGAGCTGTACCTTGAAATCATGTGGCTGGCAACACTACCACTGATCTATATTTGTCTCTACACTTGTCAGGCTGCTGTTTCCCACTGCTGGATTTCAGCCGGATCAGTTAGGTTATAACAGTTCTGGTTCCATTGCTACTTTCTAGATCGGGGCAGGCAAAATATGGTCCATGAGCTGGATCCAGCGTGCCAAGACATTCAATATGGATTGTGGGGCCCCTAAACATTTTAGAAAATTAATTTTTATCTGTCCCTGGCTGCCTGTCAAAGATGATAGGCAGCCGGTGGCAGTAGGTCCCAGGGGGAGCCTAAGGCAGAACTCAGCTGCTGAGCAGCAAGGCCAGCTCAGCTCCTCCCTTTCTCCAGCCCCTCACTCCCCCAATCACTCCAAGCCCCCAACCAGAAGCCTCTGTGACTTCTGACCTTGAAACTCTGGAGCTGTTCCCCGCCCCCCTCCATCCAAGTGGAAAGCAAGATAAGATTGGACAGAGGGAGGGGGGAAACCACTGTGATCATCCCAGCAGCTGAGAGCCCCATGAGGCTTTCCAGGCAGGCCAGCAGCCAGAGTGGGAAGCAGCAGGTGGGGGAGGCGGTGGAGGGAAGCGACAGTGGTGGAGGGGCTTCACAGAGCAGCAAGGGCTGTGGGGAGTGGCATGGGGAGCAGTGGGGGGCCACAAATGTGGCAGTGGGGAGTGGCAGGAGCCACTGAAGTGGCATGAGGAGTGGCAGGGGCTGCGGCAGTGGTGCAGGGAGCAGTGGGGGCTGTGGGAGCAGGAAGCAGCAGGGGCCACAAAGAGTGGCAGTGGTGGGGGAAGGGGTGGGCAAGCATGTTGGAGGGAAAGCAGGAAAATGGCAGAAGTGGGTGGGCATGGAGCCTGTGTAGGTACCCTGGGACTGGCAGGGACCCAGGTTGGGGTGGCAGGAGTGTGGACATGGGGTCTGCCTGGCTGCATCATATGAGGCTCACATGCAGTCCACAAAAGCCTCATGGAATGGAGCCAGCAGGCTGGGGCTGTCTCTCTCTTTCTCTCTCCGGCCCACCCACCATATCCACGCCACACCACACCACACACATACACCCACTCCCCATCCACACTCTGCCACATACACCCCTTTACCACCCATACACAGCATACAATAGCATTGTTTTTTGAGCTATTATGCAGTCACCTCTAGATACACTTTATAAACACATAAATCAGTACAAAAATATTTTAAAATAAAATTAAGATAAGTTATAGTAGACGTTTTATTTTTTTATATGTGATTTGGGGGTTTTCCAGTTTCAAGACTGCAGCACCCTTCCTCCCAAAACCAGTACTTCTAGGGCAAGGGGAGGGACTTTCAGTGACAGCGGTAAAGGGGCAGGGGCAGGAATTCCAATTCCAATATGGGTCAAGGGACGGGGCTACCCATGTGGCCCTTGACAGCTCCCTAAAACTCAGTAAGCGGCCCTCTGCCTGAAATAATTGCCAGCCCCTGGTCTAGATGATTATTAATTCCATCCCTTGCCAAACAGTTCAAATATGGCTCTGCAGCCACATCATACGCTATCACCCACACACTTTTGCACCAGGCCATAGCCCAGTCCTTAGGAGCGTAGAGGAGCTGAGCAACAGAGCACTGGTATGAAATTTGACCTGGTAGAAACTAACACAGCAGGACCTTGTAATATCATCAAATCCAGGCTCTGCATAGTTGTGCTATGTTCTGTCACTTAGCCTGGCCTGCACATGGCTGCACAATATCCTGTATCCAATATATCGAGAAAACTTTCCTTCAGCTGCAATCGAGGTCTCCTTTTACGCTTTCTTAAATTTCTGTATTGGCATCGCAACACCTACAGCAGCTGGTTATTTACACTGGGCACAAGATTTCTTTTACATACTTGCCTTCCTCACTTCCAGGTACCAAACATCATACAGCCTACAAAATATACAACAGGACAGTCTTTTCTGAGAGCACAAAGGAATTGCCATTTGATGAGACAAATAAATGCAGCATATCCCTACAATGCACAGATCTGAGAGGAGCCCTCCACTGAGCGTCCCTGCTTTCTCCAGTTTTTTCTTTTGCTTTTTTTTTTAAAGAAACCAGGTTGGTTTTAGGAAAGCTTCTTTTGAAATGCAAAGTGCCAAGAGGAAAAGACTGATAGTGAGATACTTCTCTCCACTGGAGAGAATGCTTAGTAGGGAATTCTGGGTCCCTTTTTTTTAAACACCATGCTAACAAATACTATTTTAAAAATAAAACCCAATTTCTTCATCAGATTAGGAGAGTAGGTACAATTGTTCATTTTTCTTTTTGTCTCCACCTTTAAATATTTATAAATATTTAAAAATTCGTTCAACCTTGCCTGCATAGATTAGAGCACAATAACAATTGCTTTTTGGTGTGTGTGTTTGTTTTCATGCCTTACCCCAGAGGCAATGAGAAGAAAGACATGTTGATATTTCAAAATAACATGTAAATACATATAAATTCATATTTCATATCCCTTGCTGGTATGTTTTTGGTGCAGGAAAAGGACCTTTCCCTGTAGATTCATTCTTTGTTTCTAAATTATTACTGCTTCCAAATTATTACTCCTTCCAAAATTACGACATCTGAATCAGATACAACCAAGGAGTTCCTTTTTATATGTACTTACTGCATGCACTTTTTATATTTTTTCTGGGCAATAATAGAGCTGGGAGAAAAAAAAAAAGTTTCCCTTGAAATTCCAATCTGTAAAAAAATTCTTAACTTTTTGTCGGGAAAGGACCGACTGGTTGCATTGCCATGAGGAACTGCAGGAATGTGCAGTTAGTATCACCTCAAAGTCTCACCTGTGCCACCCACAACCAGAGCCTGGCTGGCCAAAGCCATGCTTTGGCTGCCAACCAAGCTATGTGCACCCGGATCACCACTGCTGTAGCCCTAGAAGGCCCCCAGAACCCCAGGTAAGGCTGATGGGGCAGCCCAGGTGCTGTCCCCAGCCTCTCCTACTCCACCCAGGGCAATTTTTGGTACACCAGATGGGGGCATGCCCAGGGACAGTTAGTAGTGGCACAAACATGTGAAGCTGCTATTTGTCCCCAGGGAGATGCACGCTCCCACTTGTGGGTACGAGCCCACTGGGTTTACCATCCAGGCTTAAAGCTGGTTAGAAAACAGAAAAGTGGTTTTTCAGAGAAATAAAAATTTTCTTATTAACTCCTGAAAATAAAAGCACACATAGATCTATCTATGAAATCCATCATTTCCATGTGATAGAATCTATCATTTCCATATGCATCTATATATTCTTTATAGCTCATATTGAGGTGACAGCCATATGATAGATTGCAGATATGTGATAAAGTATATTTATTCTGAATGTTTCTCTGGAGTGTCTGGCCATCTCTCTCAGAACTACTTTCAGGCTTGTGTACCACTGATCAGCTTCTAACACAGATATTTTAAAAACCAAAACCAAACAAACAAACTCCCCGCCCCCCGCCAAATAAAAAAAAAAACCCTGGTTTGCTTTTTTTATTTTACTTTCTTGCCAAATGTAGAATTTTCTCCCACAACGTTTCATTGACATGGGGTAAAAAGATGGGTTTTTTAAAGGTGAAGCTGGTGCCAAGCCACAACAGTTCTTGCTTTTAGCTCTGGAAATCATCTTCATCTCAGGTCATCATCTGAAAAGGCAATTTTCACATAAACTGATAATATTCAGTCTAGGATTACTGAGCAATTTAAGGTCTGTTTTTTATTGTAGTCCATGAGCTTTCTACAGGAATGGTGTTTTTTCATTTAGGGGAAAAAAAATCCCTACCATGTTCAGTGATTCCTATTTAGACTCCACTGTTAGGAATTATTTGGTGGCCATGGGTTCATCTACATGTGCACTTTACTGCAGTTGACTAAATAGGTCTGCATTAAAGCATCACAGCTTACACGTGCGCCAGTATTAGGGTTCAGCAACTTAGTGAACTCCTCTGTAAGGTAGTACTGTTGGGCAGAGCTGACCCAAGCAGAGTGCAGGGCCTGGGGCAAATCAGCCCATCCAGGGTCCCACCCCTGCTCCGATCCCATGTGCCCTGGACCCCAAGAAGCGGCCGCCACCATCTGTCTGCAGCGACGGTGTCAGTAGTTGGGGACAGGGAGTGAACAGCTAGATGTGAAGCCGGTGGTGGCAGCGTGGAGTTGCTGCGGCTGTTCTGCCCAGTTCCACGGGGCCCCCCAAAGCGTGGGGCCCAGGGCGGTAGCCCCCATTTGCCCCCCACTAGGAACAGCCCTGCTGTCGGGGATAATACTATCATATAGCAGACTCATTTACAGTGCTGTAATGCATGTGTCATTGGTGTCCAGGTAGCGGCCAGACTCCTGCCTGCTACCTAGCCACAAGGCTTTGCCAGTTCTGCACCTCCAGTTCCTGCCAGCCCCTCCACCGCCCTCTACCACCATGTTGTGTCCCGAACCCAGGGCTGAGCCCCTGAGCCTGATGCCAGTTTGGGGCTGCTCTGTCCTGGCTCAAAGCAGTTGACTTGGAACAGTTGACTCCCGTTCAAAGAGTTCCAGAGTTTATAGAGTTGCATTAATTGGACATGTAGGTGCACTCGATGGGAGTTAGTTTCTACCCTTATGACAAAAAGTGTGGTGGGGGGAGGAGGAAGAGGAGAAACTGAGAGGATTTTGCTTAAATTCACTTAAAGAAAACTCAGAACAAACTCACAAACAAGGAAACCAATTCTAGAAAGGACTGTTTAGATGCAGTTTTAGACCAAATGGTAAAAGGTGTAGAAAGCTATGAATTTGTGAAAATGGGAGATTGGAATGGAAACTAGTTTGTGGTTTTAGTGTGTGGTTTTACAGATTCACAGACGTTGAGGGCTGGAAGGGGCCTTGTGAAATCATTGGGTCCAGCCGGCTTGCTCTAGGCAGGACAGAGTTCTGGGGTTAAATATTTGCTTTTAGGTTAAAGGTGAAATTCATTGCTATGCAAAGGTCTGGTGAGTGTGCTATAGGGTCCCTGCTATGACCAGCGCTTGAGTCTGCTGCAGTTCAGGTCAGGTGGTTTTAGCTCAAGTTGCAGCTGTTTGTGTTTTTAGCTCTGGATACCCAATTCACACATAGTGTGTTGGTAAAAATGATTGTCAGCCCACTACAGCAACTAAAGGCAGGTGTAGCTGAAACTCGGGCCCCAAATTGAAGCAGTCGGTTTTAAAAAACACCACTTCAATTTAGGGCTGTTTAAACCCCCATGTTGTGCACACACCCTGCTGACTTACCTGCCTCTTTTGTGGCAGGCAGGGGAGGGTGAGCTGCCAGTGGGTAGAGCAGTTCCTGGGCTTTGGGGACAGCGGCTGGTGCTTCCCTCCATGGCAGTGGTGCCCCCCGACCAAGCAGCACCCACCTGCAGGCACCCATCTCGGGAAGTCCAGAGGTGCACCACAGCTGAGGAGGTGTGATTTAGTACTTCCTTTTGGACGCTGCATCACTGTAGAGCATTGCTACAGCAATGTAGCGCCACGTATAGACGTGCCCTCAGAGTAAAACCTACCCATAGTAGAGGTGTTTACAGGATCAATTCTATGGCTCCAGCGTACATAAGTACTGCCATTGAGGGATTTAAGTATATACTTAAAGTTAGGCACATACCTAAACACTTTGCTGAATAGGAGCGATTTGCTGAAATAGGTTGCAATTGTTGTGACTGCTGTAATGAAGACAATTTGTCTTTGCTGAATTTTAACATGCAGATGCAACATGCCTTTGCTGTTTCTCCATTTGCAATAGAAAATACCAAGAGGTGATTTTTTTTTAAATTACTTTTTTATTGGCATTTTCATTTTTAAAATACAAACATCAGCTGGTTCGCATTACTCAGCCAGCCACACAGGAAATGGTAATAAGTTCTGTTGATATTATTTTTCACCAAGGGATTAACAAGTATAATATTTATATGCATGTTAACAGATTGGTGTATACCCTCAGGCAGTAGCAAATAGAATGAGAAATATCAGCAGCATCAAAACAAATTGCAGGTGGTTGGTCCTCAGAAGTGTTTCACTGGGGCTGGCAGGCAAAAGGAGACAGGAAGGACATGAATTCTGGTTCTGGCTCTGAGTCATGGACTTGAGATATGTTATATGTTGAGGATGATCCTGAAAGAGGAGTTTTTCAAATGAACAAAAGGGAGGGTATGGAGGGATTAAAAAAAATCATTCTAGTTTTAAATTGTATCAGTTTTCTGCAGGCCATGCTGAATCCTTGTGACTATAACCAGACATTGCACTTCTCCTGGGAGAAAGCCTTTTGTTCAGGGATCACACACCTTACCCTGCTTTCTCAAGTACCTGCTTCATAAAACATGATAACATTTTTTCAGGGATATTGATGTATGTGTCTGTACATTAATTGCAGCTCATTTAACTTAATTGCAGTTCATTCCGAGGACAAGTCTGTTAGACTGTGTGCTCTCCGTGGCCACCTACAGCCAGAGGATCAGCAATGCAGCTTGGAAGGGCTACTTGTGTAAAGCGCTGTGCCACTCCTGTTTTGTCTCAGGTTTTGACTCAGATCAGTCAGGACTGTGTCAAATGAGGCATCTGTCTGCCCACTCAAATACTTGCATAAGTAGAGCTAAACTGTTATAGCTTCACATGTGGATTGAAAGGGATACAAATTTACAGTACTTCAGCCCCACCAGCACAGTTACATCAGTTCAGCTGGTATTTGCTCTGACTATTATATTCCTTCACCATTTTAAAATGATATACCATTGAAGCTATTCACAGCTACTGGTAGAGGTTCAGGTGCTATTGGCTACAAATGGGAATTCAAATGTTGTACCTTGAGGGGATAACATTTCTTTGGGAGTTAGGTACCTAAAAGCTTTGAGGACTGGGGTCTTGATGCTTGCTTGCTCTTTGCAGTCATACACATGTAACCCCACTATATTGAATAGCTCCATTGAGACTAATTTACCTATACTAGGAATAACAGTCACATGGGATACCCATGAATTAGTCCACTTGATACCTGGAAAGATACCAGAGGGCATAATCAATATGTAAGGACTAGAAGATAATAAGCAGCCAATGTAAATTTGTTAAGATCAAGTTGTGCCTAACAAACTTGATTTTTTCCTATTACCAGATAAGAGGCTTTATAAACAGAGGCAAGCTTCACACGCGATTGACTCAAGCAAGCTTTTTTGACACTCACACAGTGTTCTCACAAATTAGAAAATATAGACTAGATGAGACGCATACCAGGTGGGTGCATAACTGGTTGGAAAATCAGGCTCAAAGAGTGGTAATGAATATCAAAATCAGAGGAGGTATCAAATGGGGTTCCCCAGGGGTTTGTCCTGGGTCCATTGCTGTTCAATATTTTCATTAGTGGCCATGATGATGGAATTGGGTATATATGTTGTAAATTAGTTGAAGACCTAAGGTGGGTTCATATGAGGTGGTTCTGAAAACAGAATAAAGGTTCAAAATAACCTTGAAGATAAATTGGTAAAATGCTCTGAAGTGGATAGGATGCAGTTCAATAAGAACAAGTGCAATGTGCTATACAGGCATACCTCATTTTATTGCGCTTCACAGATATTGCATTTTTTACAAATTGAAGGTTTCTGGCAACCCTGCGTCGAGCAAGTCTATTGGCGCCATTTTTCCATTGGCACCATTTTTCCAACAGCATTTGCTCACTTCACAATTAAGGTATGTACATTGTTTTTTTAGACATAATGCTATTGCACACTTAATAGACTACAGTGTAGTGTAAACATAACTTTTATATGCACTGGGAAACCAAAACATTCGTGTGACTCACTTTATTGTGATATTCGCTTTATTGCGGTAGTCTGGAACCGAAACCGCAATATCTCCGAGGTATGCCTGTACTTAGGAAGGAACAATTACATGAGCAAATAAAAAATGGAGGTGATTGACTAAACTGCATTACTACAGAAAAAGACCCAGGGTTATAGCGAGTTACAAGCTGAATATGGATCAACAGTATGCTATTGTTACCAAAAAAAAAAGGCTAATAGTATACGGTGGTGTATTAACATGAATATTGCATGCACATTGTTGGAAGGAGCCAGGTTAGGGTGGCACCTTAGACAATAACTCATGAAAGGCATAAGTTTTCATAGGTAACAGCCAACTTCATTGAATGTTTATGCCTTTCTAAACAAGTTAGTTTCTAAGGTTCATCCTGCCCTGTGGTCTGCCTGATTTTAGCCTAACACAGCTAACTACCCATCTCAAGCCATAGGAAGCAATGCTTCAGCTAGTGAGCCTTCCTGTGGAGTACTGTATTCAGTTTTGGGTACTTCACTTCAAGAAAGATGTGGACCCACCAGAAAGAGCACAGAGGAGAGCAACAAAAATTATTAAAGGTCTAGAAAATGACATAAGAGGAAAGGTTGGGAAAATTACAATTATTTAGTCTGGAGAACAGATGATTGAAAGGGGATTTAATACATTTTCAAATACAAAAAAGATTGCTATAAAGTGGATGCCAGTTAATTGCTCTTTGTGTCCACAGGAGCCAGGGCAAGTAATAATGAGGTAAAAATGCAACAGGGGAGATTTAAGCTAGCTATTAGGAAGAACTTTACAGCTCTGAGGGTGGTTAAACACTGGAACAGATGACCTAGAGAGGCTGTGAAATCTCCATCACTGGAAGTTTCTAAGTGCAAGTCAGAGAAACAGTTGTCCGGGCTAGTTTACACTTTGAGAATCTTGGCTTCATTAAGGGATTTGGACTAAATGACCTCCTGAAGTCCCTTCCAGTGCTATTTCCTGTGATTCTATGTCTTAGTTTAAGTTTGTAATATGGAGATAACAAAAGTCATCAGCCTTATGAAAAGGAGAGAATGAGGCACTATTTTAATGCATATTTTATAGTGTTATGAAATGCTTGTGTGAATAGTGCTAGAGAGAGACAAAGCAATTGCTGATGAGGGCAAAAATAATGGTAAATAATAAGGCACTGTTTCATTCCAACTTCAGTTTTGAGGTCTGGACAGAACAGTATTTTGTACTGAATTTCATTTCAAGTCCAAACAGCATCACTGTTTCACTTCATTGAAACAGTGAGGCTGTTTTGACACTGTTTTGACATTTCACCCTACCATCACTCTGGGGAAAGGAACTCAGGTCAGCTGGGCTGAGTTCCCAACCCTAGCCCCACCATAGGGCTGGGGAAACTGGCTGAGCTGGGCTGAGTTTCCCCAACCCAATGGTGGGGCTGGGGTTGGGAACTCAGCCCAGCTGGCCTGAGTTCCTTTCCCTTGCACAATGGTCATGCTGGCGTTGGGAAGTCAGCCCAGCTGGCCTGAGATCCTACCCCCCATGCTAGATCAGGCTGGGGATGGACTGACTTTTCACCCCAGCCTGATCTAGCGTGGGGGATGGGAACTCAGACCAACTGGGCTGACTTCCTTTCCTGAGCCCGATACTAGTCCTGGGGATGGGAAGTCAGTCCAGCTGGGCTGACATCCCATCCTTGGCACTAGATTGGTGGGGGGGGAGGGGGAAGGCTGACTTCCTGTCCACCGCCCAATGTAGCACTGGGAGGGTGGGAAATCAGCCCAGCTGAGATGACTTCCCATCTGCTGCCCAATCTAGCCTCTGCCCAATCTAGCACCAAGGATGAGAAGTCAGCCCAGCTGGGCTGAATACTTGCCCCAGCCGGATCTAGTGCCAGGGAGGGGAAGTCAGCCCAGTGTTATGTTTAAAATTTTTCAACTTTTAAAATGTTTCAACTAGCCTCATTTTGTTTCAAAGCTGTTTTGCAGCCCTTTGTTTCATTTCAATTTTTCTGTTTCAACCTTGAAATGAGTCAAAACAGTGTTGAAACAAAACAGCCACAGAAATTTTGCACAACCCTAATAAATAATAAAATATTAAATTGAAAAATGCAGGAAAAGATAATCAGTAATGGCAAAAATTGAAGAAGATCTAGGGCATCCAAGGCATACGCAGAACATCAATTGCTTTTGGTGCATTGAGATCTCATGGTGGGGGCATCAATAGTGCCCCATGGAAAGTGGAGATTTCATCTATTATAAGACTATGAGTACTTTAAAAAGCAAGACTGATAGGCACTGAAAGTGATAACAGTTTAAACTCATTGACACCTTGGTTTAAATTACACCAGTTAAATGCCTATACATGTGCTCCAATGTGTTCTGAGTCTGCTGGCGCATTCTAATTAGAATGCTGTAGTGTGCTGCAGTGTCCCATATTTCAAAATGGCAGCCAGGGCACTTTAACTAAAGCTCACTGAATGACTTTCAGTTAATGTGCCT